>NC_091484.1:73243590-74519006 GCF_947461875.1 Haliaeetus albicilla
GTCCCAGGTGCAGTTTCTTTACAAATAAATTCTCAGTATGACTCAGCAAACTGAGTGCTGGGACAGCTTAAATCCCAGGATAGGGCTTTTCTTTCTGTTCTTCCTACTGAGCCAAATTCCCCAGGGTCAGCTGTGAGCGGACACTCAAATAGAGGAAGAAAACTATGAATTTCCACCTAATCGCAGGCTGCCCATGCAGGGCGTAGCTGAGAACCGTCAACTGATTCAGGACTGGGTGTTCACAGGAAAGATTTATACCCCTCTCCTCTTCAAATTTTGTGTGCAATGACCTGGCTCTGCGGCTGCAGCACTGAACAGCTACGGCTTTGGCCAAAAATTGTTCGCTGCAGAAACAACTGACACCATCCAAAATGCCATCGCCTCCATCTGTTCCTGGAAACCAGCACCAGTCCCTAGGTGCTGGCACGGGCTGGGCGTGCAGAGGCTGAAGCCGCCAGCCCACACACGCAGCGCTGCAAATGTGGGTATCGCCAATTTAAAAAAAAAAAAGGTGCATTATTTATATAAGAGTGACGTAGAATATTTATCTTCTTTATATTAAGGAACAATCCAGCTGCAACTCAGTGGTCCATCAATTCTACGTTCTTGCCTATTATTGCAGGCTTAAAGACCGCATGTATTGAGCTGGTTTTGATAGCTGCCTCCAAATTTCCTCACAGGGAGCAAAAGGTCAAAAATTCTCTGTGGCAACAGACTCAGACCATAAATAAAGCAAGCTTCTGCATTGCCTGTTTGAGGATTTGTGTGGGTTTTGATTTTTTATTATTTTTTAAAAAGACAAAGGCCACAGAAAAAAAAAAAAAAGCCAGAGCAAGGCTACTGCACAGCCAATTTGACAGCCAAAACAAATTTCTCAGCCTACAGGAAAGCCCAGCAAACAGCTGAAAGCTTCACACTCACTCGTCGGAGCAGTCAGGGTTAAGCAGACAGACACAAACACATCTGTAGCCCACCCTTTCACCCCCAACAAGGACTGGAATTAATTCCACGCACAACAGCCACCCAGGTGTCCCCCCGAGGAAGCGGGGATATTGGCGTAAGGACATGCAGCACAAACCCTCGCCGGAGCTGTCGGCACACCACGACAGCTGGTTTTACGCCACCCCTGCTGCCGCTGAAAGGGTTCAGCGGGAGGCCGCTGTGAGCTGACACCCTATGAATCTGTTCCTGCCCTGCAACAGCCATTTGGGAACCAGTTTCAAAACTCTGGGTGCCCCTACGAGGGCCGCCTGACCCAGCGAGGGGCGCAGCATGGGCCTCGGCTGACATACAGCTGCTGAAGGGGGCTGGGGTTGTTTTTAGAGATTTCTCTTGCTAGGAAGGAACTTGGCTGGTGTCTAATGTTTATTCCCATCATGATGCTTTATCTGGAAGAACTTCCACTTCAGCCTATTGTTCTGGTTTACAATTAAACCCTGCTCACCTCGTTCCTCCCTGCCTGTGACTCACTGCTTCCCTAACTGATGAAGGAGGCAAGAAGCCACGCAGCAGCAAGGGACCGCTCTTACCTGCTCGTGTTCTTCCTCTTGCTTTTCTCCTCCCAGGGTGACTGCCCTGGCAGATGACAGTCTGTCACAAGTGAATCTCTCCTCTCTGCAGGAAGACGTGGGTCTATAATTGCTCCAGCATTATCATTATTTGCCTCACGCTGCCCAAAATGTCAGTAACTGGATGCAGTTGGAAAATGTTTCTGCTGCCCCAGTGAAAGGGCAGGGCTGTCCTGGCGCTGCCGATGTCGGAACTGCGTGCTTCCCAGGGAAGGCAAGTCGCTGCAGCGTGATAAACAAGGACAACGTTGCTAAGGAGAAATACGCTGGGTAAGAACAGCTCTTCTCTTCTGCAGCAGCTTCCATGCACTGAAGCAGCATCTGGGGGTGAGGCAGGAAGTCAAAGAAAGGTAAATAGTGAAACAAATGAACTTGGGAAGGGAAATGGAGAAGTGGAGGGGAAAAAAAACCAAACAGAAATTATCTGTCAAACCTTCCAAGACTTGAGAGAGGGAGAAAGAGCCAGCTGTGAAGAAAAGAGTGGAAACAAGAGAAGACCCAAGTTATGTGAACACTCGTTTTCATCAGTCTCTAAGTTGGTGCTTTCTGGTCCAACAGCTACAAAGAGTAAGGCCATACCAATTAATAAAAAAATGATACTTTATTTTAAATGCAGCTACTGTCATGAATCATCAAAATAGACTTTGTAATAGTTACTTTGTTTTAAATATGAGGTGACGAATGACCGCTAAGAATTTAAACTACATGAAATGTCCTAAAATTGTAAATTAAAAGAACTAAATTTAAATATTACAAATGACAATTTTCAGAAGATAAAAGGGAATAAAAGTATTTTCCAGAAAAAGTAAAATAATTTGGCCAGTAAAACCATACTAAAAATGTAAATTAATGAGATACTGCACATGAAATACTTGAAGAGGACTCCTTTCTGTCATTGTCATTTAAAAGATCCACAAAGCTAAAATCTCACAATTTAAATTACATTGCTCTAATAATTTCTCTTACTTAAAAACAGTTCGATAATCCAAGGAACCGCTGATAAATTGCACTTCTACATGTTGCTCTGCAGTGGGGCTGCTGCTATTACTGTTATATCTGACCAGAGACCGGTGACCACCTGGACCTTCTAATGGATACAGCTCTTCATAGCAGAGTATTTCTAAAGGGTCCTTGCAATGGTTGGGCCGGGTGTAGCAGCTAGGGGCTCCTCGCAAAGCCCTCCAGAATGACTTAAAATCATGGCTGAAGGGGTATTGAGTCTTGGCTTAACGCTTCTCAGCCGCATCCTCGCTGTCTCAGCTCTCAAAATGCCACTGCTGAGGAAGGGACCCATCGCAGATGGCCATGGTCACGTAGCCCTTGTGGCTAAGCGGATCCACCACCTTCATGCACTGCCCCACGGAGACCTGGTAGAGGCGGTTGTTTTTCTAGAGGAGAGAGAAAGACAGATGGGATTTATTTATTAAAAATTCTGTTCTACTCCACTGTCAAACCGAAGCCAAAACCAATGCTTAAGGGGAGAGGATGCTCCTTCCTGACAGATAAGCCTTTCAGCAGCCTCTCTGACACACCAGACCCACAGCAGCACCATTTAAAAGCCAGAGTACAGCACATCCCGTGACCACGTTCAGACCTTGAAACGAAGGCTCTCACATCCTTACAGGGACCCAGTTTGGATTTTGTTTATACCACAGTCTCGTAATGAGGTGGAGGGATGATCAAAACCGTTCCCCAGCACTCAGCAAAGAGGGAGACCACAAGGCTACAGCGCGGCACAGCCAGGTCCCTGCTCTGCAGCTGGCCAAGCCGTAGCAATGCCACTGCCCGCAGCACCCACATCCCAGTAACCACGGCAAGGCCAGACCCTAGCCAAGTGTGAGAAGGAAACAGATCCTTCTCCTCTTTTTTTTTCCCCCCAGAAGACCCTGTCATCTCCCCCCACTAACAGATTGTTGCAGCTGCTTTGGGCACTTTGACAGCCCCTGTTCTATCTGGAAAGGGCTCTCTGCACAACCCCAGCAGCTCCTGTGGGCACCAACCTCCTGCTCTCCTGCATAGAGGGAGCAGATAGGTGAGAACAGCCGCACCGGGCTCTCCGTCACTGCTTATGGACACAAGCAGATCTCCAGTGAAGTGGAAGAACATGGCAAGAATACACAACACTCCTCCAGAATAACCCCCTCACTGAGTCTTGTACTGTAACTGACAGCGCACAGTTGTCCTTTCTCTGTACCAGTGACTCACACACCTCATCTATTTCCCCTTGCTCCCACAAGTCTTCACTTTTCTAAAGAGTCCCAGCCTGCTCGCATATTCCTCATGTGAAAGGTGCCCCATGCCTTTGATTTGCCCTGCCACCCATCTCTGAACATTCTCCAGTCCTAATTTAGCCTTTCTGAGAGAAGGCAACCAGCATGGGCAAACTACAATGGTGCGATGACATTTTTCTGTTTTGGTTCCTATTCCTTCCCTAATAAATCCTAATATTTGATTCACTTTCCTTTGTGCCGAGCACCAATCTGACACTGTTAGAGATCCACCTCCCACACGCTCAGTGAAAATGCTCAAAGCCCACATTTCACACACGCAGCCCAGGTTCTCCACCACCACCACAAGTATCCCCTAACAGTTACGTGCATTGAATTTCAATGGCCATTCTCTCAGTCTCGTAAAATCTTTGTCCACTAGCTCAAGCTGAAGAACCCTGAATAATCTCTTATCAGCAGCAGAATTTTTAAGTTCTCAACTCCCAGTACCATTTGTGGCTGTGGCACTGCTGGTGCAAGCATCAGACACACACAACGCTGGGCTCACGCAGTATCTGCCTCTGTATCTCCAAACCATCCTGGACTGCAACAGCCTTCCTTATTTGACTCAGCTTAGGAACTCGTGCTGCCAACGAGCAGCATGCTATGAACCCAAGACAGTTTATGCAGAGCTGTCCTGGAAGGGCAATAGGCAGTTCTGGCACTGCCCTCCTCTTTATTAGACGATGTTTGTACTACAGACTCACTGCTATGCTGAGGGCATGTGAGGGAGCAGCCTCTGCGTTAATACGCAGGAGCCAAAACTCGTGTATGCAGCGCTGGCTCAGTTTTGTGAAATCAGCCACTTGAGACTCTAAGTGATTAAACTAACGCGATGCAATTATAGGGCAGACACGACAGCAAAAAAACTCCTCTGTCAATCCTCAGCTCTGCCCTGTGCATCTTCAAGCACTAAGCAGAAATCACCACATGGACTGCTACCATCTCCAAGTCCTGCAAACACAACACAACAAAGAGCTGCAGGGTGGATTTTGTTCTCCCTGGCATATGTTCATGAGCCACAAGTGCTGCGGGTGGCTGTGACAAGCAGAAAAAAGGCTAAACAGGGCTGTAGAAACCTTCCTGTGTTGCAAAGGAAAGGGCCTGCATGTTCCAGAGCTCAGCAAAAGTTTTATTCAGGCTGAAATGCAGCCACCAAAGCCCATGTAACTTTTGTACAGGCTGCCTAGAATGTGGGCTGGGCCTAGTCCAGTACAATTGACTTGGTACATCTGACATTTAGTCATAATTAAACTCAACCCTGATGTCCTGTTAGTGCTATTATCACTTATTGAGACATTAATTACAAGCAACATGCTATAGGCCAGACACTCCACTTACCCCGAACGTCCACTGCTGTGAGCCACCGGACCCATGGCATTTCATGAGACGAGGTGGATCGGACGAGCGAGTTTCCGAAACATCCAAGCAAAGGAGATTATTTAAAATCAGCTCATGATCTTCATTGTAAATCCAGACCTGAAAGAGAAGATAAAAAGACATTTATCCCAATGTTTCAGGGCAGGTGCCTTGCATCTTTCGTTCAGCTACAGAGAAGGTGCTTTAGCATCTTGGTGTCATGAGACATGCCTTGCAATGCGCACTGCCTCTTTGCTGCCTTTTTTCCAGCAACTGAAATGCAGCTGTGGTGCTCTATTGCCTTCCCAACATCACACAGCATTACCCCATACAGAGGCACTAAAAGGACCACTTATAGTTCTGCCCTGTAACTAGCGTTTTTAAAATTAAGCAGCCCCCATATGTTCCTCCTGTCCAGGCAGCTAGACAAGATAACGTGACAGGCAAGCAGTAGATCTCCAAGCAGGTGACCAGCCGCTCTCTGAGCAAAGTCATTAAGCCAGGCAGTAAATCTCCTTATCCAAAGATGATCCTTCACTCATGAAGAGGGGGCTGGTGGATTGCCTCAGCTCCACACACGGAGCCAGTATGGGGGGCAGAGGTGGATGCTGGGTGACAGCAGGTGGCCCAAGAGCTGTGGGGAAGTAGCTTGGCAGGCACGCAAGGCCAAAAGGTATCTCCAATCTTCTCTGAAACCGCTGCATTTGTCTATAAACATATAGGAATTTATTTAACATAGTGCTCTGGGGTCGGCTTGTAGATGCTAAATGATGAGAAACCAAAACCAGGTGCGCAAATTCTGGTGCCAGGTAGCCCACATTAGTCTCCACACTGGTCCCTGGGTCCTACTCCTTGCAGCTGGTGGCCTGGTGCTCAGAGATCTTTACTCAAGCAGATGATCACCAGCATCCAGGTGTTATCAAAACTTTCCATACTGCTCTCCAGGGAGTGAGAAAAGTTGCTGCTTTACCATTCCCATGCTGAAACTACATGCTCCATAACTGACAGGTTTATGGCCTTCTCTGCTCCCCAGCCAAACTGCTTTTTCTAGCTGTGCCGTGCTTACAGGGAGACCACCCCTCTCCGTTTCACACCCACTTTGTATTGGCTGAACCAACACGAAAACGTCTTGATCTGGACCTCAAGAACCTATACAATATCGTAGCAGCTCACATAGCAGTGGGAACTGAATTCAGCTCCTCTCTGGGGCCCAACTGTACAAAGCAAGAATGCATTGGTTCACATTTGCAGGTTCAGCTGCATTTGGTTCCTGAATATACATGACATTAGAGGAGTTTCTCTGTGATCACACTGAAAACCACCATCACCTCTAACAAGAAGCAAGGATACACTCAAGCTGTCAGTTTGTCCTCTCCTATATGCTACTTTAGCAAAAGCAGGCATTTTTATTGTTGGCATAAAAAAGTGTCAGGCACCCTCAGTTGCTGCAGTTCATGCCCATACCCTGCTGGCTCCCACTGCACTGGGCTGCCTAAACCTTGCTTTGGAGCAATGCATGTCTGGCACAGCTGAAGGTTCCTTGAAGCTGAACCATCAGCCTGGTCTAACTGCAGGAGCTGCTGGTCCTCCCTCCCTCCTTCAGTGCCTTCAGGCCTGCAAAGACTTGGGCCAAGATGAGTTAGGTGGAAGACCTGGAGCTCTCATAACGCACAGGAGACTCTACGCAAGAAAGCAAAGAAATGAAGGAACTTTGGTGTGTGCAACTCAAAACATCCTGGGTTACGTAGGGGTAGGGAAAAGGAGAAGAAAGTATCTGAAAACTGTAACTGCAGTGCAGGGAAGATACTGAGACCATCTGGCTAAACACCAAACTACTGCTATTCTGAACGCGCCGCGGGGCCCCTGCAGTCACACTGCACCTGGACAGTATCTCCCAACCTCTCGGGATGCTGAGCAGGCGACAGCATAGCTGGCCAGGTCTCTTGCTCTGCTGCCATTCCCAGACCTGACACCAGGCTGCTTATCCACCTCACTTGCCAGCATCAACCCCTTTCCCCCGACTTCTGACCCTGTGAATGAGAGGGAATCGAGCCCCTCATAACCGTACCAGAAGTACCTACAGGCACACCAAGTTCTTCTGGTGCACTCTTCTTCCAGCCACGTTTTGATTTCACAAAAGCTCAGTGCTGCAGTAACCATGTCTGCTCTGTGGGGTTTTTGGTTTTCTTTTTTTTTTTTTCTCACTAAGTCTGCATGAGTTTCACACTTAAGAGTACAGAATATCAAATTCCAGGCAGAAAAGTCAGGCAAATAGAACAAATTCTGGTGGTGGGGTTGGGTTTTTTTTGTCTGATGAAACTAAAAACAGCCTTCTGGAAGGAGCTGTGATTCAGGACACTGCCTCAGTTGGACGGCATGATTGAAAAGCATACAGCTCATTCATTATCACAGTGACTATTATAATACAGTGAAGGCCTCCTTTGAGGAAGTGCAGGTATTATATTAAAATTTGCCCTAACCTCAGGCATTCTCTGCCTTCTAACGTACTTTTTCTGTTTAAAACCTGTCATAAGAAAGAAAGCATGGCAAGATTAAAGAGGAGAGAATGGAGAAATAGCAGGACTTGCCAGAAGAGTATTATTATTAAAAGAAGAAGAATGATGGAGCCAAATGCAAACAACAGATGAAACTGGTAAGAACTGAGAGAGAAGACTGCAGTGACACAGGGAGCAGACCTTTAATCAAAAGCTGAGTAATGGCAAAGAACACAAAACAGCAGTTAAATCCAGTGTGATACTTCTCCAGAAAGGCTTATACAAGATGGCCAAAATTAATTTCAAACTAATTTTGTGTTTGGTATAGAAAACAAAGGAAAGAGGAAAAAAGGCCCAAATTTGGGACACATTATGGTTCCAAATTCAAATTAGAGTATCAGTATGAACTTGCAGATTATTAAGAGATTCAAGCACGAGGAAAGCAAAGCCACCCCATGGGGGGGGTACATAACTGCAAGCCTTTGCATACTCCAAAATTTATTAATTACTTTGCTGCTGAAGACTGGAAGGATGATGTTTAGCTCTTGTTGTTACAGGCTATCAGGAGCAACAGCCCAGTATAGGAAGGAAAAATCTCCTGGCAGCCAGCACACTATCGAAAGTCTATCATTAATAAGGTGCCTGCCTAAGATTTATACCTCAGTTCTGAGTGATGCTTTGTTTTATCCTCCTAGGTATTTTCTACAGAAAATGCCATTTTAAAAATTTATTTTATTTAATAAAAAAAAAAAGGTAACAGGCAAGGTGCAGGGTATTTTCATCCTGCATCTACCTCCTAACATCTAGGAGAGCATCACCGTCAGATTTCAGTTTCTAAAAATGGAATTGTGCCCAGCTCCCACCACATAAGAAAGCAGCACCTTTAATTGCTGTCCCCCAGAGACACACACTAACAACTGATCTGCTCCACAGATCTAAGGAAAATCACTGATCATTTTCACTGGGTCAAAAACACTGGGATGCAATTAGAATATAATGAATTGTTTCTGTTTTTAAATAAAACCTAAATGGCAGATGTTATGGAAGAACTTCTGTCCATAGTGAAATTGATCAGGTTTGGGGTTAAATAAATGATTTAATTTGGTGAATGCTGTAGGATTGGCCTCTTTATAGCAGCTCTTTTTTCCCTGCCTCTCAACACAGGCAACAGGATAAGAGGGAAGGTGCAAGGACCCCCTCAGCCTTGGAGTGCAGGGGCCCATTCAGCTGCCGACTGACCCTTCTGACGTCTTAGATGTCCCCAGAACACCTCGAGATCTTCCCTCAAGCAAAGCATCTCAGATTTGGTATTGCTCGGATGTCTGCCCAAGTCTCCCGCCCACCAGTCAATGCCTTCACCTTTGGCTACAGGGGCACAGAGGTCCTGCTCATGCTTCGTCACCCAGACTGCAGTAGCTGGTTCAACTTTCCCATAGTTGAAATGGGACCCGCAGATCTGGGATCTGGGGTAAGCATTCTCACCGCTACAGCAAAGCTAGCATGTGTATCTTTCTGGTCACCTACAGACAGATGTATAGCACGTGCTAGAGTAGGTCTTGTGGGCAAAATAAATAGGAAGAGGTCCAAAGTATGAACTCTGTTAGTATCAACCTTTTTTTATACAGGTGCAGCTTAGGAAGAACTGGATTTTGGATTCAGTCCCCTCAAAAAGTAGTTCAGACTATTTACAGATTTAAGACTGAGGTTTCCTAGGGCTTCTAGTACCTCTAGGATTTTACTTCACCCCCATATAACACAAACAAATCACCCAGCCTTCTCCTTGATTGATTGCTAAGACAACTTCATTAATCTCATTTACATACAGATAGGCAAGTAGAAACAGGGCTTCTCCTCATACACAGCCTAATGAGCAGTTTCAGTGATGACTACAGTCTAACTCCTTGCAAGGACAGCAGTGTGACAGTGCTGAAGACCGGAGAGTGGAGCTTTTTTGCTCTCTCATTTTACTAATACTTGGATTTCCTGACTGGTTTCAGGTTGCCACTGTTGGTAAAGGAGGCACACTCCCTCCATAAACACTATATCACACTGATATCCCTCTGGGATTATTTTTTACCGTAATAAAGAGATACGGGGCTGTGTTACTGCACTTTTTTTTTGTGAAAGATGAAATTATTCCTACAGTAATATTAGTTAATGTAAACAGATAACAGCTAGCTGAACTACTTCAGAGGAAATGCAAGTGAGGAAAGGGCTCATATGGTGCCTCATCATCTAGAAGAATGGCCCATACTATCATTTCCTTTTGAAACATGGAGTTAACTGTAGAAGATTTTGAGTCTAGTGTCAATATAGACAACAAAACCTATCACCCGACCTAAGGAAAAACAATAAATCAAAGAATCTGTCATGGATAGAAAATAGAAGCTCACTGTTCCTAGGGAATAAATATTTCAAAATGATGTCAAATAAACCAGGAAGCATCAGCCTACACTTTGGCTTTCAGAGTGCAGTGGAGTGTAGCAAAAGGCATGGCTGGCCAACTGGCAAAGCTTTGTGAATATACACTCTTTATTTGGTCTGCAAATTGCATTAGCACTAGAGGAATGCATTGAAAAATTTCAGTAAATACAAGACAGTAACTACTACAGAAACAGCCCTTTGTGTGAAAGAAAATCCCTGCCATGAACCGTGCTGACAGGAGAAGCATTCCAGTCCATCAGTTAAAATCTGTTGGTTAGGTTGGCACTACTGTATTATTCTGTCAGACAGTTTTTTAAAAGACAAATTCAGCTTAAGAGCACAAAAAGTGGCCTCAGCACTAAGGAAGAGATATGCCTAGCAATTTGCAACACCACAGCTATCTGCATATACTTCAGCTCCTATTATTATAGATAACAATGACATCACAGCACCAAATTACTTGTGAAAATCATCAGGAACAGCAAAGTTTGGTGGTCTATAATCATTATTTTAAGCTATTGCTACCCTGAAAACCCAACGTCCTCCTGAATGTCATTCCAAAGCAGATACATACTTTGTTTCACAGTTCAGTGTGTTGCTGATGTTTTATGACAATTGTTAGAGGGATCAAAGAATTGTGTTCCTTGAATAGTTCATGGAAAAGCAGCAAGCAGACCGAACTTGCACATCTTCACACTCACTCTAGACATGTGTTGTATAAGAAAAGCAAACTAACAGCCATGATCCAGAGGTTTAAGGAGAAAGATGTTACAGAAGAACTGCACATGTGAGCACATCCTTCTAGACTCTGACTCTTGAACAGTTTATAAACGTAAGAATACATGCTTTACAAAGTGCTACAAGAGTGTTAACAGAGCTTTTCTGAAATTCCCTGCTCACATCAGTTATCTTTTAAAGGCCCAGAGCACAGATGCACATGCTTAGACACCTTAGCACCATCCACAGCTGGAATGGCAACAGCCACATTTTTAAATCTTGATATATTGCTAAGTAAGAG
This sequence comes from Haliaeetus albicilla, assembly GCF_947461875.1. Taxonomy (NCBI): domain Eukaryota; kingdom Metazoa; phylum Chordata; class Aves; order Accipitriformes; family Accipitridae; genus Haliaeetus; species Haliaeetus albicilla. The sequence continues at coordinate 73,254,722 of NC_091484.1, forward strand.
AAAAGTTAAATTATTGAAATGAAGTAAACACACAGAGGAGAGGTTATGACAACACAGAAAGTAAACCTTAAGAGTCAACCTAGCATATCTGAAAACAAACAGTAGAAAAAAATCTGCATAATTCAGTGGACTTTAAGAGGAGATTTTCTGGAAAAGGAACTTGGCTTTAAGCATTTAGGTCAGGAAGAAGGCAAGCATGCAATAGCTACATGATAAACCCAATGTTCTTTTAGCTCTTAGATCACAAACACTCCCACTAGTTAGTCTTTGTTGGCCATTGTGCTTCACTCCAAAACCTTCCTTTTTAGTGTTCTTGGGTTCTTCTCTTCCAAGTTTGTCAGTAACTACTTCTACTCCTCCTCCTTTACAGCAGTATCTAGCCCAAAACCTGCTTCAGCCTCCCTGTCCCCTAATCACTATCTGATTAACCTTGGCATAATGGTTTTGGGTAGAATCTACACCACAGTTTCTTACTTCCACTTTTCAGACATCTCCAGTCTTTCATGATGATCTTTCAATGCACTTAAGTATTTTCTATCCTCCTTCAACACTGAAGATTTTGTGGTATGCACTACCTCGTGGATTCCCAGTTTTGCTTCCAGAAAGAGGTCAGACACACTACTGAATTTCAGGAGAGTGTTTACTTTGGCAATCTTTGCAGTTCCTTCACATGACCACTCTTCAACTACAAAATTTCTCATTCCATATTAGTCTTCTGTTTTCAAAATTCACAATCAGGTCTTCTGCTTCTTCTGTTACTTCAGACCTCTCTTCACTGACCTTCGTTCTATAAGATCCTGTCACCTCTTCTACTTGTGCTATTTCTAACTACAAAATTTTCATCACTTATTCCTAAATTTATGTTCAATCCCCGGTATTATCCCAGACCGAGTATTTCTGTTCCAGTTAATGAAACGTCCTAGTTTTCATTATAACATTTGTGAGAGAGACAAATTTTTAAAATATTTTCTAGATGTGCAGATTGTCATCTTCCAGAGTAACTGTCTGCACTGTATATATTAAGCAACACACCCTTAACTTGCTGCCAGTGGGCATCCAGGGGACAGGATAGCTGTGTACCTGCCTTTCACCAGACCCAACACAGGCTTTCTTATTAGGCCAAAGGCATAAAACAGATGGTTCTAAAGCAAAAATCAGCTGAAAATGCCAGTGGGTTGAGTGTTACCAGAAAAAACAGTCAAAAGCTTCCAATACTCAGGAAGTTTCTTGCTATTTTTAGAAGCAGAAACTGTTAAATGTCATCTTTCTCTAAATTGTTCTCATGTATCTATAGCTAGATTGTTCAAGAGGATATGAAAGAAAGCTGGCTGAATGCATTCTTGGGATTTATTAGGACGAAATAAGTCTAATGGCAGAAAACCATAGCATTGGTTAACGTACTTGGTTGGAGAACAAAATCACTGTGAAAGAAGATAGCGCAGCCACTTTTTTATGAGAACTAATTCCTTAATTTACCACTAGTAAACTAGATTCATGAGAAAAGAAGTCAAAGATCAACAATCAGAGCACTAAACTTGTCTTTCTCAGCACCCAAAGGCTAACTGAAGTTTCTGTCTCCAGGACAAAAATCAGAAAAAGGTTTTGATACGGAAAAACAACAGACTTCCTCCTCCAGCCACGTGGCAGTTCACTATTAAAAATATTGCAGGAAGGAGAGGGGAAACAGTAACTGTGAGGATCCATCTGTTCTTACTGCGGACATCATCTACAGGCAGTCATTTTTGCTTTCTCACTCAGACTGAAAGGCTCAGAAAGCAGCGTAGCACCTTTCACACTGTAAATGTACAATCACTGGTGCCAATCAGCTACCGTTACATTTACACACTCTTTACAAGACTTGCTGACTTTCTTACAGCCAATGGAAGAGATCACATAGGAAAACCTTGATTCCCATTCCAGCTTAAATTCATCCACCCTGAACACAGGGACCTACAATTTGGTCACAGTGATGATCACTCAGTACTCCAGAGGCAAAGTGCAGGGATGCATTGCTTGGTCCTAAGTGGCAACTAGAGACCATGTGTCTAGAGCCAGCCACACTTACCCAGACACTGGCTAACACCCCTCACACTGCCTGCCTCTGTCACATTCAACGGGTGAGGCCACAGGTAGGAGGCAAAAAGTCCCATTAGTTGACAAAGCACACAACTTTTTGTTTGAGACTATCACAAATCATCCTGCTTCTACTGCTGCAGTTTCCATATCCTGGAAACTACTGCCCATTTCATAAATTATCAAGTTAGTCTAGCATAAACCACCTTTGGTAAAGCTACGCTGCATTACCTCCCATGCTCCATTTATTTTACATCTTTGATTACTTTTCAGATGCAATCTAGTTTTTAGACTTGGGTCCCATGGGCTCCTAAATCATAATGTTCTCAATGTAGTTCTTAGCTAGGTAAAAGTCTTTATGACATTAGGTGAAGATCGCTCTACCCTGGAGACTGTTTATCCATGTCCTGAATTTCTGTTGCCTGAAAGAACAGAAGTGAAATAGCAAAGGCTTCATGTATTATAAAAACTCTCGTTAGATTTTCACATCCATCCCCAATTAATTCCCAGATCAGCAAATCACCTGTAGCCAAAGAATTTTCTAAATTCCTTAGAATTCCTTCTATTTAGCAATAACAACAAATCATTCATTAACCCCAAACTACAACCTCTCCAGCAGCAGAGGACTAGTTGTACAGTACACAGAGAACAGCAGGCCAGGAAAAGGCTGCCTTAAATCCCAGTACAAGGAATTGACTGAAAGAGCTTCTACAAATTCTGAAGTGTTAATCAGTGGATTATGAGCCCACCAGGAGCCACTTAAGGATAGTCTTCAGCCACATACAAAGATTCTTGCCATAAAGATAGGGAATATAATATCCAATACTCAGCATTAGTAAGGTACAGAGCAGTAAGCTCCACGATCTCCTCAGCCAGCCTTGCAGTTTGAACAATACTCTGAAATCAGTCTGCTTGCTGGTGAGATGTTACACTAGGACGTTTTGCCAGCAGGAAAACATATTAGCAATTTGTAAGATGTGAATCACTAGTCAATATACTTAGGAATATCATACCTGGTTTTGATCGTTGTAGTCACATTCCCGAACCACTACCAGGCCTCCTTTATGACTTGGGTGGCCCTGGGCAACCAGGCATTTGTTGGTTTGAAGGTGATACAACTAGGAAAGGAAAACAGTTTGATGGACAGAATAAACAACAAACATTACATACCAAAGGGAACATACGGCAATGCTTTAGAAGCCCTAGAACTCAGTGTGCTCACAAAAAAAAAAAACCAACCCCTTCTTCCTTTTTAAAATACCATTTTGTTTTTCAGATAATTTGGAGAAAAGACAGTATTAAATGGTTCCATTTTGCTTCGTATTTACATCAAGATTTCCTTCTTCATGGTACAACTGCAGTACGCGCAACCTGGCTCAGGACATGCTGGCCATACTCAACTGTCAAGTTGCTTTCCCCTCTTTCACTCTTCATGGAAGTCTCAGGTCCCAGATACTCACTAGCTCAGGAATATTGACTATACTGTATAAACCACATTTTGCTACAGTTTAGCTTGTACGTATGTCTCCTCCTACAGCCTCTCTTCACAAAGCAGGACAGCCTCTTTGGGAAAGGAGAAGGAATTACTTAAATACAAACAACTTTAGAGACTTAATGTTGTTTTCAAATTGAATTTCAAGAGCGTTTAGGTAGCTGAAAAGCCATAGTTATCAGCTATGTTATTTTAATGACAGATCAGGGAAGAAGAGAAAATGTTACAAACACCCAAATGCTCATTCCAGTTCAAATGCACTACCTAGTCTGATTTGGAATAATGTTGTATCAGAGGACTAGATTCAGGTCAGGAGACTGTCCTGTGGTGCAAAACTGGAAGCATCTACCATCAAAGCAAACAAGGAGGTCCTCAGCAAGTTAGCAATCTCTCTCCTGGTTTGGGCAATGATGCCTACCCTGGAAGTCACCCAAGAGGTCTTCTGCAGAGCCTGAAGATTAGGTTGCCCTATTCCAACAGTCAAGAATCATTAAGATCTTGATGTATCCCCACAGAGTTACTCAGCAAGACAAAACACCTCTATTCTGGCTTTAAATTACACGCATGCCCTGAACTAACTGGTGGCAAGCAGAAGACTTCTTTTCAGCCTGATTATTTTTCTTCCCGTGATACAGTGGGGATCAGGCTACTCAGGCAGCGATCACTGCCTGCACATCAAGAACTGCACTGCACACAGCCAAGGGTACAAAGGAGAAAGGCAATTATTCTAGCAATGTCCACAACTCTGCCATTTCCTTCCTCACAGCAAAGGGCCCCGCTCTCTACCAAGCGCATGGGAGTGCATTTGACAGTCACTGGGTGTGTGCATGCGTGGGAGATGGCAGGGCCCCAGATCTGGCATCCACATTAAAAGTAATTATTTCCAATCTGGAGCTGAACGTAGAGGAAAAAAGAATTTGCTGTCCTGAACTCAAGGACAGGCTGATTAATTAGCTAGCTGCATTTTATTATGAAGACTTACATAGCTGTCTGGGCATTTGTATTGATTCAACAGATTTTTAAGAAACCAAAGACACTTCCAGCAATAAAAAGAATGAACTGCTCCATCACAAGATAGCAAAAGTTAGAGAGTGCAAATACCAAATAATATTCTTCACTAAACAACATTTCTGGAAATAGCTGTCCCAAGGCACATCAACAGCCTCCTCAAGTGCACCATGTTTCTCCTGTTCCCTACACACATCTGAAACAAATTACACATAACCTTCTAAGTAATATTTCCTCACACCCCAGAGACTTCTAGGAGAGATCTCATTTTCATCATTCTTCACTCAACAGAAGGCTTTCAAACCATACAGCTACATGAGTTTTATATGATTTTTGCCCTTGTTTTTATTGGCCATGATGATCAGCATTTGATAACACTGTTAAGAACTGTCACAATTTGTGATCATTGCAGTTCTTCCCAGCTGTCAAACCAGCACTTATCTCTGGCCCAATTAGTTTTTGAGAATAAGATGGGATTTGGAGTGATTCATCCCGAATCCTAAAGAGTCTGGCACACAGTGGTGACATTGGCTGATCGTTCTGTTCCTTGTAGGCATCTGGAAATAGTTTATACGATCATCAGAGCCAAAGCTGACTCTCTCACACAATGCTGGGTATAATTCTTGAACCCCGGAGAACAAAGCCGAGGAGCTGCATTTTTCCATGTCTTGTCTCCCCCTTCTTAAAGGGTGCACAAAGTTTTTCTCCAAATTAAGGCATGGGAAATTATTGCCAGGAAGATTTCCCCTTAAGTGCTGTTGAGGGATTCAGATCCCTCAAGTAGCCTCCCCCACATTAGCAATTCCTTAGTTAAACTTCTGTCTGAATGAAAGCAGAAAGCTATTAAATTTAAATGGGGGAAAAAGAAAACAAACAAGGTCTGACTAGGGGAATAACAGCATTTAAAAACTAGGGGAATCAGCCCATTGTATCAGTTTTATTCAGGGAAACTACGCATGTTTGCCCTAATAAATAACTTTACAGCTTGGCTGGGATACTATTATAAAAATACTGCACAAATCATGGATTCCCAGATAGCTGCTTCCAAGCAAAAATCTAATGATGTCAAATAGGTTCTGCATGAACTCAGGTCCTCCAGGCTGAACCTACTTGCAGCACCAGCAACTGTCAACAGCTACTGCAGCCAATGTTACTTTGCGGAGAGGGCTGCATCGCTATTTAATGCTTCCAATTATTGAGCTAGAAAGGAATCTGCTAACCATAATCTATGTGCACATGAAATAGTTTATTCCAAGGTCTTCTCTTTCACAGAGAAGACTTTGAGAATGTTGTCTTGGGTTTGATGTTATCCGTTATTTTGGGGAAGCATAAAAAGCACACATCAGACCAATTTGGCACTGGAGAAAACAGATGCAACTGTGTGCTGGCTTTGCCTGCATACAAACCCATAAACATAAGTGTCAGAGCTAAGGCATGAATTTAATCATGATTTCCTTCATGAATACATGTAAAAATTTATCTCTTCTACTTTAAAGAAAAAAAGGAGCAAAACTCATTTTTTGTTCATTATCTAACAGCCTTTTCAGGACTAGAAAAGCCATCATTACTCTCAGATGCAAATGTTCATCTTTGCAGAAAATTATCCAGTAAAAGCAGTGAGTTTGGAAACTAATTACATTGTACTCTTATCATAAACCAACAGAGCATGAATATTTGAGGCCAAATTTCTCTCTATCCAAATCCATCTTCAGAACCAACAGCCATGAAAGTGCATTCTAAAGACATCAAAACATCGCAACTCAGAGCTTTGAGGAAGGAAACCTCACTGAATAGTATCTAGTCTGAAGATGACCTGAAATACAGATCATAGTGAAACTGATTTGCTTTTGTCCAAAGACAGAAATTCTGTTATTTTCAAGACAGCTTGTTGCAAAACTAAAGCTCTATGGAAACAGACCATTTTTACTGTATTTAAGTAAATCTTTCAGAAAGAATCTCATAATTTAAAAAAAAAAAAAAGAATTCTGTATTTTTAAGAAAGTTTATCTTACCCTTCCACGCTGGATTATTTTCGGTCGTTTCTGTGCCCTATTAATAAAAACTGGCTGCGGAGCTTTGGCATTGGGCCCAGATATTTGCATCTCAGGATAGATATTATCTAAATACCACTTAAATGACTTGCAGTTCAATCTTTTTCTCAGTTCTACACGGTCGGTAATATTTCCATAGTTCCTCATCCTTAGCTCGGGTCTCAAAGCAAAATATTGCTCCTGTATTTAAGAGAAACAGGTCGGGTACAAGGGGAGAAGAATTTCAGATTATTGATTTCCAACTTTTTCATGTTTGCAGAACTCCCAAAGTTTCATTTCATTTTGCTAGTCCTTTCAACCATTAAATCTGAAACTGGCATTAGGAAATTCCAGTGTTTAGATTGCCACAGGAGGTGAGATTTATCTTGCCTAACTCTGAGCTAATCTTTCTAGACTGCTTTTTTTGATGAAGACCCTTCTCAAGCATGAATCTGATGACCTTTTTTAGATGCCAACTTGAGGAGGAAACAAATCAGCCCTACACTCCATTGGCAATAAAGGCATCCTAGACTCATTAAGTCAGAAACAAATGTGTATATATCATCATCATTCTCCTCACCTGGCAAAGCTTTCGTTAAATTATTAATTGTAATTGATTGTTTTCACTGTTGTGGGGTTCAAGTGTATTTTGTCTTCCACAGTTTCCACCTTCCAACTTTACAAGTTACCAGGGCAAAAAAATTCCGCATCAGAATAAACCTATAAATGGGACTATCTTGTGAAGTTCAGCGGGACCATGCATTTATTCACATGAAGAATCAGAACTGTCACCTGGGCTTTCTGTCAAGCCCAGTTTTTCCCCTTCATCTGCACCATCTCCAGAAACGCTCCCACGATGTTATTTTTTCATGTTCTAATTTATGATTATACTCGGAATTGTACCTGCTTAGGCAAGGACAGATTAAGATTCCGGCTCAATCTTACGTGCTGTTCAACTCTAATGCAGAGACAATGAGGACAAACAGGAATTCATGAATGTACAATGTGGCATGAATACTATTACCAAAACTAGAAGAAAAATCTCCTTGTAGAGTCTTTAATTCCAGCTAGATTTACTGAGCTCATAGAAGAGGCATTGTATTTGCACATTAAGTCGTTTACTAGATATTACTTAGAAATCAGTTTTCAGGGCACTGAGCTATGGTATTTTGTTGGATTAATCTCTAGCAGACATCTGGAATGCACTTACTGTAATGTGGTTCTAACAGTTTTCAATTACCTACTGCTATCTCTGATATTCAGATGACAGACAATGCCATTTCAAGATAAATTACGTATCTGTCGTTATCGAGATCTTTGAGTATTTGGATGCACTTGATGTATCACTGGTATATTAATAGCAGAGGAAGGGGAAGCATTAAGTACATTGGACTGTTGGACAACTCTGAGGAAGTTCAGAGATAGACTGGACATGACTATCAGAAATCGGTCCGCTTCAAAAAAGTTGCTCTGCTATTCCAATTGCCTCTTTCCTGGATAAAATTCAAATGTTAGTATCCTACCTTTTCTGCATTATTTATTTCTGTTGTATACATGAACTTATTTCTTTTACATTTTGCTTTTGACAGTTATGAAAATTTTGCTGTTTGCCTTCCATTATGCAATTTTATTTATTAAATATTGATATTTGCTCTCTGCTGCAAAACAGGTCCTTTAAGTCTTATCTTTGTACTATTCATCATACAATCACTTCAGTAAATTATACAGGCCCTAAATATTTTCATTACACTTATAAAAACAAAAATATTTCCAGGCTTGCCTTCCATACATAAATCTGTCATAATGACAGTCTCTGGCAACTATCAGAGAATTAGATTAGAAACAGCTGGAAACATTCAGGACAAATCTGTGATAAAAGACTGCTAGAATCAGCAGTTTTAAGTCCTTGTTGGATAAAGTAGTATTAGCTGGAAATTATAACAAAGAATCAATTCCAAGCTTCAGAGAAAGCCATCATTAATCACAAAACAACTGTGCCCAGACACCAATAAAAGGGAAAGTGATAGATCAAATCTACCAATGCATTACTGAGATGGAGAATGGAGATAAAAATTAATGACCCTTAATAGGTTCCTCAAACTGACTGAGCATCAAGATAAAGGATAGTGTTTGAAACATAAACCTCTAAAGAATATAAAGTTAATAAATTATGTCTTATATAGAAATTGTAGGGACCACAGGAGCTGGCCACACAGCAAATCCTATGGTCTCACAAGGCAAAAATGTCCTCAAGTATCATAGAGATCAGGGCTTCACAAAAACCCAATCTACATTCAAACGCATCAGTACCAAGACCTGAAGACAAGGAAGGAATACACTTGCCCTTGAATCCAGAAGTTAATCTTGATTCATCTTCCAGGGCAAGACTAAGAATCAGGCTGCTAATTAAAACAGAAAACAAACAACCATTCAAGAAAATCCCTGTCTCGCCAACATGGAAACTACCTGAAGGCATATAGCAGTATATGGCTGCCATGTAATACTGATTTGGACACCAAGCAATGCAGAGCTTACAAGAACTCTTTCACCATCTTTTACTTCATTAAAAAGGCATAAAACTGTATCTCCTGCAGGTAGCAGAAGTAACAGGGAGGAGCCTTGAGCACCCAAAAGCCAAATGACAGTCCTACAGAATTTAGGAACTCACATCAAAATTAACGTTAGGAAATCAGACTACAGAAGGAAGACCCCATTAGAGGTGCTAACGGACCCCACCGTGATACAGTCCTTTGACAAACAAGCCAGTTAATAACCTTATTTCATGACCTAGAATTGTCTCTTACCTTATAGTCATCCATCCACACATGTGCCAGCCTCAGCGAGTTATGAGCCATAGTGTCCTGTCCCCCTGGTGAGCCATAGGGACGCCTTTTACGGAAAATATGTCCCACCCTGGAGCAGGGAATGATCAGAAGTCTACCACCACACATCCAGATCTGTCCATACAAAAGCAGAACATACCTCATTGTACGCATACTGACAAGGCTCACTACCTCCTCCCCTTCTTCAAGGGATACTTAGGTAGGTTTATGCATTATGACAGAATTAGGTGTCAGCAATGTTGTCCTACATGTCATGCTTTCTGACAAATCAAATTATTACATCTTCAGGTTAGAAAAGACTATTTTTGTCATATCATCACACTTTCCACATAAGACAACACGGCTTTCACAAAAGAAATAGTAAATTTTCTAAAATTGTATGCTCTAATGACCTACTAGAGAACACTGAACTTGCAGATTAAGATATCTAAATCGATTTACCTACACGAGAATTACATGTCCACACTTCCACAATACATAATGAAGATCAGTCAATATCACTAAGGGAGCCTGGAGATCTTTTCAAGTATAAGCACTTATTTTACACAGCTGTTTGTTTCTGTTAAGTATATGGGAACTCAGAAATACTGTTCCCATTCAGATGCTACATTTACGTGCCTTAATCCAGCTCCAGTGCACCCCAAATCTAGATTTCCTTCACACTCTACTTCCATTTATTTCTTTAAATTTCTTTTTAAACTTCAGCTTCCAGCAAATTGTCATCATTGGCGCTTTGTTGGACTAAGGGGTCCTCCGATCTCAGAAGATCATCTCACATTAGCAGTTTATAATCAAGTCAATTTAAAACTCGTCCTGGATAAGATAAAGGCCAAACTTCTTTACAACTCTCCCCCAGGGAGATGGAGCTTCCAGACATTATAAAGCTCCCTGAATATCCTCCAATTTTTCAAAGCCCTTTTTATTGAAACTGTGTATTACACAGTAACAATAATTTCCTCACACACCATACACTTCTACTCAGGTATCTAATAATTGTATTTTGTACTGAAGACTTGAAAGATTTTATTTATTCAGTACACACCCCTTTAAAGTCACTCAAATTTATGAGATGCCAGTTCTTATTTTTGAACTCTAATCTTGATTTCTCTGAACACCCAATTTGACAGATTTCTCTAAGGTTTTGGGAGTTGTGTGTTTAGTTTGGGGGTTTTTATGTTAACTTCACTTTTTAATCCCCTTTTCATATTTGTCATGATAGCATATCATTTTCAGGTAGACTCTTGTCAAACCTGTTGATGAATCCACTTTTGTAAAGTGAAGAGGTAAACATGACATCGAGGACAAAAAGTTGTTTTTCTTTCAGCAGAGTAACAGGGAAGATGAGATAAAATACAGGAAGCCCAACAAAATACCAGTTTTGAATCCCCTGATTACGACTTTCTCATTATTTTTCCAACCAAGCTGACTCCTCTGCATGACACTTAATTTAGTTACAAAAAAAATTTACATTTCCAGGCCCTCACAAAGGAGGCTGAAGTGTCTGAAAAGCCCCATACATTTCTAAGGAAATATAATAAGCTTACTTATTATCAATGTTGCTGTGAGCTACACATCTTTTTAACTGACTTGTGAAATTCATCAGACATTGCTTATAAACTCATTTCAGAAGTTTGCATGATTATTTGTTTCTTGTACTTCTCTATAGGTATTATGAAATGTTCCACCAAACAAAGAAAAAAATCACAAACATTTAACTGCAGAGCTCAAAATTCTCTTTAATCTTTCCATTAAAACTTAACTTGAGTATAATTGTAAAGGCAGTTACTGTGCACTGAAGTCATCCTTCCTGGGAATAAAAATGCCAATTTCTGTGTGCAAATAGCTATTCCAGTGATAAAGAAACTGTACATAGGGGAAAGAAGCAGCAAGACACCGAGGTTCCTAGTCCAAATTCACATGAAAGCTAGATTACCCGAAAAGATATTTCCAGATTTTCTCCTCCCCAGATGTCCATGCCACTATCATACTGTCCAAGTTCATTGAAGTACTCGCGATCCATGGCAAACAGGCCTCCAGCCATAGTAGGTGACCTAAAAAGGAACATTGAAAGAAGTTCATTTTCTTACACAGGAAAAAAAAAAAACCCCAGTAATTTTAGCTGAATCTGCTAGTCCCAAAACTTAAATTTAGACCTACATAATACAATTTAAATCCTGCAGACACTAGAAATCATCAGATCACATTTCTAGTCTCAAAACATTTTCAAAAGCATTTCTGCAAGTGGTATTTGTGATCTTTCATTATTCCAATACCTATTAACCATATTTCTTTGTATACTAAGCTTGAGGAAAAGGGATAGGACAAAGAAAAAGGAACAAAGTGGCTGTCACCACTTAAAAAAAAAGTAAAAAAGTAAAAACTTGTGCAAGTTTGAGTCCATCAAGTTTTCTACATTGAAACTTAAGAGCTGCCTTTAATTAGATCTGTCTTTACCAAAAGGTTTTTCCCCTACAGTTGCAAACATGTACACTTGCACACAATAATGTGTTCTTCCCCCTCTTACAGGGGCAAATTATACAGACCAGGCTTGACTGAACTGCAGAAAGAGTATAATCCAGAGTAACACATTACTTTCCCATATTAAATTAAATCGAGAAACAAGGTCCAGATTTAAATTATACAAGCAAGGAGGCTGCTAAAAGAAATGGTACTCCGTCTCATAGATAGACTTTAAATACCAGGAGCAGTGTTGTTTCATCATTGATGCAACGATCAATGTATTGGTAAGTTATTTACAGTTTGTATATTTGCATAGGTGTTCTCTTTGGCATTTCCCAGTTTTTCACCTTGCCTGTGTGTTACTAGAATGGTGCTCTATTCTGTAAAAACAACAGTGTATGATCCCCACTGTACAGTCTTTAGATTGAATTGCTACTGTAACACAAAGTTGCAATATGTGGATGCCCTAGAAGAGTATAAAAAAAAGAGTAAAAACGCTACATAAATATGATATGATAGTTGGAACATATGATGGGCTGGGAACAAGATTTTTCCCATCCTTATTAATAAAAACCCGTGATAAAGCCAAGCCTAAGTCTAGATTTCCTTGCTTGGTCTCACACCATTTTCTACTACAGTTTCTGTCACTTTAAAACCTGGGTTGAAAGGTCGCTCTCAATTTTTCCATCCCTGACATCAAAATATCTATTATGAAGGTCTCTAAAATGCAAAATGTAAGACTTTCCATTTGATGGAAAGCCATTTTCAAAGGTTAAATAGCAATCTAGCTTCTTTTTCAAAGCAGGCAGAGACCTCCAACTAGGAAAAGTCTCTTTCACACTCAGAAAATGTAATCATTTTAGATTATTAGGCTCCCTTTAACTGTAAAGTTCTCTGCCTTTTCCATGGGAGTTCTTCCTAAAAGTGAGTTGAAGGAATGCAACAACAGTGTTGAACACAGCAAGAACTAACCTTCAGGCATTCCCCAGATTAACTGTGAGAATAGTTCTTAACAGAATAAGGATTTTAATACTTTCTATGCAGGTTCCCCATTCATGTTTTTCCAGTCTGTCCTTTCCCTTCTGGCTTCAGAAACTGCCACAGTGGCACCTCCCAAACAAGCCAGTCAAACTGTTAGGTAACTTAAGAAGTTTCCTGGCTTCTCAGACCAAATCTTGTGATGGATAGACGTGGAAAGACTAACTGCAGAGCTGTCAGATAACAGCAGAGAACCTTGTCCTGGAGCTGCTTGCATCAGCCCAAAATGCTCTTCATTTACAGTCCAAGAAAAGAGAATGAAAGAGCGATGAGACCGCCCAGTTACTGATTCACTTTGCAAATCTTATAAAAGTACCACATGATCTGCAAGGAGTCTGTTTGTAAAAAAGGTAAAGTTCTTTCACCTTACAAACCTGAATTCTGTACTGAGGTGGATACCTGCGACTAGAAAAAGCACAGTCAGCTTCCTGCTATTGCTCTACCGGCACTGGCCCTTCTCATGAAGGGCTTCATGCTGGGACAGCTTCTATTCTCATGTCTGAGCCGTATGTGCCTGCTACTAAAAAACAGGTGTCTACTGACATCATTTTATAACAGTTACGTGTCCAGCAAGAACCAGATATTGCCAGTTCTGTACAGGCAAGACAGCCATCATTGGTTAAAAGATTAAGGAAGGTAAATTTCAAGTCCTAGTGTTAAGCTTTATCAAGACTTTTGTTTCAGAACAACCCTCAAAAGACCACAAAAACAATAGGGACAGACTTCCAACAGACAGTTTTAGGCATTTGCCACATTGCGCAAAGAGACAAGTAATCTTTTAAAGATGGTTTTCACATCCATGTGTGTTCATTTAGGATGCTTTATGACAAAATAATTGCTTGTTTGAGGAAAATGTAAGTGAAATCTAAAGCAAAAAAAATGACGTTGACATAGAAAATTACCATATGCTCTTATGTTCTCTGCCATCAGCTAGGAAACCACCTTTCTATTACCACAAAAACATATTTTCCCAATCTAGCAATTCTTTAGCATTTCATCACAGAAATTATAGAGCCTATATTAGTGAGCTATGCAGGCTATTGCACAAAGGCGGTTATCAAAATCATCATTAAGCCAAACACATTGACAGACTGGAAACAAACATCAATGCATAGCTCAAAAGTAAAATTACTGGACAGATTTAATACAGAATAGCATAAGCTGTTTAAGACTTTTGTCTTTAGCAAAAGCTGCTGTTGTACAAGTGTTCTCTAAAAGTGTGCTTTCTTGACCTAGTAAGACAGATATATCTAATTCATGATTAAATGCAAGAAATTAAACTGAAATAGGTAATAGTAACCAAAACTATTTCTAAGTAAAATAAACAAGTAGGTATCTGACAGGTTAGGCATCTGCTTCTAAAACCGCACACCCAGATAACACTCCATAATGCTTAAGAAGTGCTTCTGATCATCCATATGTTACACAGAGCTTCACACCACATAGGAGGAACCTTACTTGATTGGAGCGGTGGCTCCCTCGGGTCCTTCCAGTTCTGACAAAGGAACAAGATCCCACTTAAAGTGCAGGCCCCAGTTAAACCCTCCACGCACAACCGGGGAAGAGCTGTAGGTAAGCGTGTCAGCACTGATTATGTCAATCACAGGGCACACCACAGTCCTGCGATCTTCTCTGATGGGAGTCAGCAGAGGTTGTAACCACATCTCGTTCACCTCACAGTGACTGTCCAGGAATACCAGCACTTTCCCTACAGAGGCCAAAGCACACAAAATAAAGATCCATGGTAGCATGAAACACGCAAGCGCATACGCAATTATATCGGCAGCAGCGTATCAGCAGTATCCTCACCACCCTGTGTAACAGAGGGGAAACACCACCTGCAATTGGAAGCACTGACAAACCAGAGACTCCACAGGGATTAGTTCAGTCACAAAAGGCAGAAGGTAGATCATGACTATTCACATTCAAGTAGGCCATTATTTGCATTTCTTTGACAGGGTTTTATACTCATCAAATTTTCTACCCAGATTCAGCAGAGCTACTGTACTTTAAATGAAACATCATCAGACCAGCACTCTAAGAGTCAGGAGGTGCATTTGTCCTAATGCAGAGCACCTCCGACGCCTGAGTTACACTACAGGGATAGATGACAATAACAGATATTGGGCCGGATCAATTATCCCCATGACAAAGCTGGTTTTGTCCGCTGACTGTAATCGCCTTGAGCTCGCTTCATATCACACTTCAGCACCCATCCAACTACTGTTGCAGCTGAGATCTGTGGATTTTAAACAAAGTCATTCTGATGAATTAATCTGCATTCATCCATGACACAGGCCACAACATTTCAAGTCCTGAATATAAAGTAACACAGAGCATCTCCCCATTTCATTAACTCTAGAGTGATTGTGGATTCATACCAGTTTAAAAGGAGAGTGAATGCCCTAAATGGGCATAGCCAAATTCACCAGTATTAGACCAAGCAACACTTCAGTCCCATCAGTTTACATGGGGATTATCTGTCATGGTCAGAGAGGGCAGTTTGACACATGAAGGACCTTCAGGCTCAGCTGGTCGAACAAGTCATCCAAATTTTTATGATCCAACACAAAATTTATGTAATACTAGAATAGTGTGGAAGACATCGGAAAAAGCTTTAAAGAAAACAACTGTGAAACAAACATATAGAACGAGACACCCATTAACAGACAATATTGACTGAGGAGGGAAAAAGAAAAAAAAGAAAGAAAAAAAAGACTCCAGCAGTTCAGAAGAGTAATAAAATGACTTAAAATTGCACTAACTTAAATGAATCCTAGCACATCTTGGAAAGTGCAAGCACAATTTTCTCTCTGGATTATGCCATTACAATGCTAATGAGTAAACACCAATTAAGGGACTTGATCTGCCACTCAAAATTATTTGAGAAAGTAGCACATACTTTCTCAGATGCCAAAGAATTTAACTGGAAGCATCTTATGCTAAAAGGCACACAGTGCACATAAAGCACCAAACATTGTTTATCCCAAATAACACTTACTGCAACAACAGAAAAGCTTGTATGAGAAACATTACAATTAGACTGGCAAATTAGAAACCAGATTAGACTGTACCTTAATAAGAAGCAGATTGCCATTTTAGAGCACCAGTTTTCACATGAAACATGCAGAAAATTTTCTGTGACCACAATACCAAGCACAGATGGAGATGTTCCTGAGACAACATTCTTTCAGGGCAGGAATAGGGAAAATTCTATATTGCCTCACTAAATTTTGTTAAATGCTGGTTTTGTTTTACTATCTCACTGACCCACCCTAAAACATTAACTCATTTTATCGAAAGCAAGCCTCCACAAGAAGAATAAAAAAAATTACAAATCAACAGTTCAGACAAGGTTTAAAAGACACTCAAATTTGGCTCCAAATTTGTGAAGTCATTGTTTGGGTGACTTGAAAAAACACCTCCCCCCTCCCACACGGCATAGATTTCCTAAAGTTAATTACAAGCTATAAAAACAGTGAATTTATTATATGTACTCTATATTTACATGTGAGTACCAAGTCCTCCTTGCTTCCTTCTCATTGAGTAACAGAAAAACCCCAGGTGAGGACTAATTCAATAAAGCTATGAGGAAATACTGGAGAAAGCTTTATAAAGATCATGGTCAACTGCATGACATAAACATTTAAATACAAAGATAATGTTAGTTAAGGTCTCCAATTATCATAATACAGGTATCACTGAAGACACTTTGTGTAGCTGTTGCGACATAAGTTAATATAACAGCCAAAGATCAATGCAATTAATTCATTTCAAAGTCATTAACATTCTGAAACAATTGCTAAAATGTCTCTCACCTAAGATAACACTATTCCAAAGCTTTCTTCCCCTGCGCTAAGTTGTGTAGCTTAGAACATGGTATGACATGCAGAGCCCTTACAGCGGGCTAAAGCAATCACAGGTCAAACATTCAACATCTGAAAGAGCTGCACTACAGAAAGAGAAGTCACCCAATTAACATATGGTCAAAGTACGCAAGGAAAAGAGAAGGAAGAAAGTATACCTGTGGCATGAGAGGCTCCAATCATCCTTCCTCGAATCAAGCCTTCCCGCTTCTCATTTCTTACCAATTTTGTGGTTTTTGGAAGCTGCGTTTTAACATATTCACCCAAGTCTTTCTTCAAGTCAGCTGAGAAAAAGAAAACACAAATTCAACTACAGGATGGAAATTATGAAAGTTCTGCTTAAAGTCCCAAGATGTTCAACTCAAAAAGGCCCAAAAACTTCATCAAAAAGCTACCCCAATACAGCAGCGCTTCAAACCAAGAGTATCAAAAGGACAGTCAGTCGTCCCACATCCTACACCTGCACTCCAATTCTGGTGGCCTTTTTTTATTGTTTTATTCACACATTTTCCTATTATCTGCTTCACTTTTTCCTGCTGCACCGTGGAAATCCACATGGACAAAGCAGGTACGTAGCCTGCATTTAAGAAGGTGATGGATCATATGACTGGGCTTGCCATGGGGTGCAGTCCTGATAGAAAGCACTTCCTTATATCTTCCCAACTAACTTTTTACGCACTGCCACTGTCTCAGGTTTTATACTTAGCCTTGGTTTCCTGAATAGACTGGATTATTACCTTTTTGTTCTGTTTGCAAAACCTTTAGTAGAATATGACTCAATTTAACTGGAACTACTATACTCTATGCTAAAAGGAATTACTGCTGCTAAAAAAAAGAAATAAAATAAAAGGCAATTCCAAAGACATTTCCAAATTCTTCTCATGGTGACTGTCATTTACCGCAGAAGTAATGAAAGCCCTTTCATACAGGCAAGTGATTTAAATTACTATGTTCCATACACTAAAACAAATGTTAACACCTTTAAAAAGAAGCATGAAGACACTTTTCATTATCTGTACCTGCTTAGCTGATACAACAGCAGATACCAAGTACAACTCACTCACAGGTGGTTGCTTTTCTAAAATCCAAAAGGATCAAAGACACTGCTGGCAAGCATGTGCTTTGAAGGAGAACAAAGTTCACTGAGGTCTATAGGCACTACTGTAACTTAACTTACATCGATGGCAGTTTTAAGAGTAACAATACTTTTTTCACCCAAGAACAGTGGTTTCTAACATTAAAGTAGGGCCACTGAAGAGAAGATGGGCACATGAAGACTGAAGTAATGGAAAAACATAAGTTAATAAGCTTATGGAGAAATAAAGAGGAATATAAAATGAGGAAGAAAAACAAAAAGCCAGCTGAGACTTTATAGAGAACCTTGGTATAGAGAGGCAGACAGACTTTCAACAGCAGATATGCTGGAATAAATATTATTATTATGATGATGAATGTCAGTTCAAACATTAAAGTTGCTGTTAACACAATTAAATGCCAAAGGAATATATGTGGAAGCCAGAGCTGTAACCTTCAAGAGGTACAAGAACTTTCAGACAGGAAGACTGAAAAGGAGATTCCCAGAAGCAACTCCAAATGTTAAGATCTCAGCCTTTGCACTGCAAGGAGGCACCACGGATAAAAAAAGAGAAAGTACCTCATAGCAAATGTGGTGCTAGAGAATATTCCAGGACAAAGAAAAGTCTGTGGAGAGATGCAGACAGGATTAATTTGCGTCACAGGCATTCTCTCCTCTGGTCTTGACTGTGACATCATACGCCAGAGACAATAGGAAAGATTTTTTTGGAGAAAGTCTCCTAGAAAGTTGATGAAATGAAGTCATCTCTAGGATGCTACCCAAATGAGATACCCAAATAAGCAGGACAGAAGAATTTGCAAACCTAAAATAAACTAGTGCTTGAATCATTCTTCACCGGATGTATCATAGCAAGGGAAAGACAGTGTACAACTGCAGAAAACAAAGGGCTAGCACAAAGCAGAAAAGGTCAGCTATCAAACTCAGCACTTATGGCAGATAAGGTTGTATGAAAAGGACATACAATACAAGAGGAAATAGTTTTGCATGTGCAATGGCATGTGCAAACTTCTGAAAACAGCGGAAGAAAAAAAAAGGTCAAGTCCATACTGATACCTAAACTAGACCCACAACACAGGCTTGAGCAGCAGAACCTAAGAGCCAGTAGTACCTAATGGCTAACATGGTCTCAAGAGTACAGTTTTGGCCTGGACAAACTAGTATTCTGCTGGAAACTGTGCCCAGCCATTGCCTGGGACTGAACATATCATGGACCATTCTCAATAGGCGGTTTGGTCTCAGACACCTTTTGGGGTTTTTGTTGTTGATGGGTTTTTGTGTGCCAGCTCCATGACCACTGGAAAGAGCGATTTCTTCTGACATAACCCAGAAAATTGCTTCAATACATCCTGCTTGAGAAATTTTGCTCCAAGGACAGAATTGCTCTCTTTCAGCCAGTAGACAGTCTCCAAAAATTACTTTAGCCATTATCTTGCTCCAAATCTGTGTGACAAAGGCTCCTCCAAACAAGAGAAATCTGGGATGGGAGTCAGGGGTGTTATTATTTCAAAATACTGAGTTGCAGACAATTTGCTTCTTTTCTGTTCTTCAGTCTCTTCTTCTGAGTAGAAGAATGCCTCCAGTAACAGCCTTCAACATATCCTGTAGGCTGTTCCATAACAGGTAAAGCCTAAATCAGGGAGAAAAGAGTTGTACTAGAAAAAGAAATCCTGCCTTGCAGCAAAGGGAAAGAAAAATATAACAGTGGACTCAGCTGAGTCATGGAAACGCCTGCATAGCTAGTAAGACTGTTGATTGAGTGTAAGAAGCTTTTTGAGGCAAAACTAGATGCAAAGGCCCAAGCTTTGCACAACAGCAATGATGTGCAGCACAGCTCCTACATTTAAAGCTGAAGAAATAGACAGAATTTAATCTAAGAGGCCATTTCAGGAAGTATGTAAGGTAGGGAAAATGAATTTAAAAAAAAAAAAAAAAAAATCAGAGAGTCATAGAGATTAAGCAATTTGCCCAAGCTCACATGAGATCCACGGCAGAGCCAAAGTCTTTGTCCATCTCCTCAGTCATCAAACCAGCTTTGCCTTTCTTTAGCTGTAAAATTCCACCCATTAAAATTAAGCAGCAGTGCAATCAAGAGCAGTAATTCTCTGTATAAACAATATCTCCTCCCATCTTCGGCTTCAAAGCATGTTAATTTGAAGTCAGAAAGGCAAAAGTAGCTACTTGAATGTTTTGAACCTAATTTGGCCTTCAGATAGCAACAGATCAGACAAGTGACGGTATTACTGCCTACACACAGGCATTAACCAAATGCATTACCATATTCAAAAGAATGAGTTTTCAACTAAGCTTAGTTCTGAATATGAAGGTTATGAAACTTTAAAACAACAAATTGCTCAAGAGACTTTGCAGCAAAGAGCGCGTATTGCATCCAAAACACAAAACAACAAAACAAGCTTTTAAATATTACGCATTCTTATCAGCAAGGGATAGAGTGTTTGATCTTTGTTCTCTCCTGTATCTTAACACTTCATCTGACCTCAGAGAAATGAACTAGCTGCATAACAAGAGAATTTCATTCTATATTATACATATCTAATCAGTCTCTTAAAGCAAGTGAGACCTTAACCCAGAAACTAAACGATGAGACCAAATGTGTACTAAAAAAAATATAATCTAAAAATCATTTTAAAAATGTAAGAAGTTGTGGACTTTATACGTACAGAGGCAAGCAGGGAACTTGCACAGTCCTGCTGGCAGGTGCTGCTACACTAACACATTCCTCAACAGGCATTTTGCTTTTGAAGTGCCAAAACGCTTGAATTGCGTGTCTGTCTTTACCTTTTCCATCATTCGAGAGAAAAATGCCGAAGCATCAATCTTTCAACAACAGTAAAGCAATTCTGCAAGGTCTACCCCTCCACGGCCCCTCCCAGACTGAGGGAGCAGAGGCTGCTCCACCAAAAGCCAGGGACAGCTACTCCTAGGGTGGCCACAAGAGGCTGTGAGAGAGCCACGCAGAGCCCTCCCAGCAAAGGCTGAGCTCCATCCCAGCACCTACCAGTCTGAAACGCTGAGCAAGTACAAAAAACTGGCGCACTGTTTCCATAGTGCCACATCAACTTATTTGCAAGACCGCAGCTGAGACTATGTGCATTCAATTCCTTTCAGATGCATTCACAGTGAGTATTGGCCCACAAACTTTACGGAAAGATCAGTGTAATCTGTGCTGAGCACCAGAGCAGCCAAGCAAGGTAATGTTAAAAACAGCTGAACTATAAAGAACAGCTTAATCACCCCCTCTGCAAATACACACTCCTCATTATTACCTTCAAAGCCTGTTTTTAAATGTTAAAGGCTCTATGATACAAAGCTCATCAATATCAAAGGGGATGCCATCTTGGGCTTCTCAGAACATCACGCATCTTCACTGGCTGGCACTTTTTGGAGATGGACTGCAGTACAAACCAGTTTTGCATCATGTCTTCCATGTTTTTATTATGACCAGTCAATAAAGCACAGGAAGAGACAGGAAGGTCAAGAAGTGTAAGCACTGACCAAAATATTATTGAAAGGTTCTCTCACCCAATTCACTGTTGTCATCCACCAAAATAATTTCATGAAGAAGGTGTGCAGGAGTGCGATCCAGGACACTATGTACTGTGCGAAGCAGGGCAGAAAGCGCTTCATTGTAGAAACAGATAATAACACTGGCAGATGGCAGATCAGAAGGATAGGACTTCTCCCTACATCTGCAAACAGAAATATAGCAGTTATCACTATTTTTAGTGGGATTTCCATAGGACTAGGTCACTACTGAAACTTCATAAATAACAAGCAAACATTAAATGTGTAGGAAGAACCCCTAACTTGAAGATAAAGAGCCCAGGTGCATAACATCTACAGTAGGACTCAGCATAGTTACTTTCCACATAATACAGACTTACAATTAACATTGCTGCTTGTTAGAAAACAGAGGATATGATGGATTGGGGTGGGAGTAAGACTCACAGATCCCCAAGACATAAACAAGAAAAAACACCAAGGGCTTTTTTTCAGCTGTCAAAACACTGTCTAGTACCCTCCAGTAGCTCAGACATGTACAGGAATGGCAAATATGACATGAGGCCTACAAAAAACCCACAACTTTATTGGCCAGCTGCTGGAGACTAGGTTGGATTTCCCAACATAGCTCCAATGGTGCTAAACACCTATTTAAACAACCAAGGTTGGGATTCAGCCTGCAGATGAAGATACTTAAGTCTAGTCACTGCTGTCAGTGGAGTAGATAGTGTTCAGCTCACCCTAAGGCTGGCAAGTGCATTTTGTCAGCTGAAGAGCTCTGCATGCTCCATTAACTGCATTGACTGGATCTCTGCTAATTATAATAAAAGCAGAGACAACTGACTAACATGCAGCTATCTAGGTTTAAGCATCTTAATCTGCAAGCTGAATCCCACTCAAAGCAGAACATCATTCTTTCTTTTTCCTTATTTTCAAAATTTGTCCATACTTCTAAAAATGGACAGTATCACAGATTAATGCCATTTAAAGATCCAATAAAAACAATAAACTATAAATGAAAACCCAGAAGCATACAAGAAAAATCTTCATTGACTTGGAATGAACTTAGCTCTTGGGAGAGGCTTTTCAGCAAGTACAATTCATTACATCTTACCCACAGCAGAAAAAACACTAGAAAAACAGATGCAGGTTTATTTATTTTTAAATTCAGTGGGGTTTTTTGTTGTTGTTACAGTGGCGGGTTTTTTCCCCCCTACATGGATCAGACAGATTATAGAAAAAAAAAATCTGCTTTTTTAATAGAAAGTGTTCAGAGCAGTGCAATCCAGATACCAAGCAAGGACTTTAACTGAGAAACAGAGAGCTTTTGTCATCAGTCATTCTTCCATCTTATCCTCTGTAGGCTTAAAAAAAAATGTGAAATAGTACATAAGGTGAAAGTCTGTCATTAACTTGAGCACTGGAACATTTAATGTCCATTTTTCAAAGGTACCAAACAGAATTATAGCATCTCTTCTTGTAGTTACAGTACTGAGTATCTCAAAATGAAGCTTCAAAAAATAAAAACATTGTAGCATGCTTTAAGCAGCTGACTACACAGCTAGCATGATGAAAGAGACATAGAACATGTAATCTTAGCATTGCTGGAAAGAAAGTTTGATTCCTAGCTCTTTTCCACATTGACTTTTATTTAAAGTATTATTATTTTGGAATCTTGTTTCTATCAAAATAGCTGTCTGCCAATCCTACTACTCACAAAAATTAAATTAATGTCATAAAAGTTTGAATAAGTGTATAACTAATCTGGTTCTTCATTAAGCATACTTAAAGTGAATTAAGAATCAGGAAAAAAACTTTGCTTTCAGGGAGCAGCAGTCTTTCTTTTTGCATGGAGCCTGGTTTCTGTGGGGCTTTACCTGTCACATACCTTCTCCAGCCAGCAAAAAATTACATCTCCAGAAACAATATTCAGTCAAAAAAGACAGAAGAGGCCAAAGAAAAAAAATCCTAACCTCAAGCACTCCTGTTTAAACAGGTGAAAATCTGCCTTCAGCAACACAGGAGGCTGAAAGAGTATCTAACAGAAATGTAATACCAAAAATGTTAAATACTACATCAGGTATAACATGAGTAACAAGTCCTTGAGCACATGAAATTATACCATGTTCTCTCCAAAAATCAGTACATACTTTGCATCTCTTGTATCAGGCACCTCCCTGTGGTATCCCAGCCGATTACTGATAAGCATATTGAAAGCATGCTTCTGATAGCCCAAGTCTCTCACTTCCTGATCTTCTTCATTAAAAATCATTCCTGCAAAAAAAACATGCCAAGATCAGTTAACAGGCTCAAAAATATCCTTTGGAAACAATCAAGGATTGAAACATATGCTTTGATCTCCCCTAAAACCCACTGTGTTCTTCAAAAATCCCTCTGGTTTTGCAAAGTGTCTTAGTGCAACTATTTTTGTTACCCCTCACAAACAGGTAGTACTCATGAGTAGCTCTTGCAGCTATAATAAAATGGAATCACTCTCTAAAGACTGATGGTTCCATTGTGTTTATTGCCTTACCAGATACACTCCCTTCACTTAAATGTCCTCTAATTCTTAGCACCACATAAAAACCAACATCAAACAAGAAACGCAGGATAGACTTTGGCACACACTGCATCAGCACCTATCCATACAGATGAAGGGTCTGTAATAGGATTTTTGAGAGAGAAAATACATTTACAACAGTATAAAAACCCGCACAATAGCAACTCCAAATTCATGCATTTTTCTCAAGTCTGCATTCACATAAAAATAGCTATGAAACACCTGTGAACTTCTTGTTTGTATCACCTGGGATTTTGACAGCAAGTGAAATAGCAACAGAGCTAGCTGTCTATTGATTATTTAGCAGAAGCATCAACTGTTGCTGCGCATGGCAGAGGCAGCAATTGCTGGTATAAATAAGTATGCTGCTAGAAGCGAAGGCTGAAATCCTCAGCTGCATCCTGCCTCCCTTGACTCAGTGCCACAGATTTCTCTGAGCCATAACTCACTAGTGTGAACAAAGTACTACGGTGCTTCACTCAGCTCTTCTACAGAAAAACAGGAGGGAGAGGAGGGAATTAGTAGCCACCACTTGTGTCTGCTAGGCACTTCTGCAACTATTCAGGTAGCACAGCAATGACTTTTTATCGTCTCTGTTCAACTGGCTGCACAGAATGAGATGCTTATGTCCCCTCCGGCTATTATCAACCTACAGTGGCAATTTCACTGAAATTTCAGTACGAGAAGGGAGCAAGGATCATGTAATTTATGTCCTTCCACCCTGCCCATTATCTCTATATGGTTCAAAATCTGCAGAAAATAAACAAGGGGGTTCCTCATTCATATGCTACCATACATCTAGAATAATATGTTTCACAGAATCATAGACTAATTTGGGTTGGAAGGGACATCTGGTCTAATCCCCTGCTCAAAGCAGGTCCAACTATTTCAAAGTTGCTCAAAACTTGTCCAGTTAAGTACTGAAAGCCTCCAGTATCTCCAAGGACAGAGATTCTACAACCTCTTCGTGTCCCTGTTCAAGCATGTAACCATCACTGCACTGAAATTTTTTTTCCTCTTATCTAATAGAAATCTCCTCACTTTAATTTTTTTAACATAACCCCATGCACCTCCGGAAAGAGTCTGGCTCCATCTTCCCTACAGCCTCCCATCAAGTTGCTGTTGACAGCAATAAAATCTCACCCCCCAGCCTTCTCTCTAAGGCAGAATAAACCCAATCCTCTCAGTCTTTCTTCATACCTCGTGTTCTCCAGTTTTTAACAGCTACGCAAAAGCCAGCTGAGCTCAAGCCCAGAGAAAATCAGATGGGTTAAAAAACAGAAGAAAAGGTCATTTAAAAAGTTTTGAAACTTTCTTCCTTTTCAAACAAGTAGTCCTGGTTGGCCTTCAGAGCACAGCTATGTCACTACCAGTTGTGTTTCAGGAAAGTCTACCTACAGGTGTAAGATGACCTTCTAGACTGAATTCTGTGCATCCACATTCCCACTATTTATGTTGCCCACCCTGTCACTTTTAGTCTTGATTACAGCAATGGCAATGCAGCTGCACTATCAAACACCTCAACAGCAGATGCCCTGATATTTGCACAGGACCAAGTGGGAAGTGCTGGGTAGTGGTCATCTGGAAAAGATGTGGCTACACCCACATAGTGTGTCTTGTGGTGACTGACGCTATCATGCTTATGGATGAGTGCTCCCACTGTGGATAAGTTGCATCACAGGGACAGGAATGAAGTCTGTTCACAGTGGCAGTGCCACTCTTCTGGCACCAGTGGTCTAAAGCAGTAAGTCAGTCCTCCTCTGAACCACCTACATTTCCAAAGTAAGGTTTCTGGCTTGTCAGTTCAGACACCCAGCTCCATGATTCTTTAATACTCAGTGTCACAGTGTGCCACTGTGTCAACTTAAAACATTTTCTTTATACAAAGCACAAGCTTAAGAACCACATACCAAATGTTTCATTCTGCAATCCATCTATAGCCAACCACTAACTACTTTTTTCTGATCTTCTGAATATAGACAAGAAGGAATGCTAATATTTTTAAAACATTCTCATGAAGAACAATATCCAAAATGCATCCAAAAGGCCTGAAAGATTTCAGTCCAAACAGCAGATAAAAGCCCTTGGAAAATAAGGGCTTTGCAATCGAAACATCAGTTTAGGCTTTACTTTAGCAGTGTTATGTGGCTCTCCCAGATTAAAAAAAAAAAAAAAGAGAAGATAGATTGTCCTACCAGATGACAGTTTGGTTTTGGCTATCATATGCCAAACTTCTTTTCATTTTTTTTTGCTTTGTGTGTTTATCACTGCCGTACCCTAGACAGACAGGAAGCCCTTTCCTGTGGCACCTGATCTAATTCTAATAGAGAGCCAGCTGTCTCCTGATGATTCATGTAGGATTTATCCTGGCACTACAATTCCCCTTGGCTTTCACCAACCAAACCAGTCACTTGGTTTGAAGATCAAGCGACTTCTTAGTTAAAAAGGTCCAATTTCTTTCCTGGCCAGTACTGAACAGTTGGAAAGAAATGGCCACCTCTGGACTGGCCTTCACCTCAGTTGGCTTTTATGCTTTTTGCAGTAAACTGATAAACATTTGTAATGCCACAGGGCAACGCGAATTGGCACTTTTTCCCTACATATTCACGCAGATCTAATGACCAACTTGGAAACTGAAGTTTGGTAAAGTTCTATAAACTCTTGAAGCTGGTGATCCAGCATTCATCCAAAGTAACAACAAAGGACTTCAATCAGATATGAGTATTAAACTCCTGGCTATAAAGGGTACTATGCCGTAATTCCCAAATTGACACCAATACCACAACACTCCACATCTGCCTCCAGACTTAAAGCAAGTTTGCAGGCCAGTATGCAACATGCGTCAGTTTGCATATCTGAACACAACAGCAAACACTAAGCAGTAAGCAGTTAAATATACAAAGCATTTTAGTCTGGAAGGCAAGTTTGGAAGACAAACTCAAATAATCTCATTGATGAAATATGCTCCAACAAAACACACAGGCCTTTGCTGGTACAAAGTAAGCAGGATTTGGCCCTAACCACCGTCATCTCAGTAAATCTTTCACCATAATTTGTCCCACACATTTTTTGTGGATTATTTCATACTCCAAGGATATTCTCCAAATCAATGGGTCCTCTTCATTGTGCATTGTTATCAAGCTATTTCTAATTACAGCATATGAGTAGAGTTTCTCTGTGGCTAATAAAAGTTCATGTGTTTGAGCCCAGGCAAAACAGGAGTAAGATATTAAACAAGCATACACTGAACCTTCCAAAAGCAAGAACTACGTGAAAGGTAGACACTTTGCTGTAATTCAGTCCTCCTTATTAGCACTTACACAGCACAACTGTAAATGTGAGGAGACATATATTTTGGATTAAACACAATAGAATAAATTTCAAGTAATTTCTAATGAAGGGAGCCACTAGTACCACCTGCATTTCAACAAACAAAATGGCTTCATTACACTATCTTCCCTGCAATCCTTTAAAAAACAAGGAAACAAACCAACCAACTTTAACATCTCATTTCTTTTACTGTTTTAATAATTTTGTCACCAGCCCTGAAAACCGCTTACCCATTTCAGGAGAGAATTCTACCTCCCCCTTAAGTGGGTCCTGGACATGATTTCCAAGAGGATTTCCTATCTTACTATCTTTCTGTTGCAATTCAGGTATATGAACAGGCCCCCGTGTAAAACGGGGGTAGAATTTTTTTGGAAATGGCCTCTGAGGTTCCAGCCCCTTGACGGGCACATTCTTGAAGGATTGGTTCTCTTCACTGAAGTTGAAATAAACAAAGAGCAGAAGTGTCCAGGTCACAGATGTGAAAAGGCACCCATAGCAGAAATAGCGAAGTGTGACACTTCCCATTGTAGACTTAGCATCGTTGAGGACCCATTCTCAATTACCTGAAAGAGAGTGAAAACACATAATTTGAGAGTGCTGCCTGTTACCTCATCAGGTCTATACATTAGGAAATGCATTCTGTAGGTTGCTCTTCCATTAAATGATTTTTGAAACTTGAACTTTAAGCACAGACCTTAAGAATGAAATCCTTTTTCACTTTCCTATTAAAAAAAAAAACCATGACCAGTTTGCACATTCTGTGTACTGCTTTAAAACATGAAGCGAACAATCACTAAGAGCCCAGTGACACATCACAATGAAAGGTAAAAACGACTAATTTTTCCTCCTAATAGTTATATAATTATCTCTCTTCCACAACAGTACATTCCTTGTATGCCTGCATTCATTTAAACATATCACTATTTAACTAAATATACTGCACACAGGGAATTGATTCTTCACAGAATCACAGAACAGTTGAGGTTGGAAGGGACCTCAGGAGGTCATCCCTGTCCAACCACCTTGCTCAAGCAGGGCCACCTTGAGCCAGTTGTCCAAGAGTATATCCAGACATGTCCAATTTTGTAGTTCAGTTCCTTCCCTGTCCTAAAGAACAGAACAAGAGAACACAGACTCAAAAAAGCTACATAGTTCAGTCCTCCTTGTCCCAAATTTAAAAACAGCCATCATGAGCACCCCAGAAATTACAGAAATCATGGGGTGCAATTTAACAACACATAGCACCATGACAGTCATGTTTACAGACACTCTTCTCTGCAGAAACAAACACATATGGGATAGGGAAAGAGCAAAAAGCTCCAAGGTAATCTATTGGGTTCCTGCAGGCCTCTCCAGATTCCAGAAGAGCTTCCATACTCCCTGGAGAAGATGCCCACCTAGAGCTGGAAGGAAGTACCCATCCACTAACACAATTTCCCCAAGCTATATTGAAAATTACTATCATAAGCAAATCCCTGAAGTAAAGCATATGAAGCTGGTGATAACATTTTATTTATGGCCCAGGAGAATCAGGTAAACTTTCTGGAGTTGCTCAAATCTGAAAAAGGCTCAAAAAAACCCACAAACCCTCAAAACTATACAGCTCAGTTCCCAAAACTGAGAAAAACACTAACTCAAACAATTAGATTTCTCTCATCATTATCTAACCACAACAAATTCTTTGCATAGTAACAAAAATTTAAGAAACTATTTAATCACCTTTTAATTAGCAAAATATTTGTGTTAAGAAAATAAAGTATTGGGGTAGGAGTCAAGAGTTTATACTGATGCATTTTTCAGACTTCTCAAAAAGTCGGAAACTACCAGAAGTCTTCAGGTCAGCCTGGCAAAGAACAATCCACAACAACATTTGTGAGTACAAACAGGTTATTCCCTTCTCAATGTGGAAAACTACTAAACAGCGCTAGAAGGAATTCATGATCCCAAAGAAACCTATAAAGATCCCACTTATTTTGGCAATGTAATTTTGAGTCCTAAGTGACTTGCATCCAAAAAGAATACACGTCAAAATTCAAGCTCACATTTCCCAGACTGCAGCAGGTTATTGTCTCCCTTCCAAAAGAAAATATCCACAAAGTAAAATAAAGAAAAAAAAACCCAAACCTTCTCAAAAATAATTTACTCATTGTTCTTACCATGTCAAACTCCCTCACTTCTGCAAGGCAACAACCTACGCAGCAGTTAAGTCCAAGGAGCTTAAAAAGGTCTTAAACAGGGTTTAAACCTCATACTGACCCTGTGCATACAGATGAATCGCATGCTCTATGAAACAGGCTCTTTCTCTAACACTGTCACACAGAAATCTTGCTGCTTAACTGTAGAGCCATGGAATTAGGCAACAAATGCTCTGGGGCAGAAATGATTCAAAAACCCCTCATTCTAGCTAGCAGAATGGGTTTACCAGTTGGAGAAGTACAGATTGCCAATCCCCAATGCCTTATTCCCTGTGCTAACAGTGGTCAATGATCATACCAACATGAACTTAGGCTCAGAAAAAGCACATGAGGCTGCAAAGGAGCAAGATTAGATAAACACTTATATCCTCTCATTATAATAATTCTTCCTGCCAGACAGTCTGCAGACAATTAATACTTATCCATAAAATAAGATCTGGGTGCTTGCCAGCTTTTTTTTTTTTTTTTTTGCACAGCCAGAAGGAGGTCACCTGTTGTAGGACTTGTCAAAACCTAATATACTGCTCCTCAAAACCTGTTAGAGCTGTTTTCCATTCATTATGGTAACACAGATGCACATTCCTAACATCACAGCACATGCACTTACATTGTGGAATAGAACTGTTCCAGTAAGATAAAAATTACTATAACAGAGAAGGAACCTTTTCATTTCAGAGCTGTTTAAGGACACATCTACACTGCAGCTTGCACAGGAAAACCAAAGATAATCCTTGCTATCTCAGGTAACAGCAGGAAGACAGGCACACAGAGCAGAATTCATCATGGACTAAATATTTCCCCAGCTTGTTGCATCCCTTTTACAGCTCAGAGCTCCACCTTGCTGCTGTGGCACTTCTAGCCAAACTAAAGGAAGTTTGCTGTGACCGACATCAGGCATACTCACACTAAAGAGGAAGAGATAAATTCGTAATCACCAGAGTGAAAAGATTGCTGTATATCCTTTCCATCTCTAGAAAGCCCTCTGACCAGGCTGAAAGCACACACTTGGTTGCTGTTACGCAGGCAACGAATGCAAACCTGAGCATGAAATTATTTCCACGTGCTCCTTGCTAAAGCAGAACTGCTTCACCTTCCTTTCCGCTCCTTCACTGCTTTGCAGTTTTGTAGAAGGATACAAAGGTTGAAATACTACATTTAAATCAAATGACAGAACCTCCACAATGCAGAAAACTAGGCCCTTTCAGTAGCTTGCTATTCAACCAAGACACTTGGTAATACATTTGGCAGGAAAATACAGGCTCACTATTTACTTTCTTTAAGCACCAAATGTTTTGTTAGATGCTTAATTTTGAAGGCAGAATGGAAAAAATTCAAACCCTGCCTATGAAAAGCACATTGAGGCTTATTAGTTTACTTTATTCACCAACACATATGCATTTACACAACCACTGTTCTATGGTTTCAACCACTTCTACCATTTAAGCAGCCACAGAAGTCATAATATGCGTCAGAGCTGCACACTCCAGTTTTAGACAGTTTTAGTTTCACCATGACTTCTTACAGATGTGTTTTAGCAAAGAGGCTGCAGTAGGTTTTCAAGTCCTAAGCAATATCAGTCCTGCTTGGGACCTGCCCTGAGGAACCAGGAGAACCTTCCCAGCCCTATACTTCTATGCATACAAAGTGCAATCACATTAATACATCTCCGCCTCTCCTCAATATACCAAGAAACAAGTATCCCTTCACTCATTTCAGCACACAATGAAAAAAATAACCACTTCGATACATGCTGGAGAGAGGCAGGAGAGAACACTTCAGCTGATCACAAGAACCCAGGAGGAAACACTCAGTTCAGAGGCAGCCACTTGGCCCTCGATTCTTCCCTCACCCATCTCCCTATCTGCGACTTTCTTCTGCAAGCCATCTAGACACAGTGAATAAAAGCCTTACCCTGTCCAGACTCTTCTGCTTTCCAGTTCTGTGAAGTATTCTAAGATACACGCTTTGCCAATTTACCCAACATTGTGACTGCCTATGCATGGTCACAATACCCTGATGATCATCTTAAACACTCATCCTCTCTGTCAGTTTCTCCAAGCAGGATTTTGAAACTTACACAAAGCCAAACCATTTTTTTTCCTTTTTTTCTCACCTTTTTTTTTTTAATGGAGACAAGCTGTTCCTGAATACAGGATCTTTCTCAGCCCTGATACATGCTGCATGAGAAAAACAGGTTATATATATTTTTAACTCAACAGTCCTAAAGCTCTGCTAATGCAAGCAGAGCTAGCAGGTTTGAACAGTTAGATAGAAACAACTTAAATCAAAAAAGCAGAATTGCATTATCGAGATAATAATGTCAATGGGCTCATAAGAGTCATTGTCACCTATGCAATAAATACCATAACACTAAGTCCAGTCACCAATAAATTGCTATTTGGACAGTATAGTTAAAATACATTTCTATTTATTTATTCAAATGCAAACAAAAATACTAATTGCCATTAAAAAGCCACCCATCATTTAAACATATCAAGAATTGTTTCACAATACAGTTCCTCATAGATTTTACCAGTAAATGAGACTAGGCTTGAAGGGTCTATCATATTTCTCCCCTTCATTTCCAAAAAGCAACAAAGCTGCCAAAAGTAAGTTTCCAAAATACCTTAAACAATTCTCCTTCCCAAAAACTCATGTCATAAAGAACATCCAGAAAGAACTGAAGACATTTCCTCTTCCTTGACAATACAGGAGCTTTCACAGCAAATAATAAATGATAACAGCTTTAAGTATTTTACAAGCATTCATTCACATACACAAGATTCTAGCAATACATGGAGTTTATGGCTGTTTGCATTGGTATACTTAGGAATCCAAAGATACTTCAACATGACAAACAAATCATTCAAGCTGGCAGCATCTCCTACATCAGGAAATTGCAATCCATTTTGGAGGCAACTGGGGTGACCAAGAAAGGAAAAAAGTTATCTTAGAAGCTGCCCCCATCAGCTCAGAAGAGACCAAGACTGAAAGGCACAGTATTCTGAGAATTTCTAACCAAAT
Organism: Haliaeetus albicilla; assembly: GCF_947461875.1. Classification (NCBI taxonomy): domain Eukaryota; kingdom Metazoa; phylum Chordata; class Aves; order Accipitriformes; family Accipitridae; genus Haliaeetus; species Haliaeetus albicilla. The sequence continues at coordinate 73,287,256 of NC_091484.1, forward strand.
ATTCTACCTTTCAGTCTCTCTCTTGTTGCTCTGTTTTGATTGTCGTATATTTATTGCCTGATAGTTTTCAGACTTGAAACTTGGCAAAACCTTGGAACTGAGTTTGCAGACCCACATGCCAGAAATGCCAAGAGTAAAATATTCCTAATTTCCATGAATTCCAGTACAGAAGTCTCAGTTCCTTGCAGAAGTAGTAAATCATTGATATTTTTTTTTCAGAGAACTATAAAAGTTAAATATTTAGTAACTTAGTAAAAGTCTCCAAAAGTCAATCGATTGCAAAGCTGAAAAAAAACTCCAGGAGCCTACCCACCAGACTTGAGCTTCAGTAATTACTGTGCAATACTGCTTTCCATGTTGCACCAGTTTCTTGTAGCACCCTTACAACACCAGCATGACATTAATTTCATACATCAAACCCAGTAACATTTACATTCATTTAATAACTGGCCCAACAACGATACAACTCTGTTCCCCCAGACAGCCTGGGAGAATTTGTTATTTGTAACCTGTGCAGCAATAACACTGGCCCAATGTGTTAGGCTTCAATAGCTTTAATGAAAAAAATATGCCAACCACATTTCACAATATTTTGGCTTAAAGAGCAAAAGTAGCTACCAGCTCTATGACCTGCCACTGCTTAAACACTGACATCTGCTTGGATTAACCTCACAGTTTAGTAAACACACCGTATGACTAGATATTTCATGACTGTGCCAAAACTCATGTTTGTTAGAGGTCAAAGAGAGGATCAGATTAACCTCAAGATATTTGAAATAGGAGTAAGAATTATTTGAGAAAACCTTAAAGTCTGCTTGTAGTTTTTCCAAGAACAGTTTTTCTTCTTCTTAAAAAAAAAAAAAAAAAAAACGGAAAATGAAGACAGATACACAAATCATACCACCCAGATTTCCTGCAAGACTGCCTGTGTATTTTGGACCTATATTAAGGCAAGGAACAGATGTGTATAATCTTCATTTTTAAAGAGAATTCTAGTAAAAAAATCATTAAACTAATTTTATCTTTCTACAGAGTGTTAGGATAATTTGCTGCATGACCTCCTACAGATGCTTTTAATTTTTACTTTGTTATTTATTTTGGGGGGAAAAATGCAAGAAGATAAAGCAACACTACTTACAAATGCAATTCTGCTCTTTTAATAGCCTTAACTCTTTATATATTTCTTGGCCTCCAAGATGTTATGGCTACCATCGCTCCTCTTCCAAAACAAGCATCAGCATGAACAGGCTTTGCTATTTTCTTGTTGAATCACTAGCAAATAACAGCATTAACAGTACAATGAACAGAGGCCAGATTAGGAATAAGTAGTACTCCAATAATACACTCATCTCACAAACAGAGATGCCATTCACAGTAGCTTTTGCACTTCATGATAATTAGTTTTTTCCAGGCATCCTTAAGTTAATAGACTAGCAAGATGAAAAAGGGACACCTTAGGCAGCTTTTGTTTCAGACTCCAACACACATCACTAGGAGCAACATGCATTGAACAGACATTCAGAACAAGAGCCAGAGATATTTCCAAATAAAAGCTTATTGTTTCACGTGCTCCAGAATCTAAGAGCCAACCCAATTTAAGTTCTTACAACAAAAAACCTCTATTGGATTTTTTTAGCACTAAATTGGATCTACCTGCCAGTTTGTTTTTAATTAAAACCAATCATTAATTTTTGACCTTACAGAAGGGTTGAGTCATTGTACTTTATGAATTAAGTGGCTATTTTTGACACAATATAGGCAGGTAACTACTCATGTAAAGACTGGTTGGGCCTACAGGAACCTACCTCGTGCCACTCAGCAAGGACAAAAGCTAAGTCCTCCACCTGGGACAGACAAACTCCCTGGCCGCTGACACAGCCTGGGGAACAGCTCTGCAGAGAAGGACCTGGGAGGTCTGGCTATACAGGAGCCAGCAGCACGCCCTTGCAGCAATGACAGCTGACGGCGTACGGGCTTATCAATAGGAGCACAGCCAGGTGACTGAGGGATGCAATTACACCACCCCACGCAGCAGTCATAAGACCACAGGCACAGTACTGTACCCAGTTTGGGATCTGCCAGTACAAGACAAACATCAGTAAACTGGAGCAAGTTCAGCGGAAGGCCATCAAGATGGTCATGGGCTGGAACACTTGCCCTGTGAGGAGAAGCTGAGGACGCTGGGCTTCTTCAGCCTGCAGAAGAGACGGCTTGGGGGGGGGGGGGGACACGACACCTAATAGCAGCCCACAGCTATCTACAGGGATGTTATCAAGAAAACAGAACCAGGCTATTTAGTGAGGTGCAAGGTGGGAGAATGAAAGAGTTAAAAAAGACTAATGTAACTCCAGTCACAGCAACCCTCATTCACAGAAATAGACTGTGGACCACAGGCTGTCCTCTTGCATAAGATCACTGTTCCCATTCATTTTAATGAGATGACACACTAAGATCTATTTTTAATTAGCCTCTGTAAGTCACTTCTAAATGCAACTTTAAAAGCTTTGAGAGCCAACAGTTTAGTCATTTCAGCACAGCTATACAAGTCCATGTCATACCACCTAAAATAAATCCTCCTGGAACGAATACAAAATTTTGATCAACACTTTACAGATAAATAATCTTAAAATACCAGTAAAATTCATCATACTTTATAGATAAAGAAAGGCACATAGACAGACTAGTTGCATGAATTGCTGAAGACCTAAGAACCTATACTATGAGTATACCAAGTCTGAAAAGCAGAAAGTGTTTTAGGAAAAATTTAAAAATTCATCTTCTTTATGTCTTTAGGTTCTCATCCCTCACTATTTTACCACTGTCAAATGACTCACTTATATACTCATTTGTTATTTCAGTTTTTGGACCTTAACCAGAGATGTCTAAATATTGCATACTATCATTTTTAAATCCGTGGACTATATATTGAAACGCCTCCTCTAGGAACATAACTTTGCTTATCAAGCTTTTTAGAATTTCTCAACTCCAGTTAAAAAAGCTTTACTTAGCAGGCTGCCATACCAGAGTGAATGCAAACACTTTAGCATTTTTATAATAAAAATGTGAAGTTCCTTCTTTACTCACCTGCATTTCAAATGCTCCCTTAAAGAAATTTTAAAGTATCTTCTGCAGTAATATCTTTCACTTTTGTCAACAACAAAACATACTACTTTTTTTCCTTACTCATAAAGGATACCTTTCTCCCCACATACTTCTCCTCTCCAAGGAGTGAGAATATTTCACAAGGGCTCTCATTTAAGGACACAATTTTAATGGAAAAAAGCAGTTACAAGTTTTGGAAAGAAAAAGTTTCCTAAGAATCAGGATCTCACGTTAACAAACAACAGAAAAGAACACCAGTTTTAGTTACAACCAGTGGTACAAGATCGCATCAAGAAAAGTAACAGTCTGATTAGGGAAAGCAAGTACACTTGGATTAGAAACATGAGCTTACCAAAATCCTAGTGCTCAATACTGAGTAAGTGCTATACAGTAGACAATTTTCATGCTGCTGCAGTGTCCTCATAAACTGCTCTCCCCCCTGCCTCCCCACCCCCCTCAAAAAACAACAACCTACTGGTTTCCCAAAGCACAGTTACATGCATGGAATTTTCTTACCTATCCCCCTAACAAACGCTGCACCATAGGGCTGCTCAGCTGGATGTTACTTTAAGCCATCTGGCATATAAACACATGTCATGCCATTCACGAAGTCCTAAAAATACTTTCTTCCTTTTTGTTGCTAATAAACACTTTCTTCCAATTGAAATAGTGAGATTTTCTTTTCATTAGCAAAACCAGCTCTCAAGGAAGCCAGAATTTTCATGTACTGTCTCCAAAGAAAGACGCATGCATTTTGTAATACAGCCCTTCCTTCTTCACATACAGCTTAGAAAACAGCAAGATTAAAAAACCCACGCTGACAACTTCTTTTTCAATGCACCTCTCTCACATTGAAGATCCATGTATCTAAACATTAGTTTAACAACCCTCCAGCACTATATACAAAAGCAAAATGTAAGAGAGCTTACAAGGTCAACTACACACAAGTAAGCTGCTTAATACCTTTTCTAAATGTTTAAAATCTGCTTAGCTGTCCTTTGCATTTTACGTCTGCAAAGCTCACCAAAATAACAGTAAAAATACAGATGCATGCAAAATAATTTGATACGACACACTTCTACATGAACAGCTGAACAGAAGAACACTCACCTTTTTCCAGAAGAGTCGGTGCTACAGAAGCAGTGCAAGGTTACATAGTGAAAACACATTTACTGCAATAGCAGTCAAATCCAGTTGGTGTCTTCATTCTCAGTGAACAATAAAATGCTGAGCCTGAAACTTAACACTTTGTTGCTGAGTACCGCTTCCAAGTCCTAACTAGGAATGGGGTAACAAACACAAGCTTCTCTATGACAACAAGCTAATTTGGATGTGTCTTAGGACATGAATGCTGCAAAGTTATTTCTCATTTGACTGCATATACTGCCCCAAGAGCACCAACCTATTTTTCTGTGTTTGTGGGTTTTTTTCATATTCCCCCCCCCAGCTGATGCATGATACATATGGATCCATGGATTTGGCAGCATAAACAAGACTGGTCATTTTACTGCCACTCACTAGAGAAGTGTATTTCTGAGGCATTCCTCATCATAATATCAATGCATTAGACCACAGTAATGCTAGAGAAAACGATCATTAAGCTGTATACAAAATTAAATTCTAGAAATTCCTTTACTCCTCATTTTCCAAATCACTAGTTATTTTATAGAATTGCCACATTTTGACTGACGTTTTCTAGGTATGCTTTCTGTTCATTTTAAGAAATTTTCATCAAAAGTGCTTTGGGCTTTTTTCAGTCTTTTACAAGCAAAGTGAAAACACACTTTCCAATTCTGAAAAATAAATAAATAAATCAGACTTTATTTGTACAGCCCTCCTGCCAAAAAAGCTGGCAGCAAATTTGGCAACAAAACAGACCTCACTGAAGCACTTTTGAGTGGGACAGTAAAAACTGGGGTTGACCAGTCTCAATTTTAAACCTGTGACTACTGACCATGGACACTGCATTTTGCACAAGTTTTTTCTGCAAATCCCAGTTCCGCAGTTAGCCCCAAGCAGACATCTACAGCTGTGCAGAACTCAGGACTGAAATGAACAGCTGTATACAAAAAAATAAACAAGACATTTGCAAACTCAGACTAGAAACTTCAAAAGACTACACTTGAACATGTATAAAACGCCAAACTGCTGCAATTAAGTTATTACTAGTACTACAGAATTGGAAAATGTCTTCACAAGAATGGTTACATTGCATCTTATCCTACAGCATCAGATTACAGAATTCATAGACCTCCAAGCTTACTCCCCACAAATCACACAAGTCTACTTCATTTCTCTTTTTCTGCAGGGTTTTTCTTTCCAATATGCAGAAACTTACATAAAAGTACATTAGAAGTGCCATGTTTGGATACCAGACATGTCACATTCACTGACAGTCAGATGTCAGAAATCACCACAGTTAAGATAGCACTAGCCTGTCAGCTACTTGCTGTAGCACTGCAGTCTGCCCTTGCAACTTGGTTTGGTTAGCCCAGGATCAATACATAGACATTATTGGGTTTTTTTAAAAAAAAAAAAAAAAAATTAAATGTAGCACCAGAACTGTGAGTGAGGTTAAAACAAGTTAGAGTTTAAATCCCCAAACTGCCTCTGAATGGAAAATATTTAACTCATTCTAAACTGCTCGGAGTTCTTAACTCTTGTTACATTTCACCACACTATTAAAAGATGGCACTATCTTAAGAGATTTCCTCAATATATCATGTCCAAACTGAGTTCTCCTGGGTGGACGGCCATTGTTAAAAAAAAAAGTAGAACTGAAAGAAATACTAAAAGTAGGCGTTGAGTTGAATTCAATGTCCATTTGTATTTCTCATGTCCAGAAACAAAGGTCACTTGGAGTTTTTCACTCCAAGCTTTAGCACAGTCCACAGTATCCATGCCATTTGGAACAGCAGAGGCATGGGACTTCCATTTTTCCAGTAAGAAACTCTTAGAAAGATCAAAACCCCCTGCAATCTTCTTGCTTTTGGATTCATTTTCCCAACAGAAGTTTAAAGTAATTTCTGCACACAGGTTTCTCTCTACTTCTCTCATTTTTTCACTGATGTCTCCATGCATTAATATAAGAGAAGAATCCTAAGGATATAAACCTACTATGTCTTCCCTCTTCAACTCACTGACTGAACCAGGACACCTGTATACTTATCAGATTGACCCGTGGGACATTGTGGTTGAACCATTTGCTCTGCTACAGATTTTGATGACATCCTTAGCAACTCAGTGTCTCAGCTCTCACCTATAAAACCTGACTGATGCATTAAGGCAAATACAACAAAGGTTCTGAGGCCACAATAACCAGACATGATATAAATACCAAGCAGAGCTCTGGGTTAGAACAGCAGTAACTCACACCTTCTGCTCTGCCAGCAAACCTATTTCTAAATTATACTAGCAAACTCTTCTATAGGAATCATTCTCTCTTTTTCCCTTCCTTAATTCAATACAGTAATACTAACAAAGAGATACCATTGCTGGTACAACCATACCTACAGATGGAGTCAATGAAAACACTTTCACTCACACACCTAAACTAAGCTATCAGTTTAATGTAAGTTTATCTTGCTAAATATTGTATTTGACAACAGGATAGGGAGTTTTCCAAATATGTAAGTAAACAGGCCTTCTATTAGCATGCTTCTGAAAAAACATTTTTGTGGACATTAACTGTTGGATTAGAATGGTAAGTGATAAGTGGGTAGCATAAAGAGATTTTACACTGTCTGTAAGGAGAGCAAACTTCTGCAAGTTATGCCAAAAACTAATTTTCTTTGTCTCTCATTCCCTTCTACACGATCTTACAGACTCAATCTCTCTGTCTCCAAGGAAATCCTTTCAAAGAAAGAGCTGTGGACCACTCCTTTTCCATCCACTGTTGGTCACTCTTCTTCTACTTATCTATTGCCAACGTTTCTAATGGGAAAACATACTCAGGATTTTGATGCTGAAATCGCGGATGTTGCAACAAAATGAATAGCAGATCCAAAATACATTTTCCCACTTCACTAGAAGCCATGCTTTCCAACACACTGCTAGCACAGAAGGTTAGCATGCAATCCAAAACTTAGCCTTCTCTTGCTGCACAGGCAATGAGACGTAGCATCTGCTGATGCAGGAGACGATATTTGTGCTAACTGACAAAATTAAGGTATTCCAGGAAACAGAAGACTAAAAAAAGCACTCCTAGAAAGCAAATTCACTAACAAATATGAGCGGTATCAACAGAGACAATGACATAATTTGTTCTTGACATTACACTTCAGAAATTAGCAAAATAGTCAAAATACCTATGAAGATTGATTCATAAGGGGTTGTGTACCAAAACAGGATAGTTTTTGCTTCCTGGAAAAGGATCCCTGTTTCAATTAAGGCCACTTCCAGGGTTTAAAGCACCTAATTTAATCCTTGTCTGCACAAGAAAATCTGTGTCATTTAGCCAAGCAGTACTTGGACGGCTTTACATAAACTAAAAAGAAAACCTTTATGAACATGCTCCTAACATTCATCAAGTATCTGCTTAAATCAGTTTGGCACATAGCAATCATTTACTGAGGTACCTTCTTTTTAGCATGCCTCTGCAAGTTCATTAGCTTAACCTATCAATTTAAAATTCAACTTCTTAAGTGGTCCAGTGTCTCATAGTTGAAGTCTTAGGAATGACAAAAAGTTATTGCAGGTAAGCAGTTACCTCCAATCAGCCGCTCTGCAACATTTCTTCATACATATATTCCTTCCCTCTTGCGTACCAAGAGAAATTATTTTTGTCAAGGTAGCTTGCTCCATGGCAAGAGGGGTTAAAGCATGCATACAAGCACTCACTGTAGCACAGATGATAAGGTATAACTTGCCAGTCATGGCAAACCTTCAATCTCAGAAATGCAGAACTTGCAATGCCACTACTGCCACGAGACAGAAAACTACAACAGCTCACCTGCTCCAAACTGAACTTAGAGCCAGCAAAGACATCAAAGTACCTACCTGTGAGCAATATGGGGTATTGGGGTCTGAAGTCCTCCCTAAGCCTGCACACCTATTTCTTGCTCATACTACAAAGCATAAAGCAGGCAGTACGAAGTCCTGAGGTTCCCCGCATTAGGGGTTTCTAACTCATTTAAACAGTGGAAAAGTTGATTCACCCCTGAGCACTGAATTCCAGTTTCAAACACGCAAAGTATCTGGCTGCCAAAACCCTAGACTGCACAAGAAAGGGCTGAGATACAGCATGTCACCCTTACAGGCACTTCAATCCATACTCCACATTTTGGTAACACCATCAGTCGTTTAACCTACAGACTTAGCATATTTTCACATCTCAGGGAAGGAGTTCAGAAGTTCATACAACAAAATATCTGAAATTTAGTATACTTGAAGTCAACTTTTGATTGAAACAGTATGATCAGCTTCCTAATTTTCCCCCTTTTTGTTGCAGTGTATTTCTAGTTTTTACAGAGCTTTCAAATAAAGCATTTACACTAATTATTACACAATGCTGACTCACATGAGAAACATGCTAGAGCACAGCTGAAGGACGTGGTGGATACTATTAACTCTTAAACAAAATGAGCTGAACAAATGCATTTACTCATGCTGCTAAACAATGGTTTAACAGCCGAGGCCTCTGTACTGACAGTACTTTATACATTTAACACAGTAGCTGCAACAGCGGATGCATTCATCTCCATAAGACACCATATGTTTTGAAAAGAAACCTTAGATAAGAATCAAGACAATTTATCTACCTCCCACAGCCTAACAGGGATTGAAATGACTTCTCCTCTGTAATATTTTTTGAGAAAGAATAAACAAATTAATTTCTGCACTTGAAATACATGAATATACTTTTGCTCTTCAACAACAAGCAACATAATTGTATTGCAGCACCTCTCCAAAATGAATGGTACCAAAGAAAATTACTTGACTTTAGGGATACCTGTAACTGTAATATTACCTAGCCAGACAGACGGAACTGTTCAGAAGGTCGATAAACTGAACTGTCGCAGAAAGGAACGATTGCATTTTTTCAAAATTTTACCTTTTCCCTTCAGCTGGAAGTCTCCTCTTACCTTCTGCTTCAGTAATCAACACACAGCTGCCACACTGCCCAACTTAGCCTGCCAGCTGCTCAGACCACAACCTTTTTACAGTACCTTGCAAGGTAATGTAACTAAAGTAAGAATGATCCTCCCTCTGTTCTTTTCACCCCCACAACACCCTATTCTTTCTTGCTGGATGATCTGAAATCCCCATTTTTACTATCTACTCAGATACTTCTAATCTTATCCATTTGACCCACAGTTTGCCCCACTCTACACACATGCCCTATAACTACCATAAAAAAATTGGGTTTTCTAGCATTTACTATGAGGAAGCGTGTTTTATATAGACAAATTTTCAAAATACTAATAATTCACCTTTATTTCCCTTGCCGTGCTGTTTCATGGTTTTCTTCCTCCTAAAAAGCTTGAATCACACCTACTGTTATTTTACATCACTGTGAGAACAATGAACAGATTCACCCATTCTCCTAAACTACTGTCACACAGCAGTTTATCAGGAAGTCTTTCTAGTTTGCCTCCTATGCATAATGGAGTATTTATTTGCATCCTCTGAGACGAAGTGATTAGATAGCAGAAGACAAGGCAACAGGCCCTGAAACCTGCAGTCAGAATCTCTTAAACCGGAACACATATCACTCAGCCTGCTGGCTTCCTCATCTGAGGCTGAGATGAAGGCTCATTAGAGCTGCAGTGTTATTTCTTTCCTTCTCTGCTGCAGAAGAGCTCCTAAAACTCTGCAGGAGCTTATCTTACCCAGAGATGAGGAAAAGCTTATGCAGAAGGCATGCAGTTCTTCAGAGACAGTTATACTGGGGGAGGCCAATTGCTTGTTAATCAAAAGCCTCTTATCTGGAACCACCTGGACCTTTATGCTGTTCTAAAATGAGATCTAGGAATCCCAGCCAGACTACTTCACATATGCGGAGGTTCTCTACAGCGTAGCAGGGCAGAAACATTCTGTCAGGGAGAGGTTGGTAACATCCATTCCTGGGCACAGTCTGCACTTGGATCAGCTTAAGCTAATCAGAGATGTCTGGGAGCAGTTTCCTATTAAAATGAGATCCATATGAAAGGTAAAAAAACCCACCAACAACAACAAAAACCAAACAAAAGACAACAATGCTAGATCAGAAAGTATTCAAGAATACTGTCACTTACAGAATACTCTTTCTAAGTGAGGACAGAAGGGATTTGATCTTATGTTGAAATACATTTTCCAGGGAAAAAAAAAAGGCATGTTGGCAGAATGCCAATGATCCTGCCCATCTGCATAATTACTGTACTGGCATTAGGAGATTTCACCATTCCTTCAAACAGAAAGCAATACTCTAAATGCACTGGAGCAAACAGATGAAGCACAGATTGTTTACAGAGCAACAACAAACCCAGGTTATGAGGTATTTTCTTTGGAAGAGTAGGGGTTGCACTTCATATTTAGTTATACAATAAAGTTCTGCAGGGTCTACTGCAGCTGCCCTGCAACTGATACTGAAAAGAAGTTAGGATACAGTTTGGAAGAGATGCTGTACTAGACAGCATTAGTGTTTTAATTAGTTAGAATGGCAGTTTTAAGGCTGACACCTATGAAGAAGTGAATGAAGGTGAAGCAGCTATATTTGGAAAGGCACCTTCTGAACACGGTGTTTGCTTCCACTGCCAACTAAAGCAGAGAAGAGTCCGATCTGCTAAGCTCCCCGCTACCAGCGGCGCAGAGCTTTTGGTTGCTAGCTCAGCTCAGTCTGTTCTCATGCAAACAAGGGACCAGAGAACCTTTCTTTTGCCTTACGAGTAAGTTGGAGACAGTTAATTTGCTATCACTATTTTCTGTTGCAGCCTTCCTTATAAGCTGCAACACACAAAAAAAGAAAAATACCACATGGCAGTGGGAACCGACTAGAAGGGCTGGAGACCAGCCGGGTAGAATAACACGTATTTGCTAAGAGGAAAAGGGAGCCTCAATGTTGCAAAGTATATATACCGAAAACTAGAGGAACAAAAAAGGAGAAACGGTTTAAAAATAAATTTCCCAGTCATAAAGATAAGAAAGCTTTAATACACCACGGGGTCAAAAAGCCCTCCAAAAAGCAACGCCTGCCCTCGCCCTGCAAACGAATCAATGAAAGGAGCTGCGCCAGCAGAAGTAACACGTACAGATCCTCACTTTTGGGGCTGACAGTTGCAGAGTTTCCGTCTACCTGCAGGCGGGCGGCTGCTGCTCCTTCGCATGCATTTAAAGACTTAAAAAAATAATAATTACGTTGTCTTCCATCCTGCGTAGCGCAACCCACACCGTCCCCACGGTCTCTCCCCGCGGGAGCGCTGCCGGCCGGGTGAAACCAAGAGCCCTCCCCGTGCGGCTAGCTCACCCACCGACCCCGCCGAGGGCAGCCCCCCCCGCCATAAGCCCACGCCGTTCACTTCGGCCGGAGAGGGGGAAGCCCTGAACCTGACCCCGGCCTCTGGGAAACAGGAATCACCGCCCCCAGGACAGGCTCCGCCGCGTCCCTCAGGGCAGGCGGGAAAACGGCCGGCTACCGCCGCCCACCCCGTCCCCCTCACCCCGCGGGTCCGCCCCTCACACCGCCACCGTCCCTCACACACCCCCCCCGGGGGCTGCTCCTCACACCGGCGCCGCTTCCCCCCGCCGGCGCCGCCTCCCCTCAGACCACCACCACCGATCCTGTCCCTCACAACCACGGAGCAGCCGCCGCTGCCAGCCACCCCCCCCCCAACAGCGAGGCGGCCCCGCACTCACCGCGGCGGCGGCCGGCGGGAGGCGGCGGCATCGCCCCTCCGCCCGCCCCGTGCCCTCGGCGGCGGCGGCGCGCACCGCTCGCGCGCGGCGGCGGCGGCGCCACGTGACCGCTCCCGCCTCCTCCCCCTTTGCCGCCCTCCCCGCCCGGCCGGCGCCGTCACGTGAGGCGGCCGGGGCGCGGCCGCCATGACAGCGGGGCAGGGTCGGCCTGAGAAAATGGCGAGCTCTGGGTAGGGGGAGGGTGGTGGGGCTCCTGCTTGGCCCCCTTTTGCTGAGCGGTGCACGGTCATGAAGCCACGGGGGGACTGAGGGCTGGGGGGCTGCGGATGTGCTGCCTTCAACCCACTTCTCCCCTCAGAGTTGCTGTGCTTCTGCCCATCCCGCCGGGCGCTAGCCACTGGGCTTGCAAGGATTTCCCTTGCAGCTCTCTCTGAAGACTAAAGCCCTTCCTAGTCCCTCAAGGAGGTGTCTTCTTTGGGCTTTATGGTCTTAAATGGCCCCTGGAAGTACGTGTCCAGGGGCTTTGAAGGGGAGAAAAGAGGTGTAGGTCAGGCTGATGGAGGATATCTGGGCCAACTAGCAATGTTTTCCTCACTGCGTAGTTTCAGTAGCTGTCTGGAATGTGGGGAACCGGCTTCTTCAGCGGGAATGGGGAGAGAGCAGAGGGAGATCAGCCACAACTACACTAAAATAACCTGAGCTTGGCAGTTAACATGCATCTATAGTGACAAGAGTTTACATCCTCACGGGTGGAGAGGCGTGTTGAATCCTCAGATCTTTCATGTCCAGAGTAAGTGCTCTAACTGCTGACTTACTAGACAAAAGGGTGCTGGGGTAGCTTCGCCACTGATACATCTTCGTGCGGGACCCGACTTGGCAGGTGTCCTTTCGGGAGGTGGGGTGAAACTGGAAGGCATCTTGGCTTTGTAAACCCTGGTGAGGTTTAAGAATGAGCTAAGTGTTAGATTTGCTCAGCATAGTCGGGACTGGGAGCTTTTTTGTGAATACCCAGATACAGAACTTGAGCTGCTGAGTGACAGTGTGAAGATGGCAGATTTTGTTTTAGTAAAGTGGAAATTAAACAGGGTTGAGACACCTGAGCCCGTTCTTTAGTGGCTATTGCCCCTGGTGTCCAGAGATTATGGCAAGATGCTTTATAATAACACAAATAGAGCAGAATACAGAACTTGTCAAAAAGCTGTAGCTACAGCATTAAAGTACAGAGGGCAAAAGGGCAATTTATAATCAGAAGCTGCAGTGAAAGAAAAAGGAGTGACAGTCTGTGGAGGGGTTAGTAGCGGATGACAATGAGGTAGCAGGGATCAAGATGAAAGTAATATGTGCAGTTAAATGAGATAGCCACATAGTCAGCATCCCCATCAGCCAGCTTTTCATAATTCCTGTTTCATAATGGCTAATATGCAGCTGTGATCTGTCTCTCATAATAATTTAGCCTGAGGACTGGAGGTGTGTGTTAAGCTCTTTTAGGGAAGAGCAACCTCAGCACATATGCTATCTGCTTTCTGCAGAACCATTATCCTTGAAGTCCTTCTAATTTGGCCAGTTCTTGCTACCTTGTAATTCCACGCATTTAATCTACCCAAATAGCTATTTTAGTTCTTATCGAAAAGAGTTTCCCTGGTGCATGGATTATCATTTTATTAGCAGAATTAATAAACTGTTACTTTTTAGTGTCACTTACTGTAAGGTCTTTGAGGCATGTGTTTTATTTCTCAAAATCCCTGATAATGATAATCTGCCCAGCCCAACTGCATAATATACTCCATGATAACTCGTTAGCATTAACGAATTGACCCACTTCCTATGTGCTCACAGCAAGGGACAAGATTTCATATAAAAGTGCTGGCAAGAAGTTGTAACCCAAAGTAATCCTCTGTCAATATGGGTTGTGGTCAGAATTTGGAATCTATATGTAGTCAAGCACTGAATTTTCATTTATTAAATGTTTTTGTTGTTGATGTGTCTCGGACACAGAAATGACACAAGGGAAAAGTACAGTCTGAGCTACAAAAGATACTCTTTAAGTCCTGTCTCATTTCTTAGATTGGCTTTTCTACTTTGTGAAAAAGGAGGCAAATATCCCCAAACCCAAACAGATTTAATGTATATTGTTTTTCTAAATCCAAACTGTTCAGAACAAATTTCTCCAGCTAATGCGTAGAGATTGTTGACCAGCTGTGGTGGAGAAGACTGGAGGAAAATCCATCTGTTCTTTCAATAACTGGGAGAACTTGCATTTGTTTCAGTGGTTTCCTTTTGTAATAGTTTGCCTATGGGCTGTCGATGACTGAAGTCAGAGTCTGCACATCCCCTAACAGAGGTTCTATGTGGTTATGGTTCTGAATAGAGCAAAGAAGACCTTGTAAGTGCTGGATGGTTTATTTGGATTATTTGAGAAAGGAGGACATTTATCTGGTTGCTTTCAGACTTTTCCTTCCTACGGTTACTTTTGCTGCATATCACTTAACGTGTTTTCTTGCCTGCTTTCCAAAAGAAAGGTCGAATGACAACTCAGAATACATATATGGGTTTACCTGATCATCTGCTCTCTCTTCTCAAACACTTTTGAAATCTTGGGCCATATTCATCAAATTTGACAGTGGGCAGAGATCTCAAAGGGATTATATTCTAAATAGCTTTGCAAAAATACATGTCTGAATAGATGAGACTGTTATCCACTACTGAGGAAAAGCCTGTAGAACAAGTTCATCCTACATACCCTTAAATTCATTAGGAGCACTCAGGAAAGAATCCATGGAGCTGTTGTGGCTAGTCTATTGAAAACATCAGTTCTGTGGTTCGTAGTAGGTGAAAAGGCAAAAAGGGTATTAGGTATGTTAGGATAGGAATAAAGAATAAGATGGGATACTGTTGTAAAAGCCAAAGTGCTTGTACATCTTCGATAAGCAATGAGCTGATCAGAGGTGTGGAATTGCTTCCTTAAAGGAAAAAAATTAAAAGGCGTTTAAATACACTCGAATGGTTTAACTTGGAAAAGGACTATGAAGGAATGTGAAAATGGCATAAAAATCTGTTGTCATGGAGAAAATGAATTCTGTGTTTCTTATAGCACAAGATTTAGCCGTCCTGAGTGAAATTTCCAGGCAGTAAATTTAAAAGAAGCAAAAGAAAGTATGTTTTCTCTTGAGTTACAATTGTAAATTGCTGCAAGTGTATTGTAGAGGCCAAAAGCATAAAAGTAGTCTTGAGTGGATTAGAAATTGAAATGGAAAAAATGTCCATTGAGGCCTCTTGAACATAATGCTAATGCAGCTGCCAGCTCAGGAAATCTCCCAAGTAAAGGGGTGGATTCAGCCAGCAGATTAAGACACCTAAATTTGGGTTTCAGTGTGTAGGTGTCTCCATGTGAACCAGATGTCTAAGCTCCCTTTATACTCAGCAGAGAACTAACGTGGGATTTAGTTACATAAATGCAGACATCAAATGCCATTTTAGGCATTGTGGAGTTTTCTACCTGGCCTCCTGCTCCAAGAAGAAGCACGTCTCTGAAAAAGCCTGTCATATCTCAAGTCTCACCTGGAAGTCTTTGATATCTCAGACCATCACAGCTGACACTAAGCACCTATGGTTAGCAAGCTGAACCCTGCTCATAGGTGATACAGCAAGCTATTCAGACCACCTTAAGAGAGATATATCAGTATTGTGAACAGCTGAATAACTCTCAGCTTCATTAACTGTATTAAGTAGTTCTCTATTGACTGTAGGAGGAACTTATATTCAGATGAAGACATCTTCATGGGGACACTTCAGTCTAGGTGTCAGAATTTACATGTTTTGCCAGGCTGTACCAGAGGGCATATTGCTTAGTTTTTTAATACTATTTCCTTAAGTTTCCTTAGCCAGTCAGACCATTCAGTTGATTCAGCTGGGATTGATTTAGGGGGAGAATACAGGAGATTATGTATGAAAAACCTTCTTCAGATACTCAGATTTATTGATAATGAGGATTGTGTGAAGTTTAGATTCATGGTGCACTGTATAATGGTGCATTGATGTGTAGTCACAATTTGAACACAGTTGCGTGACTCCCTAAGCCTGGAAGATACTTGATGTCCAAGAGTTCTGGGGCCACCACAGATAGTGCTGATGAAGCCACCAGAATTACAAATTCTTAAGCTATTAGATCCTGTAGCTGAAAGGGACTTTTTTCACAAAGTTAAATCAAAACTCATTTGATTGATGACAGGCTTTACACCCCTCTGTGAATCAGACCAGTTAGATCTTGTCAGAGTAGCAGAACTTGGCTAAGAAGAATTTGGGCTAAGATTCAGGCCAAAGAAATTAGAAAGAAAGTTAACTAGAAAAGCCAGATGATAATTAGATGAGTTTTGGAAAGCAGAATCGGTTTTTTCCTCAATCTCTCGCGCTTCAAATTATTTACATTTTCTTGTTGGAAAGACAACATTTTTAGCTGTCCTCTTGGGCTGGTGAAAGTTTTAACAAAACAAGTCAGCAAGCTCTGACTTTGTTTTTCAGATATCTTAAAACAAGCTATCAAGGAGTGTTTATGCTTTTAAAACTGTATTGGGCACCAGTTGTGCTACTGCAGCAGTGTTCCCATTTGATATTTATTGACAGAATGCCTCGATAGTACAATAAAGACTCCCTCCTAGCATCACTGCTGTTAACAGACCATCTATATCTCTCAAATGTCCTGCTCTTTAAGATGAGACACAGACAAAAGCAAACCTAATATGATATAATGGGCAGGTCCTCTCCCTTTTCCCATACGTGGGACACAGATAAGATCTACCAACCAGCTAAATATATTAACATTAACCCATGCTAATGAAGGAAGAAAGAAGTTGTGGGGTGGAATGATGAGCATATGTGATGTGGCCCTAAAATCTGCAGGAACATGAGGAAGAAGGCAGTTGTTTGAGTGACAGACAGTTCTTGGGACAATTCACAGATCTAAGAATCTTGCCTTGTTTTGTCTGAGCACACAGAGAAGAGTAGTATTGTCATGCTCTATTCAATTCCCTTCAACTTTTTTCCTTCATTTTTCAGCCCAATCTGTGTTATTTTTCTATACTTCTTAACACCTCTTTTCTGATATTTTCTGTAGAGTCTCTCCAGAACTGTGGAAAAGTTGTGGTTTATCTTTGAAGTGTTGCTGACAAAATTTCATCTGTTTTTGTGTTCAGAAGTTCTCAATCTTAAGATCTGGGAGCAAGATGCTACATTTTCTGTCATTTCTTTTTACTGAAATAAAACATTCCTTGGAATCTGTGGAGGGAGGTAATTGGCTAAATGTTCTGTCCAGTGTTGCTCAACTGTGCTCAGATCACCTCACAGGCTCGGACTCTGGGCCAGCCTGGGCTGATTTCTTTTCCACTTTGGACTGTTTTGCAAAGTTTTGAGAATGAAAACAATCCCATAAAACTCAGAAGTCTTGTAATTGAATTGGCTTTTTCCCAATGAATTATATTAGAACTCTACCAAGAGTTTCCTTCCATCTTTGTTTCTACTCCCTGATAAGAGGAGGAAAAAAAATTATTTGCAGAGGAGGTCAGTCTCATTATCTTCTTTTTACAGATGTGGAAGTTAAAGCACAGAAAGATGAAGTTCATTTGTTCCAGGTCATCCAACAGAGCAAATGGCAGACAGAAAATAGAACCAAGTCCTTCGGTGCTCACTCTGTTGCCTCACGCTGTCTTCCTGTTTTGATGAAAACATCTGAAATGTAATTTTTGTAGGTAAGTATGTGAGAAAGATTCAGACTTCCTGAAGCATGGAAATCAAAACTTTTAGTTATGTCATGTAAACCGAGGTTAGATAGAGTTCAAACTGAGACAAAGACTCCAAGCCTGAGTTGTGGCACTTCTGTTGTACAGGTATCTTTTTGGTAATTCTTTCTCATAGCAGGTGTAATCTCCCCAGTATCTTTCATCAAAAGATACCTCAGCCTCTAGCCCCATACCTTTTGTACAACAGGATGCTGAGCCTTTTTTTTTTTTTTCATACTACAGTTTCATCTTCTGCATTCTCAAGGATGGGGTTTTCACTTTCCTAGCACTGAGAAAAGCATAAAAAAGAAATATGTGTAACAAGCAAAGAATGATTATCAAGTAATATTCATAGTTTCATTTTACCTTTATTTTTCCCATTGGTTTTACAAAATTATGCTGATTCATACCAACTGGGGGCAGTTCCTGCTTCTCTGTAGCAACTTTAATATCTGTTGTAGAATCACAGAGTTTATACCCCTTCCTCTTCCACCCCCGTCTCCAATTTGTTATTTTTGTCTGCTGTTTCTGTAACTCATCCTAAAAAAATTCCACAACTTTACAATTTTCATGAACAACCAGACAACCATTTGGAAACTTCTACTCTAAATCATTCTTCTTTTTCAGAGGCCTGAGATATATTAGCAGTATACCTGATCTTCGTATTGTTTTTTTCAAAGGAGAGTATGTGAAATTCAATAGTAGTTGTATTTCCTATCTTATTATGCATATGTGAGAAACTGAAGAGAAATTACATTCTTATAGCTTAAGGGACAAGAATTAGGACACATGACTGTCCCTCAAAGCTTCCTCCATAAATCTGGGTTTATTGCTTGATGTCTTAATTTGTTATATACAGTATGTTGATAAAATACTTACCCCCACAATGTGTGTCTATTTTATCTGTTTAGATTAGAAGCACTGGTGGCCAAACACAGTTTCTTATTGGGCAATTATGTATCAGTACAAACAAGGATACCTGACTTCTTAGGATTCCTAGGCAAATCCAAAGCAAAACAAAAAAAATCCCCATCAGCAACATACTCTTCGTTGCATTACTAACTTGTGGTTTACCAGAGAAATGTGTTAGGGTAGGCTATCAAAAGTAATGTTTCTAAAATAAAAGTTTTGGAAATGTCATAAACTTGTTTCCAATAAATGAGGAAAACAAATTAGAAAATAAGTATTCTAATGGGTCTATACAGATCCCAAGAGCTGTGCAGTTACTTGTAAATTTACCCCTTGTTTTAGAATGGAAAAAAAATCTATATGATTAAAAAGCTCAAGATAATTTGGGGGCTTATTAAAAAACCCTAATACAAATAACATGACCTTTGTGTTAATGATTTTAGTGAAGGATTAGTAGGCAATTAAATGAATGACTGGAGGAAACCATATTGCACTAACTGAAAATGTCAAGCTCTGAAAGAAGTATACCGCCTAAGGAAAATGGTGAAAATGGAAGATAAATACTGCTAAAATCTGTCCTGGATAGACCTTGTGCTGTACAAGGGGATAGCATAACATTCTGTGCAAGTTGTGAGATGCCCCCTGGTGTTATAAACCTCAGCTGTTTATTTCTGTTGAGACCTTGTACATGGTCAGAGCAGGATAAAACACCCGAAGTATTGACAGAGGATAAGAAAGTGTAAAAGGTAAATGGAAGCTACAGAAGGCTGCCAAGCTGCAGAAGAAGGATTGGTAGCAATGCCATTTAGGATCTAACTGCCATTTACAATAAGCAGAATTACCTGTAAGCTTCTCAGTTTTAGGCAACATTTTCAGTAGCAGGAGTTAGAGGATGCTGTATGGTGATAGGGATCCAAGTGGGGAAGGGGTCAGCAGCATTTTGTGGAGGCTGTAGGTGGAAGGGAGGCTTGGAGAGGCTTTGGAGAGCCACAGAGAGAGGAGTCTCCTTCTTCACCCAGATGTCTCTTTCATAGCACTGTGAGGGTTATGGGACCCCCAAACCTGCCCTTGCAGCCATATGTCTCAACTCCAGTGACCACAAGCAACAATATACCCTGTCTTCTTCCTACAGCAATTTCTACTTATTTGGGGCTGCTGAGAAGAGGAAGGAGAAGCAGGGAGGGGACAGGAGAAAAAGGACTATTTCAGCAAAGGGGAAAGGAGGAACAGGTGCCGAGCCAAAGAGGAAGGCCTTAGAGAGCAAGGCTTTCTGTTCCTATTACTGGCATCAAAAGTCACTGCTCTGAAGAGCCAGTGCTCTAGTAGTAATGCCTGCCCCCCTTTCTTTCAGAGACACTGGTGGTTGTGCAGGCAGAAGGCAAGTACGGCCTGTGTGCCTTGATATTTCTGTGTATTCCGGAACCTTGAGGAGAGTCCCTGTGTCCCAAGTAGCCGTGCTCTGACTACTAAGACACGCTCTTACAGGAGCCCTAGTTTTCAGGTAGATCTTTATGTAAAGTATCACTTGTTAGGGAAATGCTAATAAGTATCTTGAAAAAGATAAGAAGATAAAAAAGTGGAAATAAAATATTTTCAAAGTCTGAGATTAGGCTGGTTGGCATGAGGAGGATTTAGAAGAGTCAGGATTTTCTTGGAAAAGTCTTGTCAAGAAAGAGAGACAAAATTGTAATTAGGGTAGATAAACTAGAATTCTGCTCTTGCCTCTAAATTGGTATGGCTCTTCTCCAAACTTAAGTGGCAGTTTGATATGCCAGCAAGTGGTTCTGTGGGGTTGGTTGTCCAGGACTTTTCTGGAAATGAAGTCACATAAGCCATGTGGACCTAAAAATGTATAGACAAGAGCAGAAGCAAAAGCAAGTGATTCTAAGAGTCTTGGGGGAATTCCTACACTATAACATAGCTTTTTGTAACTGGATATTTAGTATTTGCAACTTTGTTTTGGAGGATGTTCAGATGACAAAACAAAAGATGTTTGCTGCTTCATACTTCAGAGTATTATAAGCTATTTTCAATACTAAATGAATACCAAGTCCGTACCCCTTTTTTATGTCCTTGTGATGGAAAAAAAAGTATATGATTTTGTATCATTAAGAGAAAATACCAATGGTTTAGCCAGGTGTCTGATTTTAATGTCTACATATTTTGGAGACTTATTACTTATGGAAGTTTTGATTCTCTTGTGGATTAGATAAGTGAGGACAGGGAAATGAGGGCAAAATCCTTTTGAGCAGATCAATGTTGGTTGTAACAGAATTTGCAGCACTTTATTACATAAAAATCTGTTGTAAACTGAACAATCCTACCGGTGTTCTTATAGCCTTTGTTGCCAAAAGAAATAAGGTAAAAATTTCAGCTTTCATTGTAATGAAAGCTTCCAGCCCTTGTGGTCAGAGGAATAAAGCCTTGAAGATTTGACACATACATAAAATGATGGCTCATACTACAAGAGTCAAATTAAAAAATAATAAAAAGAGACAAAGTGAAATACCTTCTAGTGTTTCTTAACAAAGCCATTCTTCTGATTTTACAGAGACCAACTCCTGTTTTTGTTAGTGCTGGGGCTGGTAATACTGAGCATAAGTCCCAATATGTCTTCTGGCACTGTACCAATTTGAGTTAAAGCAAAATATATTATCCATTCTCCTAAATGCAAGCTTCTGCTGTACCATATTATGGAACCAAGTTATCTGAGAGTTGCAAAGTAATTCCAGATGGTGATTGTATGTTGGCTGGAATTTGCGGTCTCTCTCGTCTTGCCACATGTTTCACCACTTGGAAGCTTCTAAATTATATTGTTCAATTATTTGTCTCCTTGGCTCAATATTCCCTTTCATTTTCTGGTGTAGTGCAATTCTTCATGCTTTCACTAGGTGGGTCCCCACAACAGTACACTGGGTAAGCAATTTGTTGAACAGTCTGAACACATTCAGGTAAATGTCGCAGTCAGTTTTATTGCCACTTCCTTTGGCAGAAGTTCACTGCACCACATGTTTCGATGTACAATTTAGTGATTTAAAAAAACGGTTAGAGCGTTGGGAAGTTGTCATAAAGGGACTGGACTTGGGGATCTTCCTAGGACTATTGCCTTTCTAACTTACCTATTTCAACTGGAAGTTAAAACAAATGTGCTCTTCTCATAGCTAGTCATGTACAGTCCTATCAAGTTTTGCAATTATTTTACCTTTCAAAGGATGATGGAAAGCTAGTTGGTTAGCAACATACATATATTCTTTCTTTCCAAAATCAAAAGTTAGTCATCTTTAATGCTTTGCAACTTTCCGTACTAGTCAAAACAAAACAAAACAAAACAAGAATCATCTTTTTCCATGTGTGTTAGGTATTTACTGACTACAGAAGAAAAGAAAGACTTTTTAGCTAAAATCTTCAGAATTTTTTTTCAAGTAAAAGTGTTTTATATGAGTGTGTACTTACATCAAAAAAGATTTACCCCCTAAACCTGACCAAAACAAACCCAGACACAAAAGTTCAGTTCTTTCTATTCCATAATGCCCCATAGAGAAGATTAAGGAAAAAGAAGTCAAAGATTAGCAATATGTTTAATGACCTATTAGAAAGCCAGTCTAACCCAATGGTGGGTAGCATAAAAGCTAGACATACATAGCTCTTGAGCCCTTTGTGATGCCCTCCCCACCTGAGTCTCTATATGATTCTTGCCTGGTGCAGCACCCATCTGTCACATCAACCTGGGAGAAAACTGTAAGTCAGTAACAGGGCAGCTCCTCACCCTGCTAATTTTTATGATTAGAACTATGTGGTCTTTAGAAGTCATGGTGCTCTGAATGAGGAGGCATGTAGCTTCTTTACTATCTCAGGTTATGCCTTTACCCTGCAAAGAAAGAGCATCAATGAACCTGCAGAGAGCTCTGTACTGTCATGTCCAGACAGTTTCTGACATTCAGGCTTGTACACTTAAAGCTAGCTGTCTATAGTGTAGTCTGTAGCATTGATTTAACTTTAGAACAGATAACTTATGTCTGGGAGGCTTATCTAAAGATACCTTTTCAATACTCACTTCTCATATCTTGACACCTACAGAAAGAAAATCAAACCAGCAAATTTCAATTACTCTGAGGTTTGGTTTTATATTTTCTTCTTCTTTTGTTCCCCCTCTTATCCAGGCTCATTAAGTGAATCTCTTTCATCTGCCTATTTGACATAGTAAGACAATTCATGTGGAAGTCTAGCAAGAAGGGCAAATTTTGATTGAACTAAGGGTTTTGTTTCATGTGATTTATGTTTAGAGGGCAGAGAAAGGTTTAGAAAATTCTTGCATTATGTATTACAAAGATAAGCTGAAAACTAAAATTGATTGTTTTATTGCTCAGTAACCAACCTACATTAAATAAAACTGATAATCATTACTGAATATATCTAAACTCAGAAAAACTTGGTCTGTGAAATAATTAATGCAAGACAAGAGAAAGGCTGTCACAGTACACAGCGGCATGGTAGTACTTAATGTCAGAGATCTATCTCAAAATTAATCCTCAAGAGTGACTGTAACATCTGATTTTCTGGTTTTAGCAAGAAGGTAGATAGCCTTTTCTGTTTTATCCAAACTGGTTTTAATAGTCTCCTTGTCTTTATTTTGATGGCAAGAATCCTAACTTGGAAAAAAGTAGCTTCTATATTGTTTTAGTTTACTTATGTCTCTAAGTGATGGTTATGAGCTCCAATAGTTATTTCTTCACTGTCAGGCTAGTATCAGTTACAATCTCCATTCTTCAGCTCTGGGCCAAATCTACATTTAGGCTGAGTGCAAACGCTCTAGGAATCCAGGGCAATGAAGAACGGTGAGAAATTCTGATAAAACCTCGATTCAGATTTGGAAAGTTCTTGTGTGCCTGAGCCTGGAGACTTGATCTGGGTAGGGGGATCTCATGCTCTCCTGGATTAGAGTCACCCTTCTGCATCCTTGGGCAATTACACAAAGTGTAGTGGGAGTGCTTGTCATTTCTACTTCCAGAGTTATAAACCACAAAGCCAGACATACTATATGAGGTTGGTCTGCTCACACTTGTCTGGCACCATCATTTCCTCTGGGAAAATGGCAAAAGCAAATAGCAACTTGCCTGTTTGCATGTAGGCGTGATCCTCCTGAGAACATATAATTTGGCACCATGCGCAAATGAAGTTCAAACATCCTCAAGCTATGAGTTGTTGACAACATCTCTCAGAATAGACATACAAACTATGTAAAGCAGTTTTGGTGCTGCCTTATCTCAACATTACCTTCAAAAACTGTAATGGTTCCCAAGTCACTAAGTCACCCTGGTTGGGGAAATATGCTTACAGCAAAGGGTGTTAACCGCTTAACCTTTGCATCAGCCCCGTTGTCTGCAGCCAGAGGGTGACAACAATTACCAGCCTCATCAGGACCCTGGGAGATGCAAAGCACACTTAAACTTCTGTGTGCATTGATGAATGCTTATGTATTGCTGCCCCGCAGTGGCTGTGTTTACAAAACGTATAATTCTCACAATAAAGGCAATGGTGAACGTTTCCAATAATAGCAGTTTCTCAGTCAGATTATTAGCTGTGGAAAATGGGCATTGCATTTAGACTGGTTCCTTGTTTACTACTCAGCATTTGAATGCAATTAAGCATAGCTGGTGGTGTCAAACCTATATTACTAGTAATGGACCTGTCCCTCCTTTATAGGAGGTAGTATAGAAATGCCAAGTATCACTACTGTAATGAAATCAGAGGGAGGTAAATATACCATATAAATATTCCAAGGACTCTTGAGACTGGGAGTCAGCAAGCAAACCTTGGCTACAACGCAGAAAAATTGAGAGCTGTTAATAAAGAGGATTAAAGTGGTAGGCATCCTCTGGGCTATAGCAGGATTTAACAAATGCCTGCGAATGCAGTGTTCAATAGGACTCCAAGGCAAAGCTCGACTGTAACTTGGAGTCTGCACAGAGGGAAAAGAGAAAGCAGTCCAGGATCATGTTACTCATCTGATTGCAAAGCGCTCTGTTTTCAGCGCTGCCCCCAGGGTTTTACCTGATCTATCCAAATAGAAGATATCTGCCCTTCCCACCCTGCAATCATTCATACATAAACAACTCTAAATACTTTTCTGACTGTTCTGCCAGTTTCAGCCCTTCTTGCTTATTCAGTGCCTGCTCTCCTGCCAAAACAACAAACTGAGCTCGTGTGGGTTGTGGTTGGGGGCAGAGGCAGGCAACAGCGGTCTGCTCATTTCCTTTGTTTTTCACGTTTCTCTTTGGCCTTTCCTTGGGTAAAATCCAAGGGATGGATCATTGCTGGTTCCATCATGATGCAGAAGGAACAGACATCACTTTTCAAACAATGACAGCTTTATGAAGTTTAACAGTCTCAGCCAAAGTCTTGATGCTATCATCAGACATGTCTTTCTTCCCAGTCCCTGCAGGTGACTGCAGCTGGCAGCAGATCTTTTGACAGTCAGATTCTGTATGTTATCTCTGTTGGACCAAGCCTTTAAATAATTGGACAGGAAGATCTGGGAAACAGATATGCTATTTCAAGGCATAAATAACATCGTGCTGAGTGCTGCAGAAAGCCTTTATTTAATTTAGTTCAATTTGGTTCAAACATGGTCATCTGGTTTGGCTTCCAACCAGGATTTCTGTAGATGTATGCTCAGTTTCTTCTTAGACCACCAACTGTCATATACAAATCACTTCCTACTGCGCCTCCATTCCTCAGCTCTTCAGTTGGATTAAGAAGATGTTCTTGACTTACAGGAAAGGTAGATAAGGAGTGATGGGAAGTAAATTTGTGACATTTTCTGATTTTCTAGTAATAGAGATCTGTATAAATAACTGAAACACAGGACTGAAGCGGCAAGAGTAGTTTTTACTAATAGCAGGGAAATGCAGAGAGTGTTGCTGGTACACTGCCATCGAATCATGTTGTACAACAGTGAAATCCATCCCTGTGAAGAAAGCTAGACAATGCAAAGTAAAAACTATTTAAGCTGTCGGAGTCAACGTAGAACTTAAGTTTGGGGTACTCTGTCTGACAAAGTCACTGTGATGGTGACTTAGGCTAGATATAAGGAAGAAGTTTTTTATGGTGAGGGTGGTGAAACACTGGAACAGGTTGCTCAGAGAGGTGGTAGATGCCCCATCCCTGGAAACATTCAAGGTCAGCCTGGACAGGGCTCTGAGCAACCTGATCTAGTTAAAGATGTCCCTGCTCATTGCAGGGATTTTGACTAGATGACCTTTCAAGACCCCTTCCAACCCAAACCATTCTATGATTCTATGACTTTATGGTTTAAAGCAGTTTCATTCTTCAGTTTGCTTATTGCCACTTGTGATGATTACTCAGAGCTTCATTTTAGGTCACGAAGTATTTTTGACAGTGATCAACTTCACATTTTAATCTGCAGGTATTAGCCCAAGGCTATTTCTTTGCTTCCAACACACCAAAAGTATTTAGCTAAACAAAAAAAAAGAACCTCGACAAACTATCGGTACATTCCTGTTTGCTTTTTTTTATTTCCCCACCCTTTTTCACAAAGGGGCAATTTCAGCTACCTGGCCTTTTCTGGAATGCAATCTGGGAGGTGATTTCATTTTTGCTGTGTAAAGAGGAATGGCACAATCCTAGCAGTGACAGCATCCTGCCAGCTAGTGCTGCCACCAGCATATCAGCAATAGCCATCAGTCTGAGGACTAGCAGTTCTCTAACAGCTACGGATCAGAGACAGCAAAGAAGCGTTAGATGGTTTGACCTATGGCATTTTAGGATATTTACTTGCTTCCCAGAAGTCTGGGAGGCTCTGGATTCCTTGGCATCTGGTTGAGCCAGCAAGCTAGATTAACTGAAGGACTGTTACTGTTTTGTCTAGGGTGAGGCCTTTCTGGGCAGCCAGCTGTTTTATTTTTTGTATTGCACAAAAGGTTGCTTTAAATCTGTGTGTTCTAGGGATGATGAGTTGGAAGTGAGAGGGTAAGCTGTGGGATATTTTCTTCCTTTACACAGCAGCCTTCACTAGCCAACATTGTTGACAAAAGTGAACAGAAGAGAGAAATTCCCATAGAGTAATGGTAATACACATTGCCCTGTCATACAAAGTTTAAGCCAGAAGGGTCCAGTCCAATATGGTGCTAAGGGCTTGATTTTTAAATTATTTAGCTGCCTGTCCCTAGCTGCTACAGGTTGCTCTTGGAGCACTATAATATGCTGAGCAGTTCTGAAAGTCAGGATCCAAATGTCTAATGCTGTGTCTGGACTACAATTACCATGCTTTCATGTACACAGTGAGCTCCACTGACTTCAGTGGGTTTCTCCACAGACAGAAGTGTTCACCTGGAATTAAATGCTATCTATTTGCAGATAATAGATCATCAGTGTCCTACGTGCTGTCCAGGAGAGAGCCTGAACAAAACTAGGAGGAACTGTAAGGTCAGTGATATATGTGTAAACCACATGAAGTGTGCTTTCTCAGATCATCCTTTTATAATGCAATATGCTTGTAACACAGTTTGTACTCTCTTCCACATTTGAAAGCAGAAAAATTATTGTGTGCTTTCTGCAGTATATCCCTTCCTGCCAAAGCTGACTCAGAACAGAAGGAAAAGACAGCTTTGCTTTTCCAGCTATGGCTTTTTAAAACATTTTTTTCCAATTCTGTTAGGCTCCCAGAGAATGTCTCATGGATATGTAGCGTATTATGTTATTACTGCAGTGTATCTGTGTTAAACCCTTTATCATTCCACAGCCCTTTGAAATAAGGAAGGCTTGTAAGTCCCAGGTTACAAATGAGAAAACAATAGCACAGAACTTAACCCCTGTAAGATTTCTCTTGGGCAAAATTCCCATGTGAGAGGAGTCTGTTGCCTTCTCTATTCTTGCCTCAGACCACTAATGTCAGTGATGGTGAATGAACCGTGTGGGATCAGGTCATTGCTGGGTACAGGGGGCAAGGAGATACAACCCAACCTGCTGTAGCTCCCACTTCCTTCAGTAAAAACTGAGAGCACACAGTACTCTCGCAAGGCAGGTCTTGAATGATTTGGCAGTAGACATCCTCTAACTGCCTGTAAGAAAACGGCCAGTGGACATCTCAGTTATATTGCTAGTTTGGTTTCTTCCTGACTGGAAGGTAGAGAATGTGGTACAATAGCAGATACATCACCCAATTTGGGGTACCAAGGAAGGCATTTGTGTGTAAGTCTTGACCTGTCTTTGTTGTCTTATGCAAACAATAATGAACAAAAAATATAACTGATAAGTGCATTAATAAGTTAATGATTAGCTTACTTAACAATGTTGGCCTTCAGATTGCCATTAGGAGGCATTTAAACTAATATAGAGGTCTCAGAATTCTTATTCCAGGTTCCTTGCACACCTGTCTGTCTGTAGTGATCAAATTCTTGAGGTTTTCCTCACAGCTGTTAGGAGATAGAAACTTTACTCTTTAATAGCATGTACACATGCATTTTATGACCAGGTTAAAGTCCATACTGCTCAAAGAAACTTGGGTATCTCAGGTTTCCACGTTTATATATAGATTTCTTCTGATGCAGCTAAGTGAAAAACAAACCCATAAAGCATGTGGACCCATCCCAAACTGCAGATGAACATGCTTTAAACCCAAGACAATATAAACAGAAAAGTGTTTGCTGTGTTCAGGCTTCTGTCCTAGATTTACCCAGACAGTTCCAAACTCTTTTTGGTTTTCATGTCAAGTTTCTGGATCTAATTAGATCCACCTGCAATTCACTAACATATTACATGAGATATATAACATCAGAGAATCTCATCCGTATAAGTTCAGATCTAATTTAGATTGTCAGCTTAAAAAATAGCATTGTAGTGGTGACCTTAAATCTCCAATCCCTCCATTACTTCACTGCTTGTCAAGGAGACTTGGACTAAAACTTGCTAAGTAAGTGTTGCTTTTCACCCCAGGAGCTTGTGCTGTCTGCCTGTGGCTCAGACCTTGCAGCTCAGTGGTAGATCTCCCTCATTACTTGTGTGAGTCCCACAAGTGGTGTGTAATAAGTATTCCAGGAGTTTGTCATTTACCTACCAAGTAATAGATTCATAATGCTGAAAGGAGTGCTGTATTCATATCTCAGATGTGTAGCATCTGCTTTACCACTAGAGGAGATTTAGGGATAAAACAATACTTACACAAGATTGTCAATAATGGAGAAAATTACAAAAAAATACAAGATGGGTCACTAAGATTATGTTTGGCAATAAAGCCCTTTCATAGCTGCTCCAACATCTTATCCAGTAAGAGGCTGACAGACTGATTAATTTCTACTGTCTTCAGACTTGGTTCACCTAGAAAACTTTAGAGCTACATCTTTAATGTTCTAGTGATAAAGAGGTTACTCAGTCTCCTGGAACAGCTGCTCCAGACTAAAGCAGACTGTCTTTTCACCTACTCTTGATAACACTTTCCCTTCTTATCTCTTACGATAGGACACTCAGACTCATGTTAATGAAGGAGATTGGGCCATTTCTGTACACTACTCTCTTTAAAGTGCCTAATTAATTTTTCTGTTGTACACTTTGATTAGAACACATTCCTGGCTTCAGTTTTGAATTGGTTTGGGTGGTTTTTTTTCCTTTACAGGTCCCTTCAGACAGGGTGCTAAATTTTGCCAATCATAACTTATAAATATGTAATGTGCAATTCATAAATAATTATTATAATTCCATTTGAAAATGCAGCTGAAATTAGCTCATTTTTAGCAATTTAAATGCAATACTTGAAGACAAATGGATGGCAAAATTGGGAATTGTAGTTTCTAGAAAGACAGTTTCAGGAACTCTTAGTTACAAGGGCCTTTTTCCTCCTGAGCCCCTCACACCTCTGCTTAGCAGAGATGGGAGAGTTTAGCCACTAGATACATTGAATGTACTACTCAAGTATTGTTTGGGTTTGTGTGCAGGGTTGTATATAGGAGTGTACAGTCCTCATACCTTTACACCTCTGGTGTAAGCTTTTTCAGGTGTTTTTACCTCTGTAAGACTTCGAACTTGGTACAGAATAAACGTGGTCTCAGCACAGTATGATGACCTGTATTACAGTCCTCCTTGCATTAAAACTGCCCATATCTGACAGAGCAGTACAAAGTTCAGGCAGTTTGTTGAAGGCTGAACTGGACTGTTCTGATACGATTTTCTTTATCTTATCAAAAGTCCCCCAATAAGCCAGGTGAGTCCAGACTTCGTCTTCACCTCTGGTTCCTTGGCTTTGTCTTTGTCTTCAGGCTGCATGAGTCAGTTTGCTATTCTCGGGCTACCATTCTCTAATTTTCCACCTATTTTTTTCTCTGGTCATTTTTATCTGTGACTATATGTTAGGAATATTTTGGTTCACAAAACTCTGACTTGCCTTAATCTGTCTCAGAATAAAACCTTTCTCTCTCACATTTTCCTAGTTCTGTCTCTGAACGTAGCCAAAAAAATTTTGATTGCAATGTGTACTTTGCCTGGCCATTTCGGGTTCCATGCCACCTCATTTCCTATCAACAAAATCAGATTAAACTTGTTTTCTGTTTCCCCACTTACCTTTTCTACATCCTCAATATTATTATTTTGTATTCAATAGTAATTGCATCTTCACAGGGATAGTCACAGCTATGGTAAGCAACAGTTGCCTGAAAAAGTGGGTTGTAAATTTGGCCCACTACATTTAGTACATCTCTCTCATCTGAGAAGTATTAGAATCACTGCTAAGGCCATTATGGACAGTTCATCCAGACTTAAGTGAGGCTGGTGGGTGCATGTCAAATGCCAGCCTGGGACTGCTGCAGAATGAAAATAATTGTCATATGTTTAGCTCCAGTTGTATTTCTCATTATGTGTGGCTACTGGCTGATTTTTCTGAAAGGCCTCTCTTTGGTCAACTTACTTTCCACCTGACCTTATAAGATTGCAATATGTGTCTGAAAAATCAATTATAAGAGAACTGAAATACACTTCTATTATATATTAACATGTGTCCTTGTAAAGAAAGGCCATGATCTGGGTATGCAAAGGCTAATAATTGACCAACTTGTGGTGCCATAATATTTGTTCTGTTTATTTTCTTTGCAGAAAGCATGCAAACACTTCAGAGGGACACTAAAAAAAAATCTGCAGAATACTCATACCAAGTTTAAATAGGCACATTTTAAAATGTTGAGCAAGGATTATCTGTGTTTATCACCAAGGGCTCCAAAACTCTTCTGTCCAAAAAAAGAGAAAATGTAGGTTAATGGTATGCATGATAAATAGGTTTACTTTGGCTCATTGTAAGACTACAAAAAAAGCTGAAGATCTAATGTGATAACAGCACATGAAAAGACTGGTTTGTGGTTTTGTGCTACTCACAAGAGACAAGTTCAGCATTTGATTTCAGGAAGTTTCTAAGGGCTCCACAAGATGCTCAGCATTTACACAACTGTGTCTGCAAACCACTATAAAACTGAAGCTTAACTGAGACATTTGACTCAGAGGAGAAGGTCTCAGTGACTTGCAGAGTTTTGGGGGGACAAAGAGGACAATGCATTACTGTGTCAGTACTAGCGTCAGAGCGCATGTAGCCTGGGACTCTCATGTCCAGTGGCAGCTGGGAACTGTTTTGGCCTCCACCCTTGTTTGCCTTCCTTAACTTGTGTGCTTTTCTTTTTTTATTCACTGGTTGTACTCCTTTTCCTCCAACTAGAATCGCCTTGTGCCCTGGAAGTATTTAACTTCCACAGATTTCATACCACAGGACTATTTCTTCCCTAAAATACTCTGAGCTTTACAAAAAGATTTACTTTCATTACAGTAATCTTTACCAGGCTAATTGATATTTGGTTGAGAAGGCATTTTGAATTGCTATACTCATGGTGATGCCATACCTTCTTTGGCTTCATGGTACTTCCAGGAGATGCCAGGACCTCTGAAAGAGTCTCATAATGTTCAGAACTATCTCACAGTCTGTAGGAATACGGTAAAATGAGTCACTCTTTATCCTTTCCCAGTGAATTTTGGGAGAACTCACCTTTCCTTTTGGGTGAGCACATACATTCTGAGAAAATGTCAGAGGATTTGGAGCATTTGAATAGTTAACTTCTATCCATGTTTTTGTAAGGGAATAATGGTCTTTCACCCAAATGAGTAAATTCTTTAATTTCAGTTTGTAACTCAAAATGAGCTTGATAGATGAGCTAATCTGTGGTGCTTTCAATCTAGGCTTTGTAGCTTAAGAGCACCAAGATTTTAGGGTTACCTTTTTTTAATCTGAATAAGAGGTAAG
Source organism: Haliaeetus albicilla (assembly GCF_947461875.1). Taxonomy (NCBI): domain Eukaryota; kingdom Metazoa; phylum Chordata; class Aves; order Accipitriformes; family Accipitridae; genus Haliaeetus; species Haliaeetus albicilla. The sequence goes on from NC_091484.1 coordinate 73,319,158, forward strand.
CTGGGGGCTATATTTGAACAATATAATGGCAGGGCAGACTCAGTTGTGGTATCCAACTGTGAATCTGACATTAATCTTTTGGTAGTCACACCTTGTTGGGCCTAATTCTGAGATTAATGTTTACATTGTGTGTGGGAACATAGTCCAATCACCTGTTATTGCCCATATCATATTGTATATAATCCCTTTCATGAATATATTGCCCTTTTTTTGCCCCTGTTTGTCACTGAAAATCCATTCCAGAACTTGCTTGCTCTTATATATAAGAAACTTCTTCTATCTTCTTGACTAAACGTATGCATGCTGGGTTTTTTTACGTTTGTTCTTGTATTGACTTTAGATTTCAGCTTAATTGATTTGAGCTAGAGCTGAGAACACTCTCATAGTCAGGCTGATGCTTTCTGAAAGAGTTTATAAATCTGTAATTCCAGTGCTCTCCAGTTTTCTTCAAGGAGAAAGTACATGTTTCCTCCTGCCCAGCAATGCTTTGATACCAAGAACTTTTTATTTGCTTAGAGCAATTCTTCAGTTTTGGGGGTTTGTTTTAATTTGGCTTCTGTGACTTGAAATATCTGGTCTCTTGTAGTAAATATTAAAGAGAAAAACAGCATACACTACCCAGGATCAACTTTTGTTAGTAATTGCTTACCCAGAGGATAAATAATGAAGCAGCTTTACTGTGAAAAGAACTAATGAGAGATGTAATTTTTTACAGATAAGAAAATGGTATCCTTCACTCAACATTACTATTGTAGCTGTAATTTTTTGTGTGATTCAGTGATAAATATTTGTGTGAACTTTCACAGATACTTGTTAGGGTATTGGGATTTCCTCAGCTTCTGTTTTAGTGCTAATGAGCAGAATGTACTAAAAATATTTTTTCCTGAAGTTGCCCTAATTTCATGGGACATCTGTGTTCTGGTAGGACTAAGCCTTTTGCTAAGGGATTACTGTCAGATTCTGAAGAGTTGAATGGGAAAAGTTGTCCCTTCATCTCCAAAGAGCTTAAAATGAAATGCCTGAGTTTCTACTCCCAGGACTCAAGTCTTGCTCCTTAGCTGAATGATAGCCTTAGGGATTTGAAGAATAGTGTAATCGTTAATCCAAACATCAAAAAGTAAATTCTGATTATCAAATGCCTGAGAGTGGCATACGAAAAACAAATCTGAATATTCCATTAAATCAAACACATTGTACCAAGTACTTTGCATTTTATTTTGGCAGTGAGATAATATTTGTTTAATATGGATCCTGAAGTCCTGATAAAAACAAAACTTCCGTTATGATAAGATTGCAGGATTAGCCCCAACTTTAGTAAGTAATGGCCTGCTTCCAACAAAAACTATCAACACCTTTTCCTCACTAGAAAATATAGTTACCTTGTAGCCAATTTTGTATGGAATGCTTGAGACTGGTTTGAGATATATATGCCACGTATGCACATATGTTTATGTCTGTATATTAGCAATTCTGTATCTTTACTTTGGCATTGCATTTAATATAAAATTAGACCTGTTTATGGTGATTTTTACATATGGATTTTTATATATGGATGGTTCTTCTATATTCTTAATCAGTTATACATTATTTAATTACTCTTGTAGTATACGGTAGTCAAAATACAGAGGTGTTACAGTTCTGATTTGGAGTTTCCTGGCACAAAATGCTTGTCATTATAATCTCCTAGATACTAAATATCAGTTCAGATATTCATAATTCTGATAATTCTGGATAACTGATAATTCTACTGTCAGTTCAGATAATAGAGTAATGCACAGTAGAGCTTCCTATGGTGCAATAAAAAAAAATCTTCCACATTATCAGCCTCATGCCATCAAGAGTAATGTTGATGGGCAGGAAGAAATTTGACAGGAGAATGACTGCTCTCCCCTTCCTCTCACCCGAGGTGCTGTGGTCCCATAACAGCTTACCGGCGCATGCTGGAGTGGAGCACTGAGACCCCTCACCTTATGATCATCTCCCAGTGGAAATGCGTCTTTTGTGGTCTACAGTAACGCTGGGGCATAATGAACATATTTCACTCAGTTTAGAGAGTCTCCCACATTTTCCACCCACATTTTTATGTATACCAGAAAATAAAAGAAAATAAATTTATATTTAAAAAGAAAACCATAAGTTCCAGGTTATACATTTCCTGTCATCTGGGAAGCTTGCAGAGATGCCTGCAGAAACAGATGCAGTTGTTTGCATCTCACCTGATACAGGACTTTAATCTTCTTGTTTCAATCTCCCTCTTGCTATTCATTCTCCTGCAGTATGTAGGTTCTGTTCCTCTCCTACAACTGTTTCCTGATTTTACTCTTCTGTCATACAGCAGTACCACTTTTTCACACCAGGAGCTCTGCTTTGTTGCAGAATTTTAGTAGTTCATTATATTAAGCATTGCCAGATCTAGCTGCTCTGTGAATAGGGAAGGGCACTGGAAAAGAAGGAGACATGACCCTTTGCTTGGCCTCAGTCTGATCATGTCACCCCATGCAAGTGTTGTGTATTAGTGGTGCTAAGGGGATGCTACAGTCCTTTCAGCCATTTAGCTTTCCACCAGTCCTCCTGCTAAATAAACACCTGATGATCTTTGTCTCTAATTGTGGCTCAAGCAAATGCCCCCTTCTCGGGTTTGCTCTTAGTTTGTAGGTGGTGACCTCTCAGGGCTGGCATAAGGGCATTTTAGGACTTTATTATTATTCTCTGTGTGCTATTTTGCAAGATTTTTACTAAGAAGCCACCCTTCTTTCAGTCCGGTTAGCATCTGTCATATATTCCAGCTGGGAGACCTTTCCACATTGACCCTGTCGCTCACCCTTGGAAGTGTGAGTTCCTTGGTCTGTAGAAGCAGATATGACCTTGACATCTGTTTTTTCCAAGCAGATCTTTTGTATCCCATCCCTTCATGATTCCTACCGGCAATTGCAGTGTATCGATACTTCCTATTGTCTTCCACACTTTCCCAGCACTTCTGTGAGCTTCTGACCATGTCCTCATTCACTAAAACAAGACATTCCTGCTGGTTGCTTCTGTTTGTTTGAAATTCTAAGCTGATTGCTGAATAAGGAGTAAACAGCACAAATAGGAAGTCAATTTGACTTAAAAGAACATAAATTGAAGGCTTGTTCTCTGTGGTCTCCCTGCAGTGCTTACTACCCAGAGAGCTAGGAAGACTGATTGCTTTCAGTTGAAAGTAATTAAGTTGGCCCAAAATGGGGACCTATCAGTTACCAGTTACAAAGGTAAGGACTATTTTTTTTTTCCATATTGGTTCCTTTTCTTTAATTTGCTTTTTATCCTACATGTATCTACTGAGTTTATATGCATCTCTAGTGTTAACTGTTCATTTTTAAGACTCTGAAGTCCAGGAACTTTGCATAATAAGACATAATAAAAATTTTAATTGAGAAAAAATTAATAATGTCAATGAAGCTACACTGACTGACACTAACTAGCATCTGTTGGGAACTTCTTGGCTTCAGCGTGGGGAGCACCTTTATGTTCTAGGGTCATCTCTAGACATTTGTTGCTTCTAAAACTCTCCTGATAAGATTTTAGACAATCATCTTAAGAAAAATGATACAGTTATTTTGAGATATTTCAAAACAAAAGTTCTTTCTGACATGAAATTATATCACCTTAAATCTTTCCTTACTGTCATTCGCACGATTTTCTAACACTGTTGGAGAGATTTAAAGCTATTCTCCTGGCTTTAGAATCTCAGACTGAGTTGAAAAATGAAATGTGTTAAATCTGCACTTGCTACATTATAAATACATACTTCTTTTGGAATTCCATTGTTGCTATGGTAATGCAAAATCTGCAGTCTTTAACTGGATATATCTATCACCATTCATGTGTCAGAATGATTTGCTAATAATTATGACCCTTGGTACCTTCATCATTATACACCTCAATGCAATGTGAAGAGAATTCCTCCTTTTTCTGCTGAAAACAGTAGTAGTATAGTAGGACATTATGTTTGCCTCTTCCTATGGAAGTGGTCTGCTGACGGGCCTTGAAAAGACTGAGGAGGAGCTTCAGTTTTGTTTGCAGAGAGCCCAGGCACGCAGGGAAGCCAGGATCTAACATTTCCATCCTCTTGGCACAGGTCCAGGATGCAGACCTCAGATGACTTTCTTGCCCTGAGGGCAACTGGTACAGAAAGGCTTGTAGTAAAACTCTTATCTCTGGGACAGAGCAGCTATGTCAAGCTTCCTACTGGGAATGGTCCCTGACCAGTGTTAATTCCTGAACCGTGCCTTGGCAGTGTCTTGGAGAGTTGTAGTTAGCCTGAGCCAAAACTCTGCAGAGACTGTGAACAATTTAACAATATGGACAGTCACAGGACAGTGCTCGGGCCCGTGCCCTGACACTGTTTGGTTTGCTAGTGTAGATGAAAGTACTGTTTCTGAGCAACCTTTCCAACGTGTCACCTTTTGTTCTGGGGAGGTGGTGTCTTGGATCTGCATCAATGCATGCTTCACACCTACTCGTCATGCTTGCCTGTGCTCACCATGCATGGAGAAGCATAAAGCTAATTTCCGCAGCACCTCAATTAGAATAGGTAGCTGGGGATTAAATAATGTGTTGGCATTGTTGCAAGCAAGACTAATTTGGAAAGACTCTGCTCTTAGTACAAGAGAAATACAATTTATGAAAACAAGAAGTTGCGATTCACCTCTCATGCTTTTGTGATGTTTGGATCTTATTGCTTTTGTGTTGTGATATCCATAGGTCCTGCCAAACTGTGTAGACAAGCAAAGTCTCAGTGTGTATTCTGATCCTCTGGAAGTCATTGTGCAGATGAGGTTTCATATCATTCTGCAGTTTCTTCCTTTTTTGTTCACTCCTCTGTCTCATCCATAAATGATCACCTTCTCATCGGTTCTCCACACATAATGTGATTTCTGGTGCTCTGCTGTTATTAGTTAATACCATGTGAGAAAACATGTTTAAATTGTTTTGTGCAGGAAATACTCTTGGTCAGTGCAATTTTGCTTTCCCTAAACAGAGCCTGGCCATTGGCCTTGGGCAGAACTTAAGTGGAGGAACACTGCTACAGGTATGTTCTGGGACACCTTGCCACCAATACTTTGCAGCATAATAAATTTGAAGCTGAACATGCAAAAATTATTTTCTTTGAGATCTTACAGACCATCCTGGAATTGGCTGCTTATGATTGCTTTTGGGAACCTCACCTCTTTTTACATCTGCACCACCAAGCAGTAACAGGCTGATGTTTTGGGGCAGTCTCACTCACTTTGCTCCAGAAAGAAAGCGTTGTTACTGCCTACTGTACTGTCTGAGGCCCAACACACTCTATGCCAAGGAATAAATTCTGAGATTACCGCACAGACAAGGCTCACAGAAAGTACGTTTATAATTCTTCAGCTCTCTGAATTCTTCCCAGTTCACTGGGAAGAACATCGAAGTATTTTCAGATTTTTACTGCTGAAAACACTTTTTGTTCTTGTGCCCACACATATCTGATAGAACTATGCCTCTGCCTCCTTTAAATGCTCTTTTAGCTAATGTACTGCATTATGCACGCTGTTGGAAAAGAAAATGAAAAGCAGACTCCTCTTGAAGCCTATTTGTACTTCTCTGTATTAATTTGCAGGACTGACAAAAATTGCGCTATATGGGAAACAAATATCATTCCACTGGTTTTGCATATAATCTGCTATATTAAATTTTGATTGAGGTTATCTGTCTAACTTGTAGGCCTATATATGTAAATCAAAAGCATTAAGTATTGTGTCTGGCTAACAGCCCGAAAGTCTGAATCACAATCAGTGGAAAATACAAAAGACATTTTCCCGTATCAGTAAGGAGGAAATTAGATGCTTTACAGGGCTTTGTCCATTTCTTCTATGATTCTTCAGTACTAAGAAAAGTTGAGGCTGAACAGCATCATTCCAGTTAATGGAAATTTTTTTGTATATAGAAACCAATATAGAAAAAAAAAAAATTATCTCTGAAGGTGCTTTGATGATTGGAAGGCTCTCTGGGCACTCAGAAACAAGAGAGGTTGTGTGAACCTTGAAAAATCAGCTTCAAGGTCTTTCATCAAGCTGTCCTGGTTCAAAAAAGAAGATGTGGTTTTCATGTTTATACCTAATCAGGTCTCCCAGACACTTACTTTCTATGCAGAGATGACACTGAGTATTATTCTCATTTTACTCTTACACGGTAGTGATGTAAATGAGAATCTGAACTTACCTGTCACCATAGTCTACAGTACAGTGCTGGCACTAATGCGAACCATGCAACGGGGTTCGGGTCACACCATCATCTACCCATCTGAATTACTGTGGTTGCATCTGTTCTTGTGGTGTCGGTATTATGGAATATGTGGGTAACTGCGGGAGGACTATGGCTGTGGAGCCGTGCAGATGGGAGATAGTGAGGCAAGCATTGCAGATGGCAAAACAGGGAGCCTCCTGCCAATCCTTGCACCGGTGCCCATGCCAACTGTCCTGGTTTCAGCTGGGATAGAGTTAACTGTCTTCCTAGTAGCTGGTACAGTGCTGTGTTTTGAGTTCAGTATGTGAAGAATGTTGATAACACTGATGTTTTCAGTTGTTGCTCAGTAGTGTTTAGACTATAGTCAAGGATTTTTCAGCTTCTCATGCCCAGCCAGGGCACCTGACCCAAACTGGCCAACGGTGTATTCCATACCATGGGACGTCCCATCTAGTTTAGGAACTGGGAAGTGGGGGGCAGGGATTCGCCGCTCAGGGACTGGCTGGGTGTTGGTCGGCGGGTGGTGAGCAATTGCCCTGTGCATCATTTGTACATTCCAATCCTTTTATTACTACTGTTGGCATTTTATTAGTGTTATCATTATCATTATTAGTTTCTTCTTTTCTGTTCTATTAAATCGTTCTTATCTCAACCCAGGAGTTTTACTTCTTTTCCTGATTTTCTCCCCCATCCCAGTGGATGGGGGGGGAGTGAGTGAGCGGCTGCGTGGTGCTTAGTTGCTGGCTGGGGTTAAACCACGACAGTTCTTTTGGTGCCCAACGTGGGGCACGAAGGGTTGAGGTAACGACAAACCTGACCAGAGCTTGTTAAAACAAATTTACTATGGCTCTCTACGTACCAAATTAATCCGTTGCGTGGGCCTACTCATTTCAAATGAAGACTTCTGAAACTTTTTGATACCCAGGATCAATTGTCAAGCTGCACAAGATCTGCAACTGAGACACTTTCAGGAAAGAACACTCAAAAAACTGCCCCTGCCTTTGGCTGTTTGGAGAGAAATTAGCAGTCAGATTAAATTAGAGAAACAGCCTAGAAAGTTCCTGTGAAACTGCTTCTCTCTCGCTTCCTCTCCTCTGTGTTATGGTCTGGATGAGAAGACATCTCACTGACTCAGTGCATGAATCAGTGCAGCAGCTCTGGAGTGACCAGCACATCAGCAGAAACAGTTTCAACAAGAGGGAGAGAGCTGTAGGGCAGAATGGCTCAACCAGAGCATGCTGCTTTAAAACAGCACCATGTGCTGCAGGGCTTCAAGTGACAAGAGAGAATTTATTTCAGTAACCACTCGTTTACTAGAAGGCATCTGACAGCCTAGAGAGGAAGCACAGCCACCTGACCACACAACCTCTCTCCTTCAGCGTAAACTTCTCAGTCTTTGCTGCTGTTATGCTCCTGGGGACCTTCTGGGGACCAGAAGTTCCTCTCTCATTAACCTCATTATCTCACATCAGCAAGTTAGGCTTTCTTGGCAGGCTTGCGATTTCCCCTGCAAACTTCCCCACAGAAGACCATTTTAATTGCAGTTTTGCTGCAAAAAATGCAATTTAGCTGTCTACAGGTATTTCCTCGTGCTGACTATATTCTGCTTGACTTGAAAACTGCTCCCTGCACTGTGCTGAGTGTCAGCGGGTAGCAGGTGAGAGTGTGAGTATGGGCAGATGGATGTAGGCGTGTGTATCCTCTCTAGCCTCTACAGAAAAGACTTGTACAGGGACTACTGCATCCTGATACTGCATCATGTTTAATTACATTGTGCTGTTGATTAAGTTAAGGAGCCCTATGCAGCAGGGTTGAATTCAATCTAATAAATACAGTGAACAGGAACCAAACAATTGACTTCATGCATGCTCAAGAAACTGAGCAGCAAAGTGGAGAACAGGGAAAGATGGAGAATAAGAGGTGGAATATGAGGCAGAGCAGAAAGGGGCAGGCAGAAAGAGAACTGCAGAGACCTACATGGACAAAGGTTAGCATAAGAAGAAAATAAAAATAGCTGTGATGAAGCATAGTAGGTGGTGGGATACCAGATACCAGTAACAGCCAGGCAAGTTCTTGGCCATCCAGATTTCAAAATATATTGATTTTCAAGGATTTGTCTTTAAATCCTGGAAACATTCTAAAAAGGTTTGAGAGTCCCAAGTAAGAACACATGTATACACATACATAAGATACAATGTGGTTGATCTGAGAAATTACGATATTTATCCTGGTATAATACAGGCATTATTTATAGTGGGAAAGTTAGTCTCCCAAAATGGGGCTTCTGCAGGTTTTTGTGGCTGCTACAGATTGTATGTGTGAAAAACCTACATTAAATGCTCACAGTAAGATTAATGTATGTCATCTGAAGAGAAAGAACAACAGTTATTTTCACAGTTTTTTTTCTGTAATAAAATAAATGAGTGCTTAGCAATATTACTAACAACAAACTTTAAAGCATTAGCAAAAAATGCTGAGTTTAATAAAAATTTAAAAACCACCAGCAACTCACATAATTCTCCCCATGCACCACTTTCTTTAGACACACTTTTTCACTTAAATGTAAAGACGTTAAAAAATCTCTATATATTGCACGTGAAATTTCAGCACAAAAGTTAGCTGGTGACATAGTATTTTACTTACGGCAACTACAATCGATACAACCAAGACTCAAAGCAAAGTTTTATGGCTATTTTATAAACTTAGGAATGTACTTTGGGAATTTATCATGGAAAAATTGACTCAACCTGTATTTAAGGAATAACTAGGGCAAGCTCTGTGATGGTGTGTAGCCCAAAATGCACGTGCTACTTCTGCTGAGTTACAGCTATGGCTTGGTCATGGGGAGCACTGAGGTGGTATTAGGCAGAAACAAAATGTGGCTGGTGTGTTTGAGATGCTGTTCTGCTTTCCCACCTGAGGGTGCATGAAACCTCTAAGTACTTAGGGTGATATTCTCAAAAGTATTTTGGTACCCATTTGTCTGTGAAATTAGCAATTGAGATGCTTACATGCCTCTGAAAACACAGTTGTTAGTAGTCAAATTGACAGGATTTAATGTGGAAAAAAATAATTTTAACTCTCGTTAAAAGTATTTATGATGTTGCTCGTTCATACGATCGCTGCATTTGTCCCCAAAAGATAAAAAAAAGGATAAAACCATGATGCCTTACTGTCTGAAATAACTGGTGATTCCTTTATTTTATAGCAGGGTCTTATTAACACTTGATTTGATGGGGAGTCAAGCTTCTGAAGTCTAGCAGCTGTAGGATGATTTTGGCTTTGGGTTTTGTTTTTTTTTTAAATATGTCTCTAATCCTCAGAGCTGCAATGAAAAGTTTAAAAATATGACTGGAGGATCAAAGGTCGTATTTTTGGGATCTTAGAGGATCAAAGGAGAAAAATAAGAATAACCCCACATTGTGGTATTATTGAAGTTAGAAATATGCTTAAGGCTATATCATGTTGGGGGGGAGGCTGATTCATGGTGGTTTTTTAGGTTTGGGAATTTGGCCATATTGACATTATGTTACTTCCTGAAACTTATTTTACATTATCCACCGTTATTCATATAAATAACCTACAAGAAGAAAAGGAATTAATTTAGATTTAAAATACTGAATGTGGAAAATAAATTATAATATTGTAGGAAACAATTCTGCATAAATAAGGGAATGGATTATATATATGGTAGGTTTTATTCCACCTTATCTGTTTGTTAATTTAATAAAGAACAGCCAGGAGATCTGCTTACTTATGATACCTAGTGCTAAAATCCTTCTAAAGAAATTCTACCTCTTTTTTTCTTTATTTTTTAACTTTCAAGACCGTACTTGCAATGAAGAATGTCGTGACAGTTTTTTGAGAGACATGTTCAGTAGTAATTTTCTCACTTCTTGATTCCAGGGGTCAGTCATTCCCATATCCCTTGTCAGCAGCACTTGGTTGGCAGAAGAGTTTATATAAATGTTGGGGGAAAGTGGCTGTTACAGACCTGTTCCTCTTTTTTGGGGGGGCTCCCAGGCTCCCCCAGGCACCATTTACTGTCTGGGAGAATTCTGCTTCCTCTGTCCATGTGCCATTAATATTCCTTTCTGATGCGGTGACAATGTTGTTAACCCCTGCGGCCTCATTTCTGGGTCTGCTTCCTTCCATGACGTCCTGTAGGAACATATAGGACAGTTATGTATAACATTAAAGAAGAGGGTTCATATTTTTATTTGATTCTGTATGGTTTTAGAGAAGTGGCTACTGACTTTATACCTGTATCTGTTAAATCCTGAGACTTCCATAAGGAGGGAAGTAAATCTGAATTCTTTTATTTCTTGAAGATAGCCATCACAGTCCTATATTTTTTTCAGAATATAAGAAGATTTTCGTGGAAAACACTTCCACTTCTCCCCTCAATGCTTATAAATCATTTTATCATAGAATCCTGTAAGATTTGTTAGAGGTAACTATGGTGCAGACTCTGTGAATGCACATGCACAGCTTTGAACCCAGTGAAAATCTGTGTTTAAGTGATGTGATCAAAGGTCTGTGGCTGTAACGGCCTTGGTCCAATTCTCAAATTCAGACAGCGTAAAATGGCGTAGAGATTGTCCGGGGAAGAAGAGTCACTTTTTTTTTCTAGAACAAAACCTCCGATTTTGATGCAGAACGTCTGTTTGTTTCTGCGTGTATGAAAACCACTGGCTGTTTTAAGGCAAAGACATCCGTCTCTCTCTGCGGTCCAAAAATCCCAGCCCCGAAAGCCTGCCTGGCAGCAGGGGTGGCATTGGCATGGTTTTGCTCTGTAGCTGCAAGGCAGCGTGGTCTGAAACACACCAGCAACCGGCGCAGCCACAGGTGAAGCGGATCCTGAAAGATTTTCGTCTTCTGATACTCCGTAACGCCAAAATCGTTTCCCCGCGGGGCGTGATCCGCCTCTTTTCGCTCGGCCGAATTCGCGTTTGAAGGCTTTTTGGAGGGAGGGAGCGGGAAAAAAAAAAAAAAATACAAAAATCTATGTTCAAGAGGGGACCGGGGCCCTCCGGGGCTTGGCACAAGTTCCCTGGCAGCAAGCGGGAGGGCAGCGCTGTGCTTTTGCCCAGCGGGAGTGAGCCTGGCCGGGACGCCGGGCTGGTCCCCCCCCCGCCCAGCGCCATCCCTCGGGCCGCGGGGGCCACTGCAGCAGCCGGGCTGGGCCGTGCAAAGCCGGTTCGCTCAGGGCTGCTGGCTGGCCCGGGAACGCTTGCGGGGACCGAGGGGGGAAATAACCCTCCTTTAGGGCACGACCGCGAGAAATCCTGGGGGAGGGAGGGAAAGGAACCGCGCCGCCTTTGTGCGTTTTTGGCAAGGTGAAACCCAGCCTTTTCGCCCACCCCAGTGCTCCAGCAGCCCGGGGGATGCGGGCACAGCCCCAGCTCCTCTCCCCCCCCCCCCCCCCGAAAAAAACAAACGGGGGGGGGCCGGGGCGAGCGGGAGCCCGTGGGGGGAAGCGGCCGCGAACACGCGGCGGGCTGCGGAGCTTGGCCGCGGAGGAAAGTTGTGTCGTGCTCGTCGTGCACTTCCTGGCGAACCGGCCGGGGCTCTCGGCAGCGCCCGGGATCCTCCTCCCTCCCCGGCCGGGCTCCCCGCGGGGCTCCGCCGGGCAGCGCTCGCCCGCCGAGCTCTCCGCGGGGAAGCCGCGCTCCCTCCGCCCGGCCCGGCCCGGCCCCCCGCGACCGCCGCTCTGCCAGGAGCCTCGCCCGAGCGCCTTCCTCTTTTCGTTTTGTTTTTTTTTTCTTTCTGTGGCGTTTGGGTGTTTTGGGTTTGTTTTTTTTTTTTTCTTTCTTTCGGGGGAGAGTGCGGCCGGGCTGGGCGAGGGGAAGGAAACTTTCTCACCCCCCCAGGATGCTCCGGATATTTTTGAAAGGGCGGAAGAGTGAGAAGGCAAGCAGCGTTTGTAAGGGCATCTCATGCTCTTGAGAAGGTCTCCCCTGACACCTCGCTGCTGGGATTAAAGGCCGGAGCTGGAGAAACTCCTCCCCTTCCCTCTGCTTCTCCTATCCTCCCCCCCTGCCCCCCCCCCCCCCCTCAATTTCCTAAGGCCATTAAAAAAAAAAAAAGAAAAGAAAAAAGAAAATAAGGAGCCTGGAGTAACTGCGGCCGGTGGGACGGTGGGGAGAGGTGGAAAAGGAGCTTCCCTCTCCAGATCCATTGCCCAGCACCACGCCTGGGTGAGGGGATGGGAAGCACTGCCATGGACAAGAAGAAAGATGCCTCCAGCAGCAGCAGCAGCAGGAAAACCTCCAGCCAGAAGAAACTCATGTTGCGAGTGCACATCCCCGTAAGTGGCTCCTGGCTCTTCCTCCCCTTCAGCAGCTGGCGTGGCTTGGGCGCTGGAGCATGTTTTTCTCTGACATGTAGAGCAGCAAAAGGCAGGGAGAGGTGTTTCCTGCTGCTGAGGTGTGGAGTTTGGGGGATGCTGGGCTGGGGAGTGCAGCCTGTGCAACAGGCAAGTCCTCCACATCTGGGGTGGGTTGGAGCATGGTGGGGTCCTCTGGTCTCTGCCCCCATGCAGTGCTGGGAGCTCAGGGTGCAGTGTCTGTGGCACGGAGGAGCGAGGATAACTCCGGCTGCACCACTGCTTCCCTGCCCTGGGCTGTGGGTTTTGTTCAGTATGTCTCATCCAGTTCACCCACAGACTCACAGTACGGTTTAGCAAAAGGTCTGTTCCCCCCCAAATGCTGGTCTCAACATCCCCGGGTTTGGCTCTGGGAACTGTCCGTGCCTTGTGGCTGAATCAGTGTTTAATCTGACTCTTCCCTCTCTCAAAACGAGTCCACATTTGAATTTCCCAGGGCTGGGAAGCCCAGAGCTCTCTCAGGTTTCGACACAAGCAGTCTGTTTATTGCTGAAAGAGCAGGGACAGTTGTATTGCTGTGGTGGAGCAGACTAGCGAGCCATGCAGTCTGTTCACCGACTCTGTTTTGTTTTGTATATCCACACTATAAAGAAACATGCAAGAAACTCTAGTATATAGATACAGAATAACCTCAGACCAAAAGTTTCTCTCTATTCCCAGTGAGTACTAAAAGGCTGGCTGGCTCTTTCTTCAAGAGTTTACATGCCTTTCAAAACTTTGATTACTGTTTTTCTTTACTATTAGGATGTTCTTGTTATCTACATAACCATTTAGTTTTTTATTCTCAGTCCCGATATGCTTTTGGTTTTAGTGCTTCTGGCAAGAAATGGCAGAGTCCCTGTATCTTTTCCTGTGCAATCTGTTTTGGCTTTTTTTTTTTTTTTTTTTTTTTTTTAAATCTCATTATATAAAAGTGGGAAACAGTCCTACACGTGTGTCTGCCAGTTCGCCAAGGAGCAAAAAGATATTTCTGGTTCTAAGTTTTTCCTTTGTTTTAGGGAAGAATAAGAAGTCAAAGCAAATTTATTAGGTGTCTTGAGTGTGTGGAATAAAATGGAGGAGAAATACATGTCTCTTCTGCAGATTTCATTTTTCTCTGGAGAGGAATGCAAGCCCAAGAGCTTAAGCCAAACTTCTGGAACTCTGAGTGCATTCAGTACTAGGAGAAAAGGGTCTGTTTCTGCTAACATGGGTGTTGCATATGCATTTGTGACTGGAGTTTTTAGGCAATAATCTTTGCCGTGTTACCAGTAGGACTTCACAATAGGGATGTAAAATACCAAAAAGATAACATGTACCACACCAAAGCGCCACTCACCCTGTGCACGTCGTTCCTTTCCATCCTGCTCGCTGCACTGAGTATGTCATCTCTTTCCATAGCCCCCCCACCTCTGACTCAGTCTAGCCAGGAACTTCTGTGCAGCTGGATCTCCACCTCTGCTCCAAGAAGCTGCATTTTCTGCCTGCTGAAGAGCCATAGGTAGTTTGGGAGATGCTGCAGTTGCTGCAGGATTTTGTAGGATTCATCTGGTGCTTTTGAAATACCTTCCGACCACCAGATAACTCTGACCACACCAGTACTTACAGCAATTTTCCCTGTTTTATGTTTGTGAAGCTACGGTGGAAAAAGTGCCTAAGAAACTTGTTCACACTTAAGCAATATTGACAGAGGAAGACTAATGCTTTTTCCTAATTTTCCTAAGCTTGTAGACAACCTTTCTTCATGACTGTTGCCTTAGTTCTGTCTTGGATGGACCATCATTAGTAGTGGGCCATAATTTTTCATGTTCATTAATCTCTTGGCTTCTTTGCTATGCAGCTTGTCACCTAGGTAGTGGTAGTTATTCAGATACAAGCCTGCAAATGCCTGATATTGCTCTGAAGTCAACATGAGTTTTATTGTTCACCCAGTTGGAAGCAATTCAAGATTTGGTAGTAGGATAACACCTTCCATCCCTCCTCTCCAGCCCCAAAATATGATCCTTCTGTTCCATTCTGCATCATTGTAGCATTCCGCATCATTGTAGCATTCCTGAAATGGACTATTGGGCTCAGGATCTTTCAGGCTGTACCCACATTTTTGGTGGTTTTCTGTTATCTGGCAGAGTTTAAATATGACTGTGCTATAAGAAAGAACATTTTTCTCATTCTCCTCATTTGACAGTGGAATCTGCATTTGAAAAGATCCATTTAGACTGTTTTTTTTTCTCTTTCATAACGTTTTCTTGGCTGTTGTTTTGAAGCATCGTTCCTATTATTTCAGTGGCGCCTGTCAGTGTAGCTGTAGTTGTCAAGTGAGCTTTCACCAGACAGTAATTTTTATTTTGTTCATCCTCTTCTTTGTGTTGCTGTGAGATCATGTTTATTGCTGAGACATGTAATTCTTGCTCATTGAGATCTTCAAATTAGGAACAAGAGAAGGACTAACAAGGTCTGAGTAGGAGAGGAGAGAGGAGTCAATTCTGAAAGAGAAAGCAGTGGGACAGAAAGGTACTGCTGTGGTGCAGGCTATCCTGAAACATATTTATTAGTCATGTAGAAATGCTGACTGAAAAAGTAATGACAAATATTGTGAAAAAAAAAAAAAAAAGGTGAATAGTGCAAAATACCCTACAATTAGGTTAGAGGATTGTGGAATAATAGGCATGTCTGAAAAGAAAGTTGTATGCTTTTCTTCCCTCTCCCACATATTTTTATTTTTTGGGGTTTGCCTGTGACAGTGGAAAAAAGATGTATCAATTTAAGAAAGCTAGTTTTGTGTCTTGCAGCACTCCAGGGCATTTCTCAGGTACATATTTCTCAAGCGAGAACAAGACATGATACAAAAATTCTGGAAACACTCTATTTTCACCTTCTTTCTGTGCTCATTCTCCTTCAGCACAAGTGGGTGATGCCCAACCCTGGCCACTTCTGGGAATAGTGGTAGACCACTAAGTTCCTGCCAGTTGGGTTTCCTATCTGCTCTCAACTTGGTGTTAAGTAGCCAGGTGTAAAGTGGGGGCAACTGTATTCTGTTAGCATGGCAGGGAATTACTTGCTAAATTGTTGCACCAATTGAGCAACTTTTTGTTTTGTTTGTTTGTTGTTTTCCTTGCAAATACACAACTGACTAACCAACTAGTAATTTCGATGGACCATAATATAACTGCAGTAGCCTTTGTAAAGTAGAGGTCATATATATCACCCTCTGTCTTTACCAGCAGCACATTCTGAACTCTTGAAATTAGAGATGCCTAAATGGAAATTTCTGGTCCAAATACCTTTGAAAGCTGCTACTGATATGAATAGAAACCTTTGCTCTCTAGATGCATCACATCCGTAATATGAAGACATTAGCATTATAAAATTCCTTTTTAAGCCATTAAAAGTTAATGCTTACACATTGCTTTGAACATTTCAAAAAGTCTTTTCTAAGATGGGACGCAATTGTCTGCTGAGTAGGAGCTCACAGCAGTGAGATCAGTATGTTCTTTTGTCATTTTGCAAAATTGATCTGTTCTAATGTTAACATTACCATTGTAATCCCATGTTGCTGGAAAGAAAAGGAGAGATTCTGCTCTTGCTTACTTTGAATTTCATCTGGGATAATTCAGTCAGTGCCAGCAAAGTTATGTTGTATTTACACTAGTGCAACTGAGGGCAGACCCTGTCTCAAGAGCTTCACCGTGGCAAGTGCCAAGCACCTGGTGCTCCCAGCAGGTGGAAATTACAGAACCTTGGCACTTCCTTGGATTTTTCCCAAATACATCACAAGATGACTTTTTATTCAAATGAACAAAGAGATTTTTTCACAGTAAGGACAAAAATAACATCTGCAAATGAATATAAAAACATCTTTCAGTTCAGTGAAGTGTCTGTTGCCTCTGGTACTTCAGCCCTGACAGCAGAGTTGGTGCACTAGATGCTCTTGGAGATTATGATCCTTTATTTTCAATGTCACACAAACAAACATCTCTGCACACTTTCTCCCATTTCTTTATCAACCTCTATGATTTTGAACAGTCTCCTCAATGTGCAAATTTATTGCTGTTTCCAGGCCTGTTGTTACATTGGGATGCCAGGCTGAAACATCAGATGGCTTCAATATTTCTAACCCGATAGATGACAATGATGTTCTGACAGCTAGTGTTGGCTCAGGCTCTGCCCCTCCATCTTGCTTTCCACACTTGCAGTCATTAATGGCTGCATGCCTAATAAATCACTGTGAAATGATTTTGTTCTGTCACAGTTTTTTTGCAGGGTGCTTGTCTCCCGGTAATTGCTGGGTGGGCTGATGAGAATAGCACTTCAGTGTAGGGATCACTTTAGGAAGCTGCAGAGGAGGATTAAGCTGGTCAGTTCTTTCAGAGGAGGTGAGGGAATCAGCTTCCAATGTGATCTAGGAATGAAAAAAAAAAAAAAAGTTTTCTTGGGAAAAGGAGGTGGGGGGAGAGTGAGACAGAGGAGAGAGAAATGTTTCCCTAAAATTAAATCTGCAACTGTCCTGCCACTTGCTCTCATAGGGCAGACTCTGAGTTGTTCTGAGCCTCTGTGGCCTTGAAGTTTAAATTTGGATTCCTTCCTAAAGGGCTGATCTATTAAGGATCTGAAGGGCAAGTGGTATTTGCTCAGGAGTGTTGAGCTTGCACTTTGAATCTACCTGAAGGAAAAAAGAAAGTATTTATGTTTGTAGTCATAATAGCTGCCTCTGTAATTAAGGAATTTCTTAGTCTTTTTGCTTTTAAAGCATAACACAAACTGATCATGAGGTTATTGAAAAGTACTGCTTCTTTAAAACATCACTTTTTCTGGTAGGAAATTCTGCTCCTAAATGGTCTCATCCAATCTCCTTTATTTATACTTGTGAGCCTGTGAAGAATGTGGGCTCAGAAAAATATTAATTTCCTTAGAGGAATAAGTCATGAATGTGGAAGGAACCTCACAGAAAGGTGGATGGTGAGACTTTTGGTCTCAGGGAGTGTTACTCACACCATGCTTATATTGGGAATTACTAAAACAGAAGAAAATGTCATGCTCCTAGGGGGATCAGGAGTGAAGCAGAACGTAGTGATCTCCACCTGGGAGGTTCCAGTCCCTGTTCACACATCTGCAACATTCAACTTATGCCCAATTTCACCTGGGCACTACATTGCATTCAAGGGAGCTGCTCAGATGTGACCAAAAGCAGAATTTGACCTTGAAGACAGGATTCAACAATCATTTTGTTGATGATGTATGGACAGTCATGGCAGTAGGTTGGTGTGTCTGTGTGCTGGCTTGGCAGGCTAATGGGAGTAGAAAGGAACCAAAACTGTGTCAGCATGGCTGTTTGTAGACCAAACTGTGGACATTCATGTTGAGTGAAATACCATGTATAATTCTCATCCCTTTGAAAAAGAGCTGAATTTATATCAAAAGACATCCCGTGCATAGGGAATAATGAAAGAGCAGAGTTGGTTACAAAAGAAATGAAGCATCAAGGAAGACATCAGTAGCAGACAAGAGATGCCACAGAATATGTCTGTCTGGCATAGAAATAGCCCCTTTGTGGGCTACGTTGCCCTAGACTGATCATCAGGCTTTGACAATTAGCCTGCTTCCAGGGCCTGATCTGGTTGCAGAGGACTGCTGTCTCAATTTGCTACTATTGCTTGTGCTGTAGACACACTGGAGAAAGTGTTATGGCCTAACAAATAGGGAGAGTTATGCATGTCTTCAAAGACAAAAAGCAGCTTGAATGTATCTTGAATGGAGTATGTTTTTTCTCCTAGAAAGGAGAACTTAGGTATACACATGAATGTAAGATGCTATCAATAAATGTATTATTGATGGTTTGGTGATATAGTGCTGTGCTACTACTAAACTATTTCTAGTACTAGCAGTGAGTTGAAACAGTGATGCGTATGACAATTTCTGCTGCAGAATCATTTTTGTGTTTATTCTTTAGGTAGTTGTAGAAACTGGAATATAATGCTTCAGTTTAGTGTTTGCTTCTGTAATACTGTCTCTCTTAAATTGCTTGCATATAACTACATATGAAATTGTTAAAGCGTGAAAGCATTTATTTACATGGTAGAGAATCAAAACACAACATGGTACTTCAGGTTTCAACACTGAGGATTCATAGAATAGTATACAGTGTCCTTTAAATTTTCATATAATTTAGCATGACAGTAAATTACATTATGTAAGCGTGACTTAGTGGGATGCATAGCAAATGCATTGCAGTATGTGTTTCATGGTTGTCATTTATATCACACTCCGTGATTGTTCAGACCTTATGGTCATTATTGCAAAGGGTCCCTGTGACCTTCTGCTCCAAAAACAGTACCTATGTCATAAGCTGAAGACTTAATCTGTTTTTGCAACCAGGGTGATAGAGCTATATGCCTTTTTTAAGCTGCTGGAGAACACATTCATAGATCTGGAGTTTCATTAGGAGGAAGTGTGTGCATTAGAAGCATTATCTGCCATGGTATGAAGCCTTTATCATCATTTATTTACACCAGGCATTGTGTGATTTTCAGTCATCTTTTCACGTCAGTAATGCTGCTGGAACAATGAAGATAAGAAAATAGTCTGCTTCTGCAAGCTGAAGAAAGAAAAGCTATCTAAGTGATCAGAGTGCTGGCTTACAGCACTATGAAATGCAGGATTTTCCTGCTCAGTTGTAGACTTATTCATGGTATTTTGTGAATGACTGATGTTCAGATCTGTTTTGTGGAAGCTATGTGCCTGTTGATTCCTTTAGAAAAGTTTGGAAACTTGTTTTCCATGGAATTAGAGAAATCAATGCTTGGTGAGCTAGATTAGGGGTAAAATTTGAATCCAATCATGAAGAAACATTTCAATGAAGACAAGCTCTCCATAGAAAAGGTATAGTTGTAAGAATGTGATGGACTAAACAGGTGCCATTAGCATTGCCTATAGCCTGCCTAGTGGAAGAAATGGATTGTTACCTGCATGCCACTTATTTTGAATGGACTCCACATGGAAATCGAGAAAGACACCTGGAATTATGCACAGAATCCTGAATTGTATCACGATGACTCTATTTTTGCTACCTAGCCATAGTCTTTGACAAGTTTCCACAGATTCAGGACTGTTCTATGCCTTTAAATAGTTGTGCATGTAATATGTTTGCTAAGCCTGTATTGTCTTGCTTTTGGTGATATGGCCTTTAAAAGGTGTAACTGCTAACAAGTGTATTTATAGAATCATGAAATAGTTGAGGTTGGAAGAGGCCTCTGGAGATTGTCTAGTCCAGTCCTCCTGCTGACCCTGCGGTCAGCTAGACCAGGTTGCTCGGGACTGTGTCCCATCAGATTCTGAGTATCTCCAAGGATGGAGACTGCACAACTTCATTGCTCTGAAGGAATGCATTTGGGCAAGTGAAAGCTCCTTGAAACTAAATATTGTTCAGCCACTACACAGGCATACTGAAATTAACTCCACAGTTGGTTGGATCTTGTCCCCACATCTGGGGATTGAATTGGATTTGGCCATGTAGTGTAGAGACTTCTGGGAGAAGCATGCTCTGAGATGGGAGTTGAAACTGGAGGCACGGTAGTCCCAACAAGGCTTGTGGAAGAAAGGGACAGTGAGGAAGAGATTTTAAAAGGTGCTTAGTCAGTGTTATCACAATACATATGGGAGTTTGCCAGCTTCTCAGTAGAGCATTGCATCTTCTGGAATGTGGTTTTCATCATGTGTTGTCATTCCTTTTGCATAAATTAATTAGAGGGGAATTTGCTGTGACTGAGTATTAATCATGGCATCTGTGTTGGAAGTGTGATCTAAACCAAGAGGCATGAGGAAAGACAGTTCAGGGTTAAGAACAGTAAATCATCACCTAGCTGTCTGAATCTCTATCTGCTATACTGCCTGAGATTGGGCAGAGGAGAGTCCTTGATGTAAGCTTTGCATTGCTGAAGGGCTGAAGTTTGAGGTCCACAAAGAAGAAACTTTTAAAGTATCAGTGAGCCACATTGAAACAGTGAAACGTCTTATAGGATGTTCTTTCCATCCGTGACTGAACGCTGTTGAACTAGATGTCTACCCATGCATAAGGATACCTATGTTAGTAAAGACAAACTCTCTGAAGAATTTAAAGCCTTCATAGGTGTTACAGACTGGAGGCAGGTGAGAGGAAACGATGTTGTACCTGCAGTACTGATGCTCAAGTAGATGGTTAGAGTTTAAGCAACTTGCTTCATGTTGTACAGGAGTGTGACAGTTGGACTCATGAAGTCTTGAGACCTAGTTCATTTATCTTAACCATAAGCCCAACCTTCTTCCTATCTTATTTGTCCCATAAGGATCCATGTACAAGCTCAGCCTAAGTCAGCAGTGATGGAAAACATTTTTCCGTTTGCGTTTTGAAAATACCTGTGAAGTGAAAGGATTCCAGTCTAATGTCTACAGACAGTCATGCTGTGTCCTAAAATAACACTGTTAGGACTCTTGGCAGTCTGATCAGGAAGACCAAGGGTTGAGGTTATTAGATAAATCAGAGGAGACTATATTAAATTCCAGCATCAAAGGTGGTACTTCAATGAGTGTGCTTACTTATCACACCCTCCATGTGGTTCATGTGGTTGTTGAAAGTTGTGAAACGTTAGTCTTTTTTTTTCTGAATAGCTGGTGGCACATCAGTTGTAGAGCTCTTGAAACAAGGCATCTGGCATCTGCAGCCATTTAGCAGTCATCTATAAACTTAAGCACATGAGGTTTGGGACATTCGAAACAGCACTTGACCAGCCACCTTCAACCTACAGCACCCTCCAAAGAGTTTGCAGGCATCCTGTCTGCATTCTGTACTCCACTGACTTGTCTTTCCAGTTGCTGGAGCTGGGCTTTCCCCAATACTGCTGCCAGCTAGTGCAGGAAAGAGAATTCCAGCATGGTCTCAACACTGTTCTTCTTGGATATTCCCTCCACTAATACTAGACCAACTTTACATTTTTATGGGGAAAATGGAGAGCTTCTGCCATCTGAAAAGTTGAGCCAACATTATTCATAAACATAAGATTTATAGCCTGAAATGAATGGGAGGTAGAAGATGTTATTCAGCTGTTCTCTTTGCCCTTTTATTTAGCTAGTTGATGTTAAAGGTAAATACTAATTTAATAGACTTCTTTTAGTTGGGTGATGATTAATTATACATTTTCCTTATATTTTTTATGTTTTTGAGAATGACTGTACGCGCTCTAAGCTATGCAGATGCAGGAGGGTACATGCCAGCATTTTTCTTTATAAAGTAATACCAGTAGTTCAAAAACTGCAATTACTTCAATACCTTTTTTTCTGTATTGTGTACTTAGAGTTCTGGCTCCTTTCACTGTGGCAGACCTGTGGAGGCATCATCAGTTGGCATGCAAAAGTTGCTGTTAAATGAACTCTTCTGATTTTCAGCTGAAACACTGAAGTCAGTAAAAGAGGAAACATGCCTTACTTAACCATGTACAATAGTGGGCTAGTCTCCATTACTTAGTAAGAAAAAAATGTTTTTCACCCAGTATTCAGCAGCTGTCCTGGTAGACCTCAACCAATAGTTAACAATGCAAAGCAAGCTGCTGTTCACCAGTTGGCTTTATTAACAGACTATGTGTATCCTCCTATCCCACCACAATGCTGAATAAAACATGTTGTCTTACAATGCCTTCTTAGTTAGCCAACATGCTTTATTTTCATGGTGTACATTGTCAGATAAAACAAGTGAGTGGTAACTTGGTAAGCCTTGGTAATTCATTGACTTTTGATGTCCATCTGTCTATAATCTGAGATCCAAAAATCCAAGAACAGATGACTCAAGTTTACTTGAAATGCCATTCACAAGATTAATCCTTGAGGAAAAAGAGATGGGATTTTCAAAATAATTTAGGTTCCTTTGCAGTATTTGAAAATGCTACTAGTCCACTTGCATTAGGATGTCCTTAAATACATTTGAAAATCGAGCTTTACATCTTTCAAGCTTTCAAGATGCCATTCTTCCCCCTCTGCTATTTACACCTGTATTACAAAACAGAAACTGATTTTCCTAATTTTCCACTCCCAATAACATTCTCTTGCACCTGATACCTAAAATGGAAAAAAAACCACCCCAAAACCCCAAGTCAGAAGCTTGTTTTTTATAGAACAGAGATTGAAAGTAATACTAGGAAGTAATATGGGAAGAGATAAATAGCAGCTGTTCTCTTGATGATAAAGACTGAAACTAATACTGATACTTAGTGCAGTGCAATCCATTGTGACACATGATAAAGTCTATGTACGACCTTATATTTGACTGACAGTGACCAAGTATTACATATGATAAAGACTTCAGAAAGAAATTCCTTTTCTGTTCCCTTCAACTTTTCAATGTAATTTGAGAAAAAGCTGCAATCATTTAAAATTTGAGAAGATTTTTTATTTATGTATTTTTTACCTAGTTTTTTTACCTATTTATGTATTTTTTTACCTAGTTTTGCTAACTACTGTAGGCATTTAATGTGTTTAGACTCACTGTGGATAGTTATTTCAAATTACTTTCCAATATAAATGTTTTTAGAGGAGAAATATATTTCACTGCCATAATCTACATGTACTTTTTGTCAGCATGTTTATGAAGCAGAGGTATTTGGGTTTAAAGGTATTTGGAGTTCTGCAAGTCAGTGTCAATATTGCTTTGTGGGCTGCCGCTTCTTGAGGTCACTGGAGGAAGACAGGACGACACAGGGGAGCTCCTCAGGTTGTGAGAAGCTGAGGGGGTAACCAACCGAGTCTTTGAAATTTCTCTATGCATATCAGTTGTAAAACAAGCTTTTAGCTTTTACTGTATTTGAGTTGAAGTAACTGAGAAAGAGGCACACATGTAAAAGCAAAGGCTGGTAATACCAATGGCAGTGATCAGTATATGCACTTTAATAGATGAGAGTTGGAACACACAGGCTGAACATCTGGGGACATATGTCTGGTGATCACTTCTTGGAGGAACGGTAAAATCTAATTTCTGCGGACTTTAGCAGCAAAATGAGAGGAAATATTGAGTAGACACTCAAAGGAAACATCCATTTTCAGAGAAGATATTTCTAAGAGTTCATTTCCAGAGAGCAGTAGGTACCTTTGATTATGTTTTATGGTCTTGAATGTTCTGTGCACTTGAGTAGGTTAATTTAAAAAACATGTAAGGACACAAGTGCAGAGCCTATGTGTGTGAAGGGAAGGTGCCCTGCATGCAGCTGTTTAATATAAACTGAATAAATTCAGTGTGTATGTACAAGCTGGCAAATTGCTCATGTTGCAGAGAAATGAACTGTGATGGAAAATGCAATAGATATTTAATTATTTCAGAAAAACCCCACATTATGAATATGCTTCTGCCTGATGTTAAAACATCTGGATTTAGTTTCTAGCTGTACTAAGATTCTTTTCGATTTCATATCCTGTGTTTTAATGTCACAAAACAAATAGAACAACGAGCTGACTTTGCATCTTGACCTTTAGGCTGTTTTTATTTCTGGTGGGGTTTGGGTTTTTTTGGTTTACAAGACTAAGTAATTTAATGTCCAGTCACCTGGGGTATTGTGCTAAGAGATTAATGCATATTAATTTGAGTCCTACTGTCCCAGATAGTTGTAACTAGGACTGACTTTCTTCCTTGTCTCTGTCTGCTTCCCTGCATACAGCCGTTGCTGTAGAAGGCCTCCAAGTCATGTCATGTCAAATAATGCATGGTCTTCAGAGCTCACTGGGGGAGAGAAAAGTCTGGGAACAATGTGAACAGGCACAGCCAGGCACTTCCACTAATTGTTGATGTGGACGATGGAATACAAAAGCAGAAGGAGGGAGGGGGGAATGGAAATGTGTCTTGGTGTGGAAACGACTGTATAAAAACAAATATGCCTGGGCTTGCTCATTGGGAATGTACATGTTGCACAGGAGAACTCCCACAACAGGAATCCTCTGCTTTTATCTGCCCCTGCCAGATAATTTTAGAAGGTTTCTTTTTTTTTTTTTATTTACCTCTAGAGGCTTTCTTGGCTATTTGGGGTTGTGGAGTTCAGCAACCACGAATTGTAAAAGGTAGTGGCAATTTACTGCCAAGCTAGCTTGAAATTATCTGTGAATTTTTGGTTCTAGTTATTTTGTATTGCCTAAATATTGGGAGTGGGAAATTTAAATGAATTAATTATTAATGTAACATGCTAGTGACATTTCAAAATATATTCTGCTGAAGTGGAGTTAAATATCTAAGTGACTCTCTTCCATACTGTGTCCTCTAACACACAGCAGGGTGAAGTGCTTTGCAGATCAATTATATAGAATAAATAAAATAGAATACAGTGACATATTTGGGTTTTTTATTCATAACGAAAACCAGAATTTCCTCTCAAGAGCTGTTGTGCTGAAATATCTACGTTGTATTTTGCTTAAACGCTGAAAAAATCAGGTAAAGACAATGATGAAGGGATGACCATTTGGTAGGAGGAGCCTGAAAATGGAACATTTATCCCATAGGATGGGAGCTATATGAAATCATGAGCAATTGAAAATGAAGTTAATAAAGTTAGTGAGATTCATAAAGTAAAATGAGATCTATGCTTTATCACACAGTGGAACTTTAGCTACCCAAGGAAGTTACCAGCCCATGCTGGGATTCATAATCCTCTGGAGATGAAAAAACTCATTATATCAAGGAAACAGAAAACACAGGTGATACACAGGGCACCTGCATGTTCATCTATGTCTGAAAGATCATCATACTTATGCTGAAAAGGAGGTATTTCTGCAGTGAAATGCAACAGCTGCAATTAGTAATCAGCACGATGCAACACGATTGGTAAAAATCCAAATGCTTACTTTATCCATTTACTAAATGAATCGCAAATGTCTCACTGAACCGAGAACTGTTATGGAGGCAAGAGGAAAGGGAATAGCCAGCAGAAACACCAATTTGTTGATTATATAATGGACCTATCATTAGTAACTTGATTATGCCAATGCAACTGCTTTTTCACCAAGACAGATACTTGTTCCTACCAGGGCTGATTGATCTTGAAAAGCAGTCTGATTATGCCAGAGTGTGTTTTAAATGGAAAATGATAATAGAGTTAAGGAAGATGGAAGACTATTTACCGTAGAAATATGATTGCTGATAGCATTGCAGAAAAGTGAGAATGCAGAAAGATAGGATGATTTATCCAAGGAGTTAGATTTATCCCTTTTTAGTTAAAATTATGTAAATTCAGTGCTGTGAAAGTTATCACGAGGACAGCTTTGAAGACTGATCATGGGTCAGAGCGCAAATCAAGTTCATCATATAAAATTCCTCACAACAGTCCATTGTGGTGCTTCTATTTTGACAGGCAGGATTGGCCTTCCAGCAATTACCACTGAAGATACATCATTGTAGTGTGGAAATCTGACTTCTGGCACTGGGCCGGGAACTTCATTTCACAGCGATCTCCTAAACATCTTTGCTGACTAAGACTGATTTTGAGCATGTTGCCAAAAGATCTTAGTTTCTCAGTCTTCTTCCAGTCTTCCAGTTTTCACATCAGATTTCTCTTTATTGTGTGTTCCTATTTCGTAATCCTGTGATTTCTGAAAGCCACTGTAACCACCACGCAAATAATCCCCTAGCAGTATCCCCCCAGCCAAAAGCACTAGCTGCTATCTCTAGATAGAGTTTCTAAAACCCACCACAACCACAAAATACAAAGACCGCAAAAATCAGTGTCACAGAGTTCCATGTTGGGTCTTTATGGAAAGGATTTTTAGGTTTGTTTACACCCCTGAGACATAGGTAGACATTAGGGATGAATATCAGGTTTTTCAGAAATTTCGATGACTTTGTCTGCCCATGGGTGGGATACTTCATGCTAATGGGAGCCACAAGGCTCCTGCTGTTTCATGGAGGATACCCCTCAATACAATTAGCATTTTAGGGGATTTAAAGAATATTTTTTTGCCTTAAGTGACCTGTTCAGCACAGGGGAGGCAGCAGCTAAGCCTGCTGGAAGAAGATTTCCAGCTGTACGAGCTGCTCACTACTAGATATGCTGGGTGTGAATGTAGTGTTACTTGCCTCAGCGGGAATATTTTCCCCGTCATCACTGAAACTGCTGTCATCAGTGGGATCAGAGCTGGAAGCACTATTTCTGCATGAGATGAAAGTGTTAAGAGTTTGTTATGGCTCCCTGCGGGTTAGAGGGATGGGAGGAGGAACTACCTAAAGCTTGTGAGTGTATGAAGTATAAATGAGCGAAGTATGGTGTACTGGTAAATACCTTGTCAATGGATACTGAAATATGAGGGGTTTTTTTCAATTTTGCAATAATTCAATTTGACAAATATTTAAGTTTCTTCTGGATGCTCTGCTGAGAGCTTTCTCTCTTTGCAGATAACTTTTACAACACTGCTTACCACAAATCTTACCACATTTAACAGTGCAAAATGCCTGATAAAAGCGATCTGTGATGGAGATGGGAGAGTGAAACCAGGGTAGGCTAATGCTATGATTCCCCCTCTCTGCTATTCTGATTGTGTTACAACTGTAATTCTGTAGCTCTGGCTTCTGCCAGCGGTCTAAACAGGGAGGCAGGTAAGAGGTTGAACTCACTGTGAGCCAGAAAAAGTACAGTATCTCTGTGAGTATTGGCAAAGTGCCCAGACCAGAATAAATAAGTTCAGCCTTTCTCTTTCACATCCCCCTTGTAGGGACAAAATATAAAAAGGCCAAACAGCCTTCTGACAGACTGTATTTTGTTTAAATAGAGGCCTAGTAACTATATGACATAGAGACAGTTATAAGGCTAAGTCCTGTACTTTATATGGATTTATAACAGTCATTTAAATAAAGTATGCCTTTGTGCACAGGCTGAGGATTTGTAAATTCAAACTGGTTTATGTATGCTTGCATAATATATGAGTTTTTTATGTGTGGTACATATACTTGGCTAGATTTGTTTTGTTGGAGTCTTCATGGTGATTTAGTTAATGTTGTTTTCTTTTTTGAGCATTGTGTCAGAATTTATCACAATCTATTTAAGAGAAAAAACCCTTCTTTTATCTGTCCCAATTTGCACACAAGGCCAGTTCCGAGGAAAGCTTGACTTTTCTGAGAAGCTTCCAGAAGTTCCAAGAAAGGTTCATTTCCATCTGGTAATTAATTAAAAATAGGCCTTAAGAAGTTCATCTTTTCCTTTCTAGGATATTCTGGTTTTCAGGCTTTTCAGCACTGCTGTCCATGAGTCTGACTGTGTGTCATTTTACACAACTGCTCAGAAGAGGATCCGTGATACCAATGGAAGGACAGGACTTACCTCCAATGGCTGGAGCTGGAGTTCTTGCTCTGGCACATTGGTTGGGCTGCACAGGAGGTTATAACTTTGGGAAGGAAATTTAATTATATGTTCTGGCAATAGCCTTAAGATTTTCTTGCTCTTGACTTTTTATTGTTGGGAAACTAAATGTAAAGCAACTGCGACTGGTGCAACATATTTGTATATTTTATGTGTAACTTCAAAGCAGAGTGAGTACGAACGTTCATCTTGGTTAAGTCTTTTCCAAGTATATGTATTCATTAAGCTGACCATAGAAATTCAATCAAACATAAACTCAGCTGTTGCTGGTAATTCATGATTCTATGATTCTATGATTAACAGATTCATTTAAAACTTTGTCCAGAGCTTTAGTTTCCGAATCGGGTCATGAATGTCTCATTTTCTCACCAGGCCAAAAATACAGTCAATTTGGTGGTTAAAGCCAAGTCTAGCCAGACTGCGAGCAACAGTGTAACCTCCTAACCACAAGCTTGCTTTATCTTGGATCCAGCTGTGCTTCTCCTTCCACGTGTCACGGATGTAGAGGAAGAGGATATCCTTGAAGTCGGCAACATGGCAGTCTTGACCCTAACACCCTGATGGCTTTGTTCTTGATCTTGAAGGGAGCATGTAGCCCAAACCAAGTGCTCCCTTCCCTGACCTTCTGGCAGTTACTTGGCTGGATACAGAGTATGTGGAGTAAACTCTGGAGCTGATACAAACCTTCTCAATATGAAAAGCTCTGAAGTGCTTTAGAAGTTATGTTTTGCCGTACATGACTGACATGTAGATAGAGCTGGGACAGAGATCACTAGGTGTTTCACTGGTGCTTAGCAGTACTAGGAAAATTTATGCAGGAATTCAAGAAAATTACTTCATTTGGAATATCTGATAAGGAGGACTTTGCCAAAAAATGCAATGTGTGGAACAGAGTTTGGAGTCAAAATTAATTTTCTAAAGGAAAGTGTTGTAAGATCTTGAATAGACACAAGTGGTTTACTTTTCTGTGTCTAGAGAAAAACATGGTTTTCTTCATTCCATGTAAACTCAAGCGCCTCTGTAGCACTTTGACTGCCTGCACTGGCCCTGGCTTGGAGGGTTTCCTAGTGAACCAAGTAATATCAATGCCCTAATTACTCTGAATCTGAAATGTAAAATATAACCAATCATTGGACTGTCAATTCTCAGGTACGTGCAAGATCCTGATATTCCCCAGTCTCATCTTGTTATCCATATGCTATTTAGTTTATCCTCTGTAGATCGTAGCTCTTATCATGTAGATAAGTGTAGATCGTAGAAGTGTACCCTCTAATATCAACCTTCTGTGCACTCAGGTTTTCACTGACACCTTAAACACAGGGAGACCTGCTTTATTTGAACTTGCCAATGAAGTGGACTCTTGGAGGATATCCAGGTTTTTATTGATGGGGTATTTGATCCAAGTATTTGTTTTAAAACTCTCCTCAAATGAAAGCTTGGTAAGAGAGCCAGTGTAATATAATAACCCTAATGCACTGCCCTCCTCCATCTCTTTCCTTCTGCAAATTTCAAAATGTTTAGGAGGAATGGTTGAGTTAATAATATCCATGTTGCACTAGAAGTATTATTATTTCTGATTTAAAGCTTGGAAAGCAAATATGTAACAAGTAACTTGCCCAAGTCTATAGCAAGCTGCAAACTAGAGTTCAATGACTCCCTAGTCTTATATGTAAGCTAAAAAAACCATCACAGTTAAAGTCAGACTGTTCTAGGTAATTCAGCACTGGCAGATGTCTTGGCCTACTCTACTCCTGATTCTGCACTGACTCTGTATGGAGCTTTTCATGTATAAGATCAACTATAATGAGGCTCCCTTTGGCCTCAGCGGTTTACCTGTGATGAGATCTGCCGCCAGACTCCAGTGTCAATAGATTTACTGCCTTCACTTGTGGATGAAGTCAATTTGACCCAACTGAGGCAGGATCAGATAGCACCATGAGCCTGTGGCTCCCCATAAAACATCCCTTCTCTGCCATTCATTGTTGTTAAGGCTGATGGAAATAAGCCAGTGTTAAATAAGGGGTGGGAAAGTATAGCCTTGCCTTAAACTGAGTACAGCTGCTCTTTTGTTACTCGAGTTGTATGCAAGGGCAAGCAGTGTTTTGGCATGCTCTTGGCTCCATAAAAGCACTGCTGACGGAGCAACGGAAGTTACTCCCACTATTTTAAAAGACAGGTCACCAGACTCCCAAAGTTACAGCAGCTGATGCCTCTGGAGAGCCGGCTGTTCCCTAAGCCCTGGGGAGAGCTGAGGAAGAGCATATGCTGCAAAGGACGCCCTCACCGTGGGAACTGTGGTTTGAACCTGGAAAGACAGTGACAGATGAGCTCAGCATTCTCCCAGTGAGGGTCTGTTTTTTCTAGATGTGATAAAAGTAGTCTTCCAGGTGGCTGAGACAGGTGAAAGTAGGGACTATGGTGGTGGCTGGTCAAATGCTTGAAATATCAATGCTGTATATTTCTATGTTCCCTTTCCCATCCATTTTCAGAAAGCTTTTTTCTTCTTTTCTTTCTCTGTCCTGTTTTACTTGTAATTTCACTTTTAAAGCTTTTCCTTCCTCTTTCTGAGCTTCTCTTTTAAATCTATTAAAAATAAATTTCTTTCAGATTCACAGAAATAGTGTTTGCTTGCTTGTTTGTTTTTCCAGGCTATTCAGTAGGTTATGGAGATAATTTCTGCTTGTTGGTTAGTTTACATAGGTAGGATCATCTTGATTCCCCTTTGGAGTCATTATACAGCTCTTCATTGAATCTTGGGGCATTTGAGACTCATGTACAAGCAGGTGGTATGTTTTTATGAGTAGTATCCCATGTTTGTCATGTGTATATGTATACAGGTGTGCCTGCATACGCCCATATTTCCATGTGTATTTTTGCATATAATCCTCACAGCACAGTTGATGTGAGGTTTTTGAGAAGGACCAGAAGCATGGCATTAGGGAGCAAGGGCTTCTTATGACAAGTTTAGTATGTTTTGATGCAGTTTTAGTAAAAGAATATGGTTGGCATACTCTGAACACTGAAAGGGTCACTCTCTGACACGTAGCCACATGTTGTGTACCAGTCTCTTTCCAGATTTGGAAAACAGTTCAGAATTAACCTTTCTGAATCATCCTATATTTTTATGTTCACATTATACATAGAATGACTGCTTTCCAGATGCCCACAGCCCTTCCTGCTCTTTCATTCATTAGACAGGTGAACTGTTTCTGTTCTGCAGATCTGTCAGCTATTGGGTCTCCACAATAGGATCAGAACTTCTTAAGCCTAGAAAAAAGTGCTATAAATAATTATTATTCCTTTCCTTTCTTGCTCTAGAAGATGCATAAAGCAAGAAGGAGCCTTCTTTAACCTGCCCTTTATTTCCATTTCCTGCTCCTGTAGGAAAATCCTGTAGGTAGCCCCCTTGTATCTTCCCTGTAATAAACTTCATCAGTCTGAAAAGTAGTGATGTTTCTTGTTCTCATTAAAGCTTTCCTCCAGAATTTCACTCTTTTTCCCTCCTAATTTCTAACTTAAACTTATTCACAATCAGTTTCCATTTTCTAATTTCACCCACAAAGTGTCCTTTATCTCTCTTCTCCCTTGTTGGTGTTTATCCACCTTATGTAACTTTGGAGAAGGATCGCACACACTCTCAGCTGTGAACTGTGAAACTAAGCAAGCCAAGCTCTTTTAGTCACGTCCCACAAGAGAGACTCTGTGTTCCCCTCATTGTCGAGATAATAGTCATTTGGTGCACCTGTTCTGAGCTGAATTAACCTTTCCTGAGCAGATGACCAGAACTGTACACATTATTCCAGATGAGTTTTCACAGTGCTAATATATATATATATATATGGTATTAAAGCTTTTTATCTGCTCTGGAGGCTTCCTGGTGCATGCTGTAATCACACATGCTTTATCCATAGCAGCATTACAATGATAGCTCCTAGTTAACCTTTTGAGACAGTTACACTTCAGTTTGTCTCTATTCAGCTGTTGAATGCTCAGGTTTTAGACAAAATTATAGTCTATAAGTACATAATTTAGGGATTAAACTAAATTCTTTACATTGATTAAATTAACCTGATTTCTGTTCCTCCACTCATTGCTGTTTTCCAATCCTTCCTGTGAGATATTCTGGTGCTTCAGTTAGAGAGTGAGCCCCGTGGCTTGGTATCATCACCAAGGTGCCTGGCTTAGCTTAAAAATATTGAGGTTGTTTACTTAGATTTCAATAAATTGTTTCATGGAAAGATTATTACTTCTTTTTGCACTAGGGACTTGAAATTCCTTGTTGTCCCCCATGCTGCCTAGGATGCCAGCAAGAGAGCGTTCCAGAGGCTCCTCCTTACTCTCAGCTCTGATAGCTGACACTTGAGTGGCCCAATGTGGCAAAGAGAAACAGCAAGAGGATGTACAAGGGGTAACAGAGGGTTTGCTGTGTACAAACTACATCTTGGGAGAATTTACTAAGAAATTGAGATCCCTCCCACAGCTGTCTGGCTTATCACTAGGCCAGAGTTGGGAGAGTCTCACAGAGATGGCACAAGACAGAGTCATGGGGTAACCTGTGTTACCCCATGAGACCCTAACAGATTTCATGGTCACAGTGACAGGGATAGATCTTTTTGATTCAATATTGTAATTTTTTTTAATTTGACAAATAATTTATTTTTCTAACTTTGCCTTATTTATCCTGATTTTAGCTAAAACTTAGCTTGAAAAATGTACATCTGAGGGGAACATCTGTCAAAGTTTGTTGAATTATAGCCCACTAAAACAGGGGTTATGTTTGCTAAGTATTTGTGTAGCATTTGCTGTAGGTTGTATAGCCTATAGACCTCTCTAGCTGCAGAACTGTGAGTGAAAATAGATCTGTTTCATGCAGGAAGACAAACTAATTATCTGACCAAATTGTTAAGACAGTATTAAATGTGTTTAGTTAGGGCTACTTCTGTCATCCTTGCTGCAGTAGTAGCTGTCTAGAGCTTTAAATTTACAGTAGAGTGATTAGAGCAAGCGGATGGGGTAGATGTTTGGTGGTTTGGCTAAAATAACATGACCTTTGGAACTAAGCCTGCTTATACTTTGGTCTCCTTCTGTTTAGGGTAACCTGCTTTTCACACTTCTTTTATTGACGGGGTATATAGTTCTTGAAAGAAGGTGAGCTCATTTGAAGTAGAAGTTGCTCAGATTCTGCTTCAGGGTCTTCCCCAGCTGGCTTTAGAGGCTGATAATGCTTGGAATAATTTTTAAAGCTTTGTTTCCTTTTTTTTTCTGCTATATTTTATAAACTTTTCTTAGTCCCTGCTTTCCAGTCTTACCTCCTTTTTTTTTTTAATTTTCTTTTTGCTATCTGTTTTCTCTAGTCTCTTTGAAGGGTGTGAGCTGTCCTTTTTCAGTGGTGATTTTCAAGGGAAATAAAAGGTTAATACAAGACCTGGGCAAATAATGATTCGTTTCCAAGGGTGCTACCAGACGAATTGGCTTTCAGCCGCATTGTGTGCTGAAAAGTGAGGACTTACAATTGGCTAAAGCTGACGGTGGGGCTGGAGCAGCTGTGGTATAGCAGGACGGCAGAAACTTGCAGAAACAACTGGTTTCGTTAAAGCTGAAAAAAATGTCGTTTTCCCCCCCTTCTTGTGTAAGTAAGTGCTCTGAAGGTTTTCTTGTGCTGTTAGATACCTACTGAGATGCAGCAAGATTTCAAGAACAAAGCTGTTTGCATATATGTAAAATAATGTAGTGAAATGTTTAAGTAATTTATTTGGTAATGCTTATGCTTTAGTAAGGATTATTTTTTTTCTTTTCCTATGGATTTAGTGCTTCTAGAAAAGTTGCTGGATTAGCAGCCCTGTAGTAGTCCATTTACCCAGAGAGCAGGTACTGCCTAGCCCCTGGCCTGGCATTGCCTTTGGCTTACCTGCCAGTCTAGATCCCCTTGAGAGAATGCTGATGTCCATTTCAGTGTCTGTTCACCCCACCGAGATCCTGTGGAGGTCTGAGAAGTTATGCTTTGCTGAAAGCTGTGATAATTTTATGTTGCAGACTGTGGACCATTTGAAATTCAACCAAGTACAAATTCATCTCGTGGCAGTGAAGCTGATTTATGAGGGCACTCTCTGGGAGGGCTGCGTGGCATTTGCTGTGCCAAGGGAACTGTGTCTCTCTGGCTGGTGATTCTGGAGAGAAACCAGCTGCTGCTCTCTCGACTATTATTCCTACCAGCTCCTCTTTCTGCTCTGCTGCTATTAGGACCAATGTAGTTCTACCAGAGAGGATTTTCTTCTGGGAGAACGTGTTTTTTATACTATCACCTAGAGTCCTTTCATCTGTGCTAGCAACATTACTGCTGCTTCCCCTGGGGCTGCAGCACGTACCCTGAAATGCGTCAGTGTGTCGCCATAAATGCCGAGCGCTTCGTTGTTTCCTTAATCCGTGCTGACTCCATCATTTCTGGGTATTATCAGAAAAGTGCTCACCTCGGTAGCAATTGCATATGGTCCACTGGACTTCATGTTCTTGCCTGCGTCATCACATGAAGTGGTGTTAGAACTAGCTAGATCTTCTCCCCAAAGAGAGGAGAAAACAAAGGGGAAGGAAGAGCGTAAGTGGGTCTTCTTATCAGCAAAAAAGAGGATTTGTTTTCGCAGACTAAGCTGCTAATGCTGAATGATACAAAGAAAGAGGTAAGAGAGCTGCTAAGTCTTTGAGGAGGGTTGTGGGAACAAAGTGTGCTCTCCAAGGAGGATACAAAAGACAAAACAAAGCAAACCCAATGCAGTTATGGAAAGAAAAAATAAGCCCCTCCAAGAGGAAGCTTAGCAGAGAAAACGAGCAGCAGGCAGCAAAGTTATGATGTCTACATCAAGGAAGCCAGGGCCAATAGATGCTGGTGAGGTCATCCTCCAAGTAACAGAGATAAGATCCATAAGCAACAGAAGAGAAATTCAAAAGGGTAAGGGGCCTAATTTTCCTTACTTTCCTCCAAAATATTTTACTATAGCTGCACTGCTTGGAAAAGTTACTGCATCAGGATGGGATGTTCCCATATAAACTTCCCTGGCTTCCATTGATTGGTAACAAATAAGTTTCCAACGCTAAAGGTGAAAAATGTCTTCTACTGATGTTGTAGTTATTTCCAGAAAGAGGAAGAAGTATATGAAATACCAGAGAAAGATATCCAAGCCAGAGTGTCTTTCTCAAAAATAGGTACTGAAGGACCAATAAATGGGATTGAGAATTTAGCTGGGAAGCCTAAATCACCTTCCCAAAACATTAAAAGCAAGAAAAATCTGCAGTGTGATGAGATTAGGTGAACAGACTGAAATAGAGGTGGCAGAAAATCTGAACTCTGCTCTTTGTTAAGTACCCAATGGATTACCCATGGAAGGAGAAGCTCCCAGTAAAAGCTGTGATGAGATACCTTAGTATTCCTGACAAATCTGAGAACTTCATAAGAGTCAAACAGGATGTCCTGAGTATTGTCCAGATCTTTGATGTAGTTATGAGTGGGACATGGTGAAAAGAGCTGGTGGAAAAAGCAAGAGCAGCTTGCTTTAGACATTCACTAGGCTTTCTGGAGTTGGTGATGTCTGTTAGTAAGCCATTTTACCTCGTTTCTTAGCTTTACCTAGTAATAGTGGAAATGGAGATCTGAAACAGCACAGCCATACACAGGCTTGTGTATTTTGGTATTTCCCCCAAATTAAGCTTATTTTAGTGAACTGAAATTTTAGCATTTTAGAGAAATAGAAGTGCCACTGATTCCTGGCATGATCTACCCTTGCTTCTTGCCATGGGTTTTGCTATACTTGCCATCTGAACTTCTCGTGAGCTGGGCAACACAAAGCAGCGCTGCTTCAAAACAGAACAGTCGACTTGTTATTAGTAGCTTGTTTGTTTGTCCTCAGGCCTATTTATAAAAACAGCCCCAGGCAGGGAATTCTGCCAGCAGCCCAACCGCTAAACGATTACAGATCTTTTCTTGGAGCAGTGTGTTCAAATCTATGCAATAATTCAGCAGTAAACCATAGCCCCTGCTTACACCTGTGTGAAAGTAGCCATTTTTGTGTGCAGCACTTTTTTTTTTTTAATAAAAACACAGTCTCAAAAAGTATCCATGTTAATGCGTATAAAAATGGAAAATTTAACTTACAGCCATCACTGCCAGTTTAGTGAAACCAAGCCTAGTAAGATATGCAGAACTCAAAAGAAATTCACAATAGTCAAATAAATATTAATCAAAAACTATACATAGGCTGCAAACTCAGACAAGGAATTCAGGGGACTGGTACTCACAAAGGGCCAGGCTTTCCAGCTCCCTCTGGTTAGGTTTAAGCAAAAAATAAAAGGAAACCGCTCTATGAGGGAGAAGATTCATCTTATTTTGAAAGGACAGGATAATATCTGGTTTTATCAGTGGTATGATACTTCACAGATTTCAATTCATGACTGTGATAGATGGTTGATTGGTTTTGCATGGTTAGTATTGCAATGCAGATGGGATGCGCTCTTTAATTAGTGGATGTAGAACTATAGGGACCAAACAATAGTCCCTTGGTGGCAAAAATATGCTAGAAGTAGAAGGAAGCTTAAACATTTTGATCTGGCTTTTGGTTTTGTTCAGACTGCTGTAACAGCATAGCAAGAAGGTTTTACGAGAATAGCGTGTTAAACAATAGACAGTAAACAAGTCTAGTAAATCTTATGAAAGTTGGGAACATTCAAATGAGACTTTTCGGGGGAAGTCCTCTCCAATGGAGATTGCAAACTTTGCACAAGGCTGGATCACTTCTTGGGACAAAGTACAGAAGTCATGAACCAGAACATCTCTGCTTGGAGAATGTACATTTGTTAACCAGATTGGTTGTATTTCAAGGGTTTGAAATGTTCTTTCTGAACTTGAAATATGTGTCTGTTTGCTAGATGTGCAGCAAATTTTTGACAGTTTTGCATTTGATTTATAACTTAAGCCTTAAGGAAGACCTAGAATTTGGGATTTAACCCCAAATTGCTGTGGAACTTGTTAAATCTTTAGATATTGGGTTTTTGAAAACTGTTATTTTATTGTCATTTTACTTTATCCTTCCTTAGAGGGAAAACAAAGCAAACCTGCCTGACTGCTGCCATGGAGAGTTGTGGCAGGGACAATATATCCCTCAGGTGACTTGGGCCCAGATTATATAAATACACCCTTGAAACATTTAATCCTTCCATTGATGTCTGAAGATTGAGGCAAATCCTGAACTAGCTTAAAAATCAACTGCTGTGCATAGGACAAGAGTTGGAAACTCAGAAACCCGGTCTCCTTTTCCTGTGTACACATATTTCTGGAAAGTATGCTCTATAAAAGGTATGATGGAGGCCGAGTCGCTGCACCTTCAGCATGTACAGCAAATTGGAGGGATATGGAGCATGGATGGTGGAAGCCCGCAGTAGCGTCTGCTGCTTCTCCTACACAGCAGCCTGGTAATGTGAATGAGAAAGACTGTATTTTAGAATGCATACTCTGTCCCTGTTCACTCTTCAGGTTAATGAAAAAAGACTAAAGATGTCAAATTTTGGATGCCATGACTCAAAAATAAAGTCATCCAGTACTGAAAAGTGTATATATGTCTTGAATTAGGAGGTGAGGGAGTTGGAAGGAATCCTGTAGCATTTGTATAGGCTTTTTTCTTATGACTTCTTTACTTCGTCATGTGCAAGCTAGTATATAGTCTTGGACTAAGGAGCAGATGCAGACTTTAACAATAAAGTATTAAGTTCTGCAAAGTTAGGGACCTTTTTCTCCACCCTCCACCCCCCTTTTTCCTTGTCTTCCTTGGAGTTTAAAAATGGGGAGCTGAGCAGAAATGTAGCTCTCAGTCTCAGTTCCTCCTTTTTGCACAGAGCCCTTGTTGGATTGCCCTGATCTCCCTTCCTGACAGATTATTCAGCCACTCTTGTTTTATATAAAGGGTTAAGATCTGATGATGTTGAAACCAGTCTCCTGTTTACAGTCATTGCAGAACTGTAGTATGGAAATTTCCATCTGCAGCAAGATTTAAAAAAAAAAAAAAAAAAAAATCCCTGCTGATTTTGTGAACATTTAGATCCAAATAAAGAAATAGTGGCTGAATCAAGCATATTAATTCTGATTAGCACATACAGTGTGTTCAGCCAAAGCGGTCTAAGCTAATAGCTCCCCATGCTCTGATGAAATTAGCTTGCTCTGCTACTACAGCCGGCAAAAGTTTTCCAGTATCAGCACAGGAACCACAGTTTCACTTGCAGAGGTACCTAAACTGCTTAACTCTGATAATCTTTGTATTGAGGTCTTCTAAAGTGCAGTGCTTCCTTCTTTAGGGAGATATGATCAAGGTAAAAATTTATTGACTTTGTAACGATTGCTCGCAGTGGGTTAATTTTTCTTGTTATTTGGCTCTTTCATCTGTTTAGGCCATGACAAGTGCAAGGATGTCGATACTTTTGGAGAGTAGAGTTCATAGTGCAAGATATCTGTGATAGATTTATGTCTATGATTTGATTGTTTCAGGAAGGAAAAAAAACCTGTGGATCATACAGGCCTTTTGAAGAAACTAGACAGTTGCTTAACTTCTCTAAAAGCAAGACCTGTGCTGTCTCTATTTCACACGCTGTTTTTTACACATTTCCAGGATTACAAGGGGTGTAATTTCATGTAGAAGTTGTGTTGGATTTTCCATATCAATTCTGAGCATGCACTAATAAAGCACTTATCTCCCTGCAACCACAGCTGCCTTTCTTACTCCTTCCACAGCCCAGCAGTGTAACAGTCATGTAGTGTTTGCATTGGGCACAGAAGAGTACACTGCTTGTATTTAAAACACTGAAAACTTTAAAACTTGGATTGAAGATACTGATATTTTCTATTAACACCTGAATTTAAATTATTGTTGCTGTGTTAACTTCCTGACAGCAGCAGATTACAGAAAGCAAACTTTATGACAAAATGCACAGTTGTGGGTTTGGGAAGAGGTTCTTTCCCAAGTTGCTGCTTTTCAGTTGTGTACTTGTTAAGGTGTGTAACTAACTGGGCCATTCTGAGAAGGAACATTTGATATGTTTGTGACACTGTGTTGCTGGTCTGTGTGCTGCTGAGAGGCAGGAATCGACTGATCCCTTTCTTGTGGGCTGCTTGCTTAGCGCTCAGTTGAGCACTCTTGTACGCTGGCTAGTGAGCTTGGCAATCTCAGGATCTTCAGGCTGCTCTAAGTGACTGCGTTTTTTCATGAGAGCAAAATGGAGGGTGTTCCACTTCCTCCTATTTTGCTTTTAGGACAAGTTATAATTCATCTTCTCTTGCCTGTGTAAACCCCAACCCAAAGTTCTGCATAAGCAATAACAGTCAAGGTTAATAATTCAACACTAGAGTGTTTTATATTTTCAGGGGCCTTTACAAGCATTACACAGCTAACTGTCACAACAATTTTGCTGTAAATGAGTGTTATGCTAATTTTTTAGCTGGGGAAACTTCTTGCTGAAGTGCAGAGCTGTGTTGAAAGCACAACTGGTGGCATTGAGATGGATTCCAGCAATGCCTTTTGCCAGAATAAGGCGGGATGCCTTGGGTTTACCTGGCAGGGGAGAATATATGATAATGCATAACCTCTATACTTGCTGGGAAGAGCAAGCATCCCCAGACAGCATCCAAGGAGGCTGTACCGTGCGTGTTTTTAACTGTGCACTGCCAGCTGCAGATGATCTCCTCTTGGACAGCATGGAAGATGGTTGGGTCTTTCTCTGTTGCCGTGTTGATTATGTGTAGAGGTGTTGGCCTCATGCTTGCTAGCTTGGTGGTGCAGGGCACGCTGGAACAGTCAAGTGGGATTTGCCCAGGGGAAAGAAGAAACACTGTAAGAATCGGGGTCAGAATTTATTTTTAATCTGACTGCCTTTGGGCTGCCAGTCTCCACATGAAACATTATCTGTGGCACAAGGAACACTTCAGTGATTGCTTTTAGGCTGGTTTTTTGGTCATGGAGTTGTTCCCCTGGTAGCGTCCTTGTGGTAAAGGTAGGTGGACATTAAAAAGAACGTGGATGTGCAGATGAAATTCCAATGTAAACAGTATTTCCACCTCAGTGCTCACCTGGGTCTCACAGGCACTGCCCTCGTCTCAGGGTGCTTTTCTAAAGGATGCTCTGCAAGCTACTGTGTATCAGGATAACACCCTTTTGCCATTACTGAAGGTGGACCATGGTCTCTCCAGCTTCACCAGTGGTGGGGAAGGCAGTGGAATGGGAGGAAGGTTTCTGTGTTCCTTGATATCCCTAAAGCCATGGCTTGAAAGAACAGAAAAATCTGTTTCACAGCTTTTTTTTCCAGAAAGTTCAATTGTTTCTGCTTGCATACACAGTCTTTCTAATTTGTAGA
Source organism: Haliaeetus albicilla (assembly GCF_947461875.1). Lineage (NCBI taxonomy): Eukaryota > Metazoa > Chordata > Aves > Accipitriformes > Accipitridae > Haliaeetus > Haliaeetus albicilla. The sequence continues at coordinate 73,359,508 of NC_091484.1, forward strand.
GAAAGAAAAGTCTACAGTGGAAGAGAGAATATCTTAAAAATGAGACAAAACCCACACACAGCTCTGGGGGAGGTTGCAAAAAGTTTTCCAGGCTTTATTGTTGCAGAGAGATGCACTCGTAAGATACATCTGGGTCTGCATGCGTGGGTTTGCAGGGTAAAACACGGCCACTTCAGATTAGAGGTGAAATCCTGGCAGTGGTCAAACCAGTGGGATTTTTGCCACTGATTTTAATCAGAGCCAGAATTTCACCCTAGGTCTATAATCTTGTGTAATCTCCCTTTGAAGTCACATGGATTTTTAACCAATGTCTTATACAACACCAAAACAATTCACTATCCACCCAATATTGTCTGTTTTCCTGTGTAACCAAAACTGAATGTTCCAATTGTGTTTTCCAAAAACTGAGTTGATACTGAATTAAAAATATGGCATTAATTTTCCTTTTTTGAAATATGGGGTGTTTGTACAGTCACTTCGATGGTGTGGGTATATTTTTCTTTTAAAACCCTGGTTTGACCTCTAGCTAACCATGCTTTAAGCTTGAGGTTGGGATAAAGATTTATGTAGATCCCTTCCAACCTGAACTATGCTCTGATCTTATGGTCCTGTTTTGGATGCTAGAGAAATGCCTTTTAGACTCATCTGCTGGTTAAGAAACTGATAGGCTGCTGAAAATGCAGTTCGTCTCCTTAAAATGAATATAATTATCAACCATACTTCCAAGTAAGAATTTCTGAGTTTAGGTTCATATCTCTGCATATTTGGGGCCCTGTAGCCAGGGCTGGCTCTACTGAAATCTGAGAATATTCCATCTCCAGCTTACATGGACTCAGAATTTCACTCTATCATCGGTGCAACCTCCAGGGTTTTTAAGACTGCAGATGTGTTTTGAGCCTGCTGGGCTAAAAGAGAGAAGGTGAGCTGGAAACAGTTTCAGTACAATAGTAAAATGGTTCCATGTCAGAGTGAATTAGAGGAGTATCACACAAAAACTTTATTTTGAGGCCAGAACTCTTGTGTTGTTTTGAAAGGGATCGTTTCTTTCAGATCATGAAAGACTATGAATCTTTGGAGGTTTTCAAGACAAGACTGGCTAAAGCCCTGTGCAACCCGGTTGGAGTTCACTGTTGACCCTGCTTTCAGCAGGAGGTGGGACTAGAGACTTGGAAGTCCCTTCCACTTTGTGCATGATTCAAGATCATAAGCCAGTTCAAATCTCCTTGAATAAGCATTATTAGATCCTTGTCAAACATGGACTGTAAGTTATCAGGTGATAGTACATCAGATGGTCTTTCTAGTGCAGATTGTTTTTAACTTCTGTGCTCATGGAGGACTGATAACTAGATTTTTGCTTTACATTTAAATTCCTCATCAGATGTTCTACCTGTAATTAATGTATTTGAGTCTTAAGTGCCAGTTACGTTCAGAATTGGAGATCACCAGTGGAAGGGATACAACAGGCCAAACACAAGTGCTTGGGATTAATGGAGAAATTACTGTATAACATTCCTTGGCCTCTGCAGAAATCAAGCTACATGGCAAGAACAGCCTTTGAGGGATTTATGAATCTCTCCTTGTTGCTGGTTGCATTAAGGTAAAATCCTGGTTCCTCTGGGTGCTAGGCCATATGTAGACATACAGTGAAAGAAAAATTTTGCTTGGAGGAGTTTATATTATTTATGGTCAAAGCTGAGGAAGGGCTTCAACAGAAACAAACACAGGAGAAATGACTTACTAGAAGTCAGAAAGTATGTCAGTGACAGTAATGACTTAATTCAGTGTCCTGTTGACTTGATGATGCAGTCTTCCAGGATTTAGGAATTGTAATCTACATCTGGGAAGATTTTATACTCCCCAACAACAGCATCTTATTTCAGGAGTAAAATTGCTGTTGACCTAGACAGGTCTATATACACATACTTTAATTTGCAAACAGTTAAGGAAAACTTTCTGGCTATATTAATTCATCTGTATGGTCAGTTTAATAAGTTACCTTTTTCAACCTTATACCTTGGTGTTTTGCGTTTTGTTAAAAATAATCGGCTGGCAGTTCCTGTTTCTTTGTGGCTTCTTCATTTGCATGATTTTTATCTTAATCATTTTTTAACCTTTAATTTCCTTTCAATTCTCCCCATCTTAGAAGAAAAACCTCTGCCTTTACAGATCAGTCAGGTTTGAATGAACTTGCAAGTATCTGTCTCAAGCTAAATTTGCTGTAGAGCACATCATTTTAAAGCTACGAGTTTTCTTTGGTGAGTGTTGACTTCATATTACTTTGAGTTGAATGTTCGAGCCTGGGAATTGTTTAAAGTGGCAGATTAAGAGGTTTATGAAGAGGACTGTCTAAAGTACTTAGGAATGCAAGGTTTGCAATAGCAGGTGAAATAATTTGTCAGTTAAGTCTGGTAACCTGCCTCCAGCAGTTGTCAGTCTCTAATGCCATGGTGAAAATTTGTTCTCTTTTCTCAGCCTCCCTTGTACAATTGGGCTGGTTACTTGCATAATGAATTATAGGATAACTGTGAGAAAGCATAGATTATGTTTTCAAAGAATAATTAAAGTCCTTACACTGCAAATTTGACCCGTATTTGGAAATTTTGATTTTGGTACAGAGACTTTCAGACTGTAAATCTGGTTTTTGTTCTCAAAAAAGGGGGACAGAAAGCTTTACCTGGGGCTGGTTCTCTAATTTCTCTGAAGTACCATGTTTTTCTATAGAGGTCAATATAGTTCAGAGAAAAAGAATGAATTAGGCTTGGTGATGTCCCCAAGGACTACTTTAAGACAATAATTGGAAAACAAGAGATGACCAGAATTAGAAATTAGTGGATCAAAATTTGTTTGGTGGAAATAAGGCCCCATTTCTAAATGAGATGACCATGCTGCTCACTACCACTTTCTGGCATCCAGCGTTGGTAACCAGAGAGTTAAAATTTGCATCTGATATTTGGGCAGTTGGGGTCAAAGGAAGAATGTCCTGCTTTCATGACTGCCAGCCTGCTATCCTCCACCTGCCTGACCTGTCACCACCCTGGGCCTTTCTTGTCATCATCCCGAGCAATGTCTTCATCAGTCTGGGACAGAAGGATAGACATATATAACAGTATAATTTCTTTGTCTAGCTCCTGAACTCTACCTAAACAGGAAGGTTTGGGGCTTTTCCCCCCATCCCTCTCTTATTTTGTGTTTTCAGAGAGAGCACAGGCTGTAATCAGTCATGTGGCTTTTCTTTTTCATCATGACTGTCAGCACCTGAAGGAAAACCTTAAATTGCCAGGCACTGCTGTAAATCGGACAGGTTGCTGCATGGCTGGTTGGGCATTGTGTGATGCCTGTGTTTCTCTAGCTAAAAGCAAAAGGAATAAAGAACTGTGTTGAAATGAAAGCTTTTCATTTTTGGCTGGTTCAAATTTGCTTTCCTCACTTCTGCACTCGTAATAAAACACTTTTAAAGATAGTGTTTATTGCTTTGACACTAATCAGGCCAATGTTTCTGTACCTTGAAACTCCAAAACTTGCTTAGCTATTAAATGTCATACCGTGCCAGGGTCATATTTCACCCTTGTACTCTCAGCACCTATTTATTATATAAATATTATCACAGCAAGCCCACTATGGTGGAACAGGGCTTTCATCAGTGTTTCTGCTTTCATCAGTGTTACCCAAACGGCATATGAAGAAAAATCCATAAGCACCAAAGCAAACAAGGACAATGGTGTGACTTGGTGTTACAGTACAGTGACAACTGGTTCACCTCTCCCAACTCCAGTCTTCATCTTCTCATGGGTTATGGAGCTGGTAACCAAAGGGTGTGTTGGCTGAGGAACATTAATGAGTCAGGACACTTTTTGCTCTTGAATCTGTGATTGACTTTATGGGCAGTCTTTGTACTGCATTCTCACTATTAGAAAACTGGGGAGTGCTCGTGTATTTTGCAAGAACGCCGAAATGTAGCTGAAGTGTTTGGTGAACAGCTTGGATGGGATTTTAGCCTGGTTGGAGTGTAAACATAGAATAAAAAAAAGACCCGATCAGAAAATCTGCTTGACCTATTTGTGAGTTAAACTTTGTACCTTTTCTGGAGCTCTCTTTCCCAAAAGTGATCCCTGGGTTTTGCTGAAGGGAAGGTGCAGTTTCTGCCAAAATAATGCCATGTTTCTGGGGCCAAAGAATAGGGAATTGTGCAGACAAGACGACTTGAGAGATGAAAAGGTTGGCACCTACAGGACCTTGCCCATTCACTGTGGGAGCAGAAGACTGGCTAAAATGCACTATCCACCAATCTCAAAGTTCTGAGTGCACAGGGAAAATGGAGTTGATGTGACTGAAGGAACAAACAAGAATGGATAACATTTGTTCATGCACTTCAGGGGTTATTTTCTATGTTAATTATGTAATTTGTTGAAAACTACGGACTTTGCATAGAATTCTGTTTGTGGAAAGTTGTTCTCTAGCATGAATAATTTGAATACATAAGCACTGAATGAAAGGGGGAAAAAATGGTTACAAATTTTGTGATTGTAAGAGTATGTTGAAGACTATAGCATGTGAGAGAGCTATTAGAGCCACTTAAGACCAAGACTATTCAAATATATATTTTTCTTTCCATTTGTGATATGTGGTGAAGGGAGCCAGGTCTAATGTTATGAAAACTATATTTAATTCCTGCTGTGCATCATCAGACAACTCATAATTATATTGTCTGTTGTGGGAGAAAACAATTGAAACTAGAATGGGTTTGGCCATTGTGAAATCAAAGCCAAGGTCTTAAGCCCTATCTCTGTGATGCACCTTCTGGAAGCATTTGCTTTCCATTCTGGATCTTAGGAGATGACTCAGTCCACCCTCTTGCACTAAAGCAGGATAGGTGTAGCTAGACTGGGCTGAGGTCATGGATGGCCAATAGGTCACACAGAGCCAGCAGGACTGATGAAAAGAGGGAATGCCTGCTTAAGCAGCACATGGTGTTCCCACAGCCAGTTGTCTCATCGTGGTCCTGCACACAGACAGATGTACATATTGAAAAGATGCCTCTGCTGAATCCACATGGGAGGAAGAGATGATGCTACGGACTCCCTCATCCAAGACCACCCTTTCCATGGAAGTGGAGTGTGTGGGATGTTACAAAACTCAGATCCAGCTTCCAAAGCTAACAAAATCAGGCCACGTCTAGCTAAGCTGTTTTTGACAGAAGTTCTTACTAGTAGAGTATGCCACCTTCCAAAGCAGCATGTTCTGCAGCATTCCTTGGTAGTCTCTTAAACTTTGTTGTCATCTTGACAGGAAATTATCCTTAGTGTCCAACCTAAATCTTATTTCCTGCAAAATAAATTGATTTATTTTTGTTCTTGGCTTAGTGACCATGGAGACTATTTGACCATTGACATGTTATTTCTTGTCTTCTCTTTCCTAGTCTTGAAACCCCAGTTCTGTCAACATATAGACCATATTTGATAATTCTCCTCTTGTTCTCTGGACTGTTCCATTTTGGGGCACCATATTTTGAAGAAGCTCTGGACAAACAAGCTACAGAAGGGGACTCCTAAAAGTCTTATGAAGTGGAAAAATTGCCTGTAATGCTGTCTGAAATATCTTCTAGTATACCCATCATGACATTTGTCCTTTTTTGCAGCAGTTTCGTGTCACTGACTCATCCTCAAGTAGTTATCCCTTTTAGCAGCCCAGCTAATAGCCAGCTGTTCCCTGCTTCATATTGAGGCATTTCCTTCTTCCTTTCTCTGGCACTTTGTAGTTTATAGTGTTTCATTTCACAGATGAGGACCATTTCTCAGTTTGCAGGATCATACTGGTTGCTGTCCCTAAGAAAGCTCAGAAACCTCATGCAGTCTAAATGAAATTATTTCATAATTATTATGAAGTATCTTCTCTAATCTGTTATCCAGGTAATAAATAAAAGCACTGCTGACAACCAGGCCAACAGTAATGCTATGCAGGAGTCTTCCAACCTTAGTGGCAAGCCATCACTAGTTACTAGTTCCCCTTTTGATGGCTTTTTGAGAGGGGGCACTCTCACGGTGGTTTTTATCTATACCTCATTTCTCTAATTTGGTTATGAGAATGTCCTGTGTGGCAATGTAAGAAGCTTTACAGAATTCAAGGCATATTGTATCTGCTGTTTCTTCTTGACTCAGAGGCTGTTTACTGCTTCAGTTTAAATTAGATTAATTTGTGATTTATTCTTAACCTACCCATGTAAGATATTTATCTTATTCTCGTTTGGGTAGCTGCAGTAATGCGTTGATCCCCCAAAAGAATCTTAAATTATAGAATAGGGTTGTGCCTCCTGCTCTGTAATTCCCTCATTTGGATGATGAAAAGTACCAGTCAGAAAAACAAAAAACTCCAATGCAGTCATATTTATTTTATGTATATATTTTCTAGTACATATTTTTGGATGCTTTTGTTTACTGCCTGTGTACAAATTGAGAAAAAAGAGTTAAAGATTTCCTCTGCAGACCTTGGTGGTCACACAGGTGACTATGGCTATTAGTTGAGTGGGTAGAAAGTGCTTCCCGTGCTGGTGGAGAGCAGACTGTTATTTCCTTTGATGACAAGAATGTTTGAGAAGCTTCTATACACAATTTTTTTTTCTCTCTGTGCTTAAAAATGACCGAGCTTTGTATTATTGCCAGTCTAAGACTGTTCTATCATGTAAAACCTCATACATCTCTTGAAATAACCCCTAGTTTATGTCTGCTCTGACATCTTGCAGCATCTGTGTGTAAACCATGTTTTCTTGACTAGCTTTATTTTTCAGTTCTTGTGTAATACGCATGTGCCACTTATAAGCTTTCACTGGGTCCAGGTAAACAGAGTAAGGGTCTCAAAAAGACAGCCTTGTCTGTTAATTTGTGACCTGGAGGGTCTGGGATGTGGAAACAAACCTGGAGAGGGGCTTTGGTGGGTGGTGGGGAGGACAGCAGCCTTGTGCTAAGCAGATAGGCAAAGTGGGCTTTGTGGAGCCAAAATGCCGCTGTGTAGTCCTTCACTGGGTTGATTCTAGCTATTTGTGTAAAAAACCAAACACAATGCTTGGCCGTTAGTTTGAACACTAGTTTAACTGTATGTGTTTGTGTGTGTGAGATGTGAACCGCTGAGCTACCCTGCCTCTGAAAGTGGAGCCCTGCTGCTTGAGAGGAAAGCTGCTGTTTCCCAAAATCTCCTGGTGCGTTTTTGCCATGTTGGACAAAGAAATAAGGAGCATGTGTACATCTTCATCCCTCTGGGCAGTTCTCAGCCCTTAGTGAATTGCAAGCTTTTCTTATAGTTTTGTTTGAAGTCCTTAATTCTGTAACTATCCCTAATCCTCACCTCACCAATTACCCAGGTGTGACCACTTTTACTCACAGAGGCAGCCCTGTTAGCAATGCTGAACACAGAATATTTGCATTTCTCTAAGAAAAATCACTGCAGAAAGAAGAATGCAAGTACAAATAAACTTCCTTGGGAAAGCAGCATCAGTGTAGGCAGTAAAGAAGTTGAAGTGGAACAACGCAGTAAACCCAACGTTGATTGGATTTAAGGCTCTAATTGCTTTCCCTTGTACATGAGTCTCATATCTGTTGTTAACTTTAATGAGACTTATGTGCCAAGCCTGCAAGCAGAATCGGTCCTTAATTCATCTCGCTGCCCAACTGTTTCATTAGAAAGTATTCCCATGTCTTTCTGTTGAAATTTCAGTTGACAGTATTGACACAGGCACAGACCTCGCAATGAGGAATTTGCTGCGGTGAGAAACGGTGCCTGGGTAGATCTGAGACATGTGCCGACTAGTGCGTCACTAAAGATCAAAAGCTCGTTAGCTCCTGCTCGCTCCTGCAGTGACTCTGGGTAAATGACTTTCTCTGTTTTTCTTTCCTTAATTTCTAAAAAGGAGAATAATTTGTCCTTATCTCCTCAATAGAGCTATTGTGAAGATGAATTAGAACGTGTTTGTAGAACTCTCTAGGCGTGAGAAGTTTTATTTGCATGTTATTGTGAACTCCACTCCTTATTAACCCGATCAGCATTTCTCTGAACTTTGATGTTAAACTTTGGCCTACAAATATCTTACGCAATTCCATAAGAGTGAATACTAGGTGAGCAGCTTCACCAAATTTTTGTAGTGGCTTAATGAGTATACTTGTAGCAACGATCTCATAAACCCAGAATAATTGAAGAAGAACCCACAAATCAGTCGCAGCCTGGAAAATCCTTATTTGTGACCGCTTTCTGCCTTCATCTTTTGTAACATTTTTAATTTGTTGCTCTTCATTTTCATGCTAATTTGCCCTGTGTGTTGCAAAAGCTACTTCAGCCTGTTGGCAGCTCAGGAATGGGAGCAGACCTGTCGCTCCTTGGCAGAAGGTGAATGCCTTGTCCCTTGAAGAGCCATCCAGATTCATGTTTTCCAGGCAGTCGGCAGTTCAGCCAGGCCTCTTGTCTGCTGAGCTTTTCTGGGGGAAATTCCCAACTTATTTTCAAACTTCTGAATAGTATTTTGGCTTCAGAATTTCTTTCTGCTCCCAGCAACCCAATGGTTTGCCTGCTGGGCTGCCTTGCCTCCAGAATTTAGACTTCTTTGGCTTGAAGGTGGCATTATTTAGGAACTGCTCAAACACCTTACAACCACATAGGGCAGGCAACAAAGAGAACCAAATTACCATTTTAAGGTGTTGAGGTACTTGAGGAAGGTAAGATGTTTTTCCTGAAGTCGTTCTTAGTTGCTATAATTGATGTAAATATTTCTTTATTTTTACGTAAGATGTATTTGTGGTCAAAAATGTTCACGGATATCAGTAGGGAAACATGACCTGTGGACATTGCTGTTGTTGGCAATATAATGCAGGTTCTGGACTGCTATCAGTATTAATACTATATGGTATTTGTTAACAAACAGTACTTGAGAGTCATCAGTTGTAGCGAGGTCTACTGTGGGTTGTTTGGGGCTGATTTGGCTCTTTCACTACCAAAGCTTAAGAGCCTTATCATTTGGGATAACATTAAATTGTGTTCTCTAAACTAACCCTGCACTCTTTCAACTGAAACAATTATTGTGAGTTGAGTTGGTGATAGCTCTTTGGCAAAAAAAATTATTTTATTTTTCACTAACTACAATGCTCTGTTCTCCGAAGTGAAACATATTGAATTATACATGGACTGTGAATCATGTTTTCCTTTTCCTATATTCTTGCTACATTCCTACTTAGAAAAATAAAGTAAATTACAGATTGTCACTTCCTTTTGTAGATCTTACAAGAAATGTCTTCAGTCCATAGTATAAATCTCAATTGTTCAACCTCTGGCCAGTAATGATGCCTATAAAACATTATGTGGGTGCCTGAAGTGTTTATCTCAGCTTGGACTGTTTTTGTGGATATGGATGATAAGATTGGGGTTTAGCCTTGTTTTTCTCATATATAACTTTACTGGGGTGTTTGGCTAAAACAACCATCAAGAGGCAGGGAAGTTCTGAGAGCATTTCTGTAATAGCTATTGGCACATAATATTGGAGCAAATGATAAATGTGGTCATTTCTGAGTGGTTTTGCTCTGTTGGTTTACATCAGAGTAAACGGTGGATGGGCATATGTCTTTGTGAGGACCAATTCAACTGGTTGGGTTAGTTTTTCATCAGGATACAGAAGGGACCCCTAGAATCACTGGGAGATATCCTAGAACTGCTCTAGCACTCTGTGGAGTCCCTGAGAAGACTCTGAAGGCAGGAGCACCTGGGATGCCACCAGCAAGGCCTGACACATGGCTTGCATGGAAGCTGCATAGGGTTTTGTTGCGCTGTTGGCGGGCTCTAACTGGAGGTGAGTCCAGCTTAAGTAGCTGGTAACTCCCTGAGCTTTTTTTGGTCCAGTCAGATGTGCAGACTTCCAGTGTCCTTTCAGCTTTTCTGTTGGTTGGTCTAAGAGATGGACTGGGGACATGTGCTTGTTTGGGAATGCCTCTGTGTGGGCTCCCACTGGTGTGTTGGGCCAGGGTGCAATTATCTTCAAAGCTTTTCTTTTGATAGACCTGTGTCTGTCTGGGGAGCAGCACGCTTCAGTTGATCTTGTTCTCCCCTCAAGCCCTCTAGAAGTAGATGTGTGAGCTTGAGGTTTTAGCAGAGGTGGTGATAAGAAAGACTGAGATTAAGCTAGATAATCCTGACTTTCAGCCCCTGAAGGACAAGACACAAATTTTACTTCATAGGCTTCAGCTACACTGGAACAACACTTAGACTGAGAGAAGATGCAATCATGTTGGAATATGTGCATTTTAGGATGTGTTTGGGATAAATTGTATCCTGTATGTGAAACTAGAGTGTGCGCCTAAGAGATGGGGAACTGATATCTAACAAGGATGAAAATTAAAGCCTTTGTATTTTATATGTGTGTTAGCTGGCAGAACAAAATGATGAAAGGACAGAAATAAGAGGGAGTAAAAGAAGTGATAATGAGAAACACAGGCAAATGTGTTATTGCCAAAATTAGCCAGCTGAATCGATAACAGTGTATCAATAGATTAGCTAAATAAAATGAAGTACTCCCTAAAGTTATGTGATTTAGTAAATTGCAGTGCACCATAACCAGATGAAGCCAGTTGGCATACCCACTATTGGTTAAGGCAAGGATGGCATCACTGATATAATAACTTCCTTTCATATCTGAAAAAGAATCCTGTATGATGCTGCTTCAAGAAATCTGCTTTTCCACTGTAGGGAAAAAATATGTGCTTGCTACTGGAGTAACCTGGAAAAGAAGACATGTTCCTAAAGTAACAATACAATTTCTTAATAATTGAGAAGTACTAAAATAAAAATAAAAATCAGAATAAAAAAGTTCTGTAATATACCTTTTAAAAGTTTGTAAGAACCATGAGAGATTTATAAGGCAATTGAAATATGGGGGGGGGGGGAAGAGAGAGAGAAGAGAAATCAAAGAACATAGATTCCTGATTTTGTCTTGGGGTCCCATTCTTCTCTCTGCGGTTTGCTGTTTTTCTGTCTCATCTTGTTCCTTCAGTGAAAGCAACAAGTCAGAAAGTTTTGGTCAGAAGAAACAACAGAATATCAAAATCAGTTGAAATATATTAGATGTTAGGACAGTTTTGCGATGATGCACTGGCATTATCCTAGGAATATTGTGGGGTTTTTCCAAGGGCATCTGTGCATCCCCACTTAGGGGATCTGGCATGGAGCTGTGAACTTCTTATTGAAATGTTGCACAGTTACAAAATCAGGCCTAAAAAGCTGAGATTCCTGAGATGGCTTTGATTTAACCTTTCTGTGTGTGTAATACAGACAGCAGAAGCCTGTAACTCTGCCATTTGTGAAATGACAGACCTGCTTGTTTCTGACTCTTCTCTTGTTTTCCATCCCTTATATATCTCGCCCCATACTTTCTCTGCTTCCTGTCCATTCCTGTGGATGTTCTCCTAGCTGCCGTGCCATTTTTCTGTATCTCTGTATTCTGTTCTCTTGCTTCTATTCATGTGCACTCTTTTTTATCTCTCCACGCCGTTCTGTTATTTGCTGCCTTCTCTTGCCCTTACTTTTTGATTCTTATGACATCTCTGTGCCTCTTTTTCACTCCTATGCTTTCTAGTCAGGCTTCATCTTCCTCGTCTTTGTCTGAGATCAGCAAGGGAAGCATAGAGAAAAGATCTTTTTGACCTCAGTTTCTGTACCTGGGACTGCCCTGATCACAAGAGAGGCGAAGAGCAATTTAGAGGTAAGTCCTGGCTGAGTTCTGTATCCCCAGATTGGGATATGCAGAGTAAACCAAATGTTACGATATTTTTCTCTTGCAGTTGTCTAATAGGTATGTGTGAGCTATGGTTCTTTCTCATTGAAGATTTTTAGCTTCTCCTTCTCTGAAATGCATGATTTGTTCTAGCTTTGGGTAGATCACCAACATTAAACATCTCGGTTTTTCACCCGACAGGAGAGGGATTGGGACAGACTGCCCTTTGGTGGCTCTGTGAAGGTCCACATAGCCCATCCCTGCTGAAGAAGATACAGTGTCCCCCTGAAGGGGGAAAATATAAGCTTCTGTTCCCTTTCACGCTTAGGCTCATAGGCTCTTAGGGCTTGGTTTTTTTCTGAAATAAACTGGTAAGAGATAAATCATCTGCATCTTTTTTCTTTCCTTTTTTTTTTTAAGCTAGCTGACAGTTGATTTCCTTCCTCTTTCTCTTTGAAGATCTGAACTCTTCTTTTGTAGTTGTTTGTTGAACTGTTGGCCCAAGGTCTAGTAGAGTTCTCAAACCTTTGCAGCTCTGTGGTTACAGAACATATAAGATCTCAGGAACTGCGAACTTGTGCCAGAAAGTAAACAGCTATAACAGCAGTACAAAGAGCAGGGTTTTCTTTATTCTTTTGCACACAGATTGGTGATTGCCAAATATCCGCATCAGGTTTGGGGCCTGAATTGCTTGATCTTGTGTTTGAGATTTCAAACAAAAATTGTTTGTGGTTAACATAGTGCGAAACATGCATGTGTCTCCAGTTATTATCTTCACTAACCTTTTCACGGTGCTTCGAGCTTCCTCTTTGGTCCTCACAAGTTACATAAAGAGTTTTCAGTGAGTTTGAATTCCTCAAGCACAGAGGAATAGGAGGCAGAGAAATCAAGCTAGACTGGCCTTGCTCTCAGTGGCAATCTTGCCTTGCTATTGTCTTTCAGAAACCATTTGTTTGACCATATTTGTCTTTAGTGGTTGGGAAAACCAGCTCTGGGGTTGCTTTAGTTGGCAAAGGTACCAAAGGTATCAGTAGAGAACATGTTGTGCATTATGTATGCATGGTGCCTTTTTATTGGCTATTACAAATCAAAGAGGGTTTGTATGAATTTTGTTAGATGCTTCTGACTATCCCAGTCCAAATTAATATATAAGGACTTTATATAAGCAAACACAAGATGTGTTGAAAGAATATTGGTAAGGTTACAAAGTCAGCACCTCAAAAGTTAGGAAATGTTTGGATACAAGTAGCTTGTCCATCTTAACGCATCTGTAGAAAAGAAAGGACTTTAAGATGCCCATGTATAAGCCTGTAGCCTACCATTGCAGTTGTGCTAAGGTACCCTGCAAGGCCTTCAGCTTCCTTGTTGATACATATACTGACATTGGGCTACCAGCTCCTGTCCTCTCTTTGAAGAGGGTATGTCAATCACAAAGAAGAATAACGTATTTCCTGCAAAAGGATGCCAGGCAAATTGAAGTGTTCTCCTGTAGTGCACAGGTCGTGTAGAAGCTGTGGCAGATGTCAGCCCTGTGTCTTCTCCTCTGTTGTTTCAGATGGCAATAAGGATCTCTGTTTAGGCAACTGAATGCCATCCTTCATATCCATTTACTATCCTGAATTTAAACACTAGGTCATATGTAGCCACATGTGGTGGGACACCTGAGCTTAGGTGTCTTAATCTTAGTTGATTCTTGCCCATAATGTCAAATGACCCAATCCTGTACCTTTACTTTTGTCAGGAGGAATCGATTCTCTTTAATTTTTTGGAGGGGGGCGATAGTGAACACTCTTCTGCCCATTCCCAACAAAGCTGTCTTGCTCTCATCCTATGCTTCAGGATGCACTGTCTCTACCTCATGACTGCTTCTTAATCCCACTTTCCATTCTGTGGGTGTCTGAACTCAGTTTCAATCCCCTTGCCCAGCAAGTATTAGATTCTGTCCTCTACCTCTCAATCCCTTGCTCCTTTTGAGATATTTCCAGACACCATAGCTGCTTACTAGCTAGTCTGGCCAAATTCTCTCCCATACTCCCTCTCTTCTTTTGAGAACGTCAGTTACTCAGTCCCACTGCTGCCAGTGCTTGTCCAGTGTAAGTGTCAAAGTCCTTGTATAAAGTAACTGAATTTAGAGGAGTTTTTGTAAGGAGAACAGAAATGTTTGCCTGATGCAATCTGCCCTGCCAAATCAAAACTCTTTGACCCAAACCAAGGAGGAGCTAGAAATCTCCCTCTAAAATTCACCAGAAAATTGTTTCTTATACAGAAATTACATATTTTCTGCAACATTTTTTAGAAATGGCTTTAATATTTTGGCTGAAGTTTTCCCAGCTAGTTCCTGTTTGGAGCAGACGCGGCTTTGGAAAATTTCTGCCCTTTCTCATTACAGTTTGGCAAGGCTTAAAGGCAACTTAAAACAGGTTGTTAAAATAGGAATTGCCAAATAGTACATTCAGATGCAATCCCTGTTTTGAGCATGTGGCTGTAGCTGAAGCCATATATCAGGTTTATGACTTTTCAACTAGCTTTGTAAGGTATTAGAGCCACTGACTTGCTGTGCAGCTTTCTGAATAGCTGACACAGGAACTGCCTCTTCGTGATTTTTATAAACTGAAGAAGTTTAGTAGTGGGGTAAGATTGCTACGGACTGCTCTGTATTGTCCTCTTACCTCATTTCCTCAATCAAAAAAAAGATGAATTTGGCCTGAGAGCGTAGTTTAAGCAGCTGAATGTTTGCGGTTACATCTGGAGGAACAAGCTGATCTGGTGGTTGCTTAGAACAACAAATGGAGTGTCTTAGAAAGATCTGTGTGCAATGGCACTTGTTGCCAGTGAGCATATTGTTGTGGGTGTGTATATGTGTGTGAGAGATGGAAACTTGAAGATACATCCCTGAAGTGCTGTGCTTGCTTTTTGTTCAGTGTGAATGACTCCAGTTCTTTCTAAGAGGTGCTCATCTGTCAGCATTGGTACTGGCCATCTCCAAAGGTTTCAAGCTAGAAGGGTCTACAGAACATTATTACACCCTATACACAGCGACACACAACAGTCCACAGCACATTTCACAGCTTCCAATAGCAAGGCTTAGACCTGTCATGAAAATCAAAAGCCACCACCATAATGTGCTACAGGAAAGGGACTGGAGTAATCAAGAGTTCTGTCAGCTTTTTACTTTGAAATTTACTTTCCTGGCAGGAAGAATTTGTTAGATAAATTTCCCAAGTGGCCCTGGAAAAGGGACCACACATAAAAAGATGAAAAACAACCACACAAAGCACTTTCACATTGGGGCAGGAAGGAACGAAGAAGAGGAAATCCCTTCTGTCCCAAACCCCTCCATTTGTTTTAACCTTGAGCGTGTGAATCACCTCTTCTTCTCCCAGTGATCCAATATTCAGTCCATGCAGGGACATAACGTTTGTCCTTCCAGTACATGAACCTCAAACTCTAGCACTAAGTTAGATAAACCTATTTTTGTAAAATTGAAGTGAGAAATGGGTTCAAGAAGAAGGTTAGCAATGTAATAAATTAGTGGACATGGCTAGTGTTCAGCTTTCCCTGGATGGCTCTGAATCACTTGTCTGGGCAAGATGTCGCTTGGACAACCACAACTGAAATTATCACAGACAGATTAAGCAAAGGCTAAGAGATTTTTGGGGATGCTGGCTGGGCTGGCTTTTGGCTGGGGTGTAGTCTAGAGTCTGACATGATACCTGAATCATCATTGACTGGAGTAGATGTTGGACTTGGACCTGGGGGAGGAAACTCCACTGTGGAAATGCACTGCTAATATCTCTGTGGTGGTAGGAAAAAATAAGAGACCTTGACATTCCTGTAGACGGCCATATAGCATCGTACTGCACTCCTGTCTATGTTAGAAGGTGCCCTGGATCGCTCTTTGGGCAGGATGTCTGTTAGGAACAAGTTTGTACAGAAGAAAGGGGAATGGTTATTATTCTTGCCTAAAAATAAGCACAGTATTAAGCTTCATATTACATTTAAATATAGTCCCAGTCAGTGGTCACTTCCTTCCATGCCCTTGAAATCAGCATTTGAAATGGTGTTTTCCAGGCAGTTATAGGAGTTTAATTTTCTTTTCCCAATTCCTTTCTGCTTCCCTTCCTCTTGCCCTAGAGAAAATAAACCAAAATAGCTCTGTATCTACTGATGCTTGAGATGTTGTCACTGTATTACACAAAAATCTGACTTCGCAGTCTAGCTTCCAAAAGCAATGAAAGATTATGTTGCAAAGATCAAGCTAGAGATATTTTTTTTACTCCTTTCACAGACATAGTGTCCACTGGTAAAATTTAAGTGGAAGTCTGTACTGAGGGTCCTAAGAGAGGTAATCAGGCTCTAACACCAAGGAATGAATTCTGTAGAGGAAAACCTTGCATAAAAAAGCTTTAGCTGAGGTGGAAGACAGTTTATTACACATGCCTGTGTGCTGTCAGAGTTTCAGCAGGAGATCCCCAAGGACCTCCTGCCACTTGTTAAACATGGATTTTTCAGGAGCATTAGACTGGAAGGTTGAAAGACTGGGAAATTTCTTTTCAAAAGCTGCTTTGCAATCAAGAAGAGAGGCAGTGGTCCTGGAGAAACAGGTATCTCCAGCTGTACATAGATGGAAATGTTTGTTCTGTTTCAGGACATTATAACTGGCATACTATGCCACATACCATGTTTCCACTTCAAGTGCTAGGAGGGGGCAACTGAGGAGCATTTTGTAGCTGTGATTCCTCCTCTTTTTTTCTTCCAAAATAGCTGACAACTCGTGCTGAAAAAAAAATGCTGCTAATAATACGTGCACATAGTAATTAACATATTCTAAAGTAAATAAAATTCTCTTTTCAGAATATGTTAATGAACTGTAGGGGAAGATTATGTTTGGCAGGAGCATTGCAGAGGTATCAAACAGCGAGGGCAAGGTTGAAAGGCTTTCTGGAGTGGTTTGCATAGCCCTCAACCACTATCTGTTTGTTGATAAAGATCCAAAGGTGATGTTTGTCATACTTACTACTAGTATCATGGCCAAATGGTCCCTCAGGTTCTTTGATGCTTCCTTATTTAATAGCATGTTATTATCTTTATATCATAATCAAACTAAAGGATACTTGTTACTGTATAATGTTCTGTTAAAAGGTGGTTTATCTGAATAGCATATAGTCTAAAGAAGCAGGAAAGAACAACCAGGAGGGGAGAAATGAGAGAGGTGAGGAAAAAGATCCTATATACAGAAAAGTTGTGAGAACAACCATTAATGATTTTTCCTTTTCTTGGTAAATATAAATAAAGAACAGTTGTGCTCATGCCTTCTTGTTCTAAATTGATACCCCTGCATTTTGCAAAAGTAGCTGCAGAGCCTGGTGTGGAAAAGTGATTCTTGCTGATAAATCAGTGCAGTAAATAAGACTTGCCAGACTGAAGCACACTTTTGCCCAGGGCCATGCAGGGAGTCAACTTGGAGATTGGGGCTGGGACCCGCATCCACCACCAGCTGCCTGGTCCTGTTGGAAAATGTGTATAGACTCATAAACACTAGAAAAGGAAGGAAAAGACATTTTATCAAACACATAAGAATGTGCTTCAAATTACTGAATGTTGCCCAAGAAACAAGATTTCTGTCTCCAGCTTTCAAAACAGAGATCTTGCTGCTTATGGGACTTGTTCCTGTTCAGAAGCTAATCTAGTGCTGACAGCCGGAGGGAAGCGGTTGGGCACTTGCAGGGTGATTTCTGTAAACTCGGCAAGCTTTTAGACATATGTTATCCAACACAGCACTGTAACATAGTGATTAAAACAGATGCAATATAACGAAGTGGCTATGAGTTATGGAAATGCCAGAAGGTTTGCAAGACGTAACTGGACAGGGTGCTCAATAATCTCCTCTAGGCTCCCCTTCCCACAAAAGGTTGGACCAGATGATCTTTCGAGGTCCCTTCCAACTTGGGCTATTCTGTGACTTGGGGAATGTTGGATCAAATTGGTTAATCTTTTAAATTGATATGACATAATTTAATATTCCAATTGCAGCCTTCAGTATTTTTGCAGCATAATTATAGTGGTTGTTTTTGTTAGAAGTGATGATAGATATGAAAGTGGGATATCTCTGCTAACTTCTGGTTTTCTTCAGGGCTGGTTCTTCAGCTGTACTGCTTGATTTCACTGAAGTGAGGTGCAGCTGGAATTAATCTCAGATGTCTGCAACCTAACAATGTCAATGAAAATGTTCTTGGTGGGATTTTCATATCTGCACACCTTGTAATCACAAATGCTATCCTGCGAGAATTAAAATAAGTGCCAGGAATCTTCTATGAAGTAGGTTGACTGGGTTATGTCTGTAGATAATGAGAAGTAGCTGTTGAGTAGTAAATTGAAAATGGTGATGCCTGAAAGACAGAAGCCCTTGTAAGCAGAAAATGAAAGGGCCAGATGATTCAGTAATGTTAGTAGGTTATTTGCCAGTTCACGTAAACTGGTAGAGATGTCCCCAATTTGGTGCAATAAACAATAAATGATAAAGAATGAACAAGAATGTTGAAAGGGAATTTCAAAGGGAAAAGTCTCAACTAGGCAGCCAGGCTATGCAACCAGTGGATTGGAAATACTGCTGGTACCCTGCCAGCCTCTGGGCCCCTGCTAATTTGAAAGGTTTTAACGTTTGTGTTTTCTTAATCTTCACACATAGGCTCAGCTCCCCAAGAAAACACTGACAGTACAATTATTAATATCATGGTGTGTTCCTTCCTTAGGTAGGAGGATGGGATTTGAACTGGGAAAGGAATTTAGTAACATTTATTGAATTGAGCCCTGCCAGTACAATAATGATGCATTGGGCCAGTGTGCTGAACAAACATGGCAGGTTTGGGGCTTGTGGTGCTGCCCCTAGTTCAGACTGGGGTGTTTGGGGCATGTCTGGAAGCCCAGGTGTCTGTGGAAAAAGACTTCAGTGTGAGGAATCAAAAAACTGATGCTTCGTTTGTGGGTTGTAGCTGTTGTTCCTATTTTATTTCTGAGTTTAGGCCAATATTGTGTCAAACATACTAAGTTTAAAAAAAAAATAATAATTTTCTTCCAGTTCCATGAAAATGCTCAAACTATGTTAAAAAACATAAAATTTAATTCTTCTTAAACAAACCTAGCCAAGATTTGATTAAGAAGAGAGACCCATTAGCCTTTGGGGCTGCTGGAGTTTATCTAAGCGGTGGCTGGGAATAAAACATGGATACCCTGTCAGCCTCAACCACAAAGCCATTTTTCATCACTTAAAATATAGATGTAACAGGGAGTATGGGCCATGGGAGGTGGGAAGACCTAAAAATATTCACATGCAACACTAGCTTTTATATATGTATCTGTAGCTATATATATAGTGTATATTTTCAGATAGAGATATTTATTCACACACATTGTTACTCTTATTGATCAGGATGAGGGTATGAGTAAGACGAATCCAGTGACAGATTACACCCTTTTCTTTGTAGGGTGTAAAGTTTACAGCCTTTAAAAGACTTCCCCTTTTAAATTATTTCATGAACCTTTTAAGTGAAAAAAACCTTCTTTTATGTATGCCTTAGTGACTGCTTTGTGTGTCTTACCTTTAAAAAGAAAACCAAACCAAACAACAAAACAAAAAAACCCCAGAATACTAAAGAAACAGACATAAGCTTTTCTTCTGCAATGATCATTTATACTTGTATTTGATTTTTTAAAATTTTGTTGGTTGTTTATTTGTTGGGTTCTGTAAAATCAAATTGCATTCACTTTTCTTTAGGCAACTTTTGTTTCTAGGATGTATTTAAAGTGCTCTTGCCTGTGGTCAGAGACTTTGAGAGCATGCTTTTCTTTCTGGTGGGGGTAGATTATTTTAAATTATTATTGACAAGGCAAAATTAGGAAGTAAAACCTAAACTCTCTGTGTGCTGTTATTTGGGGGGTTTTTTTTGTTTGTTTTATTTTTTGTAACTAAGTCCCTGTGGTGGAAATCAAACATTTAATCTTAAAATAACTGCACTCTCACCGGGTGCATCCCATATCCAGAATTGCTATTTGCAAGCTTCTGCCTGTTAAATAAGCACTGAACTTTTATCATAAATGACATCTATTTCAGACCTCATTACCACATGGCTTCCTTCCACTGTGCTAGCGGATGCCACAATAAAACAGTGGGGCTTTGCCTCCAAGCATCTTGCATCCTTTTGGGGAGGGAATGTGGCTCTGATGAGAGGTCCTTGAGCTCCAGCATCAGCAGAAGGGAGTCGAGTGCCCCAAGCACCAGCCCTTTCCTTCATGGCTGCTCTGCCAACAGCCCCAGCCCATGCTGGAGCATCCTTCCCTGAGAGCTGGGCAACCCGCAGGTGTTGTGGCAGCAGATGAAACAGCCTGGCTCTCACGTAAATGGTCCATCTGTATTCCAAAAATCCTTGCAATCATCTGTAGTTACAGTCCAAAAGTCTGACTGCTCTTTTCGATAGGAACTGGCATAATATTGTGGATGTAACTATTCCTAAATTGTTCATGCCAGTCTACAAATGTCCATGTTGCTCGTACCCATTACATTCAGCCCTCAACCACTGCATGTCTCTAAATGAAAATGAGTGGGTAAACTGGTTTACTTTATTTTCATTAGGTTGACAAATATGTTTACTGCATTCTTTATGGTGAATTTGTGACTCTGTGTCAGGTTTCTGCATTGCAATATACTTATTTAAAGGTATTTATTTTTCTGGCAGTGCTGACCTACTTTAAATGCTGCAGGGTGCTGTTACCTCCATTTTTTTCAGCAGCTGGTTGATACCAGCAGAGATATTTGTACTTCAGCTTCTAAACCTCTGATGACATTTTAACTGCTCATTACTGTATGTAGGCAGCCACTTTATCCTTTTGTAGGTGGGCTCTTGCTTCAATTCAGAGTTAATGGTTACTATTTATTGCATAGTTTAAACCTGCGTGCAGCAAAGTTGCTACGTGCTTGTAGTGCCTTAGAAAACCCAGAATCCCCAACGTGAAGAACATACTGTCCCTAGCCAGGCTGTGCAAAGGCGTGAGTACGTGGGTAATTTACCTGTACCCTGGAGCCACGGGAACAACTTAGATGAAATAACGTCCAGCATGACTAAGTCCTAAGATGGGTGACAAATAGTCATGAGGTTCAAAGAAAATAAAACATGCTGTGCAGCGTGCAGGAGCATCTTAATTCCTGGATAGTTGTGCTGTGATGTTATCGTAGTGGGATGTTTTCTTTTGGGTAAATAATTAGTGCTCTCCAGAGAGCTGCAGAGGTGCTGTAGCATTATGTGTACTCAGCCACAAACTCTAAGCCAGGCTTAAAATACTATAGACAGTTCAGGTGTGACTGGTTTTATGTGGAGCTAATTACCATCACCTTTTTCTCCTTGCTGCCTCATTGTTCCACCTCATTCCCCTGGCTTTTTTGGCACTGACTCCCCCATCCTCGTTGCAGCTGCAGCCCCCAAGAGCAGTGCACGTTGCTGAGTGGGGGAGCACGAAGCAGCCTGAAGGCACAAGGATCAAGGAGGCAGCAGCAAAGCTGAGGCATCTCTGTTCATGCTGCTGTTGCCATGTCCTCATGAATTGCTGGTCCCTCTCCGGGACTAGTGAAGCTGAAAAGTCATATTGCAGAATACACGTTTCATGGGTCCCAGTAAAGAGTCTTGGGTATGCACTCAGATATACAAGGATTTTTTTGCTGAAGCCCATGGTTGGAGCTCTTACTCTTAACCCACCAGTTCCTACTCCCATGTGGTTTTCTCCCATTTCCAGATGCTGCAGTATCATCCTTCCTCTGTTGTCTTGTGGGACTATTTCTGTTCCACAAAGGGTGTTTCTCAGCCAAACCCGTAATGGGTACACTAGGAGCGGGATAAGACCCATCTCCTTTTTTCAGGACTTTTAAAATTCAGGGCCTTTTTTAGAGAGGGAAAGCGCTGGGCTCTCTGAGCTGGCCCACAGGGTGTAATTCAGGTCACTGATGACTACCCTTGAGTTTGCACAATTCTGATTCAAAACCTCCCAGAGCATTGCTGATACCAGTGTTGTAGTCCCTCTGAACGCCTTGGGCAAGGCTGAGTGAGGGACCACCAAGTCTCTGCTCTCCGATTTATTCATCCTCGGAGATCAGGACATCTCTGAGGGACTTTACCTCCATCATAGAGGATTACAGTCCAAAGTGTCAGTCCTTCGCTCTGTGAGTTATTGAACACCATGTCCTAGCCCAACCCTCATAATTCTCCCCCATCACTCGGAGACCTCTGCTGATCCCAGACACAGCACAGCTCTGCGCTGGCACCTCTCCAGGAGTGCCTCCAGCCTCCTCCTCCCGACCATGATATAGGAAAGAGGCTACATCCCTCCATCTGTGTAGCTCTAGACAGGGGGACAAGGTGGGAAAGGCGGTGGGAAGGGTCACTGCGGAGCGGGGCACAAGGCTGCTATTGTGCAGCCTCCAATACTGTCATTGTATGAACACCTAATCATTTGAATATCGCTTGCATTTGGGTATATATGTAAATACAGAGAAAAAAAAACAACCCTCTGCTTTAGTCCTGCTGAAGAACTAGATGTATTAATTCAAGCATGCAGATGTCTTGCTTTTGGTACCCGAGCTGGCCGAGGCGTCTCTGGCGCAGTGTGATCCACCTTCATCGCAGAGGCTTGCAGGGTGCTCCCTCCCCCGGGAGAGATGGGTTTGGTGTTTCTCACATGGTTGCTCTCCTTCTGGCTTGTCAGCAGTGAGTCAGGAATCCCAGCTATTTGGTTCATTGCTTGGTAGATCATGCTGAAAAATTGCAAAGAAAAAACTGTGATTCTTTGAGATGATAAAGGAATAAAGTGTGGATTTTGTTTTTCATGGGCTATTTTTCTCCACTCCCCTCTCTTTCCATTTTGTACTATCTCTGCCACCCTGATTGCCAATTTTGCCTGATTTGGGGGGATGGACGCCACAGTTCATCCTTAACTCCTATTCTTGGGTCTTAATGCCTTTTTTTCTTATATGCCCTTTTCCAACCCTTGCAGATCACAGCTGCCCTTTGCCAAACATCAACTCTTGAGAGACGACTTTGAGTGTCCTGCTAAGAGCTGGTGTAGTTTATGGTGCAGTTCAGGAATTTTCTCTCCCCATTTCATCTTTCCCTTGGTCTCTGCTGGTGTCCCAACTGCTGCTGTGGCTTTTCCTGCCCTTCAAGGAGTTGCTTCTCTCACTGCTTGGCTGCAGACTGCTGTGGTGCACATCTGTATTGCATGTCGCTTTTGGTTGCTGCTGCCTGCACTCAGTAGGAGCAGGGATAGGGCAACCCTGAATATGATGACTGCATTCCTTGTAAAAATATGAAAAATCTTTCTTAATTATGCACTGAACATAAGCCCTGCCCTGCCATGCAGAGCTCTGGCTCGCCATGTGCTTCAGTAATAGCTATATGCTGCCCTGTTTCTGAGTTGTATCTTCACAGACAGTAGCTCCATTGATTTCAAGGGACTGTTTGCCTAGTAAGAACAAGGAAACTATAATGAAAGCAGGCCCTATGAACTCATCTAATTTATGTAGTACTTATAAAACCACCAGATCTTTGTGGAAAATTACAGAATATAATACCAACCAATAGCCAGGCGGTTTCAGTATCCTCTGGGAAATTGTAGAAGATTGCTGTACTGCCAGTTTGAAATTTATGATACTTCAGGCTTGTACTTGGACCAAAAAGATGAAATAGAGTTGGTGTTTTGGAACAGCTCAAGGGAATTGTGCAGGAATTCTGTTCAACCAAATCTGACGCTGATTGAGGGTCTGGCTCTGAATTTTTGCAAACCAGAACTGTGAAACTCTTCAAATGGAAAAACAAGGTACAGCTGGTACAACACTGACTCTGTTTCAGTTGAGCAAGTAATTTTGTAGCTTTATAGTGGTGAAAATGTGGTAGTTGTGAATCTGCTTTCCTCCTGGTTTGGTCTTTGGGTCAAAAGTGAATGTTTGATTCACTGTCAAAGGCACGAATGGGTTTTGCTGATTTTTGTCTGCCAGGGTTACTGCCTGGGAAAGTGTGAAAATCGTATGGTCAGTCCAAATATGTGAGTGATCTAGAAGTGCTCCAAAATGAAATCTTTTTTAAAGACATGTAGTTATAAAATGAATAATAACTGCTGAGCTTGAAATGCAAAGACTTAAGAATCTGAAAAAAGAAATTTTAAATCTGAAAAGTTTATTTGCATGGGATGTAGATTATATAAAGCATTTTGTGGAGGCTTATACATTGTTCTTAACATATAAAGAAACAGTTGGAATTTTGGATCCCTATTCATAGAGACTCCTAGAACTTGTCAATAAGGTACAGTAGAAAACATAATTTAATTACTTTATTTGGGTGATTTCTCATGTGGCACCATCTTGTGCAAGATGTTGTACGCTAACTCACCGCTGCTTTTTGTCACCAAGGCTGCTGCATTTGAGTCCTGAGCCTTGGCATCTCTGATCAGAGCACGTGCACTTGAAATCCCAATTTGAAACCAGATATTTATTTAGAAATCAAGTTGTGTTTTCTCAGATCTTCACTAATTGCCTAGCCAGCCACATCTGAGCACAGATATTTGAACTGGGACTATTTCAGTCATAAGAGAGGTTTTAATTAATTAATAAAGAATACATCACTATTTACAGAAATGTGATTTTGACACCTCAGGCCTGTAGATTCAAGAATAGCTTGGGCTTTTTTGGCAGGACACATCAACATAAATGTGAGTAGTCATTAAATAATGGTAAGAAATGACAACAATAAACCCCCTCTGCCTATTTTTCATCCCAGAAGGATGAAAGAAAACAGCACATTATTCAGTGTTTTTCATGGATGTCAGAAACTGGACAGAAACCAAAACTTAGTTCAGCAAATATTTATGAAACGGTATCTAAACCATTAACTGTTCTGCTTATCAGAGATGTAGTTGTGCAATCTGTTTCTCCTGCTTCGTGCTCCTTATCCAAAGGTGGGGGAGGAAAAGGCATGTTTTTGAGGTAGAATTTGTGCCAAATCAGACTTTGAGACCAGAACCGGTTTTGCAGATTAATTTAAAAAAAACCCCATCTTAATAGGTCTGGGTGATTCTTGAAATTGGCTACATCAAACTGAGCCCTGTGAGTGATTTGAAAGGGATGATTTAGGGATATGGGACATTTTCCTGGCTGTTAATACCCCTTTTATTCAATCTGATCTCTAATCGGAATAATCCTTTTAAGTTAGCTATACAGGGAAGCATTTGAGCTGAACCTTGCTTTGCAGTCTGGCTTGTAGGAGAACCTCTTTTATTCCAAGACGAATGCAGTCTTCCCTTTTGCCCTCTCTAGGTCAGCCACAGATGCCTTCCTTTCTCCTACAGCTCAAGTGGGAGAGACACAAATGTGTTTTGCTTCCTCCAGCTGGTTGACTGGTTTCTCTGGTATCCCTGAAACAGAATTTAAGAGGAAGCTTGTTTATTTTCTTAAACTATTTGTATATTCTGCATGCGTAAAATATTCATTTAGCTGGAAAAAAACCTTCTGAACGCTGAATATTTGTTCATTTCTCTGTTAAAAAGGTCTGCCACTGAGCTTGTCTTAAAATAGTTCGAGTAATAGCTGCCATTTGCAAGTGAACAGTATGTACCATTTTCAGCTTTTTTGCTCCAAAGGGACTTGTTTTATCAGATGCACTTAGCACGCTGAGGGAAGGGAGGGCAGCGGCCTTTTCCTAGCATGTGCTCTCTGCCTGGCACACGAGGGGCATCAGCTGGACTTCACCTCTGTCGCTACTGAAGAAAAACTGCCTGGCTTCGGTGACATTTATTATTTGATTTATACAGAATTAAGGGCGGTGTTGGTTTCACCCAGTTGCAAAGGGGTGCAGGATCCTGTGACGAATAGGATAAATAAATTGAGAGTGATGCATAAGCCAAGCCCACCTCACTGTAATGATTTAGTGACTAGTAGCCATTAATTAAAGCAAACCCTCCATGTTAAAGAGTATTTCAATATATCATCACAAATGTTATTTTGAAATGGCCAAGAAAGGATTGGCAATGCTTCATGGCTCAGGATCTGGCCACCTGTTTCTCTAGAGAGGTGTCAGTTCGTTGCACGAGTATTTTGATGCCTTTTGTTAAAATATTGGAAGCTGCGGAGATGATCTTTCTGCCTTTTGCCTCCATGTTATCTTTGTTCTACCAGAGGTGACCTCATCTGTGGCAGCTTTCGATAGCGTCTTGGCCAAGGATATGGCCCCATGGTCTGGGGGGGTGATTTCTTTGCCAATAAAGGACACTGCGAGATTGCTTGGTGGAGTAATCAAAGCTGAACGTGATTATAAAGAGGGATTTGTCAAATAATCCTTGATGAAGAAGAAAACTCAGATCCCCACCGTCCCTCAGCTCCTACTGGGAGAGTTTGCGTTGCTCTGCTAGCACTTGCTCACATGATACCCTTTCAAAATCTCTGCTATTATCTTTACTTTTAACAGTAATGTTACACTTTGTGCTCGGACACTGTGTTTTCCCAGTGAGGTCTTTATAATAAATTACAAAGTCAATTAAGTCTTCCTCTGTTCATGCTGCAGATGGGAGAACTTAAGCCTGGAGAAAGAATGTCACTTTTGTACAGCTACAAAGTGGACTTGTGGTTAAGTGGGGAATAAGGCTGTTATGGTGCAGCAGATACTCCAGCAGTTGAAAATGCATCTGCTGCTCTGTGCTGCCTTCCCCCAAGTATTAGATACTGATGCAGATGCAGCCTCAGTTATCTGAAACTTCTGCTATTGAAAACAGGATCCCTTTTTCTTCTGATCCCATTAAAAACGTCTGCGGTTACTTGAACTCTCCAACTTCCCCGGTGTACCCGCGACATTTAGCTAATGCACCCAATACGGCGCTTAATTACCTGCTTGTACCATCCGTGTGCGTCGCTGGCCCCCGTCAGAGTTAATGTGGCAGGTTGCTGCAGTCACGTAATCGAATCCTGCGATGCTTAAAGCATTTTTGGCAGGGAGCCTGCAGCGAGGGAGAAAACCGTCGCCTGCCTTCTCCTGAGTTACCTACAGCTCCTGCCATCCTCTCGCAGTGCCGCGATGGGAAGGAGGAACACACCCAGCCCTGGTCCCCATCTGTTGCAGCATCAGCTTCAGTAGCAGAGCCCGAGATGTTTAAATGCGCTTGCCTTTAGGGAAAAGCTTTGAATGCAGTTCTTCAATGGACGTTTCCAGCCAGACTGCAGGATTTTTCACAGCTGTAAGTCAGAATGGGGCTCGATTGTCTGTGGGTTTCTTTGCATTTGATTTTTTTTTTTAATTTATTTATCTTAGCAGGGGGAATAGGTTTTGCATTCATTTAAGGTGGATGCCTGAGTGCACTGCAGAACTCTGCCGAGAGGCAGGCATTCTTCAGGCTGTGTAAGAAATGCATGTTTCTCGGGTATTTTGGGTTTTTTTCATCGTGTTTTGTCTCTTTTGTATGCATGGCTGGCACAGGGCTGTTGTCCTGTTTTTAGAGCATTTAATTACAATAGATACTCCGAGGCTGAACAAAATGTTCTTTTATCTAGTTAAAGAATGTAGCTTGGGGTTTTTTTTTTCCTTGCATAACTTTTACTTAGTGTTTTGGAAAGAGAAATTATCTTTTGGGGGGTGTTTATTTAATTTCAGCCTAAAACCATCTGGTCTCTGCATCCTGCAATGCCTTGTTTCTCATACTGCTCATCTCAGAGCAGCCTGAACTGCTGGGCAACTAATTGCTGCGGCTAGTCATTGCAAACCCCAAATCGCAGGTTTTTAGGAACTCCTGTTTTGCTTATTGATTTTAATTTAATATTTGATGAGATTTGTCAGGATAAAGAGGCATATTACGGGCTTCATGCATTCCTCTTGCATTTTTCCCTTTCCACTACCAGAATTGATGCTGAGCACATGCAATTTGCGCTGCAATTAATGGACCTGTGAGATAATGAATGTCCAATAACAACGAGGCTGACTCTTTCCTGGGATCAGACCCGAAGCCTGAAGGGTTTAAAGGTGCTCCGTTAGTGGGGTGATGGGAGGGGTTTGGTGAATAGCAACTGAAATTTATTCTAGTATAAGATGCAGGTTATTTTGCCAGCATCTTGTGTGTTTTGCTTGTTGGTCACTGTGTTTTAGCTGCTGTTAAAGGCCACAGGAGAGATTAGGTATCTGCCTTTGGGGAAGAGATTTCACCCTCAGCTCTATCCCCTGTATGGGCTGAAGAGTTGGGAGTCTAGGACAGGCTGGAAAGCAGAGGCTGCACTGACTTTGAGCAGCCCTGGGAGGTGAGAGAAACCTGAAGTTGCCGAAACTGGGAGTCTGGGGGGGCAGGAGCATCTGTCAGAAGAGGGAACGACAGGCAGGAGGATGAAATGGATCCTGCTGACATGGGGCCAACCCCTGATCCAAAGGGAGGCAGCAGGAAACCCAGCAAAAGAGGACTCTTGCACTTTAATTCAGTCTATTTTTATTACTGGGAGTGGAATAAAAATATATTTATTCTGAAAAATGCCACAGTTTGAAATAAACACAACCACCCACCCCCCCAAAACCCACTCCATCAATCTGTACTAGGATGTCTGACACTCATCAAGAAGAAATTAGGAGAATGAAAAGCAATATTGTTGCAAACCTTTAAAGGCAAAGGACAGAGTTGGTGGAAATCACCTGTAGCCAGAGTTTGCTTCAGGCAGCAAACAGCCACTGGTTTTCCATCACGAAGAGAAAATCCCTGTGTCATTTCAGCATGTTTGGCCACCCAAGTAGGTCCAGTGACAAGCTGATTTGGAGCCAAGAAATATTTAATCATCTTAAATTTAAAAGAAATGGCAGTTAAAAAGCCTGTAAGAGCTTGTTGTTATGTCTGTATACACACGTTATATGATTATATATGTTTGCCATATATATTCTCCTACATGAAAGCATGTTTTATATGTGTGTAAAAAAAAAAAAAAAGATGCCCTGTCAGATGAGCTCTGCACGTCTGCATCTGGGAGGACATAGTCACCGGTGAAGTTTGTTTCTGTTTCTCACTGTAGGTGCTAATGCTTTTGCTTTTAGAACTGATATATGTTTTGATAAACTTATCATCTTGGTCTGATATAAGACACTTTTCAAATAGGTATTTAATGACTTCTAGTGCCTGATTGCAATTCTAAGTCCAATTTCCATTCCTAATAGAGCTCAAAATGAATGTTAATAAAACTTGGATTTAAATTCTTACTAATAGTTGTACAGCTATTCAATATGAATGGATAGAAATCAACATTCTTGATGAGAAAAAAATAACCAGTATTTTTTTAGGGCCTTATTACTTGCATGAACTTAATTTTTGGTAGTGAGGAAAAAAAGCAGTATTTTTCTATGAAAATAAAAAGCCAAGCAAGAATAAAAAATTCTAAACCAAAATTTCCTGCTTGTGGATTTAATTCACCTTGAGAAAAAAAATTGGTTTGGTTGTCTTTTGCTTAGTTTTGTTTCCTGCTTGGGTGCTTGTTTGATTTGTGGGAGGTTTTTGGTGATGCTCCTTGACAGGGCGGGTGTCCATACCAGGATGAGCCGCGGGCAGAGGCTCTCCCTGCACCTTGGTTTGGTAATTCCAGTGTGAGCTTTATTTTTTTGTGACAAATGGGCTTGGACTGTCTGCCACATGGCTTAGAGCAACAGCCAGTTATAAAATGGCCTCTCCTGCACCAGGCTCGTACTCTGCCCATCTGTCACCATGTCCAGGGTGTCCTGCTAACTTGGAAATGTTTCCCACACTCTCCAAGCAGGATCAAATGCTTCTTGACACATTTTGATACACAAACTGCCCGCCAAATCAAATGCAGATTTGCCTGTTTCAGCTCACCAGTGTCTGCTAGGTTTTAAAACCATTGCATAGGGCAGAAATTACTTTTGGCAACATGTATATGTAGATATCAAGCTTAAGTTTTCAGTTGGATTTACCTGAATGTGTATTTGTTTGTCTCTTCTCCACAGCATGTTCAGGTAGGTCCGTTGTAATTGTGATGCTTAAATGGGCACATGAAGAATAAGATGGTTAAAATCAGAACACTTTTACTAGAGGACCCAGAAGTGAATATGGCTCATTCGTAAGGCTTTTTTCCCTGCACTGGATCTAAACTAGGAACAATTTCTGGGGAAAAAAAAAAAATAAAAATACCAATGACAGCCACAGATAGCCCTTGAAAGAAGCCTGCAGTTTATTTGGGGAAATATCGCCTTAAAATTTTAGCATTGCATGTACAGTAATTAGAAAAACCTCTGTGTGTTATTTCTGTCCTTCCCTTTCCATATGAAGATTATTTCCAAACTGGACCCACTGCAAAAACTTATTTTCAGTGATGGCTATTTCAAGTGAGAGTGAGTAATCCCTTTGTTGTGTTCTTCCATTTGTCTCATTGTTCACAAGATTTTCCAGATGGGTAAATATTTTATCCATCTTTCTTCCAGAGATGGTCATTTGTGTCTTCTAACACCTTTTTCTGAGCAGAGCTGTGATGCTTTTTGAAGCACATCCCTTGAGACAGCCTTAATGAGTGCCCAGGAGTTGGTGTGAGGAGGCCTGGAAGTACGAGATATACTATCCCTTGGACATTTCCCTTAGATCATGCCAATTCGCTTAACAAACATGCTTTCCTCAGAGGTTGTATAGCTGGCCTGTTTTCTTAAAATTTAAATTCTAGTTGTTTCAGTTGGACACAGTGGCTCCTTCATTTTCACTCCAATGTGTGCTCACCCCATCAAAGAGTTCACCCTGTTTTCTACACAGCAGCCAAAGCTGTGTAAAGAAAATGTACATCTTAGAAATGCCAACAGAGCTTAGGACCTCATTGTGCTGCCCATTGTATGGATGCCTACAGTGTGTCTAGACTGCAAGCAAAGACATGATTGAAGCTGGGCTTAAATTAGCCCGTCTGAGTCCTGACACCCATACAACAGCGGGAGCGAGGAGCTCGAAGTGAGCTAAATTGCTGGGGTATTTACTCAACCTCCCGTGGGGATTTTGCAGCCTACGCTAAGCCGTGTGTTGTCATGGCTACACTTTTATCGGTGCTGTGTGGAGCTGGGTGAAAGTGAGCTGGTGTAAACCAAGCTTGCGATTGCCGTGTAGACATGCCCGTAGTAAGACACAATCCCTTGTCTGGACAGCTTGCTTTCTAAATAGAGAACAGAAAGGAAAAGAACTTATTTTATTCCCACTTTATCAGTAGTAAAGCGGGAGAGGTAAGAGGCAGGGTTCATTTATCCTATGTTGAATCATCCAAAGTTTAAGCAAGTTGTCCAGCCTCTCCCATACCAGGCAAATGGGAGCAAATTGCCCATTGGAGATGCTGGCTTTTCCCTGTTCTCTAGGCTGGACAAAAAGTGTGGGGTAGATGAATAGTGTTTTGCATGGCTGCAGCTAGGTGACAGATATCCCATCCTTGATGCCTTCCCAGAGGTAAACCAGAAAGCCAGAGGACAGGCAATGAGAGTCTCATCACTTAAGTCCATCCATGAAGCTATCCTGGACTGGATATACAGTTTGTAAAGCAGTTTGGATTCCCACAGGATGAAAGATGCAATGTAATTTATTAGTATTACATGGCACCGCTAACTGGAAAAAATAATAATGGTACCAAATCTCAGCATCTCTCAGCTCAAAGCCAAGGGTGAGACCTGAAAGACATATAAGCTGGATTTAGGACAGAGTACTGTACTATGAACGTCATAATGTTTTCTAGATGATCTCTCAGAATTTGAGCTTTATTCTGTCCTTGAGGGCTTTTTATCTTGCCAGCTTCAGCAAAATGCACCTTTAAATAAGGAGTTCAGGGAGTGAAGAATGAAGGCATCCATTCTTTTGGGAAAAGAAAAAAGTTTAGCCTATGAAATAAAGCATATTGTATATATTGATCTCTTCTTACATGTGGTGCTAAAACAGTAAGAAAAGCTATAGCAAAGTGACTGTAAACTTTGTAGATGTGAAATTGTTCTCTGCAGCTGCAGATTGATGGAGGAAAATGCATCAGAAAAGCATGAAGAGGGGAATCTTCCCTCGTCGTGGGCTCCATGTGTTGTTCCCTTTGACCTCCCATTCAGGTCTTCAGCACACCAAGCACAGAGCCATCCTGTTCTTCCTTTCCTTGCCTAATTTCCTTTTTGCTTCTACACTTTTTTTTTTCTTTCTGCTTTATTTGAGGGGCTACATGATCAGAGCAGGTCCCTTGCTTGCCTGGCTTTCCAGCTATAAGCTTTCTTCTGATTGTTAAGATTATTCACGGTTATTAACTGACAAGAATGTAAAGAGGAGGCAACAGGCAGCTGTTTTGCTAAATGCAGTGAACTGCAAAAAAGAGTCGCAGTTCAAGTATTTATAACAGAGATTTTCCGCCTGGTGTGAATGTCACCTTTTTTAGTCATATATATGCAAGGGAGAACCCTGCAAGTCCTTCTCGGATAAGGCCATCAGCTGGAGGTTTTCAGTTCTGATTTTGTTTTGTTTTACTCTTCCTTGAGGAAATGTTTTTTGAAGAGATTTGGCCTATAGATAGTGGAGAAAAACATAAAAAATGTAAACCACATTGACTTTTAAAGTAGCTGAAGTGTAGAGAAGATTTAGAAAGCCTCATGATGATCCTTGCTTTGAATCCCCTTCAGATTGCCCCTGTGCTGCAGCATCTCAAGTGTTTTCATTACATTATGGCAAAATCGTCTTTTGTTTCCTGCGGTTCTGGTATTTCACTGTTGCTGAAGTTAAGTTTTATAGCAAATGCATGCTTTTTCTCTGCAAATACATTGGGATCCTGTGTCTTGTTTATGTAAGACAGCCATGTAAGTATTGGAAAGCAATTTGTTGGCACTGAGTATGTGCTATCTGAAGGGTAAGATTTACAGTCTCCTGCAGTCCTTCCCTATAGTCATGTCTTTTTGTTGTTTCTTAATTCCCTCATTGCTTACCTGACCACATTTTCCAGGTCTGAGGTATGTTATGTTATCTTCTCCTTTCACCTTGTGTCTCTTAAGTTTGGGTGCTTCTTGGAGGAAATGTCTCACCAGAGAAAGGTGGTCTTCAACTGAGCACCCAGGAATAGCACTTAATAATGAGTTTGTGTGTGGATCATAGTGTCACAGGGAATATTGAGAATTTTGTTTTCCTCCCTGACTTGCTTTCTCTGCTGTTCTCTCACTTTCTCTTTTATTTTTTTTTTAAAATGACATTTTGTTATTTACACATTTGCTAGGTTGTCCATCTGCCGTTGTAATAAACATGCTGCCAGTCACCGCGCTGTGTGGTTTGTGGTGTGAAGGAGCTGACAAACCAGGCTGTCGTGTGCATGGGGATCGTATTCAGGCTTTGTCAGAGAGCCCCTAATGTTGGTCTGGGATTTAGTGATGAGGTGGAGAGCAGTACCCTTCATCAGAGCATTTCCATACAGCTCTCTGGACATTATGAACATTACAGGGCTCCAGGCAGAACTGATTGCATCCCACCCCAGGCTATCTGTGCTCAGCTCATCTGCAAAGGCTGAATCACCAAGAAGATACAGTGGTGTTCCCTGGCAGAAGAGCATGAAGCTTGAAAGAAAATTTCATTTTTTCCGTGAACAGCGTAGGAATGTGTTCTAGTGATCTAAGTCTGAGATTAAGAACAAAACAAAAAATGATCCACTGTCTCTTGGCCGTTCTTGTTGATGAACCGTGTCTACAGCCTTAGAAGAAAAGAGGTGAATTTGCTGTACACTGCTGGACATTAATGCTGTCAGGATCAGTCAAGAGGTTTAGAAATGAAGAGGGGTGTGCTGGAGGCTGCCGGTATCCCAGGATCAGGATAACTCAGGAAGAACAGCTTGGAAGACAGCAGTTTTCAGGGAAATTTCAAGGACTTGTTGGTTTCATAGCTCTCTTTATCTCCTTCCCCTTGAAATTCTTAGTTTTAGCAGCTCTTTTGGACCATGTGGTGGCAATCCAAGCCAGGTGACCCATGGGTGAGAACGGGAGAAGTGGCTTCAGTAGCTCTTTAGTACTGTTTCTTGTTGCAGCTGATAGAAATGCCTTGAAATTACATGTGGGCTGGTTTTCTTATGCAAAGTTTTCGTATGCGGATTTTTTGATACAGGACATCGAATACTCACCAGATGGATGGGGATTTTCACATATCGAGATCTGGGTTAGATTTCAGCCAGCCAATACTCCCTAACTTTTTAGATTATGCATCTTTGGGACTGAATATTTCCCATTTCTTCCAGGCACATCATTTAGGCTGATTTACCCTCTGTTACTTCAAATCTGATGCTGTATCCATCTTGACATTGAAGTGCGCATAGCTGGTCCTGCACAGTCACCTGGGTGACTTCTGGACCATGCTGCCTCTTGCATCTTCATGCTGCGGACAAAATCAAGCCTGTATTTCTCACTTCTACCATCTCAAAACTCTCCAGACCCACTCAATCGTTCTTTTTTAATACGAATAGTCTTAAAAGTAATAGCAAACAAATAAATTGGAATAGCCTTGTGAAGTACAAAGCTGGCTTGCACAAATCTAACCAGCTTTGTACATCTGTTACTGCCCACTCCCATTGAGTCATACCGAGACTTAGTCACCAGCATGCTCAGTCTCACAGTACGACTTATATATCTGTCTCCAAAACACATGCTGCAGTCTAGATGGTATGGGGGAGGGAGAAAAGCAAAGCAATGAGCAACCTACTCCTAAAGGAATAAAGCAATGTAACAAGTCTTATTATACTATACTATGACTAGTATATCAAAACAACAAAAACAAAAGGACAGAAATTCCTGTGCATGTCAGTTTTGAATCTTTCCTTGTGCAATAATTGAGTGATTTGATATAAATCCTCAAAGGCTTCTAGAAAGGGTTGTTCTCAAAAGAAGAAAATTCTCTATTCAATCAGAGCTACCAAGCTATGCCCTCTATTCCACAGAGTTCAAACTTTGGATTCTGCTCACAGGCTATTAGCATTTTTAGCGTATTTGCTATTCAGAGTTTTACATAGGCTTGTAATAGGTACAAATCCAAGACTGAGCTAAAAAAAATCTGCTGGGGTGCAGACTGAGCTGAAAGAAACCATTCACAACTAATGTTAATAAAAATCCTGACTTTCTTTGTCCTTGGTAGGATAGTTGAAGTAGTTATAGCTCAGTAACATTAGCAGAGGAGGAGACACTGAGAGCCCTGTTAAGGTGTGATGCTGAGGAGTGCAGCTTTTAGCAATTTTTGGTAAGATCAGGGCTTTTGTCAGCACTCAGCTTAATTTCTCTGTATCTTGTTTTCTTTGTTTATTTTATTAAAGGAGCTGTCTCCCCATCTTGAAAAGCTGTCTTAGTAAAGTGTCACCTCCTGCTTGAGTTATGTTGTAAAAAGAAACTGTAATGTCTGGCAGGCATTTCACATCCTTAAATTTGGTGCAATCCTAGCGCATATATAGAACTCAGTGAAGCAGAAAAATAATATCTCATAGGTGACACCATCAGTAGTCAGGACTGCATGATGCTACCTACGCTAGGACTTTGAAGTTGCTTATAGCTGAGGAACCCAGCCTCTCGGCAGAGACAGACCGCAGGGCTACCGTGAAACTGTTCTGACCTGAGTCACCTCTGAAACATGGCCAAAGAGTTGACCATGTTCATGGGACATAGACCCACCACCATGGGCGGAGATTTCACATGACCTTGTTGTTCATGGCCATGCCTTGCGTTTGAAGGGACAGTTGCAAAGGATGGCAGCAGGGAGCTGTTTGTGAAATATTCTTTTGATACCCAGCCCTGAAATTTTGGACCACTGTTGAGCAGGGCCATAAAAAGGTCCTACTTCCACCCAAAATACCTTGGAAATTAGTCTCTGACCTTTCAATCACAACATGCCCCAGAGTGCCTTGCTGGCTCCTTGGCTTCAGCCATTGCAGAGAAGCTTTAAAAGCCTAGCTGCCAAAGTAGTCTTGAAACAAAACAATAATTAAAAAAGTATCCTGTTTATTCTGTGTTGTTTACTGGATTCAAGGCTTTAGTGGTCTGTTATTTAAGCTTGCAGCCTCCACAACAGAATTGCTGGAAGCCCTCTTCTGACACCAAGGTCTCCAACTGCAGCAGCATCCAGACCAGCATGTCTGGGCAAGCCTTTGTGGCAGGAATCCTCGCCAGTAAGGAAAGGAACAGTGAAACTGGCTGGAAAAGGTGAAAAATGGCTTGGCTAACCGAATCTTGCTCCTGTTGCTATTTGGCTATGCTATGCCAGCCAATATATTTGCTTTCTGTATCCTAAAATGTGGTTTTCCTTCCTATTCTCCAAAACAGTTCTGAGAAAAGGTTGTTTGTTTTCCCAGAATATCAAAGAACAAAAATTATATTCTTCCTTCTTTTTACATAATCCTAAGTATTCTGATACAAGGAATAAAAGGAAAGGAGAAGGAAAAAGAGCTGGAATTAGGACAGATCACCCTCTAGATGTAGGGGTAACCAAGACAAGAATCACCTTAATATTAGTCTCACTTTTGGAGGAGAAATTAGTGTGAAGAATATGTAACCTTCCAGATTCTGTTCTCCCCCATGGGGAAATAGGGAAAGAAGGGGTAGAGAAGGTAAGTGCGCTTGCAGACTGTATTATCCTGACTTATACCCTGCAAAAACTAAAGCAGCAGACAAGCCTATTAACTACAATAAAGACAGTGTAGTTGCTTTTTTAGATCCATTAACCTCCTGTGCTATCAATAAGAAAAGTCCTGGAAAATCACCTGTTGAGAAGGTGGTGTGGGAGATTACCCTCCCCAGGAGGGAGCCTGGCTGGTAGCAGGAGCACCGAGCCGTGGCTTTGCTGTGTCACAGCTCTGCTGTCCTCTGGAAAATGCTTTGATGTCCCTGGGGCTGTATTCTTCAGCAAATATAACAGGACCTGCCATGATAACCTCTTATAAATAAAAGTGGATTGAAAACAAAATAAATCTGAAGCAGCTTTAAAGTCTGTAAAGTAAATCTAAACTGCTCAAGAGGTCATTTTTTTCTAATTGGGGATGGTAGGAGTGATATCTGGCTGTCAGACGGCGCTGAGCGATGTGAAGGACTGGCTGAGGAATAGGAGCATGGCAGGAAAGCTAACACAACTTTGCAAAACAGACTTTGAATACTCTTAATTCCAGGTTAGCAGCACTAGGAGCTACAATCTCTGGCGGCCTTTGTTTCTTACAGGGATGATCATAGACTGTGGTCTCTACAGAATTTGTTTATCCGAGGATATAATGCAGGACTGATGGATACAGGGAGGGATGCTGTTTGTTCTTCAGCCAGGGCTCTGCAGTCTCAAACGAGAAGCACTCTTCCTCGTACCAACGCATCACTGTATGCCTTTGGCAGAAGTTTTTTAAATGTCTCTCCAGAACCATGTGATTTTCCAGGACACTTATTCCAAGCACAGTAAGCAGAGCTGGAGAGCTGTCTAAGAACAGTTTCAATCCCAGGTTAATGGCAGAGTGAGCCTTCAACATGTATTAGTTGGCATAAGATCAGAGCAGTCAGATATGTGATAAGAGCTGAGGCTGCACCATTGGCCTGTCAAGAAGTACTGTGGTGTTTTGCAACACTTTTGGAGTTGTTTTGTTGTTGGTTTTTTTTTTCCTTTAAAGAGTTACTGTATCATGAACTGCTTCGTCACATGTACTTCTGGATGAAGAAGAACACAAGAAAGAAATAGATATCTAATCTGTATTCTGCAGTGATACATGCAAAGAGAAAACAAGCATCTAATATTTCCTTGCTTAACCAACAGATTGGAATTGAGAGAGCAATATTTGGAGCCTGGCATTTGATATATGTATTTTTTTCCTTCTGTAAATGGATGCCTTTGCATATAGAAAGTGAAAGATGAAAAAATTGTTAGGTAGCAGCTACAATTACAGACTTTATCACAGGACTAAAAGTCCTAAAATTATTATCCTGTTCGAAATGTCCTCCAGCCCTGTATTAACAAAGAAAGGTCTCCTGCTGTCCAGAGAGGTATAGCTCCAGTTATTTCTGCTTACAAGTAGAGATCTCCTGTTCTGCATTTAAAGACAGATGAAATAAGCATATCTCCATCATATCTGAGAGTTAAAAATTAGAACAGAGTTATCAGCTGGGTTTCATGATATTTTTAGACTTTAGAATGTAATATATACAAGTTTTTAAGCTTGGAATTGTAACTGGGCACTGAAATTTAGCTCCTAGGAAAACAGTTGTACCTACCTACCCCTCCTGTTTTTGAAGGTTTCTGCTCAAAAGAAGTTATGGTTTCTTTCCCAGCTGTTTCAGGTTTCCTGAACAGCTTTTTCAACTCTGATTACTAGATGGGTGTCCCCTTAAAGCCAGTTTCTTCCATCCAGTCTCCAGCCTTCCCAAACAGCAGGTTTTCTCTCTGTGGATTACAGCAAGTAGCAATATAGAGCCGCTAATATGTGGAGCTCAAAAGAGGTTATTTCCTTGATTTATTCCATGGAAAATGGCTTAGCCCACATCAGATTCCAGCTTCTGCGCTACCGAAGATGGGTAGAGGAAAATGTTGGTAAATCCTTTGGCTAAATTAAAGTAAACACGAGGGGCTATGTTTTTGTGTAACTTTCCATTAGGCTCTTAAACTTCTTCACAGAGATCCTTCACTTCAGTCTTGCAGTAACATATGAAATAGGAATAATAATCCATTTATTGATAGTGTTTATAAATGCCATTTATGGCTGAATAATTTTTATATGGAATATGTAAGTCATTTTGTCTTAACTAATCATAAGAATAAGCAAATTAATAGAGAAGCTTTTCTTTAAGGTCCTGTGGTGCCTGGTTCAGCCTCTGTCAAATCTTCATAACAGTGAAAATCGAAACCAAACAAATTGCCTCTTCTTTTGGTTTTGAGGTGTTTGCTTATGTTTTCATTTGCAAACAAAGGTGATGTGAAACACAGATGCCAAAGCAGGGCAATGAAGGTGAAGTTACATAGTTGGGGTGGTGCTTTGTAGTTTGGGCCTTTGTAGATAGTTCCCATTGAGTTTGCACAGATAGAGCCGGGAGCATACTAATTTGTCATGAATACTTTGGTTTGTGGCCTAATGATTTGGGGCCAGCTTGGCCAAGCCTGGCTGCTGCTGGGTTTTTTTGTTTTTGTTTTTGTTTTTTTTTTTCCAACTTGGCATGAATTACTCCCATGTGCTTCAGTTCCAGTAATTCAATATTTTGTTCCTTATTTTTGTTGTTCGTTATGTAACCAGAATATTTTAAAACACTTGTAAGGATTATGCCCGAGTTACACATTTTTGAGCATATTTTGGATTTAGTATGATTACACAATGTGATGTGATTAGACCTGTGGCTGCTCTGAATTCTGAAGGCAAGCAAGCCTTGCAGACTTCCCAGCTGGTGCTAATTTTTAATTAAACTCTATTTAATCTCAAATCAGGTTTATGTGAAATTGCTATTTATTTATGTTTTGAACTATTTTAAATGGGATGCAGATGTGGTGGTAGAGAAGCACTGAATCATTACTTGGAAAGGGTGATGCCTTGCATCTGGGAGATTCTGTGTTG
Organism: Haliaeetus albicilla; assembly: GCF_947461875.1. Classification (NCBI taxonomy): domain Eukaryota; kingdom Metazoa; phylum Chordata; class Aves; order Accipitriformes; family Accipitridae; genus Haliaeetus; species Haliaeetus albicilla. Next base: position 73,398,819 of record NC_091484.1, read on the forward strand.
GGGAGGTATTTCTGACATTTAGATCAAGATTTGGGATCCAAGACTTAGTTCTTCAGCACACAGCATTAGGCAACCCCATGGTTTTGGTCATAGAATTACTCATTATCTACTTTTCTAATCAAACATGCTAAACTTGACACTAATGTAATTTCCTTATGCATGTAGAAAGGAGCTCTAAAAACCCCATGGCTGGAACACAAAGTATCATAAACAGAACAGACGGCAGGAGGTAGAATATAATTGCAGTTTGTTTTTGTTAGTTAAAGATGAGCATGTGTGCTTTTGTTACGGCTTTATTGTCTTTAGTTGCTCAGACTTGGGTTCTCCTCTCTCATTTGTGCAAGTGAATTGGTTATTTCCTCCCCAAGCACTGCGTCTTTGTTTTCTCCCTCTGTTATATATGTTACATATTTTTCAGAAGATTGACATATTCTCATTCAGGTTTTGTTTATTGCCATAAATACTCTTTAAACTAAGATTATACACCCCACTAAAGGCAAGATAGGCCATTTGCTGAGAAAGTGGCTGTATTTAAACGGTAATTTCCCACGAATTTTTCTGTGGGATTTGGGTACCTCCCCTTGAAAGTTTTAGCACAGGACTTTTGACTTTGGCTGCACAGGTGCTTTTTCATGGTGATGTAGTGCAAGCGCTGGTAAGGGCTCCCTATTCACTTGTTACTTACATCTGCCATTGGTTTCACAGCCAAAAAGAATGATCAAAGCCCATGTTATTGCTTACCAGTAATTGCTATGGGTAAAGCAGTGGGCACTTTGGAAATAACACCACGGGCTACAATCGTGGGATGGTCTGATGGAAGGAAGAAGACATTAATATAGGACTTCAATTTTTCTTCTCTGTCCTGGCAGGATCTCAGCTCATTTGCCATGCCATTCTTGGACGGTGATGTGGAGAGCACAGACAAAAATGCTTCTCGCAAGGTAGGATATTTCTAAAGCTTCACTTTCACCGTAGTGTTTGAGTGCCTTGGTGGTAAACACAATTTATTAGCCATAAAAAAGCCTGGGATTTTACCTTTCCTGCCATTCCATTAACCTGTTGAGAGTGATGCACTAAGGCAAATGCAGTGAATTTTGCAGACCTTACCATGATGGTGCTTATGCAGTATAACCTGTAAACAATGCTAACCTCTGGTGATATTGTTTTAAATACTGCAGATGTTGTGTGTAACACTGTTGTAATTCAATGAAGTGGTATTGCATAACTGTATTGTCGAGAATATAGTTAGCTAACAAAAAAAAGCTAGCTACAGAAATACAGTGCCCAAGCAGGTGTCTGGGGATGTTGGTATGTGTTCCTAGAATTGCCTCCTGATGGTTGCTCTCTGGTTACGGAGGTTTTAACTGTTCAGTGTCCTTGTTCTATCTGTCCTTGGCATTGGCAAAATGAGCTACCTTCATTTGCTGAAGCCATAACGGTAGGGGCTTCCTGTAAACAAGGTGGAAAGGTTCCTTCTTGATGTGGGATTAACTCAAGGTTATCCTTCTGGAGGCATTGCTATGATGTGTTTTTCTGATGGCCCACTATTAAATTAAACTAATACATTCACAGAGTTTGCATGCTTTAAAATGATCAGGCGAGCATATTCACTGGATGACATTAGGGATGGTTATATAGCGCCTACACAATCTTCAAAGTAATAAAAATTGTGGGTGGGATCTGTCATCTTCAGGTCCCGGCCTCATCATTTTCACAAAACGCTGAAGTACAAGCCGGTCTGCTAAATGTAAGCCTCCTACCAGCCAAGTTACAGGCTTGGTGAAGAGAGGTACTCCTCCGAACAGTAGATAACCCCAAAAGCTGATCTATAGCTACACAGCAGACCAGTTTGACTTGTCACAGTATTTACAAGGCTGTGGACCTCTGTGAAGATTAAACCCGCTACAAGCCATTTGTCAAAGAGTCTGCAGTTATAGTTCAAGGCAGGTGAAGCAATAAATATCTCCTTAGTGAAGCTAATCTGCATCTAGAACAATAACTTCGCTCTGTTGACAGCATGAGTTTCTATCCCTTTGCACCTTGCAGCAGAGGACAGTTGTTTAAAAAATTTCTGCAACCCATCAGTAATTGCATATATTTATAACATTGGCCTTGTTCTTTCCTGCATTGGATGTCTTAAAACTGATGTAGGAGTCACTGATGCAGAGGAACTCTTGTAGATGCCAGGGAAGCTAAAATATACAGTGTTATCAAAACTTGCTTGTTTGGAGGGTTTGAATAAAGTGAACGATGTGATGTTTTTGGAAAGGATTGTCACGCTGGAAGAAGGCAGGGGTTTCTAGCTAAAACTTGATTTTTTCCATTTATCACCTCCTTTTCCCAAAGAAAGGTGAGAAAGCTGCATGGATCTCAGTCATGAAGAAAAAAATACACCAAAGCTAATCTCGCTCATGTGTAGTATTACATGATATTGTTTAATGATTTGCACTTTACCATTTATGATTCCCCTGTTTTTCCTCTTACTGGTCTTGGGACTCTCTTTTGATGAGTGCTTGTCTTGGAAGAATTGGAAGAACATTTCAGTAGTTGCCCCTTTTTGCAGGCTTAGTAAATGCTGGGGTTTTTTCCCTAGACTTGGATCAATTGCTGCTTATGGAAGTGCAGCTAACTCTGGAATAACCATGCAACTAGGGCTTAACATCTGAAATTGCATTTTTAACTGACCTTTTTGACTGAATGTATAAGACCCAGAGTTTTTTTCTAACATAGTACTTGGAGCTCTGTTCAACATACACAACACAGTGGTAAGAAACGAGCTGGCAGTGCCCAACTTCTGATAAGAAACAGATCATCTAATAAAATCCATTGCCACACATCTCATCCTATATATCGTTTTCCTCAGTGTGAAGGATGGGATCTTTGCTGCTATTGAATAATGAGTAGCATTAGACTGCAGTATTTATTTAATTCTAAAAGTTTGCCAGTCACTACTGGGGCTACATAAAGAAGTCCCCAGGTTACTCTTCACTTTCAAGTGAGATGGTTTTTCTTTGTTCAAGTTTGAAATCACAGTATTGTGTGGAACTTTTGTATATTAAAAGCCAGTATTTCATCAGTAATGTGGCTTTTCCATTCACCATTCTTGTTGGAGACAGGCAATTCATCAGGGATGTCTCTCTTCCTGCACTTAACTCTTCTGTCGCCTGGGCTATAGATTAAGGTAGAGAAGAGTAGTTCATAACCCATCTGTCCAATCTGCCATTAATTTAATTCTCCTGTTCTTTGTGAAAGGCTTTTAGAAACTGAATTAACATTTTTCACAGAGATCTTCAGCACTTTACCATGCAAGTGTCTCTCAATCATTATCCTGTGATGACAATCCTCATGACATAGCTAGGAAACTCAAGTGCAGAACTATTTGTTCAGGTTCACATAGGAATTTTTTGGCAGGGGTGGGAATGTGACACACATTTCCTGAAGTTTAGCCTTAATCACTTCTCATTAACATGGCTACTATTATAAATGATGTATTCTTTCCTTTATGACCAATGGCAGGAAGGGGATAGGGATACTTTTCACCTTCCTCTGCTGAAGATGGAGAATGTAATATTCTGAAGACTCTTGCGTAGAAGTTCTTGGCGTGATGTGATGGAGAAAGGTAGCTCTTGAGCCTGTGGCAGGTATTCTGGCCCTTCTTATTGCCTGAAAAAATGCCTTAATACTTGTGCTGGTAGCTTTGTCTAAAACAACTGGTAATGCTGATTGCCCCATGCTCAAAGCTAGGACTCTCCAGAAATGGCTTGAATCCTCCTTGCAGAGAGACCTTAGAGGATCATTAAATATGGCAGTATAGACAACTAGGAGCTGAGAAGCAATTAGATTTACTGGATTTCCTTGGTCTGGGAAAAGACGGTGAAAGAGGGGCAGTTCAGAGACCTGGAAAATCATGAGTGATGTGGAGCGTCATTCAGAAAATAATTCTGGTACAGCGTGGCAGGGCAGCAGTCAAGGATGAGTGCCCCTCTGCACTCAAATGGCTCTATGAATTTTAGAGGTCTTAACACCTTGAATTTTTATAGATCTTTCATCTAAAATGTAGGTTAAAGGATAAGGTGTGGAAATTACAGGAAACTGATAGCCGTTGCTTTCAGCTGAAAGCCCAGGATTGTGAATGATTAGAGAGAAGAAAATGACACAAGGAGAAAATTGTCCATGGGGAGGCAGCTAGCAAATTATAGATGGATTAGGGAGGAGGAGGAGGAGGAAGAAAAGAAGTTTGAAGAATGATATTGATCCATTCCTTTATGGAAATAATAGAATTGTCATAAAAATATAGAATAAAGCTTGGAATAGAAGCGCGCGTTAAAAATTCTTTTCTCTACATGGGGAAAAAGCTGGTGAGATGTTTATCTTTGATGACAATGGTGACTCTGTCCTATTAATGACTTAAGTGTATTTAAAGCAGAAGATGCTAAAGCTAGACATTTTAAAATTAAATCCAAACAACTCTGATAAAACACCCTTGAATGAATTGGCAGACCTTTCTCTGACTAGTGCCGATTTTGAATAAATCTTGGAGCAGAGATGAAGTTCTGAAAGACTGCAAAAAAACCCAATTACTGTGTTAATATTTACAATGTTTGCAATTAGGGTAATTTACAGGTTTGTCAGTCTAACATTAGTCCTGGGCAAAACAATGAAATATCTAATGTTGAATAGTTAATGATGCTATTATAATAGACTAATTTGGATTGGAATGAATGGTAAACAGTTCTTATTGAACAAATGTGGGGAGTTAAATGAATTATAAATTTGGTTGGAAAATGTCATAGTATCGGTGTCATGTATATAAAAAAGTAGCACAAGACATTTTGATTTAAGAAACTGGAATGATACTGAATAAACATGGCGCCTATTAAATGAATAAAAACCTGGCTGATAAAACAAATTGAGACTCATCAGTGGAAAATTTTGTTTCTAGGCAGACAAAACATTCTGTTGCTACACTATATCATACTTTATCAGTGACTTGAAAGAAATACAGGCTCATTACTGATACAATTTGTAGTCCATACAAAAATGAGGGGCAAGAGAATAGTAAACTCTGAGCAGGGAACTCTCCAATGTCGAATGACCTGAATCACTTAAAACATATTTTGCAAACAAACAGTCCATCTCAGTTTGGCCAAACTGTGATCAGTTACACCTAGGAGGAAGTAATGCAGACTTTATTTTTGGGAAGTCTGTCATAAAGCCTTGATTAGATTTTGAGAATAGCTGTACGTAATCAGCTGTACATGGATTCTAGATGTGACACAGTGGTGAAAAGATTAGTTTGGTTTTTGGATGTACGAACAAAAGAATAGGGTGAAAAGTAGAGGGTTTGTTACAACTGTGTTTGGCACTGACTCGCAGTTCTGTTATCAGTAATGCAGGAAAGCGTTGATGAACTAGGATCAGAAAACATCCGAGGAGTGACTCCAATATTAAAGGACTTCAAGGAGCGCTTTATCCTGCTTCTGGTCCCAGCATTGTTTTTGTTTTGTTCAGTGACTCATGGGAACTGCACGAGCAACCCCTGGAACAGGGAGGAGAAGCAAAAAATATGCCATTTTTAGCCTCCCCTTCACTCCTTTTAATTTATTTTTTCCCAGTCTTTTAATTATCCATTTCTTTATGAGCAGTGAGGATGGGGAGCATGTCCTGGATGGTCCCACAGCCTTGGCATGGGGCACCTGCTGTGGATGCAGTGAGCCTCAGGGCAAAGGCACGTAGGACAACCACTGCACTGTCATGTGCATGGCTCCTTCCCACCCACTGCTTTAAAATAAATGCAATTAAGGTTTAGGAAGTGGACAGGGAGCCAGCCCTGCTTTCACCTTTCTTTAAACCTGCTTCTGCCTTTGAGCAGCCCTGCTCGCTGCTGGAAACCTTACCCCGACCATCCGTACAGCAATGCAGAGCTCTCGGAGCCTGCCAGAGCAGCCAGCCGCATCCCATTGTATTTTAATTTGGGAAAGTGTCATTGTACTTTAGTTTTGGGAAGTGACATCTCTGATCCTGTAAAATACGTTGTCATCTCAATTGTAACTGCTCATGCAGAACCAAGGGAACTAGTGGTGGTGAATGTGACCACATGGTGCCTGGAAGAGTAAGTCCTTCATTACCTTTCAGTCTAATGAAGTCAGCTCTTGTGTTTCTGTGAGCTCTTTTATTCCAGCAGCATGAAAGAATCATCCAATTAACTTTATCAAAGGGCTTTTTTATTGAGATTCAGTGGAAGGGCAGGAAACAAGTACAGACGTCTATCTGGTGTATCGTCTCTAATTGTGTTTACTGTCCCTGTCAAGGATGGTGGGAGGTGATTCCTTTTCTGTTACTTGCCTTTCAAAAAACTTTTTCAGTGAAGAGGCAAAATAGAGGTCAAATAACTCACTGTTGTAAAAGGAAACAGAACTCAAATGCTCCATAAATGTCCTAACTACTTGGTGTTGGAGAAAAAAGGAATGGAGCTTAGGAGTGTTTAATAACTTTTGCTTAAATTCAGAAGCATTTTGAAAGGCTGTTTAGCTTGAGCCCATTTGTATTCCAGACAGATTATTTTTTCTGACTGTTCTGAAAAATGAATCTAAATTCACCAGAAACTGAACCAGAGCCAGAGATTTTTCAGGGGGGGCGTCCTCTGGGGAAGGCTGCGTGCCCAAGAAAGGACCCGTTACTGGAGCACCCTGGCAGGGGAGCAGAGGACATGGGTGTGAAGAGGTGCGGTGGCAGGGACAAGGGCGATGCCTGGGTTTCCCTGGCTCCGACACAGCCTCTGCCTGTGCATGGTCAGGGTCTTCTCAGCAGAGCTTGTTCATTTTTCTGGGCACATCGCTTTGGCAGGACGCTTCTCTTCCCTGCAGTTAAGTGGTCCTGAAATTCTAGGTTGGGAGCAGAAATGGCTTCTTAGAGAGGACTTTATTTGGTAGAACAGAGGGATTAGATTTTCAGTACAAAGCATGGGAAAGAAAACGACAATATTGGGAAAATTTCTGCCTGTGAGTGAGAAGAGGCAGAACTGAGATAGTGTGTGGACAACAAGAGACTAGTTTGTGGTGAAGTATGAATAGTTTGGTCTCTTTGCATATTGGGTTGGGGATTACCATATGGTAGTGATTAAATGTAGTGCACTTTAATCTTTCCTGTAAAATAAGATGAAAAATCCTGAGTCAGGTAAGAAAATAGATGAAGGGAAAGATGGCAGCCTGGTATTGAAAGGATAGCTGTTGGGTGGAGGGACAAAACTGGCAGGGTTTCTCCAAGCTCAGTCCTCAGTCTTTGCTAGTAAGGCTGAGACAAAAAATAGAAGTATACTAACCAAATCTGTTGATGATGCAAAGAGAGGTGGTTTTTTCATCATAGGGAAGGACCTTATACAGGAAGACCTGAATGACCTTCAGGATGGATAAGTCTTAACAGCACAAGATACAAGGTTGTTCACTTGGGGTATGTCAACAGGAGCAATAAATAAAAGAGGTCAGGGAGTGTTCTCTTGGCCCAGAGATGAAGGGCTTGGACACAGTCCTGTTGCAGAGCTGAACTCTTGCACCCACTAGAGCAGGGTGGCCACGTGCAACCTGGGACTGTCCCTGGCTTGTGCTCTGTCCGAGCCCAGGCGGCACCTGAGGAGTGCTTACAGCACAGGCTAAATCCCTGTCAGATGGTGAGTGAGCAGGAAAGCTTTATGGACAAGTGCTCGATGGTTTGAGCCTCTTTCCAGCTGTTTTATTCACCAGTATGGGGTAGTCTGGGACTGGTAGTGGTTTATGTTGTGAATTTGTCATCTAGGAGTTTGTTGAAAATGAAGGTGTGGGTCTGCTGCTCCATCATAGGGTGGCTCTGAGCCATTAATGTGCGTAGCTAAGAGAAAGGAAGAAGGGATTAGGAAGAGAGAAAGATTCCCTCATCCAGGTGAAATGACAGGGGCCTCTTTCAGAATGCTATTTCTTGCGTTTAAATCTTCCAGAGCTGCCCAGCTTGGGGCAAGTGCCACAGTATCACTTTAAGTATCATTCCAAAAATTGAACATTAAGTCTGCTAGATGCCAAGCACTGCAAGATATGTCTCATTTTGTTGCTTTATTTTCAACAGTGGCTGGTTCTGGATGTATTTTAGAAACCTGTCTAAGATAATTTGGTGTATACAACAGAGCAAAGTCTCTCCCTGGTCCCCAGCTGAGGATCCTTTTGTGCTTTGAAGCATGAAAACTGGTAGTGTCTTAAAGCATTTTAGGATATATTTACTCAGTGCTATGTAAGGTAACCAGTTTAGCCTTGAACAAGCGAAGTCAGTTGCTAGAAACAGCACATCTGATGCAGCGTGGGGCTGTGCTTGGTTGCTTAACCTCACTGGGGAGCACACTGCTGAAGGCCGAGGGTAGGGTTGCACTGGCACTATTACCGAGCTGCCAGTTTAGCCCTATTCCCGCTGCACTGTTCTCTGCAGACATACAGTCAGGAGCTGACATTTCTCTCCAACATAACCAGTTTTAAGGTTTAAGAAGTCTAAGGTTAGGCATAGAGCTCAAAGATCCCATATATGATCTGCACAAAGTCAACACAGGGAATGTTTTTTTGTTGGTTGGTTGGTGGTTTGGTTTTTTTTAGTTAGGTGAACAGTCTTCATACTTAGAGGAGTTTTTCAATTTGTTTGATTAGACCTTATTTGTGCATTGACTTGTATTGTACTTCCATTGTGAGTTTGGATTCCTTATCTCCAAAGGCCAATTATCTGGTCAGGGTCAAATGAGCCATATCACCACATGCATTTATTAGGTGTGTTTCCTATTTATGCCCATTCTCACTGCTTTTCCTGGACCAACACAAACTGATGTACAAGGTTTATTAATGTGAGAAACCAGGGTGCAATACTTTTTTTTGCTGCTACAACTCAGCTGGAGGAATAGTTATCTTTCCAAAGCACACGTAGGAGTTTTGTGCCCACCTGCCTGTTGTAGCTTCAGGAAATGAGTCCAGAAAGCATGAAGAACAGGCTGATGATCCATCTAGCTGTGTAACCTGCCTCCAGCACCACTGCCAGAGTCGTCATACCGAATCTGCATAGGATGGTGGGATTTATTCTACAGCAGAAATTCTTCCACATTCCCAGCTGAAGTATGAAAATTAACATTGCCTTGTGACTTTTATATATGCTGTGATAACTGTTGTTGCTGCTGATTTTACTCATAGAAGCACCTAACCATCGTTTAAAATTCACAATCTATTAGCCTCAAATAATATTCTAAGAAAGCAGTCCTGTTGTAATTCCCAAAGCAAAATCACAGGTATTTATCCGCTTTGATGGTGGGTGTAACCTGTGTATAATTAACATGTGGAGCGGCTGGGGAAGAATTCGATGTAGTAATTTCCTTTAATTTAGTAGCATGCACATGTGTATTTAGCAGCGTGCCCCTGGTGCTCCAACAATTAGCTGATTCATCTGCCTGGTGTGATGGAGAGAAAGCAACTGGTTGTGATTGCAATAAATAAAAACATCCCGCTGCTTCTGCTCAGAACTTGAGAACAATTTGCTTTCATGTCTGAGTTGTGCGTACAAGGGAATACTGATGTTATTTGACAAATTGTTGCTTGACACTTTACATTTCTAGAATAGCTTTAGCGTGTGAGGATACCATAGTCTTTTAAAAGTGTCTCCTAGCAGTGTGTTGTTATAACCAACCAACCATGCAAAAAAGTTGACATGAAATATTAAGGGTGGCACCAGAATGACGTCCTTCTCTTGGCTTTACAAATGTCATAGCTTGTCACTTTAGGAAAAGCTATAATGAAATTGCCATCCTGGAAACAGTCCTAAGTTATAGTTCTAGTGGCAGATTTGTATTATGATTTAAATGAACTTGAAAATATTCTTACTCCCCAGTTGCAGGCAGTAGATTTGGCGACAGACCTCTAAATCACAATGCAAAAGGAGGTGCTGTTGCACTACTTGGTTGTTTCCTGAACTGTGTAGTTGTGAAGAGAATGACATATAAGTAGTCTCAGATGATTTACAGATGATATTTTAGTAAAGTTAATGAGCTTTTATGAAAAAGCTACCGCTTTGGGACTATTTACCCATGACAAAATTGCTATTTGTTTATTAATTTACTTATAGTGTAGTTATTATTCCAGGTATCAGTCAAGGGATTGTGCCCTATTATTCTTGATAAATACTCACCAGGAGAAGGTCTGTGTGCCAGAAGACTTAGAGTGGGAATAAAGGAGATACGGTCCTCATGGCAGAATAGATGTGTAATATGAAATGAGTTTTCAAGATTGCACACAGAATCCATGACAGAGCTGGGAGGCAAACGGGAGGCTCAGGCCATGGCATTAAGCTTGAAACACTATTTTTTTCTTCTCTGGTGGTTATTGTCAGAGTGTTTGGTACCCAGTGCTTCAGTTAGAATTGATTTATCCTTTCCAAAAATTTCTCCTTGAGGGCAAATGCTCCTCTAATTCTTCTGCAAAAGGTCAAGTACATTTTTGAGGTATTTTTGCCTATGTTGTCAAAAATAAGTGTGCAGGTACAAAAAGCGTTTGTGCATCCTGCCAGACATCTCTGTGCTGTGCAGAGGAGCACAGTGCAGAATTCAGTGGCTGTCCAAGGCTGTGCTGTGCCAGCACGTCTCTGTGCCCCTCTTAGTGACCCACACTGTTAGTGTCCCTCTCCAGACCACATGCCACTTGCCTTTTAAGTCAGAAACCTTCCCAAATGGGAGACCATGCTCTCTGCAGGCCCTTCTGCAATTCCCATGGAGCAGGACCCATTCCAGCTCTGTCCCATCCCGAGTGGAAAGAGGAGCTGGTCCAAAGTGCATATGCAGGAGACAGAAAGGATTATGAGACGTTGGATCCTGTGTTATGGAGGGAGCAGGTATTTGGCCATCGTGCTGCTCGTACATATTTCTACAAGTGATTTGGAGCTGTGGCTAAACGTTATTTTGAAAAGGGAGTTAATTGCATGTGTGTTTTAAACTCAGCTGACCATTTTTAGCTGGATTCGTATACACAAGCCCTTCACTGACCCAAAGGAAGGCATACGTACCTATGAGGCTTTCATTCATCTCTTCTTTCATCTAAGTCATCCTAATAAAAGATGCTATTTTTCCCTACAAAAACGCCCATACCTAACTAGACTGACCAGACTAGACACATCGAGTGACATCTTCACAGGCAGAAGTTGCTGTCTGCTCCATACCTCCTGGTTTGTGTTGTGTAATTGGGAAGAGAGGAGCAGGCGTGCAAAGGGCTGGAAACTCAGCGGCACGCTTGTCGTGGTTTAACTCCAGCCAGCAACTAGGAAGACAATTAACTCTATCCCAGCTGAAACCAGGACAACGCTACACCCATGGGCACATACACTGTGGCCTTTGCTTACACGTTCCCTGGAGACGTGAAACCCACCACTGCCTTTTGCCAGGAACAGAGCTCTTCATTCATGAGAAATGCCCCCAGCTAAAAAAGCAGCCTCATACCCACAGAAGTACTTTGTGCATCCAGAAGGAAATAAACCCTACATATAGCCCAGGCACAAGCAAATCCCACAGAGGCTTTGGGTCAGCTTCTGTTAATTGTATGTGGGGTTAATTTTATCTTTGCTCCTTTTCTTTGTTTGTTTTTCTGGATTTTTATCCCCTCCTTGCTGGGCAAGCCCGCACAGTGCAGTGCTGTGTTGTGCACAGATATTCAGGCTAGCTGGAAAGCCAGCACAGGTTCCAAAAGAGATACAGCTGTTAGAAAGGTCGTACCCAAGCTCGGGGACAGGGTAATTAGCAGGAATGTCATCGCTCTAAAATGGTTCCTCTATTTTGGGGACTGGACTTGCAATCCCACAGTTGTGGCTGTGGCTGGCATCGCAGAGACCTGTCAGGCACTTGGGAGCTTGTGTACTGTGCTGTGTCACATCATGCGATGGAGATTTAAGTACTGTAGAAGGGTGCTTAAATTTGGGAGGAAGACTTTGGAGCACTGTGTTTCCTTAATGGTGATCATTCATTGCCTTAAATAAATTCATTGCCAGTCATGTTTCAGTTGTCCAGGGAAGGAAGAGGGATGTATGGCAAATAAAAGTAAAGAAAATCCCGCATTATATGTGTGATAATAAAATGTATGCACACATGTTGAAATTTTTTGTGAAATTCAGCGTGTCCTTAAGAACAAAGGGCAGCATGGAGCCCAGAGGTGGCACACATGCATCTGCGTGTCAGTGGAGGCAGGCGCTGGGGAAGGTGAGGTCTGGCTAATTCACCACCTGAATAAACAGGATTTGACTGTATTGAGACAAGTTCAGAGATCCTGATAGCCTGAGCTGAACTGAATTAATGGTGATTTTTTTCTTTTTTCTTCCTTTTTCTCTCCTCCTCAGGTGGAAGAAAGCTACTCTGCAGGAAGTCCGTCAAAAGGCCTTTTCTCAAAAGGGCTCCAGAACCGACCTTCCAGCCCTGTTTCTGCCCCTGTGAGGTCCAAACATAGCCCCGGCTCACCCAAAACAGTGTTCCCCTTCCCCTACCAGGAGTCTCCCCCACGCTCCCCACGCCGAATGAGCTTCAGTGGGATCTTCAGGTCCTCCTCCAAAGAGTCCTCCCCCAATTCTAACCCGTCTACCTCTCCTGGGGGCATCAAGTTTTTCTCCAGATCAAGAAAAAGTAAGAAATTGCTCATGTTATTTCAGGAAGATACACGGTACCTCTGGGCTTGGCCCATACTTTACCTGCGGTAGTGAAGTAAGTGCAGATGAGGCATGTGCTAATTGTTCATTATCGCTTTCACTGACCATGTATTTTGGGTTTCTGACATGCTGGCCATTAGGGTATGACCTCTGCAGGGCCATGGATACCTACGCAAGGCTGAGGAGGGAAATCACGCTTCAAAGCTTTGCTTAGAAATCCTGTATCCATGTTAGTGGGAGTTTTCTGGGTGGTTTCACTGAGGCTGGTTGGACGTCAGCACCAGGACTTGAGAACAGCTGGAGATGTTCATGGGGTTTGTGGTGGAAATGGGCACAGAAAGGATGTCATCTTGGGAGCTAAGAGAGACTCACTTTTGTAGATTCTGTAGAGAATTTCAGGTGGTTTTTTAATTGATATTTCTTTGCCCTGCTGTAGGAGGGGAAAGAGACTTTTACTGGATAGAAGTAAATGGTATGTGTTTCCAATCAAATGACCATTAAGGGAGTGTTTGAGCTCCTCTGTCAGAATATGAAAGGCATCGTAGACCTCCATGGTTCAGAGCACTTGCCTGCTTTGTATTGGGCACAAATTTTACCTCTTCAGCAGCCCGTGGGCTAACACACCATTAAGACTCAGAAATAAGCAGGGTTCAGAAAAGGCTTTGATTTTAAAACTTTCTTGCTGAATAAAGGTTCCCAGTGCTGGTCTATAAACCAAATCTGGTCTACCCAAGGGGTTAGTGGCTATAGGAAGGGGACAGAGTTACAGGGGAAAGAGAGGAATAATATTTTGCCACTGAGGGTGCTGGATTGTCAGACCACAGCGAGTTTTTCTTCTGTGAGCAGAAGAAATAACTCAATGATAAATTGTTGTCAAATCTTCTGTGACAACATAGGTACAGATTAAGTGATGCGTATATCTACGTTTGGCTATATGTTTCCTGCAACGTACTGATAGCTTTCAGTGACTTTTAAATAGTATAGAGGGACCTTCTTGTTTTTCTTCATCAGAGTTTCTCTTCAAAACGTTGGGTTTAGTCAGAACAAGTAATTTCATAGTGACGTTTGTGCACAAGAACACAGCTATACAAACCCATATAGGATTTTTCTTTATGCTTATCAGAAGTTCTGCTGCAGCTTAAATGAAATGACATCTTTTCCAGTCCTTGCCTCTCTCTAAAACACCTTCAGGAGTTTGAAAGTAGCAGAGTCAGTGTTTCTGAAGGACTCCAAGTAGACCCCAAGCATCATTTCTATTCAAGGACATTTGTTCTTCTCTGCTTTAAAGTTCAAGTAGGCTTTTTATGCTCCCCTCTTTTTCAAGCCTCACAAAAATTGACACTCATTTAGGTCCATAGGTTTAAATATTGCATAGGCAATATGCCGCTGATTGAGTACGCAGAGAAGGGCTCACTGCTGCGTGAATAACGGCAATATACACTGCATAGCAAAGCCATCTTGTGACTTTTTAAGGGAGTTATCCAAGTAAATAGCACTGTTTAAGTCCTAGCTAGGTACAACAGAATATTAAATAAAGGAATCTTCCAGTAGTCAGCAAAATCCTTTTGATAAGGTCACATCACTGTCGCAGGAACAGGCTTGGAACAGGGCCACACTATTTTTGAGCTAACAGAAGATACCCATGACCCTGCTGCTCCAAAGAGGGTTGCAGGAATTGCGCTGGGCTTGGGTGTTCATGGTCTTTTGTTTTTCAGGCAGGAGGGACAACATCTTGGAAATGGTGTGATGATTAAAATTGCTGTTTAAATTGATAACTCTTTCCATTCTGCAGCTTTTTGCAGAACAGAGCATTTCTTTCCAGGTGCTTTCACATCATTTAGCTCTCTTACAGAGAGACTAATGCAGATACATACCCTTCACTACCACATTAAAGTTTATTTTATTCAGAATGTGTTAAACAGGGATCGGTAATGAATTATGCTCTTAGGGTTTACTATATTTAATTAAATTTTACTGAGTTTTATTTAAGAAAACCTTTTCAGGACTTCAGGAAATGTGTGGATTAGCATTTCTGTCATATTATGTAGTTTTTCACAAGCAAAAGTTTTGCATTCTGGTACTTTGCAAATAAAGAATAACCCTATGTACTACAAAACACTAAGTTAATTGGTTACGTCCCACTCAAAACAAAGTCTCTGTGGCTTGAACAGCGTTACCTCAGTGACAAGACTTCTCAGACACTCCTCAGACCAGCTACCTCAGACCTTTGCACAGACACTGTTTTGAAGAGCCCTGAGAAGAGCTAAACCAGCATGTGATTCCACATTTCTGAAGGTGCATAGATGCTTCACTGCTCAAAATTGTCACAGCCTACGTGATTAAAATCCCGTTTTCCCAAGCAGCTTGGGATACCTGTGTTAAAAGTGAATGGGACATAGGTTGCTTTGTCAGCTCTGAAACTGTGAGTGCATTGAAATCAGATGGCCTTGCCATGCTTGCCTGCCTTTACATCCCTTCTGGTGCTGGTTTAATAGTATTAAAATGAAAATTACTTGTGTGCTGGGCTGCACTGGGAGGACTATCACCAGCAGGTCAAGGGAAGTCATCCTCCTCCTCTGCTCAGCACCAGTGAGACACATCTGCAGTGCTGGGTCCCGTTCTGGCTCCCCAGTACAAAAGAGACAGGGTCATACTGGTCCAGCAAAGGGCCACTACATTGGTCAGGGATTGGGGCATGTGATATGAGGGGAAGAAGAAGAAGGAGGAGAAGATTTATATCAAATCTGTATTTTATCCAGGCAATCTGCAATTAAAAAAAAAAGCACCAGATAAAAGTTCACAGGGGCTTAGGGTTTTTTTTGTCCCCCACTTTATCTGAAATGAGTCTGTGCTGCACTCCTTTCCCTATCATCATGGAGCAGTATGGGGGGGAAGTATATGCAGCCTTTGTTTTAAATAACATAGCCCATCTTCTCTCCACTTCCTCCTCCCACACATTGTTCAAAACACAGACTAACCTGTTACTCCGCATATTCCTTGTTTTTCTTGGAAGCAACTTATTCCTAGCTTGTTTTCATTTTAAAGGCTATGTGTGGTATTTGCAGCCCTTTCCTTCCCATATAGTTGCTCTTTTCCCAGCTAAGTTATTTTGCCTTCTGAATATACGCAGTTTAGGAAGGGCATTAATGGTTAGGGTAGGACAATATTAAAACAGAAAGTGATTTGCAGACGTGAGGCTTAAAACATTTTCCACGTAAGGCTGGGAGTTTAAACCTTTTGCTCATCTTTAATATTTTATCACTTGTTTTGGCAATAGCCAAAAGCTCATCTTTGTGACTTTTCCCTCTGGTTACCCCAGTTCAGCATCTGGTCATAACCCCACGGCTCTGATCTGACAAAAGATTGCCCTTGAAAGGAAAAACACCTTCCCACAACATGTACTTGGCTGCCAGCCACTTAAGGTATTTTGTAAGTACAGCTTTGAAACAGTAAACTACTGGTTGGGACTTCGCGTCCAGCTTCCCACCTTTGAAAAGGCAACAAATCCACCTCGGCCCCCTCTGGAAGAGGCTCTGCGGGGACATTTTTGGGTGAGGTATGTGCTTGGCCATTGGTGCAGCCCCTTCAGTTCGGGAAGTTCACCACAGAAAAATCCAAGACAGCTCTTCGCGTGCTGGGTTTCTGTATGAGTGCTTGGAAATTTAATTCTCGGCTTTTGAATTTCTTTTTTGTCTGAGAATCTTTTTGCAACAGCACTGTTAGACTGACAATGGAAAACTGAATATGGATTTGGGGTGAATTAAGCTTGGCTGTGAGGTGGTGCAGATGACTTGCTGATGCTGCTCCCCCACACTATGAAGCTTGGTAGATGCAGTCCCACCCAGCGCTGCCCACCTTACACCTCCCAAAGCCAGGTGCCTTCTGCAAGCGGAGACTTGGGTCTATGAGATGTGGAGCTCAATACCTGGGTTTTACCCATCAGTATAGGCACATGAGCAGCCGTGGAACACTGAACAATTACATTTTAATTATTTGTAGACAATTAGATATGAAAAAATGAGTAAATTGGAGTTTTCTAGTTTTAGAATAGCACTTGTGACCTGTAGCTGGCAGGACGCTTCTGCAGAAGCTGACATTGATTTCCTAGATGTTTTTCAGGGACAGCAGGAACAAAGTATGAGTGAAGAGGTACAAGCTGATGTTTGAGGTGCTGTGAAAAGTGACTTCAAAATTGGCAGCCTTGTGGAACTGCTTCCGAGTTTGCCTTAGGTTTGCTCAAAACTGCATGAACTGCTCTCCCGAGGAACAGCTCGGGACCTGATGCTTTAAGATATTATTGACTCTTGTCTGTGAAGGGAGTGCATTTCTCTTGTGTACAAATTTACGTGAGAAAGTATAATGCTAAGAGAAAGAAGAAGTGGCACAAATCTACTCTCAGTAAAGCAAACTGAGGTGATCCAAAGTAAATGCAGGAGGATGAACCACACTGGGGGAAAACACAATTCAGATTACACTTTTCTTGCATGAGCTCTCCCTTCAGAGCCAATACGTATACAAATAAATGAGGAGAGCTTTATTTTACCGAGTGGAAATTAGGGAGCTACCCCTGCAGAGAGGCTAAAATCAAGTACCCTGAATATTTTATTAAAAGTAGATGGTTGTATGAAATATAAGTCATTAAAATGTAGCTTTTTCCCTGGGGGTGAATGCCTCATTTGAAGGACAGCAGGGCATTTTCCAGTCCTGCTCCCCCCCCCCCCCAAAACATCAGTTCAAGTAACAGCAATACTCATGACACATTGATGGTGCTGCCAGTTTTAACAGCAAAGGAAATCAATTAAAAGGTTTCAATTGACCTAAAGCTTTGAATTGCAGTGGGTGGGATCAAAAGATAAATTTAGCTCAGAAGTAAAGGTTGTTTATGAACTTCGAATCGAAAATTAAGCAGCTTTCAAACACCTTGAAGCGGGTGGTCAGATTTGAATCACAGTGAATTTGCACTATATTTGAGGAAGGAAATGTTTTTCAAGATAAAGTTTTATTTTTCTGTTGTCTTTTAGTAATTTTTCTCCTTCTAAAATTCAATATTATTAACTGTGGTGCTCCAAAATAATCCATAAGGAGGGCTCTGGTGCTCCAGTAACAAAGGACCAGAGAGTATTTTTTTCAGAAGACTGTGAAATGCCATACAGAGAGGTTGTCATATTTTATTCATTCTAATAATTTATTTTCTTGGAGAACATCTTGTGGTTAGACTATGCCCTCTCTAAGAAAAGCTTATGACTGTACTAATTTTTACCCATAGATGGAGCAAGTAGCTCTTATTTGCAATAGCCCAGGGAAGAAATGGGGGAAACTCTGCAAGGTTTCATGTTGCCACATTCAGCTCTGCTCCCCTGAAGGCCTTCTAAGTGTGGCTGATCTGTGCTAAAACTTTTCTTCAAGCTTTATGCTGAAATTCATTTCCCCCCAAGATTTTACTCCATATTTATGACATTTAGGTAACAATTTGCAGTGGAGTTTAGTCTGAGACAGGCTGTTGTGGAGGGTCAGCAGCCAGGCGGAGGCATTTCATTTACCATTGGCTCAAGCTATTTCCCACCATTACTCTTTAGAAATACCTTTCCATGACACTCAGTGCCATGTGATGGGATGTCTTTCCTCATGCCAGTTGCTGGAGTCTATATTTGGATTTTTCTTTGTTAAATCAACAGATTCATCCCATAGTCTTGGACACTCTCAGCCTTCGGACCACAACTGTAGAGAACAATCAACTATAACCTGCATCAGGACGCCAAATAGCTGAGGCCACTTCCATCTTCAATTTTTCATCTGTGTTCACAGTCTGCCTTCTGAACGGGCAGGCGGGTGGGATGCCAGAGGGAAAGGCCATGAGGCAGCTTTGATCTGTGGCTGTGACTACCCTCGTGATGCAGGACGAGAGGAGCAGGTTGGGGAAGGATGGGGCTGCTCTGTCCAGGTTCACCTTGGGAGGGTGGCGTAGGCTCTTCCACCATCATCCCATAAAACATAGGATAGGAGCAGAACCATTTCATTTGTCTTGCTCTATTTTCCAGTACTGCTGTGCAAAAACATCTAATGATAATTTTTCAAGCTTACTTTGTCCACAAAGGCAGACAGGGGGACCGACACTGTTCCTTTCGGTCTCATCTACACTAGAAAAATTACTTTTTGCAGACAGCATGTGTCAGCATGGCTGCAGCCGAGCTGATACCACACACAGCTTTGTATGACCAAAGACCAGCCACATTCAGCACCATTTCTCCTGCCAGTTACTGACATCTGCTGTCAGCAGCAGATGATTCTTCTGGCTAAAACGTGCCTATGATGATTGG
This sequence comes from Haliaeetus albicilla, assembly GCF_947461875.1. NCBI lineage: Eukaryota > Metazoa > Chordata > Aves > Accipitriformes > Accipitridae > Haliaeetus > Haliaeetus albicilla. The sequence goes on from NC_091484.1 coordinate 73,417,808, forward strand.
TCTTAGTTTATTTGGAGATATCTTTCAATGCACTCCCCTTTTCACCTTAGTTTCCCATGGTCAGTGTTATCTGCATAGGTGGAGTACATTCAGTATGCTTTTATATTCTTTACTACTCTTTCTAGGCTAAAGGATTTTTCAGACTATCTTCAAATTGCTAATGATTTAGAAGCAATGATGAAAAAAAAAAAGGAAGTTTTTCAGTTTCTAACTTTCATCTGTAGGGTATGGGACAGACCTGTGACCAGATTCATTCCCATCTTCTATCTCTATCCTGGGGTTTAAACTATAGAACATGCTATAAATGATCACACTTTAAAATAATAACCAAGTTATTATTTCTTGTGATGTATAGACAAGACCTTAGTTTTATATTTGCTCTTTTAGACTGCTGCTGGCATGCAGGGGAAATTGAAACTACAGTTTGAACATCTCTAAAGGCTGATGAACCCTGCTGACCTTTCACTGCTGGTCTTCTTTGTGTCCTTTGATAAGAGAGGTCTGCAGGGCAGTGCTCATGTGCAGGTGACTGTTCCACCACAGGTAGTAATGTAAGCAACAGTAAAACTAAAGAGTTTTGAAGTCTCAAGCTGTCTAATCACAGGAAATCATTTGGAAATGAGTTGTGGGGGATTTTTTTGTCGTTGTGAGTTTTGTTTTTTTTTTTAACTATCTGTAGTTTAAAAATCCAGGAATACATGTAGGAGATTTTCAAACATATTTATGTGTCCATTTTCCACTTAGAGCAATCATTTCAGAAATTTTTCCCCAAGCAAGTATTTGGTTTTAATTGCTGGAGAATTTGTGTTTATTTTAGTGGGTTTATTCACAAATTTAATGTTAAGTACATTGCTTTATCTGAATCTTAGTGAATGCTTGTCATGATCCCGTTGAAAATGCATTGTGTATCCAAGCTCTTTTGATATGTTGTTAGTCTGAAGTATTATTAATCACTCAAAGTATCAGATCCAAGCTTTACAGATATCATGGGTTCTCAGCTTCTTAGATAAAGTCCATGGAAAGTACCTCAAAAATGGGCTGAATAAATGTGATAAATGTCGAATCAATTGGTTTTCTGATCTGGAAAAAATATGGAATGAAAGAACCTGATCACAAGGCAGAAGAATGCATAGTTTGGGGAATATAGTATATGAAGTAGAGTAAGTAAAGTACAGTCAAATCCCAGGCTCAGTCCAGCAGCCTGTAGCTCTTATGTAGCCCTTGTTGGGTCAGTGTGAGTTTTGAGGCAAAGTCTTCAACTCATGTCAGAAAATGGATCTTGGGCCTAATTTTTGGACACTGACCTATGAATAGTTCCCATCCATCAGAACCTGTAAAGAAATTCTTTTGATAATATGTGTATTGGGAGCCACTAACTGTTATTGCAGGTGCTTTGATAATCCAGCAAAGCTTCTGACCAGCTTCCCTGGCACAGTGTGGGAGATACTGAATGAAGTATGACACCATGCAAAGGACCCAGTTCAGGTTCATAAAAGCATTTTATTACTCACAAGCACACACATGCATGTTAGCTGGAGGTCCATGCTCCCCAAAGTTTGCACCATTTTTGGATTTGCAGGATGGGGGTTGTAAAATGCTCAAAAGCCCATTTTGTGCTGTGCCAGCCGGTGTATGAAATGGTTTGTGCTGCTAAGTGGGTGTGTGTGGATGCTCTGCAAAGTAAAGTGCAAAGGATGGGGCAGCGAGCTGAGGATTCATGGTGGGTACAGTGTGAAGCTGTGGTAAGCAAAAATGTTGTAGTGAATGTAATTCTGAGAGTAATGTCCTGAACAGAGGCCCTTCTGAAGGGAAAATTTTAGTCTGTAGAGTCATCTGTACACTACTAGCAATAATCTGTAACTGGTATTCTCCCCAGATTGCTTTCTCTTTGGTCCACTTTCTGGATGTTAGAATTTGTTATCCAGCTAAAGAGCTAAACCAGAGTATCTACAGAGCATTGCTGGAAAGGTCCAAATGTCAGGAACTAACTGATTTATGACAATCCTAAAACCAGCAGTGGTGGTTGACAAATGACAAACCTAAAGCCAGCAGTGAGCTTACAAAGGTCCCTGTGCCTGGGATCCCTAGGATGGATCAATAGACTTAACTGCCCTCCCCTCCCACCAGGGATGGCTGGTTCTAGCATGGGGCACTAAGTGTTTAATGAAATCTAAATTTTCTTATTTCAGCTTTAAAACAAAAAAACAAAACAAAACAAAAAAAGGGTTGTGGATTGTGTGGGTTTTTGTGGTTTTTTTCTTTTTAAAAGAAATTGTTTTCTTTCTCTATAGGCTTCTGCTATGCCCTTTTCTGGTAGAGTTCACCCAGTATTTGAAGACTCTTCTCTATCTTTAAAAAATTCTTGTCTTAGATTATGGAAATTATTAATCTGTGTTGTACTTGATACACTAAACAACTACTCGGGATCTTTGGTGATCAACCATCAAAACACCTCAATTTCTTAATTAAATTATTTTGAAGCTTGCCTTGGGTTTCCTATAAGCACACTATTGGTAGGCAACTGCTGCAGTTTGCAACGAGGTTTCTTTGTAGTTTGCTTCTTGCAGCATCTCCTGCTGTTTACGGCTCTCAGAACCTGAAATGTAAGTGCAGCTTTGAAAGCCCCGCATAGATGAGTGACACAGGACTGCGGTGACAAAGGCGTGCGGGTAGCTACGCCAGACAGTGCCGCACTGTGCAAGCCCAAACTGCATCTCCCTGGGAGCTCCTATATGACTGTGAAACATAGGTGCCCTCCTGTGGGCATCCTGCTGCTCCTCCTTGCTGTATGGAGAGGCTGGGATTGCCTTGCCTGCCTGGAGACGCTTTGACTTAGGTTTTGAGCAGGATGCTGAGGACCTTTTATTATGCTTTCTTTTTCTTTTCTTTTTTTTTTCTTCTAAACCCATTCAAACAGCAGGGAATAAAACATCCCTCCCTCCAACCTGCGTAAGCAATAATTTTGCAGTTGTTCAGGAAACCAGCTTCTCCTCTCCTTATCCCAGGAGGGTTTGCCATTGTCCTCAGGTCAGGATATGGCCCTCAATATCAAGATAGACATTTAACTGCGTGGACAAATGCACAAACCCTAATGCAATTCATTTCTGGCTGGGGAAGGCATGTAAAGGTAAGCCATTAATCATATACTCTTCAACAAACACTGTAATTTGGGAATCCTGAGTGTTTCATTTCAGGGTCACTGTGAATGTATCAGCTTCATCGCCTGCCTGAGCTGGGCAGAAGGTTTGGTGTCAGATTTGTTTGCTTAACCTCAGTATAAGGTTTCCATAGCTCTTCATGTTCACGGTCTTTCCATGGAGCTGTTTAATGGTGAGAGAACTGCGCTTGGCAACCTGAGCTGTAACTCCAAAAGGATGATGCTGTTTGCAGTTATGCGGTTGCTCCAATTCCTCTCACACGCCAACGTGCCCCCCATAGTGCCGAGCAGCCGGAGGCCAAAACTGGCTTTAATCCATGCAAAATAAAACATCTAAACACTGTGAAGGTCAAGACTTTCTGGAGAGGGGGTGAAAGAATTGCACGTGAGCTAATGCGTAACACTGGAACAAGAGTAGCTACAGGGGGCAAATAGTGCCCATGTTATTTATTCTGTGTTTAGCATTTATAGTAAGTGCCTCCCTCTTTGTGTTTGCTAGAGAAGGGGTGAGCTTGGCCATGCTAGGTACGCCTTGAAGGATTTCAGAAAGACAAGAAGCACAAACAGTGGCTGAAACATGTAGCCAGGTAATAAAAAAGAGGTTTTGGCATAAGAGTCCTCAGCGAGGCAACACTGGCCTAAGCTTGTTCGGGAGAGTGAACCTCAAAAATGAATTGATGTGAACATTTAGATAAGCAGTTAGCTGAATTTTTTCATCTTTTAGAAGAAAGTATTGCTCCTTTCAGCAAACCTAATTAAAATGTGACTTCTGCCCTGCGAAGATCAAATTCTGCTGTATTATATGTATTTAAACACATCTGATTTACTACATCCGATTTTCTCAGAGTGACACAGGGGAAGGTTTGACCATTGGGCTCTGAACACAGTGGAGCAATTTCCAGACTTGGGTGCCTGAAGTTAATAGTATAAATCCTTGCTGAGATACCTAAGCCAGTTGACTTGAGGAAAAAAAAGGACCTTCTTAACAACAACAACAAAAAAAAAAAAAAAAAGAGAGAGAGAATTAAAAAGGAAATATTTTGGCTAATTTCAGCAATATTTGCTCGTCACTCTTATGAAGGTGGTGAACAATAAGGAACAGTTTCCTATGTGGGGATCTAAGTTTTACTGTGTTGGGTTTTGTCCTTCAAAACCAGAGGAAAGCCCTTACTTCCAATGCAGTCAAAGGCACTCTCATTGACAAAAGCCTAATTATGACCCTTCCCTCCTCAAAAATGTAAATACTAAGTAACGAGGATTATCGCCAATCTGACATCTTGTACGTTCGCTGGCGTTCACAGAAATCTTTCAAGCAAACGGTGGGGATTAGCGCAAACCAGTTTGTACAGCTGTCTAGATTTTGTTGAATCAGAAGCCCAGTCTGCAGAAAAATATGTGGATTATCAGCAAATTCTTGCTTGTGGTAAGGGAAAACAGGCAGGGAGAGATGTTCTGAATTTAGAGAAATGGTCAAAGGCATGGCTATGGGGTAACAGATACGGGCTTTGCTGCAGGAATTAGGAACATTTTTCTTTTTCCCTAGTATTCATTGTTGTAGAAACAAAGACCAAGAAAGAAACTGAGAATTTAGCATTTTCTTAATTGCATTAATGTATTTAATTAATAGCCATCACTTTGGTATTCCTTTGTGATGGGCCATGATTCCTTCAAGTTTGTTTAATGAAAATGGACTTATGCTCCAGTATTATCCAGACCACTGGGGCAAAGAATGTGTAAAAAATATTAGAGTATGAAAATGCAAAAAAAATTTAACATGTCTTATTTCTGTGTGTTATATGGAACATCTCCATGTAACAACAGTAGCACATATCCCTGCAGTCAGATTAATCCTGAAAGACAAGACGTCCCTGGATTTTGGGGGTGGTGGTGGGGTGGAGCTTCTCTGCAAGGGAGATGCCATCAGGGAGGCTTCTGCCTCATGGTGATTTTTCGTTTTTTCCTTTAGCCCCAGAGTTTAGGGGTGATGAAGGGAGGTGAAATCTCAGATAATTTTTAAGGGAGTAAGACCTGGTGGTAACTTTAGGATGTTGGCTACTCTGGGATTACCCCCAGTTTCAGAGGATGGTGCTGGAGGAGCACGTGGCCATTACAGAGGGTGAAATTTGGGGTAAGGTACCTCATTACATGTGGCTGTGGCAGGTGCTGGAGAAGCTCTGGGTGGCTGCAGCCACCTCGGTGACCCAGGAGAGTTTGTGTGGCACCAGGGAGCCACAAGTTAAGACTGAAAATCCTTGGGAAACTGGCCTTAGGTCAGCTCTTGTTCCAACTGCAGTTTCTTGGCATGGGTTTTGTTATTAAAGACACGTCACTGCAATTAAATCACATTACAGTCAAACAAGCTGCTGATGAGCGCTGGTCAGAAGCCACGCTGCTGTTAAACTGACCCATCATTTTGGGATGAGCTTTGAGGCAGAGTGTCTGGAGCTTTGTTTGGGGTAGCTGGAAGACACTGTGTCAGTCACAGGAAGCCCCCATAGCCTCTCCGTTTGGAAAGGTGGGATATGGAGAGAGTGAACATTGTCAGTGGAGGAGCTTACAAAGCAGACAACTGTGCTGTAGAATGGGAAACTTAAATCTGCTGCATGCAGCTGCTTCCCTGGGGAGCCCAGCTACAAACCCAGGGAGCAGGAATGCCAACGGAGCATGGACCTGCACCAACTGTGCTGCATCTTTCGCCATAGTTTGGCTCTAGTTTAGCCAAGAGAGCCAAGAGAAGGTCCAGCTGCCCTGGGCTGGGCTGGGCTGGGCTGGGAGTCTCACCTGTGCTTGGAAAAGAAATTTGGAGAGCATGATTCTTAGGATTCACAGCATCATTTTCACTCTTTCATTGCATTTTGTATTTAAGAAGAGGTGTGCAGCTGGGAGGAGGTGAGTTTTTTCTCATGCACTTGTGTATGTTCAGTGTGAGCGTCCTGGCACTGCCTCCATGCACCCGCTTTTGCATCTTCAAACCATGCAAGTGCTCTTACGGCTCCCAGCCACAAGAGGCTTGGGGAAGGCAACAGCAAAAGGCATCGCCACAAAACGAGCCTGTTGAGTCATCTCCACCCTTCTTTCCACTGCCTACTGCTTTGTCCATTCCAGTTTTAAAATTGAAGAGATGTGATATTTTTAAGGGCTCGTTTCTGCTTCAAGCTTTCTATCTGTTTTTTGACAGCGTCAGTAGTTTTCCACGTAAATTTTTTACCAGTGGTTAAATTGCAGGATTGGGAGTGCTACGACAGAAAGGTGTCTTCTCCCTGCAGAGCTGTTGAAGCCGGCACAGTGTCCAAAATCTCATGTGTGCTACCGCTGTGATGAGAGGGGAAACAGAATTACGCTGTGTAGATGAACCTCACGTGTTCACTGCTTTGTGGTTGGCATCAGTTGGAAGGAGTTAGGAGGTTGCGGTACGTGTTCTTGTTGCATTCAAGCTTCATTTACTCTCTTGAGGTGATGCCGTCATGATGTTTAGTGTTACGATATGTGGATTTTTTCTGGAGGAGCAATTGCAAGGAGCAGGAGAGTATGCCCTTTACTTCAGTGTGGCTAAACTGAGTCACTCCCCAGTGCAGAAGGGCTCTGTGGGAATGGGGCACTGATGTTTGGGATGGGTTTGCTGAAGGAGAGAGTTGGATGCTTGCATATGCAAAGCCTGTGACATTATTAAGTAAATAAAACAAGTGGCACTAAAGGAAGTATCCAAACAGCACGTCATTTCCTTTGGAAAATAACCCCGCAGAGTGCTGATGTCTGCTGCTGCGGAGCACTGGGATAACTGCATTGTTCCTCGCTTAGGAACCATGTCAGGGACCAGACTGGAAAAATTATCTGCAGTGGATTTTTTTTTACTTCTCTGTCATCTAGCTGCCAGGAAGAGGAGTTTAGTGCTGTATTTTGTATACGCACTTTGGTCCTGTTTCTGTTTCTGCCTGAAGATCTCTCTCAAGTCCTTCCAAATTCTTTACCATAAAAGATAATAAAACACTACAGCACTTCACTAAATGGCATCCAGAACTCTTTCTTCAAACACTAAGGCACAAGTCAGATTGGAAGCAGGACAGCAGTAAAGGGAAAGGCTGGGGAAAATTTGCTTCCCTTCGGAGTAGGTGGATTTTTGCCATCAGTGAAAACCTGGAATCTACCCACTGTAACGAAAAATTAACAGGTGCTTAATAATGCTCTTTTTTCCCAAGATTCCATGGATACCCACCAGTAATGATTTACTGTAAGCACTCCATGAAGAGCAATGTTAAATCTTGCTGCTTTCTGCTTTGGAGGTCACAGGGAGATAGCTGAGTGAACTTTGGCGGTGGCAAATGCAAAGCATAAAATACTGTCACTGGGCCACAGTAAAGAAGGAGCCAAGTCTTAATCACATAAACAGGTTCTCATATACTTTCCCCATGCTATTTTATAAAGTGCTTATATAACTGAAAAGTTCAACCTTGGAAAAAGAAGGCTAGAAAAACATTTTTATGGCTTCTTATTTATGGCTTTACTATGGTCGAGGAATTAGTTTGCGTTTTACAAAACCAAAAAAAGGAGGAGGAGAGAGGAGGAAGGATCTGAATAAGGAGAGATACTTGCATGGCACTCAGAGTATTAAAGAAAAACTAAAATCCCTAGGAGTTACTGCTGTCAAATGCAGACATGCAGGCAAATCCTCAGTATCCAGGCAACATCAACATTTTCTGTTAAGCTATTGCCAGTGCCACTGACAGCTTTTGCTACTTTATGGTCACATTAAAAAAAGAAAATGCCTGACATCATTGAAATTCTTAGAAATTAGTTTCTCATCCGTCCAGCAGATGTGAGGCTCAGCAACACACAGCACATGCACATCTTGCAAAAATTCAGAGGGAGAAAACCTTTGATGAGTTCATGGCTGGGAAGGTGTGCGGTTCCTTGTTTCTCTCTCAACCTGGCACTTCATTTCCCCTTAAGTTTCTTATTGTCTCCCTTGGACACAGATGCTTACTGTGCATTGAGGAATGATTCACATTTGATTAAGCCATTTATAAGCAACTTCTGCCACTGCACTATAGGTTGCAGGATTAGAGGAGCCTCCACCTCTTCTTTTGTAGTTCTTTTTTGCATAGTGCAAAAGCCAAGTGGCTAAATGAGGTTAGGAACTTCATTAATATAGTAATAATGTTAATATACGAAGGGAAGAAGGCCTTGCATTTGCAGTCTTAGAGGGGTAAGGTGGGACTGTTGGGGGCAGAATACGTGCAGCCTGGTGGGCTCAATGCCGTGAGGCTGTAGGGACTGTGCTGCAGGGCAGGTAAAGAAAGGACACTGGTTTCCCGTGTCCGCTTACTGAAATGCAGGTATTTTTGCACTGGATGTGTTAATACAGCAAAGCTGAACCTTTTCTTGGAGCTGAGAAGTTAAAACTGTATTGAGGAGACAGCCTTGTTCTTTGCTGTGGCCCAACACAGGGAGCACTGAGTGCTCTCCAGGCACGGCTGCATGTTTTGTACTCTTGGAGCAAAAGCAAAACTGTCTTTCACCTTGGGAAGTGCCTTGTGACAGTGGCCGAGAAAAGGTCAGTAAGACACAAAAAGCTTCCCAATCATTAAGGTCAAGTACCACAAAAATCCAGTAAAACTTGTTGCTAAACATGAAGATGTTTAGCTCGCTGCTTGCCAAGTAGCTAAAGCACATTAGGAGGAGATGCAGGGGGAGCTGCTAAGCTGCAGAAAGTCCTTTGGACTCTGCTGGTGCCCCATGCCTTCCCTCCCACGCCAGATTTGTGCGGGCTGTGGTGTGGCAGGTTTGTGCAAGCGAGGAGTGTAAAGACTGGGGCAGGAGCATCACCCTCTGCTCCCAGCTCCTCCAGAGCTTTGTGCGCGACCCTGAGCGGATCTTCTCTGGATTTTGGTGAAGTTTCATTAATTACTGTAGTTTAAGACTGGGAATTTTGTAGCAGGTGACTGTAAGTAGGGAGGGCTGAAGGGTGCAGGGGGAATTTGAAGCGACTGATCTAGGCTGGTGATGCTGAGGGCTGTGACTCAAAATAAAGACCAGCAGGACCTTCCTTGTCAGTGCTGCGCTTGATGCAGGAGCTCGTGTTACATCTTTTAACACATTGTGCAGGAAAAAAACCACTCAGAAATTAATATAAAGACTTCTTGAGACGCTCAGTTTTGCTGACAATGAGCCTGGTTTTTGCTGCTGAGGTCAGTGGGAGTTTGGTTTCTTGGGCCGAGGGTTGATGCTCTCTGCCCTGCGCTTGCATTGCCCCACTCCGAGCAATTCCTGAAGACACGGGGGTTTTGCTGTTTGCCTTTGAACACATAGGCTTGTAATGGATATTGGCAGCAAATACACAGGAAGGAAAGCAAGAAACCTGCGGTCACCGTAAATATCTACTTCATCTGCTGTAGGTCTTTGTTTTCTTTAAGATTTTTAATTATCTTTCTGGTTAGTAGGGGTAGAAAAGGGGTTGGTCTAAGCATAAGACACTTGCAGTGCAGTAACACGCAGTGTCTGAAGATGGCTTTTCATCTGAAGCTCTTGCAGAGATGATGTGAGTTATCCTTGGTTGTGCAGGTAGCCCAGTAGCAGAGCTGAGAATAAAACCAGAATCTTTTAACACCATACTCAGCCCCATTTCAGTGTTCCTTCCTCCCCTCCTCTGCCCTATGGGTATTTTGTTATGACTGGAAACAACCTACCTGGTTTACAGCAATATGTAGCTTAGAGCAATAGTTTCCATTCGTGCCTATTAGGACAGAGGTTTTAATATTTTTTTGCTCCAGTGACATGCTTGCAAATAAGATGACTGTCAGACTTGCTAGGCCTTGTTGCTAGCTGACAAGGTGGTGACAGAGTATTTTTTTTCCACAAATATGTATTATGTAATAATAACAAAAGCATTCAGTCTGTAACACTGATAGGTTTTTACAGGCTGTTTTAGGCAACCTTGACTCTGAGAGCCACAATTGCACCAGGCTGCATTATGGAAAGCTCATAGGACTGTGTTAGAAACGTGACGCTGAAAACGGAGACACCTGCATGAACGACTAAGGATGCAGGATGCTTTTGGGGCAGACCAAGAAATTCAAAAGTTGGGCTTTGTGCTGTTGGATATATCCAGAGCTCTGTAACCATAACACTGAATTTCTGCTTTGATTCTTGATGTGGAATTTAAATTGATTAATGATGTTAGAGCTACTTGGTAGAGTGCTTTCTACTTTAAGTACTGAAGCCACTGCAAGATGCTGACCTTTGACAAGGTTTGGGAATCTGATGGCACTGTACAACAAGTTCTGGTTATGCGTGATACTAGTTTAGATCATTTTCAAATGACTTTACAAGGTACAAATGGTAGTGTAATTTGCCCAATGCATTGCTAAGCTAAGTCACACTAAAAGAGATTTCATGGTTCCAGAAGTCTCTCCTCAATTTAAGGCTTGATGTGTTTTGAGAAAGTGAACTGCGAAAGATGCTGGCTGCAAATTGTCAGCCTCAGAACTGTTTCGAGCTGGGATGTGCCTGAGCACTGGTACCTGCCCTCTGATTCACAAGGGCATCTTAAAACCTAAATAACCAAAGAAGTGTTGTGCAAGGAGTTACCGTGAGGTTGCCTTTTCCACACTCGGTCTCTGGCTTTCAGGCATTCCCCTGAAAGACACAATTGACAGCCTTTAAAGTCTCTTCCCTTATAAATAACTGTTGTGAAAAGGTTTCAGACTATTTTTTCTTCTGCAAGGTATTGTGTGTGCAGACTGTCAGGGCTGGCTTTTCCAGGAATATTCTCTTACTGCCTTGTAGCTCCCAGGTTTCCAGCCCTTCTGTCATCTAGGCGTAAAGACTCAAAAAGATTTCTCTAGTTCATGTCTGTGTTGGTCCCAGCCAACCCACTGGGATTTTTCACACAATCCTAAATATAACAACTCCGAACTTCACAGTGCTTGGTGTTTTCACTTGCGCAGTGCACGAACAGGGAACTTTTTACCACCCAAACCATCCCACATGGTCCCTTGATTCACTCCCATCATAGGCTTGTGGCTCCCACAGTTGCAGCAGCTTCCCAGCTGGATGCCATGGATGTGTCAGATGCTTTTTTCCAAGTTACCTGTCTGCCAGTTACATGAATTGGTAGAATGATCAAGAAATGGGAAATATTGGGGCTTGGATGGTTTCTAGCTCATTGTAGCCAGTAAAACAGTGCCAGCTTTCCCTTCCATGTCCACTGTCTTGTCCTTTGTCCCTTCTGTACCCTGGCAGATTGCTAAGGTACCTCTGTTACCATCTCAGTAAGCTTCAGGGTCTGTCTTTCTCACTATGCTTTCATCTCTCTTAAAAAGTCAGTAAAGTTTCTTTTGCTAACAAAATTGCTATGTTTGATCTGGGTACAAAAAATCTCCCCCCCCAATCAAACCAAAAAAACAACCTGGAAAGAGAAACCAGAAAGATTTTGATTGATTTCCCTTCCAGACCTCATGTATGTGATAACAAATGTTTCCTCCTCTATACTCCCATCTGCTCTGGCAGATCTTCCATAATCTGGGTGACTAATTCTAGTAATCTCTTTGGAGCTGGGGCATGTGAGACAGCCACCTCATGCACACAGTGGTTTAACACAGTGTGAACAATATGTCATGTTCTTGCAAAGGAAGGAGCAGAGCTGTCGAGTCCAACAGACCTCTGTCTTGTTCTGTTCCTCGCTGCCCTCGTGCCAGCCTGCTGCACGGGGACTTTTGGAAAGTCACTTCTCTTGTGCAAAGAAGCTACAAACCGTGGTATTTACCTCCCTTCTGCTGAAGATGAAAAGGTTCTATATGAGATCTAGCTGGTGGTGTTTCCCCAGATGTTTATCTTGGGAAGTTAACAGAGCTAGTTTGCCAGTTGTTCAATTATTATGACATTAAAGTATGCAATGTACTTGGGTTTATTCCTTTGCTTACCACTAACAATACTTCAGAATCATTAATTCGTAGGCAAAGTAAGGGTAGAAAATGAAGATAGATCTTCGGGGGGTTTTGTGTGTTTGGGTTTTGTTTTTTTAAATCCCTTGTGTTGTTTCTTAACCACCAGATGAAGGTGTGCTGTATTTGCTAGAGGTGGCTTGAACAACTAGACCAAGGCTGCAATGCAAAGAGCCTGTGCAGGGGGTTGGATTTCAGTGCAGTCCCTGTCTGCACACAATGGATTCCTCCCTTTCTGTTATAATCCCCTTGCTGGAGCAATCCCACTTGTAATGACAATGCAGTGTTGGGTGATCCTTTAGGAATTTCCCCTCTTGGCATTACGCCTGTGTTTAGTTCATCAGATTGAGATGCGGTCCTGTACGATGTCCTTAGTCATTCATGTGAACACACTGTCGGTGGCTCTATAATAAGTATTTAAACCCCTTCCTATGGATACCCCAGCTAGTCATTGGGATTCTGTAAGCTTTGAGCTTGAGTGCAATGAGCAATTCAGCTCACCGCTGGTATAATGCTACAAGACCCTGCTTTCACTGTCAACAAAGCGACGTTTGCAATAGTTCATGGAAGACATCCATTCTGTGTAAACACCTGCATTAGATACCCCTATAGGTATCCTGAACATAGACCTCAGGCTCTCCTGCACCGTCAGAGCAGCTAAGAGCAGGAGAGGCACACATATGCAAACTCCTTCACCCTTGGGGTTAGGGTTCACGGGGAATGGTTCCTTCCTCTCAAAGTTGCTGCTCTCTTGCAGCTGAACCAAACGAGGTCCCTTTTTCATTACTGAAGAACAGGAGCGTCGTCAGTGAAGTTGCTGGAGCCAGGAATGAGAAAGGCTTCTCAAGTGTTAACTAAGCATTTAGCTTTTCAAGGTGTGGTTCAATTTTCTCTTCAGTCAGCTTTTTGGTGTTGTCTCACATGTCTAATAGGATGCTGCTGACCACCATGTCTAATTTTATGTGTATAATATATATAGCACATGTGTCTTTATTATATCCACTGTGGCATAGGAATGGGTCATTTGTGGGATGACCGTCAACCCCAACATTGCATTATCAGCATTTTTTATTGTTAGGGAACACTTAAGATTATTTTCAACCAAAAATAGCAGATAATAATAATAATACCAAGCCAGGAGAAGAGTCTCTTCGTTGTCATATTTTGTGCATAAGCAAATTTCTTGGCTTTTGCTGACAGATTCGTCTGCTTATTGTGGGGAGCAGAGGGATACAGAACTTGAAATTACATTGAAATCTCATCATCCCACCTAGATTTTAGGATGACGGCATTGCTTCCAACATGCGTGTTTGTCACTGAAGTTGTATTTTGTGATAACTATGTTGACGTGAATGTTAAAATTGCAGTAAATGTGTGTGAAGCTGTTTTACTCCTAATACTCTTACTAGCTAATGAATTGCAAATGTATGGCTGTGCAATGAAGGATGCTCACTAGGTTTGTATAGGGTTGACATCTGAGGACAGCTGAGGATTGGTGCAAACCATTGCCGATTCACTGAGTTTTCCTCTTCTCTCCAAATAAATCTCCTAGGGCAGAGTCAGCGGAGAACTGTATTTATGTGGAGTTGTGGTGCTCTGATTTTTAGTCTCTTTTGTTTGGGGGTGTTCACTATGGGATAGTGATATGAATTTCACTCTTCAGGTACTGGCCACCCCTAAGGTATCACTTTCTTAAAGTAATTTTTGGCTCATTAATTTGCTGTCATTCATGCTGCGATCCATTCATTGCTGGTTGAAAGACTTTCTTTAAACTGAAGGGGATATTTTGTTCAGCCCTACAATGCCCATTTTAACTTTAACATCATTTAATCTGTTCCAATCTTCCATGAGAGGTGACGAAGTGGGAAAGAAAGAAGAACAAGAAGAGGGTGAAAAAGAGATTTCTGATGTTCCAGTGAATTCTATCTCCTTCTCAAGGTTTTGTGGATGGATATGTTTGAAAGACTTGAGAGAAGCAAGAAGAAAGAGGAGCAAGAAGAGATGAGAAAAGCACAAGTGGAAAAATGCTTCTAAGGAACTTTATTGCCTTGCTATTTTTTTGTAATAGTTACTGCTGAGATGTTTTCCTTTAGCTGAGAACTTACTAAATTTTAGGAGTGGTGTTGTCACAGGAGACATCCTGTACTTGCTGGATCAAATACTGTTTTGCTGTTTTGAGCACAGCCAGATTGTGCTGTATATAAGAATGGCTCAATTTTTTACATTATGAACTGAAATTGCTAAAGAAGTGACTGCTGGAAACATATGCACCACAGTATATTAGTAGGATGTGGGGAAATTATAAAATTATCATTTGGATAGGATCATAGTCATTGGTCCCAGCTTATGGGTCTTTTGGGGTAGGTGCTCTGAGCCTGAAATACAGTGTTTTTCTTACTAGAAATCACCAATATGCCAACAGTACCATCGCTGTTACTCCTATTACTGCTGGTTCATATTATAAGCTCTGGAAAGGTAGGATAGAAAAACATCACAAAGACGCCAGGATGTAATTTCTAAGTAATTTGCCAAGAGTTCTGGGGAATCTAGTGTGCACCTTTGGGACTGCTAAAAAGAAGTAAAATTAAACTTTCAGATTTTTCAAAACTAATTTAGTGCCAGCCTGACAGCTTCAGAGATTGGAATCTTTCTTAATGCACAGTGAAAGCAGCATGAAGTAATATAAAAAAAGGGGATAAAGACAAAAACTCATTACAGTGAAACACTTGGTTATGATTATGGGAAGTAATTGAGCCCAGCTTGGAGTCATAAACTTGCAATTCTTTTATGGGATGTGAGCTGGACTTAGACCAGATGGAGAAAGTGGTAGTTTGTATTTCCCTTTGAAAACGCAAGCTGCATGCTCTGTTCAACCAGGCTGCAAATGGTGTTTGGGCAAAACAGGCTTTTTGTTATTGTGCATTGCATCACGTGTAGTCTTGAGTGGGGTTTTTTTAGAGCAAAGATCTCTTTTACATATTTATTTGCTTGCTATTTTGAAATATTTTCCAAGTTTTCTATTTATATGTAATACGATTGTGGTTAAAATCAGTCTGGTGTTGTGAGGCTTGTAAGCATGTCCCGGCACCACTGACAATGATGGAAAATGTTTAATTTTGCCAACATCAGTCTGTAGAATTTAAAAGAGAAAATTAGAAAAATTCCAATTTAGGGAAATTTTTAAGGACAACAAGGCAGAGAAACATGATCCATGTAGAAATGCAAACGTGATTCATGCTTTACCTTTCTAAGGGTGGATCTGAACTTTATTTCTCTGAGCAATGACAAAAACAGAAGGAATTTTGAACAAGGAAATTCCCAGCAATGAGGAAAGGGAAATACTTAGTTTTGCTGATTTGCAGTCAGAAGCCAGTTGAAGCATTAATTGTCATTAAGGGGATACGTATTCTTTTTAGCCTTCCTGTTTAGCACTAAATAAGCTCTTTAATTTCAAGGAGGGGAGTATTGTTTTTTCCATTTTCACACCAGAATAAACCCTGATAGGACTAACTGGTCCCCGTTGCCTGCCCCGCATTTGTATTTCAGGTTAAAGCTCCTGTTAAAAAGTCAAGTGAGGAAATGGTTCAAAATATCAGCATTTAAAGTATTTTCACCACGGCACAGAACTGACACCTCTGTGAGATGGATGAATCAGTTTGTATTTCAAAACTCTGACATCTGGGTCAGACACCCCATGATGGCTGCGCTTGGTTGGTGTGGTGGCATTTCCCGTATTTCCTATATGGTGACCAAATCTGAACACTCAACCCCTAATTCTACCTCATAGAACAAATCTTCACATCGCATCCAGAGAGAGGAAGATTTTTTTATGTTTCTGCCTGATGAGTCATGTTAAATCACTGGGGGCAGGTACAAAAGGTGGTTTTATCCTGAGCAATGGAGAACTGAAAAGCAAGAAGCATCATAAAGAAGGAACCGGGCCACAGATGGGGCTTTTTCAGGTTGGATTGGAGATGACTCCTGCAATGAGACTCCTCTCCTTATGTGACCCTGTGAATTAGTGAAAAATGCAGTAGAAGGCGGTTTGTATTTTCTACTTTATGTGCTCCAGCCTCCCTTTAAAAAAACCAAAACAGGTGGTTTAAGGGGATGGAGGGCTGGGATGAGCAGGGGAGGACTTTGCTGGGTGGGTTGGGCACACAGGCAGCTGATGGGATAAAGGCAAGAATTAGTGTAACGGAGATTTCCAGATGTGGGTGGGTTTTTAGCTCTTGAGCCTTTTTTAGGCTCTTTTTTGGACTTGACACTAGGTCAAAGTAAAACTGTCAGAGAAACAGATGACTTGGGGCAAGAGGGTGGTGGGGCTGGAGGCAGGCTGGTAAGTTGTCAGCATGGAGGCTGCTCTAAGGCCGTGAAATGGCTCAGGTCCGGCCAGGTTAGCACATCCAGCAGGACCAGGGAAGCATTTCACACTCATACGCGAGTGTTTGTTTGCTCCTTCCTCCCAGATAATTTTATTAAGCTGCCCAGTGCTTGGTACCATTCAGAATGAGCCCGTGTATGGTTTTTGGAAGGGGATGGTGTTATTCTTATGCAGCTTAAGAAACATAATATGCTATAACTAATTTGGGAGACTTTAAAGTAGCTTGACAAGAGTCCATTTCATGGTTGTTTGGAAGGGATTTGTGTTTTCAATCTCCAGAACATAGATGGCCCCAAAGGAGCTCTTTGAAGCCCAGCTTTTCATTATTAGTTTTATAAGATCCTTCCAGTGGAATCATTAAGAAGATGTAGTATCTGGTGTAAATGTGCTAGTATCTGTTAGACCATTAGCTGTGGGAGACAAAATGATCATACTCAAAGTACTTAGTGCTTTTTTTAACAAATTACTGTGAAAGTCAGTTCTTAAACAGCATTTCTTTTTCTGGTAGCTCTGTGCAGAAACATTAGGGTCTTGCTGCTTTCCTTAATAAGAGGAAATGAGCCCTCCTGGTGCAACGGGCCTGCTTGAAAAGGTCATCAGTGACTATTTATCCTTGGCCTCTATCAAAAAGGGGGCTGTTTCTATGCTGAAGCAATACCAATTCTTATCTCATTAAAAAGGGATTAAAATTTTTTGGTTTCTGATGACATTGAGTCATTCCGAGCAGTCTTTTGGCCACTGAAGAATGAGGAATGCTTTTTCTCAGGAGGGGAAATTTGAGGTCCAGATTGCATTGGTGTTGTAGGCAGCGCTTCTTGTGTTTTTGGCCAAGTAAAGACTGGAAAGGGAACTGGATAACTGTCTTCAAATATGTCAAGGGCTGCTCCAGAGCAGAAGGGAACAATCTGTTCTCCGTGTGCACAGTGAATAAGACAAGAAGCAGTAGGCTTAAATTGCAGCAAGGAAGATTCAGTTTTGCTATTGGGGAGCTGGTTTTCAAATGGGAAGGACTGTGAGGGTCACTGCTCTCATGAAATTAGGTTGAGAGGTGGCCCATGAAACGTACTTACAGGGAGAGCCAGAGCTTGTCCCACTGTGGCTACTGTCTCAGTTGTGGTGGCATGAGCATGGTAGAATGAAGGGAAGGGACAGTGAAGATGAAGCTTGCAGAGGTAAATGTGGTGGTCACACACGGCCAGATGGGGTGTGAAGAGCTTGACGCTTCCCTACAGCTACATTAAAACAAATATTTAAATAACACTGATACTTTCCCCTGCCAATCCCTCAACATTTCTCATTGCTCCAACTGCTTCTCCTCTGCACCGGGTGAACAATGAGCCTCAAGCCTCAAGGGAGGGGCTGGAGAAGGGGCTTTCTAAAAGCCATGTGCCGACAGGCTATTTTATGTAAAAGATTGTTATTTGGTGAAAAGCACGGGCATCTTCACTTGCAGAGCTAAAACAGGGCCACAAAGATGGGGGTGAAAGAAAGTAGGAGGACAAGTCAGAAGGGAAAAGGTGGGGAACAGCCTTAAAATAATTATTGTGGTTCCTCACTTCGATATCAGTGAGAGCCTTGTCTGGAAGATAATTAAGTATTTTGTTAATAATTTGATTATTTTGGTCGCTAGGTGGAAGAACAAAGGCGCCCGTTGTACCGCCTTTTTCCACGTTCTCCATAGGGTAGACTGAGGGGAGTCCCTGGTAGCTGAGGGTGGCAGAAGAACCTGCTGTCATCTCTGCATCTTCTCTTGGGGTCCCTGAAATCCTGGGACATCCTTGCATTGATGCCTTGGAGGCAGCCATCTTTCTGAAAGACCAGAGCTTGTAAGGAATCTGTGTTGATAAAGGTCTTTTCTGTGGTATTCATGGCTGTTCTTTCTTTTCCTTTCTAATGATATTAAGTCCCAGGAGCAATCATGGGCACAAAGAAAAAGGCATGCTTCTTTGTAGAGGAAAAAGGTGATATGACCTTCAGTTCCCCCCAGGGATTAAAAAGATAAGACTCTCATTACTCATATAGGGTTTTAATTTTGAAAAATCTGAGCCTCAAGTTCCAGTGATGTTCAGAGGAAAGGCTGGTGCTCTGTGACTTTAAAAAAATCTTTTGATTTAACAGAACATTTACTGTAATCTTAGGAAGGTTGGCTATGATAGTTTGACCATGCCTTGGTTTGTGCTTGCACCGCTTTCCAGCTGCTCAAGATCTAGCCCATGCTGATCAACCCTTTCCTAAAATAAACAGCTCTAAATGTACAGACTCAGAGCCTAACATAATACACCCCGGCCGGTTGGGATGAGCAACAGCCCTGTGAATGTTTGTCTCATTGAAAAGACCACGAGGTGGATTTCAATTGTGTTACAAACAGCTGTCCCGGGTGCCTTTTGCTTTGCGGACGGCAAATTTGAATGGAGCAATCTATGCAGACCATATAGATATGCTTAACACAGTGAGGGCATGTCGCTAGAGAAAGTCCAGCTCATCACTCTGGTTACGGTTCCAGAAAGTATCAGCCTTCTTTTTATGAATTGGCAGAACCTCGTTCCCATTAATCCATTAGTCATTAGTCACAGAGGGCCGAGCGTTTCAGAGCTCATCAACAGGCAGCTGGACTATGCTGTCGCTGCGAAGACCCAGCACACATGAATCAAAATAGTTGGGTGATGTCATGTCACAGTGCAAGTGTGCCCGGGACGCTCGCTGCCAGGAATTGTCTGTCCAGGGGTGGTTTCCTTTTACAGCCTTTTTAAAGAGTCATCATGCCGAGCTGCACATGACAATTCCCTTCAAGAGGGCTTGTGGCTCCTTTGCATAGTTAGTATTTTTTGAACGAGGGAGCTTATCAGGTGGTTCCTGACCTTTTCTGCATGAGCTGATCCAGTGGGAAACGTTGCTTTGGTCTCGGAGGCTTCTGACCACTGACAGATAAGAGCTCCGGGGCTGCAAGCTGGGCAGACTTTGAACTTCTCCCCGTGTTTGCAGATACTTCCAGGCGAGTTACTGTATGCTGGAATTAAGACTGGAAGTGCCTGGCGTGTGAGGTTTGGCAGCCTGCTGCGGAACGGCTTTCCACAAAGACCACAACCAAGCGCCTCGGAGCTGAACCGCCAGCGAGCTGGACTTTTTTTGCAGCCACACGGTCTTTCTGGAGCTTTATTTTCTCATACCTGGGCATTTGGTGTAAGTGACACCTTGGCTTGCCCCTCGTGCTGCTTTTTTTCTTCAGTCCTGGGCATGACCGACAGCTGCTGCCACACGAGCGCATGTTGCAGCTCATGAAGCGTTTTGGTAGCTTTAGAGGGAGCAAGAAGAGAAAGGAGCAGTGCAAAAGCTCGGAGAGACGCCAGTCCGATCCTCGTGGCCTGTTCGGTAGGGACCCTCTGTGTTACCCATCCAAAAAGGAGGGACATTAGTCTTTGGGAGAGGGCAGCGAGTGGGGGATAGCAAATAATTAAGCAACAATTTTGTGCTTCCCAATTTCATTGACTGAATCGTGCAGTTGTTGTGTGGAGGTTATTTCTATGTTGGTTTGCACCAGAGATGAACATTTGAGCTGACACCTGTAACACACATCAGATATAGCCTTTAGGAAAAGAGTGATGGAACAGGAAGCTTTACAGTAAACTCTGTGAAATACATTCAAAAGGGGCTGTTGGCTAATGTTACTTTAATTGAAGAATAGTAACTGAATGCTAAGCTAGGGCTAACACTGTATATTGAAAGATTAATTTTAAGTAGAGAAAAGTTGCATATGAATCCGATAAGTAATGCATTCAGAACCACCTTTCTGATACTGTGGTTACCAATATAATTGTGTTTGAGTTGCAGTTAGGGACCATTCTCTCTTAATCAAAAGCTTTTCCTGGTCACTGAAATTAAGTCAAAATACAGGTGCCGAGTTGTGTGTGTCAGAGAGTATCTATGTATCACATAGGGATTAGCTGGCAGGGAGACAACAGGTTTTCCAACAGGATCTGGCTGTTTTTCTTAAGGATAGTGGAGAAATATAATGTTTAATACATTTCCTGTATGGACTAATGGTAGCTGTTTTACAACTCTGTGACTCCCCAAAACCCACGAGTGCTGCTGAGAGATTCTGTCCTGTGACTAAGAGGTTTAAAACTGATGTTACACTGAATCAGCCAGATAAGGCACAGTTTAGAGAGGCTGACTTGTACAATAGGCAAGGCTCTTTTTTACTCTTTATCAGTCAGGAGTCACTGTGTTAAATCCAGCAGAATGATGAAGGTATGAGTCCTGTTGGACCATATGGATGGTGCGGAGAGGTACATACAGATTTAGTGGTGGGGGGTGGCAACTGAGGGATGGGTGGCTGCCCAGAAAACTTGTTTTTCTATTATTTAATGTTTTGCAATTTATTTAGTGGTGGATTGTATTGTTTTTAAGGTGTCCTTCTGGCAAATGCTTCTCCTTTTGTTCCTGTTTTGTACAGTTAAGTGTTTTTAAATCTAAGGTACTTGTTCTGCATTCTCCTAAACCCATCTGAGGGTTTCTGCTGGAGTGGTAGTAAGGTCAAGGTGATGTGAATTAGATATGACCCAGGTCTTTGGAGTTTCACAGTGTCAGCAAGATGCACAAAGACAGGTAACAGAGTTTATGCAAGAAGAGGGTAAAATTTAGATTACAGATTGCCCAGATGTAAAATTTATTCCCAAATTTCTAATTAAAACCCCTAAATTCTCACCTAGGCAGAAACACCGGTGCGATTTGTTGACTGAGTGATTAATGGCACTTTGAGCCACTAATTTGCTCTCTTCTTGTGGTTTCATCAATGAGATGGAAATAGCTAACATCTGCAAAAGGATTTGCTGCTGGAAGCACCAAACAGTGTTGCAAGTCTGCTTCCTCAGAGTCTAACTCTAAACCCCATCCATATCTTCCTCCACAGAGAAAATAATTTGTCCTGCACCAAGAGTCAAAACAAAAGCTTTACGTTATTTTCTAGATTTAATCTGTATCTTGTAGCTATTAGGCCTTAATAAACACTTTCTGAGCAGCTCTCAAGGGAACCTCGGGTGCTCAGCAGGTTCTATGATCAGTATCTAGTGGCATCCGGGAGCATTGGTAGCAACCAGACTTGGTGGCTCATCAGGTTCAGTCACAGACTGGTGCATCCCATTTAGTTGCCGTCTGCCATCAGGGATGAGAAATGAATGACAGCAATCCAGCATCGGCTTTCCCACCCTGCTCTCCCAGGGTGACTGTGCTGCCATTGCAGCCTCCCTGTTGCTGAATGAGCTTGGATTGTATTCAGAAAAGGGGTGGAAAAGGAAAGAAGAGGAAAAAATCCCCTGATGCCCCAGAAAGGGGTGCTCTGTCACCTGGACTACTTGAATCTGGAATTTCTGATTTTTCGTGGCCATCTCTGTAAGTGTTTTAAGGAAGAGTCCTCCGGTTGTTGTAAATAGGATTGGGCCAGCACAGCTTCTCATCTTACCTGGGGTAGATACTGTCAGGCCACTGCAACTGAAGTTATCAAGTAGTACATTCTTCTGTGTATCAGTTGAGCTAAACCCCATCCTTCCTCTGCATCGATGAAGAAGTTCGCATCCTGGTAGAGAAGTGAAGGGTGGCATTGCCGAGGATGGGCATCTTTGTAATTCCCTGGTCTTGGAGCCTTACAGTCCTTTTATGCCAAGTGAACAGCAAGAGGAGACCTGAGTATGGCCAAACAGAAGCAGAGAGCACACAGGGAGAGGAAGGAGAAATGCATGAACGAGCACCAGGAGCAAATGAGAGCAGGGGAAGCTGTGGGGTGAAGACAGAGAGCCCACAGCTTTGCTCCAGGAAAGGAGCAGCCAACAGAGAGACCTCAAAGCTTGAACTATCCACCAAACAGCAGGGAAGCTGATTTATGCAATATGATTTTGGCAGGGCTGAGGACTGGGATTACCCCAAATTTCTCCAACCTCTCGATCACCACCGCGGAGTTTCCTCCTTCCTCTTGCAGTTGCTCCTTGCCTGTGCAGGGTTGCTGGCCACTTCTCCTCCTGCCGGGTCTTGCTGCAGCCTGGTGTGTTGTAAATAGATAGGCTCTGTGGCATTTCTGAAGGGGGCAACTTTTTGGCCCCAGCGAGGCTAATTGCTCTGCCCTTTAAAGGACACCATCTATTCCGTGAAGGATTGAATGACACATGCAAAAGGTGTAATGTTAAAAGTGTTTCTTCCCTACCCGAGCCATGAGTGCCCAGCGAAGAAACTGCTCTGCAGCACACGTGGCTGCCGTGACCCCCGGTGCTGCCTTATGCCCAGGCATTTAGCCTCAAACCACTCATTTTGGAGGGTTTTAGCTGCATGGAAATGCCGAAGAGCTTCTCCTTGCCCATGCTGCTCCTCTCAGGGGTTTTGTTGATGTGGATTTTAATTCACAGGGGCAGAAGCTGAGCCCCGACAAGCTGGCTCCGAGGGGCTCCAGGCAAACCTCAGTGCTACTCCTTGGCCCCAGACCTGTCCCACCTCAACAACACTCTCGAGGACAATTTCCCTGCCAGCTGTTTATAATTTAAGGGCAAATTAGGACTAAATTAGAAGTGAACCTGCTGAATGACTCAGACCCCAATACATACACGTGCAAACGTGCTTTGACCCCCCATGTACACTAATCGGGCAGTCCCAGTGCGAAGGGCAGGGGCTTGTCCCCAGGTCACTCTGTAACTTGCTGTAGCCACACTGGTGGCACTCAGTGCATGTGTTTTATCCCATGTCCCTGCTAACCGCTGTGGGGTTGAGGGCTGCTGAGTCTCTAGATTGGATCTGGGAGGTGCCATATTTTAGAGTATCTTTAAATACTCATGCCAAGGGGAAATGTCTTCCCCTTTTGGTCAAAAATGCACAGGTCTTCTTCCATAGCTTGCCATGGTCCTTCCCGGACACTTGGAGTTGGGGGTGAGTATGGATCATGTGTCAAGCGGAGAAATCGCGCTTTTTCTTCCCGACAGCAGAGATGTGGCAACTGCATCAGAGATCACCACGTGGAGTTAACATGCCATAGGATGCAACCAGCTCAGACAGCAGTCCATGGGCAACAGCTTTCAGCAAACCAAAGAGCAGGCAGTTCACAACCTCTCCAAGTGCAAATGGAAACCCAGGGGATACTTCAGCCTGGCTCACATAACTGTTTATCGGCACAAGCCAGGTTGCGGATAGTTGCACTGAGAACAGGGACAGAAAATGTGTGGGAGGAGGATGGAGAAGCAATTGCAAAAGGAGACAGGACTTGATCTCCTGCTCCTCCAGCCTGGGCAGCTGTAGCTCATCCAGCGCTTCGCCCCAAAGTGCGTGATGCTGCTTGCGGAAGGACCGGAGCTGAGATACTTATTTTTCTCATTCTGGTGGGATGTTTCTGTTATGAAGCAGTGGGGAAGAAACCGTGGCGAAAAAATTCCTGGAGAAATAAATGAGAGTGAGGGGGTCGCTGCATGTTCCAGCAGCTGCCGTAAAGGAACTGAGAGAGCAAAATCCTGTTGCTCCTGAAAAGCAGCTTAAAACCACCGGCATCAGAGACTGCATATGAGAAACTGAGACTGCTTTGGTTTGTTAATAATTTTCTCTACTGTTTTTCATGCTCTGTTGAGCTGACAGTGATTTTAGAAAATGTGCAGCCATGGCTGATCAGTACCAATTAATCTTGTACTACAGAGAGCTCTGAGACCTGGAAGCTGTGAAATTTCTACAGTTGGTTGTCAGGAAGGAGAAAAGTGGTGACTAGTGTGATGAAATGTTTGAGACTTTTTATTTTTCCATTTTCTGCTTCGTTATAGTGACTGTGCTGGTGCTTTCTGGCACATCCCAGCTTTGTAGACAGCTTCGAAGCATCCTGAATGGGGGGAAAAGGACGGTGCCCATGAAGCAATAGA
Source organism: Haliaeetus albicilla (assembly GCF_947461875.1). Lineage (NCBI taxonomy): Eukaryota > Metazoa > Chordata > Aves > Accipitriformes > Accipitridae > Haliaeetus > Haliaeetus albicilla. The sequence continues at coordinate 73,442,165 of NC_091484.1, forward strand.
ATCAGCAAGGTATTTTCAAGCAGGTACTGGTAAATTTAGATAGTAATAAACCCCAGAAAACCTCCACTGATTTGGTGGATATTGAAATGGAGGTATACCGAGCAGAGTGCTTTGCCCTGAACTCTTCCCTTGCTCCCTTCTTGGGGCAGAGTGCAGCAGCATCCTTCCTCTGCATCCTTCCTTGTGGACTTAAAGAAGCTATAGACTCTTTACTCTCACACTGAGTTGTCTGAGAATGCAAATTCTCCAAGTAATTTATTTTCAAATAAAGTTATTTTTGTCTGAAGGGCAGGTTATACATGTGAAAATACAGTATGTTCTCTTGAGGCACAAATTTACAGATCAGTGCTGCAAATGAATCTGCCCACCGACACTTCTTCCCAGTCCTGCTCCAGGCAGCTCTGTGTATCTTGTTGCAAAGTTTGATCAAAAATACTAATACTACTATAAATGACTGAATTACTCAGCATTGACGTGCTGTTGTCAACAATGTGGTGGGTGAGACCAGCAGGGCCAGCCTCCCTTTTGGCAGGCTATTCTACAAACTGTACAGGTTTTCGTCAGGGAGAGCTCCCATCTGGGAGGAGTCCATGTGGTTATGGTCCTTGTTGGTGCTTGGGGGTGCAGATAGTTGTCCCTCAGGCACAGCAGCATCATAGATACTTCAGTTTTTTACTGTCTTAAGGATACTTTAATTCTGCTATTCAATTCTGCTATTTAATTCTGCTATTCAAATAGTGTCATTTGGAATACCAGGACGAATGTTATTCCTGAAAGACAGAAAGAAACTAAAAGCAAATCTTGGGATTGAATCTAGGCAAAGGTGTGAAATGCAACTATGCAGAGGGGTTCATTGAGGTGGAAAAGGAGAAACTGAGACATAAGGAAGCTGGGCACTGACTGTGAGCAAAAGCGGATGCACGCACTGCCTGTTTCTGAAAGCAGACAGTATTTCTGTATTTATCTGCATTTTTTCCCATCCTTCACTTCTGCTACCTTCAGGTATCAGGTCACTTCTGATGTGTATATAAGACTGGAAAACTAGCTTAGTTACCTTGTGATATAATTAACTGTCATCTGATTCATTTTTGAGGTGAAAGAAAATAGTGTCGATGAGACTTGCATACATGACATTTCAGCTTAAAGAATGCAGCCTGGAGTGTCTTCATGCCGAATGCTGGAGGGTTGCAACCTACATGCCAAAAGTCAGTGGAATTCCTGGTTTCCATGCATGATCAAAATTGCACTCTCACCCTTATTGCACCAGGTTTTTTTCCTCCTTCTTTCACTTGTACTTTTCAAGGGCTCTGACTTTCAGAAGAATATCTGTATGAGAAGCTGTTATCCTAGACTGACTTTCTACTTGATTTGAATGTGCTAAGCTAGACCACAATTTATTTATACTCCCATGCATCTATATTACAAATCCTGTTGCCAGGCTTTAAAAGCAAATTTCAAGCCCATATCTGTTTTCACAGCCTAAAATTTCACTTGACAGTAGCATTTAGGTAGGTGGGTACTTTTGTTTAATTAGAAATCAATGTTTTGGACTATTGACTCCTTGCTCAAAGTTTCAGTGAATTGCCCAAGAGTGCAATTTCAAAGATGTTGTTAAGGCAGTTTGTTTGTCAGGTTTATTGGATCAGCAAATCCCAGGAATTACCAAGATTCAGCTGTTTTCTACTTTCACCTTTATTCTTGTCCAACCTAAAGCAGTTCAAGAACTTAAAAGTGCTTGGAGCAGTGGGATTTAATGCCTCAAAATTGTTTTAGCCATTTTATTGTCATTTCAGAGTCGTACTGAAACAGAAGGCTTAGGTCTCGAGAGATGAAGGGCTGCTCTGTGAGATATCATTGAGCGGCTGGCAGGCTTGGCTTAGAGGCTTGAATGCTCCATGCTGGAAAGGTCACACAGCCTTACTTGGTTTAAGGACAGAGCCTAATGCTGCATCACACGTTTGCACTGAAGAGTTCCCGTCCTGTCCTTTATCTGCTCCTCCTTAGATAAAGTTGGGGCAATTTAGCTGGAGGAGGCATGATAGGATTAGCTGACATTAATTACGAGCATCCTTTTGTTTCCTCAGAGTTTTTTCCATGCATCAGAAAACAGCTGCTTCCCAGTGCTGTGTTGTCCGTGGGGTAACAAGGACCCTTTTGACACGCTCGGAGCTACAGTCACCGGATTGTTTAACAGATCCTGCCCATCTGGCCCCATGGTTTTATTTCAGTCGGTGCAAGAATTACGATAGTGTACGCAGGATTCTTGCAACAATCCTGCCTTTCCTGGCAGGCGATGCTCCTGGAGAGGAACAGATAATTTGTGACATCTCTGCTGCTTGTATGTAGTATAATTAGAGATAATAAACAAGAATGGGGCAAGAAATCCATTTAAGAAATATAGATGAGGGAGAAATGAGATGGAAAGTCAACTGGAGACATGAGGGAGACAAAAAGTTTGCAATGGAGATGTTTTCGCTGCGATAGTGCCAACAAACGTCAGGTGGGTGTTCAGAGGTGAGGATTATACCAGCCCCCTTGAGAGAAGGACTGAGTTGAAAGGGTGAGAATCTGGAATAATATTGACATTTCCCAAGGGAAGTACCTGAGTTTAGGGATGGTCAACACCCAGGGATCAGTATGGGGACTGATAATGTTCATTAGTGACATGGATGGTGAGGTGAGCCTATGCAGCAGTACACACTGGGCACTGATGACTGTCTCCCAGTGAGAAGGACTTGGGAGTTGTGGTGGATATAATCCGGAAAATAATCAAAAAATGTGCTGTCATCATCAATAGGGTTGACCTCATACTGGGCTACATTAGGAGGAATGGAGCAATCCAGTCAAGGCATGTTATTATCCCCCTCCACGTGGCGCTGGTGGGGCTGCACCTGGAATAGGGTGTCACAATTGCTGGTCCCCCCATCAGAAAAATGCTAGGAACCTGGAGAGGGTTTCCCTGGAGGGCTACCAAGGTGTTTTGGGACCTAGAGCACTTGTTTTGAGATCTGTGAGGAGAGGCTGAGGAAACTGGGCTTTTTTTGTCCAGCAGAGAGAAGGCTAACGGGCAATTTGACAGCAGCCTGCAACTACCTGAAGGGCAGTTTCAAAGGCGATAAAAGATAAGAGTTTGTGGCTGAGGAGGGTCAGACTGGATGTTAGCAAAAGCTCCCTCAAGAGGGTGGTGTGGCACTGGCACAGGTTGTGGCCTCTCCTTCCTTGGAGTTTTCAAGACTCAGTGAGCCAAAGCCATGGCTGACCTGGTCTTGGTTGATACCAGATCTGCGTTGACTGGGAGATTGGAGAAGCAGCTTCCAACAATCCCTTCCAACCAACATTTCTGTGATGCTCAGCTGTTCAGTTGCAAGGAAAGCTGAAGTTGCAAATATCCTGACTGTGCATCTTTTCCCAGCCAATTCTCAACATTCACATACAACTGCTCTTGTTTTAATAAATTTTCAAGAACTGAGTGACTTCTCAAGTAGAGGCAGCTAGGGCTGCTCGTACAGCTGATTTGTATCAGCAGACCAGCAGAAGGAGACCACTGCAAAGCCCAAGACCAACACTTACTCATTTATTGGGCCAACAAAGGCAGCGAGAGGTGTGTTTCCTACAAAAGCCTCCCAGGTTGCCTTCCAGCTGTTTCATATACATTAAGTGTGACCTTGAGAGTCCTGGACAGTTATTAATGCCCCCCTGAGGTGAGCAGTGTCTGGCCACCCCTGGCTGCTGCCCCACTTTGGGTAGTGTTGATTTACCAGCTGGAGGAATTGCACTGGGACTTGGTTTGTATCAGCTATCTGTCACTATAGTAACTCCTCACTTAACCAGTCCCTGCACTAAAAATAGATCACCTTGATCTCAAGGAAAGAAAACCAAAGGAAATCTAAAGGGGCAGTGATAGCGAGAGCTGTAGAGTCAGCTATTGACTGAAGGCTGGAACATTTGAAACCTCTTATAAATAATCTATCATGTAACAAATATTTGAGGGGAATCTATTTATCCAGAAACCCCACTGTGTCAGTGGGTTTGACGCTTTAGCAAAGGGCATGCATTACTTTTTATCAGAGGGATGTGTTTGCAGTTATCACCCAGCACACAGGGGATGTTGAAAACTGTGTGGGATGTTGCTTAGCTCGGTTAAGACGTGTAAGGGATCTTATCTTCTGAGTAAGCAGATCCGCAGCTCTGTCATTAGACCTGATAGCCCTCTATGCTCTTGTATGTAAGTTATCAAAATCCCTACTCATTTATGAAATTGTTACTGGCATCTGCAGAAATCTGTGAGGGACACAAACCTGAGAAAAACTGAATGCTGTTAGCGAAGCCGCTATCTCATGCTGAAGTTAATGGGAGCTGAGTGTTTTGGCACCTGATAGGGACAGGGTCCTCTGTAAGGGAAGTGCAAATGATACTTGAGCTTATTTTTCCTCCAAACACAGCTAGTGCTTACATCTTAAGGGAACGGAATAAATCCTTGTGAAGATAGGGCAGTAGGTGTGCAGGCAAAATAGCAACAAGATAAAGAGCTTGTTAAAGAGCTACGGAATTAACTGAAAATGCCTTTGATGGGAAAAGAACTGAATTTGCATTAAGATAGCTTGTATATCACAGTCAGTATGTATGATGCTCAGGAAAGGGTTAAATTAGCTTCCAGAGATGGCTGGAATTAGCATCATGTTTTCAGTGTTATCAGTCAGCAAGACTTTGCTCTTGATAAAAGGCCAGATTATTTTAATGACCTTTTTTGGCTAGCAATTTGCAGACATAGCTGATATTGAAATGTGTAGGCACTTAACTGCCCCTGCCCTGTATATTCTGATGCTTATTTTTATTTAGTATTATGAATAGCATTTTTTATGTTTAGTTCATCTTCCTAGAAACAAGAGAAGCAGCTTTCAATAGTGACACGCACCATCTCAGGAGAATACCTGTGCAGAGGGGGAGGGTGAGAGATACTGCTGACCCCCAAACTCCCACCAATCTTTTCAAGCTTAAAGCATATTATTACAAGGCAAAAAAAAAAGTAGAATTAGTTCTTGTTACATTTTTTTACCTCACTTGAGATCCACTGCTTTTACACCATCTGGGGATGTGACCCATATTCTTCACCTCTTCACTGGGTCCTCTTTTTAATCAGCTTTGGAGCCATGAAGGAACTGCGTAGCAAAGTAATTGGAAATCCTAAGCGCACTCCCAAACAGGAGGCATGGAGGTGTGAAAATGGAAATGTAGTTTTTTTAAACAGAAGAAAATCATTCATTGAAAAGGTCCTGTGATGCAAAGCCCATACACCTACCCCAGGTGTGACTCTGGCCCTCTGGCACTGTATTTTGGGGAGCGAGAGGATGTTTGGGTGAATGTCTCTAATACATGGCCGTTACTGAGAGGGAGAAGAGAGCAAATGAACCTTGGTCACTGTACATGCTCATTCAAAGACTTGTGCATTCATAGTCAGCCAAGTCTTCTGGAGGTGCTGGTTGCCGTTACTGGAGGTGATAGCAGTACATACACCAAAAGGGAAAAATTCCCCCAAATTGCAGGAGTTATTGCCAGCAAATGCCCTGTTTAGTGCTTTTACTCCCAGCTTCAGCCTGGCAGCGGATTTGGCACGGATACAAAATTTGCTGTAGGAATGAGCAGAGTTCCTAGTACCAGTATTCTCCTGATACGATATCTTCATGACAGTAAACTGAGTTTTACCTCTCTTAGCTGGCAAGACAGTTAGAAGTGTTTCTTCTGTCTCTAAAGAGACTGCTGCTTCCACCCTGCAATAAAAATCTCCTTACCCCAGAGTAGGTGGCAACTTTCAATTGCTGTCAGATTTGGGGTTGTTTTCTTCCTTCTTAAAAAGATACCAGAGTTTTCTTTTCTGTCAGCCATGTCCTTCTTTAAAACTTTATGGAGATCCTTCCTGGCAGTGGTAATAGGAAAACTAGAGATTATGTGAAATCTATATGAACTGAAACCCAAAGGGTTGTAAAACAAGGGTCTTATTGTAAATCATTACACATTTTTCCCAGAATAAACACCAGTATGGTACAGAGCACAAAGTGAAGCAGCAAGTTCCCTACAAGAAATCGCAAGAGCATAAACTAACCTTGAGATGTAGGAGATTAATATGGAAAAATTGTAATACTCAAGATTGACACAACTAATCCTAACTGAGGAGACTTGTAGAGAAATGATTATGTTATGGGAGTGGGTCGCCAGCTGAAATGAAAGCCTACTACAAAACACATGAGTGAGCAGCACTTTTAAAAATTTAATTACAAAACTGTCTGGGAGATTGAGAGGTGCTGCTTCTCTGTCAGAGGGAGCTGGTGGCTGGTCAGAACCTGGAATGATACGCTTGGTGCTTGCTCTCAGCTGAAAATTAGAGCTGTGAGGCTACATACATGGAGGGGAAAGTCGGCTCAAACTACAAAAGAATTAGACTGAAGAAATGATAATAGCAGAGGTTTTGTTCTCTGTGCAGGGATGGGGAATAGCATGAGTCTCGTTGCAGCTGAAGAGCTGCCAAGGTAGATTCACAGCACTGCCTCAGCCCCGGGTGACCACATAGACATGAGTGTGCCGCTACTGCAGTCCCCGCTGTGCAAAATAACTCTAAGAAGCCAACTTTAAATTACCTAATAGTTAATTTAAAGGAGAATAGTAGCTTCCTAACTGCCCTGTAATGGAGTTTGTAATTTACCTTGCTTCTCAGGCAAGTTTCACAGCTGTGCTGACACGGCTTATCCAAGTGTTGTGTTTAAAGGTGACTTGGATATGTCTTCTCTGCATTGCAGGCAGTGCAATTCCCGCTTGCTTTTTCCTCCCCAACTTCTTTACTAATAGGAGTCAGGAATCCACCAGGTTTGTTCCTGTCACTACTGTTGCAACATCTCATAACCGTAAGCAGGCCACATAGGTTTGGACTTGACTCTTCACGCTTCTGAAAGCAGCAGCCCGAGCACCCTGTTCTAGATTCCAAACTAAACACAAAAAGAAGGGTTTGACCTCAAAAGGCATTAAACGCTCACCAACAGTTGGTGCTTCTGAAAATCAAATTTAATGCCTGATGTCTTTTTACATCTTGTTTGAAGGCCTTGTCACAGACCCTTGACTATTTGGACTTGAGCACCTGCACATATTAACACACTTAGGTGGCTGAGAGGTTTTGGTTAATAACATGGGTAACTCCTTGTCATTGTGTTATTCGCTCAGTTGTAGATCTTGGAGTTTCTTTAAAAGATGGGCACCATTAGTATCATTTTACAAATGGTAAACTTTAGGCTATAGAAAATTAAGTGTTTTATCATAATCATAGTGTGGATAACACTAGAATAAAGGCACCTTCTGCTTAGGTGTGTGGTTACATTACTATTTTCACTGCTTTGAAACTTATTTTCAGTTAGAACACAAGAACAAATGTACGAGGTCAGGGCAATTATCCATCCAGATCAGTCTCTTTTTGTGCCAATTGCCAGTAACATGGGTGCAGGGAGTAGTATAAGAACAGGAGAAGAACGTAAGGATATTTCCCATTGTACTCTCCCAGCCTTCAGCGCTTTGTGGCTCATGTCCTGAGATACAGCTGGTGTTTGGTAGACCTTGACGAGTTTTTCTTCCAGGATCTTGGTCCAATTGCATTTCAGAATCAAAATTCTAGCTCCTACAACGGCACCTGCTCTGCTGTTTAAGAACATGATATATCAGAAGTATTTACTTGTATTTGTTTTGAGCCTCCCACCTGCTACTTTCATCTGATGCTCTCTTCCCTGTTTGCCATCTCTATCCCATGCCTGATTTTACAGGCCTCTGTCATATCCTTTCCCTGCAGTCATCTTTTCCTAAACTGAAGAGTTACTCCATACCTTCGATCAATCTTACCAGCCTTTCTGCAACTTTTCTAGTTTTACTGAGTCCTCTTTGAGGTTGGTCAATAGAAACCCATGGTCATCTATTGCAGTGTGTAGCTTCAACTCAGTCTGCACCTCTGTATTATGAAGCTGCCTTTGACCATAGCCCTTAAGTGACCAGTTAAGACAAGGCCACCACTGATGCCACCCTGGGGCCTGAACACTAGGGCTTGACTCAAAAGGAGGGTATTTTATTCTGCAGCCCATCCATTTACCTATGTAGACTATCCACGCTTAGCCAGACCCCTCTGGCATGCAACCAGAAGACATCTCTTGGGCACCCAACTGGCTGCTTACCTGAAAAGGAGTGTGCTTGGCCTTTGTGGTGTAGTCTTCTCCTATACTGATTACAAGGAATGGGTACATTTGCAAGGTAGGACATACACATAAGGGGAAAAGCTTTTCCTGGCCCACTGATAGAATTAGGAAGGTAGCTTTGTAAGAGCTGTAATAAGGATAGTCAAGAATAATTCACTGTCTAACAGATGGGAAAATGATATACCTGACAAATGTTAGGACGTGATTTACCTGTCTGGAAGGTTTAACTCAATACCTGGAAATTTTTTTGCTAAGAAAGAGCAGAAATCAAACTATGACAACAAATTAAACTGTGCACACAAGAGCCTATAGTAAAATAATTCTCTGAAAAGTGGAGTTGTGTATTTATTATTTCCTTGGCTTGTGCCTAACTATCTAATCAGTCTTTGTACATGTCAGCAGCACATCCATAATAAGAAAGTGCTGTGTGGATTGTGTGAACTGGAATTAGAGATGCGATAATCAGCCAAACCGTTGGAGACAATGTAAAGGCTGCGTGGCATTTGCATTCCTCTAGCCGAGGAAAAAAACCTTATATGTGCAAATGAGTTGTTGGGTTTTTTTTTCCTTCCTGATGTGTTATAACCATGGGCAAATTGCTCTCAGAGCAACACTTCCCCGACAGCATGCCCGTTCACACTGGGGTGCCTCCATGCCTGGTTAGACCTACTCCAGTATGGTGGTGACAGCTCTGCTATATTCAGTTAGTATGTAAGGTGATGTGGCAAATAGAGGCATACAGATGTATATATGCCATGGAAAAAATTTGGTGATGTATAGGTAGACCCACAGTTTTGTGATGAAGAGACCACAACTAGGATTAGAAAACCTATTTTCCCATCTGTAGAATGCTGATAATATTGATCAATCCCATCAAGATGTTGTGAAAGTAACTAATAACTACAGAGATTATCTCACTTTGTGATTCTCATACTACCTTAACGTCCTAAATTGTTACCGATTCCTTATGTAAGCAATCTGCCTGTTGCCCAGTTGTTCTTTTGGCCAGCCTCAGGGTTTTCTGTCTAAATCCTCCTTGACTCTTATCTTCCCATATTCTGATTAGCGTCACGGTTATCAAGGTATAAGGAGAGACTGAAAGCAAAAGGCTGATGTTGCAGAGGGAACGTGTGAAGTGCTGAGCAGATAAAAGCAAAGCTAGAAGCGATGAGTAGGACAAGTTCAGCAAAGTCTGATCCTAAATTTAATCTCAGCTCTGTAGGGCTACCACACCTTTCCTGCCTGGAGGAGGAGAAAGGCATGGGTCTGCCGCGGGTGTGTTGCAGTTCAGTCCCCGTGTCCAGCCACTGCCCATGCCTAGTGTCCCTTCTTGCTGTGGCAAGAAAATGAGGCAGGAATAGGTGACACTTGAAATGTAGAGCTTTTTCACTTTAAAGGTTTTTGTGACAAGAGCTGTCCTGACATACACCCTAGGGCAGACATAGCTTATCAAAACTATTCTTTAATGTATACAGTTTTAAGCCGTTCCTGGAAAATAACTATCTGTACTTGTAAAATGATATTGCTCTATACATTAAGAGCATTCTCCTCCCAAAAGCTGTTAATCAGCTAAATTAAGCTGGCGGAAGTTCTGCCTGCTTTAACGTTTCAGATAACTAAAAGTTAGATTAAGTGCCAACTCACCTGCCATGGAGCAGACTTCTGTCCCATGTTAGGTTGCATGACCTGACACACAGACCTTCCTCCCATGAAAAGCTGGATGTTTAAGTTCTCAGGACTACAACTTGAAAGAGGGAGATGAGAAAAAAATCCTATATGCAGGGCTAAAGGCGTATGGGACAGGTCTGTATCCCTTTTTCAGTTTCTAAAATTCAGGCTCATTATCCCAGACTAAACCTACTCACTGCTTAGACCATACTAAATGCTGTGTTTAAGTGACGGGTGTCAGAGCTCATCCCAGCTCAACTGGCATCTTGAAGAACAGGAAATATGAAGAGAGCTTCAACGTCCGCAGTTTAGGAGACAGTTCGAAGAGCACATAGTTAAGGCACTAGAACACACTGTTCGCTGGTGGATTGGAAACAGGAACTCACATGGAAATCTTGGATTTATTCCATTATCTAGCAGCAAAAGGAACGTTTCAGGACAAGAAGATGTTCTTTGCAGTAATATTCTTCATCAAAGACACTGAGAAGATGCCTTCTCGTTAAACAGAAATATGAGATGACAAATGTAGTAACACACTGAAAAAGTAAGAAGTCTCAGCTCTGTGTTGCTTGCTCGGGCATTGTGAAGGATCTAAGAACAAAATAGCTGAGTTGTATTCAAATGCAATATTTTGCATGAAAGTGATATGATGATGCAGACTGATTCCCTCCTTGCCCCCAGTCTCTTAGACCTCCTTTGAACCTTGAGAAAAGACTTGACAAAAGAAATCTGACTGATGCAATTTTGAAACCCCGAATGAGAGGCATTCAGGAAAATTAGTTGTTACAGGAAGAGGAGTTATTGTAGCGGATGAAAATTGGAGTTGTCTTCACTGTACTGGTAGCTTGAGTTTCACCCCAGCTGACTCCTACTCACACACAGGAGTTTCTAACATAGATTAAGAGATGTTTTAACGCTGAGCTGCTTTGCTCAGCGGGGAGTGGGTTGCTGCTGACATTCAAACTGTAGCAGGGAGGGTGCAGCTAAATGACAGGGGTGCTGCTGCTGCTCTTGCTGAAGTCAGTAGGTCTTTTTTTTTATTTTTTCTCATTCACAGGGAAGAAATCAAATATAGTAAATCCTGGCTAACAGTGGCAGCGAAGACAGCCTCTACAAGAGAGGGCAAGGAGCACAAATAGTCCATTTTCAATAGGGTAAGATGGTAACAAAGGGATGTTACGGGGGACTGTAGCAGGACTGGTGTTAATAATAGGAGTATTTGAAAAAGACTAATTGGATCTACACGTAACATTTTTAGTGTTACTTACCCAAACCAAATTTTCCCTCAATATTTCAATTGGGAGGTTTTAGTTCTAAAGAGTCTTTATGATCCATTTTCTCTATCTGCCATAATGTACCATGGTCTGGGACAGCAATAGAGTGTTCAGTCTTCATTCCACATTTTTACAGAAGATGATGAGCCTGAGCCACAGAAAGATGAAGGAATTCAGCCAGGATGGATTCAGTGTCAAAACCAGAACTGAAATTTTATTTCAGAGAGATGACCCTAAGACCTGCTGTTTCAAATTGCACTTCCCTGCACAGATGAAGGGGACCTATCTGCTGGCTGGCTCACCTTGGACAGTGTAGTTTATGTGAAACAAATGCTCCTATTTAAGTTAGCATTGCTGATCTTCCACGTTTTGTTTTGTTTTGCACGTTTGCATCATACAATTCATTTGCCCTACTTGTTGCTGGAGAACACTTTTGAGGGTAGGCCAGACAAACTATATCTCCTCCTTGGGTTACAAAGCAAGTAACCCAGGGGCTGATTTGCTCTAGGATGCCTTCAACTGTATCAGTGTCAGTTTTCTCTCTGTGTATCCAAAGACAGTGTTTTGTGTTCAGTTATCTTTGCCCATGTAACTGTCTTCAGGTCTCCCATCAGTACGTGTTTCACGTGAGCAGGTGCATTTGCAGACGTCTCCGCTCATTTTTCCAATTGAAAGAGTTTTGTGAAGGGTAGAGGGACAAACACTGACTTCCTGCTGAACAGTGATTCTGTTACTAAGGGTAATATTTTGGTAATTAGAAGGTCCTTTTTTTGAGTTTACCAAATCTTTCATAATTATGTGCTTTTATAAACAATCTTTTTAGCTTTACCCATTTGTGGAAAGGACATTATTTCAAATAATGCCTAACTATAGCATTAAATGGAGAATATCTTAGTTGGTTCATTTATTTTGTTCAGATTATTTTTATCTCCCAACACCGCTATATGGGTTCAGCTTTGTAAAACATCACACTCTCTGACCCATTTGATGCTATTAACCATAGTGAGATTATGTTCATGTGTTTGGTCCGTTCCCAGGTGCTCAGCACCTTGAATGAGCATGGGGACATATATGGAAGAGGAACATATATATCCAGCTGTCCTATAGCTCCAGCAAATTCACTGGGGGTATCCAGAGTTGAATTTAGATGAAACTTTTCATTTCTGTGTAGATCTTTTCTGAAAACGTTGAACACATTAGGAATTTCTGCAAACCCAAGGCTGTTTGTATCTGTCTCTGTATCTTCATAAACCACTGATCTGGCATGGCCATACCTGCTACGTGTGTGTGTGCACACATCCTCATACATGTGCTGCATCTTGCATGCAGAAATAGTTACGCATGTGGGAACTTCTCATCTTTGATCAGCAGCTGAGGAAACGATGACTAGTTCTGCGCATGCTGCTTTTTAGAAGATAGACGTGAACACATTAGAGGAATGAGATAAACAGTGGAACTGAACTGCATGGTAATAATTCAGGTGTAAAACATTTTGCATGTGAAGGGTCAGCTCCATGTCTCCATAAATGCAAATCCATTACAGATTTACATCCAGTGGATTCACATTTGGGTCCCTTATTGTTAGGCTCTTTATCTCAATTGTTTCGAGAGCTTCATTCAGGATATTCAGAGTAGAGCTTTTTATAATTTTGAAAAGACTGAAACATCTGGACATTCTAGATGCTCACCCAAATGCTTTGCTGTGCGTTGTGCTCTTGACTGTATGGGTCTCTCCACAACCTGTTACTGAAAAGGGCTCATTTTTAGTGCTAATGCCTTATCCATAATCCTTCCCCCGGTCTGAGGAGCTCAGTGGGAAGGACCGGAGAGCCAGATGTCTTCCCAGGCCAAGCAGCCTAATAACTAATGTCCCACATGCAGCTTCTGTAAGGGATCTGAAACCTCGGAGAAGTTGCTGGGGACACTCCATCCCCTACACAGCTTCTGGTGTCCCACAACACCTTCCTCCAACTGCCCTGGGAGGACACAGGGAAGAGGAACTGGCAGCCCACCCTTTGGCCAGGCAGGATTTCAACCAGCGTTCCTTGTTGCCATTAAAACCTCATCGATAGCAGCTATGAAAATTGCATTTATTTTTTTGCTCATCTGTTTCAGGAAGAGATTTTGAGCACCAGAGTAGAAGAACCATGCAATTAGGGTCTGTGAGAAAGATAAAGTCAAAAAATAATGAGACCTCCCTTGAAATGAGAGCCCATCACTAACTCCAAGATGAGCTCACACCTCTTCCATCCTGATAAAGGCCACCCCTACTTGAACAGCCACTGCTGCTCTCTCATGGAAACGTGTCTAGGACAGAAAGCATTAGCAGAATGCCCATCTACGCCTTGTGATTTCATTGCAGTCAACCTGCCTTTGACCGATGGGTGCAGTGATTTTTGTGTATTTCACAATTAAAGGGATAACTTGGAGTCTAGATACTTGGGACAGAAATCTGTTTCTGGTTCTGTAATGATTTCAAATCTTCCAGGTAATTTTTTTGGGGGGGGGGGGGGTCCCACTTTAAAGCTCTTTCTCTTCCTGAATCCACACAAGCAAAGCGGAAAAACAGCAGGATTATACTTGGGAAATGGGAAGAAAGTTCAGAATAAGCAAACTGAGAAAGCCTATTTTTCTATACTAGCTTTTGGTGGTGTCAGAAGGGAGAGGGGAGAGTAAGAGCAAGCAGAGAAATTCAGGCAGAATGGGATTTTTGTGGCTGCTGCGTCCCTTTAAATGTGAGATTATATTTTGATTTTGGGAAAATTAAACAGACACATGGAATAATCCTGAATTTCACAATGACAGCAGATATTGCTGGCCACACAGAGAGGAAACCAGCACATTTTTAAGGCATTTCAGTGGCCCACTTGGAAGAAACCTGATGGACTGTGTGAGTGAGTCTGTCTCTGATGTGGTGTGATTGCATACAGCCACCCCACAGGTGTAGAGAGTAGGCTTTAATTTAGTTAAATCAGGTAACCCTGTGGCAGGGAGCTTTCAGCCAGCCACCTGCATAAATACCCCAAGGTGTTGGCAGGTTTGGTGGCTGTATGGCTGCAGTTTCACATTTCTTGGTTATGGTACAGACATGCTCTTTACTGCAGTCAGCATGTTGTTTGCCCAGATTTTTTTTTTATATTAGGAGGTTTAAAAGGATGCTCGAGAAAGTATACTGCTGAATTTCAGATGACTAGGACTGCCATATCAGTTTGGGGTGTTAATGCATATACTGCTTAGAACAAGAGAGAGGGGAAATGCAGATTTGAGATTTTCTTCCTTGATCAGAGTTTGCTGAGTGATCTTGGATAAATCAGATAAAAAATATTCCCATTCAGGCGCTTGCAGTTCACTTCCTAAAGCCCTGTGGAGATGCCAGAACAATTTTCAGCGTTACAGAGTGTCCTCAGCCACTCGTGAATCCAGTGGGTGCTCAGTGCCTTAGCTAAGGCACTGGGGAAGTTATTTAAAATAATACTATGGATTTGGGTGTCAGGTCCAAGTTTACAGTTCTTGCCTTAATCTCTCTGTTTACCCAGCTGGCAAAACCCGTGGAAGTAAGAGCTCCCTACTGTGAGGCTGCATTGGGGAAGAGTCCCGAATCTGCCTCATTTTGCAAGAATTTCACTATATTCACCATTACAACCAATTTTCCCTAATTTAATTTATCTAAACTATCACCATCTGATGCACATTAATATAGGATGGTGATTTGAAGATTCACTGATCTGAGATGAATATGAAATGTTGGTCAGTGCAACGTAAGGCTTTCAGAAAAGCAGCTGGTGTTTGCTCTCCCATGTAAATCTCTGCTGCATCCCCAGTGAGTTTCGGATCATCCTGCAGTTCTGGGAGTGAGTCTGGAAACGTGGTGTCCTCTGCTGTAGGTATTTCCTTAGGGAGAGGCAGCTGTGCTGGAGCTCATGGACTTTATTTTACCAATGCAGTCCCTGAGGGAGAGGCAGGACGCAGAGCCCAGAGTCCGAAAGTCAAAGGCATGCTGAGGCTTCCAGAAAGGAGGTGTTGGTAGCACAAGTAGTAATGCAATGTGTCACCAAACAAGAAAAAAAAAAAAAAAAAAAAAAGGTTTTCTCCCCCAGAAGACAGGTTTCTGAGACTTTTCTGAAAAGAAGGAGGAATGTCAGACTCCCAGAACTGGAAAGAAAGGAGCAGAAACTTTGAAAGTTTTTGTGTTGGTGGGGGTTTTTTTTGTTGTTTTCTATTTCCTTATATTTCATCCTAATGATTTAATGGGCTGTGGAAGGTACATGGGTGAGTTCTCACCATCTAATCCACTTGTAAAAATCTTAACTGGTCCTGTCAGTGCTCATTAGCTGACACACAGCTTCCTTCATTTCAGCCTTTCACCTCCTGATAGAAGAGGTTTTCAGGTAGGGCCTCTGGGTTGGTTTCCTGTCCAGCCTCCTTTGGCATGTGCTGAGCATGACTTTTCCAGAAGCAGGAACGGTCTGGGTCCAGAGACAACGTGGATCAATCAGACTCATATGATGCTTGAGCACTGGTGGGAACCTGAAGTCCATGAGCTACGGGTCACAAACTTGTAGGCTTTCAAGCTCCTATGGTTTTATTTTGTATATAAAATATATGCAATTAGGCTTTCCTGTTGTCATATGATTTAAACCCAAATACTATGCCGGATTAGGCACAGTATCTTAGAAGTGTTCGAGAAATGGTGCTTTAACTGGTAACACACACTGTCTAAAGCAATCTGGCTGTACACAAGTTACTGGTGTTAGTATAAGATACTAATGATATGACCCATTGTGCTTTTCAGTGAGTTATTCTATATCCAGGTGTTATTAATGCTGTAAGTAAATGTAGGGTTTCACTGTATTAAAAATCACAGCAGAATTTCTGGGCTTGGCTTTTCAAACACTGTAAACGCTTCCTCATGTGAATAGCTCACTGAGGGACTATTCATAGCAGTAACTGCTTCTATCAGCTCCAAGGATTTCTATTTTATTTTGCATAAACCTTGCCATACAGACAGGACAGGGAGCAAAGCATCTGTCCTACTAACATTACCGAATTCAACTTTTTATAGCGGATAATGTTGAAATATGGGTGTGGGGACAGATGAGTCAGAGGTGGCAATCCGCAGAGGGACTTCAGGGCAGAAATGTTACGGTTATTTCTTACTCCAGAATCACATTTGCCTAGAATTGCTGTTACACCTTTTTTCCCCACAGAAGATGCAACAGGAGCTGAATTTACTTCCCTGCTTGCAAAGCATCAAACCATACTTTTCGTCCTACATTTCTGCTGTTTAAAACGAGCAGAGTTACTTTAATCTTCTTTTTTTTAACCCTTGTTAAAAACACAGGGTTTGTCAGTCTGGCAGGCTGGGTTTCAGCATTTTGTATGACTAAATGTTAAATTCTTGGTACTGTTTAGAATATTCGAGCCTGGCAGTTATCTGTAGATGTCTGACAAACACTAGCTTGTCTTCAACTGCTCTCACAAGCAGCTTTGCTTGATTTCCATGAGGATTTTTTTGGCAGCCACTTAGATCTAAGAATACATTATCAGCTTCTGTCCAGATCCCTGTAATGTGTAAACCAGGCTTGTACCCACGCTATCTGGAGGGAGCAAAGGGGAGAATCTCCTCTGCGGGCTGTGGAGCAGCAGCAGCAGAGATGATCCAGGGCTATGGCAAGCATTTCGGCGGCTGTGGTTGTATTTGCCCCTTCGTGAGAGCATCTGTGGCTGCTCAGGTCACCAGCATGGACCCAGTGCATCCACCAAGTTGATGGAAGGAAAAAAAAAATTGGTTGAGGCAAAGCTGCTCCTCTGTCCCAGGAGCACGAGGACCCAAGGCTCTTGCTGGGGAAGGGGAAGGTTTGAATTCATCGCTCTGGCCCTCAGCCATGCTTTGGCTGGTTTAGCCCATCTCTGCCCCTGTCCTCGCTGCTACAGAGGGCAGCGATGTCCCTTGCAGAGCCTCTCTGCGGCCTGTCCTCCCCGAAGCGCGCTTGCCCGGTTGTATGGAGACCTTTTGCCTCCATGTCTGGAGGGTTTGGCCGTGGCAAGAAAGTATGTGCTAAGATCTCAGCGAAGAGCAAGAAATGGAAAAATCAGAGGTTTAACCTCAGGGTGCCTCACTCGGGCTTGCTCTAAGCCCAGGTGTCTCTTTGCTATTGAATGGCATAATATTTATCCCGCTACAGCAAGACTGCCAAGCCACATGGCTTGGCAGTCAGACATGCACGTGGATTATTCTTTGACATATTTAGAGAGGCACACCTACCAGGCATCATGTTTGCCCACTTTTGTAATCATCTTGATTTAAACAAGAGGGATTACAACATTCGGTTTTCAGTCTCAGGCTGCAGGAGTGATTTCAATTAATTAAATGGCACCAGGACAAGTTTGGGATTGTGTGAACATGTAAAATCAAATATAAAGGGATCGTGGAAAGGCATCTCAATGTGGCTGTGAAATGAGTGAGGCGCCTTCACAGCCCCGTTCTGTTATGCATTTGGTGGTCAGGATTTAGAGCAGTGCTGTTATACGTAGTGGCAATCAATTAGATAAATATTGTATGAATTTAAAAATATTTCCACTGTTTATAGGATTCCTCTTGCTGGCTTCTTATAGCGCTGAATTCCATAGTCCTTCCACTAACGCACATAAATACTCTTTGTATTGGCTGGTGGGACCATAATTGTGCCTTGTCGTTCTCCACATTATTGGTGTATAAATCCTTCTATTTCCACTGGTGATGTTTTTTGGTTTTTTATTTTTAATATTGTAGGCATTAAATCTGCCTTTCTACTTTAGTTTCTTTAATATATCTTATGGGACATCAGAGAGAATGGCTTTGTTTTCTTCTTTTTCTTGGACATGGCTTTATACTGAAGTCCCCAAAATTAACTCTTCTAAGATGCAGTATAGTTTTACTCATAGGAAATTTGAAAGATGTCCAGCCTGGGTTTCTACATGTAATGGTTGCAAATCTGGGCTCTAAAAACCCAAGTTATGATTTTTTTCCCCTAATTTGTTTACGTACGTGTGTACACATGTGCAGGTACACACAGGTACAGGCAGCTGGAAAGTGGCCTGTAAGTCTGGTAATTAATCAAATGTCACAGCCAAATGAAAATACTATCCCTGGCCATAACCTAGGTAACACACATTGCTATAGAAACCTAATGCATCATGGAAAAGACCAACTGTACTTAAGGAGGGGGAAAAAGCCAACCCTGAATACAGTAGTTTAAGTTCTTTTGAATTTTAAAATATTGGGGAGTAAAAGTGGCAAAGACTGCGCAAGCCAGATATGAACAAATTTATTTGGAAGTTACTCTGAGGCAGGGACTGCACGAGCAGATGTATAGAATAAGTTGCTAATTTATTTGGAGTCTAGGTAAGGTTCACTGGAAATCTCTCCATTGATTTTTATTGGGAATTAGATCAAGGCCTTTGCTTGTGAGTGAAATGAGACAAGGAATCAATCACAAACCATTTCCACTCTCCTGAAGTACAGCTTCATTTATGAACAACAATGATTAAACATATTACCCTATTGCCACTTTTTCCATCAATTTTGAAGATGTGGAGCACATATTTCAGTGTTGCTAAGATGATGCAGTAGTCTATTTCCCCAGTATTTTTTGTGTAAAATTCAAGAGGCTTCATATATTCATAGCGTCACATAGCAAGTCATAAATCACTGCTGTGTGTTAGGTAAGAAATGTCGCTAGCATTCACAGAAAGGGAAGCAGAATCAGAGGAATCAGCTTGTTTGCTGTAGGAGCTGGTATCCTCTTTAATTTCCCTCCTTTTTATCACCTACACCATTATTTCAATTAAACATTTTACAGGTATTTCTGATCAGTGATTTTTGTGATCATAACTCATAAATACTTACTGGTTTTATGAACAAATTATGTACAATGTGAGTCTGATTCTTGCTTTGTAAATAGGTACAAATCGGAGTAAGTCGAGATATTTCTTTTTCATATGTGTGTATAAATGAGAAAAGAAATCAAAAGCAATTTATGAATCAGAATTGCCAAGTCTAAATTTGTTGCAACTTATTGAATCCATAGTCTTTAATGTCCCTGGCTTCTGGAATCATGTTACTTTATGAAAGCTTTCATTTTCTTTCTTTAAAAAAAAGGAAACGAAAATAAAAGATTTTTTTTTTTTTTTCCCTTGGAATTTTATAGCCCCATCCGGGTGCAGAGAAATATTGGGAAGACTTAATGTCTCAAAAAAGAAAATGCAGATAGGAGCCCTGACATTTATAGGTTTAAATACCATGACACTTCGAAGGTTTAGCTGGTGATTTTTTGTGGCATTTGAAACCAGTATTACTGATGAATACAATATGTACATACAAATGTTGTGCTCATTACAGTAGGACCATATGCACTAAAATAGCTGTATAGTTACAATGTAGTTTTGTTTATTTAATCCTGGGACATATCAGTGGAAAATCAAGCATCTAAAGCAGAAGTTAGCTTCATTGTTAGAGCTGCATTACATGCATAGCTCTAGGCATGGTACTTTTTGAAAATACTGCCTCTTGTTCTTGGTTGTGCAACATTCAAGCAAGGTAGCTGAACCGCATGTGATGCCAATAAATGAATGAGTTAAAATTGGATCGGCTTGTAAAACATGTACGTCTAATCCAGTGTTTTGGTAGCTCTGCTGTGGCCATATCAAGGCCACTTATAATAACACAGCTATTGAAATGCTGGGTTATATTTACATTCTAGGTGAGGAACAGCTTGTTGGTGTTGCTATACCGTACTCGGAGTGCGAGATGCAGCGTTTGTGCCAGCGGATCTGAACATACCCTGAGCAAAACAAGGTATTTGGGACCAAGGTTAGCTTGGCCACTCTATGGTGTTATGGCCAGCAGAAGCTACATTATTTGGAAAAAATGGTCTTCCCTTCTGTATGTAGTAGATCCACACACCCTAAGAATCCAGGCCCAGATTAGTTGCATTGGCTTATTAATGTATAAATGACCCCCTGTGAATCCCAGAGGGAGTTTTTTTGGAGAAGCGTTGAACAAGGGCAGCAGCTCAGTTTGGAAATCACAGAAACACCCACCCTCATCTCGAGCAGAATGGCTGGGGACATTTTTAGGCCTCCTCACAGAAGTGGAGATGGACCCCAGCATCCTCAGCCAGAAAGAATAAGGTCTACATTAGAGGCAAGGCATAAAGATCCCCTGGGGGTAGGATTGGAGCAGGGGGAAATTAAAATAGTGCACGTGCTTTATTTTTGAAATGTGTATGTTTTACAGCTGCTAATGTAAGGAAGAAGGTTTCGTGACATTTCAATAAAATCCAGACCATCTGTTTCTGTCTGCAGTGCAGACCTGTGCACTGCAGCTTTCCACTCGTGTGGGAGAACTGGGAAGCCCAGGTGCCACGTGGAGTAAGGAGAATCTGTTTCATTATCCAAGTGGGATTAAATATATAGAAGATGGAAAGCAGATCAGATCTGAAAGCTCCCTAAAGCGAGAAAGTTTGTCTTTAGGGAAAAAAAAAACCTAAACAAACAAAGCCATGATTAGCCACATTACAGACTAGAGACATCCCATGTGTTACCATCATGATAAGCATGTGCTTTTCCCATGAATTTCTGTGCCACGTTCCGTTTTACGCGTTATCTGCAAGTTGGCTTCTCGTGAAGCCAAATATTTGAGCAGGAGTCATCTCCATGGTGTTAGAGGGGTCCAATTAGCAACCGAAGTGCAAACAGGGGCAGCTGAGTCAATGGCAGAGGTTGACCCCAGCAGCCTGCCAGGAAGGGGCAGCTTCGCATTCCAGCTCGGCGCGGTGGGAACTCGGCCAGCCCTGGCTGCCCAGGAAAAGTCATGAATTAATGCATGTCTCTGCCGAGGAATGGGGATGTGCTGACGGCATTGCTGGGGCCTCTCAGAAAAGGAAGATAATGGACTAGTTTGTGCTTCTGCCCCCTGTTTGAAGAGCAACTTTTAGCCATTGGGAACATATAAATCATGGTTTAATAAACCGAGATGTGTAGGTTGTTATTTTGGTCTACATCTTGTTGCGGATAATGCTCTACATATTTGATGTAAATGATACAATGGGTCTGACTCCAAAAGCGAGTGTGTAGCTCAAGGGATAAATTGCATCTGTGTTCTCAGGGAAATGAGAAATGCTGCTCTGATTAAGTCTAATGGAAGCTAATTTCTGCAGAGCCCCATATACTCTACTGCTGATGTCTTGCCTTTGTCGAGTTTTGTTTTACATTATTAATTAACTATACTGCTGCTTCCAAGCACTTGAGACCCCTTTGAAGTTGCAGTTTGTTCAACTGATATGCAGTGTGCTACAGGTATAAACAACCTTATTGCATTAAACTGACACTTTAAGTAGTTCTGTGGCCGGAGAACTTACCTAGGAAGAACTTCTCCGTGCTGAGTCATGACTCCATGTTGCTTTAGCAAAGCCTCCACCACCAAATATTGGCTTTGGTCTTTAAAAATGCCTCTTGTTCTAAGCAAATGTATTAATCACTTTTAAGAGATGAAATATGCATTGCCACATGTTTTAAGGCAGTTGTATTGGCAAATAACTTTCTCTCCACAGAAAAAGCAAACTGCAGCCTGGAAGGGATCTATAAAGTGGTTAATAATCTGCTGTAGAAGAGCTCTGTCGTGAGGTTTTTGGCTTTTTTTTTTCTGCAAAGCACTCAGTAGTTTGGGATGTTATAGCTGATCAGCGGTAATATTGCAGAGCTGAAGGGACATATTTGTAGTTGATGCCAATTCTCCTGGGATCTGCAGAAATCTGGCTCTGTGCTTTCAGCCATCTGACCTTCCCACACTTCGGCGAGCACCAGTTCATGCATAGGTGATGCTACTGGTCGCGGAGAGGATGATGGTGAGAGCACATTGTGCTCCTGCTTCCTCTTCCCCAGCAAATCATGAGAGCAGGAGCACCATGAGTGCTGGGATGCTCCCGGCAGAGGAGGGGAAGGAGGAGGTTTGTTAATAGAGTCCCGTAATCCCCATGGGGATATAGAAGGACATAGCAAAGTCAGCATTTTCAGCACAAATCGGCCCTGTAATCTTCACGAGAGAATGAAATCCCCCCCAAGGACAGCACCTGGCTCCCAACAAGGTCCTCGTCTCTGCTACTGATGTCGTCAAAGACACTTGTTTTCTGCCAGTGCAATTGCAGGGTTATTTCCAAAATTAGTCCTGAATTTGGGTCCTGTTCATCGGCTGCTGGAGGAGGGATCAACGGACGAGGAGGAGGGGTGGGGGAAGAGAAGAACTGGGCAGAGTGCAGCTCTGGAGAGAGTGGGAACAGTAAAGAAACACCTGCAAGCAGTAGGAAAGGGGACCCTCGCCCTCCTCAGCGTCGTTGCTCAGTAAAGAGGAAGGAAAGTCTTCTGGGGAGCCAGGAGAGCCCTTGGCTAAAGGTTTTAGATCTGCCTGAAAGGTCTCTGGGAGAGCCCAGAGCTGAGTAGAGGAGGGATGACATGGCCATGGATGGCTGTGAATATTGAGGCATTTCCTGCACCCTTCACTTCATATATATTGCTGGCAGATAGTTTCCTTGTGTTCAGCAGACATTTCTCCTGTCTTGGTTTAATTTAGTTGAGGTAAATCCCCTGTGTCAGCCAAACCAAATGGCTCCAAGTGCAAGAGAAGAAAGCCGACAGCTCCTTCGGGAAGGGGAGGAGGAGAGGACGGAGATCGAGGGAAAGGTCTGAGCCAGTTTTCCTTGATCACGTTGTGGCACGTGACCGGGAATCACAGGGTGCCCGCTTGCGTGTCCTCCCATCTACAGCAGCCGTCCACATGTCTGTCACACTCTGACACTGGATCTGCAGCAACTGTTGCTTCAGCTGGCTGCTGGCATGTATTTATCATCAGTGGTGTTGAAAACAGAGCCAGAGCAAAATGTCATTAAAACTCCAGCTTTAGACATCAACAAGAGAAAAATGGAAAAGGATTCATCAATGTGAATGAAAACAATGGGATACATATTTTTTAAGCACAGGTTTGGGATATTTTCTTTTGGATTTCGATTGATTTCAGGTGACAGATCAAAGGAATGAAACAAAATACAGTTAGTAACGTATTCTGTTGTTCCTGCATGGATTTATTTCTACACATTTCTTGCACGCTGCCATTTTACGTAGGTGTGTGGTGGCTGGGAGCGCTTTCACCACTGGTGGGACACAGGGCATGGGGAAGGAAGGTCGTTGATTAGAGCCGTCGTGTCTCAGCAATGGCAAAGTTACATAATTATGTCTGTCAGGGATCCTTTTTCCAACTGCATACTGCTGAGGGCCTAGCAAAGGTTGTGCCTTGTTTACCTTGGCCATTTTAGTGGCTAAGCCCACTCTGGCTGATACCCTTTTTGTTTCTGTAGCACTCACCTCCTCCTGCGGCCAGCTGTGCCCAAGCCCCCCATCCAGGTCTGATTATTTTCCTTCACATTAAATAGTTTTGATTCACTGCCAGAGCCCTTTAATTTCATTGCGGCTTTGTTTGCCGAGATGAAACAATGCACAGAGTAACACAAATAATCATAATTTTGGTGAAACTGCTCCCCCAGCTCCTGAGCTGTCAACCTTCCTGCTCTGCCTGCTCCATACCAGTAGTACCAGCACACCCAGCTCCTGTCTCATCTTGGTTTAATCCTACTACCACTCTTGCTGCTGCCACAGTTGAATGGAAGTCAGTGCCTTCTCCAAAAACCGTGTTTGCTGGTCTTAACCCTGTAAAGTTTCAAGTCTGTGCTAGGAAGTTGCTTTCACCCAAACTCCAGGACTTTGTGGGGTGGCAGAACCCGGCACAATCTGTGCTTGGAATAGGGCTGAGCACTCCTTTTGCATCATTGGGACGGACAGGGCTAAAGCAAACGCTGTCAGAGATCCCACACTTGGCTCCACATAGTGTGAATACCTTGGACGTAAGCTCTGCAAGGCTAGCGGCCAGCCACGTGATGGTCCGGAGGTCTCAGCTGGCCTGGGCTGGTGTTCAGCTTGTACCAGCCGTGGTCCAACACTGATACAGCTGAGTTGTCCCAAGACGGATCCCGTTCAAGTTCAACAGAACTTCAGGGTGATGCTTCATGTTCAATCCTGCATCAAGAAAAAAGTGTCGGCTAAATACCAGCTACCTTCCACAAAACAGTGATTGAATTGCTTTTGCAGTGGTGAAACTCTGACAGAGTATATCTGTTCAATCAATGCAACAGTTTAAAAAAAAAAGAGGGAAAAAAAAAAAGCTTCTTGGGAACACAGCTTTACAGTGTGATGGAACGAGTGGTGCAAATGAACTGCTGAAGCCCCCTGATGTGACAAGAGCCTGTAAGGATAAATCTTAGGGAAACATTTGGAGAGCCATGAGCGTTATTCAGTACTATCCTGTCCTCTCTTGAAAGGAGAACATTGCAGAACTTCCTGATGTTCTTTGCAGTCAATCTGTAAGCTTTTGGTAGGAGTTACGGATCATATGTTCATGCTGTCTCTGCAGTGTCATCTTCTATTTTTCTGGAGGTGTCAGGAACATAATCAGCTGTCAGAAAAAATAGAGGCTCAGGGAAGCAAAGGATGTGGTTTTCTTGGCAAGTACAGTCTCCTCATCTTATGTCCTCTGCATCTGGACTGGAAGGACTAGACACCAGTCCCCTTTCTCGTCTGGTTTTTGCACAGCCTGGCTCAGCTAATGAGCTATCAGCCACAAACCCTTATCTGGATGGCTCTTTAAAGCCAGCTGGTCTTTTACCATCTGACTGATTCATTTGTGTTGAGCGGCAGCAGATGACTCTCAGCATCAAATACATTTTTGCCAATGTTCAGTAAACTAGGGTAATAGATGTGGTTTACTACTTGCAGAAGTGCCTGAAAACTTGTCAACGGTCTGTTTGTGGAGGCAGATTCAATCTAAATGGCTTTCTGAGTGGGAGTCCTGGGTATCTAGGGGATATGCAGGGATTGGGGTAGTGATGCTCTTGTCCAGAGCTGCCCATGCTTCGAGGAATAGGTTGCAGCACCGCCTTCCTTTAACAACTGAAAACAACCAGCTTTCCAGTGCAATAGTTACTTGTTACAAGGAGAAAACAGCTCATAATTTATTTTCAGAAATGAGGTCAAAATAGTGCAGCTGGGGAGGGAAGTGACTGACGCAGCGGGTCGGTAATGAGATACAAAGCCTTTCCCTGCTAGGTTAAATCCAGCTTCAGTCAGCAGTGACTGAAATCTTTTATCATTTGACAGTTGTTCACCGCGGCCTTTGCGGTGTTGGCTTTGCTCCGTGACATCTGAGTCAGGACTTGCATAACCAGCACCCTGCTCAGCTGCCTGTGCATCGCACGGACCTGCACAGGGAGCTGGGGCAGGTTAGCAGCGAAGCACCCGCTCCTCTTGCCGGGATCACCCTTGTCCTCCTGCTCTTCAGAAGGTTTTAGGTTGAACGTACTTTTTTCCTGGTTCGAAGCCCTGAACCCTGTCTGTTTCCAGCTGTGTCGGTGGACGGGGCGGTGGGGTGGAGGTTGTGGTAATCATCTACTCTGAGCTGAAGAGCAGCATTAGAGCGGCTCTGCCAGGGCTGTTGCAGCAGCCTCACCAATTGCTCGATCTGGTCCTGACTGGTGAGGCCATCCCTTCCCCAGGAAGTCTGGTCCTGCCCTCGGGTTCCCTCCTCGCAGCCTCCTCTGAAGCCCCTCTCCATGTCTGCCCCTGTGTGCACAGATCCTTGAAGGTTAAAGCCTTAAATAAAAGGGCATAGGTGTCTTCTGTACATTTCCTTTCCTTGACCATTGTAGAAGTACAAAAAACAATAGGGCAGACGGTCAGATCACTGCCCACAGGTTGTTTTCTAATGCACATCTAGGAATGGATGTAGCTTTCTTACTGACCCATCTAGGGAAGGAGATACTGAGATATTTAAGACCTGCTTTTCTTCTCTGGCACGTTAGCCAGTTGGAGTTGTTTCTGCCTTTTCCCCTTGTAGTATGTTAACTTTCATATCATAGATTTGTCTGCATCTCTTATGTCTGAGCTTTCAGATATTGCCTGGTCCTAGTCAGAGAGGTAGCAAACTTGGAGGAAGGGCCTCTTCAAATGTACCTGCTTGGAGATGCACTGAGCTTTTTCCTGATGCAATGGAAGCACCAAGCACTCTGTTCGCCTTACATGATTTTTATGGCTGCTTAATTTGCCTAGCGTCTGCAGTTTAAAGTGTGCTAGTCCTCTGGGTTTGTCGTGTACGTGAACAGACACGGCTCAGCCTTCCTGAGTCTGAGGACTGAAGCGATGGCTGTGAAATCCCTAGCGCGCTTTAGAGTATTGAATTGAGTGTGAAATAAGGATAGTCGAGAGTGTCAGTGTGAACTGCCTGTCCACAGCTGATGGGCTGAAGTCTCCCAGGACTTAGAGAGACACCTGCAAAAGGATGAGAACTGGTGTCATGGGAGGGAAAGGCAGAATGAAAGGGCAAAGGTAGATCTCCTTAAATACATCAGATTTCCCCACTGAGGGAAATCTCTGGCATGAAGGCATCCCCTGCTCCAAAGAGTCTGCATTTAGGTACTCTCTTTCAACATGCCGGTTCCTTTTGGCTCCTACTGTTTTCATACACTTTATAGCAGGATGACAGCTCTGAGGAGTAAAACAAGCCAGGAATGTGACTGCTGTCATGTGCTGGAGGCATGCTCTAATAGCGACCTGGGATGGGCTGTGGGTTGAAGCTGGGGTTGGATGACAAGGGAGGGGAAGGATTTCCTGGAGAGGAAAATTGCCTGGCCAGCCCTTTGGAAAAATGTAAGCGTGCTCTACTGAAGGGCACTTGTGCTTTTTCCTGCCAGGAGCTTGCAGCACCCCAGAGCTGGGTGTTGAGAGGAGGTATCAGCTGCAAACTGTTGTGCAGGCAAGTGAAGGAAGCCAGCCGGTGGCATGCTTTTGGGGGTTGGTCTTGCAGGTGCTCTGGTGAGTAGGCAAGTGGATGAAGAAGGTTTCAGTCAGCCTGCAAACAGAAGGTGAAATAAGAAAAAAGGAAATGGGTGAGGAATTCCTCTAACTTATTCTAATAGCATCAGTCTCTAGTGGACCCAAAGTGGAGCGTTAGATGTAACATTTTAGCAGGAAGCGTAGAGAGGAGAGGAGATGCTTGGTCTGCAGAAGAAGGAGGCAGATCAGGAGTCAAGAAAGCATATGTGGCTAGGAAGGCACAGGCCAACCTTCCGTCATGTAGTTGGTGCAGAAATACCAGAAAAGTGTGTGGTCAATATAAATACTTGGCAATAGAGATATAAAATCGGACCGGGTGTTGGTTGATCCAATGCAATGGACGTCAGTGAAGTTTAGTCCCCTCCCATGAGTTTGAATTTTACTATAGGCAGGTAAGAAGAATAAGATGATGGAGTTTAAGGGGACCTCCAAAATGATAGAATCATTAAATATCCCGGGGTGAGTGTTCATTTCATCTAACTGATATTTATCCAGGTATGTGTTTAAAGCTCCGTTTAGGCTTTTGTTAATAAAGTAGGGATTCATTTCTTGCTGAACTCTTTGAGTAGGATGGGCCAAAGTGCTCATGGCTCTGTTGAGCATGTAGCATGCTGGCTAACCATGTTTGACTTGCACAGTTGTGGCAACACCAGCATCTAAAACTTTGTAGGCATACCTTTTAGTATACCTCAGGTAGCCTCTTGGGGTAACTCCTGGCTCCATCCTGAAGTTTTGAGGTACAGATGTGATATCGCTGCTCTTCAGCCTCATTTAATTGCTGGGTATCATGACAGTACTTACTTTATGGGTAAGGGTGTGGAGAATCACAGCAAGAGGACAGGGCTTCATTTGATTTTAAGGTCACCCAGCTTCTGTGCTGGGAGAAGAAAATAAGATGGTAACTGATTCCGCATATATGGGAAGTGTGGACTTGCCAGTGGTAGATAAGTCCCTCCCGATTCAGGGCATATTTTAAGTCTTGTGATATAGTTGTGGTTTTGGTACACGGCTGTGCAGCCACCTTCTCCCTTTCTTTCTCCCTTGTGCCCTCAGCCAGATCCTAGATGAACAGCTCTGTTCATAGCAATCATTAGCAAAACTTGGGCTGTTGTTTTCTGTACACTTCAAGTGGTATAAACCAGCAATGCCACTGTACAAAGTGATTCTGCTTTCTTCCTGGCCCTTTTCCTGCTGCCCTCATCGTTGTGCTTGTGTTTGTACTGCAGTGGGAGACCAGTCTGGGTTAGAACTAACCAGAAGGACAGAGATCTGAGGTCGGTTGTAACCTACATCACTTCGAGATCTAATCGTGAAAGGCAGAAGAAAGCCGGTGTTGCGTGGATCATTTCATGGGAAGGAGAGGGTTAGTCTCGGAGCAGGCTAGTGTCTAGAGAAAGCAGCCATTTACTGCTGCACTAATGTTCAACTAAAAGCATGATCCAGTACCAATGAAGGCAATGGAAATTATACTACCCAGTGGCATAAGGAACAGGAGCAGGCCCATAGCAATTTATTTTCCGTCAAACAAGAGCCATGAAGTCATTAGTTATTTCTTCAGAAGGCTTTGGTAGGTGTGCTAGAGAGCACTGTGTCATCTCTGCTGTGCCATGTGTGCACAAAAAGATTAATTCCCAGGTTAGCAAGATAAGAATTATGATGAGACAGAAGTCTGAGTCAGACACAGTGGGGAGAGAAAAATGCCACAGGCTGAAGCAGTGCTTGGACTCCTGTTGAATTTTGAAAAGAGCTAGAATGAGGGAGATTTTTTGTTCTTTTAATAATGAAAAACATGAGTTTCAGAAGTGAAGAAATGGCAAATTACGGCTTCATTCTCTAGCTACAGCTTTCCTGAGGATTTGGAGCACTTTGCAAATATTTAATTACTCTCACCTCAGTGCCCTTGTAAGCATTGCAGAAAATAACACAAAAGTAAACTGTGCTGCAAGACTTGCAATCCAGCTGTAACATTGATGCCTTTACTAGCACCTCTAGAGCTATTTTCTTCATTGTAAGAGTAGGAAACTGAGGCTAATGTGAACTGATAAATTAAATAGAGAGCAGGTCCCAGGACCTGAGTCCTGAAGACTCTGCTCCGACAGCCTTATAACCTGCTATTCCGAACCTCAAAGTGGCACAGTCTGAACACCTGCCTTCTTGCTGCGCGGTGTGGCTGTGTGCAGCATTACAGTACGCATTCCCCTGGCGCCAGCCCTGGGGCTTTCATGCGTACACTGTAAATGGATATCCTAGTGGTCTTTATGTGCATTAATATTCTGTCTTTCGGTTACACAGAGAGTAGATGTACTGTGGAGATGAAATCACCCACAGTGATTTCAGTGGGGTTCTGCAGGCTCGGATTTAGACTGTTCTTTTCATTAACTTGGACCTCTAATGACAGATTTGTAAAATGTTTGGGGTTTTTTTCAGTTTCTATAGGGTGTTCCTCTCCTTTAGCATGTTACAGAAATAAGGTACGTGGTTAAGGCACTGATGCAGAACAAGCAAGCTCAGAAAATCTTTGCCTCAGTTCCCTCATTTTTTAAGTTTACATTGGATGAGCATATCGTAAATCATAGGAGAAGCAACAACTTACCCTATTCTGCAACCCCCCAAGCAGCTGCTTTTGAAAAACTGACATTCAGTGCAGTGATTAAGTATGAAATCCATAAGTGTGAAATTAAGCATCAGAACAAGCAAGTAATTACTTCCAAACTTGTCTTTAGATGTTGTGCATACAACATTCCCCCTCCCACCTTTCCCCCCTTAATTTTCCTCCTCTTTTCCTTTGCCTCTCAAAATGTAAACCCTTCAGGTCGGGGCCTGTGTTATCTTTTATGTTTGTGAAGCACGTTGCACACAGTGGGTGCTACCAGAAGCAAAACGCGAACGATGATGATGGTAACTGTGCTTTGGAAGCTTTGCTGTGCAAAACCAGGGAGAGGGTGCTGGGGCAGAAAGCAGTTATAGCAGCCTCTAGCAGAGGACAGGGTAATGGAGAGACAGACAGTGCTGGCCACTGAAGTGTCACCAAAGACAGCCAGTTTGCAGCTTTCTGTCACGGCAGGGGAGCATTTAGCTCAGCTTGGCTCAAAACAGCAAAGAAAGCCTAGATAGGACAACTGAGGTTAATGTGGAAAGAGCTGTTAAATGTTAGCTTTAGCAGCCAGACGTCTTTGCTAAAATAGAAAACAAAAGTTATTTCATTAAAGCCTCTGAACACAAAGTACTCTGTGAAAGTTTAAATGCCAGGTGGTGTATTAAGTAAATAAAGTAGCTCTGCTGTAGGCACTGTTTCTCACAGCAGCCGGCTCTAACCAGCACGTAGTACAAGTGACCATGTGAATCTCTGCCATGTGATGTAGTGCTATGCCCGGCTAACGTGCTGATACAGGGCTGGGAAGTCAGAGGAGATTTTTCTTTCAGCAGTTATCAGTATGTTGATAAGGGCCAACTGTTGCACATGGCTTATTTGCATGGATTGGCTTATGCTCATTAGTCATCTAGTTTGGATCAGAAAAAGAAACTTGCGGTTTGCACAAATGTCATGTGTCTTTCCAGCAGAGTTTGAATGGAGGGATTGATTTTCATTTTAATGACTTTTTAGATAGGTATCATAGTACTGCGCAGTTAGCTTTTGTTATACCCCAGCAGTTACCCCCAGGCAGCGGTTGCAGAACGTCGTATCCCATTATAGGCGGTCCTGGGTTTGTGTACAGCAGGAGCCGTTTGGAAGGTGGCACTCATCAGCTCCTCTGGCTCTGCCCTCAGTGGCAGGACTGGAAAGTCAGCCAGGTGATTCAGAAAGTGAAAAGCTGGTATTTGCAAACTTCTTGACCCCATGCTTTGTGGGTGATGGACGCACAGGAGGATGAAGCATTCTTTGCTCACGTGTGCTTCTTATAGAGATGCACGCCGAAACCTCCTCCTCCTGCTTCTTGTGGTTCTACAGGATGTTTCCCCATCGTGCTGTTACCTGCTGAGGATCACTGGTAATACTTTACTCCTATCACTGGCACTGGTGCTGCCAAGGTATGTGTTGCCTGTGTTTCTGACAGTGTGTGCTGGCCACAGCCATATGGTGCCTGGTAAAGTCTTGGTACTGAGTCTCTTGATGTAATTACCATGCTGAGCTAATTGCTCATGCCTGGCTCAGGTACTTATTCAGTGGCTGCCTCAACCATGACCAGGACCTCTTCATTTATCACCTGTCAAGATGTCAAACAGCACTGGAATGTGCATTTGGCTGTCTCAAAAAAAAACAAAACCAAAAAAAAGCCATTCTTTGCCATCAAGCTTGTGGGTGATCTCTGTTTCTTTGCTATGAGTTAGCTGTCCACAGTATTCTCTCCAGTATTTGCAAGACAAAGGAGGAAGGGTGGCAGAAAATCAGGAGTTAGAAGCCAGGCTGGGACCTTCCTGCCAATGAGAACTAGAAAAATCCCACTGGGAGGGATGCTCTACGCCAGGATTTCTGGTCTGTTTGCTGCATTTGGATCCCATGTATCTGTTGCTTTAAAAGCAACAAATTCATAATTGTATACATGTCTGGATCCTATGTACTACTTCCTGCAGCTTGCCTATAGCCCTAACAGCCCAAGTTCACAGCCCTTGACAGCCACCTCTCTCCCGACCATCAAGCCCCCGGTCAACTCACATACCCTGATAGAAATTTGTCTGCTGAATAAAGGAAAAATGCAAGTCTGTTGAAAACAGTCAATGCAAACCCCAAAGCGATGAAACTCATCTAGTTGTAGAGAGTAACTGTTAAGAACTGTTGTAGAGAGTAACTGTTAAGAACTAAGTGTGAAAACGCAGAGTCACTGTGGAGGTTTCTGTCTCAAAAAGGTGCTAAGCTTGGGAGGAGGGGGTAGAAACCACCCGCAAGGGTGCTCGTGCAGTGGGGCCAGGGGAGCTCTGCAGGGTATATCCCCCACGGCTGGGAGCCTGTCGGACTGATCCAGCCCGACAGTGCAGAGGCGATGACTGCTTTGGTAACATATCCAGAACCTCGCAGCGCACCCTGAAGAGGCAAAACAACACAAAACCGAAACCTCGCAAGGCCTGCAAAGCCCCCTTTATCTGAGACTGGTGGTGTAGCCTGCTTGCTGTTCCCAGGTGGTGGGTATTTGAAAAGCTGCTCTAAGGAGATGAAATACTATTTCGGTTATGTTCCGTAAGCCATGCTGACATAACGTGTCAAGTCTTTCCAGATTTGTCCAGTACATCTAACAAATGTAAGATAACCAACGTACGATTCTGGGCAAGGTGGAAGATCCTCTGACTAATCAGCAGCGCAGGAGAAACCTGCAGTAAACCCTTGAAAGGATGCAGCATTGGGAAGGTGTTTCTCCTGATCAGCCTTTCCTCATAAAGGGGCCTCGAGATCTTCAGAAAGAAGAACAATTCTCAAAACTTTACTAATTAAATTCTTCAGCTCCTGATTTTCTCAGTTTTACAAGGAAAAGGTGTTAGTTCTTTAGGAATGTAAATAGACCACAAGTGGAGTAGAACAGGCTGAATCCTGGAAACTGATACAGCTTTGTCTTTGGTTTTACAAAGTGAAATAGCTTCTAAAGCAAAAGTTGGAGCTATCAGGTTCAGATATTTCTGTGGCTGAGACCATGTAAGGAGCGGTTTCCTTTACTATGTTTGAACTAATATAAAGAAAGTAGATTTTTACTGCAAAAATATACATTTCCCTGTGAAACTTTTCAGACAGTGTATGATATTTTAATGACTTAGAATGTGTATTTTTCTCTTCCTTTGATTAATAAAAAAATCTGAAAGATGATTTTTGGAAACAAGTAATCTTCCCATTGAATGGTGTACCAGCTACATGAAAAGACATGGAGTTGTTTCAATAAGATTGAAACCAATGTGCTTACTAATGCAGCTACGGTAGATGCTGCTCAGCTGGAACCAGGGACCTTAGATGAAGGACTGGAAGGCCTGGCCATTATACGGGTGACGCTCTATTGGTCACAGATACCGGCTATATGCTTTGACAGTAGAAGCTATAGTTCTTGTAGGGCAGGAG
Organism: Haliaeetus albicilla; assembly: GCF_947461875.1. Classification (NCBI taxonomy): domain Eukaryota; kingdom Metazoa; phylum Chordata; class Aves; order Accipitriformes; family Accipitridae; genus Haliaeetus; species Haliaeetus albicilla. The sequence continues at coordinate 73,475,338 of NC_091484.1, forward strand.
GCATCCTGAATTGGTGTGTAAGTGAAAATGCTAGATACGGCAGGAAATTTCCTGGGCAGTATCTGTCATATTTTTTGCTACAAAACCTCAAGATTACTTTTCAGGCTTAGTTTTATGTATTTTTTTAAAAAAATTAACAGCTATTTTACAATATTTAGTGTCAACATCACCAGTACTATTTGAATAGAAACAGCCAGTAGCCATTTACCTGCTGATGGGTTCATAGTCTTATTGCCATTAAGTGGCATTAAACTTCATCTCACATAATTTGCATCAATTTGCTTATGTGTCAAAATTAACACAGTATTGTGTCTGAAGAGTGAATCAGCTTAATGAACAGTCGGCTCAACTCAGATTCACTTGTGCTGCTAACTACTTAAAATTCAGCAGCCACAGCCTGCCGCCTTCTCTGTTTCACTGCCAGCTGAAGAATGGAAATGAAAGGACAGTGTTGTCCTGGGAAGGAATCAGACAAAAAGTGTCACATGGAGCCACTGCAAATGGAAATTCCTTTTGTTTTTTTCTGAGAAGTTTCAGTCTAAATGGTAAATTAATATATCCCTATATATAAACTTGGAAAGCTATTTTAGCAACAGCTTTTATGTGTTAGCAATGACATTATCTGCGTGATCGGGCACAGGATGAGAGAATCCTGGTGTGATCCCTAGGAAGAGGTACACTGCAAAAGTGATTTGTGTTTCATGGCCAGTAACTCTCACCACTTTTAGCAACTTCATCTTAAGCGCACAAATACAAAGGTAAAGTCTGAGAGCAGGCTGCTGGCTATATCCTTTGAGCCCTCAACAAGGGAGTGTGACTTTATTACGAACCACCTGAAGCCACCCTTTTGTAGAGGAGCATTAGCACATCCCTGCAATCCCTAGCAGCAAGCATTTGTGGGCAGGTGGCTCCGAAGGTTCATAGGGGCAGGGGCTGTTTTTCTTTCTGGAAAAGGGCTGATATAAAAGGGAGGCTTTGGCAGGAATCACTGGGCTGTGAGCAGCATCCTTCCTCCCAGCAACTGCCAGATGCATCCTGCCAGGTCAGGCATGAAATGTAGGTGACAGAACTAATGTGGGTGTCACCCAGGGAATGTAGGAAATGTAGGAGGGCAGCCACCCTTCTTCCCTTGGGAGTATGTGAATGACAACATAGCGCTTTATCCTTTCCTGTTATGGATCAGTAGAGGGCTGGTTTGGATCAGAATGCCCAAGTAGGTGGGTGGAGAACTTCATGCTGTGCAAAATAAGGGCTTTATTTAAAACGAATAGTTGCAAATACCTAGAGAAACAAGTGAAAGCAGCAACATTATCTTGATGTGTTTGTGACCAACTAAATACCAGCCAGCGCTGCGTGCTAACTTGGGCCAAAGCCTGTGGGCTCTGCTCTTACAGCAGTACTTTCTCAGGACTCTTGCATCCAACCTGTGATGTGTGGCTAGATCCCAGCTGACGTTGCTCAAATGCAGACACAGAACTGCATGCTGGGCCATCACTGCGTGCCGTCAGAGACAACACTGTCACAGGGAGAAGGCAACCAGAGATAGCTCCATTTTGCTCAAAATTAAGACTAATGGTATTTAGTTCTGTTAGGATCTCACGTACATGTTCTGGATAAAGTTATACTATAATACAAAAGTTGTTTTACATTAATGCAATTTTGCACCATGTATGAATATATTCTTATGAATAGTTATTCATATGCATATTCAATTATGCAAATGTTAGGACTTATGATTCACCAATTACGGAGACCACAAAGTTACCCTCTTTTTTCACTCTTGCTTTGTCCCCAGAAAGGAGATGCCAGGATGAATCAGAACAAAGCAAAACTCTCGGACTGTTTTAAAACTGGACAGGGACGATAAATAGAAAACATAGGATAAAACCTTGTGTTAGCCAGTGACACAGTAACTGATCTGCTAGATTTTTTCTCTTTTATTTTTTGGTCTAAAATTCTTGGTTTGTGTTACAGAAAAATGAAGAGCTATTTAGATTCTCAACATGAAAAGATCACATTTCATTATGCATTTCATTGTCTGATGAAAGAAACATTAGCATAAGAGATAATTACTTACCATATCAGTTCATCTTGTTACCAGAACCAGTAGATTTTGCAGCCAATCTCAAAGATTGTTTTCCAAAATCCTACATACATATTGAATTTTTTCAGCTTCATTATAGAAGACTCTAGAATTGTTGGCTAGTTTTCACTGCTTAATTGTTTTATACATACTTTCTCCAAAATGAACTATTTTCATCCATGGGATATAGCTGTATTTTGTATCTTCAATGGACTCCTTTTGTAGTAGAACAGAGCAACTACTGCACATACATATAATGATATATTTACACCAATGCTGCCTGTTCAGGTGGCAGTCCAATAGGATTAAAGTTAATAAAAATTTCTGTTACTCCTGAACTGATTTTGGTCTGGGTATATATTACAGATTTTCATTCTTTTATGTGGCAGGCTTTTATAAAATCCTTTGTAGGGTTTAGGATGTTGAGCTGTATCACAGCAGCCAAAAGTCTTTGTTTTAATAATCATAAAAATAACATTTCCTATGGGATTATTCTTTCAATCTCAGTATTGTACAAATGTAAGTAACATAGATACCACAATAATGCTATGAGGTAGGCTTTTAAATACCAAAGATTGAAAAGCTTAATTATATAATTTAATCAAATACCCTGCAAAATAATTATAATTTTCCCTCCACCTCTGTGCAGCAGCTGAGTCATGGAAAAATTGGATCTCAAATATATTAGGGTGTGCCTGATGGTGAGTACTTTATGTTTTAAGTGCCTACTTGAAACAGTCAGTTCTAAGGCTGAGTGCTCCCAGGAAAGTTACTGAAGTCACAGATGCTCTTCATCCGTAAAAACTCATGACAAGTGTCCAAGGCTGGCACCGAAAAGGAGATTCACCAACAGTGAATGTTCTTATAAAATGGAAACCACACTGTCTATCCTGGCTGTGCTGTTACACATCTATAATGAGGTGGCAATAGTTTTCATAGGATGTAAGAGATGTTACTTCCTTGGTCTCCTTTGATCCTCACCGTCCTGTGTCCTATAGATGTCCTCTACACTTGGCAGGCCAGCCTCGTTAGGACAGTGAATATGTGGTTTCCTTATGCCTGGTAATAGCGCTTTTGGCAGAGCTTGTTGATACTGGAAACGGTTTTTGTAGACTTGCTGAATACATTAGCGGACAGTGAACACATCCCAGCAGCAAGACTTTAAGGTCTAATGGTGTTTTTCTCCCTTTTTGTGGTTTTTCATTCGCATCAATTACAGCCCCCATCCACCTCAAACCCCAATTTGAGTGCTCAGAAAACATTTGTACATCCATAAAAACACAGAAGAGCATCTTCCCCAGAACTGTTTATCTAAATTTGTCTGTAAGCAAAAACTGAACAGGCAAGTTAGGTGTCCTTTTAATCCTTCAAGATGTGGAACACTCCAGTCCACTGGAATCACCAGAAGTTGAGGACATTCAGAATACCAGGGTTATTCTTCTTGCCTCACCCCGTGGCATGTCACATTAGCCAACGTTTGTATCTGCCTACAACACCCAGTCTCCGCTGGATCTGTGGTTATTGCTCTTGGTTGGCAGAGCTGCAGGTCTCTTTATGAAATGAAGTGGAAGTCCTTGGAGGGCAGCTGCAATTCTGGAACAGGACTGAAGAGAGGGACTGAGTAGGGGGTCCTTTTTGATTCCAGCAAAGCTAAAATTTTTCAGTGAGAGTTAGGATTTTCTTTGAAAGAAATAAACGCATTACACTGCACCACTAAACCCACTACAAATAAAACACCTTAGAGCCTAATTATTTTGCAGGTTTCTTGATGAGTGATTCTATTCTCTTAAAGTTAATTCTCTTCATATGTAAAAGCCATCAAGAAAGGTTGTTTTCAATGAAGAATGATAGCTAAAGAACAGTTACCTAAATTCCTCCTTAATTCCTTTAACCATATGGTAACTCTTCCCCAGGTATGTCAGGAGTGATAGTTTCTTAAAGTAATAGATCCCTCCCCGAGTTGTTGGATTTCTAGTCTTCTGAGTCTAGCATCTTAGTTATTACTGAGTTTTATTCTTACTTTCCATCAATACAAAGTTTTCTTTGAAAATGCTGTCTGTGAGGTAAAATGTGACACTGAGAGGTAATGAGTATAAAGTGAGTTGTACTAATGCACTTTACCCCAGGTTGGAAGGAAGGACCAGTAAGGGCTCCATGTACACCAGTGCAAAGCTTTTGAATGGGAAAAAATCTCTGGTGCAAAAATCTCTGGTGGAGCCTTGAAAGCTCACACCGAGAAGATGAGCTAGACTTATCATGAAGATGCATTATCATGTTCTCAAACAATTTTTTGGGTGGCTTGGGATTTTATGCTTATTAAATGCTATCTTATCTGCTCCCTTTCGATGGACTTGACTCCTCTCTGGACTAACTGATCATCTGCACAAATCTCTGGAAGTACAAGAAGTGAACCAAATTCAGAGATTGTATAGCCCACTTAAAAATATGTAGCTCTGTTCAGCCTTATAGTTTTTATGCATTTAAGTCTGTCCTGATTTATGCTGGCATAAGAGAATCATCCTTTGTTTGCTGACGTACATATAGATATAACAGGAAACACAGATGTTTTAACTTGAATTTTATAATTGGTTGTAGATGTCTGCTGTTTCTTAAATGGATAATAAATATAGCTTAAATGATCTGTTTGATTACAATTCAGAACTGCCCTAAGAACGTAACCAAAAATACAGCTGGGGTAGATAACTCGTGTCAAATAAACACAGGATGCTCACAAGAGAAATGATCTGCTGCTGATATTGATTTTCAGCAAAAGATATGAATAATCTTTCTCCTCAAGGGCTGCTGAAAACAATTCTAGTTTGTATAAAGGCATTGCCAAGAGCCTTATAGAAAGCAGACTGAGGCTCATGGGAAATATGCCCTCTTTCGTTTTGCCTCTGCTCCTAATTTTATTCTAACTGTTGGCTGAGATACTGTTAAAATAATGAAAGAAAAGAAAAAGCAACCATTAAAGCTCTTGAGCCATTTGCCATGAGACAGAGGTAATCCCGAGACTCACAGGAGTATTAAAATTATAACAATAAAGTAATACCAGTGCTGAGGATCATTTTTAGAAATAAGCAATCAGACAGGAGGTTAACACAACACGAATCTCCAGCACTCTTGTCTTGCCACTTGGCCTCCCTAAATGGATCAGACTGTTCAACCAGTTGAATGATTAAAAGAGTTTTAAAGGCAAGGCAGAGCAATTCCCTTTCATAAATGAGGAGGTGAGATACATACTTTTAGTCTGGGGAACTGTGATGCAAAAATACATGTTCACTGTAAAGCTGAGATTTCTGTCTACTTTTCTTCTGAACTGATCTTTGGTAATTATTCTTGTTTACAGCCTCTGGCCTCTCCTCTTCTCCATCTACCCCAACACAAGTGACCAAGCAGCCCACGTTTCCTCTTGAATCCTACAAGCATGAGCCCGAGAGACTAGAAACACGGATTCACTGTTCTTCACCTCCGGACACAGGGCAGAGATTTTCTTTGCCTCCATCTCAAAGTGCAGCCAAGCCTCCTATCATGACACCAGCTCCCTGTGCTACCTCAAAACCAGTAAGTAAAGCATGTGTCCAGTTTTCGACTGGGAAATGTACAGGGTTGTGTGTTAACTGTTTCTTGTATTACAACTGGTGGGCTAGAGCACGTATGTCCGTACTGTGGAACAGAATGAGAACAATGTCATGGGCCTTTTACTTCAGACTTGTCTCAGCTTTCCCAGTATTCAGCTGACAAGGCATTAGGACTCCAAAGGTGGTAGCTCCCCTTTGGATTTACCCATATAGGAACTCATTTTTGCACTATTCTCAAACAAGTTTTGCAGTAGGTATGGATCCCAGCATACACTGCTGAGATGCCACTTTAGAGAAGGATAAAATTTTATTTAGGATGGTCTTTTATCTCCTTTACGAAAAGCTGATGAGAGAACTAGCAGCCAAGGAGAGCACATCAAAAAGAAATTCACAGTATGAGCTGCAGGGGTTCTGAGTTCCAGCTGCCTCTGGAGTCTGAGATGACTGAGACAGCTGGTGTCTAATGGCACTAGTTGCTATTACACCTCCTGCCCCAGCTCAGAGATTAGAGAAAGAAGGGCAGCACTACCAGGGTATTTTTCCAGCCCCCCACGTAGTAGAGGTGACTTCATAAGAGTGGTTTCTTCAGCTCCTGGGAATGCATGAACTCAGCAGTTCCTGGGAATACATGAACTCCAACCTCTGATACTCCCCACCACAACATCCGCGCTGCATGCCGTTGTGCCTCCTCCCCTCCCCCTCGGCCAGCCTGAGCCTCAGAGGCATCGGTCTTCTTCTTTTCTTTTCTCCTCTGCTTTTTTGCTCCTTCTTTCTTTTCTGTGTTAATTCCTTTGCATTGACTGTATCTTTCTGTTTACCGTTCCCCTGCCTCATGGAACTAGCAGACTGTGATCTGTCACCAGAGTTAACTACCCTGCATGTGTCTTTCCCAGATTTTCTTCTTCACTTTTTTTCCTCAGAATAGAAAATCTTTGACATTTTCTCTATCTAGAAATCTAGACCTGTAAAGGACATAAAGGTTCATGAGGTCTGTTTCCCTGTTGAACGACTACAAGTTCTGTTTCATTCCAGTTCTTAGTAATTTATTTAAAAGCGGGAAGTTTCCTCCCACTTGCCCATGGGAAAGCTGTTCCAGGATCTGAATATGCTAACATAGCAATCCCAAAACCCTTTTGCTTTTGTGTTAGGTACCTCCACAGTAGCAGCAGCCGTTCTTATGCTGAAAGTGTTTAGGTACATACTACTTTCAAGTCTTTCACACACATCCAGTAAAACACATGCCCTGTTTTGGGGACCCCTTCTGTAATGGTTAGGAAGTCTCTGATTTTCAACCAATTTTTTTAATGGACAAGTTGTGACCATTTGCTCTTATAATCAATAGCCATTTTCATTCACTGTTTGTTACATCCTGTTGTACCTGTAGCCAACCTTTGTTTTTCTAGATTAAGCAAGCCAAACTCTCCCTACAAAATACAGACTTTCTGTTCTGCTGCTATGCAAAAGTAAATAATTAAAGTATTAAATAAAATTAATCCTATATTGATAGTTAGGGAACTCCAGCAGTAACTTTTCTCCAGCCAACTCACTGCCTTTCTATGTAAGTAGTAGTCTTGGGATACATAGATTATGAAACTCAAAGGCTTGTAGGACACAAAAATATTTTTGGTAGGTTTCAGTCAATATCAGCCATAGTATTTGCATATGCATGTATTCATGTTAGGCAGCTACAGAGGAGTCTTTCGTACTTATTAGAATAGAAATGGGGAAACAACATAATCTTAGCACATTCCACTGACTAAAAGACTGAAAAGTTTGTTTTGTTTTTAATTATTTGCTGATTTGGAAAATATGAAGTTGAGTAGAAGATGCCAGAATAAAGAAACAGAATTCTCAGCAAATATTTATCAACTGTTGTGTTTGTATATATGTACAGGAGAGAATCTGGATGGAAACTCAGTATGTCTGACTCAAATATTTCTTGTTCAGAAGATACAGTAATACATAGGATGTATAGCGCCTGATTATCTTTGTTTTGTACCCTCTGTACTCATTTATATCTGAGAACAGTGAGTGTGCAGGGCTGCTAGTGAATCATTAGTTTTTTGGTTTACTTGGGAACAAATGTCAGCAGCTACAGATCTGTGAGGAACTGAGGATGTTTAATTCTCAACAGAAACCAGGGAGAGAGATTTGCCATGCTCTTCTAGTAGGAGAAACTGTTAGAGAAGAGAAAGGCTAAGTTTCTGCAGAAGGGCATGAATCTGAAGCTGATGGGTGTTCACTCAGGACTGTTGTGTCTTTTGATCCCTGTAAGTTATTTACCTAGCATTCCTTTACAAATATGACAGCAGTAGACCAACATTCTTAATTTGAGTACTGTATTTCAAACATTTATTCTGAGCTGTGTGTTTATAAATACATTTTCATAATGCACATGCCATAAACAAATCTGTGAAAGGCAAACTCAAATTCTTGTTTACTTAGATCATCATTTCTTGGCATAACAATTCCAAGTATCTTAAAAACACACTATAAATTATATGATAAATGGTTTCATAGTGGCCATGCTGTTAGATGATCAGTTTAATGACAGGGAAGCTTCTATGTTGACTTATGAAACGAGAAGTTGTCTCTTACCTACAGGGTTCTGTCAACTTAAATCTCATTTACTTATTACATTGTTTAACTAGTGATGATATGTGAGATCCCAGGACTAATTCTAAATAATTCATGATTGCTATATATATTGCAGTAGCAAAGAGTAACCCTTGAACCCAGACCCGGAATTATTATTAAAAAAAACCCACAGAACAGCAGATAACTATAGGAAGGTGCAGTATCAGGACTTGGAACTAATCTTAGCCCATTTTTATAACTAACTGCACTTGAAGCTGATTGTGTACTTCTCTTCTATATGTCTGAGACTGTGGCGCAGAATGGTTAAATCTGTTTAGTAAGAGAGAAGGCATGGAGGAAAGAATAAATATATTTATTTCCCAGCAGATGTAATCAAAATCTTTCATGTTTTAGTAGCACTTAGAACAGTGTATGTTTTGATGTGATTTTTAAGCCTTAGATTCTGGTGAGGGGGATAAAAAGTGGGAGACAGTTCCTGACAGAGGGAGATCCTCCTTCAGTGAGTATCATCTCAACACAGTATACAAACCTCAGCAATTAACCTCATGCTAAATGGATGTCTGTGATAATCACTAAGGTCTGGATTTATCCCACCTAACTTTAGAAACCTATCTGAGCTGCTTAAGTTGGGAGTATAGTAGCTCTAGTTGTCTCCGTATCCCACAGAGAGGCATTTTCAGGGGATGAATCAGATCTTCAGCCTTTTGCGCTGACTACAAAGGGAGTGACTCCACGTGTTGCATTTCTGAGGCACTTGTTGGGTGCCCAAAGCTAGATGGGATGAGGCTGTGACACACTGTTGCAGCAGCTCTTACAGGCTTTCCTCTGGGTGTGTAGCTGTTGGTAGTGGTTTAGTTAGAAGGTTGTAATGAGAAATTCAGCTGATAAGAGATCAAAGCTATACCAAAAGATTATCGTGCACTGCATTAAATGGGGAAGGAGCAATTTGATTTTTCATAGTATAGTTCATGACTCTGTACTTTGGCCTTGTGTTGTTTGGACTGTGTAACCTTCAGGCAGTAAGTGGTAAATGATAACTCTTCTCTAATGTGACATTACTAACTGTGAAAGGAATGTAGAGAGGTTGCAAATTCAGTAATGAACATGTTTGCCCTGTTTCCGCTTTGCCCGTATTTTAAAGTAGAATGTAGTATGTTGAGCTTAATGTGGTTGTATTCTTTTCATTTCATCCTTTCTTCTTCTACTGATGCATAAGTCACTGCGAAAACAGTAGTATTGCCTGTCTCCTGCAAACACAAGCATTTTTGTGGTACATCATTTCCTGGCCTTTATGGGTTTCCCCTTTCCCAGCATGAGAGGAGTCCAAGCCAGAGAAAGAAGATGCTAACTCCAAACTGAGGAGTTGCCTTTGAGTTCTCTTTTGGTGAAAAACAGGGTTGGGTCTTCCTCTGCTCAGAAGAAGTGACAAAGCCAGATCATACTTACAAATGGCCCTTTCCATACGATTGTGTAGTTAACCACTGTTCTCCAAATAACTTCTGAGCCAAGTGATTTCCCAGAACGTTCTTAAAAAGAGGGCATCTCAGCCAAAAGGTAGTCTGAGACTTACTCTAAGCTTGTATGAGCAAGTCCTGTTAAGACTGCAGATATAGCACTCAGGAGGGACTGAAAGAGTCCGGTCTGTATTAATTTTACACAGTTCTTGCTGCTCCAGCATATGGAAAAGGAGAGACGTAATGTACAGCTGGGACTTTCTTCCAGTCCTAGCTACAGAGAGGGAAATAAGATTGTTTCTGCAGCTACCTGCTTGTTAAACAGTAGCACTTCCCTGCAAGGCTATTCATGCTGTTTCTTAGCCAAAATGTAGTAAATTCAAAAAAAAGGGCTGTTAACTTGTTCAGCGTGAAAGGCTATTACATCACACCCTGCTACTGGCAAGGAGCCTGGGAACCAGGATATGTGCAGCGGGTCCTTCAGTTCGGCTCTTTCCAAAAAGCCACGCCACCTATCAGAGCTCCATAATCTAGCTGGCTGATTAAAGAGATTAAAATCTGATGAAGAGAACAGAAAAGGGTTCTTTGATTCTGATGCTGTCTTTAAAAAAAAAAAAAAAAAAAGCACAGGCTGGGAAAAAAGGAATCCAGTCTGCAAATGTACAAGAACTCCCTATTTCAGCATTCATGTGGTTTAAGGCTATATATTAGAGTGCCAAGACATCACTGTGATTCAGCTTTGATTTACACCACAGTAAACTGATCACATGAACCAGAAAGGCTGCCATTTACCAGTGAAGAAAGCTCTTGCAGCATTGTTATGTCCAGGCTAGTTTTAAGTGCCTTAATACCAGCACTCCTTTTGAGAGACAGACCTGTTCTCTACTAGATCCTATGGGCTGTAACAAGCTATCATTGTTTAAACATTTCTCTCTACTGGAACTGTTGCTGTACATGTGAAAGTGTGTTTAATGTAAAAATGGTATATATTTGTCCAACAGTTGGCATGTATATAATTAGTTGCAAACCTAGTAAAGGAATAACTGATGAACTATGTAACAATTACATACAATATTAAAGGGAAAATGTTTTGAGCCCACCTGATTTGATTTCGGTCTCCTTTGACAGAGCATCACAGTAGCTCCACTGAATTGAATGTAGGCTCACAGGAGAATTATTCAATATGGTTAGAAAGTCCATAGTGTGATTCAATGGGACATAAAGAAGAAATGAACCAGTAAACTCATTTGGAACTAAACATCACAAAAATAGAAAGCTTCAGCTATACCACACTACTTCTCTTAATTACAGCTCCCATTTTATTAATATTCTGTTTTCCCGCTTCACCTTCTCCCTATTAGTCATATCTTTTGTATCACATTTGGTATTTTCCTTCCTTTTTAGTATTTAAAATATGGAACAAAAGTCTTACTATCCATTTTCTACTGGTTAATTTGCTTTTTTTAAAGCTACTTATTTGGTTTAGAAGTAAAAATGTCCAGTCACACCCTCCGGAAACATTGGTTTCCTAATGTATTTGTATTCTCATTTTGCAGTGTTCAGATTCGTGGCAATCAGTCTTAGGATGCAGAGAAATTGTACTGCATAAAGATGATTTTTTTTCTGCCCTAAGGAAATGTGTGTCTGTGTCAGCTTGTGGCTTTTTCTGCAGCCACAGAGATAATGTGATCAACTATCTATGGATTCACTCAGTGGACAATTTATTTTAATGGCATAAAGTCCTACAACTCCTGTACCTCCTAGTCCTAGATCAAAAGAAGAAAGGCTAGGTGGAAAAGATGAATAGCCAGAATGCTGAGTCCAATCAATTCCCAGCTGCTTTGCCAGCTCTCATAAGGCTATAAGTAGCTAAGGCAATTAAAACTAGAGCATCTATGAGTCTTTTTTAAGATACACATTGGCCAAAATCATGACCCCAGCATCCTGAAGACAGAGTTAGTGGCTTAAAGCTAAGTTACTTTTATCACCATAAGTCCTGCACTATGTATGGTATAAAAAGGCTAAACCTAGGGATCTGGCCTCATGTGTCTACATAAATAGATATCTTTTGAATAAGTAACATGACGTAAAGAGGGTGCTTTAAGATTGACAGCCTGGTTTTACCCATTGAACTGATTTCTTATGGCACAGTTTATTTCTGAATTTTTGACTTGTTAATTTAATAAGCATCCTGTTATTTTGCTAGAAGATTGGAACTTCTCGTAAGAGTAAGCTCTATTAGCGATTAGAAGCCAGATGCATACTCTCTGATTTAATGTAAAGCTGCAGCTTAATATAGGATCGCTGACAATTTCTTACCAGCTATATCTGGGCAATTTTGGAACACAAAAATTACTTACCATTTAGGCTGTTTATTCACAAAGCAGTAGGGATTAGGAGAACGGAGGAAAGATGCACGGTTTTGAACCTGTTCTGTTGCACCATGCCTGCTTATGTATTGGACTACAGTGAAAATACAGCTAAGAATAAGCAAAAAATGCTTATGGAAGGGAACTCTGCGAATTCCTCGCCATCTTCATCTCTCTTAGCCTGGTTTTGTCTATATTGTATTTTTAGATACACTGACTTTAATGGCTAACAGAGCTTTAAAGAATGTAAAAAGCTGGCTGATACCAAAAGGAAATGGACTACGTAAAGCAGTAATACTCCTTTCTCACTTCCTCACAATGTTCCCCAGTCCCTTCCTCTGACTGGATGAAATAAACTGTTGAAGTTCAGAGAAATAAAGGGGACATCACAAACAACACTCGCTTCTGTACGGCTTCTTGCCTCCAGCTTTCATATTTTATAGTGTCACTACCTGCTTGTGCATGAGGAGAGCAATACAGCTCTTTAAAAATACAGCTTGTGTCTGTGTTTTTTTCTTTTAAGATCACAATCAAGCAAGTTTGGCCATTTGAAAGTCAGCTGCACGGGCTGCTGACTCAGAAGAGGACTAGATACCATCTTGGCAGCAGCTTGGAAAAATGTTTCCATTGTGCTAGTGAAATGAATGCAAAATATTTATTCTTTGAGCTTGTTCACAACAGCACTCTCAGCTGGAACTGAGGGTGGGGCCATGTGGAAGACATTTGTAGGAAGACAATAATGATTTGTACAGTGCCCAAGGTAGGCATAATCTTATTTTATGATTAACAAAGGACAGCGCTCCTACCATATGGGGCTTATAAGCTGAAGTGTAAACCAGTGAAGTAATCAACAGAGAATAAAAGAGAAAAGGTAACGGAGGCAGAATGTCAGGAAAAGAGGAGGAGGGGGCAGAATTCAAGAGAGGAAGTTTTAATTTAGTCTTTTTGCATGTTTAGGGTTACAGTAAATTGCCAGTGATAAGGTTAATACCTTAGACTTTTGAAATTTTTATCTGTCATACTTTTCACTTACAACTGCACAAGCCAGGGCATCTGCAGTATGTAGAAACTCTTCTTCCTTGTACCTTAGAACAAAAAGTTACTAATTGCTATTTTGTGGTATATGAGCACATATGATTCAGGCAGAAAAATAAACATGATTCTTGCCCTGAGGACCTTATTGTCCAAGAGCCTGATCTAGCAAAACAGGCCAGGCAAATTCTAAAACCATAAGAAAGCATTGGCTTAAACGGGATTGTTCCTAAGTACTACTTCCAGTATATGCTTGCAGAATAGATTTTAAGTGTAGCCATAACATAGCTAGCAATGACAGAAGGCATTGAAGAAAGGTAACCTGAAGGTTACAGCACTGAGTTTGGTTGAGGTTGCTATGTATTTATGTTGCTGAATCTCAGGTGCTGTTTCGTTTTGGTTAATGTCAGTGTGATGATGGCCTTGATCCAGGAAAGCACTTAAATGTGTGCTTAATTTTAAGTATATTGGTAGTCCTGCTGGAGTCAACAGTACTACAGCACTTAAGGCTATGTGCATGCCAAGTCACATTGCTGGATCAGGGTCTTTGTACAATTTTTATCGTCTATTAAAACACTTACAAATGACTAGCAGAAGTACTGAAGATGAGAAAGGAAGCTGATGGACAGACAGAAGATGGAAAAAAGAGTTGGGGAAAACATTAAAGGTTCAGAAAAGACTAAGCAAGGGAAAGAGCTTGGGAATCAGAAGAGAGCTCCTGGTGACAATCGAAAATAGCTAATCACTGAGTGGCAGGGAGAGCAGCAGGTGCAAGATCGCTATCTGCCTGCTGTTGTGTGTTTGGCCTTTCAAGCTTTGGGTGTTGGGATTGTATTTACTTGGAAACATTCGTGGTGTGTACTACCTCAGGATCCAGCTCCTTACATAAATGGAAACAGCTATTGATGAAGACATGGCTTATGAAAGAAGACAAAAGATTCCTCTCCTACCCCTTTCCCTTAAGCATGCTGATAATGACCGCATAAGAGTACATCCCAACAGACCTCTTGCACACAAGGACAGGATGCTGCCAAAGCTGATTTCTTAGGGAGCACTGTGAGGAATAGTTTCCACAGAGAGTGCACAACTTTCTGTCCTGGAATATGTCTTCAGAAAAAGACAGCAAAATGCCACCAAGCATGGCTATGGTACAGAAGGACATAATACAAACTGGTCACCAAGTAGTTTCTTCCATCATCCAAGATTTTACAGGTACAGAGGTTATATTTTGAAGAAAAGGATGCCTTCCTCAACCTTCCTTCTTTTTCTCATGGCCTCAAGCATTTAGCTGTCACTGTTTTAGAGAAGAAATCTTAGAATTCAAAGAGCGTTTCAGTTGCAAAGTCATTAAGGAAAGCAAGAATTTAAAAAGGAGAATAAGTAGCTGGGAATGCTTTGGAGATCAGAGAGAGCTGGCTGCCACCATCTGCCCTAGCAGAGATCACTCCTGCAACTCTAAGTCACTTGGTCTCCCAGTGCCTCAGTTTCCCATTTATAAAAAAATGGGGTTATACTACTCTAAGTCAAAGCGACGTTATGATGATAAATACATAAAAGTTCTACCGAACTCAGATATTTTTAGAACAGGAGCTGCAACTGGCTTCAGATAAGTTAACCACAGGTAGCATATGTTATATTTAAAGTTTGTAGCAACAAGCTTTTATACTGCAGACTGTAATTGTGTATAGGAACCTATCATGTTTTCAGAGCACATCAAGATTTACACAAAAGATCACTGTAAAGTAGGATGCTCTTCTGAGCCCTAGGGCAGCATGTCAAGAAATAATTTCAGCTTTTTGCAGACATTTAACTACAGACTGAATCTGCATCTAAGCTTACGTGCTTGTGAACCTAGTGTTTGCCATATCCACGCTATAAGTATCCACTGCCTGTGAATATGCTTTTGTATCCACACCTCCACAAGCTCTGCAGTAACATGAGCATGGTGGCAGGCTTGCTGGAGGTGTATCCCTGGTCCTTAGCATGGAACTAATTTGGATTTTTTTAAATTCTAGTTCCTGGAATACAAGGAAAAGCCTTACCAGTATTTCCATGTCTCTTTATGATATTGTTCATAGTCATAAAACATTTAGCTCAGACACTTGATATGCTTCTTTTTTAACACAGTCCTTCCAGATGGTGTCAAACCACAGAACCAGTACAGAGGACAATCTGGTTTCACCTGTAGTGTACCTGAAATGATGGAAGGATATAGTTAAGAGGCTGTCAAAAGGGAAAGCATGCATGACAGAAGGAAGTATCCATTGCATGTTGCTGTCATTGCAGATTTCCTTTGTGCATAATGATAAAAAAGAAGCAGTGCACAAAAATTAGGCCTGGAGTGATCAGCAGTAGATCTGGAAGTAATTCAGGAAGAGGGTTATGTTCTTCAAGCTACACAGATTCAGTGCCATCTGAAAACCAGCTTTTTGTCAAAAATTAATTTGGAGATTACAGGTCAACCATAGTCTCTGTGTTGAAGGAAGTTTATTAATATATTGGTTTGTCTACACATAAGAGTAGTTACCTTGATATAATAGACTTCACAAGTTTTAATGGGGCCACTGATGGCACTCATGCCTGGAGTTTGTCAGCTGTGGGGTAGGCTTGAAATCTAATGTCAACACACAAGGCCCAAGTGCTACGAGGAAGTCCTTCTTAGGTGTTTAAAGTCCTCCTAGAACTGCACTGAAAAATACTTCATTATCTTTGCCTGCCTCTTTGATATAGCTTTCAAATACTCCTTCTGGAGTCCTATAGAGTATTGAGATCCTCAGTCATGATAAGCTCTGCAGAAAGTGGCCATCTATAGTGCAGCTCATTTGTTCCATGTTTAGCTTGCAGTTACCTGCTTCTTAGTGCTGTTCATACCACAGAGTGAATTATTTGTTCAGTCCAGGTCTATGTAAATTTCCTGAAGAAGTTTTGTTGAGATTGTGAGTGATTCAGCTCTGAGCTGAAGGTTGTCTCTATTTTTCAGTAAACCACCCTTGTAATTCTGACCTTCATCATCCTGCTAACATCTAGGCTCAATAGATCTGCTTCCAGCCTTTCAAAACTGCTGATGATCATGAAAATTACATCTTAGTGGTAGGCTACTAATAGGTTACTAGAATTTTGCATAGTTTACTGAAGCCTGAAGTAGCAATTAACTTCAGGCTTTGTTAGGGAAAAGGTGTTTCATTTCAAGTTTAAGAAATAGCATCATTGAAAGCTGGTGTAGTAAGTGTTTGCACAGTGAAGTCACTATCCATGACCGAGGCTTTGAAATACAACACTAAAATGAAGAAAGCAAAATGGTGTATAGTAAATGTGTTTGTTTAAATCAGATTTGGCTCTGAGTATTTTTTTTTTAAATTTGTTATTCTCAGTGGCCTCTCTCCTGCAGATTACTCATCAGTACTCTGGCCTCAATCCAGCTAAAGTACTTAAGTAAGTAAGTGCTTAACTTTAACTAACACAAATAATTCTGTATTCAATGACAGTGAATGAAGACCCATGAAAATATGGGCTCACACTTACTCTTCTTTTCCATTCACTTTAAATTAGTGGATGCTTACCTGTTTTCTACCATCTGTTCTTTGGGGCTTTTTAAAGTGTTTGTCATAACAAAATATCTACTGTCATCATGCTTATCACCTGATTACAGCAGCTCTTTCTGGCAATAATTTCCCCTTGCCCTTAACCGTGGCCCTCAGTTTGATAAGAGGTACATCCTATTTCAAAGAGACTAAGGAGCATCAGGCATATGTGTGAAAACAGCTAAAGTATATCTTTTTGAGCATATACAATAACAAACTTTTAAGACAAGAACACTTAAAAACTCTGGAATAGATTAAAACTAAGTGGCATCCCTGTGTTTGCAGAATCTGGTAGCACCCTTGTAACATCAGTCTTCTTTACAAGCTCAGGTTAGTTCCTCACAAGTACTTAACTTTTCTGAACTTTGTGTTCAAAAGGGCAGAATTTAAATTGTTGGGCTGTTTGATGAATAACGTGTCATGCTGATAATATTGATTCAGACTCCACCTATATTCTACGCGAGTAATCTGAGGAATGAATATTGGCCACAAAGGCTTATGTAGAGAGTGCCTCTGATATTCTTGACTCAAAACTCTGCCTTATCTGAGTTGCAGAGTGATACAGGATCAGACACACAGCTAGAGATTAGAGGTTATGTAAACAAATCCTGCCTCTTCTCCACTTCTGCCTTGACTTCTCTGTAAGAATTTAGCTGGAGATCTAGACAATTCCTTGGTCTTTTACTTCCTTTGAAGTTTATTTTTTAGAAGTGCTTAACTCTACTGTCACTGGTACCTTTTTTTTTTCCTTAAAGCTAGGTGCTGCAGGACACTGTTCATGTGTAAGATAGGTTCTTCGTTTCTGGTCTTAGATCAAAGGAAGTTTTGTAAATCTATCCTGTTTCTCAGTTAAGTCAGTGACAGAACTCACTGGGATTAAACTGCAAATTCATTTCCACACAGATATATTTAGGAAGGGCTCTCCACTAAAAATGTGAAATCACTCTGCACATTCAGTTCACATGTCTTCAGGGTAAACAGATTTCAACACTCAGTACTGTAACTGCAGTGAAGATTTAGTACAAATGCAAGTTGTCAATTTCATCATCTTTCCTAGCGCTGAATGCACTCCTATATTCCTTTTTTTTTTGTCCTTAGGATGTGGCTAAATTTGATTGTTGTTCCATTTATATTATCTATTTAAATGGTAGAAACTACAATTCCTGGACAGCTGCTCTGTTCACTCTGAGCTTTTCGAGGTAAGGAGAACTTTGTATCAGAACCAGGCCCAGAGCTCTTCACTGGGACTGACCATGTTCTCTAACCACCTAATAGACTCATGGACTGCCACCCCACAGTCAGCCTTTTCACCATGCAGTTAGCATTTTTAAATACAGAAGGGATCCGAGATGGGACCCTAATCTCAGCCTCACTGATTCTAGTGTTCTAGTGATATCACTGGTATCAGTTATCACACTCTAGCAGAAAACAAGTAGGAGTTTAATTTACAGTTTAACCAGCAGATAAAACCTTTTTTTCTAACAACTTCTGTCTTTTTCCACTTCATGAACCAGACTAAATTAAACCAAAAATAAGCAGTAAGTGTTTTAAATTAATTTTGCACAGATTGCAACAGAATAAGCGTATCTATGACATACATTTAGAAAAATTCTAAGTTGTTCATTGACAGCTCATCAGAAGAAGAGCTGTTAACTACTTGAGTTGTATAGAACTGTAATTGTAATAAGGAGCACTAGCAAATGGTGGGAAAATTACCATTTGTAGTTTACTCTTGCATTCAAAATGGGTTTGCCTTGATTTGCATTTAGATGGGAATTCCTTCTTGTTGCTCTTCAATCCATTAGGTTTTATAAGGTAAGTAGCTTTTTTTTCTTCTGAAGTACTTCAAAGGGCATTCAGTTTTACTGCTGAACTATGAGCTACGCAGATGGCACCCCTAGCATATTGGTATTAAGCCTTCATTAATCAGAATGAAAGGAAGAGTAGAAAAGTCAGGAAAAGCTTTGAGAAAGGCAGCCTTGAATTTACCTGGAAATGCCTATTTCTAAATAAAGCACGGGTAAAGTTTTTGTTGCAATGCTTGAGTAAGCTGTTCCACACAGACTTGTCATTTGCAGCAGCATTTCTTTTCTTAGGTTGCTCTTTCTAATCCTACCCAGTCATCAAAGATGAATACATAATTTTTATTATTACTCAAATATTTGCTTTAGAATTTTTCTAATTTAGAATTAAGGCTACTTGTTTGGGGGGGAGGGCAAAGCAAATTTACATTTGTATTAGATTGTTAGTAAACTGGCTTTTGTACAAAACATACATATAAAGACTTCTCATTGAATTATCACACTAAGACTAAATATATTTTTCTAAAGTTTGGACAAAAATAGAAACAAAAGAAAGTAAGTCTGGAAAGGACATTAAAAATTCATTTTCCCCCACAGCACAATCAACTATATGTAAATAATTCCCAACAATTTTTTTTTTCAATCTGTTGCTAAAAACCTCCCGTGACAGAGATTTTACAGTTTTTTTTCAGCAAAGCGTGCTGGTGCTTCACTGCTGTTATGTTCAAAAAGTTCTCCCAAAGTCCAACCTAAGACTTCCTTGCTAAAGGCTAAGTAGATAACTTCTTATCCCATAACCAGTGGACCCAGAAGATAATTTATCACTTTCCTTCTTGCAAAAACATGGTATTTGGAGACTTATTACATTTTCCTTAAGTCCTCTTTTTTTTTTTTTTTATTCTAGACTAAGAAACTGGGAGGTTTTCAAGTCCTTCTTTACAGGTCATGTTTTCTGAACTCCTAGTTCATTGTTGTTGCTTTTCCTTGGACTCTCTTGGTTCATTCTTGAGTTCAATGCCCAAAACTGAATGCAGTATCCCAGCTGGCATCTAACCAGGGAATGAGTAGAACAGATTCTCCATGTCTTACCTATAACACATTTGTAGACAGTGTGATTTTTCTTCCAAGAATCTGACATTGTGTTTCATTCTCAGGTCTTGTGCTTGCATGACTGCTGCAAGCCAATCCTTTCCCATTTTATTTTTGCATTTGATTATTGTGTAACGTGCTCTACTTACCCATATCAAAGTGCATCCTGTTTTTCAAAGCATTGCAGCAATTCTCAAGATCATTTTAAGTTCTAAGGCTATCGCTAAAAGAGCAGCATCTCTCACCATTGAGACCTTTGAAAATACGATCAGGTTATTCATTATTCCTTCATCAAATCAGTGAAAACACTAAATAATATTAGATAGAACACAGACCTGTGGAACCCTCTCTTAAACTCTTCCAGTTAGATAAAGAAATCTTACTACCTTCCTTGTGAATATTGTTGTGACCTTTAGCAGTTGTTTCATCTAGACTATCATCTGGCTTGCTTGTGTGAGTGTCATGCAAGATAGTGTCAAAAGTCCTGTTAACTCCTGCTGCATCTGCTTACCACAAGACTTCTGACCTGTTATCAAAGTGACAGATTGGCTTGGCATTGTTTATACATGTTGACTGTTACTGATGATTTTTCTTTCCTCTAACTACTTAAAATGGGTGTATTCTCTTATTCATCTTGGAATCAAAGTTACACTGAGTAGTTCATAGTTTCTTGGCTCCCTCCCCAAACCTTCCCTTACAGATAGTTATGCTAAGCAGAATGAACCTGACCGAATGGAGATGTAGACATCTAGTCAGTACAGTGACTGCAAATCATTTTATCCTAAGTAGTTGTCTATAATAGACCGTGTGAATGATGTCCTAGAAATGTTTGTTTCTCCACTGGTTGCAAAAGCAGCAGCCTACGGTAACTCATTCAATATGAAAAGCTACACAGTAGGTGTCGTTCAAAGCATTTTGATACAGCTCGTCTGATGACTGCCACTGATAGATCCCTATCCCAATGGATGCATTCCTGCTAATTCAGGGAGACAAGATTGCAGGAAACTACATCAAAAATAACATTCTGCTGATGTTAATTGTTGTTCACAACCCTGAACTGTCCCAACAATTTAAATACTTAGTGTGTTCTTATGGAAATAATGGGATTCCTTCAGCAGGACATAGGACTAAAAGAACTTCTAGATTATCAAATAAGTTTTAACATATTCATTATAAGTGCACATATAATTTACAGGGCTAATTTTACTTCTACAGATTATTAGTCACTCCCTTTACCCTAGCAAGCTAAAGAAAACAGTCAGAGACAAAGTAAGCAGTTACCTATTAAAATTTATGTTCTAGCCTTCCCAGAAGTCCTAAAACTTCTTTTGTTTACATCCACCTTTTTATGACTTTTGCTGTTGTATCACCCTTGAGTTGTTTTACTTTGCCTCTACAAAGGTTGCTGGCACTGCTGTATTAAGCTTCTGTATTAGTGTTATGTTGTAGGTCTATGGTTTTTGGCATAAGTAATGTCCTTGTAAAAAATGAACTGAAACCTGGCAAAGAAGAAATATATTGAGGCAGTTTTGGTTTTGCATATATTTCTCTTCTAAACTTTTACATATAAAATTTATTTTGCTTAGCAGTATTTAGTATATGAAGTATATACTGTCTTGTCACATTGGGTATCTCAAACAGGTAAAATCGGTTACCTGACACACTCTGATAGCGAACATTTAAACCATAATCTAGACAAATTCCTTAGTCATAGTAAGTAGAAACCTCTTGTGGCAGTAGAACTAATAGTCACAATAAACAGATATTGAAATGTTACAATATATAATATCATCTTGGTGGGAAATATAGGTCCTTTGAAGGACAGATCTTCTCCCTATCTTTAACCAGTAATCCTTTTGGAAAATGGCAGGCAGAGTTTGTAGAAAGAGGTAATACCTGGGACTGTTAAAAATATCTGCTAATTTGTCTAATGCTGTAGTAGTTCATAATGAACAAGACGGTGTTTTCACCATTGATTTAAGCTGACTTAAGAGTGGGTTGTTTCCAGAAGGTGTGGTCCCACTGTCACTCCTGCCCTTGGTGCTCCTTGTGCAGGTGCTAGCTGATACAACTGCACAGTGAGTTGGATCAGGAACTGATCTGGATAAAAAACAATCTTTTCTTTTAGTCCCTTTGTTTTTCAGCTGCATCAGTTTCCTGTTCTGATTCACTGCATTGCCTACAAACCACAAGGAGCTAGAATGCAAAGCAAGGAGCAAAATGAACGCCATGACCAGCAGCTTGTTCCAAAATTGGTTTAAACAAATTGTGAGGCTGCAGGCAGAGTGAAGGATGGAGTTTCAGCCTTTTGTTCTCTGTTTCCTTTGGGGTTTTTTGAGCAGTGTGGATGTTACAACATAGCTATAATGTTTCCATTACAAATCTCTGTTACATATTAAATTACTGCCTTTATATTATCCTGAGTTTCTCATAGTACACTTGGTCTGAATGTAGATACTGCCACTGTAAACCCCTGATCTTGCAGTAGACTTGGAGGGTCACAGTGCAGTACCTCATTGTATGAAATAGGCTTAACTGACTTACTTCTTATAAACATATCCGTGTTTTGTAGCAGGTGAAATGCAACGCGCACCTTTGAAAACTCAGTGTCACTTCCAGCTACAAACAACCTTGGAGTTGTACTTCCTCATGGCTGGTGCTTACTAAATAATTATGGGGAGTAAATACTTGTTGTTTTAAGAGAAGAAACAAAATCATGACAGTTATTTCCAATCAAATATGTCATCTTACTCTTCTCTTGGTTAGCAAAAGAGGTTAAAAACTCTTATCAGTATCAAGGTACATGATAAGGAAGATAAATTATTTAGAGCTTTTAAAGATACTTCCCAGAGATAATTAAAAGCTTCCAAAGCATTTTAATTAGTAGACTGAAAATATTATAAATTAATATGAACTGCTTTGGTATCTTCTGTGGCTGGTCAGTTGAGATTATTTATTGAATCCTAGCAGTCTTTTAAAAATACAACTAGGAATGAAATATTTCAGGATTTTCTTTCCAAAGGACCTTTACAGTAAAGAAAAACTGGATATTGTTAACTTCGCCTATCCTTTAAAGTGTTCCTAGAAAGAGGCAGCTTGGGAAAAAGAAGCTGTCACTAGTGGTCAGCTTCCTTGCTTGAAACGTCTCTGGACTTGAGAAATGACAGACAGCTTTCTGTTTTCCCATAATTTTAGGCTCTCTCTTCCTATCATAGCTTTAGTTCTAATTATCTTTCATACTTTCCTATGTTATATGCACATTACTGTGCTATCCCAGATCTATTCAACCTTCCCTCCTTGAAGGACTTGCTGAACTTTTGAAGCTTGAACCTTTCCTTAGGGACCAATAGATTTTAAAT
The DNA here is from genome assembly GCF_947461875.1 of Haliaeetus albicilla. Classification (NCBI taxonomy): domain Eukaryota; kingdom Metazoa; phylum Chordata; class Aves; order Accipitriformes; family Accipitridae; genus Haliaeetus; species Haliaeetus albicilla. Next base: position 73,498,286 of record NC_091484.1, read on the forward strand.
GTTCTCTAATGGGTCCTGTGACTCCTTTGGAGCACCATGCATGCATGTCTGCCCACAAGAACTGTTGCCATTGCCAAAGAAAGAATCTGTTTATCCACCTCTACAGCCTCCATGTGTGAACTGGTCCTGCTGGGCTTCCTAAACAGTCAGTGGGGACCCATTCATTATAGTTAAGGAAGCCTAGCTATAGCTTACCACAATCTAAATGATGAATCTGTTCCAAATATTTCCTTATTTCCATTGATTCTGCTGTAGCCTGGCTTAGAAGCTCAGATGCAGACTTGTAAAGCTGGGTGCAATAAATCCCATTCTTGCCTCCCACGGAGCAAACTCCATCCTTCAGCCGCTGTTAACAGCAAGTGGTTTGGGCTGTCAGCATTATGTGCTCAGGTGCTGGAGGGCAAGCTCAGGGAGGCAGGCCACCTCACACCCAGTGCGGTCGAGAACAGCTCCGAAACTGTCACTACTGCTTGTAGCGACGGCAATGGCGGGGCAGTCACTCTTTTCTTTTTTTTCTTCTTCAAGAGTGATTTTTGAAGTAGGATCACCCTGCCTGATCTGCAGCACAATGTAAACTAGAATTTCACTCGCTAATCCCTGGGTCAAGTCCCCCCTAACTTCTGGCTGAGCTGCAGCACGTCTTGAGGAGGGCGCTCAGCCGCAAGGCCGCCTCCCTCCTCCTCAGGCGGCTGCTCCGGGGGTTAGCGGCCAGCTTTGATGGAGCCGCGCGACTTACACAGAAGATGCCGACATTCGGGCTAATCTTGAATTGTAACTTCTCGAGAGTTTCAAAGGGAAACGAGTGCGTCTGTTCCCGGAGCGGGTACCTCGGCATGGCGGCTTGGCCCAGTGCGGGAGCTCCCTGTCACACACGGGGGAAACCCCCTCAACACCCCCCCCCCCCCACACACACACACCCCCCCGGAGGGCAGTGGAACTGCCGGCTTCCCCGCTGCTGCCTTGCAGGTGAACGCGCGGGACCATACCAACCGCGTCTCGCGAGGGGGGGAGGAGGGCTTTCCTCCCCTCCGCCTCCTCCTGCACGGCTCCACTCCGAAGAGCCAGGCGAACAGCCGAGCCTGCAGAGCGGGCTGCGAAAGGCGGTTGGCCTGGCAGAGCTCTTGGGGCAGTAATCCTCTCCCTCCTCCCCCTCCCTTTTTGCGCTCGGAAGTGGTAGTTACCGTCCCCTCCCGCTGCTAACCAACGGGCTCGACTGCAGCAAAACGGAACGTACCAATCCCTCCGCCGGAGGGGGGGGGGGGCCGGGGGAGAGGCGGCGGCGAGGTGTGGCGGGAAGCGCTGTCCTGCGAAAGGGCGTCCGGCCTCCCCGCGGGCCTCACGGCCGCCAGCGGCCGCTGCCTCCGTGAGGGGGAGAGGCGGCGCCCTCCGGGGGGCAGGGCGGGCGGGGAGCCCGGGGGCCGCAGGGTTAATGGGCTGGGCGCAGCCGCCGCCAAGGGGGGAGGAAGGGCGAGTCCCGGTTCCTCCCCCCTCAGTGCGTGTGGGGTGTGTGTGGGGTGTGTGTGGTGGGGGGGGGGGGGGTGAGAGGCAGCCCACACCGAGACGTGCGTGTGTGGGAGGCCGAGGGGGCAGCAGCCGCCGCCGCCGCCCGGCCTCAGCGCCCGTCCCGCCTTCCCCTCTCTCCTCAGCGCTCGGCGGGAACCGCGCCAGCCGCCCCCTCAGCGCCGCCACTCCCCTCCGCCGCGCCGGGCTGTTCCGATGCCGCCGCGGGGCCGGTGAGTCCGCGCCTGGATGCTCATCTCCTTCTCCTCTCTTCCCTCCCGCAGGCGGCGGCGGCGGCGGCGGCAGCGGCTCCGGCTCCCTCTCAGCTCCCGGCCGCCTCTGAAGGGATGCTGGAGAAACTAGAGCTCGAAGATGAAGGTAAAAATTCAAGGAAAGGGGGGCCCGGGGGGGCGGGCCGGTGGACACCCGCACGCCCAGCGGGGGTCTGGGCAGAGGGAAGGGAGCGGGGTATCCCCGACGAGGAGCCCGCCGCGGGGAGGGGGTTGCGCCGTGCCCGGGCCGGCCGCGGTGCCGCCGGCCGCGGTGCCGCCGCCCGCGCTGGCCGTGTCCTTGCGGGGCGGGTCGCAACCTTCCCTTGCCTTCCCCTCCCCTCCATTCCCGGCCCGATCCCTCTGCGGTGCTTTTGTCCCGGTGGCTGCAGCCCGACTCGCACGCCGCCTCGTAGCACATGCCTGCGCCTGCCGGGCCGCGGCCGCTTCGGCGGTGCGTGCTTTTCATCTGCAGTTCCAGTCAGCCAGAGTCCCTGGCACTGAGGGGAAGGCAACCTTCATGGCATCCCCTCCTCCTCCTCCTCCCTGTAAAGCACTCATTCTCCTCGAATACGTCTGCGATACCAAATATAGACTTTGAGAGAGAGGTGCGAGCAGCGATGGAAAGCTTTTTCAACTAAAGCTTCTACTCCTTATGGACGTGCATACATCTGTTTAAAGCGCACAGCTGTAAACTAAATTTTCCTTATGTGGCTGCCCTCTTACGTTGTTGTTCTTTGCTGTCCTATTAAGAGCTGCAGTTTTAACGGAGTGTGGTGTTCTTGATAGGGGAACTCCTGGCAAGTTTTTCTATCTTGGAAGCACTAAACGGTGCTGTGGAGAAGCATGAATGTTTTTTCTCGAACTTGCGCAAAGCATTTGCTTACCTCTGAAAGATCTATATTGAGTATCTTGAGCTTTCATTTTCAGAAAGGATTAGATTAGTGGATGCAAATGTGGACGCATAGCTAATCACTATGCTCAGTGTTGTAAAGTGGCTAAGAATTTATGGGATATGTTTTTCCGTAGTTGGTAACTGCTATTGTAAAATATGGGACAAATATTTAAGGAAAACTTTGAAAATAGTAGGCTGAGTCATTCTGTGAAAAGAAATTCTAAGCCAGTGTGTTAATAAGCCAGCTTCTTGGTTACTAGCGTGCTGTCTACAGTTGTGGGACTGGTCTGAAAAAGTAACACCTTTTATTTTAAGCTTTCTGTGTGTGAGAAAAGGCAGCTCTTAACAATTAGATTCTTTAAGCTTTTTTTTTTTTTTTATTAGGAGTCCAGACAGAGTTTGAATTGCAATGAAATACTTGCGCCTTTGTGAATCTTGAACATCAAATATGAATATATGGTGCAAGGGTTTTGTTGCTAACTTGTAGCTTTTTTTCCCTCACCCTGTTTAACTATTTTTAGTGAGGCCTTCATTTTATGGTCATGGAGAGTTAGAAAGTTACTGACTTAAGTATTTATTTTTTTAGGTAAAGCTTGTTACTGTCAAATAGGAGATCCTAAAACCTGCTGAATCACTAATAGTTAAGCCATTTTAAAAGCTATTTTAAACATCTTATAAATTTAGATATCTGAAAAGGATGTCTAGTTAAAAAAAAACCAACAACTTAGTTTTGAAATACCTTTGCAGTTTTAGCAGTGTAACATAGTGTTATTTGGAGACACCTGAGTAGGCTGAATATCTCTGTGTCTTGGGTTATCTTATTGCAGTGTTTTCTGAGTTCTTCGGAAAGTTTGGTAATTTTTAAATATTTTTTTTCCCCTGGCTTTCAAGCTTCTGTTTCACTTTGTCTCTTAATTCATTTAGCTTTAAAACTAAGGCTTTGTCTGTGGGTACTCAGGCTGGGTGGGCGAGAGCAGTTCAGGGATCTGTCAAAAGATAATGCCAAATAGCAAACCTGTGACGAGTTTAAAGTAGTATGTGAATTTTGAAAGGAAACAGTTGCTTTACTAGCCTTTCAGACTTAATGAAAACCTAGTTCTATGTCTAATTTTAAAGCCAAGTGGAAAGGATGTAGAGTGCTGTATTCAGAAGGTAAGATGTAAGTAAAATTAAGAGTGTGAATGTCAGACCAAAACTTACTGTCCAGACTGCTTCTATATGAGGAAGCCTATAGAAGAAGAATCATAGAAAAGTGAGATGCAGATGGAAATGCGGCAGCTTAGTTGCAGTACATATTTTATGACCTAAATTTTTGCACTAGTTGCTGTAGTTGTATTTGTGCTAATATTGGGGGTGGGGGAGTAAAATGACATCTGACAGTGTTCACTTTTTTGTCGGATGGCAAGTCCTAAGCGCTCAGGAGTTGAGAAACTTCTTTGAAATCTTGATACAATTTCATTAAGTAGCTGTAGCCACACTGTAACTGATGACCTTTTGCCAAAGTCTCTCCACTGATAACCTAAAATTGTGAGTTAAATGAGAGATTTGAAACTTGTTTTGGAATTGCTTTCCTGACTACTTCTACTTTTGAGTATTTGCTCTTGCTAGCTTTCCAGTTTCTGTATCCATCAACAGTTGCTAACTATCTTGTGCGTCAAATCATGCTGCAGTTTTCTTGAAACAGAGAGCTTAATAAAAAGAGCTGAAAAATGAGGCTCAGTGTGTGCACCGAATGCCATTCAGTATGCTGAAATGAATTTTTGTTTGTCACTCTCCTCAAAGGTTACACAAATGAGAATGTGAAAGAACAGAAGGCGTTCGTTTAATTTGGATTCTAATCAGGAGGGTTAAATTGAAAAAATGGTACTAGAAAGATTTATAGTCCCAGTAGTACCATAATGAAATATGCAGAGTTTAGCCTGATGATATGATTTTTAAATGAAATGGTATTGTCAACTGAAGGACAATTTTTTTCATTATATGCATTATATACAAAGAATGTATATAAGCTATTTTGTACATAATTACCATGGGCAGTATTAGACATCATGTTATTGTCGCAGAAAGAAGTGCTGGTCATCTTGTTGGTTTAAAACGTCTTTACTTCCTATATCTGGCTGGATTCTCTAGGATCAGTCCAACTTCTTATTAGTGGGCGAGTAGTTCTGTCTAGCATTGGCTTAATAATACTGCTCTTGTGATGTGTAAGAGCAAATCTTAGTGAGATGCTGTTGAACAGCATCAACTGCACTACAGCTGAAATAGGACAGGCTGTAGGCTGATTATGTGCATAGAGGAGAAGGACTGGATAGGCCAGTGGATATTTATTTTATTCAGGACTCCCTAAAGGACCTTTTTCCCAACAGCAGTCAGAGCAGGAAAGTAAAAACTCTCACGTAAGAAGTTCAGAGTCTCTTTTTAACTGAAGGATGCTCTGTTTAAAAATAAACAGAAAAACTTTAGAGTAAAATATTCTGAACTCATCCTGCTCAGTATTCCTTGGATGGGAGTGACCTACCTACGTCTCCTCAAAAAGTATGAAAGCTACCCGCTGATGGGTGCGGAGTTTCTCATTGTAGCCTGAAATAGATTAGTGCTGAGAGACCTCTCATGAATGTATATAAATGATCAAAATCTGGTTATCTTCATACATATTGTGGGTTTGCTTGTTCAGCTCTAGTGTTTGTGCAGTCATGTTTCTATATTAAGGTTGTTTTTACTTCTCATCGATGTCAAGAGTAATTCTGGGTTTTATTTTATGGAGGATACGATGAGCTTGGAAAAAAGCAAGGAGAAATTATTCGGAAGATCTAATATGAAAAAGAGCTTTAGCTAACAATTTACACTTACTAGCTTTAATTTATTAAGCTAGAATTCCAGAAATGGTTGTGTTCCAACAGCTAGCTGTACTGTGAGAGGAGAAACTGGATTAGGGTAGCAAATGAGTAGCAAATGCATGCCTGTCAATTGTATTGATGTAATTGGTATAGTTTTAGCGTGTTATTTTGGAAACTAGTTTTGTTGCAAAGTTGGCTCTCATCCATGTTAATCTCTTCCATTTACTCAGCTTGGGCAATAAAGTAGTAGCTACTGGAAGCAGAACTAACTACTTTTCTGTAGCATCTGGTAACTCAGGGAATCTTTCCGAGGTGTTTTCTGCAGACAGAGTTAACTTAATTGCAGGGTTCTCCTGTGTCTGTGCTCAATTCCTAGTCTGGAAAAAAAATTCTGCAAAATGTGTGCAGCAATTGTAGCATCAGCGTCATGGGACTGATGTGCTAGCTCTTGAATGCTCTACTTCTCTGGATTGTTGCAGAAAGCAGGATTTAGACAGTTATTTGATAAACAGTTTGTGTTAGAGTGGAATCTCTCCTAGTAATGCTCTGGCCTTCATCTTGCTCGTCTTGTATCATCCATCTCTTCTGTCACATACTCGTTTCTGGCTATCTCCTGAAAGAGACTTTCACCAGTAATTGCATCTCCTCTTAACTAATTGTTGTGTCTGGGGTCATTCCTTCCCTGCTCTACAGATTTTCTTGTTGTTTCTTGTTAAAAGTAGTTTATTATTGAGCTCTTCCTGTCTGCCAGCCTCCTGCTGTCAACTGAATATCTGAATCATGGTATGAAAACAGATGTCACTTAGGGGCCAAAAATAGTTAAAAGAAGCTTGTAATAAAATTCATGTTAATGTACATACTAGATTTTGTTTAATTCTTAAGACTGAAGGATCAAGTGTTCAGGTTAGGATATAGTAAAGTTAAGACAACCTTTTGCAACTGTAATTCATTTCTAATAAACATTCATTATGTGATTGTTAAAGCTGATGCTTTCAGGAGTACAGAAAGGGCATTTTGCCCACAAGATCTGCTTTGAGATATGAGGGTATGTGGTGATAGTGATAGGGGATGTTTCACATGAACTTTTCCACAGCAGATGAGAATCCCAAGTGGACCTAGCAAGAAATTATTAAGCAGAGATGATAATTGGTATTAATAGACTTCATATGGTCTTAGAGTTTGGGATTATTTTCTCTTCCTGCTTTAGAGTTACTTTGTGGTGTGATATGAGGCATAGTAACAGATTCTAAAAAAATCTTATTCTGAGTGCTTTTTGTCCTGGCTGTCTGATCTGAAGTAATAGTGAACACTTGCATCTGGAAATATAGACAACTGCTTATTCCACTGAATTTACTCAGCTTATACTTTTCTGTCCTTCGGCAACAAAGAGTATCAATGGGATGATGGGCTTTCCTGTGATGTACTTTCCAGAGTTAAAGAATAATGTATCTGGGGTATTCAAATGTTCAGCTTTATTAGTTTATGCAAGAAATTATGATTAAGTACCCTGCTGTCCTAGGCAATCTCAGGTCCTTTGTCTGCCAGTTTACTATACAGTAATATCATAGATTTTTTTTTTTTTTTTCTCCTGGAAATTTCCACCTTCAAAGTTGAAAGATGAAAATTATGTATAAAATGATAGGTAATTGAAAGTATAAAACTGTAATTGACCAGTGCAAAAGAAGCTATTGGGAGTTTTATTGTCTTGGACAGAGACCGTTCCCACAATTCACATGCGCGTCTTTACCTTGTGCAAGTATTGCACGTGGTTCTTCTTGTCAGCCCAGTGCTTGCTATCTCCAAGCAGTCCTAACTTTTCCTGCTCCTACATAAGGTAAAACTCCCTTATTCTTAGCAAGGTGTTTAGTCTTACAATGAGGAAGGCTCTACTCTGTCTTGACTAGGAAATAAGCAGTTCATAGCAGCTAACGCATGCAGTCTTTCTCAGGAAACAACATTTTTTTAAGCCTTACCGATCTGGGAAGTGATGTTTTAGTGCAGAAAAAAATATAGCTGTGTTACACAGGGCATGCTCTAAAACTCTCTGCTTTGGGTCTTGGGGGATGCAGGAGCCTCTCGATGCAAAAGCTTTCATAAAATTTTAATGTGGTCAAAATATTTATTTTCTCTAACTTGTTCTTGGAAACAGTGAAACCATTCTAGCTGAGACTTTCTAGAAAAACACTACAGAAAAATGCTTACCATGGCAATGAGTCTGTGTAATTGCTTTGGCAAAGCTGCAAGCAACTGAAAACAGTTTTACAGGAAGTGTTGGGGCTGATGGTGTCCAGGTAGTGTCGCACCTGCATGATTTGCAAACTTTATCTTCCGAGTGAAAGCCATTATTGGCCAGCAGCTATCTGTGAGGAATATTAAGACAACTTAGTATTTTCCTACACTTGAAAGACATTACTGCTTCAGATATATACATGTTAGTGTCTGGGCCAATGTGAAGTACTGTTTTACAGTAACCTTTACTAGCCGCTCTTGCTAGTGCTATTGCTTTCGCCTGCATCAGATGAGGGACGATGTCAACTCTGCTAATAACTTCCATGCAGAACTCCCTTGATGCAGAGGCTGTTTGGTTTGATAGTGGGCTATCATGGTTGGTAAACAACAGCTTGATATAAGGTCAAAGACTTTGGACAATATCATCTCGACTTCCAAGTGTCCTGAGAACCCCCTAATTCAGAGTACAGCATTGTATGCTTGAGCAATGATAGACGTGGAAGATGTGACAATGTCAGTGTTGCCTTATAGATCACTACAAGATGCTGTTGTTACTTGCCTGTGACTGCTTTGCTGAGCATTACCAGGATTGAGTAGGGTGACTATAGAGTCCTTTCCTCAAGAAACTTCCTAGGTGGTGGTCTGCAATGTTCTGTCTGATACACCTCTCCAATGCCCTGCATACACAGGGAGGACAGTATAGATGAAACATTGGTATTGTCTTGGTAGTTTGATAAGCTCAACTGTTGAATTTGGCTGTTGTGGTCAAGTCAGTGCTCTTGGAAAACTTAGTGCCTTGGGGCATGACTGAGTACTAGATGTAGGTGACTTGGTTTAAACTGAAGTAATGCCAATGTCACAAGAATGATAGAATATTTGTGTAAGTTGGCTCAATATAGCTGTTGCTAAACAATCATAAGAAATGTTTCTGCTTACTAATCATCTGCAACAGACGTGACTGTCCTTTAAGATAGGACTTTTTGTAATGTGTACTGTGTTTTTGATAACTTGATGGTGGATAATCACAGGGCTTTGTCTGTGGAGCCTTACATCAGCACTGCTTTTTGTTACGAGCTTGCTCTTTGGGTAGTACTTAAGCTGTCTGCAGTTACTTTATTGATTTGAATATTTTGACTTCCAGAATTTACAACTATACTAGCATTGCATGGGTCTGGGGGGAAGCAGATTAAGCCCAAAACATCTTAAGGAATGTAGCATTTCCAACATAAGTACAGGAGTTGTTGTTACTGTTTTTCATAACAGTTCTTGCATCTTGAAACAAAATGTACCTCTCCGTACTGAGACTGTTTGCATTTGGATGCATGTTGTGTGGGCTTTACTGTGGCTCCTCTGAGTAGAGAAGACTGACAAAAGGAAAATCTGGGAGTTCAGGGGGAAAGTCCTTCTGTGGAAGGGTTGCACCAATGGCTAGGATTAACATGTAGCCAAAGCAGTTAATACAAATAAAAGCATAACTATGCTAGAGCAAAGTTGAATTTGACTTTTAGGTGTTCAGCTTGGCATCTAGACAGAGCTTTGGAAAGCTTAAATAACCCTATCCTTCTAAGAGTAAACCACATCTAAGAGGTTTTTGAATGTGATGTAGATATCTTCAAGGTAGCTTTTGAATAGTATTTGAATAAATCTAGCTTGTTTTTAGATTCTTTCCTCCTCTGCTGAATTTTATATGGATTTTGCTGTTTTATGTGAACCAGTTTGGTGAATTTGCCAATTTTGACTGTGGCAGAAGTTAAATGGCACTCCTACTTTTGTCTAAAAGCAGTTTTCATATGCTTTAGACTAGTGATTTTATTTGTGAAAATTTATTTTTGCCTTTTTTAGGGTGTTTTTTTTAAGTTGGGTTGGGGGTTTTTTTGTTTGGTTGGTTTTGGGTTTTTTGGTTGGTTTTTTTTTTACAATATTATTTTACTTTTCTGTGCATTGTGACTGAGTATTTGATTCTGACACTGGGCATTTTAAGCAGCAGAATCCAGCTTTTTTTTTTTTTTTCTCGTACCATTCCCTTACACTGTGGTATTCTTTGCTGCAGCTTAGTTTCATGGGTTTCTACTGATGCAAAGACACAGAGGAAGAAGATATCTGAGGTGCTGGAGAAGGGAGCAAACCAGGATAGGCATAGAAAAGGGCCATTCTTGAGACCAGGAATATAGAACTTGCGCTAAAGGAGGAAAATAAAAGGCTTTGCTCATTTATCTTAGTAAAAGGAAAGCCAAGAAGGGATGTGATAACACTGTATGTATGAAAACATCCTGTAAGGGGTGGGAAGGGGATAAACACCAAGGAGGAAAATTAACTGAAGAACAACATTGGCACAAGAACAAATGGCTATAAACTCTTCCTGTATAAGCTTTGAAATAATATTCTAACTTCCAGCATAGTTACTATAGGAGTGAGTTTGTAGGATGGACTTATAATGCTTTGAGTCACTTCAGGATGGAGCGGGATCACTCAGTGAAAGGGATTGTCTGGTTGCTGTTAATAAACGACTCTGAATGCCATAGTGCAGAAGCTGAATGCTTTGCTCTACACAAGCAGTTGCATGTATCTCTCCTGCCATAGTCTTGCTTGAACTCCCTGGTATTTTTGAGTCAGTTCCTTTAAAACAACCAAACAAAAAACCAAAGGAAAAAAACCACAACAGTTCTCTGTATGGACATCATATGAGTTCAGAGGAAGATCAGCTTTGGGTGAAGTTGCCGTTTATCTGTGGTATAGAGAATGGATCAATAGAACTTCTAAACTAGGTTCCAGAAAACTATCTGAATGTACTGTATTGAATGTGTGTTGGGTCTCACCTGCTTTAGTTAGGAAACTGCTAATTCTTTTTCTGTTAAGCTTCCAGCTATGCCTGCCATTAGGTAAATCTCTTAAGTGGTATATTGAAATGGAACACTTCATAATTTATTAGAGTGTGCATATAGATTTATAATTTCTAATAAGAAATAGCAATAATAGCTATTTAGAAAATGTTGGCATGCATAGGGAGGGAAGGAGAAGAAATGTATAAGGGGAGACTAGAGAGAAATTAAAATGTAAATACTGAATTATTAAAATCTTCAAGTTAAGATGCTGTAAGTAGTCATTCAGAATTTGAGACCCAACAGTTTATTAGACCTGACAAAACTGTTTCTTCAGCAAACATAGTCCAAAGTCCTTAAGACTTAAGCCTAAAAATGTATTTTTTCCTTAAAGTGTTATATAAATGATGCTTTGAGTTCAGATTTGTTAGTCTTCAGTAGATGATCTCCTAAAGGTTAGATATTTGCCCTGTTCAGTAAGGATACAACTGTGGCTTGTGAAGATGCTGTGTACTCAATTTGAAAATACTTGTCTTGTAAATAATAATTTGGTTAAGCTGCTTGTTTAGGTTTGATCTTAAACTAGTCCCTAAAAGACTTAAATGGCTATCTCTTTTATAAAGTATGTGCAAACTGTGTATGTAGTAGGACTTATACTTGCTTTAAAGAAACATCAAAAGTTCAAATTGTTTACCGATCTTTCAGTATAGATACTAAGGATACAGGCTGGTTTTTTCTTTCATTAATTGCATACCTTAAACCTTCCTTGAATGCAACTCTCCAGCGTATGGTTGCTGATATTAATAATCAGACGCTTAATACCATTTTTAGTTTCTTGTGTTTTGCGGCCTGCGTCTCGCAATCTTGAAGAGCATGCCTGCATTCCAGACGGGCGACATCTTAAATTAGATCTTTGTTTGGGATGCTTAGGGAAAAATCATAGTGCTTGTTGTCAAGGGAAGATCTTGAACATGTTTTAGAAAATTCTTCAGGTCAACTTATTCTTTATTGTGGTGAAAATCTTAGAAGCATTATTAGGTTGCAGGCTGAAGTTGCTACCTTTATGCACAAAACCACAGTGATGTAGCTCTCCTCAAAGTACAAATCTTTAACTTTGACTGAAAGTTGATTTAAGTGATAGTGGGCTGTTTCAAAAGTGTTCAGTTGGACTTCTGATACTGTTTACCAGTTAGTCCCTAAACAAGGCAGCTCTTGCTTGTAAACAAGTAAGTTTCTCTGCCTGCCTGGACAAGAAACTTCAGAGTTACTATGATTAGCTCTGGAATGTGAAGTTTCTTAAGCTGCTCATCACTTTTGTCTGCCTCAAATCTCATGTAATATTTGTTTATCCACACTGCCAATGGAGAGCTACAGTAAAAAAGGAGTTTTAACTTCTCAGCCCATTTACCAGGACTTACTAACTCCAAAAATGAGAAACAAAATCCAGTGCAAGATTTTGAAGTGTGCTATGAATACAAGGAAGATTGAAACACAATCTGAATTTTTCATTGTTTCAGGCAGCTATTTATATTAGTTTTCTCTTACAAGTCTTAGCTACTACTGAAGTTTGAAGAAGTGGAGATATTTAAGCCTCAAAACAGAAAAGTGGATCTTTTGAAATATTCTCAGGAACTAACAATCTTTTTTGTTCTTCACTAAAGCAGGATGTGCTTATGCAGTCGTGGACACTTGTCTCATTCCATGTTTAGGATCTTTAAGGAAGGAGACTGTACGATGTCCTAAGGTTGCGTTGTTCTGTCTAACTAGCTTCTGGAATGCATTAATAGCTCTCTAACAGCTGGGGTGGGTTTTTGGTTTGCTTGTTGTTTCATTTAAGCAAACTGTGCCTTTTCTTCCCTACTTCTGCTATAGCAAGTCAAATTAATAACAGGGTAGTTCTTTCTCAGTAGTAGTGATACTTAGTCACTCCCCTAATTTGCACTCTTCCAGTTAAGTGTTCCTGTCAGATTCTGGTATTCTCTGAAAGATCATATTAACTCCAAACCACTTATGAATTCAGTTTGAAGATACTGTGAGGTTTAAAGTCTTGCAACAATTTCTAACTCTTACTGCAAACTCTTTGAAGCATGTTCTAGTCCTGTTTTGAAGATCACTAAGGAGAATGCTGGATAAAAGGAAGCCCCAATCCTCTGAGACTCTTTGACAATGTTTTCCCTGTGAAATGTCAAGCTACTGGTAAAAGGTCTTCCAGAGTGACTTGTAGAAAACTAAAGACATGTAGCATGAATTTGCATTCCATTCTGCACTAGCTGATTCGCATAAGGTGGACCTTGCAAATGTTCCAATTTTGAGAAGAGTTTGAACTGGACTTCATATCTTTTTGAAAACAGACAGTTGTCATCCAGTCTTGCAAACCCACTGAAAAAAAGACATCTTACTAGTTTTGCTGCAGCTGCGGTTGCTTGCTATGCAGCTACCTTGTGGATCCTACAGTATCTTTTCCACATGTAGTAGTATCCAAGCTTGCTTTGAAATCAGGGTCTCAAGCATACTGTGATTTTTATTTTTTTAAATTTTGTGTCGGCCCTCTTTTTTTCCATCCAGTTGATCACTTTATTCTGAGTAAAAACTGATTAGACTGAACTGTTCTTGACACAACGGTATTGGCTTTCTTCTTTGCTTTTGATGAGCTGCTTTTGTAAGTACTTAAAATACACAGTTTTCAATAACTTGCTTTGATACGTACCTAAGAATTCTGACTGATTTTGAATTTGTTTGGCTTTCCTTTTGACTGGTACTGTATCTTCTCCTTCATGAACTTGCAGAGTTCAGGAATTGTTGTTTTTGACTAGGGTGACTCCTGTTTACACACATAATAACCTGCTGTCTCTGCATCAGACAACTCTTTGTGACAAGGGGAGAAAACATCTCAATTACCTTACTGATCTAAAGTGACTGAACAGTTGCACAAACTCTAGAATTCAAAAGACATACTAAAATGTGTGCAAAAAAAAAAAAAGGCGTAGATGCAAGCAGTCCTGAATGTTATGGTCAAAAGTGTCTTAAGCAACTAAGAATACAATTCTTGATTGGATATGTTTTAAGATGTGTTATGATTTCTTCTAGCTTGTCACTATTATTAGAAATGATTAAACTTTTTCTGAAGACTCAAGCAACAAGACATTGTGCACTTACTTCTCTATTCATTTTTATTTACCTGTTAATGTAGCTATTCTCCCCTCTTATTTTGTGTACCTCTAGACCCTCTTCCTGCTTGTAGGGTGAGATACAGTTAGCAGGGTAGAACTTACTTACTCTAATGTTGTCCCTGTGTTCTCACACTTTTTAAAATCCTATTCTTCCTGTCATGTCATGTATTCATGCTTTAATATGTAATTGAATTAGTCTTGGATCACTGAAGAAGCTTCTGATGCTCATCTCTAGATATGCTTCCTATCACTTCTTTGTATCAGAGTACCTTACATCTGTAAACTTACTATGATCTTTCTTAAGCTGCCAGCTCATGCATCCCTTTAGATTGGGGTGGGAAACGTTCAATCTGCAACATGCATATGGTATAGCCTGTGGCTGCATGAATAATGCTACTGTGTAACTTTAATGTGTGGTCTGCCAGGATATTTTAAAGCTCTTTGCAGCTTTCGGAAAGAAAAAAAAAAAACATCTTGTCTCTGTCACTACATCCTCTCTTTTTGGTTCCTTGCATTTCAAATCCTTGCAGCTTGTGATGGAATAGTCAACTCCTATTACTGTCATCGTATTACTTCCTATGTATTAGACTTTAAACCTGTTTGGGTTTTTTTCCCCTCTGAAATTAGAAGTAATCCTTTGCTAGCCTTGGTTGCCGGCTCTCCGACAAAGTTGTGCCGAACATGTTCTAGAAACTTAATGATGATTTATCTCCTGCCACTTAGAGTAGGCATCCTTGTAACCATCTCTTCCCACTTTTTCCATCTTTTTTTACAACTCAGCCTTATCCTGTGACTGATTACATGGGCGGTTATTTTGGTCGGGGTTTTTTTCTTCTGAGAAAAGTTTCCTCTTGAATAAACAGAAATCAAATTATACAGTACAACATCGCTTCTTTTTTCTGTGCTTGCCCTTCTTAAACTATGTTAGTATTCTTCTCCTACCAAGTCTGACATTGATTCAGCTTCTGGTGTCTTGTTTCTTGTCCTCTGTTTTCAGTGTTCTTGGCTCTTTAGCAGACAGCTCAGCAGACTGGAAAGTCATGCCCTCTTAGTGCATTATTCTGTGACAAAATTGCAGTTGCTTGTTGTTCTCTCCCAGTCCCTCAGTTCCCATGCTTTTCACAGGATATACCATGTACTTTTTAATTTGTCTGTGTATCATCCAAACCTATCTAAAAGTCTAACAAATTAGTCATATTTCTCTTAGAGAAGGTAGGTTCAAGTAAAGCTGTTGCACGTGATCACAGCAACATACTGTTTACAGCGTAGTACTGGATTCCTTTTCAGAATCTGTTCCTGTCTTGTCCCTTAGCTGAGGAATGCTGGTAAAATCCTACCTGAGTATTTCTTTTCTGCAAAGTTGTTCTTGAAACCCCTCTTCTTCATTCAGATGCCTCCATTTCTCTTAAAAGTCATGTTCCAGGGTCTGTTGGTGAGCTTGTAGAAACATCTGAGGAATAGTTTGTGGTTCTTACTATGTAGTGTGTCTCTTGTTCTTGGAGTGGATTAACTATATCCATTCTGGATATTTTTTAGGATCTATTAGAGGTGTTGTGTTAATGACTTACACTAGGACTATTACCATTTCCTGCATTGTGAAAGTTGTGGGAGAGGTTGTCAAGGATATTAAGGAACTTATTCAGGAAGTTCAGACTGGGGGTGAACAGAAACTTTATAGCCAGTTTTGGTGACAACTTTCAGATAAAAATGCAGGCAGAACAATTTACAAGGTTAATGATATCTTTCACCTATTGTATACTCTGCCAAGGGTTACCTGTAACAGTAGGGAGAGAGGGTAACTCATTCTGGCTTAAGTGATTAGTCACTGTGGTGTCTTCTGGCACCATTTGACATAGCTAACCTGATCTAATGGCTAGCTGCCACAGCAAGGATGGTGTCCTTGTACTGTATAGCTTCTAGTGTAAGGAAAGAGCAGAAATAATCTGCTTGCCACATGGCTAGATATGGGAGCTGAATAGACCTAAAACTGGCACTATCAGGAAGCTGATAACTTGTGACAAATTCAGCTTTTCCAGCCAACTTGTGGAACAGTTTTATATAAATCCAGAAGCAGTGCAAGGGAGGGCATGGAACCACACAGCCAGTGCAAAGGGATCAGCGGCTGCTGCTACTATGCTGTGCTGCTGCTTAGGCTGCTGTGGAGCCGCATCTTTAGACCTGGCCTTTGAAAAGGTAGAGTTACTCTCTATTTGCTGACAAAGGAGTGTTGGCTAGGGATGTGAAAAAATTTCTCTTTTAAATTGCAGCTTAAGCCAGAAGTACATGAACAACTCTCCAATTCCTGTTTTCACTGTGATGATGTGTGTTTGTCTAAGGTGTTTTTTTAATTCCTGTGTCAAGAAAAGACTATATATACTATTCTGCTTGATTAAGTGATATAAGAGAGAATAGTATAGAGTGCTTTTGTTGGTATAACACCTCTTTTAGTAAAGTTTATCAGCATAATTATACCAATAAACTTCACCTAATGTATTGCTGTTGGATCAGTTCTGTAGTAAACATTGGGATGAAAAATATCTTTTGTCTCTTAACTGTAACATTTTAATTTTCTAGCATCTGAAATGTGATTTTTTTCAACATATTACTTGACTTTTCTTATAATAGGAGTGTTACTTGGAGTAACCTAAAGTACAGATATGTATGTGTGCAGTAACTGAAAAGAAAATGTTTTTTTCCAGTAACTAGGTTATTTAGTACACGTGAGAATATCACAAAAGTATGTTCCTACTTCCTTCCCCATTCCCTTTTGTCCACCATCTGAACTGGCTGAGAGGAGATGGTTATGCTAATAGTAGTGAAGCTGAAGAGTCTAGTGTTGGGTGCTGGCAGTGCTTAATTCCTGCTGCTCTAAGAAAACTCTTAAGCTTTTAAAGTTGCACACTTCCCCAGACTGATTCTGATTAAAAATCAGGGGGGATGGTGGAATTATTGTGTGTATATATGGTTTCTGTCTTCTCTAAGTTGTTCACCTAGCTAGACAGTTAGCTGAGTATATTTTTTACATACTGCTATTGGCTGGTTTTCCCTTGCTTTTTAAAGGGCTTTTAAAATTTGGCACTTAACTTCATAGTAAACTTAGAAATGGCAGTTATACAGTTGTTTAGGCCCATAAGAATGGTTCTTGTGTGCTTCAAATGTTTGAGAAGTGCTAGAGCTACCAGCTTTCAATCTAACCATGAGGAGCAGGGGTGCTATAGAGAGCTGCAGTGGCATGATTGTGGTCTGTGGTGGAATTAACTCTTTAAAGCAGATGAGAGAACACAGTTTCTGTGGAACCCTATGTCTTCCTTTCAAACACTCCTGGAACCAGAGACTAAACTTGAAATATGACTGGATACCAGTGCAGAAATACAAGGACCATAATATAGCTATAATATAAAATAAATAGGAAAGGTCATATTTTGTAGTGTTGGAATTAGGAAGCACATGTGGTCCAGGATCTTGTTTTTGGGCCAGCCCAGTATGAATATAGAACAGAAATACAGTCTGTGGTTTGCAGTAAACACTTCTGAGGAACTTTCCGTAGGTTTTTATGTGGCAGTATTTGGAAGCTTTGCAATATGTGTTGACCATACGTGTTACTGCGTGTTCCTGTTCTTCATCTGCAGGAGCTTCTTTTTTTTCTCCTCTTTCTCTTCTTTTGAAGGCCTTGAAATTCTGAGGGGAAAGCTACAGTAGAAAAGCGCCCTGCATGGTGGCGAAGGTATGAATGGAACTGAAGGCATCTGTTCAGTAGATCTCTGAGGAAATGGCTTCAGTAATGCTGCAGAAGTTTCCCTTTCATTTATGAGGAGTACTCAGATGATAGTTCTACCTTAGAGCTCTCTAAATAGACAATTATACTTAGTACCAAGTCCCACTGCAATCTCTGAAGCAGTATTGCTGAATAGTTATTCTGCTAAAAAAAAAAATAAACTGTGAGGTTTTTGTAAATAATATTTACTGCCTGAAATAAAACGTTAAAGCATGTCTCATGTTAGTGAAGGGTGGGAGACAGGAAGGGAGTGAAAATCATTTGGTCTTGGGTAAGATTGGGGAGTGGCAGAAATATAAGCAGATTGATTTTCCACTCTTTAAAGGATCTCTACCTGTAGGAATAAATAAAATGCTGATGCAGAGAGAGAATTTACTCTGTAAAAGGCTGTATGACGAGGCTCTTAACTTCAGGTCTTAAACTGTCATAAAATCTTGTAACCTTTCAGGTGACTTCTGTTTGTGCTTTATTAAAAATTGCAGAAAACAGCACTAGGGATCTGGATTTTTTTGCCTTCACCTATGACTTGGGGAGAGGGGGTGCACATGGAGAATGTCCACTTGCAAAAAATAGCTTTCACATGAATCTTCAAGAAATAAGGTTTCATGAGTGAACGCCCACATGGAAGTACACATTCAGCTACTTATTAGTGGATTCTTTTCCTCCCCTCATCCTGCTCTAGATTAAGATGCCTCCTGCTGGGAATCTGCTCTGTCTGTGAGCCAACTAACTTCCAGATAATGAGCTGCAGAAGCTGAGGTTTGGCTGGAGGCAGTGTCCTAAGTCTTGATCTAGACCTAAGCTAAGGTCCTGCAAATGTACTCCATAAGGCTTATCTGCAACTGCCTTTGCCATGCCAGGGCAATCATAATCGTCTAGTACCTTTCCATCTTCCCACACCTTGCAAGAGTTGTTGCGGAAACAATATGAGAAAGGCGTACACTGGGCTTCTGACCAAGGGAGAAGGAATACAGTTGATGGGAACGTCAAGGACAGATGGTGTTTAGCACAGTTGCAAGTCCAGTTCAGCTTCCAAGGAGGAGGAGGCCTTGCTAAGGAAGTCCCTGATCTAAGAAGTTGAGCTGTAGCATGTAGTCCTTCTCTGTGGTCCATCAGTGTGACACAGCTTAGGACATCTTAAGCATTAAATTTGTGTAACTGGGGCTTCTGCAAATGAGGCTGCTTAAGTAAATCTAATTTTGGATACCTCAGTCACTTCCTCGAGCAGGAGCAGAGATTTTATGTCACTTCTTGTTCATGTAGTACACCATTGTCTTATCAACATCTGAATATGTTACTGACTTCATGGTGAAAGAATGGCCAGTATATATTCACAGCTCCTGCATGTTGGGTGAATCATCTCCTATGCAGATCAAAGATGACATGCAGAGACTGAGTAAGATTTTTAAGTCAAGCTGAAAGGCATCTGTTCTTGTCCATCCAAAGGGAGTACTTCTTTGCAGGTACTGGATAAGACTGCAGAAGCTTAATAGTAGCCAGAAAGGATGAGCATTTATTGGAAAAACAAATAAGACTGGAACTAGAAAATAAAGAGGTAATAAAGTAGAAATATCCTAGTGGAGATTAGGATGTTTATATTTGTATTTGCAACACAGTGGTGATTGGATACAACCAAAAGCAGTAAGTTTGTCCTCTGGAAAGTGAGAGGAACTGTAAAGAAGACTACACCCTGTCCACTTGTGCTGTGCAGGAAAGACGGGTGTGAGTGTACCCCTGAGATATGCTAAGCCTTCAGCTTGAGAGACCTTTTCTCCTTTGAGCAGCTGTATATACATAATGCACATACAATACCTGTACAAAGAATTAGGCTATGGCATCTGTTTAGTAATCCCAAGTAGTTGAAGGTGTTAGAAGGTCTTAAATATCCTTTCCAACAGACACTTGATGAAGTTATGTAGGATGTAAGACTTAAATCAGTGCTGCTTATGTTTTGCATGTTTAGTTAGCAACTAATGAAACAGAGCATTATACTTATTTATAGTATAAGGATCTCCTGTAGAAATAAATCTCAGTTCCAGCTGGACAATTGGATCCTTGTTCAGATCCTGCTAGGGTTTCCTAGCTATTTATATGGGTGTTAAACAGTGCTCACAGATTGCTATCTTGTGCTTCTGAATCTTTCTAATTGTAACTTTCCAGTGTCAGTTTGGGAAGCAGTTGCTTTGTGGTGCCTTCTCTGAGTTGGAAGACAATGTAAGGTGAGACAGCACCTAACCAATCCCATGTACCTTAAGTGGGTGAGAATTGTTGAGGTCCAGCTGAAATTGTGTTTGGAGAGTTGGGAGTATATGGTAAGTTGAGAGGAGGGTTTATAGGCACACCTTCACTGTGCTGGTCCATACAGAGTTCTTAACTGTGGCTGCCATTAACAGCCTTACCTGATTAAATCTGGCAATGTGTCCTGCTTCATAGTTACTGTGCTTGCTATTGTGATACATTAAATTTGCATAATATTGGTAAGTTGGCAAGACTGTATCGAGCAATGATGTGCTCTGCTAAGAGTGTAAATTTTTTCAGCTAAAAATAGTTGGTTGTTTTGTAGTTTATCAACTATTTGAGGTGTCCCTATGCTTGTTTCTACCTGTAGTATACTTAATTGTATATAAAGTCTCACAGTTAAAGCTACAGACTCAACAGGAAGTACAGATTCAGAATTAGAATAGTAACGTCCCTGGGTACATAAGGTTGTAGTAGTTTCTGGGTACTTGGTGAAGGTTTTGGAGAACGTCTGTTTCAGTCAGTGTGGGGAATAGACTTGGTCTGCAGGTGATTCAGTACTATTGGACCGCTGTCTTGCTTGCTGCAGCAATTGGAATGTATCTACTGAAAGAGGCAGGGGACTAAAATTGGAAGAAATTAGTTTCATCCTGTTCTGTTTTGTAGTGCTGAGGAAAGACATGACAGTGCAGCATCTCTCTAATGGTTACTGATCATGTTAGTAGCCAGCCTTAGTTACCGGTGATTTGACTTACCATTTCAAGTGCAGTTCTCGTGTACTGTCCCATGGAAAAAGTTGAGATTAAAGTAGATAAGGACTCTGTCACTACACAGAGGGACTGCATTTCACGACCATAACTTTCTAAAGACCAGAGTTCTTGCTATGTCATCTAAATGTTCTTGTAATATTGTTTTTAATGCTTAGTGTCTCATCCCCTCCCTGCTTCTAGTTTGTCTAGTTAAAAAACCAACAAAACAAAACCAAAAAAACAACAACCCCTCCCCAGCAACTCACTCAATCACAGGGTCATTAAATTAATTTTGTACAGACATTAGTTTATGCTACTGCAAAAGTTAGAGGATGATAATGTTTTAGTATATTATGGAGTTTCTCTGTCCAAAACTACCCTTTTTAACCTCTTTTATACATGCCTTTGATGAGTCAGTACCCATTCCCCATTGGGATCATCTCATAAAGGTTGCTTCCTACCAGCATTGTCAAAGTCTGTCTGCCTAGTCCCTTCCCTATCAGTTTGCTCACATGGTTTCCTAATCTCTTATCAATTTTTCCTAGCTCCTGCTATTTTTACTTCTGGTCCTGACCTTTATAGGAACATAAATCCAACAAATTATTTTCTTTTTTTCTTCTGCTTTGTCCTAGTTCAAGACTCTCCTCTGTATTCCTGTGGAACTTCTATTTCACATTGCTTGTGTTTCACTGGGAAAAAGGCTGCTTTTTTTTTTTTTTTTTTTTTTAAGAGTAATAAGAGTTGGAGATGAAAGGCTTGCTTAGTACATAGAAGAGACTGCCTGTATCCTAGAGTAGCCACTTGCAGGGGAGGTCCAGCTTTGATTCTGTAGAATTGGACTAAAGAAGCTGTGCTGAGCCACTCTGTGGAAGCAACAAATAATTTGTCCAGTGCTGGGTGATTGATTTTGAGCAAATCTAGCAAAAGAGGATTTTGAGGTTTTTAGCTTCCTAATATGAAGTTCTTCAGAGATCAGTAGGTATTTCAAGGTTGTTTTGTTTGTTTTCTTTTTTCTCCACTCTTCAAAAGTTTAGCATGTGACCAAATTTTTGTGCAATATTACAGGGTCTAAAGGGTGCATATCTGATGGAGGGGTTGGCCTTGATCAAGTTCTAGGTACCTGCTGTAAAGAATGGAGGGCCAAACTGCTTTTAAAAAAAAGTTAACGTACCTGAGTAGATCTGAAGAATGTATGCATATGCACCTAAACTCTGACAAATGCAAAGTAATTTAAGTTAGTATGCACTGGATTGCATGTCCTTCCTACAGACATGCCACACTAAAACAATTCCAGCCAAGTGGATCCTATTTTTATAAATAAAGCGTTGGATTCGTGATGCTGTATGTGAAGTAGCCTGAAGAGAACAGAACTGATTACATAACTTGCCTGCTGCCTCTTTAGAAAATACAAAATTACTATGTGAAAAGTGGACCGGATAGGGATGACATTGGAGAAGTATTAATTTAAGGAGATTGAGTTAGTCAAGCCTGACACTACTTAAGTTTCAAACTGGCTTCCTCTGTACATAACTAGAGTTGAGAAGCATATTCCAATCATTTGCTGTTAGAAAAACAAGGTGTTTTTTGAAATATAACTCTTCAGTATGGAAGTCCTTTCTCATCAAGGAAGAATAATGCATTTTGTCTTTGTTATATTTAATATGAAAAGAAAGATAAGCGTGTGAAATGCAAAGTGCAAAACTGACTGTCTGTCCAGATCGGAAAGTGTGAATTTGAGTTTTACTTTAGGGTTGTCTTTCTGCAGTGGTATTCAGTTGATGTGGCATGTTTTTTGCTTTTTTTTTTTTTTTTTTTTTTAAGGTTACTTAAATAAAACAACATAATGTTTTTACTTACAGCACTTGAAGAATCGGAAAGTGACATTTATGTGCGATTCATGAGGTCACACAAGTGTTATGACATTGTTCCAACAAGCTCTAAGCTTGTTGTTTTCGACACTACGCTACAAGTGAGTATTCCCCTTTCAGTCTGCCTTTGCTTGCAGTTCATTTTTTTAAATGAGTGTTTCCTGAGTGTCAAATGAAATTTGATCTCCTGAAGAGAAATTCTCCCATAATGCTGTGCTTTGACTGTACAAAACCATATTGTTTCCACTGTATCTTACATGTTATACTAGAGGAGGAGCTGGGGGAAGACTTCCTAGCAGAACAGAAAGACAGGATATAATTTGTTTTGCAGTTGGAATCACTATCTAAAAAACTTTCAGATGAGTCCAAACTTATATTGGCTTCTTCATGGCTATCAGAATTTACATAAAGACATTTTATGTAAAGATCCCTGTGCGATAGTTAAAGAGTATCCAGGTGTTTTGAGCCTGTTCCCACTATACTGGTAAGACAATTTAGGACTAAAATGGATGGCTTAATTATGCAAATTATTACATTCTCCAGAAAATTTTTGTTTTCAGTTTCTCATTTTGCTTTTAATCAGGAAATCATCTGCTAGACTCTTGGCTCTGTCTGAAGAGTTTGTTTGCCAAAAGAAGGCATTAGCTGCCTGCTATAGAAACAGACTAATCTGTTCTGCAGTGTGGTAGAAAGCTGTGGCTTTCTTTTTGTTTCCTGGATTTTGAATTGGTGTTTTTTGGCTTGCTTTGGTTTTTGTTTGTTTCGGCGTATTTTTCCTTTTAAAGATGCTCCAATTCTAGTTTAACAAAGCCCATTAAGTAATTTTGGTCTGGAATGTACCGCTCAATTAGACTTCAGCTTTCCACAGTCAGAGGCAACCATGTAATATATACTTAGTCCCAAAATGCTCACAGAACCATCTTGCATATCAGATAATCATATATAATGCTAGATTGACTGCTATGATCTAAACAGTGGAGAGCCTACATTGCACAAGGCAAAGTAATGGGGTGGATCAAGAGTACTGCACGTGTATTAGTCTGTTTGTACAATGACCAACAGCATCCTCCTTGAATTCTGCAGCATGGCTAAAAGAACTGGAGCTTCAGTTACTGCTCAGTACAAAAAAAGCAACTTCAACTTCAGCACTGGACTTTTTCAATTATCCAGGCATTTCGCTGGTGAGGGAGTTTCCTTCATCTTGAATTTATTTAGACTCTGAGCACACTGAGGCTTCAGTGTGTTGCCTCTGATACCTTGGCTGAGTCCTTAAAGGTAAGTATCCTATCTAGTACTAGTGTTATGTTAAAACTTGAGCATGGCTGTGGTTAAGATTCTGCCCATGTGCCAAAGGACCTCCTGCTGCTAGGGGATCTGGTAGCCAAGAAGGCAATGCTGAATGTAAGTTGGTCACTGGTGTCTCATGTCAGATTATTTCCTCCTTTACCCAGAAAGCCAGACTTCTGCTGGAAATATTTTATCCTTATGCACCTTGGTATCAGTGGAACAGTCTTATTTCCCTAGGGTTCTTCCATGTGCTTTACTGGACACTGGATTTTGTAGTGAAAAGACACCTGATCTGTGATTAGAGGTGGAAAAAGGTAGCCTGTAGTCTTAGGGGAAGAGCTTTCAAGCGCACAGACATCAGTTCTACAGAGTTTAAATGTTCACATTGTTGATTTTCTTTGTATATTCCACTTCTTGACTGTTTTGATAATAGTCTTTCAACTGCATCTTCTCTTGCGTTTCACCAGTCACGTGGATTCTGATTGTGCAAGCACTGTAAGCTCTAATGAAGAGTATCTGTTACATTTAGATATAATACTAATGAATACTTTTTGCTACATTCCTTTTCAGAGATTTCTTTCTCTGTCTCTCAGAAGGTTGCTTCTTTGGGAGGTTGATTGTGTTGACTTTTTCACTGTCTCAGAGGGAAAAAGGTCTGCAGTTTTTCCTTTCTTCTGCCCAAAAGAGAGTGACTCTCCACTCTGAACTAAAGAATTCAGACTCCTTTGACCTGAAAGGTTGAATTTGGGATGGTAGTGTTTACTGTCGCTCTCTTCTCAAAGACTATTAGCTTCTTTTTTGATTCCAGGGGATATTTATTCTCACACTATGAGATAATCTGTTGGGAGTTGGTACCTGCAGTTTGTTGGCATGACCCACAACCTGTTGAGTTCTCAGCTGTCAGTGGTCACCTGGGTCAAAGGCTTGAGCTCAGTCACTGTTGCAATTGGAAAGGTGAATTTTCTTTATTCCATGAACCAGTTAACCTTGGGGCCATGGGGGCAGGTCACCCATTCCTTTTGGATTCCCAGGGTCTCCTGATGAATTACATAAAATCTTGCCAGATAACCAGTTTTCATTGCTGGAGCTGCGTTGGGATGATGCTGTTAACGTAAAGAAGTTAGAGTTTCATCTTCAGTTGGTGAGCCAGCATGAGGTAATAATTGGAGAAGCAGAGTGAGTGAATGAACCTTGTGAATTTTCACCATAAAGGAAAACAGGTAACTTAATGGTAATGGAAAAACTTTCACCAACACTCCACCAAAATCCCTGTCTTATTTGGGATCCATGATGATGTTCATGGATTACAACTGGAGGAGAACAAGGCATGCCTTGGTCTATGATCATGGGGTCATATTCTCAGTCTGCTTCTCCAGGTATTTGAAGGCAGTGGTGGTAGAAGGGAAGTCTGTAGTTATTCATTCAGACTTTAGTATATGATAAATGTGGACAATATCTTGAACCTGGATTACTGGTGAGGAGCTTTTTTTTCTCTGAACTGCATTTTTTTTTACTTTGCACCATTACATTTAATCCCAGTTGCATTACTCTTAATTTATAAAGTCATAATATTATTGTAAAGCAGTAATCCTCTTCCAGCATTGTCACAGTCTTCCAACTTCACAGGTTTCGCAAAACTGGTAAATTAGAGGGTTATCTAAGAAATCATTAAACAGGTTTATGTGAGTGCTCATCCTGGGCTACGCTGCTGGGAGGACTTCTAAATACTTCCCTTCAGTATTTACCTTTGTAGTTCTTTACCTAGCACCTTGTATTAATGTTCCACCTTCAGTATCTTCAAAACACATTTTATTTCTTCAGCTTGATCAGTGTGGCTGGTACATATACATGTGTCTGGAATATAAAAATTTAATTGCTTTTTTTTTTTTGAACAGCTGAATAAGTACATGGTGGAGAATGTACCTAGTAAGGGTAGTCAAACACTTTTAAAATATTGGTTTTTAATTTTTAATATATACATTATTTATTTTCCAGTACTGCAGGACTTTGTATCAGTTCTTACTTTGAAAATGTAGTACACAGCTTTGTGAAACATTCAGTGTCCATGAAAGCTCTCGAACTGAGAGGATTTTGCAGATATTTGTCTTTCCTGGATCTGTTTCACCCCTAACCATATTAGTGTTTCTCCTAATGTAAAAAACCAAACCAAAACAAAAGCCTGCTGCCTTGAAAAAGTTCTCCAAAGATTTGAATTCAGGTTTTTAATAATGCTAGAGCTAAAACAGAATATCTAAGGGCTCACTTTCATTTTCTTAGTATAAGCTAGTAGCAATCAATGGAAGAAGAAGAAAAAATGGAGCTGTGTTGTGTTCTAATGGCATCCTTTGAAAGATTCTGCCGTTGGATTTTTATTTGAGAACAGTATCCCGTCTCCCTCTACTGGTCAGCAATCACAGCACACATCATATGTTTTTACCCTGGAAAATTATTCATGAGATACTGTGGAAAGTATTCTAAAACTGTTGTTAGCTGTGGGAGTTGTTAACTTATATAATATGGCACAAGTCATACTGCTGAAGCAACATCTATTCGTAGAAATAAATGTTTAGTCTCAATGTCTTTGAGGATTTAGTGTAAAGATTTGTAAGGAATCTTGCTTTAACCCTGAATAAGAGAGGAGCTGGTAAGGTGCCATTACACTGGAAACAGAAAGAAGGCCTTCAATAGCAGAAATAGTAGCTAATAAAGAGCAGGAGTGGGCTGACAGTCTCTTCAATCCTTCTTATTTGTCAGTCAGAAGGCACAGGGGCCTTTCAATTCCAGCAGCTACCAAACATCTTGCTGCTTCTAGGGCTAGCACACCAGTCTGGTCTTGCGTGTCAAGAATACACCTGTGCAACTGGCACCTACACTTGGCTATTGTGAAAGCAGTGGTATATGTCATGCGCTTCCGTTAGGCATCAGATCATATGGTAAGGGTGAACTGTGCTGCGCTTCAGCTGGAGAATGTGCCACTTGGCACAGACTTGAGCAACATCTATACTAAATAAATAAAATGTACTGAGCCAAGGTCTGTTTACCTGCCTGAGGCCAACTGGCACAGCTCAGTTTGCGTTAGTATAGCTTAGTTTATATTTCCCCCAAAACAGAGTATCTGCATCTAGTCTGCCTAATTGAAATGGTCCCTAGCCTGTACTGCACCCTGAGAAGTGGCAGATATTGTCTGGGAGAGTGCTAGATTTAGACTGACAGTGGGCTGTTCTTTCACCCTTTTAGTTTACTAATACAGATGTAGCCTGTAAGTATTTGCTTCTCATAAATATTTATAGAATCATATTGAACTCGCTTCAGTGCTGTGGCTTTTCCCTGCCTGTGACCCATGAATATTCCTTGTTCGTGACAAGCTTCAGCCTTTTGCTTTTCCTAGAGAAGATGCTATCTTTGCTTGATGCACATTAAAAACTTCTTTAAAGTCTGATCTGACCAGGAAGGGAGTCAAGAGACAGTTAGATGTTATGAGCTATCCTGTGAAGTTTGGAAATTTGACTCTCTGGATGGTGGGGAAACGGGGCAAGTTGCAACAGTGTGTGGCTCACAGTGGATAAACTGTCTTTTTCTAATCTCTTGTGCATCTCCCAAGATGCAAACAGTAAGAGAACAAAGACTTCACAGCCGTTTTGAGGGGGTTAGGATGGTTGTCCCCTGAAGGGCTACTTGTGAATGAGCATTCACTTATTGTTCTTTTTCATTCTAATTATTCAATAAATGGATCTGGATTATTTTTATAATAGACTTAAGGAAAGCAGTGAGCTGAATGCAGATTTACTGGGTACCAGCTTGTGTCTTCAGGAGAGTGTTTGAATACTCTACTAGTGTTAATGTATTTAATGTGGCAGTGATCTGGGGAAATAAGATGACAGCCAGATCTGCCTTTACTTTGTTTGTTGGTTTTAACTTGTATCAGGCACATACAGTGACACAGCAATCTGATCTTTTCTTTTCATTTGAAACTGCTAATAATGCTTTCAAGGAAAATAGGAATTTTAGTAATTCCTGTATTAAAATGTCAACAAAATATAGCACTTTGTTCATGTTGTATCAGTTGGCTTACTTTTGTCTAACTAACATCATCTACTAAGGTGATTTCACTTTTTTCCTTGTTACTGCATATGTTTGATGTTGTGATGTTTTCTTTAGAGACCAGTGCATTTCCCATCCCCCCCATCCTGCACTCTTTGAATTTTTAAAGCAAATGGCTCTTACCTAGCTTATAGCAGTCTCTGAAGCTTAACTCTATAAGCTTACTTAAGGCCAGATTTTTGTCTGACCTTCATACAAATTTATCAATTTGTTTTGACTTTGCCCAGCCTACATAAAGATGAGAAGAATTAGTTCATTTTGTAGTGCAGAGCAATTAACCCTCCAAGAGGAATGTAAGAGGTAAGTATAAGACAGGGACTTCCCTGCTCTGTGTCAAGCAGCAATCTGCAGTCCCAGGAATGGTATGTTAGCAAATGTAGTGGCTGTGTCTTGTGAAGTTTGTATAAGCTTTCGTGGGGTGAAAAGCTCTATCTAAGCTTTGGCTAAGTGATATTCTTACCTGTTAAAAGTAAATCCATGTTTTAATATTAAAACTTATGTAGCTTTTGCTCACCATGGCCTTGAACCTGTTTTTTAAAGTATTTGTCCAGCACTTTTCCATAAACATGATTTTTATTGGTTTATGTGGAAATAGTCATCAAAATAAGCTTTCAAAATCCTAAAGGCTGTTTCCTTTTATATCCTGAAGAAATCTTGGACAATTGTGTGACCTGAAGGTTAGATTATTTAACCTTTCTGTTTAATGAAATTATCTAAGTTGGTAATGGACCAGATGTTATCACTAATGTAGGCTTTTGTCAGTAATGTCACGTGCTATTAAGAGCTCAGTACTTATTTTTCTACCACATAACTAGAAATATATTTGGAAGAGTCTTCTGGAAACTTTGTTAGTGGTTTAACAAGCTGGAAGTAAATATAACTTCTAACTTCTGCAGAGCATGCAATGGATTCCACATTAGAAGAGTGGAATAGGACTTTGTATTTCTCTTCCTTGTGCTGACTCTATTCAGTAAATGAATTTATTGTTCTTGTTCCCTCCAGGTCATTCTTGACTGGGGTGTTGCCTCTCTCCAAGGTAATCAGATAGACCAGGCTTCCAGGAAGAATGCTGTAGAATCTTTTGCTTCCAGAAACACACAGCAGACTGTGGGTCTGCTGTCACAACAGAGTTCTCACAGTTTTACAAGAGGGTTGACTGTCTCTTCCTTAATTGGCTTTGAGGTTTTTCCTTGTCGAACTTGCTAAATTTTAAACTAATATACTGTCTGCATTTCTGAGGAGTGTGAACACCCCTCCTTGCTTACCAGTCCCACAGAACTGTAAGAGAATAATGTAATTTAGCTTCTAACTGGCATGTGGGCTGAGGCAGTTGAGCAGGCCACGTAAAAGCTCCCTTCACTGAGATCAGGCTGGAATCAGTAGCATAATATGAGAAGACTTGTGTTTTTTCAGAGCTGCTCCTGTTGCTTGTACACAACAAGCATAGGAGCTTAATTCCTGCAGCTCTCAAAACCAATTGGAAACATTCATTCCTGGATCTTGGAAGAAGATACTATGAATTCATTGTATCAATTAAGCAGAAATTTCTTGTTCTACACAGGGTGTAGGTAAGGTGTTTGTGCTCAGCTGAGTGAAAGTCATGCATCATTCTTCTTGCCTTCCCCACCCCACTACCACTTTTTCTGACAAGATCTTAATCTGTGAAAGAATTTCTGTACCTTCCCGATGCAGCTGGTCCCAATGGCTCTGCCAATGAGGCTTACCTAATGTCTTACTCTTAACCCATTGTGGCATGAAATCTGGCAGCAGAAATTCTGGCTTGAAGTGATTATTTTTTAATTTTTTTAAATCTCCTCCCTTCCCCCCCAAAAACAGAGCTGTGGGGTTTTTTTTCTTTTTCTTTTTACTAGAATGCTTAGGCTCCCCTCAAACAGCAGGTGGAAGTAAGTATCAGCAGAGTACCTTATTGAGATGGAGTAACAGTTTGACTATAATCATGGACCAGCAGCTGTCATGGATGAGCAGACCAGAAGAGGTCTTGATTAAATCAGTATGTGTGTGGTGGTAGAGGGAGGAGGAGAGCCCTTAATTGCTGGCTGCAGTATGGGCATATTGACACAGAGTATTAGTTGAGGTCTTGGTGTGGTGTCTTCAGTTGGATTGCAACCTTTTCGTGTGGATGTGGTATGGGGAAGACTTCTGCATGTGGACATAGTACCTGCTTTCTGGGGAGAAATCTAAAACATGTGCCTGCATACTTTAACTTGAGGATAAGACCCTACCTATTATTTCTGGAGTTTGGCTTGAGTCTGAAGGGTGTTACTCCATCAGCTCTTAAATTTTATTAAGCAATCTATGGCCACTAGTAGTACATCATCTACCAGGAGTGTTCCCTTTCCATCTCCTGTGAATGGAGAAGAGAACTGAATTTTTATCTGGTTTCATGTAAGCTTTCCAAAATTCAACAGGAGCTAGAAGAGCTGCTTGGGGATGTTTTTGGTTGGGGTTTTTCAGATGTTAAAGCAAATGTAGCCACTCAGTTAATAACAGGTTTGTCCAATTTTTCTCTGCTTTTCTTGAGGGTGTA
Source organism: Haliaeetus albicilla (assembly GCF_947461875.1). NCBI lineage: Eukaryota > Metazoa > Chordata > Aves > Accipitriformes > Accipitridae > Haliaeetus > Haliaeetus albicilla. Next base: position 73,528,571 of record NC_091484.1, read on the forward strand.
CTAAGCTAAAGGAGGAAGTTCTTCTCTTCAAGACCTGCTTGGCCCTTGCCCTAGGCAAAAGTCTTTTTTGTTAAGTCCTTAAGTAGCCTTTTTTTTTTTTCTTTTAAAGACATAGTCCTTCAAGGAGGAAATACTTCTACCAAATTCATAGACCAAAGAAGAAAATAATTGGAAAATAAATTTGAATGCAACAGTCATCATGCTGAGATGGTTGGTTGTAGTCTTGCATACAGTTTAGTCCCTCCAGACGGGCCAATTTATAAAAACTGAACTATATATATGCACTACAAAAGAGGTTTTTAACTTTTCAAAATAGCTCCTGTACAGGACTGTAGTTTTCCATGACTTAAAAAGATGTCTGGATGGGACATTACAGCTTTATTTGAAAACAAAAAAAAAAAAGGAATTGGAAGTTAATGTTTAATATCCTTCCCAGAGTTTTGTTGGCCACTTCTTGGGAAACATAAAGAGAGCAATTCCTGTGAGAACTTTAACTGTTTCCTGATAGTGGGTATCATCCCTAGATTGCAAGTTAGGAGAAGTGTTTTTCAATTTCCTCTTGACTGCTTGGAAAGCTGATGTGGAGATTCTGTGGAAAATTGGTCCACCTCCCTGAAATTTCTTTGCTTTGGATCTTCTGTTTGGGAAGAATTACTTCTCCTCAGTTGAAGGTGTTTAAATGTCATTGCCATCTGGGTGTGAATTGCTTCAAAGCAAAAGTGCATGACGTGTTTAGAGAATATATAGCTTGTACAGCTTTTGTATTATCAAGGTGATGATCGTGGGATTTGGGTGTGAATGCTAGAGTCCTTGATTCCAATTTAGTTTGCAAAAGTTTTCAGGCCATAGAAATAAATCCTTTGAAGATGATGCTGACAGTGTGGAAGAGGAGGGTTGCCCAAAGAGCTTTCTGTGGCAAAGTTGTATTTTCAACTTAGTATTGTGTTTTTTCTGTGTTCCCAAATACTGTATCACAAGCCACTGTTCAGGTGAAAATTGGGTGGTTAGACTTCTCCAGTGGACCTTATTGCATTACCTGGGATCCAAAGACTTTCAGTAGAAGCTGAGAGTGAATAAAGGCGGGGGGGAAACAGTGTGAGCACCTCCCGTCATTGTTGAAGAGTATTTTTCAGATAAGAAAGGGTTATAACTTGCTGGACTTGAGAGTGGGTTGCACGCTATTTGACATGGTGTTGGTGTGACTCAAGTAGTTAGTTACCTTGGTTTGCCTCTTCACTGGCTGCGTTGTCAAACAAGTACACAAAACCAGTGATGAATTCCTTGTTCAAGATCTGCCTTACAGCCTCTGATACAGAAGGAGCACTACCTGAGATTCTAGTGATGTGAAGGGAGTAGCAAGGGAGACATGTTATAAACCTGTCTTACTGCAGCTAGATCATCAGGCTTGCCTCTCCCTGGTAGCAGTAGTTGGGACTCTTCATTTTTTTCTGTCTCTTGGAGGTATGCCAAGATTTGGGCAGCCAGAGAACTTGCCATGCTACATAAAGAAATATAGTCCTGTTTATGTTGGGCTAGAAACTGTTGCCCCATTCCTTGCTTTTTCGCATCAAAAGCATTTGAGAGTCAGTGTTGTGGTTTAAGCCCAGCTGGCAACAAAACACCAGGAGGCTGCTTGCTCACTACTCCCCCCCACCCCATGGGATGGGGAGGAGAATTATAATGAAAGGCTTGCTTGTGGGTCAACGTGAGGACAGGGAAGGATCACTCAGCAATTATGTTCACGGGCAAAAAACAGACTCAACTTGGGGAAAATTAATTTAACTTATTACCAATCAAATCAGAGTAGGATAATGAGAAATTAAGCCAAATCTTAAAACACCTTCCCTCCACCCCTCCCTTATTCCTGGGCACAACTGTGCCCCTGATTTTCTCAACCTCTCCCCACCAGCGGTGCAGGGGGACGGGGAATGGGGGTTGCGGTCAGTTCATCACATGTTGTCTCTGCTGCTCCTTCCTCCTCAGGGTGAGGACTCCTCACTCTTCTCCTGCTCCAGCGTGGGGGTCCCTCCCATGGGAGACAGTTCTCCATGAACTTCTCTAACATGAGTCCTTCCTACGGGCTGCAGTACTTCACAAACTGCTCCAGCATGGATCCTTTCCATGGGCTGCAGTCCTTCAGGCACAGACTGCTCGAGCACAGGCTTTCCCATGGAGTCATGGCCATCTTTGGGGGCATCTGCTCCCCTGCTCACCTGCACGGGCTGCAGGGGGACAGCCTGCCATCTCACCATGGGCTGCAGGGGCATCCCCTCCTCTGGTGCACCTCCTCCCCCTCCTTCTTCACTGACCTGGGTGTCTACATAGGTGTTTCTCTCACATCCCGCTCCCCTCTCTGCTGCAGGTTCCACAGCATGTTTCCCCCCCCCCCCCCTTCTTAAATATGTTATCACAGAGGCACTACCACCGTCTCTGGTGGGGTTGGCCTTGGCCAGCAGTGGGTCTGACTTAGAGCCAGGGAAGCTTCTAGCAGCTTCTCACAGGAGCCATCCCTGTAGCCCCCTCCCCCCCTACCAAAACCCTGCCGCACAAACCCAGTACATGTCAGTCAGCTCGTAAACACATTTAGACCAAGGGAGTAAAGTGTAGGTCGCCCAGTTTTTATGCAGTACAAAGGTCACAGCAGAGGCCTGATGGTTTTCCTGTTACAACAAAGACCGGTTGTACTACTCTTGGTGGTCTTACTTGGTAAGAACTATTGAAATGCAAGTGTTTAGCTTCTAAGAGAAGTTTGGGGGTAACTTTCTTGTGCCTTCTTACTGTAACAGTGAGAACAAAGACTGTATTCTAGAGTGACTTTGTCATATTTGCTCATGTTGTGAAGACATACATGCTGTTATCCCTTGAAAATGGAAAACTTTTTCCCCTTTACAAGGGACCCCTCGAGAAGGCACTCCATGGCTTGCTGTTTAATACTTGGAGCATGTGAGTATATGGGTATATCAGTTTAACTTTCTACGGTACTTCTTCAGCTGTTCTTACCCAATTTGCTAAGACTGAATGCCTTCCTCTTGCAAATGTCTTTCAACTATGTATGAAACTTTGTATTTTATTGTGCTAGGAAGGGTTGTTGTTCATCAGGGATCACCTGAAATACTTGGTTTTGATACCATGGTCCACATGTGAATTTGAGGCATGTGTTCCCTCTAAGTTTTGTAGCCTTTAAAAATCATCATGAGATAAATCTGGGAATTTGTCAACTTATCCAGTGAAAATGACATTGAGTGTTCTAGTTCACCTTTGAGCATCGATCCATCAGGAATCAGAGATGATAAAAGTGTCAAGGATCAGCTGGGTCTGATACTGCTTTTATGGGAGCTCTGTGCCAAAAAATAAAAGATGGAGCTTCTTCCTTTCTCTTCTGATCTGATAGAATAGACATTTCTTGGGGTTACATCAGGGTATTTTCAGGCAAGTAAAGCTAACGCCCTGGTGTTGGTTTATACAGTGAAAGGTGAAGCAAGAAAAGTACACATTTATGATCTTGCCCTTGGATGGCAGTCATACCACAGAAGTTCTGGCAAATCTTTTAACACTGTCCATGCTACTATTCTTTTGCGTCATCATCTTGCTTGGTACTGGCATACCTGAAGGTGTTCCATAACTATGTTTCTTGCTTCTGTTACTTTCCGGATTTCCAGGTCAACTTTGGTATTGAGACAATGGTGCTGAGTTGTGTGTCTTTCAGCACGGTAGCATTCTCTACTCTACTCAGCACTGACCTTTTAGCACCAGGAACTGTGACAGCTCTTCTCTCTCAACGTCTTGCCAAAGACAAGAACCTTTTTGCAAGGCAAATGAAACAACAGCAGTCACCTTACTTACCTTATGGGACAGTCCTGGAAGACAGGTTTAAAACCCACTGGTCACTTATGCATGTAGGTACAGTTTTCATAACATAGTGTTAGGTAAAGCAAGATAAAAGTGTGTGTGTGTGTACACACACTAACTTTTTGGAAACAGGCTCATACTCAGTTTTCCTTTCAGATGCTTCCCTCATTGACAGATGTTTACTTGAGAGAGCATTTCCGCAAGGGCTTGTAAGATTACTGGTCTGACATATCATAACGAGGAATGTCCCTTTCAGTATTTCCCATCAGTGAGGAAAAACGTTTTCTGTAGTCTGGTGAAATCTTCTGTCTGCTACCACAGTTTCCAGTGTTACTGCCTGGTAATCAAGCTGTTTTGGAGGTCACTAACCGTAAGGGACACGTTTTTCCAAATATTCTACTACCTGAAAAAAAGGGACTTCCTATGTTATGGGTCTAACTCAGTCTTTCTTGATAATGACTGTTATACTGGATGAGACTACATCCTCTTTAAGACTTATTGTGGAAATATTTGAATGGTCTGCAGAAGCAATGACTTCCAGAAGTCCTGTCTAACCCAAATTAGTCTGTTCTTTTATTCAGCATATTCACAGTCAGTGTAATGAGTTTCTGTAGTAAGAAAACCTTGTTCCTGTTCTGCTCGCTGTAGTGTAATAGCACCTATTGTTGAGGTGATCTATGATACATGGAGGATTTCAGTCGCTGTGTTCCTTTGCTATAACATGACCCTTCTACTTAAGGGGCAGAATGTTGCAGAAGACAAGTAGTCACATAAAGTGGGATTCCTCGTCAAACTGTAAATGTCTAGACATCTTACAGTCAGTGAGGGGGGAAATGGCATCTGTGGGACACAACTTAATGTCTGTCTAAGGCTGGTGAGTCATGCTGCAGAAATGACTGTTTCCCCTGGTTGTCTGTGAAGAGATGTGGTGCATATTCAAGGTCAGCATATATGATAGAACAACCTCTAAATTTGGGCAGATAAATCCCATTTTTAATGGTTCAGTGTGTTTGTTAGGACCACTACATGGTTAATAAGAACAGAAGTGCTGTGTTTAAAGAATGTTTGTACATGGTGTTGGACAGCAACAATCTATGGGATCTGGCTGACGAACAATGGTTTATGAAGGTCAGGCCAGTCCAACACTCAAGATCAGAGAAAGAGCAATGCTGGTGGGGTTGAGAATTAACAACGCTGTTGGAGGTCCAAAGATGGGACGTGGTTTAGATCTTCAAAGGCTATAAACTATATATAATCTGAAAGGAAGGTCCTTGTGGGTATTTTCTGCAAGAACATCGCTGAAATGTCTAAATGTGCTGGATGGAAGCCCAGTTCCACACCCAAGTGCTTTGGCTGGCTACCAAACAGTACTTTGGGCAACTGAAATTGGTAAACCACAGAAACTAAAGGGGAGTGTGAGTGGATGAGTGTTTGTTTGTGCTCGCAAGCAGTTTTAGCAAATAAGAATGAAGTTGGTTTTTTGCTTTGTAATTATTTAAATAAGAGACAAGTATTAACATTAAGAACTGATGGCATTGTTGCTTTATTCAAAAGGTAACTGTATAACACTTTCTGCTATAAAACTGAAGAAAACAGGAATGTCACTTAAGCTGTGGTCTAGGACAGCCCAGAGGGACGAGTTTAAGTATTTCTTTACTAAATTTTGGTGATTTATTACATCAAATGTTTAATATCCTAATACCTAAGCTGAACTCACTGTCTTTTATGAAGGATTTAAGTCTGAGCTATCTCAGTAGCTGTATCTGTTCAGCAGCCCTCAGTTTTTCCCAAATCTGTCTTTTAAAGCTAGACAAGACAGTGTCTAACTGAACATTCTTGAGATTTTTGGAGAAAAATAACTTGCAAATAAATCAAACAGAATCAGGGCAAGAACTGATCCTTTGAGGAAACATTCTTTTCCTTCTGGGTTGTCTACAGGCTCAGCTACTTGCCTAGTATATCTTTGGAATTGCCTCTCTTGAGGTATCATTGCTGAATCTAAAACAATATCTCGATTTTACCATCTTGCCCATCTGAACGTTGTACTAGGTGGTGGTCTTTGCTGCTACTGTGTCTGAGAAAAAAGTAGTAGCAAGAATTTGGAGGTTGCCTGAAGTCCTATAGTTAGTTGACTCTCCACATCTTTTCTGCTGTGGGCATGCTTCTTTTCCAGGTTATCAATTACACAGTTTGTAAACTTGTTTGAGGAGTTCTGTTACATGATTCCTATCTGACAGAAAGCTATTTTCCCCCTGGCTCTAGTAGATTAGCTGTTATCTTCTTGCTCTGATACAGCTTGAACATCTTACTCTTGCAGAAGACTTGGGCCATAAGCTGACTGACCGTTAACTTGTGTGACAGCTATTATTACTGAAATACATCAAAGCTGCAGGCTTTCAGCTTTAGGCAGTTTGAGTGTACTTTCCTCTGTTTTGCTGAAGAGTGGTTAGAACTTATTTTACCCCAAGGTGGAGTTAGTCTGTGTGAGCTCATTTCTGTCTCGTATCTGCTCCCCAAATAGCTCACTGCTGTTAGCTTTTGCTGCATTAACTGTAAGTGTGATGCTGTTATGTGGGAACACTTCATGTGTCTGCCTGGAGGGTTTCTTTATGGTTTCAGTCTTCCTTATGAATTCATATGTCCCTGTGGTGGATTTGGTAATGTTTGTTTTGCCTGACTCCTGCTTGTGTTATGAGGTGGCTAAATACCTCTGGGACCTTTCTGTTTAACCATTTTTGAGATAAATACTCCGTGGTGTGTATCTTATGGTCTTATTTGTGGTCCTGGGTATTTTTTTCCCCATATGGCTTCTTCAGTATTAATGCAGTTTAGGGGTGGCTGTTAAGCAGATCATTATTCCTCTTCATTGATGATATGGCAGAAGCATGTGTAAAGTCAGGAGGCAGCTTTGAGAATTGTCATCTGCTGAGGTCAGGAGGGTAGATTTCCTTCTCATGATCAGAGAGAAAGCAGTCAGGCTGCACAGAGGTAGCAAGAAATATGGATTGCTTTCAGAAGTCTAATCTTAGATTGGAGTTCATGTACAGTAGGATGACACCATGTATTTGAAACATTCACTGCAAATTACTGAAGTGTAGACGGAGGTGATGTGTTCTGGTGCGGAGTAGAAGTCTTAACTAACTTTTAGAAATTTAAACTGCTACATTATAACACCAGGTAGAGTCTAAATGGAGGTTCTGTCAAATATCATACGATACTGGTTATCATATGGATGGCTTTGCAAACTTTTCCAAGGAGGTTGTAGCTAACAATGGCAGACTTACTCTTTTTTTTTTTTTCTTACCTACATTTTTGTTTGCCCCTACCTTTTTGGATGCCGATTCCATTGACTGTGAAGCCCTTTTATTCCTGCATCTGTTGTGGAGAGGAGCCCCTTGGCACATAATTTGAAGTAGACACTTAAGATACCACTGTGTAATCGTGGTCTGTTCAGGTTGCAATCATCAAGCAATTGCAATTGCTATTTCTGTATTATTTGGACAGAGGACCAGTTTCATGGATGTAGAGATACAGATTGGCTAAGTCCTAGTTTTGTGCCAGGTCAAGACCTGGACAAGAACCATCACTTCTGTATTGTGTTTTCCATGTGAAGACTATTTAGTGGTACAGGCAGGACAGGAATGATAACATGCTCAAGCATATCACCAGATCAGGATTTTGAGGTACACTAGAGCCTGACTGCTTCATGCTTCAGAGAACTAGTGTTCACAGGGAAGTTTTTCTTTTCTTTTGAGAATGAGACTATAACCTTACAACCTCTAATTCAGAAACTGGGGAGGGTTAATTCATTAAGAAAGCAAGCATTTGGTTACATTTCTTTAGCAGCAAAACAGGCTACATATTCCTTTTCAGTCACAGCTTAGTCATATTTAAAATAATCAAACAACCCATTTTAATTTGTATAATTCATCAGTCTAAAAGCTGGAGAGGAAACGAGACTTATTGTTTCAGTCTTTTTTTATACAACTCTTGCTATAGTGAACATTAACTAGAATATAACACAATCTTTAAGTGTTAAGCTATATCTGTAAACTGGACACTTGCAATAATTCATTACAGATTTATTAAACATCATGATTATGGGGTATAACTTTTATGGATAATATCAAACAAGAATAAATGTGAGGTTGTTTTTGCTAAGCTTTTTTCTAAGCTTTTTAACCATCTTAGAAGTAAAAGGCTTGAAGTTTTTGTTCGGTGTGTGTAGTCTTTGTTCTAGTTTGAATGCCACCTACCTGTTTGTACTGCATTTTTTTCCTAGTAACTGGGGAAACCCTTCTGTTGGTGTCTGGTGTGCTAAATTAAGAGCAAAGATTTGTTTAGTTGTTCATTCTTCTTGCAGGTAAAGAAAGCCTTTTTTGCCTTGGTGGCAAATGGTGTGAGAGCAGCTCCACTGTGGGAAAGTAAAAAACAGAGTTTTGTAGGTAAGTAGTTCTAACATTAATCGGGATGACTTGAATTTCCAGGGTGCTTTACTATTGCAGAAGGTAGTCTGGGGCTAGCCATTGTCTAACATCCTAGAGCTATACTGACAAAGAGGGTTTCTTTTTCCTCCTTGTGACAAGTGAAATGTTCCCAGCTTTCATAGTGTTGCTGTGCTTTGAGAATCATGATTATTCTTTTAGGTCCTGACCTTTTGAAATTTGGTCTCAAATATGTGCATTTCACTGTATTTAAAAATAAAGGTAATGGTCACAAAAAGGAAATTTGAAAATAGGAACTATAAAAGGGAAGAATTTAATGTTACAGTAATATACATGCAATACGAGCATGTCTTTCTCTGCACGTTATCAGTAAGGTGCGCTGAAAAATCTTTAAATACTGGAACTAATGTTGAATGCTACAGATATGTCCCATATTAGGAGAAAAACATTAGATCTATGTATTGCTTCTTTAAAAGTCATGTAATTAATTGCCACAGCAATAACCTTCCAAAGTTAGATCTGTGTTGCAGTTAGAAAACAGGGTCATAGTCACAGTTACAAATATTATTACTTGACCTGGAATGTAAATGGAGGATTCTTGGAAATGAATGGTAGATTCTTTACAAAGCATTTGTTAAAATACTTTAAATACAAGGGGGGTGGAGCAGTAGTTTCCTGCAATATGTCTTAGGAATGGTGTGTCTTTAATTTTCTGTCTGTAACTAAGCTCTAGTGATATAAAGCTGACCTCCAGATTAATTTTTCCATTCCCCATTTCTTAGTTTCTTCAGTTTAGATGTAAGAGTAGTAAACAGTGGAGCAATTACATCTTCCCAAATTTAGAATTTGAATGCTCAAAAAAGATTAGTGTTTTCAGGTAACTAAACTAATCATCAATACTATATTACATAGTTTGGTGTTGGTGGTTAAAATGTATATACTATGGATGTACTATCTCTCTTTTTTTTTTAAAAAGTCATATTTCAGTACAGACATTGAGGATTACTGTGGAAATGATTATATGAAGTTCTTTAATAAGTAATATTCAAGAAAATGGATCATACTGTTCCTTCATTTGAGTCTGAGAGTCTGTCTGACTTGGCAAGTACATAATGAGAATGTGTCTTACTTGAGAAGAAAATGGAAGGCAAGGATAAGTCTCCTATGCTTAAAGATGTTCTAAACCCCTGCTTTTCTTTCCATGCTTTTGGGGGTGGATGCAGTCTGGATTAAAGGTTTTCTTTGAGTCAAATTGAAAGAAGAGGAGAAGTACATAGGTTATAATTTTGAATATTGTTTCAGAAGTGTGTTTTTTATTCTGAAGTATTGTATCAATGTGAAAGTGAATATACATAGTTTTGGAATTCCACTGCTGATTAGTCCAACACAAATAGTATGTTACATGGATTTAACGTTTATTAAATTACATACTGTGAATATAAATAGAGAAAATAACTGGAAGTTCTATATGTTAAGTATATATCTGAAGAACCTTTTTTTATATATATATATATATATATATATATCACTTTTTACAGGAATGTTAACAATTACAGATTTCATTAACATACTGCATAGATACTATAAGTCTCCAATGGTAAGTATGATGTTAAGCTATACTTTTATCATTTGCCATACAGTACAGAGACTGAAATATCAGACTGAAAGATTGATGATGATTGTTACTATTATTTAAGTCCTTGGAAGCTTAGATATATCATGGGTATACTCACTGCGGGGGTTTTTTTGAAAGAAAAGATGGCATTGTGAGCAAGGTAATAGAATGGTATCTGGATACCTAGGTTCAGTTCCCAGCTTTAGCTATGAAGGTGCTATGAGCTTGGGCAGGTAACGCAATCTGTCTGCTTCAGTTATACATGTATAAACATGAGGAATTTCCTTAATGAGTACTACCATTTATTATGTTTTGTGTGGTGCTTACCATAATGATAGCCTTCATTTTGGATACGAGGCCCAGCTTAGTTTTGCAACTAATGAATAATGCATTTGGGATGAAGGACCTGGCTTAACACACTTACTAAAAATTAGATGCGATATAAAAAGTATGAAGGAAAATACTTGATTATTGATCACTGTATTTATTTGTGTTCAGGTTGTTTCAAAGCACATATTTCAATAGCAATCAGAGCTCTATATAAATGGCAAACATCAACCAAAGAGCATTTGGGGAGGATGTCTAAGTTATGTGAAAAAGTTCATTGTATTTAAAAATCAAGTATGTATCTATGTGTGGTTCACGTGTTTTATATAATCACCTTTGTCTCATAACTATGATAGAGCTATTCCAAAAGGAACGTGCAGTTAAGTGGAATGCTAGCTTACAGAGGCTTGAATGCATTAAAAGGTTACTCTGTTCTTGGAGTGATGGTGTAGAATAAACAAGTTAAACTAGTTAAATATATGCAAATATTTTAGTTACATGGCTGAGTTGCGCAATCAGTTGGAGATCTGTTGACTTCAATTAACTGTAATTTAAAATTCCCATTGGCAGTCAGTTGATGAAATTCCCTAGCTTTCATGTTCATACAAACATTTACATCCCTTTCTTGTTCCTGTCAAATCATAATTCCCCCTCGACCAATTAAAACATACGTACTACATTTTACTAGCTAAAAAATCAAGAACAGTGGGATGAAGCAGACATCTAATCTATTAGGCTTCTCAAAGCTCATGTTAATTTTTTAAATTATAGTGAAATTCTTGTCAGATGCCAATAGTGTGGTACACTGTCCTTTCTTCTTGTTAAAGAATTTTTTCCCCTGGGTATTTACAAGAGGTGGTGGGAGAAGTAAATGAGAAGTGGTTGCACACTGGTAACTTCCTTAAAATGGTTTCCATATTGTAATGACCCTCAACCTCAATACTACCAAGTTTTTCATGTAACTTTACCTAAAGTCTGACTGTTGTCACTCCTGTTTATATTGTCTAACATCCTATTCCATAGCTTGTGCTTAAAATAGCAGCACTAAGGAGGAATAGCTGAGAAGTGACATTTGACTTGAGTGATTGATGTGTTCTTCTATTTAAAAAAAAAAAAAAATTGAAATAATGTTTCATCAGGGAATGCCCTAGTCTTAATAGGTAAAATTATGCTGAAAATATAGTTCTTAAGTTCTTAAGTCATTCTTTCTAAATGCATCAGAACACATACAGTGTGAAGCATGTCGCTGTTCATGTACTAGATAATATCTTTAAATGATTGAGAGGAACATGCAGGTAGTTTTTCCCTATAGTGTGGTCCAAGAACTAGGTTTAGCCTCATCTAATCAGCCTCTAAAGTAGTCTCCTATTCTTCTGATCACTTCAGTAGATCTTCTGAACTGCACTCCACTGTCTTAACTGCCTTTTTTATCAAGTGTCCTAAAAGATTATTTAACTTACATAGGTATCTCTTATGTCAGCCAAAAATGGTATATTTGAGTAGTCCAATTATAGTATATCAATTTAACATTCCCTTACACTCTTCAAAGGATGCTAATTCCAGAGAGTTATCTAAGTGTAGTCTCCTTCAGCTCAAAGATAAATGTAGTAGGCTTTGTGGAGACTTCTACCCTTCACCTATAAAGTCTTCAGCTTCTGCAGTGTTTGCAGAGGTACCTGACAGAAGACAGAAGTAAGGTATGACAGGCACCTTTGGCCTAGGCTATAGCAAGTGCAATTACTATTTCAAGTGGCTGGCTTGCAGCTTGATACCTTTAAAGAAAGGTAGCTTTCACAGCTGAAATCTTTTTAGAAAACCATCAGCAAGATGGAAGGAGCTGCTCTAGGGAGGTTATACAGTCTTTTGACAAAGAACTTAGTGAAATAGCTGCTAAACAGCCAGAAGTTGGTGACGTGACCATGTCTTTTTTGGTTTTATTTTGTTTTAAACTTCGAAGACTGGGCTCTTGAGAGTGGTTTGATGTTACTGTGGATCTGATCTGATGATAAGCTGCCATCAAAAGGTGCAGACTTGCCGCATCCTTTGTCCAGTATCTTTGCCTGTTCTTTTTGTGAGCCAGTTGAGGAAGCTAAACCAGCAGAAAACTAACATTTTTGTAACTTTTCTTTGCCTGTTTGGTTCCTGGGACCAGCTGAACACAGGTCAGATGAGCAACATTGCTGGCGCAGGAGAAATGCTGAGAGCATGCATGGCTTAGATGCAGTGTCTGAAAATATTTGAAGAATGTAACATCAGTAAAAGATTAAACTGGGGGGGGCGCGGCGGAATACAATGTCAGTTCTTCTGATTGAACTGAGCCACTAAACCAAGTGTTCTTGCTTGTTTATAATCAAGTAACAGTAAAATTCATCTCTGTTAGCATTAAGGAGTCAAGTGATCAGGGTAAGCTTTTTACTGGTTTGGGTGTGTGAGGAATCATCACAGGGTTTATGCTGCCATGATTGTTTTAAGGTGAGATAAATTACTGAGGAGATGTCTTTGAGTCTAAAAGAGATCTAGACTACAAACCTAGGCGGGTAAAAGATCTTTTCTGTCCCCTGAAATGATAGGTCCAGTATGGTACTCTGCATTGAGCAGGATTGCACCCTTTCTTCTTGTTATTGCCAAGAAATGTTATTCTGGACTGTTCTTACTTTGTTAGATTGCCTGCAATGAAATGTAAAGAAATTATTCAGATATTTATAATATCATGAATGATGTTGGGTTTAAAATAAATACTTCAATCTAAACTTTCCATCTACCCATTGTAGGTTCAGATTTATGAATTGGAGGAGCACAAGATAGAAACCTGGAGGGGTAAGAATATTTACTACTTGGTTGATAATTTAATATGTTCTAATGTTTTTCACTATAGTGGATTTTTAATTAATCATAGATTTAGCTTGTCTCTCTCCACATACTTTTTAATGAAAGCAAAAATATTAAAAGCTTGTCCATTGGCTCCTGCTGCTTGTTTTTCTATCTGAAACAGTATGTGGTCTGGGCTATATACTACTTTGCCACTCGTTCGTGATTAGTACCATCTTGCTCTTTAAGAAAGAAAAAAAGAAACTGGAATAAGGCAGCATGTATGGCTGTAGAGTTGATAAATATATGTGGAATGGAAATGTATCTGAGCTAGGATGCAAAATGAAGAGATGACCCTATTTATTGCGTGAACTGATGGATGAGCAGCAAGCAATGCCCGAGTGAATTGCATGATGCAATTAGAAATTTATACAGTGTGCTGAGTGTAAACGGAAGTGCTGAATGCAGGGAGGAAGCTTTATGTTAAAAAATAGACTATATGCCTTGAAATAATACATAGAAGTACTCCATGCAGCAGACCCCTCACAGAAAAGGAACCGGTAAAGAATTATTTGATGCTGTTGCAGTGACCCCTGGTGGTAATCAGTTTAGTCCCGCTTTTAAAACTTTCGGGTTTTTAATGTCAATATAGAGGAATGTGCATAAGTGGTAGAATAACTAAGGTAACTATACATATTGCTGTCTTTCTTCCACTTAATTTTGTACGAATGGATTCATAAAATGCTTTCATGAAAAAGCTAATGTTTTCATATAAAGTGGTAATGGTCTATTAATTTTCTATACACAGAGCTTTATTTACAAGAGACATTTAAACCTTTAGTGAACATCTCCCCAGATGCAAGGTAGGATTCTGCTTTTCAGTCTGCTTAACTTGAAATAAACTAACTCCATCTCAACACTGAATTTAAGACTTTATATAATAAGAAACAATTTATATTTTAAACCAGAGTACAATAATGAAGGACAGTCTTTTAATATAATCAGGAAGGTGTGGGAGCTTTTTTTTATTGTGAGTGAGGACTTCTTTTAATTATTCAAAGAGAATTTTTAGTTAAACTTTTGTCTTTTAGTAGTGTAACTGTTCTGGTAAATGAACTAGACATGGATCAAAATTAATTGCCCAAAAACATGCCAAAAAGGCAACATGATGACCCTTCAAACCAGCCTGCAAGTCATGTTCTTTTCACGAAAATAAAAAACTGTACAGAGCCTTTCAGCTGTCTTGTTCTCAGCAATCATAGTAGTTGAAAACTTACAGTACTTTTCAACACAAGTGACTTCCCTTAACTAAAAGAAAGACATTATCTGTGCGTTTTGTTCTGCGCTACTACTAGGTTGTGTTCCTTAAAATATAAATGACTGTCCTTTTCTTCTTGATGGAATTTGAAAGAAATATTTTTTAAACTGCCATTATACATTATTTACCAAAGGTAACTTGAGAGAGAGCTTTAGTTGATCACTTAACAACTCAAGTACTACTTAATCGCTGAACTGAAGAGCGCAGTTCTGATTCTTGCTTTCAGTTTGTGGAATAAGATTGCTTATGCCCTATTAAAGGAAACTGGTGAAGGGAGCTCTAGTGATTACCTCTAAGTGATGTTATACTGTATCCTCAGTTGAATTGCCATTAAGCCATGAATAAGTCCTTCAGTTAAGTCATAAGGAATGTATTTTGAATGGTAACTGGCTGCAAAGAATATTGTTAAGACAACAAAGTAGTACAATTGCTTTCAGTCAAAGGTGCAGCAAGAGAAGTATTGCAATAAAGAAGATGCAGTAGGACATGTATGAAAGGATACAGCAAGTCAACTTAAGACCTGATCCAGAAATGGACTTGGGTTCTGTGACAATCAGACTGCAGCACTTAAGAGTAGCTAAAAGCTTACTCGAGCAGTGGAATCTACAGTGCAATGGTGGGAATCTTGATACCGTGTATATCAAATGGGGATAGTTCATCCCTGTAATAGACTGAGAACATACAGTTTATTGTGTATGGGAAGAAGTCTACTTCAGCAAGTAGGTGTTTATCAAATTTTACTAACTTTATTGCTTACTAATTTATTGCAATTGGTGGTCAGCTGTTTTATTATAGTCTTACTAGGCCCAAGGAAAAAAAAACGTGTTACTTGCAAGAAGAGCAGACTTGCACAGGTCAGAGTATTGCTAAATCATAGTCTGCAGCATCTGGAGGAATGCTTCAGATCTCCTGAGAATAACTTTTTGCCAATCCCCCATGATAATTCAGTGAAGTTCTAATTGTTTTGGCTTAATTGCATATATGTACTTATCCTAGAAAATGTTATAAAAGTTTGGCATTGAGATGCATTAAGTGCAAGAACACTGTTTTTCACTGTTTGTCTCTGAACAGAAATATTCATTCTGAGTACAGGGGAACTGTAAGCACAGCACTCACTGGGAAAACAATTTACACCTGTGAAGAAATATTTCTGCTATGTTTTCTACCATAAAAAGTCACTTTCCATCACATTTTCTTACTGGTTTTAGATGTTCATGAGCATATCATTGTTGATGTATTTTACCAGCTGCAAAAGTTTAATTTGAAATCCCTTAACTTCTGTTTTCTATAACATTAAAGGTAATGCAAATAATTACTCATCATATGTACTTCATGGGAGTTTGTAAATATGTGTATATATTACTTGACACTACTAGCTAGAACTCATCCATTTAAAAAAAAAAATGTTTTCCTCCTCAGCCTTTTTGATGCTGTATATTCATTGATCAAAAACAAAATCCACAGATTGCCAGTTATAGATCCAGTCAGTGGAAATGCACTTTATATACTTACCCATAAAAGAATCCTCAAGTTCCTCCAGCTTTTTGTAAGTATTTAAAATTACACTTTGCTTAACTGATTTTTTTTTTTGCGCCCAGTAGACATCTTTAATGTTAAGTAATTTAAGTTTTAGTATAGAAACTTTGTGATAAACTTCCATATTCATTGTCTCTGTCCATATCTTTTTTTGATAACAGAGAAATTAAAGCTTGATATAGGACCTGTACATTACCTTTACTTTGTTTTAGTCATTTAAAGAAACCTAAACACCAAGGACTTGTCTTGGCTATGTGAGTAATTTGCTGTCCTTTCTGGAAGATCTACTCAGGTTCAGAAGCTTGTTTACATGAAAAGAAAAATTAATTGTGTCCCAGAAACGAGATTATCATAGGCTACAGTGAATAACGTTAGTCACAGGAATGAATAAGAGGCCAAACAAAGGAACAAGAGTTCAAAATAAGCATTCAGCGTGTAGTATGTTTTGCTGTCTTCTCTCTGCAGTTTCAGTGGGTATGACCTAGCTTAGGATCCAAAGCTTTTAGTGATGGGTTACTCCAAAAATAAATGAGAAAAAAAATCAGTTACATAGTCTTAATTTAGAGTTGCTTTGAACAGAAGTAATGCGTCTAGATCTGAGCTTGTTTTGGCTTTATGTTCATCTAGTAGCAGATTACTGTAATCTGTAACAATCATTTGGAATCTGTAGATGGATGAGAGAATACAGATTTCGTGATTATATGTACCAATCATGTGGAAACACAGTAGGTGTACAAGACATGGTAGGTGCAGAAAACTGCACTGTAAATAAATTCATTCTGACTTTCCTAGATGTCAGAGATGCCAAAGCCTGCCTTTATGAAGAAGAATCTGGATGAACTTGGAATAGGAACTTACCACAACATTGCCTTCATACATCCAGACACTCCTATCATTAAAGCCTTGAATATATTTGTAGAGAGAAGGATATCGGCATTACCTGTTGTGGATGAGTCAGGTGTGTGTTGGATCTTCTGTATAAAAAAGCGTGGTAAGATAAATGGTGCTGAACCCTGGATTGATGGGCGGGGGAAGGAGAAAGAATTAAAAAAAAAAAAGGCAAGGGGAGAAGGGGAATATAAAGAAATATTTGTGCAAGATATAGGTTGATAGGCTTGAAAGAACTTCATGGTTTGGTAGATTGTTTGGGGTTTTTTCCCATCTTTCCTTCTTGACCTGTCTTTTTTCTTTCTGTGTAATGCTAAGTTAACAAGTGAAAGCAGGAAGCAAGAAGACTAATTTTGTATTTTAAGCATTTTATTAACTTTTGTTTTTCTTTTTAGGAAAAGTTGTAGATATTTATTCCAAATTTGATGTAATAGTAAGTATATCTCTTAAAGTCTATTAAATATTTTATGTGCAGTAAGCATTTGCAAATTAATTTGTTAATATGTCACTTTTGGCTGTTTTGTGCCTTAGGCTTTAGTTAACAAACTGAATAAAACATTCAATTCACCCTGCACAGCATTTTTTATTATTATTTTTTTATTTAAGCTATCCTTAGTAATACTACTTGCACATAGGCATCTACTGCTCTGGATGTTACCCAAAACTAGATCTGGCTGTACTCTTACAAAAAGAGGGCGTAGGGTTTTTTATGTTTGTTTCTATTTTTGAGATAGGTTTTTCTTTTCCCAGCTGCTGCCATTCTACAGTCTGTTTTCAAAAAGAATGCAAATTTCTCCATGCAGTCTGGGTACTTTGTATGACTTGACCTTCTCACTGAATTGGCCCGTGCTTTTGTGTGAGTCTCTGGCTCCAAAGTATTGCATCTGTATTCCTTTTGGTTTAGATCTAATTCAGGCCACTGTTTCTGGTTTTCCCTCAGGAGTGCAGCAGTGTGGTCAGATTCATGCCATGGTTTGCCAACCTCAGAGAGCAAGGGCTCTTCCAGTCTTGTGGTCTTCAGAAACTGGAAAAAGATATTTAGGGTTTTTTATCCCTAACACCCCCCCCCCCAGCTGTATGTACCTGCCTTCTAATTGAAACTTCTGATAGATACCTTATTTTTTTAGAGATTTAAGTGCCCAAGTTGCTTGTTCCACCAGCCTGCTAGTGCTAGTGAAGAATCCAGATGTCTGAAATGCTGCGTAGAATGCTTTCAGAAATATGGAGAACAGTCCCAAATGGAAATACTTTAAGCATATAAGTATCTCTGGCTGTTTCTTTTTGTTCTTTGGGATTGTCTACTGTGTAAGATCCTGTTCTGCCATAAAAGCTGGTCAGGGAATAGGTAGTAGCTGTAGCAAAAGTGATCTAACATATGAAAGACAATGAAATTTCACAGTTGGTGGGTTCAGTGTTTCAGTTTATCTTGTAACTGCATTAGACTTTGAGGCAGGACGTGTTTCCTTTATTTGCTGTTCTTTTTCAGAAAGACACCAAAAGGAAGAGGGTTCCTTATGTTTTTCACTTCTTTTCTCTTTTTAAGTGATGGGGCAACAAAAATTATAGGATTTTTCAAGATGCTGGATCATTTCTTTGGAAAAATTATGTACTGGGGTTAGGGAAAAAAACCACCACAAAGGCTTTAGGATATAACTGTTTGCTCCTAGCTAGTAACATGGGAAGGAGTTAGGGCATCTACTGATAATTTGAGATTTTCCTCACATATACTAGTTTGCTTATTAAATGGGGCCGGGGGAAAGATGCTATTCTTAAAAGATAATGACTGTTGAGGCTTCCAGGTTTTCATCAGTCTGCTTCAACCTGATCTTCAAGCTTTAAAAGAAGAAGGAGGAGAAAAAAAAAAAAGTATAATCTTATCTTCCAATAAACATAGAATTTGCAAGATTCAACTGGTGATATTTAACTTGAAACCATGTGGCTAATTGCTTACTTAAATCAGTGTTTTAAGCTATGCCTGTATATACAGCTGGCTAAGTTGATAGATTTCTTTCATTTTAATAGAGTTCTGAATTCATTTTTGGGTTCTTGACGGGAGAAACCTGGGAATGGTGTGATGGTATAGAAATAGCATTATATTACACTAGTTATTTTGTGTAGGGTGACTTCAGTTTGCAGAGGCTTTTTTATGTTCTCCTAGTGTCCTTCATTAGGAATTAATGAGTAAACCAAAACTGCTTGTATCTTCATGATCATCTCAAACCTATCTTGTCATGTTCAGTGTAATTCAATCCAAAAACTTGACCAATCACAGTATATTCTAGCCAAAAATTAATTTCATTTTATTGCTTGGTCCAGTGCTTTCATTTTAAAGGTCTGTCTTTGTTCTTCCTTCAGTGCTTTGGTACACAAAATCAAGAGGCCAGGATATGCCAACACTTACCAAAATATCACTATGATTTTGCCTACCAAGAAAGCTTTAGCTGGTCTGGACAAAGTCCTCTTGCTACAAACGTGGTCCTGTTCTTAAAATGAAAGTTGAGAATGTCAGCTTTCAAACTCTTTTAATCTTCTTCATTTTAGTGGTGGTGATAGGTTTTCATTTATATTATTTTTATAGTACTTATTAAAATACACATACACACACACGCAAAAAAAAAATTGTTGTCAAATGGCAGTGCCAGCACAGTCCAGGAGAGGGAGTTTGAGCCCACAAATAAGAAAAGTGAAGAAAATCTCTAATTTGTTCTCTTAGATCTCCACTAAGATCTACTTCGTGGGTGGTGTTCAGAGCAGTTGGTATCCTCCCCTATCTTATGAAAAACAAACAACAAAAAAAATGTATATTCTTAAAGCATATCCTGTATATTCTAAAATCTGTAGAACTTCATGTTTACATTTTCTACTCATGGCAAAAGCGGGATGAGTGACATCAAGCCAAATATCAGATAGCAAAGTAAGGAGACTTTCATTGGCCTAATGCATATCACAAAACAGTTTTATCAGTTAACCCAGTCTGTCATATGGTGTTTAACAGAGTTGCATGCTTGACTGTTCCCAAAAACTGAAGCTGAAGAGCATCTGCTTTATTTAACATGTGACTTGGAATAGACTCAATTTACACCAGAAATGTGTATCTACTTGATGCCAAAATATTTACTCTATTGAGTACTTTATTACTAAGTACTGAGATGTGTTATGTGCCTTGGGGTTTTTTTTGTTTCTTTTTTCTTTTTTTTCCAGAATCTTGCTGCTGAAAAAACATATAATAACCTAGATATCACGGTGACGCAAGCCCTACAGCACCGTTCTCAGTATTTTGAAGGTGTTGTGAAGTGTAGTATGCTGGAAACACTGGAGACCATTGTGGATAGAATAGTGAAGGCTGAGGTGAGCTCACTTTGTATTTTTCCCTTTATTGTAAGTTAAAAGTTGTATTACCAAACTAATAAACAGTAGAAATTTATCCTTTTCAAGTTATTTTGGTTACTTGGTGGAAGTATTTTTTTCATAACTACATGTGTTGAGTATTACTTTGCTTTATAGACTTAGATGATAGGTGCTTAGAGGGATGTGCAAAATATTGTACAGTACATCTGTAATAATAGTTGGTTATTTGCATTTCTGTTTTATGACATTAACTGAACTGAATGCAAAGCTCCTTTGAAAAAATCAAGTTTATTCCAAGCCTATCGTAAGTTTTGCAGAGAAATAATTCTTTAAATTCCAGCTTACGGCTAGAGTTGATTGGCATATTGTTCAGGAAATTTAATGGGTACAATTAATTAATGCATACGGAGTCCTGCACTGCTGTCATAGAAATACTGTGAAACAGGGTGCGGTGGGTCAACCCTGGCTGGACACCAGGTGTCCACCAAAGCTGTTCTATCACTCCTCCCTCCTCAGCTGGGCAGGGGAGAGAAAATATAACAAAGGGCTCGTGGGTCGAGATAAGGACAGGGAGAGATCACTCAACCGATTACCATCATGGGCAAAACAGACTCAACTTGGGGAAAATTAATTTATTGCCAATCAACCAGAGTAGGGTAATGAGAAATAAAACCAAATCTCAGAACACCTTCCCTCCACCCCTCCCTTCTTCTTGGGCACAACTTCATTCCCAGATTCTCTAATGAGCCCCGCCAGCGGCGCCGGGGGATGGGGAATGGGGGTTATGGTCAGTTCATCACATGTTGTCTCTGCCGTTTCATCCTCTTTAGGGGGAGGACTCCTCACACTCTTCCCATGCTCCAGCGTGGGGGCCCTCCCACAGGAGACAGTCCTCCACAAACTGCTCCAGTGTGGGTCCCTTCCACGGGCTGCAGTCCTTCAGGAGCATACTGCTCCAGCGTGGGTCCCCGATGGGGTCACAAGTCCTGCCAGAAAACCTGCTCCATGGGCTCTTCTCTCCACGGGGCCACAGGTCCTGCCAGGAGCCTGCTCCAGTGGGGGTTCCCAAGGGGTCACAGCCTCCTTCGGGCACCCACCTGCTCCTGCGTGGGGTCCTCCCCGGGCTGCAGGTGGAGATCTGCTCCCCTGTGGACCTCCCTGGGCTGCAGGGGGACAGCCTGCCTCACTATGGTCTTCCCCACGGGCTGCAGGGGAATCTCTGCTCTGGTGCCTGGAGCACCTCCTCCCCCTCCTTCTGCACTGACCTGGGGGTCTACAGGGTTGGTTTTCTTGCATCTTCTCACTCCTCTCACCAGCTGCAGTTTCTGTGCCTGCCGCCACTTTTTTCCCCTTCTTAAATATGTTGTCACAGAGGTGCTACCACCATCGCTGATGGGCTCGGCCTTGTCCGGTGGAGGGTCCATCTTGGAGCCAGCTGGCCTTGGTTCTGTCAGACATAGGGGAAGCTTCTAGCAGCTTCTCACAGAAGCCATCCCTGTAACCTCCCCCCCCGCCCAAAACCTTGCCACACAAACCCGATACACAGGGCCAGAAGATACATTCTTGTGAAGAATCCTTCACTAACTGCTCTTGTAAATTACTTATCTGTGTGCTTTCCATTCTTTTGGTACTGTTTTTCTTGTTTGTTGGTACTGGGAACTTTCTTATACATGGAGGTGAATGAGTATGTAGGTCTTCCTCCCCTGTTATGCCTTTCTGCAGAAGAAAACCAGTATTACCAGTTTCAGTTGTCTCCAAGGTGTGATCAACTCCATTTAGATGCTTCAACTTCTTCAATGACAAGATTTTTTTTTTTTAAACTTCAGGGCTGTAACCATACATACATTTGATGTGAGCAAAACTTCTACTTTGTTAATAATCTGTTAGAACCTCCATTTAGCAATGTTTACTTGTAACTTTCTGCATCTGCTTGATTTTCTTCCTGAAATTGAATAATTTTAGTATTGCTGATATACAGATTTCAAATTTAGGTAATTTTATTACTATGTTAAGAAGCTTTAGACATTTGGGTTTTAAGAACAAGTCCTACCCTTTGGTTCAGTCTAAACATAGCATTGCAGATGGAGTGACACACTTCACTCGTAAGAGAGAAGTAGCAATATGTTTTTTGATATAAAACAGTGATTTAACAAAGTTTGACAGTAAATGTGATAGTGGTTTAAGAAGATTCAGTGGCAAGGTTCACTTGATACTTACTGCATAGAGGACAGGGTCAGACAAAACTGTCAGGGAGACCCTCCCGTTGAGTTATGAGGTTCAGAAAGGACCCCCTTGCTTTCTAAACTCCTTCTCAGGGAGGAGTTTAGGTGCAGCTGGGTCCACTCCTAGTCTCAGACTTGGTCAGTGGTTTATGTGTAAAGCATTGTATATGCACAATCAATCCTTTATATCACTTAGCTAAGATTTCAAAGTTTAGCATGCCATTAATCACTGAGAATTTGTTGCAGCAAGGAATCTCTCCATCTCGAGGAGTAACCTTGAGAGGCATCCCTAAGCACGGGGACACCCTGGCGTCCTGCTGCTGTGCAGGAGAGCTCAATGGGCCCTGGGCTGTCCACTATTGAAGGAGTAAGATAATTGACTCATAGTCATATTTGCATACCGACTACAGATGTTAGCTTCTTCCAAATTTGGCTTGAGTTGGACATTGACCAGCACTGTGGTTAGGTGGCGCATTGTTCAAATTAGCCCTTGGTTATTGTATTGTTATCTGTCTCCCCAAAATCCACTTTGAGATGGATGCAGCCATCACAGCAGACACATCCGCTGGTGATTATCACTTGATCAGGATTATGGGAAATACAGGTCCTGCTTGGGGGCGAGAGGGGGGGAAGCACACTGCCACACATAGTGAGATTATATGTCAAAATGAGTCAGTCAAAACTACAAGCTATTTTTAGCTGCCAGACGAGTGCTTGATCTTACTGGAAGTGAAACAATTACATTGTCCATTTTTCTTGAATTCATTACACTGAGAGAAGATTAAAACCATTAAATATGTGCATATACAAAACTAATAATGCCATCTAAAATATCACAATATAGTTTCATCAAAAAGAAAATCAACAATATTTTCTCTCCCCCCTCCCCCCCCCCTTTTCTTTCCTCCCTGTATCGGGTGGGTATGACTGTTAAAATAATTCAGAGCTCCTCTTTCCTTGTATCTGACTAGCAATGAAGTGGTTGACCTCAACCATAAATTAACATATCTATTAAATCAAGACTGATAAAGCTTTCTTGCTGTCACCTCTGTGAGAAGATGAGAAAAATTCTTTTTACTTTCTTTACCATTATATCTGATTGTTTGAACTTAGGTGAATTCTCTCTCTTCACTATTTTAGGTAAAAAGTAAACATGTAGCAGGCTCTCAGCTTTTGACAAACACCCTTTTTAGGATCGCTTACTGAGGAGCTGGTTCAGCTGTGATGTTCAAGTTATGCAACTCTGTGCCCATTTGCAGTAGGCTCTGGTGCCAGCACTGACATTAGGGCACTCTCCTGGTTCTGCAGTGGTCTTTCACTGCTGTAGCCTGCTCTGGCCAATGAGCCTCAGGATATAGAGAATCCACCTACTTTCCCTACAGTTAGGACAAAAGTTTTGTACTATAAAATATTTCCTAGAATAGATTTGTAAGGATCATTATTTAAAAATACAGTCTTACTGTTGATAAATCTTTCTTCCAAGTTGTGTCCATGTGTTTATTAACTCTACAGTGAGTTTGCATAGATAAGTTGAATTTTTTTTTTCTGTCTTCATGCAAAATGAAGATTTTTAAAACCAACCTGGCAGTCAGTTTCAATTGTGTAGCCCTGTGAGAAAAATTAGGTTAAACCCAACTTGGACATGTGAAGATACAACAAGTTTTAATGCTGTGCCCCTCTCTGAGAAAGTATTTTTCAGAAGGAAGCCTCATTTTATTACTGTATCTTATTTTTTGAGATCACAGGCTGAGTTGAGCAGAGCCTGTAAATTGGGGAAAAGTGTTTGATGCGAGTGCCACTTTTTGAGAGCAGAAGTATTTTAAAGACCTAGATCTTGGCTTAGCTGTCACTTCAAATCTGATTTTGTTGCCATGTCGGATAGCTGTGTGCTTTTGAAACATGTACTAGTTTTCATTTATGTAGGGCAAGCATGTTTGTATTGCTGTGTGAGTTGGTATTGCTAACATTTTGAACCTTTTTTTTTTTTTCTACTTGTCTTCATACTGCATTACTTTAAGATTTTGGTTTTCTTTGCTTCAGCTACTACTTTAAGTCAGGCAAATATATTTCAAAATATTTTCCCTGCTTGCAGGTTCATCGTTTAGTGGTAGTGAATGAAGCAGATAGCATTGTGGGTATCATCTCCCTTTCTGACATTCTACAAGCTTTGGTACTCACACCAGCAGGTATGGATGTTGCCTTCTGTCCTTTGCCATAAGTCATTTGGTAGTGTGTACACCCTACTGGTTTTAATCTATTTGGCAATGACAAACTTTTGATTTTCAACTTATGTAACTGTTTGATCATAGTTCTTAAATACACTTTTAATTTCACTTCGGGGAAAAAGCTGACAAAATATTAACTGTCAGTCTTTTGTTCACTGAGGAATGCATGCAGAAGCTTCATGAAAAAAGAAAAAAAGGTCCTGATTAATGTTTTAACAGGAAAAACAGGATGAAGTTGAATGTTGTATGTATAGACAACATCTACAACAGGGTGCCTTCCCGACCTTCCTGAATTTCTGTGCTCTGGCCAAGTGCTCCTAGTGTGGATGCGGCTGTGCTTTCCACTAGCTCTGCAAAACCACCTCCTGGGAGCCCTGCAGTTGTCAAGCTACGCTGTGGGTTTTGGTTGGCACAACTATGTCAGAGGCGGTACCCCAGATCACCAGAATTATTCCAGTAGAAATCTCTAGTGTATTACTGAACACGATCAGGTTCCTTTTAACAAGAGTATCCAATGATAGGTTTATTTCTGCTACTTTTATGTTGGTTGGTTGAGTGGGGTTGGTTTGGGGTTTTTTGTTGTTTTGGTTTTTTGTTGGTTTTTTTGTTGTTGCTGTTTTGCCCAAGTTACTAACATGCTTTGCGTTCTTAATTGTAACTTCACTTTGACCACATAAATGACTTCAGTGTCACAAGAACTAAAGCAAAGCCCTCTTTTGGCTTTGTAAGGAAGACAAAAAACATATTGAGGATTACAATTTTGCTTCAAAAAAAACCCCTCAGGCTAAACAAACAGAGCTGGGTACATCCTTCAAAAAAGGAAGTGTAAATGTGAGCGTAACTGTGATCTCTTACTTGCACTGATAGGTAACATGATAAAGTAAATGTCTTTCTCTGTATATTTAAAGAAAAATTAATGTAGCTTTTAAAATAATAAGGTTTCTCCTCTGAAAAGAAGTAATCAGTGATACTGCTAGAGGTATTATGTTAGTGCATCTGGTTCCTTTTACGGACCTGGAAGAGCAAGTAACCCAGCTTTCTGTGAAAGGTATGGATGAGAAATCAGCCCAAAGACCTGGGTCAAATGGGCTTATTGCCTAGAAGGAGATGGAGGGACATATGTCTCTCCTAAGAGGGAGATGTAAAGACAGGCAGTTGGTGCCTCTCCAGGCAGAGGACGTAGTTTCCCTCATGAGGAGGGTAGAAGGATCCAAGGAGAGTAGAACTTAACTGTTAATGGAGCAAAGTTTAGACAAAAAAGATGAATCTGGATACTGACAAACCAAGAGCTTTGTTATACTGGAATTACATGGACACTTAAGTTACAACTCTTGTGAGCTGATATCAACAGCGCTCTGTAATTAAAAAGGGCAGTTCCTGCTCCCCTACTCTGGGCCATGTGCTTCTGGTGTTTAGTGTGTGGGCAGCACCCATGCTCATGAGATCCCTCTGTGAGCTGCTTTAACTCATTGATCAAACAGGAAACTGAGCCAGCAAAAAAGCTGCAGTTTTGTCAGTTTGGCACACTAAACTGGCTCACAGAAGAGTCTAGTACTGAGTACAGGGGTTAGAGCAACAGAGGGGGCAGGATTATGCTACTAGAAGAGATGAGGTGAGGGAAGGCATTTTTTAGGAGCAGTTAGGCGTTATATTGCAGTTCCACAGGCAACTGCCCGATTTTAGATTGGGATTTGTCTCATGAAGTGAGGATGTCTGCAACGTAGATCTAGTTTGTAGAGTCCAGAGTGTGATATACCTCTTAAAGTGGATGCGTAAGAACAACCAGATAAATCATGCCCTAAAAGTGTCCATTTCTCTTCACAGACTAGAAAGGAAAATTTATTAACTGGCAGGAATTAAGACCAGCCTGCATTAGGGGCAAAAAGTATCGGTTGTGGTGTGAAAACTGGATGTATTTAATGAATCTTCTAGTGTTTGATTATACATTACAAGTAGTAACTCCAGGTTGCTGGCACGAGATTTTTGCTCTCTAGAGTTGGATGCTGAAGCCAAACTCACCATAGGGTTCAGTTGTTGCCCGGCATGTGGCTAGTTTGAGTACTTGGAGAAGAGGCTAGATGCTGTATAGTCCTGCTGAACAGGTCTCTTGGATCCCTGCTGTAAGCAAAATCTGCCTCTGAGCCAGGAAAAATGGATCCATCAACACAGTGTAGTTAAACTGAATTCTTACATCGTTTGTTCTCAGGCAGGACTTAATTTTTTGAGGCTATTATGATGATTAAGCTTGGCTTCTAAGCTGATGGACAGGTTTGGGGTGTGGCTTTTTGGTTGGGGTTTTTTAAAATAAATTTTTGTGCCAGGGAGAATCTTCAAAGCCACTTTTAGTAACTTCCCGGAAGAGTACTTAGACTACCTTGGCAATGAAGTTTGAAGCAATAATGGTCTCAAGGCCTTCCTCACTATGTTTTACGTTAGCATTTAGCAATCCTGCAGTATGTTCTTTATAAATGGTGTCCAGTACTAAGACTCTGATAACGTGGTCAGACACAGTTCCAGCATTCAGAATGAGCAGTGCTTTTCCGGAAGCCAAGTGCTATGTGCATAAGGAAATCACGCATGCTTTCCTCTTCTGTTAACAGGTGCCAAACAAAAGGAGAATGAAAGTGAATGACTGCTGTGAATGTATACACGTTTGTAGGAGAACTCGAACAAAGTTTCTGGGTCAAGTTTGTCTCAAGAACAGTGACTGCAATAGAACAGAGCAGGATGGTTGAGAATGTGTATTGGGACTTAGTGATGGATGATGAGTCTATTCCCCCCAGTGATGTCGCAAAAAAAGCAGCATGACAAAAGCTTATGTTAAAATGTAGGCTCGTATTTCAAAATGTCTTCAAAACATTTGCTGGAAGACTTCACATGATGTCCTTCATTAAAATGCACTGTATTCTGAAACTTTTTCATTTTGTATTTGACAGAAGTCACTGGTCAGCAATGGATATATGTGACATAAGGCAAGTGTATGGCATATTCATATCATAGTGCCTTATGTCAAAATACAGCAATATGTCATCACTGTTGCCCATCACTGTCAAAGGAAGTATTGTGCTAAATGAGACACTGTATTTGAATGTGAAAGTCTTTAAACAAAACCAAATCAGTTTCAGTTCTCATTAGATTTGTCATAAAAGCTGTAATTTGAATATCGGTAGACTTCTTTAAAACTTCAATGACAGTTTTGTGTTAAATGTTGCATTCTGAACCAAGATGTAAAACAAGACTGATTTTAAAAACAGCTTTATTTATTTTTACTTTCATGACAATTTTTTACACATCTTTGGTGGATAGCTAAAATTTCACCATATCCATTAATAAACTGTTGATTGTTATACAAACAAGTGGTAGATTTTCTCATTATTTAAAACTGTTGCAGAAGCTGTGGCCCGTTGATCAGTCTGTATCACTTGAGTTGAAGATTCCAGAAGCATGGATCGAAAATGCTCTGTCCTGTAACACAGAGGCACCATGGAGGAAATGAGGTGCCAGGGAACAGTATTTTCATCTGTATTAAAGTGTAAAACGATGTTTGTACAACAAAACCGAAACTTTTTATTGTATATGATTTGTACAGAAGTGGAGGAGTAAGGAAAGCTGTGGGGTATTTGCTCATGTAAATGTACTGTAAAGTTTGAAGATGAGACTTTTATAATTGTAGATTCTTGTAGATGGAAGAAATTAAACCCTACAACATCAGTTTGTTTTCAGCGGTTCTTGCCAAGTTCTTTTGCATGTATAAATGTACGTGCATTTTGATTAGTGTAAACTAAGTGTAGAAGCATTCTTATTTTCCTTTGACTTTAAAGGTGGCTTATGCTAATGAAATAATGCAGGCAGTACTACTTCTTACTGTGTTTCCAGCCTGAATACTGTACTGGAATAATGCAGCAAATTGATCCATTATTTTTCCATTTATAAACATTGAGGTAAAAGGTTAACAGTTTTGTTTGCTTTTATAAAATGTGATATGTTTAATAGTAATCAAAACCCCATTCTTTAGAACTTTTTCACTTTCAGTAAGAATTTAAATTTTGAACTAAATGTGTGAAAATTTTCTTCTTACTGGCATCTTTCATGTATAAAAATATTCCTGTAGTATGTAATGGAAACTGTTCTCTTAGACTT
Organism: Haliaeetus albicilla; assembly: GCF_947461875.1. NCBI lineage: Eukaryota > Metazoa > Chordata > Aves > Accipitriformes > Accipitridae > Haliaeetus > Haliaeetus albicilla. Next base: position 73,557,292 of record NC_091484.1, read on the forward strand.
TATCTCTATTTATTTCTTACTCTGTGAAAAATATTGTCAAATCTTCTCCGGCACCTTTTCTGACTAGGTAAATACCGACTCTGTTCCCTGCAATTCGGATGGTATTGAATTGAAGTAGCTGGTTTGGCCTAACAACAGCGACCTTAGGGTCTGGTGCCGATTGCTGCCATCAGAGGTGACATCAGCACAGCTCTGATATTTCTTTGTTGGGGAGACAGAGTGATAGAAACTAAAAATAGTGGCTCTCATTCTTTGTGGGGTGTGTGGAGGGGATAATTTGTGGTAGATGAGAACTTTGTATTAAGGGTAAGTGGTCGGCAGTACTACCTGCAAATGCCACCCAAGCGCCACAGATTGCAATGTTGGGAAAGCCCGGACAGGGCTCCAGCACCTGCACTGTGGCCTCCTCTAGGAGATGGGATGCCAGGGAGTTGCCTAAACGCATCACAAGATCTCTCTACCTATCACTATATATGCATGAGCATACTCTTCAGCCCTATATTCAAGGGATTTTTGAGATAAGGGTTGAACCAGTGGTAGGTACTTCTTTATATATTTTATTTTTTAGCACAAAGCCTTTTGGCCCTGTTCCATGCAGACAGCTTTGGGCCTGTCTGCACAAATTAGTATGCAGAAAGCCAGAATGAATTTGCAGGTTTTGAACAACCATGTACAGACTTCCTATTTTAACATTATTACAAGTGCTGTTGATGTGCTGTGGACACAGGACTAGCAAAATCATAGAAAGCAGCCTCCTCAGTGATGCAAAACTGTATTTAGAGAATTTCCACCCTTTCTGGAATTCAGTTCTGAGCTTTGAATTTGTGAGAAGTAGAATTGCAGTGGTAACTCCACAAGCATGAATAAACAGCAGTGCTCTCAAAAGGCACTCCGCTTGTACTGGCATAAGTACCAGTGCTGATGCAGTAAACACAACTAAAGAAATCGTGTCATTTGTAATACAGATCAGTTTACTACAGAGCTAGAAAAATGCTTGTTCCAGCACCAGGGAGGGACAGGAGTAAGTAAATGAGGGTAGAGAACTGAGGGGTGACTCAGCAGCACTGCCGCATGTACCAGATTAAAGTGACAGTGCAACTAAAGCTTTGACCTAGGACTTTGCATGGCTTGCGAGAGGCCTCAGCCATGGGAAAGAATGAATAAAACATCATTAAACTCGAGTCCTTTTACATTTTTTTTTTCCTTTGGACAGACAGCAAGCAGTACCTATAGATCTGAGACCACAGCAATGGCTCCAGGTGCTCCCTTTCTTTCCCCAGACAGGAGCATGCTGCAAATGGAGATGGCAGTAAGCTTCCCCAGTGACTCTGCTGAAAGCCTGTTCAATAGCATAGATATCTGTCCTGAGGATGTGAGACACTGCAGAAATGGATTCTATTTCAACCAGCAGGACTGTAAAACACGTGATTGATTCCTGTGCTTCCCTGTGCATTTCCTTGCCCAGCAAGAGATGTCTGTGAAAGATAATTATTCTAAAGGGCTTCTTGTTCTTGGAAGGGAGGAGATTAAGTTTGGGGTTTACCTACTCTGGGTATTTTTAGCTGTTTAGGTGTAAGAAAACATTTCTTAGTGAACTTCAGCCCTCAATATTTTTCAGTATCTAGAGGTGCTCTGAACTAATTTAGGAAAAATGCTTTGCTGGCATTGATCGCTTGACTGATGAAAACATTTTCCTGTTTTACTTCTGGAATCCTTCTAGTTAGAAGGTCTGAGATCTTTAAGTCCGTCACCTGTCCCCCGTGTCCCCCCCCCCAATAGTATTTGCTGTTTGCTAGGAACTGAACTACAATTGTTGCATATCCGAGGCCTATCCATCATCTTTTTACTAAGGAATATTATTCTGCTGGGAAAGTTTGGGTAACACAGAAAGAACCAGCCTCACTTTCTGAGGCCTGAGCTCTTGTCCTCACAGCAGACAAGAGGAATCTGACTGAAGTGGTTCCAAGACTACGCATTGCTTTGAGAACACTCCTTGCCATCTTTGGAGAGAGCACAGGGTAAGTTGGGAGTCTTTCAGTTTTGTTCCAACTGGAAGTGAAACAACATGTGCTTAATGCTGTCACACAGCAGGCTGTTGAACCGTTTGTACTGAGCTCTCCAGTCACTTTTAGAAGTAACCAGTTTACTTCCAAAGTTTTTATGAACTTTCACCCCTTATGCTCCCATATTGAACCGCTTATTAGGGGCAATTTCCAGAGGAAAGCGTCGTTCTGAATAATTTAATACTACCCTTGTACCCACATAATGCATTTATGCAAAAAGAACGTTCTGCAGACGCTGCTCTTTACTCTTAACTTCATGTCTTAATTTAAATGTGGTTTTGAAAGTCACTTTCTTAGTACCCATTTGTTCCATGATGACGGCAGTCAGACCTGTTCCCACTGAAGTGAATGGGAACGGGAGGTGACCTACACTCATACATCAAACCCATTCCTTCAGAAAAGAAGTATCTATAGAGTGCATCCCTGCCAGCTGCATACCTGGACCTGTATGGCATAAGCCTGTGATGTCAGTAGCCGCTGTGAACCGAATTAGTTCCTTAATTTGCTTCTACTAATATTTTGCCAGTGTTTCTATCTGAATATTGCAAAGTACGATCATTGTGAAAATGCAGGAGGGAGTAGGAACAAGTGTAAGGTTGAACTGAATGTACTTTGTAACCTCTGTGGGCAGCAAAGTCTATGCTGTACATGTGGAAGCATGCCCACTGCAAACACTGGACACACTTCAAAAAAACTCCTCGGGAAGGTCCTGATTTGCCAAAGGACAGAGCACGTAATTATACTGGTAATTGCTGTTACAGGAATTGAATGTGCAAGTCAGAGCTGTTCTGTATTTGGAATCCGAGGAGCAGAGTCTTCATGGGTTTGTATGTACTGTATTATCATAAAAATACTTGACTGTTGAGTTACGTTTACTACATGAAATTCATCATGGTTTTTCCTCCATCACAGAAAAGCAGATATAGGCAACAAAAGACAGACATGTTCCATTTTTGCAGCCTCCCTCAACGTCTGTTCCTGATCTCGCTGCACACACATACTCTATTGGTGCTTGCAGTTCTCCCGTCTGGTATTTTCTCTTTCAGAACCTAGGCTGTACCTGATGTGCTGCATTCATTGACCATGTCTGTTGTTAATTCATTTACAATAAAATTAATGTAATTTATCATCTAAACTGATACAAAGGCTGCATTTGATTTGAAGGAGTATCTGGTGAAGTGAGACATAAAGCAGGCCTGGAGTACAGCCAGTGCATAGGTGCATGGTGTACGTCACTTGTCCCAAAGTTCTCTGAACTCCTTTGTAGTTCACAGCACAGCTTGCAAACACTGTAGAAATGAAGAAGCTGGAGTAGGACCAGGGAATGCAGAGGCAAAGCCCTAATCCCTAATGCTACTGCTGCTACGGAACACTGCACAGTGAAATCACAACCTGAAGGTTACACTTAAGATTGTTGGAGGGGGAGAGAACTTCAGCAAAGGGCCACTTAGTGTGCGAAGCTGTTCAGCCCCAAGTATATAAACGGCAGGAGTCCAAGTTTAATGCACAATGCCCTGATTAGATTTTCACAGCTGAAGGTGTGCTCTCCCTCTGCGCCAGAGCACTCCAGAGGCGGTGAACTTCACCTGGGCAGAAATGCAAAGACAGCCTTACTGCAATCCAGCTCCTCTCACCTCTGCTTAAGCTGCTACTGGTTGAGTAGCAGTATCCCAGGGTGCTCTCGAAAGCCACTCGGCAGTATCACCAAGTCCTAGAGCGTGGAGAAACGTCAAAGTTCCCTGAAAGCTCTGTATTTGTCTGTATTTTGAGTGTCCCAGTCAAGATAAAATGAAGCACTTATGGGATCCTGATGGAATGAGGACTATTAGCCAATTCCTTCCAAAGAACAAGTGGAAGAAAAGAAAGTCATAGTTTTTTCTGCAAGTTTAAAGAACACCTGTGCCCAGGCAGGATGAGTTCTGTGTTCCTGCTGCAACACAGACTGAGCAAGCTTGGAGGGCATCCTAAGGTGGAACAGCTCTATTGCAGTTAGAGGCAGTAAATAAAGCAGCTGAAGGGGGGAGCAGGAACCCTGCAGTAGTGAGCTCTCCTAAATGAGTACAGAGTGACAGAGTGCAGGTTAACGGAAACAAGATAAATAAATAGAGGAGGGTCCAAAAGGTGAGTGGGGTAAGAAAAAGGGAGTACGGGAACAGAACTGATCAAGAGAAGTGGGGTATCAAGGAGGGAGCAAACCCAGAAATGCTCACAACTGAAAAAATACTGATGCTTGCCACTCTGAGTATGTGGAAGGGTACAAATATATTTTCTGAAAATGCAGATTAGGTTTCAGCAGAGTGAAAAGCACAGTGCCTGAATACAACAGGCAAGTCATAAGAACTGTAAGGATATGGAAGTTGAAAGCACCAACTACCACAAACTTCACCTGTTTCCAAATCTACTGATGTCATTGGAAAGGAGCTCTTAACTCAGTTCTTTCAGTCCTCTGGCTCAGTAAATAGCCCAGATTTTGGACCATGGCATGGTTCCAGAGGGAGTCAGTGCAGAGATGACAGCACTGCTGCACAGCTACACAAGGGATGGTCCTGCAGGATTATGGCTGCTGCAATCCTCCCATCTCTTAAGAAGACTTAGGTCTTTTAAAACACGTAAGGCAAAAAGGGATACAGTGAGCTACATCAGGCAGGACTGCCCCTCCACACCTCTTGGCGAGCTTTCAACAATATCTGTTCACAAAAGCAGGATTTCCACGCACTACTGTTTCTGCAGGCCCACCAAATCCATCCGTGTGGCAGGATTGCACCAATCCCTGCAGTGTGGTACTCCAGAGGTGCGGTGAAGTGAGAATCTGTACTGTAGTGAGTGGAAGAGCTGGACATGGAGAAGGAGCATGTGGAATGATATCCACTGCAGCCATCACTGACAAAGTACACCCCCCACACACACCTTTTCTCATGAAATAACTATCCTTTTGTCTCATACCTATTTGCTAAAGGCCATCATACCTGCTGTTTCACAGCTTACCAGTAGTTAGCCTTCAAGATCCTATAATCCAAAAGACAAAGGGTATCATCATCAGACTATCCCCAAAAATGCAGATACCTCCTTAAAGCTTGTCTGCTTCTGAAGAAGCAAACTGCTTTTGCGTATAGCTTTCTTTTGCCTTTGTTCCCTGCCCTCTTACCAGGCTAGATGAATGCTAGCACATGGGAATGAATGGTTGAGATCAGAGAGGAGAAGACAACCCATCTCCCTTAACATCATCAAGCTGTTGGGTGGGTTTAGTTGTACCAATGAGTTGTACATAATTGCATGTTAGGTATCGGTGTACCCCCCAATAAGACAAGATGCACATAGAAAACCCTATTTCTATTTCTAAGCAACATCCACTTATGTAGAAAATGTGGAATGGGTAAATATTACCAAACGTGTGTTCAAACTAAGTAGGAGTAGATGGGGAAAAAGACAAGTTTCCTGTTCATGTCTTTCTCCCTTAAATTCTGCATCCACGAAGTGCCGAAGTCACCGCTAGCACATGCAGCGCTTGCTTTTTTCAAACTGGGAAACTCACCACCGCTTGGATCTCATAGTTAACGACTTTTTTCCCACACACGCCCCTCTTCCCTTTACAGGCAACTGCCAGCACTTCATTGCCGCTCAGATCCGGCATTTCCCCAGAAGTTATCTGCGTGCAAAGGCAGCACCGACACGATTTGAAATAAACGCCGCAGCCCGGCGCAGTGACCCTTTTCGGGACAGGCGGCCCAGCGGCCGCGTCCTTGGAGCCTCGGGCTCTACGGACTGCGAGCGCGGCCCGTGGCCCACCACCCTGACAAGGGCAAGCCGGCCGCCGCCAACGGCCTGCAGCGCTCCGGGACACGAAACGACGCAGGAGCAGCGCCGGATCCGACTGACCGGCTCGTCGTGCAGCCGCCCTTCCCTGTGAGGGGGCCGCCGTGGGCGGGAGAGCGCCCTGCGGTCCCCTCAGGAGCGCGGCGGCCGTTGGAGCCCGCGAGCGGGCAACGGACCGAGGAGGCGGCCGCGCGCACGCGCCGCTGCCAGTCTCCCCTCCGCCCAATCCCCGTCCTCGCTCGCCAGCCCCGCCCCCTCTCTTTGAACGCCGGTCTAGTTACCGCAGCCCGCCGCTCTCGGCCAATCGCCGCCCGCGCTGCCGCAGCGCCGCCCAATCGGCGGTGCGGCGGGTGAAGGGGGGGTGTGTGTGTGTGGTGTGGGGTGTGTGTGGGGGGCGGGGGGGGAAGGCATGACGCAGCGAGTTTTTCCCCTCGCGGCGCCTGGCGCCGGCTCTCGGCGGCGACGAGGTCGCCGCTCCGGCCTGTGACGCTGTGACGCACAGGTACGTGAGGGGCCGGCGAGCCCGGCGGTCACGTGGGGCGGGCGCTGCCGTTGCTGCTGCTGCCGCCGCCGCCGCCGCTGCCAGGCGCCGCGGGTCCCGTGCGGTCGGCCCGCCGCTCCGCCGCCCCTCCTCCTCCTCCTCCTCCTCCTCCTCCCTCCCCCCCCCGCCGCATGTCGCTGGCGGCGCGCCCCGCTCCCCGTCAGCCGACCGCCGACCGCCGCCTCCTCCTCCACCGCCGCGACCGCTGCCGCCGCCCTTGATGTGGTTCGGGGCCGGGCGGGGAGAAGATGCCGCCGTCCAAGTCCCGCAAGATCGCGATCCTGGGCTACCGGAGCGTGGGTGAGAGCGCGGGGCGCCGCCGTGAGGCGAGCGGGGGGGGGGAGGAGGTGGTAGCGGCGGGCCGTTGGGGCGGAGGTGCGGGCGGGCCGTCCCGGGCTCCGCAGCGCCCCCCCCCCCCTCACCGGGGAGCGTGGCCCGGTCCGGCGGCCCCGGCCGCATCGCCCTCCCCCGCGGCAGCAGGTGCAGCGGCGGGGAGGGGAGGGCCGGGCCGCCCCGCTTCCCGCCGCCGGGAACGCGCAGCCGCGGGCGGGCGGGCCCCGCCATGGCGGCGCCGCAGAGCGCTGCGGGCCCGGGGCTGCGGGAGCGGGGCCGCCGCGCCCTTGAAGGGGAAGTTTTCCCCGCCCCGCTGCCGCCATCCCGGACGGGCCTTCCCTAACGGATACCGGGAAACCGGGGCGGAGAGGTGGCGGCGAGGAGGGTCCTGCCCCCGGGCAGGGGGGGTGCCGGTGCGCTGGTAGCTCTCCCCGAGGTGCCGGTCGTCGTCCGTCCCCCGTGCCCCCCCACGGCTGCTGCTCCCGGGGAACGGGGGGGAGGTGTCACGCCAGGCCCGTGGGACCGGTGAGGGATGCGGTGCGGACCGGGAGCGCTCCGGTCCCGCTGGCTTCAGGGAAGCTGGGATCAAACTGCCTCCAGACGCGGCCCTGCGCGGGATTTAGAGCCGGTTCTGAGATGCCGAGGGGAAAACCGGGTTGATTTGTTCCCGTTTCTGGCCTTTTTTTTTTTTTTTTGTGTGTGTGTGTGTCTTTGCATCAGCAGCGTAGCGAAGCCGACTGCCGACCGGTTGTACTCATTAAGGCCGTGGGGTTGTACTGACTCTGTGGTGTCCCCAGCACGGGATGGTGTTGCTCAGCAGCACGGTGCTGCTGGTACAGTCCAGCACGGACTAAACCTATGTGGAGGAACTTCCTGGAAGCGTCTGGCACAAGTCTATAGTAGCTGATAGGGTTTTTGTTCTATAACTGCCCACACCTGTAATCCTTTCTCCTCCTACATTCACCATCTTTGATGGAAAATAGTTTCAGATGTTTCGATGTTTGTTCTCCTAAAGCAGAGGGGAATAAGCCATACTACAGCTATCCTAATCGATCAAACTTAAAAGCATAGATCAATGTTGAAGATAATGTGTGGTTGGAAAAAAAAAAAAATGTTACAGAGAGATACTATGCTGATATAAGAGGGTATTTTACATGAAAGTAGCAGCTAAATCAGTAATCTGTCTTCCGTTATGCACTCAGCAGAAAGAACCCTTAAAAAAAAAGCTTTTTTAAAGATTAAAAAAAAAAAGCCAAGTAAGGGGAGCTGTTTCTTAGGTTTTGTATGTAACTGCAGCCTGACTTTGAGATGGGATGGTGTAAAAATTATGATGAATTTGTATAGTCCTTAAAAGGAACAGGGAGTAGTAGATTGGTCAGCTTGCATAGTATATTTGACATCGCTTGTTGCAGTCAGTTTCATTGTCTTGTGTGTTATGTTTTCTCTTTTGTCTCGGAGCACTAGTGAAAACAAGCAATGGGCAGTGTAAGTGGGAAGGAAGAATGCTTGAAATTCTGTCCTTTAGAAGTCTCTGATGGGGCTGGGTGTACTCTTGAGCTTTGGTCTTTTGTCTGTTGACAATGACAAGCAGCAGTCAAAAAATCAGATGATAGTAGGGTATATACTCGATTGAGGAAAAATAGAAGAAATAGTATAGTATTGTTGATCTGCTTGGTGATGTTTTGAGCAGTAGTACTCATACGGAAAGGATGTGCAAAAAGCTAACGTCTGTTAAGACCTACTGCTGAACTTCTTCAGCTAAAGTTTCCCCGAGTAGTGCAGTATTAGGCTTGATGGGACAAGATCGGCTTTATTAGGACAGCTACAAGTTGTATGAACGTAGAATTAAGAGGGGGGAAGAATTCTGGTTTACTGTAGTTTTCCTTCTATTGTCCTTGACAATTTTGTGTTACCTCTTAGGTAAAAATCTTGCATGTTAAAACTGCAAAGTTACTCTTCTTAAATATGGGAGCATTAAATTTCTAGGCAAATACTTATTTAAAGTTCAAAGCTCTTAGAAAAACAAGGAAGTTAAACCGAGATTTAGGTCGGGTCCTCCGCTTATCCAAGTATGCCTCCTAAAGTCTAGGATAGTGACTTACTTTGGCTTCAGAGAAGCTTTTGAGTAAGTCTTGCTTTGTATTACAATGGCAAGAATGTTACTTGAACCCTGGGTAAGAAGGGATCTAATCTCTTCTTAGGACAAGCTTTTGGGTGGTAGGAAATGAAGAGCATTTCTTCTGGGGAAAATGCAACCTTTGAATAGAGCTAACGTTCATTAAGGCAGGGAATAATGCCAAAATCTGAAGGGCTTTAAGAAAATGTTTTCTAAATTTCCTTTTATAATTAGGGAGCTACATTGCTTTGCCATTAACATCAATCTCGACCCTGGAATGAGGGGGGCTAACTCTGCTAAGTTGTAAAATGTTTACAGTTTTATAGGTTAGCATAAATGCTTAGGTGACCTGCTCTGTGAAGTAGCGAGCTCTCCTTGGAATTTGTGGGGTGTTTGAGATGAAGTTAATTAGAAAATGGCGAGCTTTTTTTTTTCTGTGTCTCTTTCAGTTACATGTTGAAATAACCAGGTTTTGATGACATATTTCAAGCAGTGAGCTGTTTCCTACAGTTGATGATTCAACAATTTTGTGTATCTTTCAGGTTATGAGTGTGTATAGTAATGGGCAAGCATGTCCTCCACGGGCGTTTGTGAAACGGAATCTGAATCTTGTACTGGCTTCATGCTAAGCCCTTGTTTCTTTTACTTACGTTAAATTTTATTCTTATCCTAGTGCTGTTCTCAGATAAACTAGAGGTTGGGAGTGGTATTCTGATATAATAGTTCTCAGAATAGAAAATTCAGGAGTCTGCTTGTTTGAATACACTCCCTCTGTCTTTCAACACCACCATCAACCCTTTCATATGTGAAACTAGTGTTCTTTGCAGATGGGAGAGATCACGGTGGAAGCCTCATGAATTCCCAGGCAGACACGCTTTCTGAGATGCAGACAGAGTATTTGCCAGGAACTTCGGGACTTGTTTTTTGGTGAGGAAGGCCAACTATGTGTGGGTATAGCATACAGGTTGTGGCATGACGCTAGACAAAAATCACACAAGAATGTGTCCTTTGGGTTTTGCTCACGCTTAAATCGGTTGTAAGAAAGTTAAATTCCATTATGTAAGTGTGCTTGCCTCAGTGAGGTTCTGAGTAGAAATCAGATGGATTTCATCCCAAAATCTGATAGTTTCACAAGGGAGGAGCTTGACTTTGATTATTGTTGTTTGATAAGTGACCAGAGCAGACCAGCTACTTGAGATTTGATTCTGGGAAAAAACTGTCTTATGCATGATAAAGCATAACATTTTTCAAAGTTACTGCCTTCACTAAAAAGAATCTTCATACTTGTATTTTGGTCATAATTTAATATATCCCAGATATAATTGGAAATAATGGATTTGCATGGAAATAAATCAAGCAAGACTAAGATTTTCTGGATTGCTTCAGAATAACAGCCACTCTAAAAAGCAGCATGTAGTTGTCCAGAGTGCTTTATGCTCAGTTTGGTTCTTTTTTTGTTTATAGAAGAAATATGTAAATTCAGACCACAGATGCCTGTATGAAAGAAGAAGCTTCTTAGATCATCTTGTAAAGTACCTTATTACTGGGATTCTTGGTATTCTATTGAACCGATGGATTTAAGATAAGCAGGAAGGTGTTGTTTGGGTCAGCTGCTTCAGTCATAGGTCACGATCTCAGCCTGTTTTGGTTTTTTTGCTGTTTATATAGCTCAGGCTGCTGGTATTACAGATACATGTGAAGAAACTGGAATTCTGTTTCTGAATTTTACGTGTTTGGACTGGCGATCTGAAAACGCTTTCCTGGTCAGTTTATTGCTCTGAGGGGGAAATCCGGTTAAGTTAGTGGTGACTTAGCTATTTTCTTCCCCAGCTAAATAAGTCAACTCTTTTGTGTAGGTGGAGAGCAGTCCATAGTGCAGGCAGAAGTAGTTGTGGTCTGTGACTGCAGCGTGCAGGTAGCAAAAAAACTGTAACGGAACAAAATTATCTGCCAAGGTTGGATTTATATGGAAAGGCTTCCAGGTGGCTGTATTAAGCTAAAAAGCACTTCTCCCCCCTCCACCTTGCCTGAAAGCGAGAAAGGCAGAAAAAGCAGTACCTTTAATATGTGCTTGTAAATAGTAAGAATAATTGTTAGGACAAAACGTAGTTACTAGTTTTGAAAACTTGAGTTATTTGAATGTTAGGAGGTTTGTATTGTAAAATGGAGTTAAGGCTTTGCTTTTCGCTTCTGAAAGATGGCATCTGTTCGCACAGCAGTATACTGCCCTGAGGAGGTATCCCTTTGATATTGGACAGAGGGAAGTGGTAATTTTAGCAGGCAATAAATTGCCCGTGTAAATGTCAGGAGAGAAGGAATGGAGAAATTACTGCTGTTGTGTGCTGCAGTTTGGTTTACAGAATTGGTTGTGTCTGCAGCATTGGAAAGCCTGAGATTTTACAGGAAAATTGAGAGGTTCAGGATCCAGCTGATACCTAAGGTTAAAATTCTGCCGAGTCCCTAATAAGTGCCAAGATTATTTTCATAGCGCTTCCCTTGTTAGGACTGCATGTGCTCTGCCGGGGTGCAGCAGTGCTGCTAAAAGGAAAGGTTGCAGCTACCAGGGGACTGAAATGAGGCTGGAAATGCCAGCTTTAATTGCATTTTGGTGTGAGTGACTACGCTGTTCAACAGTGAAAGTTGCTACAGCGCATTTGATAGCAGTAGCTGGAAGCGCTAGAGGCAGCATGTTCAGCTGTAATATCAAGCCACAGTAGGGTTATTTGAGGACACCGTTCCAGGATTAACTCTTAAATTGCCTACTCTGATCTCTTAATGGTAACGCTTGCAGGTTTTGCTTGTATATGTGAGTGTTTTGGTATTTGATTACTCAACTTAGAGTTAACGTTGACGGGAGAAACCAAATGAAATGTAGATCCTGTAATTTATAAGCTATATAAAGTTGAAGCTCTTCATTTAGATACACTACACTGCCTTAAGTGTAGGTTCTGGGTAAACCAACCACCTCTGCGGTACACGCTGCTGTGGAAACTTAGAATAACCACGCATTGGGGATTAGAAGAGCAGGCTAAAATGTGATAAACTACCGAATACTATTAACTTCCTGTAGCTCTCCCGAAGGTGAAATTCAAGGGTGTATTTTAAGAACTGCTCCATTTAATTGTGTATTCAATCCAAATCGAAACAGCTTCTCTGTGGGATGTTCATAATGCACTCAAGCTCTGCAAGTCCTGCATGAGTCTAAATTGCTTGGTGTCATCTCAAATTATCCTAAATCGGAAGCTGCAAACATGAAGCATGGTATGTAAAAACACAAAGCTGCCCTTGTCAGTCATGGATCTGTTCTCCTTAAGGACTGGAGAGGCTTCCCTTTGTTTTCCAAGGCCTATATTTGAAGTGATCGGCAAATTTGTTGTGAATTTGGTAATGTAAGAAACTAAAATGTGCTTCCTGAATTTTGGGGGTTGGTTGTTGCTTAAAATTTCTCTTTTCCAATCCTGGTCAGGACATTTGCTTTCCTATATGGTTCTTGCACACTGATGGCAGCTATCTTGCAAATGAGGGTATATGGGATGGGGAAAAAGGGAAGAATGTGGAGAAAGCTTCTTACATGTTGCCTAGCAGACCTCTTAACAAGTTTTACGATCATTAAGTTTACCAAAAACATGAATGTGGGCCGTTAAAGATTGTATTTCCTTCTTGAGAAATACCAAGTACAGTGGATGCTGAATTGTTTGGGGGCGGGGGGGGGGGGAAGATGCTTGTATTGAACTTGTAACAAGGGAGTAAACTGAGGCAGTTTTTGAACAAAGTGCTGAAACAGGCTTTCAGGTGCAGCTTATCTCAAGAGACGTCCCTGCCACTTTGTTTTTAATTGCCATGTAATGAAGGCAGATGCAAATGAACTATGTAGGGTGGGGCTTGGCTTCCCTTGGCACAAGCTGAGCTAATCCTGCACCATGGCTGGAAGTTCCACCTTCCTGCCCCCACCCGGGTGCTGGCACTGGCATGCTGGAAGCCTGGTCACCAGCTCGGGGAAGTGATTTCTTTGAGAAGTAAAGCAACCAGAAGGAAAAGTTTTCATGTCATTCAGCTGGTTGGCTCTGTGAGTACAACCTGGACAGAGGGAACAGGAGCTGTTCTGGGGGAGGGTGCAGCAGGCTCGTTGTGGCTGGGCAGACTTTACTTCAGTCAGACATATTATGAAACCACATCTGTAAGTATTTTCCTCCACCACTCCAGATAAGTGTGAGTGCTTTTTTCGTAAACTTTCAACAGCGGGCCTTTTGAACCAGAGTAGTTCTCTTGATGGAAAAAAGATAGCCTTGTAAAGGTCGTGAAACGTGCATTAGGGAACCATGAAGAAATTAAGTTTTTCAAGATTCTTGTTTAAATACCCTTCTAATCTAATCATTACATGCAGAATCGAGGAAAAGTAAGATGTTTGACCTGGGGTAAATCTAAACCTTGTTCTGAAGTCTTCAAATTCAGATGATGCTTCAAGTGAGATGATCTGGAATTTTCTGGAAATGCTTGGTAGTAAAGATGCTGCAGTGGATCAAAGCCAAAGCTCCAGACTACGATCACAGAATCATAGAATCATTTAGGTTGGAAAAGACCCTTAAGATCACAGAGTCCAACCGTAAACTTAACACTGCCAAGTCTACCATTAAACCATGTCCGTAAGTGCCACCTCTGCACGCCTTTTAAATACCTCCAGGGATGGTGACTCAACCATTTCCCTGGGCAGCCTGTTCCAATGCTTGACAACCCTTCTGGTGAAGAAATTTTTCCTAATATCCAATCTAAACCTCCCCTGGTGCAACTTGAGGCCATTTTCTCTTGTCCTATCTTTTGTTACTTGGGAGAAGAGACTGCCACCCGCCTTGCTACAACCTGTGCAGCAAAGTGCAAGGCATTCAGAATCACTGATTGCCTCCCTACTTGGAAAACCAGTGGAAAACAAATCTAAATGTTCTGTTGCTTTTCAGAGTAATCTTCAGTGTTTGCTAAGATACCCTACAAAATATCTGTTTCCTGCAAATGACTCCTCAACCTGGGTGACTCCTACTTTAGTTGTAAGCATTTATCAACACTGTTGCAGCATTGAGATGAGTCACAACTACTTAATCTGTTTAGATGCACTGGTTCTTCCTCAGTTTACCATATGCACTTTGATCACTGTACGTGCAAATTTTGAGTATAGCTGTATGAAGGATGTGGGATCAGACAGTGGTGAAAAATGTAGTGGTATGAACAGAAGATACAAGTTCTCAAAGTGCAGATTTTGGATTATCAAGCATGATGTGCTGGTCAAGTTGAAGACAGGACAGGCAAAAAATAGCTTGAGCCTTGGGGGCTCCTGCAAAAGGGAGGTCTACTTGGAATTTCTTATGGGACTTCTTACGTGCATTAGAGAACTTGCAACTAGAACACGAGGAGGAAATTTATAGGAGTTTAATTTGGATGAAATCTTTAAGAGTTTGTGAATAATGGCCAAAGGTTAATCTTTTGAGGCATAAGACTAAGGAACAAAAGACCCTAATGTGTGACACTCAGAAAAGTTGTGGTGCTTCTATATCAAGTAGGTAAGAACTGAAGAAATCACAAGTCCCTGATAGATTATGCTTTAAACAGTAAAGTTTCCTTTCAGCTCTCTTTTTTTAGTATTACACTGAAGTCTTAAAGAATAAGGAGTTAATACTTCTGGAATGGTTACCAGTATTCTTAGGTATTTTAGATTACAGGAACCAGAACAGCATGCATGACAAATGTTAGCTAGTTATTTGCGTTCTGTGGAGTATTGAGTTAAATGAATTTTAATTTGGAAAAAGAGGGAATACATAAGTGGTCTTCAGCCTGTGGGTGTGAACATGTGCAAGTGTAATACAAAATTATGATATGAAAGTGTCTCTTGACAACATTGTCTCTTGAGTTAGTGGGGTACATCTGTCTAGCTTCAACAACTTGTCAGATTGTATTGCCAAAACTTCATTCAATATGTATGACCTCCTTTAAAGGTACTCTTGCTATATGCAAAAGAGCTGGGATGCATAATATGTAGGAAAACTCCCATTAAATCTGTCCTACAAACTGTCAAAACAATCAAGCACTTGACATTAAGGCAGTAAAGTGTATTTTGCTTTAAGGCTTGGTCCTCCATTAATAACAGATTTTTGGTGTTCTAAAATCTGTTTCAAAATCAGCATTTTTAATTAGAACTGGAAGTTTCTGCTTTGAAATATGCATACAAACAAGCACCGTGTTTTGTAGTTTGCTGCAGTACCTTCTTCTCCATTTACTAGAAACGTCTGTTTCTAATGCATGTTCTGCTTCATCTGTATGGTTTGACACTGGTGAATAAATTCTTAAGAAAGGTGTTAGTTGTGCTGTTTTAACTTTTTTTCATGTTTGGAGAAAAAGGTTGTCAAAATTCTTGATAAACCTTTTGTGGTTACTAAACTTAAGTCTAAAAATTCCTTAAATGTGAGGTAATTCAAGTTTTACTGAACAGTAGAGCTAGGAAGAACAAGAAGGTGTCTGAATGTTTCAAAATCATGTTCTTTATATGGAGTGTATCAGGGAGTCTTGGGACACCTAAACCATTTTTCTGCTTTTTCTTCCTCAACTGCAAAACACCTTTTATCCCTAAGTGTGATGGTAGGAGAGAGGAAGAGTTAAAGTGAAACTTCCAGAACTGTTTCAATGACTAGCTTGTTGAAATTTCTTCTGGGCGAGTGTCTTGGATGGTGTTCCTAAGCCTAGCATTGGGTTGTCCTTTTGTCACAACCAACTGCTATGAACAAGTGTAAGTTAATGATAGTACAGAAAAATAAGATGATGTCTTCTCTCTTTGCATTTCCAGGCAAAAAGATTGTGATCTTAAAAAGCCGTTATCTTGTATACGATTTATAGCTAATGATGAGACTGTAGGATATACATTTCTTCTTTCTGAAGATGGTCACATGAACATCCCGTTATTTTGACATCCAGCTGCTTATGTAGGCATGGGCTGTACATCCCAAAGGTTGAAAGGGTTTAAAGGTGGAGGTTGGTAAGGAGAAAAAGGGGTATATGGACCCGAGTTTTAAGGGCAGCTTATTGTGGGGAAAGTTGGTCCATACCTGTCCAGTTCTTACAGCATGGAAGTGTGGAAACCAAAAATGAAGTTACGGGTTATTTCCCAAATAGCCAAGCTATGGAAGTAAGCAACTTCTGAAAGTCTTTGCTGTACCTATGGTAAATCTTGGCCCTTGACCTATTTGCCTGTGATAGTTAATATTTTATCCATTTCTGCCAAGTAGATGTGATGTACTTAGTTTCTTAGATACTGTTTAAAATAGACTTGAATTTAAGATTAGCTGGATGAATTTACGGTTTAACTGGATAATAGCAGAGTAAAAATTACTGTTCCACTTTGAGAATTTTATTTGCGTTGATATTCAGACACTTGCGCAGCAGACAAATACAACGTACTGCTCTGTCTCTTGAAGGCTGTTGGCCTGAAGTTAGGTTGCCTTAAACTGTAGCTTGATACTCAACTTCTTGTCCTAGTTGCATGGTTGTGCTAGTGGAGTGCTGGGAAGTGAAGAGTCCAGCTTCTGTTGGCAAATGCTTCCTCAGGTGCTGGAGCTGGACTGGCTGGAAGACACTTCACTTGTGAAAGACAGTCTAAATGAAAAAATAGTTTAATGTCAGGTTGCAAGTGTCATCCTTGGCTACCTCCCTCGGCTATTTTCAACTGGTTGGGGAAGGGCAGGGTGAGGGTGTTGGTTTTTTTTTTTTCAAGTACTTCTTTGTGAGCCAGCAGGTTGATACACACTGGTTAGGAAGGTAAGGCAGCCAGCTGGCTGTCATGACAGCAAGAACTTTATAGTATGGTATAGCAAACAAGGGTTACCTATTCTATTTTTTCTGCCCTGTGGCAAAATCAGCTATGTCGTGTCATACCTGATGGATCTTTGGCTTAAATTCCCTTAAAATTTCCCAAGGTCGGGGGGGCTCTAATGATTCTTCTGGTACTCTGCATGGTGTTATCCTTACCCCGGAGTCTTTTTTCCTGGTGTCTTGCCCGCATCTGTCATGCTGTGATTTAAGTATATTGTTACTTTGAACCTTCCTTACTGTTAACAGATTATCCTCTGTATTCAGAGGCTACTCTGTTATGTTGATTGGGTAAGTGTGTAAATGAAGAAGGCTTGCATTCAGAGTTAGTGGGGAGGGGTTAATGACTAACTCCAGCTGTATAAAGTGCTATGGTATGAAAATGGCATTTAACAGATTGTAGCTTTCTTCAACCCTGATTAATAGAGAGGAGGAACTTCATGTGTTAAGCAGAAGGAATGTGGAAGATGCCTATAAAGTTAAGTCAAAGAAGATGTAGAATTGAACTGGAGGAGAGACAGCAGTAACTTATCAAAAGTTGTTCTGAATCTTTTGGGGGGATAGTTTTTCTAGAGGAAGGTAGAGTTCAGGCATACTGGTTTTTATGTTGGCATGGTTATATATAGATCCACAGCAGCCTTGTGCTAGCACAGGAGAGTTGCACGTGGTCAAGGCTCAACTGTATGATTATTAATCAAGACTGTCTTGGTGTCTACCTATGCATCTGTTGACAGAGGTGTGATAGAGTTGACCGTGTCCTGCTCCACTGGTGGAAGAGAGAGTCAACATTAATCTTTGTCAGTATCCCTAAAGACCAGCTTCTCTGTTTTGTGCTAAGAGATGTTAGTGTTGTCAGGGTTGGTACTGCAGTTCCTGATGCTTCATGCAGCTTTGGGAACTTCCAGCAGCACAGGTCATGGCAGGTGAATAGTGCTGTGTGCTGACATGGACTGCCTGTAGCAGCACTGTTTCCAGGAAAGTCAGGTTTTGACTGCCACGTGCATTGCTGGCATTTGTTGACATTGGGTTCATCAGACTTTGGACCATCGGTGGGGGGCACAGAGTTCGTTACATTAACGGACTACTTCATAATCAAGTATAGTGCTACAGGCTGAAGCTGCCTTTTGTTGCTGAGATCTTCTAGTGATTATTATGCAGTTAGATTGAGATATATATATTTAATATGTTGTAAAAGTAGCCTGCCTGTAGTTGTTGGAAAAAATCAGTAATATCTTCAGGTTTTGCTACAGGTTGGCAAATAGCTCTGTGGACCTCCTGTCAGAGTGAGGCTGAAATTTCTTAGCCATAGTTGCTGGATATGTATCCCACTATTTGCTTGGTAATGCTACCAAGAGAGGGGATATGACCATTACTACTTTGTCAGGATTTTGTCCCATACCTGCTCTCTGTCGTCCTACTACAAGGAAGAGAGAAATAAATCTCTTACTATTGTTCTTGCAGTTCCAAGAAGATCCTTGAGGCTCTGTTTCGTATGTGTTTCAGTAGTACTGTCAAAAGAGTCCATTTCTCACCATTTCAGCTGCGTTTCCGACAGTTGACTTGTCATTACGATACGCTCAGGGTCAAGCTCCTAGACTTGCTTTTTTAAAATGATGCCAGGAAAATTTCACTGGCATTTTCAGAGACTTAGCCCTCTGCCTGGTGGTGGTTGTAAGCAATGATAAGGTATGGTGGCCACAGCATTGGCAAGTCAATGCTATGGCTCTGCTCCTCGTAAAGATCCTTACAAAGGAAGATCCTTAGGGAAGACCTGCATTTCAGTGAAACAGTACTGATCTGTTGAAAGGCTGAGGTCTTTCATCTTGGTAAGGGTTCTGTGCTATTAAAGCTTTCTCTGTTACTGGTGTAGATCAGGTGGTCTAAAAACATAAGGGAGGTTTGCAGTGAAAGGAGGGGGAAAGAAGAGTTTATCCTGTGTTCTTACAGAAATGTTAAGTTTAAAATCCTAATTTGTACCTGTGTACTCTGTCATGTTTGATGGCACATTGCTTTACCAGGTGGTCAGTAATAGCATGTAACTTAGTGTGGCTGGTGTTAACTTCAGCCAGTTGTGTAGAAATGAAAAAAAGGAAAATGATGGCTACAAACCCCTGGTACAGCTGCTTTATCCCATGTGGTGTGCATAGAGTAGAGTTCATTGGCTTCTGCTGTTAAATTCAACTGTGCTGCAAGTGCAGTTAAGGCAGTATCTGTGCAGTGGATGGAGAGCTGGTGCTGGTAACTGCAGTTGGAAAGACCCACTTCTTGAAGAAGTGCTAAAATCTGCTAGTCCTGATATTTCTGGCTTGCAGAAAGGTAATTAAAGTTGTACACCCCAGTGATGTTTAGTGTCAAGAAAGACCTGACTGGAAGTTGGGAGTTCATTCCCTTGTGTTGAAACTGAAACCTTCAAGATGGAAAAAGGGAATGCATGGAATGCATTAAAGCAAGAGATATGTGTTTTTATTTCTAATGACATAGCATTTAAAACTGATTTAATGAAGAAACAATGACAGTTACTGAAAGTATCTTTCCAAGACATTTCATGTTGTACGTACCTGATGATCCAAGGAAAGGTCAAGTTTATTCAGATACCTAATTAGCTGCTTGAAGTGTGTGCATAGGGAGAGAGGAATTGGCTTCTACCCAGCAGTACAAGCTGAATTTTGCCTCTTCAGGGGGAAATCAGTACAAAGTTCAGGCTCTTTCCATCTTAAGTGTATCATAAACTGAAACATTAGAGTCTGATCTTTAAGCTTAATAAGCTTCCCTTTACAAGTGCAATATATCAAGTTGTACTGCCTGACTCTTAGTTTAGGAATACATTTGCTAATTAAGCTAGCAGCACCTGCCTGATAAGTTGTCTCCAAATTGCTACCGTCACCTGAAATATTTTGGGCATGGTGCTGCGGAGAGGGAGGTGGGAAGGTGCTGCAGGGATGCACAGTTTCTGCAGAAAGTCTGAAGGGAATACGGAAGATGGTATTTATCTGAGCAAATATTGGTTGACTGTCTGGGGTATGAATGTCTGAATTTCCTTTGCATTTAGGAGACCCCAGGATGCAGTTCCCCTGACCTATTTAAAACATCTTGGATGCAGCCATCTATGCATGTATACCATGGCCAGGTGAGATGTATGCCACAGAAGTTTTCTGGATTTTTTTTTTTTTTTTAAGCCTGGTAACAGCTTTTCCATCTTTGACAACTGATAGTAAACACATGGAATTAAAATTGGTTTGACTCATTAAAAGGGAAACATCAGGCAAACTGTGGCACTCTGTTTTTCTGCCAGCAAGGATAGCAACCAGAGGTAACTGGACTGTGCAATAAAATAACTAAAACATTTCTTCTGACAAACCTTTGCTGAGGTTATTGACTTAGAGACAAAATGGACATCTGGAAGTGGCAACTAAGTTGTTGCAGGAAAACAATGGAATTTTTCTTTACATACTTGGCCTGGACATCTAATACGTTGCAACAAAGCATAAGTGAACATTCAGGGATGAGCACTGCTGCAGGATGGAGCAAGCTTGCTGTTACATATCAGGGAATAAAGCACATGCTCTCTTCTTTCTTTCTGGCTTTCCCTACAGAAAATATGATCTAGGTAGCATTATTAGGACTCTTGGTTTGTGTTTTGAAGGCTTATGGCTGTCAGCCTAGCAAGGGCCTGCAAATATGCTTATGAGTTCGACTGACTGCTTTGAAATCTGAAGAAAATAAAGGAAGCCATCTGGCTTCCTTTCTAAGTGATTGCCCCTCAGATTTCTTCTGGCTTGCAGAGGAATACCTTTGATAAACCTCAAGAAGATTGTGCAATGCAGAAGGAAGCGAAACAAGCATGTGTCCTTTTCTCCCTGCAGGCTTGTGTTCTTGGTGTTACAGACCATCATGTGAACCTCCTCTTCTACAGCAGGAGTGGTTCTTGCTACAATACCTTGCCTTAGACTGTCAAATACATTTCCTTATATCCTAATATAAAAATAGATCAGGAAAAGGCAGGGAATGGGATAGAGTGCCACGGAAGTTGAAAAAGAGCTTATGTTGTCCTGAAATGCTGATCTGCTGTTTGGTTTGTCATGAAGGTCTCTTCTGTTCCTGAGGTCCCTCACTACATTACCAAAAGATGTCTCACTGAGGTCCTCAGAGTTTTGCTCTTACAGGTTTAGAAAGTCAGATCCTTTAGTCTGTCCTTCAGAAAGCTCAGACAGCACCCTGTGAGAGGAGTGCCCCCACTCATTGTGTTGCAAATCAAGCATCAGTATCATATGAGCAAGTGCACCAGTTGAGCTCTGTGTCAGCAAGAGTTTTCTCTGTAAGCATCAGAAAATAATTTTTTAATCCTGGTATCATAATGTTGATGTCACAAGGAAATCACTACAAAACGGATAAAACTACCGCTCAAAGTAGATGTTTATACGTGATAATTCCTCATGAGTAAACGTCTAATAGTAGAATTAAGTTGCATCTGAGTAAAACACAGACTACTCATTGTATCATTGTCTCCAGAGGTTTAGAAACAGAATTCTATATTGACCCAGATGTATCATTTTTATAGTCATTAGAATAATTCACCGAACTACATAGCAATGGTCGGCAAAATAGCAACTACATAGCCATAATTAGTACCTGGGGGAAAAAAATCTTAATTAACCATAGCAAGTTGCTAATGATGAAGCCTGAGATGAATGATGAGCTGGTGATGGATTCTGAGATCATCTACTATCTTGTGAAAACATTTTTGTTGAAGAGTGATGCTATACTTCCCTTTGCTACCCGGTTAAACCTCCACCTGCTCCCAGGAAGTCGTTCAGTCGCTTTCTGTGCTCTGAGGACAAATAGATAATCTGCACTGTGGAAATGCTGCTGTCTCTATTTTGTGCATCTTGGTATTCTGAATTAAAGAAGATAAAGATCCCATGTTCAAGTTAGAGTGTAAATTTCAGTATGAAAACTTCTGTCTCTGAAGTGTAGTAGGTTGAGCATAGCTGTGCGTGAGATATTGAAAGCTGGGCAAGCAGTCAGTCTTACCAAATTTAATATGACTGGCAGCATTTCATTATGAAATTTCTTGAATCCTTTTGTGACAAAAACTAAACTAGTTTGTTCTGTAGGTAAGCCTGAGTAGATCGGTGTAGAGACTAACCTAGGTAAGATGCTAGGCTTGTGGTAGGAGTGGATTAGATGCCAGCAGTTAAGTGTTTACTAATTAAGCAAAGTACATAAGTGGGCATTTTAATAGAAAAAGATGGGTTAAAGAAACTATGCGTCTAAAATTCTAACAGAACAGAGAATTGCAACTCTTCGGTAGTTGTTCCTGAGCCCATCAAACTGTTTACTGATTGCTTGTGCAGATGATTTTGAGTATTGAGAAATTCTTCCTGTTGAGATAAACCGCACTGTGCTGCCAGTGGCTGTCATCGTGGAGATGCCACGTTAGAGGGCAGCTGCAGAATCGAGCTTGCACAACGCCTTGCTTGTGGAGCTGTTGTTTGACTTGCTCGCTGGCTAGTTGCATCATATCTGTCTCCTGGGTTTGGGGGGGGAAGCTGGCTGCAGATGAGAATTTCATCTGGGCTTTCCGTCTGCCTATTGTAAGGAGAATAAGGATGTGGGATGGGGATGGCAGGCAGGTGGTAGTGCACCGAAGAGAGGGCATGGCCTCTTTGGGGATGCCAGCTGTCCATGAGCCCACCCATGCTCAGTTACTCATCTTCTTGGTAAACTGCCTAGTGTTGTAAAGCTTGAATTTTAAGGCTAGGTTAAATACCACAGCTCTTGTCCAAGAAGTAAAAGGATGAGTAAAAACTCGATTTGGCAATTGTTTTGCCTTGGCAATTGCAATGGCATTTGAAACTGATGTGCTGTGACTGCACTAGTCAGAGTGTTTATGGGATGTTCCACTTTAGGTAGCGAGTGTTCTATTGTATGAACAGAAATAATGGTTTGTATTTTTTGAAATGGCTCTCTGTCTGAAAACCTGTTCCTTTCTGTTTTGACGGTGGAAGACTTTTCTTTACCACTCCAGCATCATATTGTAAATAATGAATTGTGTAAGCAAATACCCTTTGGGTACTTCTGGACAGCTTGATTTGGGCTTTCAGCCACCTGGGACTTGTATTCTAAACACTTGTAAAACCTGTTCTTCCCAGCCTTTACCCTTTGTCCTATCTTTCCAGGGAGAGGGAGGGTCAGTAAACTTGGAGAATTTTACTTAAAACTGCTCTGCCATGGAGTATCTGATGCTTTGAGTTACCACAGCAAGTACAGCTGGAGGAGTCACCCTATTGCCCTGCCCCAGTGTTGCCCTTGTTTGATGCACTTGTTTCTTCCAAGCCATTTTGAGCTCTCTGGTTCTGAACAGAGTCAAAATGTTAAGCCATAATCTTCTCCAGTCAGGTTTCGCAAATGCTTTTTCATCTTGAAAATCACAGGTCTCCATCTATTTAGTGAACTGCTTCCAGCAGACTTTGTCTTGCTTCTGCTCATGACGCTTCTCCTTTTGGTGTCAACAGATGTTTATTTTCCTAAAACTTGAGGACAGTGGATACACTAAAAGTATGAGCGTGGAGGATGCTACAACGAAAAGCTTAGCAAACTAAAAAACATTTGGCATTTGATCCAAATGAGGGCGTATTAGAGCTGAGCCTTTTTTTGAGGTATGCACCATTGAGTAATCAATTAATCAAATCTTTGCTGCTGGTGTCAGGCTCTCTCACCCATTTAGGCTGAAGCGTGCTAGCGCCACATGCACACCTAGACTGCATTATCTCCCCGCATCCTCCTCCCTGCAGTGCTCCGAGATAGAGTTAGCACATCAGTAGATGCGGTTGCGTGCAGTTCCTTGGTCCATGCCTCATGGACGTTATGTTTATGTTGTAATTCTCTCTGAAAATGTTGTCTGATCTTTCTGGGGGAAGAGGAGATAGGAGTTAAATTGTCAACTTAATTTTCTTCTCTGTCCATGAGCATAGGTCAAAAGCCTGGAATAAAACCTGTCGGACAAAGTTCAAGCCAAGCTGTTGTTGACATGGTCCTGTGTGCTTCTTGGGCATGGGCTGAGACAAGGCAGTGGGGTGTTAATGACTTAGGTTTTAAATTTCTTGTGTACCCTTTGGAAGCCTTGGTTTAGTGGGATACTGTTGCATGCACTTGTCCTGAGAGGGTATGTGGCTGAATCCAAGACTGGAGAGCTTCCCTGTGGCTCCTCTAGGAAAACAGGCATCCTCTTGTGATCACAAACACATCATTACTGGTAGCCTTGTTACAAAGCTTGGAGGAATTTAGGAGGAGAGTGTTGGAACACTGGTTTTGTCTGTTTTTGTTTCCTCCTCTTTCACTGTTGGGAGGAAAGCAGTAATTAATACAGCTGGATGTTAAATGCAGCATTTTCTGTTGGCTCGGACTTATTTCTAGTATTCAGTTTCCAGACTTAGCACAGACAGACGGTAGCAGTCAAGTCTTTCAGTTAGTTTAGGATCCTCCTTAGGAGGAAAAATGTTCAGTGATGATCTATGCTTAACTTAGCTCTCCTTATCTTAAAGATGTAACAGCCTGATATAGGAATAGTTAACTTTGTTTTAAAATGGAGTGCTTAATGTGCTGATATTGGCAAAGAATATGGAAGCGTAAACTCTGGGTAGCAGCTTCATAAGCTTATAGTTGAAGAAGAAATAGCTTAAAAGTTCATTCACTCTCTAAGTGGTGTCCAAAATACACAGCTTCAGAAAGTTGCTGGGATGCATAGTCTCAGTTCTGAGTTTGTCCTTATTAGGATGATTTCAGATGTGCGTGGTTGCTTTGCTTCCCCCCACCCTTGCTGGAGCAACAGTTTAAAGCTCATTGTTCTCTGAAAACTCATGCACAGCGAGTATAACACCTTTAGTTGCACTGTTAGATGTATTGGAGAATGGTATCCAAGAACTCAATTTGAGAAAAAGCAACTCTTAAAAGGTTGTGTGCTGGTTGGTCTTTTTGGGGGTTGTCTGGGTTTTTTAGCATTGTATCTTGAATAAACTGGCATGACTGATAGGAGACAGCAAAGGGTTAAGCATGGCAGAGCTGGACAGTGATGTTAAAATAAACCAGGTGGTGAGTTGATGAAGGTTATGGCTGTTGGAAATCCCCAAATGATGATGCTTGTGTGACACTTTCTTCCTTCCTCCTGGAGGAGTAAATCCTGGAAGTGTTGCAGTTAAATGAAGGAATTGACTGCACATGTAATTATAAATATTAAGCCAATCTTCCCTTGTATCACTTTCTTGCTTGTACTTTGTCTGACTTGCAATTTTTAAAATTTCTTTAACAAAGTGACTTGCTAAGTATGCTGATAAAAAGTCAAATGTGAATAGGTCAAGAGCCTTGTATGATGAAGCAAGAATGGGGTGGTTGGAAGTGGAAAACTGTTTTTTAATACCTCCTGAAGGAATGCTTAGGAAAGAACTTTTTCTGCAGCAAAGTATAAACATAGCATGGTCTGAGCACTGCAAGAGAGCAATCTTTATCCAAAGCAATTAATTCTTGAAAATAGTTTTACTATATAGTTCAACCACAACATTGGTTACTGATGATGTCATTGAAAGGCTTCCACTGAGTAGGATGGTCTTGAGTCTAAATTTTAACTTGAAGTCGTATTTTGTTTGTGCTTCTTGCCAATGAGAAGAGTATAAAGGAGCATGAAGAATATACTTATGTCCAAAAGCAGCTAGTGCATTGGGAATCTTTTTAAGAGTGTATTTGTCCAGTAAACATAGTGTAATAGGATCTAGTAGAAGATGTGTGCTGTAATGGAAATCGTGTTAAGGCTTTAGTAATGCTTTGAAAAGTCTTCAGTTGCAGAGCTTTAAAGGTGCTTTTTATGGTCAATGTATGCCATCTTGTAAAATCTTTCAAGACTAAATTAGTTTAAATTTTTTCAATCTGCTATTAAGTACAATGTTTTGCATTACTCTTTATTGGAGGGGTGTATGATCAGATCAGCATAACTGAAATTGAGACCCTTGTCTGCAAAAGTAGCAGTTAAATTGCTTTCAAAAGAAAAAAATCCAATGATGCCCCCTGAATCACTGCTTAAAATACAGCATCCATTGGTCTCTTGTAGTGTGGCATTAAGAGGATTAATAGGAGAATATATTGATCTAAAGAATTTTGAGATCATCCTTTTGTCATGGGAAATATGTCCAATCTCCTAGTCAAACCAAATTTGGCTATTTCTATCCAAGTTCCTAGTTTCCTGTGCAACGACTGAAAATTATTTCTAGTTTTCCTTGCTTCTCAACAGAAGAACCTTCCAAATATAGCAGTTTGTTAAATTTAGTTTTATGAGGATTGGACACTGCTACTTTTAGATTTATTTTAAACTGGAGGAGGCACTTAAATTATGCTATGTTAAAACAAAAGCAGAACACATGCCGAGTAGCTTTTGCACTATTTTTTATGTGTTCAGGAGACCCAGTTACTAGGAATAGGCACTTAATTTAAAAATAGGTCAGTTGTCATGTATAGATAGTTTAAATGAACCATACAAAGCTCATACTGGCTCTTATAAAAACATAAGTTTATCTACTGGTAAGTGTAAAGTGATAACAGCCTGAAGACTTGTTTCAATACAGATTATCTTTTCCTTGCTTTACAGGAAAATCTTCACTGACGATTCAGTTCGTGGAAGGACAGTTTGTTGATTCGTATGATCCAACCATAGAGAACAGTAAGTAAATAACTGACAAGCTGCTCTTCTGTGCCTTAACTAACTTTTATCATAAGCCATTGTGGTTATACATACTACTTACATGGACTTTTACATATTAACATTAATTAACTGTTAAGTTTTATGAGTCCTTTAAACCAATGCTTACCAAACTTACAGAATTGCAGCATGGAAATAGCTGTGTGCGTATTTCTCCAAACAGCTAAACTGTTTTTAACACTAAATGAAAGAAAACCTAATCAATCTGGCTATTTGCATCTCCTTCTTGTGTTATATGTATGTTGTTGGACATCTGCTTCCCTAATATAGTTGGGGCACTTCAAATTAAGTATGTCATACCTATGTGAAAATGTGTTGCTACGCAGAACTGTTCCAAAGTCTCAAATGTCTCATTTGATCAGTATATCCAGATGAACACAAAGCCAGCAATACTAGTGAGGAGTAAATGACTACCTTAGAAGGTACACATGCTGTGGCCATGATAACATGATAATCTTAAATTACTCATATCCAACTGCTTGATAACAAGCCTGGTACACAGTCAGCTTGCTGCAAATACTGAGTAACTGACTTCAGGTGTCTCTTTTCTCTTAGCAGTTTTTTTAATATTAGTGCCTTTGTGAATACCTAGCATAGCGAGTGAGTAAAGATGCTAACACCAAAAATGCTGCCAAGAGCAACAAGTCACTTCAGAGGCAAGTTACCCAGTATTCATTACAATCCAACCACCTCTTTCTGAGCTAGCGATGGTCATAAAGTACTTGAGCAGCTGTGGTGTTAGGCTGAGTAACTTGATCGTGCTGGCTCACTTTAATTGTGTGGCAAATAAAACTTTGATTTCATGATCATAACCCTGGAGTTCTCATATTTCAGTGACTTCTGAAATGCAGTGGTAGCACACATTTTTACTGTTTTGAACTTGTGCAGTAGGATGTTAAGCCTATGTGATACTCTGGAAGTTTGAATGAAGTATTCAGCAGAACAAGCTTTCTTTTGGATATATATGGTAATAATTACAAATGAGTAGCTATCAGGATATTTTACTGAGGATTATTTTATTGCTTAGAACTAAAATTTTGATGCTACTTTTTCAAAAACTCTACATTTGCTTTAGTGAGTCAGGGTGGATAATTTGCCCCTTGACCTGAATGATTCGTTAGTCCTTATACAGATGTCATTAATATTAACACTTTCCATCAACCCTTTTTACTTTGTTAAAACTATAAAAAAGGTTTATTTTGAATTAAAGCTGCTAACAAAATACTGGGGATTAAGCTTCTGTACTTTAAGTCTTAATATCAGCTGGGACAGGTTATTTTTCACTGTCTGTGCTATATAAATGCAAATTATTTAAAGTAATCTTTTAGTTTTATGCAGGTATATGGGAACAAATAAAGCTTGAGAGACATGGGGACGGAGTTTCTCCGAAATACTGCATCTGTAACTTGTTTTAGGATTTTGATACCTTGGTACAAGGTTGGCTTGTTTCATTCTTCACAAGCTCTTCTTGTCCACAGAAACCTATTGCCTGTAACTGCTGTTATTAACTCTAGTTGTATGTCTCACACTGGTAGCATTTCATAACTATATGAAAATACACTCTGGATGAATTCTGCTTTTATTTGACTCTTGCAGTCTGCACTGTTTGCTTGATCTGACTTCTAAACATTGAGCATGTCATGGCCGTGAAAACTTTGTTGGGCAAGGTGTCTTGAAAAGGCATAACTTTTCACTTGATTTCTAATTTGTTTGGAAAACAAGCAGCATTATTGATTTGGTGAAAGTCTTATGATGTATGGCATGGCTGGAGGAATTTGTTTTCTGAAAGGTAGAGAATTGAATGGCCCTTCTTGCATCAGAACATGTTGCTGGGAGGTAAGGGTTGAAAATGTAAAAGATGTGCCCTGAGGCTCAAAACAGGGGGAAATCTGTCCCGTCTTTAAGCCCTGGAAGTCCTGATAGAGAGAATGTTTTTAAAATGCTTCTGTGAAGAACGGAAGAGATAACACATTCTAATTTAACATTTTAAGATACCTCGAAGGTATCTTTAAGAGGGACATGTGAAACTAGTTTTGATGGGATTATTATAAAACCTTTTTTTGAATACTTAATCTTTTTAAAATGTTTTTTCTAAATATAAATCTTTGACCAGTCCAGTCTTTTGACACTCCCAGCTGTATGTTTCTGATTCTGTGCAGGGTCATAAGACACAAAGGATGTAATCAACTCTTTTGTTGTTTTCCTAGCTTGAAATTACAAATCTGGTTAACAATGATGGCAAAAAGGGTTGACAAGTCCAGGTTCCTGTACTAGGGGCCGTGGTGGAGAATGTTGCATTTTTCCAGCGCTTTATATCGGGTTATAAAAGCTTTTCAGTTTCATCTAGTGATGGGGTCTACTTTAGTGTCACAAAACATGGGAATGAAAAAAAATACAGGCTAAAGAATAGTCCAGCCTATGTAATTTCTGTTTTGTCTCCAGAAAATTGTTACTGATAACTTACTACGGTATTCTGCCAGCACTGATTAAAGGGTAGAAAGCTGCAGTACTGCTGGTAGCTTAATCTTCAGAATTTTTGCTTCAAATAGTAAAACTTGCACAAAAAATTGAGTATAAAGCTAAATTGTATAGAAGGGAAGCTGTAGTTAAGCTCTTAAAGGAACAAGTTGCATAGCATATAAGCCATGAGCAATAGGAGTAAGACCTAATATTCTAGTAGTTTCATTTTTTCAGTGTGAAAATCACTACCTTCTTTGGAAGTGGTAAAGAGAAAATAAGCTGTATCAGATTTCACTTAGTGTTTGTTAAAGTCATCACTGCTTCACTGCTCTGTTTTCCTTTGCTTATACTACATTAGAACCAGAAAAGTTAGTTTATGTAAGTTAATGAGCATGTTGAATTCAGTTGCTTCTACTAAACTTGTGTATCGGGAAGAGTAACTTGCAGTGTTTTGTGGCAGCAGCAGAGGTGAGAGTTAATTGCTTAGCAAAGTAGATTTTCCCTTTCTGAATGTCCCAACAGGAGTGACACCATGATGGGTGGCTATTCTTGAGACGGCCAGGTTGAGAAACTAGTGGAACAATTACTTGTGGGAGTGTTGGAAAGAGAAGGAAGATCGTTGCAGAGCAGGAGTGTGTGGAGAGAGTCTGTATGGGCACTGAGCTGAATGGGGCTCTGAAGGCAGATTAGCTCGGATGAGCTAAGACCAGAACAATTCAAAACTCAAAAATTCTACTGGAATAAAAACTAGAATCTTAATTTGGAACTTGAAGCAAATAGGTCAGAATAGATAATGAAGATGTGCACACAACTCCACCCATCCCCATCTTTGCAGAGATGTCTTTTTGGTTATCATTAGTTCAGTGATTTTGTGTTGCAGGAAAGCTGACTTGACTGCCCGAGCCTCAAAAATGTTTTCTCCAGCTCCTCTGAGGCCTGCCTGGCTGCCCTCTGCTTTTCCTTACAGCTTTGGAGAAGCTTCTAGCACTGTGCCATAGCTCTGTGGTCTTCCTTTCTCCCCTAAACAGGCTCAATAGCTCCCTAAGGAAAGGAATAGTCTTCCCGCAAGGGCTTCCTTCCTCCATCCTGTGTTTTTTAATAAAATTGCGAGTAGAGCATATTAGAAAGGTGGAGGGGCCTGGAGGAACCCTAGTAGTCGTGAAGGGGATACCTATAGGTTTAGATGGGTCTGCTAGAAGCATCTTTAAGGCTAAACTTCTTCCATGCATGTCATGGCAACTGCAATGGAAGGCTGAAGTATGCTTCTTCCCAGGAGTTGCTGATGAGCAGCATTCTCAAGGAGTGGAAATGAGGCTTCTGAGAAAAATTAAATATAGCTCCGTTGCATTACATATCTTAGTGTTGTAAAAGATGTCCTGACAGATAGTGACAGGCATTGACTTTGGAATGAAGACAAGTAGAAAGGGGTGCAAAAGGTGGTAACCAAGGAACCCTTATGAGGTGGTTGTATTTAGCTACCAGCCAGTTGCTCTGTGGGAATAATGTTATACCAGTCACCTTTACTCAGTAGCACTATTGATCTAAAAGCCTGCATTCATATGCCTGGTACTGCTTTTTTATCATAATGGCTTGTTTTCACAGCAGCTGTCATTTTAGTTTTATATGCAAATCACTTCATTCATGTTGGTGTAATTGAAATACACTTGATCTTAGGGTGACGATGATCAGCAGTTGAGGGAGTTGCTGCGTAAGTTACACTTCTGCTGAGCTGTAGCAGCATTCAGGGCTGCACTCTGCACATAATTTTTCCAGAACTTTCTCTGATGGCAGAGTGGTTTAGTTTCTTTGCAATGCAGCCGTTGACTGGTGCACCCTCAACTGTACGCATGTATCTGGTGCTGCGCTGTTCACTGCAGCATCGAATTCTCCAAGTTTCAACAGTGCATCAGAACTGGGAACAATTGTAGGTGAAGGTGGGGTTTGCAGCTTTCTTCATGTAGCTACACTTGAGTTATGCCTTGCAAGGTGTAAATATGTCTTGTTCTGAGATCAGCGTGCTTTATGGAGGTAAAACAGGCTTTACCCATGCTTCAGCTGATGAGCAGCATTTCACAGGTGTTCGTGTTATGACTAGGACTGCAGAGATTGTTCAGGTCTGCTGAAATCTGTCCTTGGCATACCAGAAAGAGCCATGCTGTGCAGTTATCGTATTATTGGTTGTTTGTCTTGCTCATAGGCACAGCAGAAGGCAATGTGTCCCGGGATGATAGGTGATGGAATTGGAAGTGGAGACTTCCTCTGGATCAAGGGGACCTGTGGATCGCTAATCACATTTAATACAGCTGCAGGTTTTTCCCAAGATTAAATTCTTACCAGGAATATTTTTTAAAAACTTCAGCAAAGAAATGGGAGTCACTAATTATGACCACATCAAAGCAGATTTGTGTTCTTGCAGTGGGCTGTTCCTAGTGCTACAAGCCTCTGCACTGAACTAACAGTTCTCCTCACCCAGTCTGTGGTGACTCCTCCACTGTTTCCCTTCCGCTGGCTCTGTCACACTCTGCTTCCAGTACCGATGATGATGATGTCTTTGCTGGGTCTATTCTAGGCTTCTCGAATAGTCTGAAAAAGCTGCCATCTGTCTCTGTCCCTTTTTAAATATTAACTTCATGAGGCTCTTGAAGCTACTTTGATTGCAGAGTGCTTTGATATGCATGTGAAGTGTCAAGACACTAGAGAGAGACTGTTACTTTTAATATACCTGTTAATGCAGTATGTCTCCAGATGAGTCTGTTTTCCCTCTGACTTGAAGCAGTGATATTGTATATAGCAGCACTGCATGTTAACAGCTGTTCAAACAAACAGTTACTTCTGTCCCCACCACAGTATGCATCCAAGGCAAAGAGCTGTTGTGGATTCTTGCTTCATAACCCTAAAATTCTGTGCAGCGATGACAACAGCGTCCAGACAGTGACTTGAGTGCGGCTCGTATGCACATGTGCTAAAGCAGCTTTCTTGGGGGATAGACAGGGTAAGGTGGGAGCTCTCTGAGGCTCCATTTCAAATTGCTCTTGTTGGTATTGTAATGGAGACTGTAGGTATGCTTTACACTGTTTATTTAGATACTCTGCGTTAGTTTGGCATTGCTGTTTGAATTGTTCCTTTTTTTTTTTAAAAAAGGGTGCTTTGATTTACTAGGTGGGCTGAAACCTCCAGTTTCAGATATTTCAGCCCACTTACTCAAGACAATACTCATATTGTGGAGACTTGACAGGGCAACAAGCATTGGCGGGGCGGAGGAAAGTTGGCAAACTTCAGCTTCTAGGAGACCCTGTACAAAACCCAGAAGGCGTAGGCAGGAGACCGCACAGTGGGATCAAGAACATTCAACTTTGCAGCTACGCCAAGCTGTTGGACAACTTAAGAGTATGATGAACAGGTCACTGCAGTGTTAGCTATTTCCATGCTCATCGCTGCAATGAAAGATGAAGCTTCATAGGACTGTTAGTATTTGGGGAAAACCACCTCAACCAGAGGACAACACAAATTTTACTCAATATATTAGTACTGTCCAGTAATTGTGTCTTAACTGCAACACTAAGGACAAAGTGAAGCTCTGAAGGCAGGTCAGTGTGCTCTGTTTGGTACGTGTGGTGCTTGGTAGTACATTATTCCCACAAGAGCCCTAACGCTGTTTGCTTTTGCAGTTGCATAATACAAACACTGAGTAAGATTCCTCAGCTCACAGTGCATTGGCACTACATGAATCTGAGGAAGAGAAGCAATTCTCATCACTATTAGGGACTGAATGTACTTCCTGACTGAGGACTAAGATAGGCTGGTAGCTATGGAAAATGTGAAAGCAACACAGTGAACTTCTAGCTAAATTCTCATTATTTAAGTTTCCTATATTCATAAGCTTGGCTCTGTGTGTTCTAGCCCCCAAAGTTTGGTTTTGGTGTTTGTTTTTTGGTTGTGGTTGTTTTGTTTTGTTTTTAATCCAGGTAATTTACCTCATAATATTTACCTTTAGAAAATTGATCTTGCTGCTTGGAAACTGGGTAAAATGTCTTATAATAAGTTCAAACTTAGCTTTGATGCTAATTGTATTTTAAGTGTTTTCTGTTACCACAAATTACAGTTGCCTGGAAGTCTCTTAGAAATGCATGTAAAAACCCTTTTCACTCTTCCCTTTTAAGGAAGTAAAGGAGAAACTGCTGCATCCAATGTGAGGAGAATCTTGAAATTTTAAAGTAAATTTCTGAGTTTCGTTATCTGCAATACACTAGTTAAAAGTACAGCCACCTGATCTAGGCTTTTACTGCTACTTTAAAGCCTGTAACTAAAGTTCTTTTTCTTAGTGCCTTGGCTGATGGTGATCCCTTCCTTGGTGTATAATTCTGACATTTTTATGTATTTCTTTTTTGTTCTAGCTTTTACAAAATTGATCACAGTAAATGGCCAAGAATATCACCTTCAGCTGGTTGACACTGCTGGTCAAGTAAGTTATCTTTCTTTCTTTGGATCTTTCTTCAGAGTTAAAACAACAGGTATTCATACTCCTGTCCAGCTAAGTTGGTAACAACCATGCGTTCAAAGGTGAAGGTTAACTTAAATGATTCTGCCTTATTGTTTAGCCACTAAAGAGCAATGTTTCTGTAGTGTTTATTTAAAGGCTTTGTTTTGGTTTTTTGTTTGGTGGTGGGGTTTTTTTTTTTCCTGTCTGTTGAACGTATGTCTAAAAAAGTGAAGAAGGAACTGCTTTAACTCTGATGTACCAAAAGTTCATAAGTAGCGTGCTTGATATTTACGGACTAAACAAGCAGTCTTGCTTTAGATGGGAAATGTCACTTCAGTAAACCATGGAGAAGTTTTTTATGACTTTTTCCTATTTGTGTGCTCCAGCTACGCCACTGTGACTTGTATCCACGAAGTAGTCATGGGGAATAGATAGAAATGCATATAGGTAGTAGTTACTGGGCTACCAATAAACTACTGCAGTTTGTTTACATTTTTATGTGATGGTTCGTGCGTGCTTCTGAGCCTTCACATAATGACAGGGAGCACAGGAGGAGACAGTGAACGCATGTCCTGTAGTATGGTCAGTAGCTTCATTAAGTACGGGTGTTCATTATATGGTGCTGCTTGGCTGAACTTGCGCTGCATGTTCCATGCACAGGAGTGCTCTGTCTTTGGAAAGACTCTGTGTTAGGAAAAAAAAAAACAGAACAGGGACTGTTAAACCCCTGTATTTTTATCCTAAACTTTTTATTGCTTACATTTTCTTGCCTTCCATGATTTCTGATATTATGCCTTTAGGTTTTTTCAAACTGAGTAGTGTTAGACGATGTTGGTGGTGTAAAATACGCTGCCAGTACTTAAGACTTTAAAGCTTCAGGATGCTTGCTCATAGCTGGGAGACTATTCAGAAGGGTTGTAACCTTCTAGGTATGTTTATTGCTTTCTTTGAAGAGAGCTACGTGTTTTAAGAATAACCATGCTGTATTTATATGGTGTCAGCTTGTGGTGCTAATCAGCAACACTATATCCACTTACAATCTGTCAGAGGTGTCTGAAAGGATTAGAAACACAATACTGGCCACACGTTCTGGGGCAAGATTGTTTGATGGGGAATGTTCTGCAGAGGAGAGCAAGGTTGAGAGATGGGCAGGGTGAGAAGTGTGAGCAGCTCCATAGGTTTCACTTTGTGCCAATATGAGTGTGCTTGCCTTACATCTCCAGTTGTAGTGTAGTGATAAAAGTAAAATTTCTCTTTGAGGAAGAAAGGGCCTTCTGGGAGGGCAGTGTAACTTCACTGGTGACATACCTCTATTGCTGAGGTTTATTTTTAGGGTTGATTTAATGTTATACAGTATTGTAAAACCAAAACAACTTCTTTCCCAGCATGTGGTTATTTTCAGATTTGATTCTTCCTGTGAATGACTTGAACTTTGAGTTCTGACTCACAGGCTTAGAGGGGAGAGCTGATGTTGGGTTATTGAAGGTGTGGCTTGGACAGATTTCTAGTATGAAGTTTGTCTTGCTTGATGATCCATAGGGAGTCCTTATGTGTATACAGCATGGCAAGAATTATATTGTAGGTTTGTTACGTGCTTGAAAACTTGTCTATGACTTGAAAAGTTACAGCTACATTGTTTTATCACTTGGCAAAGCTCTTAACTTGACCCTCAAGTTCCAGGAAGCATAGCAGCTTTTCTTCCTTCCTCTAACAAGATAAAAATTAAGTAATGAATTAGAAACAGTTGAGGTTATGGCACTTACTTTTCTTGGTACTCCTCTTCTGTCCTGTGCCTCTTTATCTTTCATGGTTATCTATACAGCTTTGCGTAGTTTGGTTAAACAGGAGTCTTGGTACAGGATCACAGAAGAGGAGTGCAAAAGGAAATCTTACCCAACACCAAATTCCAGCTGGGGCAATCCTGAGAAATTCCAGGTAAAGTCAAACAACTACAGAGTTGCACTTTCACCTGTTTTACACGCAGACTAGCTCAGATCCCTTCTGTATTGACTTTGGGATTACATGGCCAACTGAAGTGGCAGTTTGGCATTTTAGTGAAGATGGGGGAGGGCTGCCCTCACTGTGTAGCAATAAAGGCAAATAAGGGCATCTTTTGTCAAGTGCTCTTCTTCAGACTATTTTGGCTGAATCTGTGAAGTTGATTTATAAAGGGTTTTTCCTCATTTACCAGCTGAGGAAGTTTGATTCCTTTTGGCTGTCTAGATTTAAGCTGCATGATTGCACTGCTCCATCTGTTCAGTCATGACAATATACAGAGAGGTTATGTGGTCTTAAGCTAAAATTAACATCTTGAGAAGCATAGGTTTAAGAATTTGAGAACTCGTACATTAAGAAGTGTGGCTCTTGTGAAAACGTAAATGTTTCTTGGGAATATGTATTAGAACAATTTAGATTTTTAACATGGGATTTGTACTATTTGTGTTGCGTTACCTGCAATATGTCAGTCTGTTTCATTTACCTATTTGGTCAGTTCCTTTTCTACAGGGGTAATAAGTTCCTGGTGTTTTGTTTGTTTCTTTTAATTAAACACTTGTCATATAATGTAAACTTCTAGTTGTCATAAAGCAACTAATAACTGTATTTCTTGCATCTGTAGTTGGTGAGCATTAGTTAGTTAGTAAGCCACAGTTAATTCACTTCCTAACAAATCCCTTAGGTAATTTAGATGTGATCAGTGTCACTTGAAATTACGAACTGGTAGATCCTGTCGTCAGCTGTTGAAATTAGGAATTTGAAATGTATCACCAGCAAGATAAGAAGCGTAATTGCTAATTAGTGGTAGGACAGAGTGGATGTTTTGTACTAATACAAACTGATAATTAAGCAGGATAAGAGGATTGGGAATAGCTTTAGCTGATCCATAGTCTTAGAGGGAATAAACCAAAAAAGCTGTGGATTAAATTTTAGAGTATACAGACTGGCTCAGCTTTCTCTTAATTTGGTAAAGATTCCACATCTGACATTATGATGAAAAAACTTAATTCTGAAAGTACTACCTATACAAAATGGCCCTGCACCTCACATCTTACGAATATGACCAACTTCTCTGGTAGTGACCTGCTAGCATCAAGTTCTGAACAGTGACAGTAAGTAATTTTAAATGCAATATTCCTTCTACAGGATGAATACTCCATATTTCCTCAGACGTACTCCATAGACATCAATGGCTACATTCTTGTTTATTCAGTCACGTCAATAAAAAGGTAATAAAATCTGTTGTGTTCTTCTGGTTCATATATTAACCAGATATATTCTGGGTTCACCTCCTGCCTCTGCTATACTTTCTTTACATGTGTTTAATTCATTTAATCTTTCTTTCCCTTAGAAGTATAATGGAAATTAAAATTAATGTTTTTTCAGAAATTTCCCCTCAGATCCAAATGTCACAGACACTTTGCAGATTAATATGCAGGGTACCGTGTAAGAAATGAGACAGTGCTGAACTACGTTGTTTGAGGTGTAAGTAAAAGTACGTAGAATGATTTCAGGAATAAGTAGACTTTATTGTTCTAGCATCAGATACAAAGGCATACTTAAATATGAACCTGAAGGGCACTGTACATTTATGTGAAGTACCCAATTAGTTGCTAGATCAGTCCCTCAGCCTTGTAGCTCACTGCTGTACTGAGATTTCTTTGACTTCTTGTCTTGGATTGTCCTGGTTAACCATGAGAAATTTTTATATAAATAGCAATATATGACTTTTGGCCTGTAGACTTACTTTTGACAAGCTGCAGCAAATAATCTTACCTGAAAATTTTCCCAGAGTATCTATTTTGTCCTTGCTGTTAGCTGCTCATTCTCACATGAGGACAGAGTCCATTGTAGCTGGAGTTAATTTACTTGCAGGACGCATCTCAGCCTTCTTCTAAGGCATTGTTATCTTCTGTCATTTTGTCTCTTTCTCTGGTCATCTTGCTTTGTTTAAATACTGGTCATTCTTGAATAGATCTTAATTTTCTAATATTGTATAGCATCTTTGTTTTGACAGCCAAAATAGTCCTATTTTCTTAAATTTTTGTTTAAGTAAAATGATTAAGACCTTAGACCTTTCACTCTCATCAAGTAGAAGAGAAGTTGATGCTTCCTTTCTACTTGCAAGGAAGCTCCTCAGCTTTTTATGAGTGCTGAAGCGTTCCATGTCTTTTCCTCTGAACCGGACAAAACTGGTTGTCTCAAGTGTTCTTTAGTAGACCATAATAAAATACAGGCAAAACAACTTCCCTGTTAGCTCTTGTGTGCTTCTCCAAGAAAGGATACAGTCTGGTTATAAACTTCCATTGCTTGCAAGGTCTTTAATGTTGAACATGTTTTCACAGTCCTTCATTCTTGGTTTTCTTCTTTAGTTCTGAAGTAGCGAAGGGCAAGCACGTGTGTTCTGGAGGAAACGCAACAGATGTTAGGCTTTCATGTGTGTCTAGAGATACTAAGCTAACTTCAGTTCCTTCCGTTCCTTCCTTTCCATCAGAGGTTCAGTGTTGGTGCTAACTCACATGAAATAGGAGTTAGTATTCTCAGCCTTAAGTGGACAATGTTCATTGATAAGTAGTACTGTGAGGACAAAAATGTCTTTGACTAAAATCAACATAGACCAGTTGGAAGCTTCTACAGCTTGTGCTATTCCCTGGTTGGCAGCTAAAGGACATGATCTTTTTCAGCTACTCCAGTTGTTGCCTCAGGATGTCTTGAGCTTAGCAGCACAAATGAGGAAATGAAAATCTGTTTCCTGTGGTAGCATTCGATCAGTTAAAACAGAAACCAAATTATGGTGAAAATACTGACAGAACAAGATATGTTATGACTGTAGGTAGATAGTCTTCATCAGTATTTTAGTCTTGATCAATTTATTCCAAGTTTTTTTCGTTTCTTCCTTTAAATTTCAAAGTATCAATGATCCTGTTTTGTTCAATTCCTTATGTTCTGTATCAAGACAGTATTTAGGCAAGAGGAAAGATCTTCCACAGTACTGTGGTAGCTTAGATGACTTGCCCAGGCAATCAAATTACAGTCACCATCTGTCTTGACTTTGACAAAGTGTGTATATTGATCTGAGTATTGAACCAGCAGGGGTGAGAGCTTTGACAGCAAACTTAATAGAAATGCCCTTTTAAAATTATCATCTTCCCTGCTAACCTCCAGTGGGAAGTTTAAATGGGACTAGAGTAAAAGCTAATGCCCTACATTTTTCATATTCCCAGGCTCTCAGCAGCAAGGTTACTGGAAGGCTTTTGCTCTAGTTCAGCTTAATTAAATTCCAATTTTGTATCTTGCTAGGTTCCATGATGTGTAACACGTTTATCTGACAGCTAGTCAGGGTTTTTTTTGTTGTATTTCACACATTATGCTGTTTGCTGTAGCCCTATTTGCTTGACAGAACCGGAAAGAACCTCTTATGGTCTCCAAATCCCTCACTATTTTGCGACTTGATGTGATAATGCTCTCTTTGGATTGGTCGATATCTGTCTTATAGTGTGTCCCTGCTCCTTCTAGCCTTATTAATTTGAAAAGCTTTCTAGAACATTAAATTGATCTGGTCAAGCCAATTTCATTCCTGGCAGTTCTTAGCAACTTGTTTCTGTGTCAGAATTGTGTTTGAGTTTAAATAGCACTTCTCTTGATTTCCACCCTGATCTGTTGACAAAGATCAGTTGTTTATTTGTGCTATTTTTACTAAAAGTGGAGCTCGTGAACTATCCTAGGCAAGCAGATAGGTACACAGAATTGGGGAATGAAGAGTCCAAGTTGAAGAAGAACACTTTGCAGGATTGTGCCCTGGAACCTCAGGTGAGGACTCGCCAGAGCGCTGTGCCATGGCATGGTGTTTTTCGGGCTATGCTGGGAACAGCACACCTAATAGTGGAAAGGAAGCAGTGATTGTACTATGTTAGTGGTTTGGTTATCCTGTGGCTAGTATGCTAGATCTTTACTGTTGCTTCAGACTGAGAAACAGTTCTGTGGTCTGTAGCAGATTTTTTTCTATAGCATTTTTATTCTTCTTTCAGTTTGCAGGATCACCTGTGTACCAATGCCTCTTAACTTTGTCACAACCAACCTCCATTTGATTCTTTATTTTTTAAATAATTATAAGAATGAAAGTCCAAGACAAGTTCTCAAGACCAGAATTTCACTAATACCTTTTCAGCATAAGCTCATTGTAACCCTAAAGTCCTTTCACTGATTCCACATTTTTATGTAATCTGTAGTGTCGTACTTAAGTTACTAATAGTAAGTTGTGCCAGACTGTCACGCTTTTATTTGCAAAGAACTCATTTTCTTGATAGGATATACTAAAACTATTAGCTGAACATGGAGAAGTATTGTGTTCTACTCAGTTGCGAAAACTATTGGAAGTCAGACAAATTGATCTACTTGACAGAAAATCCTTCTTAAATATGGTAGCATTTATTGTTCCAGAAGTGAGAAGTTTTAATGATTCAGATAGCTTGAATAGTGTTTTTAGGCACCAGTTCTTTGAGAGCTCTGAGTTGGAAGTGTGTTTGAGTGCCACTCTGTTTTTAAGAGTTTCAATTCTAATTGAAATGCAGTGCAAGTGAAGACACTGCCTGTAGCTAATGACCTTGGAAGTTGGAGAAGTTTTGGTCACTTTTTTGTTGTCTAGTTGTGTGTCTTGTCTGTGAGCCTGTGTGCCTCTCTCAAAACAAATCTGAATTGTGTACTTCATGTACCAGCATTTTTTCCATAATGTAATTAGAGGAGCACAACATCTGCTCTTCAACCCTGTTTATAGCTTGTTCTCAAAAGTACTAGATGTCAAATGCAGTGGATTTTGTTAGTGAGGTTTTTGGCTTCTTAGTATTTCACAGTACTGCTTCTTACCTCCTGTCATCCAAACTTGACGTACATGGTAGCTGAACAGGCAACAAGTATTTGAATAACCAGTTTCGATACCATCTTGCAGATCAGTTTACTCACTTTCCAGAGAAAATTAGAATTTAGGCTTCTTTTGGCTTTCACATAAATAAAACTAAAGAATTCTATATGAACTAAGTGTCCTTAAAAAAATAATGTATTCTTTCAAGATGGAGTGTGATTAACTAAATAATTTTTCTTTGAAACTGCTCTAATTTGATATGCTCATCCAGGATTGTTGGACTCCAGCAGTTAAATTTCTTACTGCAGATACAAACCAGATGAGAGGTGGGAGAGGCTTTTAGTGATTCTATGCTAGATGCGTTGGTCCTGGGTAATGTTATTTATTTCTGCAAATATCATAACTGGGGAGGCATAGGTTAGTCTTTGCTGCTTCTGGAACCATTTTGTCTGTTGTACACAAATCGGTAAGACTTTCAGCATCTTTGTAGTTCTGCCACTATACATAGAGTAAGTTTTAAACACAGCAACCTACATATGCATTTAATTGCTTGTGTATCGGGTATTAAGGATAAACATTGGAGTGCATGTGTGACTTCATCCCTTTATTTTGCAGTTTTGAAGTGATAAAAGTTATCCATGGCAAGTTATTGGATATGGTGGGAAAAGTCCAGTAAGTAGTGACACTTTCATCTCATTTCATTGCAGGCATGTTACTAGTACTTTGTTCAGTATACTGTAACTGTTCTGAAGTTCTGAACTTTCTTTCACAGAATACCCATTATGCTGGTTGGAAATAAAAAAGACCTGCATATGGAACGGTATGTGAACTCCAGTATGTGTGAAATGCAAGACAGCAGCCGGCATTCCTGTGGCTGCAAAGCGCTAGTTTTGTTCTTGGCTTTCTGTAACTAAAATCAAATTGTAGGTTAAAATAAGGTACTGGCAAAGTATTTGTGTCCAGAATGCGAACTAGGAGCCATGAACTTTTGTTCTAATGTTGACTTTTGCTATAAGGTTCCAGGGATGGTCATTTAACACTTCAGGTTTTTTTTTAAATAAGTAACAGAAGTGTATTTTTCACAACTGTAAAATACCAGATGATATTACAGATTATGAAAACAAAGCAATACTGTGGGACAACTGCTCTTCTGGGTCACATAGCAGTTTTACCTGGCCCAGTAGTGTATTTGACAACAGCCAAAAGCAAATGCTCTGGATCAGACTTCACAAAACATTCCTATTACATGCATTTATGTGCTTCAGTACTCTGAGGTCTTTCCTGATGTATCAAATTCCAATTCTTTTGCAAGTTATAAAGAAACATACTTTTTTTTTTTTCTTCTTCTTCTTTGTTCAGGGTGATCAGCTATGAAGAAGGGAAAGCTTTAGCAGAATCCTGGAATGCAGCTTTCTTGGAGTCTTCTGCTAAAGAAAATCAGGTAACGGATTTAAGATTCACTTCATTCGAATAGCAATGTAATGGAATGACTCATAGTTTCACTTAATAAAGGAAGCTAAAATATTTGCATGTATTCTACAGATATTTTGTGTGGATGGTTGGAAACAAAATGGCTGTCTACATTCAGGTTTATGTATACAAGTTTTTCCATGCAACTGTAAATGGAAGGAGGAAGTGAAGAACTGAAAGTTAAGCTTCACTGAACATAGCAGAACACTTACTGACAAACTAAAACTCGAATCCACGTGGTGGGTGGAACAGGGTCTGTGATCTGCTGCACTTACCTTAAATAGGGGGTCATTGTGTTGGCAGAGGAGTGAGTTGGTATAAAGGAACGAACCTCACGTTTTAAGGTGCTAGGCAATGTTCTGTCTCTCTAATGTGGGGAACAATTGTTTTGTGGGTCTATGGTGGGGGGTGGGGGGAACAAACAAAAATATTAAGAGTACAGCAGAGGCTGTCAGACACTATTGTGATACAGCTGTAGTGAAGATGCACAATCTGACGCAATATAACCTGCACACGTTTACACTTGTTGGTTTCCTATCACAGAAAGAAAGTGTTTAATTATATGTTAAATAACATCATATTCTTGGTTGCTCTAACTAACTTTCTTTTAAAATGCCTCCTAAATATGTTCTGGTATTTGAATTTGTTCCTGTGGCTGTTAATAATATTTTGTCATTGATTTGACACCTTATGTATCTAAGCTACAAGAGCCTCCTAGTTTGGGCTTGAAGTAATGGAAAACTGCTGCAGATTGGGGTGGGAGGTGTCTTTTTTTTCCTCTCTCTCTCTTTCTTTTTTTCCTTTCTATTTTTTTTTCCCTATAGGTCTCAACAGGGTCAAAGCTTTTGCTTTTTGAAAATACAGACATATGATAAGGTCAAAAGGACATTGTCAGGCTCGTTTTAAACAGATGAATCCTTATACAGAAGAAATGCTTACATTGTGTCATATTTAACCTAGCATACCGCATCCTTGGCCTCCTTGATAACATCAGCACAATCAAAAGGGCAATCCTATAGCTAGGACAGGACCTGTTTAAGCAGCCATTCTTTCTGTCTACTGTCCCCAAAAGCAAAACAAATAGCTTTTATCCCATGTCTGTTGTCAACAATTCTACAAGTTACTTGAGTAAAGTTGGATTTTCCCTGAAAGAAAAAATTGCATTTTTTTTCTCCAGATATGGAACAGTTGGAGTTAGTTTATCAGTACTTCTGTATCTGTCTAAGACTTGAATTAACCTTGTCAAAATTGGGCATGATGAAAGTATGAAATTTCTCA
This sequence comes from Haliaeetus albicilla, assembly GCF_947461875.1. Lineage (NCBI taxonomy): Eukaryota > Metazoa > Chordata > Aves > Accipitriformes > Accipitridae > Haliaeetus > Haliaeetus albicilla. Next base: position 73,600,289 of record NC_091484.1, read on the forward strand.
ATATCTTCTCTGTACTGCTGGAAAGCTTCAAAGGCATACCCAGGGAGACTAAATTGACAGTCTAAAGAATAAACCAGTTAAAAGCATCTGATCCTCCCCCCCCCTCCCCCCCCTTTATTTTAAATGACTTAATACCTCTGGATTAGGCAAAGCTATTGCCTGTATTCTTTTTCTTTTGGCATATGTTTGCAATGTGTAACAGCGTAGCAATTGATATCTAGCAGAATATCCTACTGATAACTTTTCTGAGGTTTGTATTGTTCGTGGTTCAAGAAAAAAAAGTTGAGTATATTTATGCAAAGAAGCTGTGAGCTGTATATGATGCTTGGCATATCTTGCATATTAAATTGCTGCACTAACAAAGTCCCATTGACTGCCATGTATTTGTGCCTGTTCCTTAGTCTCAGGCTGTCTATACTAAGTTATGCTGCCAGCTGAAATTTTCGTATCAAACTTTGTAGGCTTCAGAGAAATCAGAATGGCAGTTGTATGTCAGATATTCAAAACTCTGTACAGTCCTGTACAAATACCATGAAAAATCAGAAGCTGTGTTCATTCTTGCTGTCAGAGGTGTTCTTACCAGGTCTTCATTTCAGTAGGATCCTTCAGAATAGTGATGGCAGGTTGCTGTAAAATCTTATCACTGGATTTAGACGCAGGTTGTTAGAAACAGGTGCTTGAACACAATTCTTCCTTCATGCCTCCTACATAATACACTTGGTAAATTAGTCTGGCTTCAGAAGGCCTCAGAAGTTTGGGAGATCATATGTCACTTCTGAGATGGGTGCTCACAGCATGTGACCATCTTTCAGGCTCTCTGGTGTGCTTCCTTTGGAGGTTTGGGATGTATGGAAGAAAGTGTGAAGGAGCCCAAAACTGGGACGGGTGTCTTAGTCTTCTTGCAAATGGTTGCAGAGGAATGCTCACCTCTGAAGAGGTGTAAGATTGAGCTTTGAGAGCGAAGTGTGGAGTCTGGAGCTGTGAGGTGCTAGGGGGAAACAGGAGATGCCAGGCATTGTAGCATCCCTTCTTATGAGTTAGACAGGAGCACTTTTGAGCTGATCTGGGTTTTTTTCCTCCAAATCCTAATTTGGCAGGATCAAAACAGACCTCTATCAACACAGGATATCTTCTCTTACTCCAAAACTGTCCCTGGTTTGGGGGGAGAGGGTTTATTTTGAACTTAGTAACAAGGCGTGTTGTCTTTCTCCTGGTACTGAACATTCACCTGATGTAAGCCAGCATTACTGGAAAGAGAAGTCTGTCGGCACTTTTTTGCTTGGAGGTTCATCCAAATCATCACCTGTACTGGCTTGGTACAGCAAATGTAACTTGCCTATGAAGATAAAGTCTAAACTCTTTCCAAAACTGCTTCAGATTCTGTTTGCTTTACAGAAAGCTAATTTGATGCTTAAAGGGATGAGCTGGACTGGATTGGGAATTTAGAGCTTAAGAACTTCAGCAGAGACATCAAACCTTCCTGACTAGGAGGAAGTCCGTTAATCCTTTATGTCTGAATCCTAGCCATCTCTATTTGGTAGGTGTGGAGCAAAAGTATGGCAATTTCTAGTATGCTGGTCTGAAATTGGTTTGCTATGTGATGTTCTTTGCAGCAGCAAGGAGTATGTCTACTTGCTAGATGGGTTAGACCAAACTCGATCAATCAGCGATGTGGTCTGTCCTTTGTAACACCTCTGTTTGCAAGGAACTGCTGAAACCAGAGAAGATACTCCTATAACAGGTTTTGATAGCAAAGGTCCTTTTCCCCCTACAAGGGGGTGGGAGACCATTGACTTCTCCCTGCTTTGGCCAAAAAAAAATCCTTTTGGAGCATCTGTGAGAGTCCTGGGAGCATGGCTGTACTCTATTGGGCAACTAAAATAGTTCTGTAGATTAAGTTCAGCAAACTAGACCTATTCTGCCAGGAGTTATCAAGAGATACCACATTCCAGAAATGGCATGACTTTGAATAGATGGAAAGCGATAGAGGCAAAGATCAAAGCTGTGGTAATGATAAATGGTAGCGGCTGGCAAGAGTTCTTAAGGTCAGATATATTTGAGGCTATGTATCAGCTCCTCCAGACAAGGGTGACCTGGTAGGACTTTTGGAGGAGCCTGCATATCAGCAACACATCAGTTATCAAGGGAAATCCCTGGGATTTGAGAAGGCAATTCTGAGACTTAATGGAAAAGACTTCTTTTAGATTACTGCTGGGCTGTTACTGTCATATCTTCTCAAGCTGCTTAATTATTACCAGATATGTTGAACTGCTTTGGCTAACTTCAGGAGCTTTGAGCCTTTCTTGTGGAATTCCCTGCTTTGTTTCACCTAAGCCATAGTATAGTGCTTCATCTTAATCCCAGTACAATAAAGCGGTAGCTGTTTGAAATACAACCAGAATCCAAATTGGTCTTAAACCCAGCTGAAGCTGGGAGCCAACTTTTACTGGAATTTAGGGAGTAACGAGCAGCCAAGTTGTATTCATCCAGCTACGCAAAATTCATTAGATAAATTTGTTTTAGAAGGGGCAAGGAAGTAGCAAAAAATCTACTTCTCACTCTCTTAGAAAGCAATTGCTTGGGCATTGCTTCTTTTTCAAGAGCAGCTTCATCTTCAAGCTCAGAAGAGGCAGTGCTCAGTAAATGCTTCAGAGTGGTTTGGGATCTTAGCCCTTCTCCAGGGGTCTGACATGTTTACCTGGGAAAGTGTGTTTGGCCTGGCAAAGGATGGAGGGAAAAACCTCTCTTCCTTTACCTGACTATTGTTCAAGTTCCTTTGCCCGGTTCTGTGCCAAGATAAACTAGTAGTATGAGCAGTTGAGAGTTTTGTCTTTGAAATAATAGAACAGTTGCATAGTAGAAAAATACAGCATACCAAAGGATGACTCCGGCGGCTGTGGGCCAGTTGAGCCTCTGGTGTCTCTTGCACGCTGCTAAGCTCTCTAGGCAGCATGTGTTGCCCAGGCTAACATCTATTTTGTTTCCTCAGGGAGAAAGGTAGAAGAAAGCCAGATGGCTTTCTGTAGGCTAGGTGTGACCCACATTCTGTAATTGGACCATATGGAGACAGAGGCATATAAAGTCTGGCTGTGTTCTTTATTCCTTGTCACACAACACAGCTTCCTGCATTGTTTAAAAGCTCATCCTAAAATTCTATAGGATATTTGGGCTGAATTACAAAATCCTGAGCGTTAACTGTAGGACAGTGATTAAACCTTCTTAGTGAATACATATTTTCTGTGAAATGAATTAACAAGCCCTGTGAACTCCTACATCTTAGTGTCTCAGGCAGCATGTTTTTGACAGAGAATTTATAGCTTCTTGGTTGACAGAATAAGTTGTGGAGGTTTTTTAATGGGTGCTTTGAAGCCAGGTTTATCAAGAACTTGTGCATTAAAATGAAACCATTGAAAATTTCAACTCTAAGTAAGGAAACATTGGTGCAGCATATTCGTAAATCAATATATCACCAAGTTTTGGTTAAGGGAAACTCTTCATTAGTGGAACCAGCTTGATAGCAACTGCAGTCCTGACCATGGTTCTCCTAAGTCTTAATTTGCCCAGGAAACATGTTGTATCATTACTGGACTAATGAGCCACTTCTGTCAGATTCTGTTGGGATTGCAGGGAAACTCCATTATACAGAGGAATACTCCATTTCCAGCTGATGAATAGTTCCAGAGATAGTACTGTGCACAAACAGTATAAATATGGAAAACTTTAAAATTCAGTCTGATCTTGTTAAGATTGCTTTAAGATAGTTGTGGGGCTACTTCAGTCAATGGGATTAATTTGGAAGTGTTCCAATTAAGAATTATACTTTGTGGAGGCGGAAAAACATCTGTCAGGTCAGAACACATAAATCACAGGGTGCTCTTCAGCCTGTTGATTAAAATCAACAAAACCCCCTTTTTATCATCTTTCATAATGTGACTGCTTTTATATAATGACTATACTTTCCTTAAGGAGCATATGCTTGAAATTCATGAAACGGATGGCTAGAGGTTAGATAAACTTAAAATGGCATGTCTGAGATCATCAGGAGACCATTTCCAAGTTGAAGATTCACATGCTGAAGTACTGATCATCTGGTGAATCTTCAGCTCAAAAGTACGTAGAGAAGAAAAACACTTCAGAATTGTCCTTGACTGCCTAGAAGTAATTTAAGAAGAATACATCTATACTACAATCTCAGATGCTGCATGTTGTAGTTTCTGCATATTGTGATGGAGGCTAGTGTACAGTTTTTAAACCCTTAAAACTGAGTGAATGCTGAAATACCAGAGTAACAGTGTAAGGTATTTACTACAGGTAGCATTCATGATGTTCTCCCAGATGCCTTACTCTCCCCGTCTTTCTGTGTCCTTAAAGACAAACAATCAAAACCCCACCAAAAACCTAACTACACTTAATCAATCAAATTCTTCTGTAAAATCTCCTGAACCACTTAAGTGGTCTGACATCCTTTCTTAGTGTCTGCTTCAGTTGCAGTTTCCCGTGAAAATAAGTTTGTCTTTCCATCCCAAGATTTTTAACTTGCACTCATTAGCACGTGTGTGTTTGGGGAAGTATCACCCTTCTGAGCTCACGCACTCTGTTTCCTCGCCTGGTGCTTCAGCAGGGAAGAGCCTTTTTCACCAGACTGCTTTATGCTCAGTGTGGAGGGAGGAGATTCGGTGTAGACCAAGCGGAGTTGATAGCAGAACAAGTGACCCCTACTCTGAGGGTACTTGCTGCCTTCCCTCTGAAGGAGTGAAGGGATCCATAGTGCATGTGTGGCTTGTGATTTTGCAGAGGGACTCTGTGTAATCCTGTATGCTCCATACAGTAAGCTAGAATGTATGAGCCTGACCATGTTAGCAATGGCTATCCTATAGTTCAAGCTGTTTAAAATACAAAGCCCCTTACTCTCAGAAGGACTTTATCAAAGGATATTGCTTAATATTAGGCAATGGCTAGTTTGGCTCATGTTTTCCCCTCGTGTTCTTGCACCGTGTCTTGCAACCTATAGGTAAGATGAGAAAATTAAGAATATTCAAGTAACCCTTATGCTGGGCTGTGAAAGTCAGTGTTTTGAGCTGAAAAATCTGCTGCCTTCTGTGCAAGTACTTGGAATCTTAAAGATTCCTTAAAGGAAATAAATTGGTTTATTCTCTGGAGCAGCACAGCATCAGAATCTTCAATGCTGTCAGTCACTCAGTGCAAGCTTACTATTTAAAATAAAACCGAATTATAGTTATTAGCTCTGTTGTGAGTATGGCTCAGTTTATACTTGCCCTTCCTGCAGTGATGGAGAAAATAGCTGAGGATTGCTGTGGAATAGGGGTTTACACTTTTCTTCCAAAAGGTTGTGTTCAAAACTGAAATTACCCTATTTTCCCTCTTTGATTTTGGAATAAGCTTTGGATGTGCATTTGTCTGCTGGTGTAGCCGGTAAAACTGCTAACATCTTTTTTAAATTATTTTTTCAGGGAGTGGGCAGTTTCTCCTTACCTACTAATGCTGTATTCTCTCTTTACAGACTGCCGTTGATGTTTTTAAGAGGATAATTTTGGAGGCAGAAAAGATCGATGGGGCAGCTTCACAAGGGAAGTCTTCATGCTCAGTAATGTAATTCCACTGCAAAACCTGAAAACACTGGGAATACATTCTACCTGAAGAAGCAAAACTGCCCATTATCTTTAAGGATAAACTATGCTTCTTTTTTTTTTTTTATTTTTATTTTTTTTTCTTCTGTTAACCTGAAAGATAAACAGTTGGTTTGGAGCCTTTCCCTTCAGATTATGTTAAACTCTGACTCCTGTGCAAATGGCTTCACTTCCATTTTCAAATTTTAAGCAATCATATTTTCAATTTATATATTGTATTTCTTAATATTATGACCAAGAATTTTACTGGCATTAATTTTTCAGTGTAGTTTGTTGGTTAGAATAATCATCAAAATGATGCATATTGTTACACTACTATTAACTAGGCTTGGATATCAGTGTTTCTTTGTGTTAAATGTATACTTGTAAATAAAATAGCTGCAAACCTTAAATGCTCTGTTTATAACGTTTTGTTGATTATTCCGTATCAACTTTTTTTTTGTATGAAAAATGTTCACCTGCTGACCTTAAGAGGAGGCGTGAGATCCTTGGAGCCAGTGGATGGTTTGACTATTGCTCGGGAAGTTGTTTGCGAGTGATCCCAACCATTTTTTGCTGCTAGAACTCCCGGCTGGCCAAGTAGCTCAGCTGTGCTTTGTGCTCGTTCGTGGGAAGGAGACACAAGTGAAGTGACACCTTTGATTTGGAGGGGAAGGTTTGGGTTTTCAGTCAGACAACCTGCACTGTATTTTTCCTCTGTAACCTGTTAAAGAGTTGTGGAGTAAAGGGTGCGCAGATCTGTCCCAAGTAAGGGGCCAGCATACACCTGTGCTACAGACTGTTCACATGGACTTGTAACTAGGAGTGCTGTCAGGATGGAGTGGATTTATCCAGGTCACAAATGTAGACTTGCTAAGAAAACAGAAATGTCATTTAAAATAAATTGCACGTCGTGAACAAATTGATGTGGGGTGTTTATGATGCATTCCTGTATTTTTTGCATCTGGATAGCACTGATAGAGGTGAGTGGTGTCCTGGCACATGGCCGTTCACAGTGTCGGGGTCCCAGCACACCTCTGGGCAGCTTCTCCGAACCAGTTGCAAGTTTTTGCTTGGCTTTTGGACTAGGGGCTTAACAAGCTTTAGTGTCTTAAGTCTGGAAACAAACTACTTCAACTATGTATTTTTAAAAAAATGTGCAGTTGACCTACTTTGTGTTTAAAAGCAAAACAAAACCACAAACAACAACAAAACAAATGAGGCTGATTTGGGGAACAGTTAATTAAATGAAGTGTTTCTCTTGCATTTTTGTGTCCATTTGAAAATTTAATTTCTGGCAGGAATAATATGAAAGGGAAACTTGCAGTGTTTTTGCAACCAGAATTAGCTTTTGCATTTTGGTCTCTGCTGAAAGACGCAAATTTAGCATGTCTAATTTCTTCATTTCTTGTACAATGGTTCCTTCATATTATATAGAAAATGGTCTAAAGCCCTCAATTAACAGTGTATGTAGAAAAACTTACTACTTTCTTTTGTCACCATGATATTAACTGGCTTCCTGGCAAAAAAAGTTGCCTTCTTTTCCCCTCCATTTAGGATATTTCCCAAAGTTTCTGAAAACTCCTTTCTATTACCTGAATTTTCACACCCTGTGTCACATACAGGTTCTGTAGCTGGGTGATTGTCATCTATGACAGATTGCTGAAGTTCAGCAAAGTTGGAGTGCTCATTCAAGGAAACCAGTATGTGCCTTGATTTCAGAACCAGACTGATCTGGGGCTGTGCAGTGGGTTTCCTTCACAAGAACCTGCAACAGTGGAATGAGGGTAGTTTGGCTGATAATGAAGTTGCTGAGGATTTGGAAAATGGTGTGTGGAACACAGGAACAATATGCATCTGTTTGGTAGTATCCTTCATTGGCTAATCATGAGGTGATAGATGACTTGTTGCATGACCAGATTCTGTGGCATTGCATCATGGACACAATGTTATGTGGTCTACATCACATGGTAGAAGTTCTGGAATACCAGAAACCTCAATGACCACATTTACTCTTTTTTTTTTTTTTGTAAAGTAATGGCTGCATGTGTACTGGTGATCAATCTAAAGCCTGAGATAGCTGCGGCATTGGTGCTTGAGGTGTGCCAGCTGCTAAGGCTTTAGAGGAGATGGATGAGGAAATGTGCAACTTGATAGTCCTGGGCTAATCAAGGTCCTACCTTCCAGGGGTGAGGCTTTTCATGGGGGGCTTAAAGGCAAGTGCAGGTTCTCTGGAAGATTTGCAATGGGAACTTCCAAGACTTCACATACATGTACTGCTCTTGCATTTTCTGTAATAGCTGATGAATTGAATCCATCGACGTATGTTGTTTCCTTTCTACTGTTGCTGGCTTGTCCAGTAAGAAATGTAAATTATTCCACTTGTCCAAGCTTTTCTCTGCTAATAAGATCTAAAGACCAGCCATATGCAAGTCTTGGAGTTTTAATGAAATGTACAGTCAAGTGTGATCAGTGAACTACTTGTCCTTTGCTGTACAGAGACTTCAGTTGGCTTCTCAGCACCCTCCAGCAGTTGGAGTCTAATGGAGGCTGGGGCAGCCTCATGCTTCCTTATACTGACTTATGACTTGGCACGGGTTAGGCTCTTCACTGTGAGAGCCCTAAAACGGGGTGGTGGGCAATCTTGGAAGCCCTGTGTTATGTACAGAAGCAAGAAGTCGGTATCTAGCAAACTGCTGCTTGCCTGGAATTGATGAATTTCTACAGCCTTGTCTGGGAGCTGCCCTGATCCTTTAGAGGCTCCTGGAGGATTGTGATAAGTGGTGCATGGATTAAAAGGTAAGTCATGAAGGAAGTTCTCTGGCCCAGGCTAGAAAAAATTTGCTATACACTTAATAGGGCCCAGCCTTATTCTTAAGGGATGATCATTGGCAAAGATGAAAGTGCAAAGATCCTTTTCCTGTTGAGGAAACGAACAAAATTTAACTACCATAAGTCAAGTTAAATTCCCATTGACTTGCGTGGATTTAAAATGTGCTGTTCTGGAAATGACTCCTGCTTTGCTTGTGCTCCTGTCCAACTCCTTGCTTTGTTGCGTGAATACTGAGAAACCTCACGGTATCCTGAGCCCAAGAGACTGAGTCTGCCCATCTCCCAGCCTGCCACGCATGGAAATGCTGAGGACGAGGAAAGCGGTGGGGCTGGCGCAGCTCAGCAAGCAGAGGATGGGCTGCAGGCAGAAAGTGGATAAGTGATCCTTCCTTTTCCTTTTTTTTCTATGTGTAGCAAACTTTATCCCTGCCAAATTAACTCCAGAAGAGGAAAGACTTGGAGACAAGCCTGCTTTGGGTCTGTGGAGTCTTTTGCCTAACGCTTCTTCCCAGCTTCTGCAAAGGGTTGGTGAATGCACGCTGGAGAAGAAAAAAGCTGGAAAAGTTTTTTTACTGCTGCCTTATGTCTGCAGTAGCTGTATTGTAGTATGTGGACCAGGCAGCCTTATGTTGTTCCTCGACCAAGGGCAGAGGAGTGTGGGCTGAAACTGGACTTTGCTGAGGAAGTTCTTGCAGCGTTGGAGGCAATGGTGAAGACTTTAGGCTTTCCATTTTCTAGTTTCTTTGAACAGAAAAGTTTTTATGTCCAAACTTGCACCCTGGAAGTGATGAAGGACAACTTTTGCAGTTACCCTTGTTTCTGACACAGGTGAGTGTAAAACATCCAGCTGGGTCTGTCCCAACTTGCAGCAATTTCCTTTGAAGTACAAGATGGGCAGCAGCCTGAAATGAGAAGGGTGGCCTACATCTACCCTTTGTAATGGGTACGTATTTTTTTGGTTTTACCTTCTTCAAGAGAAATGTGTAATCTTACACCTTTGTTGCTAAAGAATTTGTGCTGCTGCTCCGTGCAGGTGTCACCAGCTGCTGTGTGCAGCGTGGTGCAAGCGCGGTGCAGGTGGTGACGATGCAGCCGGGCTTGCTGGGCTTACCCTGCTAATTGGCACTGCTGTGCTGTAGCCTCTTGAGAAGGAGAAATCAACAGGTTTTAATTAGTCCTTATGTAATCAGTACTGCTCATCTTCCGAGCATCTTGTTAATACTACTTGCTAATCTTCACAACCTCATCTAATAAGGTCAAAATTACTCCCCTTTGACAGCTGGGGAGCGGGAATGAGAACCTTTGCACAGATGCCTTCAACTCGTTATGGGCACAGGGGAAACATGGCTAAGCCAGGTCTGGGTGATGGGTGACCTCAGCATCCAGCTTTTTCTTAGGTGTCCTATTTCCCTACTGGAACCTTTCTCTTTTGAAATAAGATGAAAACTGAAAGGATTTCACGCAAAACCCTGGGCTTGCTGATGTTTTCTAAAAGGAAATCCAAGTCCTATCTCCGTCAGATGCTTACTGAGATGTGCGGTGAGCTGCAGTGGTGCTGATCATAAAGCAGAATATTGCTGAAAACAAGCTTTTACAGATTTTTTCAATATCTATCTCTGCAATGCTGCTAATAAATATTTGGCTAAACCTGACCAGCAGGTCCCAACTCCAAGGTGAGGAGCTATTTTTCCTAGAAGGAACCTGGCCAGATCTGAACTGTTATTCTGTGACAGGGTTTGCTCAGGCAGCATGTGGTGTACCCAGGCACTGGAAATGGGTTAATCACCAGCGGAAATCGGTGCTTTGGCAACTGGTGTGAGGTGGGCTAGGTCTTAAGCAACATGGATTTAATATAGAAACTCTGCCTTGAGTCTTAAGGATGGCTTCTCACTCTGTTGCTGCTCTGAAGTGGCCCACAAGATGTGCTCGTCCTTTTCAGCAGCAAGCCAAAAAACCTTCCATGGTTGTTCCATACCTAATGAGCTAGAAGTATTTCATACTGAGGTATGCGAAGAAATCTGTGAGCTTTTTAAAGCAAGATAGTGTTTTGAAAGCCCGGGGATACGGATGTTTCCTGTGCCTGGTCTTACGCTGCTTTGCAAATACTAAAAGCTCCTCCAGAAGCTGAAGCGTGGCCCTTTCAGAGGATGCGGTGTGAATCCTTGGCTGTTGCTCACGTAATTATTACTTGTGTGGGGTTGTACTGGCCATAGTAGGTACCTCTGAGCAGAATGCTAATCCTGCTCAGCCTCTGCTAAGAAATATTCCTGTTAGCATTAGCGAGGTCACTCCCAAAGATTGACCTCCAGGCATCACGCCCTGCTCTCTTGAAATCTCTGTGTCACAGAAGGAGCAAGTTTGACGTCTTCCTACCGTAACTTGGGTCATTCGGCGGCAGCGTCCTTCTGCCAGCACCACCTAATGCTGCAGATTATTGCTGGGCGTATTGCTGGGCTGGACATGTGTGATGGCCAGTGTCTGCTGAGCTGCACGGAAAAATCACCACCATAAAGTAACAGCCCATGGAAAGAGGTGGTGGCATCTCACGGCTGCGTTTTGAAAACCACCCAGCCTGGGCTTATTTATGCCAATGTAGCTTTGCTCGCAATCCCTTGGTGTGTCATGGCAATAGCTTTGTAAGAGGACAAGAGCTGTGTCCAGATCCTGTGTGTAGGTGCGATGCGGGGAGGAGAGCGGGGTGGTGGCCAGGAGCCACCACTTTTATCCATGCAGGTTGTTTTTGTCCTGGGTGGTTGAGTTCTGGTTTCTAGCATGGCTGGGTCTATCTCTGTGACTAGTGTTGGCACCGACAGCATCCTGTGGCATCGAGTCCTTCCAGCCCCTGTTTTGTTGGAGACATAACTGCAGGGTTACAAATGGACTTGAAACCAGCCTTGGCCATCTTGCATGGTTGAGGTGTTCTGTTTTCTCACCCCCCTGGTTCTGACCTGGAGTCGGAGCAAATTGTCTCTGACCGCCGCACTCCTCGGCCTCGCGGCAGCAAAGGCAGGCAGGGATAGCACAGCCCGGAGCCGTCCCTGCTGACGTCAAGCCCGATTTCACTCCCTCGAAACCAAGACGTGCAAAAAATATCTCAAGACTTTGGGGTTTTGTCTGTTAAAGCCGAACGCTCGAACTTGTAAATTCATGTTTCCAATGCTTCATCCTTTAAACAGCCACAGCCAAGGAAGGCTGCCCACGACCCTGTTAGTGTGGGGCACCATGATGGGATGTGATCCTGCACCTGGGCATGAGCAGGAGGCAAGGTCTGCCCCAGCATCGCGTGCCTGAAAGGCTGCTAGTGGCCACAGGCTTCTCAGGCTGCTGTTTTCTCTTCTATTGGCAGCCTTTCCATCCTTTGCAAGGAATTAAAGGGGTTTGTCCAGGAATTATGATTTGCCATTCTTCAATATTCTTTTTTCCTCACTGTTTTCCTTTTTTCTAGAGATGGGTCTTTTGTTGTTTCATATCTTTCATGTGGTTTCTCAAAGAAATGAGAATAAAGTTGTCACACCCTCTTTCTATCTCTCCTAAAATAGCTTTTGAACCTGTTGGACAACTTCTAACAAATCTAACAGCCAGGCACAAGTCTCAAATACATCAAGTTCCTGCACATTTAATTAAAGCTTGCACCTTAGGAGGAACAGGAAAATCCCATCATGAGACAGAGCCGGAGGAAACCAGGCTTTTGCGGTTCTGTAAAAACCTCCTCCTGCGGTAGTGTTTGCTTTACTGGGTACTTTAGGGCCAGTTTGTCATGGATGCTGTGGGTCTTCCTCTCCAGGCACCGAACAGCTCATGGCCAACGCAAAGAGCACGTGGGCTGTTATGACACCAATGGATGGGAGAGTTGGGTCCCAACGCCAATGACGGGGCCACCTCGTCACCCTGGTGCTCCCAGCCGTGACTCAGAAGAGGGACACATCTCCTCCTTCCCTCCCAGGGCACTAAGTACAAGGCCATGGGGAAGGGCTGGTTTTGGGGATGCCACTAATGCCCCCTGCCCTGGCTGCCGCTCTTCCAAGTGGGACTTTCTATGCGCTGTTACTTTTCTCACACCATCTGGTGACTAATTTAGCACCTAGAAAATAACACCAGCATTTCAATGAGGGTTTGGGTAAGGTTTTTTTTTTTAATTCAGTGAGGCGTTTATTCATTATTTCCCATCTTCCATCAGAACATATAAACGTAAACAACATTTCTGTGATGCCGGGGCAGGTTTACCTGCATCAGCTGAAGGATGCATTTCTTCTCCAAACACAACATGCCACCTCCCTCCTCCTTCCAGCGCATCCCAGTCAACGCGACGTCTTCCACCTCAGCCTACGTGTGCGTGCACACGCGCTTATTAACTTTTATATCTTAATTGAAAGGGCGGCATACGTTTAAGCCTTAATAATGACATCCTTTCTTCCCAAACGGTCTTTAATCTTGAAACGAAGTGGTGAACCAAGGCAGCAGAGCGGGGTTGCTGAGCGAGGCTGCTGGCACGTGCGCAGACGGGAGCAACCTGCCAAGAAATGAGTTTTTAGGGTTTGGATTTGAAGCGTGTGCCTGATCGTCTGGAGAGCGGAGTGGCGGTGGCAGGGGGAGGTGACAGGGGCCCCATGGGTGATGAACAGGAGGATTTGATGAGTAGGAGCTGGGTGTGAAGTCTCTTCCAGAGCTATTAAATAGCATAAAAGGCAAATCTCCTTTTAACACGGTACCCTGGTATGTCTCTGCGTGTTGGTCCATGGGCCAGCCCCTTTATCTCTTCCTAGCCTGGCTCATTACTATAAAATGATGGGGTTTATGGGTTGGGGGTTTCCCTTGCTATTTGCCCTGAGAATAAGACTGTTAAAGTCTCTGGATGCTCTTATATGGAATATGAAGCAGCTTTTACTTGGGCTGGTATTTGAGGTGCCAGATTCTGAAGCCGTAATTGCAGCTATATGGGAAATATTATGTTACGGTCAACAGTATGGCTTAAAAAAATCCCTCTAATCCTGACTTATACCTGTGTCTTGGTGCTTCAGTGCTGAAAGATCAAAACATTCATAAAAACGACTCGTTGGTGGCTTTGAGACCGATCTTTGTGCTTCAGAGGGGATTAGGTCCTTGGCTTTTGAAGATGCTGTTTAAAGAGGTTTGAAGGTTGAATGAGGAACCATTGCTTTGACGGATGGAGTGCAATGTATTATTGGTGAGGAGTCTTCCAAGAATGCTTGCTTTTGGCTGCCGCACTGCAATAGGTGAGAAGCTAGGAAAAAACAATAAAAAGAAGCAAACCCAATACAGAGAAAATACATGCCATGCTTAGAGATGCTGCTGTTTCCATATTTACTTCTTGTCTGCTCTAAAAAAAGAGGATTAAAAAGGAGAGAAAAAAGGGAAAAGGGGGGGGGGGGGAGAATTTCTTCAAAAAGGAGCAGTCAATGTGCACCGCTAATCGACCAAAGCCCTGCCAAGCAAATCTTTTGTCAGATCGTCTGCCCAAAATCAAAACCCCGGACTCAGCAGGCCCCGTTACTGGTGGTTCTGCCTACGAAGCAGGAAAGCGTAAAGCCCCCCATTCCCACTGCTTTGTTAAAAAGCCCTCACGACACCAGCCCCAACTCCCCCCTCCCGCTGGCTGCTATATAGCGGGGTGTCCAACGTTTCTGTCCATCGCAGTTTTGGTTTGGCTCCTGCTTTTGGTCTTGGATAGCAGCCAGCAGAAAATGTCTCAATACTCAGGAAAAGTAAGTAATGACCCAACCGCTTCCCTTTCAGCCTGGGACCGGAGAGCCTGAGCATCCTCCGGGTTGAAGGAGTAAGTTAGGATAATATTGCGGAGGATGCGATGTGAGTGGTGATACCGGGAGCAAATTTGGTAGTAGGGACGGGGAGGGTGCGGCAGAAGGAGCTGCGTTTTGGGAGCTGAGTTTCCTGTTTAAACATTCCTGCTGGAAATATGTGTGAGCAAGCACGAGGCGGCGAGAAGTGTCGTAAATGCGGGATGCGCCGCTTTCCCAGAAAAACAAATACGGTTCTTAGGAAAAAATGCCAGTGATGCCGTGCTCCTCTTGCTGGAAAGCAGCTAAAAAAAAAACAAAACAAAAAACAAAACAAACCCAAACCATCCTAAAACGATGCATCTGCAAGAGATTCCCATCTGCTCAAAATGGGGCTCTGGCTGTGCCCCTGCTCCTCACTGCCAGCCTGTTCTCCTCCCTCCCCCAGATCACTTTCTACGAAGGCAAATGCTTCACGGGCAGAAAGCTGGAGGTCTGCGGCAGCTGCGGCAGCTTCCAGGACCGAGGTTTCCTCAACCGGGTCAACTCCATCTGTGTCCAGAGCGGGGCTTGGGTCTGCTTCGATCACCCCGATTTCCGAGGGCAGCAGTACATCCTGGAGCACGGCGAGTACCCCGATTTCTATCGCTGGAACGGCCGCAGTGACCACCTGGGCTCCTGCCGGCCCGTCGGGATGGTGAGTGGATGCCGCTCGCATTTCGCTCTCCCGGCTGGAGCATCGGTGGGACGGAGCTGCCGTTGGGCTTTATTTTCCCTGAAACTTGTGAAAAAGCGTAATAAAAATCTGCGCTCTTTAGAAATAATACATCCTGTTGAGAAGGAAATAGTCTCCGAGGGAAGGTTTGTCCCCCCTTGGAGCGGTCTGCACAAGCCGCAAAGCCGAGTCGCGGTTTCCCGTGCCTTCCGGGACACGTTGCTTTCCTTCCGTGGCATGACATGCAGCGGCTTTAACGGGATGAGATTTTTCCCGTGGTTTTTCAGATGAGGTGGCAAGGTCCTGCCGGCGTTATGTGCTTTTTTTTACTGTGAGTTGCTATGAAATACAGGGGAATTAAGAAGGGGGTTCGTTGCCCAAGGCAAGTTTGAGCCACAGCAGCCGTGGCTCCCCACGATCCCGGAGGGGGAGCGTGCAGCCCAAGGGCTTTCCGAACCAGACCTATGGGGCAGCTGGGCTGCTCCTGGCAAATTTTAGCTGAATTCTCTGCTGTTGCAAACCCCCTCCAGTAATCCTAAACTAAAACCGATTTTTTCCCCATACTAGATAGCCCTTCCCTTATGAAGCTTTTAAAAGCACCACCCAGAGGAAGGTTTAATTGGAAAGATTAAAAAGTAGCAAAATAAAATGAATCTGGGTTAGGTCTTTCCATTTGCCTCTTCTATCACTGATGACCCCTGGGGCAATGATGAACCCACTTGGAGCTGGTGGGGTTTCTCGCTGGCCCCAAAGCTGCTTTTTTGGTACAGCGGTGCGTTTGTTTCAGGTTTGTAACATCCTCCCCAAAGCATCTCTGCGGTCTGTACAGGGAGGGATGCTCTGCCCTGGGTCCTGGAGCCCGGCCAGTATGAGGACGTGCTCCTTCTTCCCTGGCCCGTGATTTTCCCTGTGAGATGCCAGCGAGTGTTTTAAGGCATTTCTGCAGCGCAGATTCCAGGAGGAATGTTTGCTCAGGCACGGTATCTGTTCGGCTGCTGCCGGCGGCCGCGTGCTGTGGGGTTTGGCATAGCAGCCCAGCCTTCTTGTGCGTTGACGTTGTTTATTTGAAAAATGCATTTAAGTATTCTTTGAATTCTGCTTAAAAATATCCTTTCAGCTTGTTTGGTCCAAAATATCTATGCTGCAGGCTGCAGAAATCTCCCCAGGGGATTTTATATCATGTCACCCTCAAGTCCTCATGCAGCACTGATGATGCTAGGAAGTTTTCTTTTCTTTTCCTTTTTTTAATTTTCCCTAAAGAAAGGCACAACATGTCCCATCAGGAATAGCAGCTACATGTGAACTGGAGGCAATGTAAATTAGTTTAGGGGAATAGTCTAACATCTTTGTACATTCTGGATATATACCTTTTCTTGCTATATAAGTGCATGGAGGGCCAGGGCTGTAGCTGATGCTGTATTTGGGATGGAGGGTTTGTGGGCCGCTGGGGAGGATCTTCAGATGGGCAGGGGGCTACGTGTACCTGAGCACAACGCATCCCCTAAGCAATGTGTTAGCACGTGGATGGCAGCTGTAGGAAAGTGCAGCTGGGTGCGGAGAGGAGGGTTTTCTGGCTGCTTTTCTGGTTGGTGTGGTGTGCTGGGAGGTGGCACGAGTTTGTGCGTGCTCTGTGCATGCCAGCACTGGTGTGTTGGACTGCTTTTCACATTCCCCTTCCAACACTTCCATCTTCCATCTTCCTTTTTGTCTTATAAAAGCCGGGGAAATAATTTGCTGCTTTTTTTTTTTTTTTTTTTTTTGGTTGATTCGAATCCCTTTGTCCCCAGCACGGCGAGCATTACAGGATTGAAATATTTGAGGGGAGCCATTTTAGCGGTCCCAGCCTGGAGCTGACGGAAGATTGCTCCTTCCTGCAGGGACAAGGCTGGGACAAGACCTGCATCAACGCCCTCAAAGTGTACGGGGACGGCGCGTAAGTAACCGCGTGTGTCCCAGCATGCAGCCGCTGCGGTGCTCCCTGCCCTGTGCCCTTTGTGCCCAGCACCGCAGGGGAGCGAGGAGGCTGCAGGGACTCCCCCCATCATGGAAAAGCCCGTCGATGCTGGGGGGACGTGGAGAAAGCCTGAAGATCTGAATTCAGCCTATGGTTTAAAGGTGAACTTTGGTGCCTGCCCATTGAGAGCTGCTTCAAGGGGGCATGAATTTTGGAGGGTGGCTGCTAAGCACAAGCTACAAGAGCTCTGAGACACCTTTTTAAGGTGTATGAAACAAGAAGCCTAAGACCACCTTTTCTTTCTTTCTTTTTTTTAAATGTTTCTGTCCATGTTTCCAACCACTTTTTTAAAATCCACGCAGAGTATTTTGGGGAGGGTGGTTGGATGGCTCCAGGTGATGCAGGTCAGGGCTTTTGCTTTGCAAGTGGCTTCTCCAAGGCTTGCTGCAATACCAGAAACCTCCTCCTTGGACAGCAAAAATGAGGCAGCGGCGTCTCGCCTTAAAATTAAATCCTGCCTCTGAAAGACAGGGGCAACTGTGATGGTGATGCGCAGCCACCCCAATGGGGGTTTTTGGTCACCCTCGGTGTCCCGTGAACCCGCTTTGCAGACATGTTACTGATGCTCAGCCCCATCCTCCTGCCCCTGCAGATGCTCTTAAAAGCCTTGGCAGGATGGCAGCTTTGCCTTTTTCTTGCTGTCGGGTGCCAATTTGCATTTTCTCAATGGTGTCGGTCCTTCTTATGTTTTTTCTCTTGTTGTGAAATGGGTTGTTATCTGGCCGTCTCCCCTTTCCTCTGTCCGACAATTGTATTTTCACTGCAAGTGCGCTGGGAGCAGGGGAATGCCATAAAATCCTCCCAGAGCCAGGCAGAGGGTGGCTGGAGCAAGACACGGGGCAGAGGGGAGCCCCTGCAGAGGAGGGAGCACAGAAACGCTCTTCTCCACCTGTCCTGGACTGGATATTGCGCATCTCGCCTGTACCCAGTGTGGGACGTTGGACCCTCTCTGTCCAACAGCAATTGTTTCCCAGAATAGGAAAAAGGTTGTTGCCATCCAAGCCTGTGACATCTTGACAGCGAGTGTCCTGCAGGACCCTTTCTGATTCAACCAAGACCTCCCCTCTTCCAAAAAAACAGGCTTATGATCAGGCAGTAGCTGTTCATTAAAACTAAGGAGCAGAGCTACCAGCTCCCGATGAGAAGAAATGGCTGGAGCCCACCAGAGACTCTGTTAGTGCCGAGCATTTGAAGCAAAAGGCATTTGACTATCAATGCTATAAAGCCAAGAGAGAGCCTGTGAGTGCTCTGGCAAGAGCTTTAGGGCCAATTATTTACCACATGTGTCCCTGTAGCAGAGCCTGGAGCTTGAGAAATTGGGAAGCTGCCCAGAAACTTTCAAGCACTTAAATTTTTCAGATTGATTTTCCCCCTCCCCTGTAAAATACGTAAGGGGCACAAAACTTGCTTTCCCTCGCAAGGGAGCCTAGACTGTTTATGTTAACATTACATGACTTCTCAAAGGCTTCGAGTAGTGATAAAAAAAATAGAAAAAAATAAAATGCTGAGTGGAGCGTGGTGAGGAAACTTGCGGAGTTTTGTAGCATTACATTCAGACCCTGGGAACATGGTTGTTACAAGCACATCAAAGGGTCTGTAAGAGGCCATTAAAAGGCAGGATGGAGCAGAGGGACCTGCTGGCTCCGGACTGCAGGAGGAGAGAGGGAAGGAGGAGATAGGGCAGCGGAGAGGTGAGACCAGGGAGGAGAAAGGGACACTACAGCACTGCTTTTCTCCTTCAGATAGACCATATAAGCCCAGATGACCGCAGAGGTGCTGCAGGTGTAGCTAGTGCTGGGCTCAGCCCGGCAAAACCCTCCCAGGACCCATCCCAGGACCATTTGGGGAGCAGAGGAGAGGGGATCACCG
The DNA here is from genome assembly GCF_947461875.1 of Haliaeetus albicilla. Taxonomy (NCBI): domain Eukaryota; kingdom Metazoa; phylum Chordata; class Aves; order Accipitriformes; family Accipitridae; genus Haliaeetus; species Haliaeetus albicilla. The sequence continues at coordinate 73,619,102 of NC_091484.1, forward strand.
GAGACGAGGGGAGTTTCAGCCACAGGCTGTCTCCAGCACATCCCCAGCCTGAAAGCGGGTCTGGTTTACCCTGTGCATGCTGAAAGCAGGTGTAAAGCAGGGTCCTCCTGAGCTCCCTGCCCGCCAAATTCTCGCTTTGTGATTTTCCCCCTTAATTCCCGCAACGCGACATCCGTTGGATGCAAAAATATTTGCTTCCCCTTCAAAATCCACGGATGGTGTCACGTGCTGTTAAAAAGCTGTTGCCTGCACTTGTGGGGATGGCCGTGCCTGCGGGAAGTGATGATGGATCAGCTGGAAACACGAGAATGGAGAGAAACATCTGCTTTTGGCATGGTGAGTGGTGGGACTGAGGGTGTCCAGCACCTTCCCCGCTGCCCTTTTGGGGCTGGCGACTGCTACCCCACACAGCCAGGAAGGGTGATGGTAAAGCTGTTAAAACCATGCTGGAAATGAGATTGCTATTTCGGAGCAGTTTCGAGATGTTACCGCCTCCTTGGAAGCTGTTGCGGTTTGCGTGGCGAGCAGCTTTGCCCGTCCCACGGGCAGAGCCAGCTCCAGTATCACATATGGTATCATCTGGTTTTAGATGAAGATGTGCGCTTCTTGTCCTCCCTTGTGCCTCAGCAACTCCACAGAGGATTGGTTAGAAAATACAACTTTAAAAAGCTGAATTTGTTTTACAGTCCAGGAGAGAATACGCCAAAAAGGGCTTTTCTATGCTACAGTGACATAACTTGAAGGAACCAGACCAACCATTTATTCTGCTGAAGCATTTACAAGCATTTGGTAGATGTTCTGCAGTCAGGCTGTGAAATATCAACCAGAACAGGTACCCAAACATCGCTGCTCAATAAACCTTACATCTTTCTCAGCAGAGGCAATAGCTGCTCACGGCACTGCTCATGTCCTACGTGGAGAATAAGTGACCTCGAGCCCTACGGAAAGCATCCCACTTGGTTCAGGCTGAAGCTGCAGTGCTCCCCTGCTAGTTTTTCAGCACAAGCAGCCAGTTTTGGCTTATAAGGCTTGAGCTGGTTCCATGCGAGTTTTATTCTCATGTCCTTTGGGTTTATGTGCTAATGAAACACAGCACTGAGATGTTTGAGGGCTGCATGCTATGTGCCTGGATCAGCTCTCCCATGCTGGGCTTGAGGACAGGATCATCTTTTTTTTGTTTTCTGGGCTCCTGACTGACTTGATTTCCTCTCTCACTGATGGTCTCAGAGAACGTAAATTTTAGGCAATAAAGGAACAGCTAAGTAAGCCATACAAGTCTTCACTCATCACCTTGCACTGCCAATACACTTCACTCCCATCTTTCTGCTATTCCTTTTATTCCTCTTTTTTGCAGCCTTCCCCTAAGCAGAGGGACAAGCTGGTGGGTTCTTATCACCACACCAGGTCATGCAGTCTGCTTCCATCTACCCCAAGGCCTGTCCCATTCCCTCAATGCGACTGCGCAGACACGTCAACCGTGTGTCTGGAGAGAAACGCAGAACTCTTGGGAAAGGCAGTGACTATGAGGGGCTGCTCTACCCCCTGCACTGCCCCCAGGGTCCACCAGCTGTTGAAAGATGCCCTAGAGCAGAGCAGAGCTGAAAGATCCACCATGACCTGGTAGGCCAGCAATGCCCTGTGAATATCCCTGTCCTACCACCATGCAGTATTTTCAATAACGTTAGGTATTCTTAGCAGGAGGGAGTGATTGGAAGGTGCTGAAAATAGGACTGGGAGCTCTCCTCAGGAGTGCTTGAGGGAGGGGTGGTGAGCTGATGGAGAAAGAGGCCCATGATTGTCCAAAAATATGGAGAGGTGCATATAAGCTGAAGGAATGGGGTAGAAAAGGAAGCAAGCCATGCATGTCATATGAACAAGGCTGGGGTGTGTATCTAGAGGAAGAGGATAATTTTATAAATTGTTCTTAATTAAGCTGAAGAGCTGAGCACGCTCTCCAACACTGCGCATCAGGTTATGTGATGGTGGGGGACGGGACATGGCTTCAGAGCAATCTGCTGTTACACTCATATGAGCAGTGGGCAGCCTTCTCCACGTGCTGCAAAGTGAGCTTCAGAGGAAAAGTCTGAGGATGACTTTGTAATTCTGGTTCAGATATACACTGGCTGCAAAAAGTGCTAAAGAATGGAACTTGTTTGTAGGAAACGCTCGGGATCCGAATGCCTTGGCTGAGCACACTGCAGCGATGCTGCAGAAAAGGGTTGTGCAAGCGCGGGCAGCAGGGTGGAGGGGGGCACCAGGCAGGCACGTGCTCAACGTGCCAGCCGTATCGGTGCACAGGCAGGTGGGAGAAGGGACCCACCACAGTCCCACCTGATGTCCTCTCAGGAACACAAAATAAATCCAAATATGTCAAGGAGTCTGTAAGGTGGCTCGTCTAAATACCCTAACCTTTTGCCTTTTTTTGTTTTTTTTTTAAGTAATGCCCGTGGGTGGCTGGTTTTATAAACAGCTTTTTTTCCCTAGGCCTCCAGCTTTTTGCTCTGGGTCAGACTGATCTGAGTTCACCAGCTGTTGTCTGACCCCAGAGGCCCAGCAGTCTTTGACCCATCCAGTACTTAAAAGAGTTTCTCCCTGGAAATCCCACATACAGTAGGTCTCAACCCCAATGTCACAGCTGAATTCCTGCCAAGAGACAGACCACAGAAACCAAATGGAGGATTGCATTTGTGCTCTGCTGTCGTTGCTGAGCCCATAGATGTGACAAGCAGCAGAGATCCATATAAAATCCTTAAAAACATTGGGAAGAGACAAACAAGGCAGAGATGAGCAGTTCAGCAATGATGGGGTGACTAAAACTCACTAAAACTATCAGACCAATGGCAAAACCTGGTTAAAAAGCATGGAGGATTTAAATAGAGGAAAGAGGTGACACTTGTGGCCACGTTAAGATCATGGCACAGTGTGTATCAAAGGGGTAAAGGGAGAGAAGAGCAGTGAAATTTGTCCCTCTTGACCATCAGAATTGCTCCTGACTTGAAGACCTTCAAATGGAGAAAGGTGTAGCCAAGCTAGGTGAAGAAGTCAGGCATGCCAAAGTCACCAAGGTTGTTGAGTGTTGTATCTATTTGACTGTATTCCAAGGGAAAGTTGTAGTTAATGCTGGACATACAGATGAAGTGAAGATAACTGAGCCAAGTCCTGCTCTCTGTTGGAAAGCATCAAATAGAGGCCACTGAGAATTACTAGCAAAGAGAGAAATTATTAGATGTGATTCCCATCATAGCTAATGAGTCAGTTCAAAGAGGTAAAACATCCTTCAAGCATTGCACGTTTCTCCTTACAGTCCAAAATGGGTTTATCCAGGTGCTGAGGGGACTCATGTCCTTTAGCACTATCAAATGCTATTAAATTGTTTCTGTTGCACATGGTAAAGCTCAGAGAGATCCATTCCTACAGCAATGTGAAGTGGGCTGCACCTGGTCCCAGGCTTCATTGCTGGTGTAACCCAAAACAACTTCTTCTAAAGGCAAGGTCCATTCTGGCTGTGGATAATTGCCAGGCTATGCTGGAAATGGGGGGAAGCACCAGCAGTTGATTCCACCAGGGGCATTTTTGTGCACAGGATGGGACCAGGACTGCAGAGGGACCATCAGGCCCCAGTATTTTGCAGAACTGCAGTGCCTAAATGCATCTATTCAATGTGGGCGTAAGGCCACCTTGCATGACCACGCTGTTGGGACCTAAGTAACCCTCCCTTTCTGCCCAGGTGGGTGCTGTATGAGGAGCCCAACTACCGAGGCCGTATGTACGTGGTGGAGCGGGGCGAGTTCAGCAGCTTCAATGCGTGGCAGGCACGCAGTGCGAGCGTCCAGTCCATCAGAAGAGTCATCAACTACTTCTAGCTGAGCTTTCATCCTACTAGCAATAGCCTGCTGAGACCGGGCATCACCCTCCTTCCCACTCGCTGACCTGTAGAATAAATTGTTAAATACCAGCTTTCGGCTCTCAGTACTTTTTTTCCATCACTTGCATGAGTTCAAGAGGGAATGGACTTGTAACATTTCTAAGCTTGATTTACATGCCATGAATATGCTTTTTTTATTCTGCAGTGATTTATAAGGAGGACATGGGGGTGATGGGCCAGAACTGGTGGTGACAAGCAGATCCAGGAACTCGCTCCCCAGCATGGCTGTGGTCTGACCCATGTTCACCCTGCCCTGTCCAGGGCCACCAAGCGATGAACCCAGCTGACTCCTGATGCCTGGAGGGTGTCACACTGCTGCACGCGCGTGTTGCGAGCGCAGGCGCACAGCCGTCAGATGATCTGCTCGTGCCACACGATGACACACGTGAGGATCGTGTCAGGATCTGACCGACTCGTGGCATCTGTCTGAGTGCGACCTGCTGGTCCTGATGCAAAGGTGATGGTAGAAATCATTTGTCCTGAGTTACTTTGACCTTCGATCAGCACACATTAAAAATGTATGTTTAAAAAAATTCCCTGAAGGCACAAAACCTAAGCAATCTTCTTTTTGCTCCCTGATTCATAAGCCCTTCAGCTGACAATGACATTTTGAGGGGGTGGCAGCAAAGATAACAGCCACAGCACTGTCACTTTCCGCACAACCCTCTTCCCATCCTTCTGCCCCTTCGGTGCTTCCAGCCCATCCCAGTTGTTTCGGTGCCCCTGAACCCCATTTGGTGCTTGGCAGCCAGGATGGGAACAGCCTTGCCCATTCAGCTACAGACCATCCACGACAGCCTGGCTGCTTTCCCTTGCATTCAGCACCCAAAAGTCAGGTAGCTTCCTTTCTGTAAAATCATAAGCTGTGTTCAGTATTAGCTAAGAGTGTTTCTGGCTATTTCAGAAAGGGGTAATTTTATTCTTTTCACTCCTTTATTCTATTAGCTGTTAAGACTTGGCTGTCTGATGGATCCTGACAGGCATGGGCATGGTGCTGGCAGAGCTGCAAAGCTCTGTGTTAATCCAGTGGGAAGGCTGCTGATTTAACCACTGTCCCCAGCCCTTCGAAGGGACGTGAGCGAGGCTGACAGGTCCCCAGCACACTGGAGCACGAGGTGCAGGTGCCTTCAGGGCTGCTCGGCTTTGCAGGTCCTCAATGGGATCCTGCCCTTCGCAGAGCTGTCGGGAAGAGCAGGGGTCCGTGCTCTGTGCCCGGGCAGGGGGCTGGTTGGTCCTGTACTGCACCCCGCTCTGACGCTGGATCTGGCTGCCATTCGATCAGTTCATACTCCTCTGCCTTGTTGTTCATCTTTCCAGTTAGAGCTTCTTGGCAACCTGTGGCTCTCTTCCAGTAATAGGACTGGGGCAATTGGTAACAACTGGGCCTGTGTGAGAGGGACACGTGCTGCTGCCATGATGAAGTGGTGCCGTTGGTAGAGATGCGTCGACTGAGATTTGCCCCAGATGCACATACGCCGTATATGTGTTATGGAGGGGGGGTATGGAGATACAAAAAAAAAAAAAATTTACTTTGTGAATTTAACAATAGATCGGGTGACATTTGCCTTAGCAGTGATACAAGCAATTATGTCCTCTTGTAGACAGCCTACAGTCTGGATGTCATCCTCTACCCAAATCATTGCAGAAGCACTATAGTTACACCATACCAGCTCTGCCCTGCAGTGGTTGTGTCCTAGGTGGCTTGTGGTGACACATGGTCCATTGGAGCGTAAAAATATTTAAGCATCTTTAATGGATAGCAAGGTATTTCTGTGTCAGAGAAAAAGGCAGGGAAATGATTCATTCATTGAGTGGGATGCACAAATGTACAACTCGTGCATCAACTCTTGCGTATTTCATTTTCTTTTAATTAAATGCAGCTTACGAAAGATTTTAGGAGTCCTTCCAGGATTAGTGTTGCTCTTGCTTCATGAAGGCTCTAATCGGCTCCTGAGCTCAATGCACTCTATTAAAAGTAAATATTCAGTCATATGCATTGCTCTCTGTTGTGACCTTCTGGCGATTAATCTGTTAAAAACCCCAAATGTGGTCCCAAAGAAAGACAGGCATTGAATTGTGACTAGCTTTAAAGAAGGCTTTTCATTCATTTGAAGCATGTTCAATGTCACAGTGCAGCATGAAGGATAAAGAAACAAAGGCTTTAAAATATACACTAACTGGAATCCCAGATGCTGCAAGTAGTTGGAGGACAAAAGAAAAGAAAATAACGAGCAACCATCCACGCACATTCCCCTGAGAACAACATAAGCCCAGAAATCCCCACACCTGGGTTTCTTGACACTTGGTGCACACAGCCAAGGGGGGTGACTGTCCCACTAATGTTGGGGTCAGACCTGCGATATCGTAGATATTCTGTTGTATGGCTTCCAGTGTTTGGTGGTTCAACCTCCCTCCGTGCAGACCAGCCCTTAGAGGGACCCACTGACATCCCTCCCCGTCCTTAATGGGATACGTGGGACTGTGCACGTACGCACAGATGTACAGGCTGACTCCAACATGCAGCTACTGTGTGCAAGGCCACTTCATCTATAGGCTTCAAACTCATCGTTTGTTTATATGTTCTAGTAGCTTAGTATTTGTTATTTAAATTGTGGAAGTACTTAGGAGCACCAGTCCTGGACTGAACCCTGCTGCATGCTAGGAGTTAAAAGCACAAAAAAGGCAGTCTAGTTAATCCGTGCTGTTGCGTGGAACCCTGTTTGTAACAAGCTCACGTTTAGCGACCTATAGCACATTTTACGCATGTCTGTAATATGCCTACAGACTAAATATTCATCATTTATTAACATCTGATATCCCATTTGTGAACACACTCTCAATGCAAAGAGCTAGTCTCATGTGAACACTATTTAGAAAAATCCTCTGTATGCAGAATCTAATACCACTAAAAACTGGCAGTGGGGAATTTAATTCCATCTATTTTTTCTTGATTTGAAACCTAAGTAGGGTGGCCATGGGCCTGATCCAAACACTGATGCTGCAGGAACATGCATTGCGTTGGCAGTGGGGGGATGTGGCTCTCGTTCTCTTCCTTTTCCCTCCCCCTCCTTGCTAAATCTGCACTTGTTTAAAGGACAGAATGTACAGATCCCATATGTTTGCTAGTGGTTAGGGTTGTTTTTTTTTAAAAAAAAGATTATTGACATTGCTCTAATATGAAATGGTAGGATTTGTGAGTTTATAGCATATAAACTATAAATGACAAAAATGCCAGCTTGATGTGAAGTGGATGTGAGATTGTGCAGCAGAGATTTGAGCTGTATGTCATTAAACTGTATGGCTGAATGAGTTCTGCTACGTGCACTGAGGAGGCAGGCAATGGATTAAGTAAATTGGAAACTATTCTACAAAATGCTAGAGATAAAACAAAGATTCAAAAATGAGCAAAAGGTACAAGTTATTAATTACGAGAGAGAGAACTAAATGAAATCAGCTCCATCTGGAAAACCAGGAAAGCCCTAATAATCAGCATTACTGGGCTTGGCCAGGCTGCTGCAGTGTAATATTCAGAATAACTTTGAATTACATCTGGCCCCAAAGCAAATAGCTCCTGCCAGAATGCCTGCATACACGAATGTCCTTTCTCTGTAGCTGAATAATGTGGGAATTTGATGGAACATCTCTTTCAGATGAATCCTTAGAAGATAGCTGAGCCACTGCAGTACCTTTGCATTGCTATATTACTCAGTACATGTATATACAGCAAAAGTAAGGAGGAAACTGCCTCCTGATCCACTGTTGGCATGTTTGATGTTGTCATAGCTCAAATGAATCTCTACTAACTGCTTACACAAGCGAATGGGCTGCAGAGCCACCTCCCTTCCCTGGGGATTTCAAGAGACATTATCCTGCTATTGAGGCTGCCCAACGCTCACACCTTCCTGTGCTTTCTTCTCTCCTTCTCCAGAGACACCTCTCTGGACCTCGTAAAAATGAATTCACTCCTCGGTGTCTGCTCGAGCCATTTTATTAGTTCTTTAGCAGAAAGTCTTGCTCAACAGTGACCTCTTTGAATGCAGAAAGGAAACGAACGGCTTCAAAGGACATCTCCGACCTCTGGCACCAGGAGGAGAGCCATGGTCGCTGCTAAAGCCTACGCAATGACAGGGTGAAAACACAGAGGGGACACATCTTAGTACTCTGGAAACATTGACAGATATCCTGGCTCCCATGCTTCTCCTGGTTTGGTTTTAACTTTCTTTTCCCTGTTGTATTGAAGTCAAGGGAAAATTAACTTGGGTGAAAACAGGTTTGGCTTTGAAATTTTTACCATCTGTAGGCTCAAACTCTTGTCCAGGAGTAAATCTGATACAGCTAACAAGTCGCTGAATCAGATGATATCTGCCTGATGTGGTCAGCACCTTCAGCATTGCAAACGGTGATTTGTTTTGGTTTTTAATTTTAAAACATCTGGTTTATTGGAGAGGTTAAATTCAGTTAAATCAACCTCCAGTGGTTGGGACTCATATAGCTTGGTGTCCTCTTGTTCCAAGAGTAACCATTCAATCAGCAGATGAGGTGCAATAGCATCTCATACAACTTGAGCTGTTCCCATATTTATTGGTGGCTATGAAGGAAACTAAAGACATGGGAGAAAGTGGAAAAGGACAGAAGTAAAATGTGTATTAATTTTCCATGGAGCAACAGAAACACTGAAGGAAGAGCAAATGGGTGCACCATGTTTTCCATGGACAGCTGGCCATCTTTATGTGGTTCAGCATAAGTAGGTTCGTAATCAAGTCAAGCTGTCCCTGTTTAAGCATGTTAACATGTGGAGGAATGTACCAGTGTATTCAGTCAAATTGTGCATGAAGCAAACATGAAATCATACTGGAATTGTTAATGTAAATTCCTTCTTTAAATATGATGGTCTCTAGTGGATTGTGGTAAATCCACACTTTGTGTAGGCATTCACACGTGCACTCCCACAGTCCAAAATGCACCGAATGCTTCCTCTCAGTCAGAATGGTTTCATGCGCTCCTGCTAGAATACTCCAATGTCTGGGATGGTAAAGGATCAGTCCCTGCTATTCCATGGAAAAACTGCATTTTTAAAAAATTATTTTGTTTAACTCATTGCAACAGTTTTGGGATGCTGCCTCTTGGTTTGTTTAGCCTGATATAAACTAAAACATAGCTGTTTTCTCACGGAACTAGTTCTTGGTGGTCACCAGTGTTGCTCATCTGTGATGGGGTAAGAGAGTAGTGCAACTCCTTCACCACATGACATCACACCAGCCAAGACAACCCGCTCACGGACAGCACAGGTTTATTCATGTTTTGGGAGAGGTGCTTTTAAGCTGTGACGTTGCTGCCCCATGATCATGGTGGTGGGAAGGTGGGTGAATGATCCTGACTCATAGATGGGCAAGACTGTGGTTTCAGCTGACCTTCCCCTTGCATTTTTTGTGCTGTTGGAAACCAACAGCTTAGAGTGAGCAGTAGCAAAAGAGTGTCAGTGGAACAGACCTCTTCCTGGCATACTTTACTCCAGGCAGCCATGACCAAAACAAGTCTCTTACCGGTACATGAACCAGTGCCATGTGCTATATAAGCCATAAGGTACTAGCACATAACTGAGCCCCTTCTGACATAGTAACATGCCTAATATTATAAGCTTAGTTTAGTTCTGCAGGGTAGGCTGTACATGAATCCCGCTCTTAAATCAAGCTAAAGTTTTCAAGAAGACAAAGCACAGTGTGGGCCAGTCCACACGCAGAGCTGACCTGCTAAACTATGCGAGTGCAACAGCTGCTCCAGTAATGTAAGTGGGAATCAAAACTGCTGAGATTTGCAGAGCTTTATGTGGTTGTCATTGGTTTTCTTGGCTGGTAGTGCAAGAAGAAAATAATAACATTTGAGTCATCTGAACCTACAATAATAATAATAATAATAACAGGATTCCAAAGGTTTTATTTTGTGTGTATCCTGCTATTATTGACTTGCCCTTTGAAATTATTTTTCTGAAAATAATAGAGCTTCTTTTTTCACTGGGGGTTGGGGCCAGATTCATTTGTCATCTCTTTTAAAAAGAGAGAGAGGAAAAAAAGCAGGCAAACACCATTTTGACTTCTGGAATTTATCATTTCAGTTCAGGTCTAACTACAGAGCTGACAATCTGCATTTCAAAGGTTTCAGACTTCTCTTCTTACAATTTATTAATAAATGATATTTAACAGTCAGGTCCCTTGACAATTAAGGATCATACATCCCATCAGAAATAGGGACTGCCACGATAGTGGCAAAACTTCTCATTACACTGAATGATTCTTCTTTTCAGCTGCATTCAGACAATACAGGTTTGGAGACACAAAGAAAAAAAAATTCTGGTAAGAATCCAAAACCTCTGTAACAACCCCCCAGGCCTGGGATTTGTCTAATAGTTTGCTATTAAAGAGTTCTTTGGCTGGAAAGAAGTACCAGACAGAGTTTCCCTTGTTCCAGTTCTTGGGGTATTTTTTTTTCCTTTTCCTTTTTCTTTGAAATTGGCATTTGACCCTTTAGCACAAACTTGCTGTCAAGATGACAGAAGCTCCAGGGGAGGGCATAGGTTACCCCAGGTTCTCAAAGCTTGCACTGATTTCTTGCAGAAGATGTTCCTTCCCCAGCAGCTCCCTAGCAGGACAGAATAACAATAGTAAGAATAATAGTAATAACAACAATACTAAAAGCATTCAAATCCGTGATTTTTTTCCATTTGGGTCCAAATCGCCCCTTGAAAGATGCAGCTGAGCACTTTAGCTTGTATGGAAAAGACCCAAAACTGTGTCAGGAGATGTCAGTCTCAGTCCTTTGCTGTTCTTGACTTCTGCTGGGTGCAACAATGACAGGGAAGCTCTGATTTCCCAGTTGCAAAGTGTGATTACCCAGCATCAAAGGCAGTCACTGCCAATTAGTGTGAATTAGGGCAGGCCCAGAGCTGTGCGTTGGCTACTGCAGCCTGTCCCAGAGGGACACTAGCTGTTTGAGGAGCCTGGTGTAGAACTGGCTCATCAAGCAAGCCAGGTAGTTCAATCAAGTTTGTTTAGCCCAACTGCACTGATTTACTGCAGCCAAATAGCTGCCACAGCTACAGGCCCACAGCATGTATATGTGTTCCTATGTGGTTAAGAGTCACTCTTCACATTTCTGTTCCTGTTCAAGAGTTTCAAGACTGCATATTTCAGTAGTGCCTCTGCAAAATGGCTATTGTTTTTATCATTTCAGTGGTTTAGTTGTGAAATTCATTCTTGAGTAGGCGAGGAGAAAAGTCCCAAAGCAGCCGACCAAGGTAAATAGCATCTCCTCTGTCCTGATTCCTTCCCCCTGTCACTTCTGTGCCATTGTAACTCCCTAAGAATCCATCTCCATGCCTTAAACATCAAATATTCACTAACGCCCTTGTAGAGTGCTGATTAGATGAAAACGGCATATCAAATTTAAGGCTGGATGTGAATCAAGGCCATTGGTTTGATCAGCTTGTCCTTTCCTTCATCAACACAGAAATCAGGAGAACGAGCACCTTTCTCATTAGCAAATGGTAATGGAGTCCATTGCCAAATTTAGAGAGGAGAGAGGAAAAGTATATTCCCTAAGGCTCCCTAAGGTTATTTAGCTAATATAACTGATTTGGCTTTATCAAAGTCAGTTGTAGGTAAAACTGGGCTCTGAACCTTTTGCTTCCTCATTGCATGGCTTGAACTAACGGGGATCTAAAGGGTTAACAGCACAACTGCTAGTCCCCTTTGTATTTATCTGTATGACCATAAGTAATGCATATTTTGAGCAATTGCATCCAAAATGAACAGATCTGTGAAAGGAGATGGATCACTTACAGAGCAGAACAGGAAGAGCCTGCAGCTGTCTTCCAAAAGCATGGGGTGGTTATTTTCTAGGTCCTAGCGCCATTCCCAGCATATCCTGAGGCTCAAACACTTAATCAGCATGATTATCATCACACAAATGCTGCCAGAGAGTTTGATTTGCACACTTTTTTACTAAATTAATAACCTTTCCAAAACCCCGTGATGTGTGAGCCTTTGTCATAATTCTTCTGCGTTTTGGACGGCTTTCTTGCCTGCTTGGGGTTTGGCGCTTGTGTAAAGAGGTGTAATAAGAAAAGTTAGTCACAGGAGAGTGTAAGATAAAGCAGGCAGCTCAGCCTGATTTAGCTAAGGCCTCATCCTCCTGGGGCTGAAGCCTGGCCATGGTGTGAGCAGATGCAGCAGCTCCTATTGCTATTTCAGGGAGAACTGTATCTGCTTAGACTAAGGGAGGGATTTTACTCCGGGGGAGCAGATGTTTTGTTAAAGTGGTGTAAGCTGCAGGGAACTGTGCTGGGTCTGTATATTTTCATTGTCCTTGGATCTCAGTGGGTGCATCGCTGCTGCCTTGCGACAGCTTTCCTTGTTGGCATGCTCAAGGCCAAATTCTCTGGGAGCCTGCCCTGCCTTGGCCCCAGAAGGTCCCTGCTGGTGTGACAACAGCCCAGGCTGAGATTTATGGGGGTATCTATCTCAGAAGCACCCTCCTTTTCATCAGTCTCAAAGTACCTCTTTGGGTGCAGTGAACAGCTAACAACCAGCGAGCGACTTGGCTAAGCCTCCTGGTCTTGGTTTCGTAGCACAGGCTCTCTTTGCCCCTCTTTGGAAGTGGGATGGGGAAAACCAGCTGCCCTACACTTCCAGAAGCAGTGCTGAGCCCCAGGTAACTCTGGTGCTTTATACTCACCCCTTCCTAGAGCTCCACCTCTGCCTTAAGGGCTTCACAAGGCATCCGTAAGTGCCTATGCCTTTTTCTTTGCCTCAGCTTTCAATTTATGCTTGAATGCCACCAGAATATAGCACTGAGCCTTCTAAGGAGCCCAGGGTCCTCTCCCTCCCTTTACAGCCTTAGTTCTTGGCTTCTCCTCTGAATCACAAAATGTCCCTTTCCCTGCAGCCAACTCACTGCTCTTTCTCCCGTTTCTCCTCCATTTCTCTCCCTTTTTCTCTTAAATAGTTGGCAGGAGGCCCTTTCTTTCATAACTTCCAGTCATTTTTGCCAGGTGACCCTGTGAGTAATCTCCCCCAACAAATAAGCAAAGGCCTGGTTTAAAGACCACTTCTGGCAGAAAGAATATTCTTCTTTTGAACCCCCTCATTATTCTCTCCAGTGGGTCTCTCAGGCAAACAACACGAAATCCAGATCACCCGCGTACCCAGACCAGACACAGCTCTGTGGCACACGCACGCGGTTATTTCCCACCCCAGTGAACGGCTCTGGGAAGAAGTTAACCTCTTGAGGCCAGGAAAAAGGCAGCAGAAGACTTAATAGCTTCAGTGATTCACACACGATATTCCATAAAGTGGCACGGCAATTGCCTTCATTCCCCAGAGCCACACACACCAATTTTTTTTTTTTTTTTTGGTCAAGTTTCACCCAACAGGCATTTTAAATGTCACAGTTTATATCCTAGATGAATTTCACTTGTGAGTGTTGTTGCTAAGACAGACCATATTGTGGCATCAATTTTTAATCAGGCTGTTCCCTCAAACTCAACAGGGAGTTGTGCCTGAGATCTGCTAGCGGTATAAATCAAGAAGTTGTGCTGTTAGCATTTTTTATTACTCACTTTATGCCTCTCTGTGAAAAGGAAGGAAGATAAAAGGAGAGAGAGAGAGAGAGTTTAACTGAAAAATTAACTAAATATTACACCCTTTCTGATGAACTCTCTCTACTTTACAGCCGTGAAAGTGCAGCATCAGCCCCCCTTGGCATTAAGTTCTTCCTCCCAGTGTTTAGATGCTTGAATTTGGTACTCCTGACATTTGCCCGGTGAGGAGCAGGATGCTTGACCCCGAAGTCTGGCGTGTGGACCATGTGTGGGCTGGGGAATCAGCAGACTGCTCCTCCACCGTTGTCTTTCTGACCATGTCGTGCCGGTATCTGCTCTGTTTTCCAGGACAAAGAACACTCCCCGAATCTCCCGGCCCCACCTAACCCTTTGCTCTGGACGTGGTTCAAGTCCGCACAGAGTGTATCAGTGCACTGTTTTTGTGGGCAGCTGGAAAGCCTCAGGAATGAATGGAAACAGACAGTTACAGACCAGCTAAGTTGCACTCTCTCCTCTCGACAGAAAAGGAGTCCAGTTGGGGTGCCTTCCTAAAACAAGAATGGGATGGACACTAGGGCAAACTTGGTGAGGAAGGTAAAAAGGAGAACAGAGATGAGGAAAGATTTATTCACCAAATAAACTGCGGGATATGCTCAGGAAGTGAAAGCAGACTGACATCCCATTACCTTATCTGTAACGCTGGTACCGGTGCATGGCATCAGGCTTCCTCACGCTATTCCACAGCTGCCATTTTGTGCCTCCCCAACAGAACATCAGTCACCATCTAGTCTTTTGCACTTTCGTTGTGCAATTGATTTCAGTAAGATTTTTGCAAGACAATGGCACTGTGGGCCCAATGATGCTGCTGCTGCAGCATGTCCCAGTTCTATTCAGCCCAACAGCAACAAGTAAGAGAGACAGACTGTGCCTACTGGTGAGCCCAAACTCACGCAAATAGAGGTGGATGTTGTTACAGTGTACAGTTTCCCTGAGCAAACCTACATTAGGTCAGGTAGAAGTAAAATCCAGTCCTAAGAGTGAGAGTATTTGAGAAGGCAAAGCCACATATCTTGTAAGGTGCACAAGAAATGCACTTTATAAATAGCATAAAGTACCAAAAAAAAGAAAAGAAAAGGTGCATCATGGGAATATTTTCTCTATGAATCTGACATGGCATGCTGCATTTGAGCAGCTCAAGCTTCAGAGGTGCTTGTAATCCTCATGGTAGGCTGAATGTTTATGCTGGTGTCCTTCTCTTTACCAAGGATCACTGGGGTATTTGGTGGAGAAAATGACGAACAACAGCACTGGCTCTAAACAAGCTCTGGTGGAGGCACAGAAGAAGGCAGAAGCTTTGACGTCCCTTGGGATAGCAGTTTACTCCCACCACCAGCAACACCCGTCTAAGCCCCTCTCGGCCCTTCTCAGACCTCCTGGAAAAGGTGTGCGGTTCTTGTGGTACTTGTGTCAGGAGCAGGGGCAGTCTGGCCTTGAAAGCCTGGTACAAAGCTCAGTCAAGGCTGTAGAAGATTATTCTGTTTTGGTCAGTGGGTTTGGTATCAGTTGTTTGTATAACTCTCTTAGAAGCAATGAGGTGTAAGAGATGGCAGATGTTCCCCCCCTTACCTAAGGTAACGTAGCAATTTGGCTCTGCTAACAACGAGGCAGACAAACAACTGAGAAATCTTCCAGGGGCCAGATGTGAATGCAATTGTTAAAATACTGCCTAGGTCATTGGTTGCAACTTCAGCATTTTTAGAAATTTGGTTTTGTACCAATGTCAAAGGCACTGGGGCTCTCTGCTTGCATCAGTACAAATCTGGATTAATGCAGTTAAAGCCAGCAGAGTTGTATCTGTGCAAAATCAGTTAAAATGGGCTAAGAATCAGACTCAGAAAGTTACCCTTGTGTCACTTAGTAAGACATATTTCTTTTGGCTTCCATTTAGATTTGGTCCTTAAGGAGCCTGTCATAAGAGATATACGGTCTGGGCAAGAGGCCAACTTACCGTCTGGAAGAAACAGCAGGGCTCCCATCGAAGTAGGGAACAGGGTAAAATGAGCTTTTGACTATTATTTTGTAATTTTGTAAATATTTGTAATTTTGAATTATGCAGTAATGTTCCCACTATGCAGTGACGTGATGGAAGGTCCTTGCTATCTATAGGCTATGCGTGTGGAAACCTCTTTACAGTAATCTTTGAAACAGCTGCCATGAGATCTTACACTTCCTGGCATGTAGCATCATAAAAATTTCTAGGAAATTGCATCTGCTTTCTCAGCCAGAGAGGTAAGATGCCTTCACAACAGTGGTTTTAAGCCACTGGTTCATGACAGTAAAAAGTTAATGCAATCCTCTCCCCGCCCCCTCCAAGCTCATAGCTAAATTCCCACTGCCACCAAGGACTGACATTGGGGTTAGGTACTAAGACCCCATTTGTATCAACCAGCAATATTACCATCACCTAAGCATTCATTAGGTCATTGGATACCACTTGATTTTCCAGATCGCAGGCTTTCAGACTCCTGACATTGATTCAGAGTAGTCCATACACCTAGGTAAAGCAGCAGTGGACAGTAGAGATGTACATAGGTTTTGCAGACAGATATTCTTGTTACAGCAGCATAGGAAACTTAGAAACCCAAATATTTTCAAACACAACTGTTTTGGAAACACTGCTTCAGATCTGATTAAAAACCGAAAGAAGTTTATAGATGTTTACAGGAAATCCTAGGGTAAGTGATAGTTTCTAACCATCTTTTGTCCTGTAGGAGAATTTGCTAAATGTTTATACCCAAGCTAGACTTCTGTGCTCTCTGGGACATTTTAAGCTGCAAAGGATCCACACTTATATGAGGAAAGGAAGAACTGTGTTTCCTCTAGAAAAGGCCAGTTGCAGAGGTGTCAGCAGGAACTGCAATGCTGACTTAAGTCGTGAAGCTTGGTTTTGAAGTCTGAAAGGATAACTTCAGATGGTGTGCAGAACTGCACATACAGGCATTCTGCCCGGAGCCTCTGAAGCCTTTTGGATGACCCTGGGAGAATGCATGAAATTCCAGAATAGGCAGATGGGGAGGGCCTATATGCCTTCCAAAACAGTTTTTGATGTTTCCTAATACAATTGCCAATACCACAGTTGTCTCTGTACCTCCACATGTGCTTCTCCAGTCCTGTTCCCAGTGGTCCCTCACACGCTGGTGCTCTATGAGTTAGGGTTTTGTGAAGTCTGGTTCTGCACTCCAGCTACAAACCGACACTATGTTGGGCATCACGGTGAGCAGTGCAGGCATACACCATCCCTCCTGCGCTGCCTACATGGCAAGAGAGCCTCAGCTCGCAGGCTGGAAGGGAACCATGACGTACTAGAACAGTTCTTCTAATCTGGGTGGCAAGATGACTGCTTTAAAGAGCGTGTGATTCCACATGTAGACACCACTATGACAAGAAGACTGCAGCTGGTCTGTGGACCAAACCAACCCTTGCTTTCAAAGAGGCCCCAAGCAATAATACACACAGCCTAGATGTAATGCATGGTCATAGCCTTCCCCTGCACTGTGACCAGGGTGCAAAGCCCCACATGGGTCTAGAGCTACATGGTGGTCTACGATAAATTTTGAGGGCTGGCAAGGTCCCACTGGTATGAATTGTTAGGGAATTTCTTTGTTAAACTCTTGGCCACAACAGCATCCTGTGGCAATGAGTTCCACAGGCTGATTACACGTTCCCTAAAAGGTATTTCCTTTCAGAATTGTGAATTATCTGGCCTCCATTGACTTGCCCTCATACCTGTGGCATCGGGCTGGGAAATCAAGACATTTTATCCTACAAAGCTATGCTGTTGCATTTTAACACAAAGCTCTGTGCCCATCTTTTAGCTGAAGTATGGCTCTGCCAGGAAAAGTTGAATGTTGCCGTTACGGGACTTACCAAAGGATGGGGGGAAGAGAAGGAGAGGGCAGCTTCTCCCCTCCCTTTGAGCATTAACACTTGCTGGGTCTGTGGAGCAGGGCCTGGTCACATACTAATCAAGAAGCTGTGCTGACTTCTGCACCTCCATCCTCACTTCAGAGTTAAGGCTATATCTGCTGGAGTTTTGATAATTAAATCCATGTAAAATTTATCTGCCTTTACCAACGCCAACTCTTAATGCAAGTGAAGCTACATAGATGTTGATAGTGTTTTGAATTAAATCAAACCAGTAGAAGCTACATTTAAATCTATTTAAGGTTAAATTTTATTTACACTGTACCAGTGTAACTGGATCAATTTTTAAATCAAATTTAACCTTACCAGGGAAATTTTCTTAGCGTAGACTCGATTTGCTCAGTGAGGAACCTTGCCCCTGGAGACAGCATGTAACATGCTTTTGAGGCTAACAGTTCTCATTGACTATAACGATGTGGTTGATTCAAAAAAACCCAAGGCTCGATGTCAGTGCAGGATATGCCACTATCGAACTTCCGGGCCCCCGACAGTAGTTTTAAGAGAGTTAGTTGGTTTTTGCAGTTTTCTGAGGTGAAGAAAGAGGAGGTAATACTTAATTATCAGCAATTCTGACAGTGATTGGGCTTGACAGCCTGCAGTAGAGCAATAGGATGGAAGTGAAAAGATGCTGGCAGCCATAAAGGTCCTTCTGTAGGAATGCGGAGGGGTTGGGATGATGGAAGGGGTTAATTCTCTAAGAAAGACAGTTTGCATTGCTGCACACTTTATTCTTTTGTTTTTAGTCGGGTGAGTGGAGCTCTGGTGCTGACTTTTGGGGCGTTACTGGCTCTGCTTCTTTGACAGAACAAAAGAGCCTTTGTTGTCCATCAAAGACCATTGCAATCCATCCAGATACCCAAGGCCCCAGAAGGGGGAGGTGAACATGGAGGAGCTGCCTGTGTTCCTTCCCCCACAAACAGCATCAATAAAATTATTGAAATCATTTGCATCATTACTGAAATCTTTTCAAGGGAAACTTTCTTCAGCATTTACATCAGTGCAGCTACTGATGTAGATGCTGACTTCAATAAGACTTCCAGCAGGGCTGGGAGCCTACGCTGTACGTCTGAAGGTCTGTCAAGTGAGTCTAAATACTAATAATTTGGGATGAAGTTGCTCATAGAGGCTTTTGCACTCAACCATTACTGTCTTGGGGGGATTTAAGGAGTCTTGTGGCACTGTGTTGTCTCTGGATCAGTGATTTGAGAATGGGTTGAACCTCTGGTGGAATGAAGGTATGTTTTAAAGACGAAGGTCCCAATTCATTCTCCTTAATGGAAGAGAATTAGGAACCTGCTGATGTTGGACCACTGGCATAGTCCATGGTGAAGGACAGAGGCACCCCTCTCCCCTTCCAAAAGACGGTGTAGCTGATCTAAACTCCACATCCTTTGTTTACTCCTGGTGACTGCCAAAAGAGTTTAAACTTGGCTCCAAACTTAGTAATAGCCACTGGATCCCACAAATCATGTACCATGAATCTAGCCATAAACATCTAAATGCCTTCTCAAGGTTTTATATTTATCTGGATGTTATAGGAGCAGCTCATGCATGTGTGTATGTACATACCTCTATTTATCTACATAGCTAATAGAAAATTGTTGGAGAATGTCAAGTGAAATGTGTACCAGCAATCCTGAGTTTTGTACTTGCGCATCCTCAGGTGTCTGGATGAAGGAGGATTCATTGCAGGATTTGGGCCCTGAGGAGCAAAATCAAACAGCAGATAACTTTCTTTTGCTTTCCTCATTGTACTACAATTAAAAAAAAAAGAACGCAAATGTAATAAAGAAAAATTATCTAAAATTCAGGCAGGTAAAACCAATAGAAAAATAATATTTAAAAAGGCAAGAAAATGAATAAGTATTCATGAAAATATTCAAAAGTTCAGATGCTTTCATCAGTCACCACAGGGGGCAAATAGTAATTTGAAATAAGAATAAAAAACCGTGAAAAGGCTTTAAAAAAGGGGGGAAGGAACAGCACACCCTCTGCTCCCAGAGGCTCCTGCAGCCAATGCATGGCTGAGCTGTGGCCAAGGGTTTCCCTCTAGCTCAGCCTCCTCTGGAGATTTAAACTGTGTGTGTTTAAAATGTGCATACCTGCCTCAGAACTAACAAAATACCCCTTCCGTCTGAATTTTCCCTTACGTTCACATCATAGCAGCATAGGAAAATAAAAAGGAGCGCTAATCTATCCTACAGTTTCCCGAACAAGGACTCTGGGCAGGGGTTTGTGAGTGGATTTGACAGATGTACGAGCAGATGGTGAGGGACACTCCCTGAGAGCAGCCGATTCCCAGGCCTCCATGTCCAAAAAAATATCTTTCCACAGATAATGTGATTTTCAGAGGGAAGAAATCCAGTGCTCATGTCTCACACCAAAACTTCTTGGTCATTTCTTGAACACGCAGGGGTTGTGTGGAAATGCTTCTCTTCAGAAAAGAGCTGGCTGGTGACGATATGCCACGGGGCTCGACCTGACCCTCGCAAAACCCAAATTTGCAGTCCGACAGCTCCGTCTTGCAATCTTCTCCATGGTTGCATGGCTACAACCAGCAGCGGAATCGGGATCACCTTGTGTTTGCATTGGGTGTGACATATTAGGCCTGTTTTGCCTCTGCCAGAATGCTCTGTGCAAAATAACGTATCCCGTGAAGTATCCATTTAACACATGCATTTCTGTACAACCCACGCACTGAAATACATCATGCCGGAGCGGGACTGATGCCTTGCTAGATGTCTGCAAGCGCCCGGTGAACCCCTATACTTAACACCGTGGTGTGAAATGGAGCCGTTGGGCTCGTTCTGGTTTGACACAAAAAGGTGCTTTTCTGATCAAATGGGGCAGGAGCTGGGAGAAGCGGGTTTCGCGATTTATCCTACCACTGCCAGCATGTTTTTAGCAGCAAATTAGCCACAGCTCCCCACTTCTTACGGGGGGCATCCGCGTCGGACCCTGCTGCTACCTTGCTGGGGGCACTCGGCCTCCCCGTGTCACTTTTTTTCTGCCCAGTGGATTTATCCGTTGTACGTTTAATTACGCCACGGTGGGACAGGACCCTTTCGGCCCGTGTTTCACACAGCTCCCGAGGCAGCGGAGCCCCGCTTTGGAGCAGCTCCACCCTGCCATGTCGGACCCCTTGGCCAGGCCGTTTGGGGCAGCACAAAGCCGGGGCCCCCGCCACCAGCCCACGGGGTACCGGGGGTGGATGGGGCGAGGGGCCGCATTAGCAAGAAACAGCCCCAAAAGCTTCGGGGAGGTGCAGGGCGAGACAGGGGGTTTGGGGCTCCCGTGGAGGCTCCTGAGGAGAAGTTTGGCGGGAGCTTGCCCAGGGAGGGGGGTGAGAGGCGGAACAAAAGGCGATGGCTTCCCTCAAAGCCAGCCCCCAGCTCGGCAGCACAAGCCTTCTGCGTCCCCCCCCCGCCCCGGGAGGCACCGGCCCGAGAAGCCGGGGAAGAAATGCGGCTGCCCGCCGGGGAGCCCTCGGCGGGGCCGGTGCCCCCGGGGGTTGCCCTGAGGCAGCGGGGCCGGCAGGCAGCCTGAGGGGGCGAAACGTGCCGCAGGAAGCGCTGCCTCCCCCCGGGAACAAGCCTGGGCACTCCGCTGGGGGTGCGGGAGCGTTGCCGGGTTGTTTTGGTTCCAGTGCGGTTATTAAAGGGTCCCCTGCCGGGAAAGACCCTCCCGCCCCTCAGCTCTTCCCCCCCGACCACTCGCCGCCGGGTGACTGAAATGAGGTAAGGGCGGCTTCAGCCCTGGGGAGGCGGACGGCGGACAGGGGTGGGGGATGCCTCTTTCCCCCCAAAAGCGGGGGTTTCTGCGGGGAGGCCGTCCCGCAGGGGCAGAGCTGCCGGGCACCTCATGGGGGGACAAGGCGGGGAGCGGTAGCACCGAGGAAGCAGCGGGGCGGGCGGGCGGGGAGGCCGCGGCTTCCCGCCCCGGCGAGGGGGGCTGCCGTGGTTGGAAGCGGCTCTAACATGGAGGGGGAGGTAATGGAGGGAGGGCCGGCGCTGGGGAACCGCCCCGAGGTGGCCTGAGGGGGGCACGGCGGCGGCGGCGGGGCGCCCGCCTCGGCCGGGCGGCGGGGGCGGAGGGGAGCCCTTCCCGCCTCCCCGCAGGGCGGAGGCGGCGGCGGCGACGGCGGGTCGCTCGGCCCGGCCGCCCTCCCGCCTCCCCTCACCCCCGGCGGGAGGAGGTTCCCCGTCCCCAGAGGGTGAGTGCGGGATCGTTCGGCCGGACGACGAGCCCCGCGCCTCCACCCGCGTCCGGGGCGGTGAGTAAAGTGCCGAGGGCGGAGATGCCGGGGGGCCGTGTGGGAGGGATGGCGGCAGCCCGGGACGGGGAGGGCTGGGCGCCGCTGAGGTGATCCCAGGGCGGCCGGGGGAGGGGGCCCGCGGCCCCTTGGGGCGTTGGGGGCCGCCTGAGGCTGAGCTTCCCTCTCTCGGAGGCGTCGCCTCTTCAGCGTGCCCCAGGTTAGCCTTGAAATCGCTTTAAGAAGCGGCAGCGTGCCGGCAGGCTCAGAGCCGGGCTCCAGGTAGCGGTACCGCCGCCGTCCAGGCTGGGTCCTCTCCGAGGGGCTGGGCGTACCTCTGTGCCCGCGGAGGAGGTGCACCGGGGAGCCTGGGGTTGAAGGGCCGTCTCCCACGGTAGGGCTTCGGTTCCTGCGGAGAAAGAGGCGCTCGATGGCTTCAGCGCACCCTGAGAAAGTGATGTATCCACGGGGGAGGGAGGTGAAATGATTTAACGTGCGCTCCTCTTCCTCCTTTGCCTCCCTGTGCAGGAGTCTCGACTACCCTGCTGATTTTTCGGAGTTGAGGTAATGGCTGAAGGTGGTCAGTGGGAGATGGCTGGAGGCCCAGAGCATGTTCCGGGGGTTGCGCAGTGTCTATGATCTGACCCGCAGCCTCTGCCTTTGCTGGGACCACCAGGATGGGCAACAGTGGCTCAGCCGTGAAGGTCTGCACGGATCACCAAGGAGGCATCAACTGGCTGAGCCTGAGCCCGGACGGGCAGCGCTTGCTCACCGGTAGTGAGGATGGCACTGCGCGGCTCTGGAGCACTGCTGACAGCCAGTGCCATGGCCACTTCCAAGGTACAATAGCTTCTTTTTGCCTAGTTTTTGAGTCCAGGCCACACAGCACGTTCTGGTTTCTTTCAGTCCATGCAGCTTGCCGGGCAGCCAAAATCACGCTTGTTTTGTTTTGTGTTTTTTTGAGTATTTGTTACAGTAATGTTAAGCAGAAGCTATTTCAACCCCAAACAGGTTACCAGCGCTACTGAATGCATGGATCCTTTTATCTCAGGGTGTGGAACATAGCAATCGTTTAACTTGTCTCTTTCTGGAAGCTCTCTGTTTTACACCCTGATGAAATACTGACTTTTTGTTATTGTGTCTCTCTCTCTTTTTTCTGGTGGTTTTTGTTTTGTTGTTTTTTTTTTTTTGTCCTTTTAATCATCTCATTTTCCAGACACTCTGTATTTAGAACCTCTTGACCCAGAAGTCTGGAAAGAAACCTTACTAAATGGGCTGTTTTTTCCCCGTATTTGGCACACAGAAATGTTAATGGCTGGGCTTTTTAATTTTAAATTGATTTTGCATTTTAAAGAAAATGTATTACCCTTGGACTAGTATCTCAATAATTAAAAAAAGTCTGTAGAAAGTACAGTCATGCAGGAGTCAGATGTGGACTAAAGACGTTTGTATTTTCACTCACTCATGTTCTTTTCTCTTAATACAGAAAAAAAGAGCTCTTAAATTTGGAATTTCTAATCCTTTTTTTTTTCCCAAAGAAGAAATCACATTGCTGTGACTTTTTTGTTGTTGTTTGTTTGTTTGCTTGCTTGTTTTTAACTATTGAGTATTGTCTTTTTTCCCCACATCCTGCCATGGTTCTAGCTTCTGGAAAACTCACTGCATTTGCTTTAGGCTTAGAAATCCCTTTAAACTACTAACCAACTTCTAACTAGAAAGAGAAATGTATTGGATAATATTCAGAATCTGGCCTATGTACTGCTAGTATTTGGGGTAAACTCTAAAGAAGGTTGACTAGATGGTTTGTGAACTGTCAGTTGAATCAGATAATTGTATGTATTTTATATTTATGCACACACACAGTTGTTGTGTAAATTTGTATTGTACAAGCTGTAATTACTGATAAACCTGTATCTATAACACAGTTTCAGGCTTCCACCACAGCATAACCAACAGACTTCTGTGGTGGCTGCTTTTGACCAGACCAGCACCAGACCTTGTCTGCCACAGGGGGTTCTGGCATGCTTTGTGTGGCTCAAGTATTATTGATGCTTAAAATCTGACTGACAGACTTTGGTGCAGTAACCAAGATGCTTTTTGATCTTCTCAGAGCAGGATTACATGATGCTGTGAGAAAAATCCCAGTGGTTGAAACCTGTCCCATTTAAAATGCTTTTCAAAAAGCTTTCACAAAAATGTGAGGATGGCTATAGTTTTGCTTATAGCCCTGGTGATCTGCTTAATTTTTGGCATCTGGCGAATTCACTTAAGAGAAAACAAGACTTGTGTTTGTAACATGGATTCTGGTTCGCTTTTGAACAACAGCAAGGCTTTTGAACTGCAGGAGTTGTAGTAAAATCTGTTTTTGCAGTCAGTGAAACAAAGTGTTTTACTGGGCAGTCTGCTTTCCCTTGTGTTTTTTTACCATCTCTTTATTCTACAACATGATTCTGTTTTTCTAGTATCTTTGTCCATCTGTCTCTCTTCAATCACATTTGTCCTTATATTTTTTCTTTTCTCCTCAAAGAACAGTGTTATTTAAATCACAGTAGGGCCCACCAGCTTCAACCAAAGTCTGGGGCTTTCTTGTGCTAGTTACTTAAGAGGAAACAGCTCTGATCTTGAAAGCTTACAGTCTAAATAATTAAAACAGAAGAGCGCAAGATAATACTATCCCAACGATTAGATAGGTGACAAGAATTTCACACAAGATATCTTGGACAAAGCTGGGACTTGAATCCTAGGGTGATTTTTAAGTGCAGTGCATTTAATGATCCAATAGAAAAATGACACATCTTGCTAAGCAACAACAAAAGCTTAAGGTTGTAATTTTGATTCTTCTTTGCTAGCATTACCCTGTTTTTCAGCACAAAATTTTTAGAGTAGCAGTTGTGTCTATTTTTATTGTAACTGTAGAATCCCAGCATACACTGAATACTGTATAAATAACTGTGCTCTTATTCTTTCTTTCTGTGTCATTTCCTTAAAGGTATACTGATATTTTGTAAATTGTGGGTTTTATTCATGTTATTAGTCATAATGGGGAAAGTATTGGCTGACTTTTTACCAGATATGTTTTTTGTTTGCGTTTCATTCTGCTTGGACAATGAAATTAAACTTGCTGGTAAGTCTCATGTTGCTTCCTCTTTTCATGGTTTCATGCTTTAATTTAAGGCTGTTTGTGTCCTGACAATCAATGGGCTTGGTCGAAATGCAGCCTTTTTTTCCTGACTTCAGAAGAAGGAAGCAAAAGCATTTCTTTATTAAAAAGCTAAGCCAATTTTTTACTGGCTTTAAATGTCAATAGTCTGAGTTTTATTATACCGATATTAATTTAGCTCATTATGTTTTTATAATACTTTTCAATCTACCTGATCGGTGGAACTCTGCTGTTTTACTCTTTCACTTATTCCTTGTATCAATGAAGCAGAGTTTTCTGCTGTTAATTAAAAATGTTGTGTTTTATATAGATCCTTAAATGTGAAGAACATGGTGGTGGATTTAAAACTAGAGTTTCAGTCTGATTGTTTGTTTTATTTTTCTTTTAGTTAAGGTGAAGAGCTAGACTAGTCTATCCTGCTTGCATGCACAGTGATTGAATTTATTTCCTTTGTTATTTCTAGGACATGAAAGTTACATCACCTTTTGCCACTTAGAAAATGAGGCTGCCTTCACGTGTAGTGCAGATCATACCATTCGAAAGTGGGATGTGATGACAGGTCAGTGCCTGGCCATTTACCGAGGACACACATCAATTGTTAACAGGTTGGTTCTGTGGAGTTCTTCCCTTGTGTTCCTGTAATCTATTATTGCTTATATTGTCATTTTACTGCAGTTCTCCATTACTACACTAATAAAATGGGTCGTGTAAACCTTTGAGTTCATGCTACATGTGTTCTGTGCTGTAATGATTAGTTTTCCTAGCAACAGTGCTGACACATCTGTAGACAGCAGATAGGAGAGAAATGAAAGGCACACAGCAGGGGAATTGAATCCAGGGCTAGGAATGAAATTCCAGAAGAAATTATTCAATTGATAACAGATGCTTCTGATAAATAGATTTAAAAACATCACGTCAAGCCTTTGTGTCAGTAAGAGGGATAAAGTCAGGTTTTTTTCTGGAATTACTATTCCTGTTTGTGCAAATGAAGTTTATTATTATACTGATTGTGCGTGACTGATTGGCCTGTCAATTTAAAGTGCTTCTTAATAGTTGGACTGGATTTAATTAATGACAAATAGAGCAGTCAAAGATTGGTTGGGTTTTTTTTTGCATTTCTTTTTTGGTGGGTGGGTGGGTTTTTTTGTTCCTTACTAAACTCAAACCACATACGATGTGTAGCTAGATTCTGTAAATAGTTAGGAAGACTGGCTCTGTCTGTATTTTGGCACTGGCCTGATTTTTGCTTGAATCAGCAAATGGGAAATGTGTTCCCTATTCATATGACTTTGCTGCCAGTTTGAAAAGTTCCAGAGGACCAAACTCAGCTGACAAAGAAGACAGGTTATGATGTTCCCTATCACTGGTTTGGAAATATGAACTGTAGAGATTTTTCTGTTGTTATGTTTGGGCAGCTACAACTCATTATTTTGGAGGCCCAGTAAGTTGAATTCTTGAGCTGTAATCTCTGATTTGCTCTTCAGTTATGTAATAAGTGGGGTGCTCTTGCTCTACCTTTTTTGAGATCCTGGGCTAAGTGATTTTTCCTGCATTCTCTCTATTTGATGATGGAAAGATGATTATCTTTGCACAGTCAGTTATAGTTCAGGTTCCTGAAATGTTGGGGGATTTTTGGTATTTTAATTCCAAGCTATTTTCATAGATCAGTTTATAAATTATTAGTACTTGTTTACAAATAATTAATAATTATCAAGAAGGACTTGTTTGTTTTGTTTTTGTGTTTGGTTTTTTTTTTTTTTTTTTTAAACACACAAAAACCTCTTAGCTAGTATATGTAACTTATGAAAAGTACATAATAGTGCTGCTGGAAAAGATTTTAGGAAAACACAAATGCCCAAAGTTACAATGCTATAAAATGTCTATATCAATGTACCTGAATAAGGGGTCTCAATTTTAAAAGTCGAAACAGGGGGGTGTTTGGTTTAAAACAAACAAACAAAAAAACCACCAAAAAAGTTCATAAATGAGTGTACTAACAGTGACGCTGAATTAGGGTTATATATGTTGTGTTCACGTTAGTGTTTCTAACTTCAGGGTGTTTGGCATTGAAATTGTGACAAAAAATGGTTATGTAAAAAGAATGATACTGTTCATACATGCAGACTTTATTTTTTGCAGGATCCTGGTTGCCAAAGACTATCTCTTCAGTGGCTCCTATGATAGGACGGCCCGCTGTTGGAGCGTGGACAAGGAGAAACAAATCCAGGAATTCCGGGGCCATCGGAACTGTGTCCTGACTCTAGCTCACTATTCCTCCAGGGATGTTCTTGAAGAAGAGGAGGAGGAAGAGGAGGAGGAGGAAAGAGTGAGCAGAGACCTCCTGGTGACAGGTAGCACAGACTGCACTGTTAAAGTCTGGTGGGTGTCCAGTGGGCGCTGTTACCAGACTCTGCTGGGACACACTGGGGCTGTCTTATGCCTTATACTTGACGCACCAAACAGGGAGCTGTTTTCTGGCAGCACGGATTATACCATTCGAACGTGGAATATTGTCACTGGTGAACAGTTGAAAGTGTTCAAAGAGCATCAAGGATCAGTAATTTGCCTAGAGGTAAGAACAGAGGCTTCTTCAAGAGCCGTTTGAAGGGGATATCTGCATCCTAACTCCTATGGGTCTCAGTTGTCTTTTCATTCATAAAGAAACTCTTCCAAGACAGGTTATAAATGGTAAGCATAAACATTCATGTAATAACAAAATAGTAGTGCTCTGTGGTCTTGAGACAAATCCTCTTTCTCTAAAACAATTTCTGATATCCTCTTGGCTTCTAGTGGCTATCCTGGTCTAACTTCTAGCTCAGTATCTATTTAAATCCTCCTGGGTCTTGAAAATCACAAGTAGGTTTGCTGGGAGGACTGTTCATCTGAGTGGGATTGTGTACACAGGATCACCAGGCTTTTGAAGAAAAATAACCTGAGCAAGTAAACAGACACAGGGTCAGGTAGCTTGAAAAGGAGAGGGGGAAAAAAAAAAAATTCAGAGTGAACCAGGTAACTTAAAAAAACCAAACCCAAAACCCAACCCAAAACTGTGGGCAAAAGATAGTAGGAAAGCATAAAGCTGAAAGAAATCCTGTTTTAAAAACCACACAGACATAATTTGAGAAAAGAAAAGGAGAAAGAGATGGCCAAGACAAGAAAACGGGCAAGGAAAGTGGAAGAAAGAAGTAGGGCATGGGGGAGACAAATCAGGAAATTATGAAGGAGAGAAGGGAAAAAATTTGATGGGACCTGAAAAACTGTACCCTGTTTTTCTGTTTGCTGTATTTTTCTGGTGAATGGTGCCAGGTTGTTAAATGTTGCAGTGGAGAGAAGGAGGTTAGGCAGGTGAGGGAAAAGGGGAACTATCACACCAACACTTGTCCTGTACGCTCCATTATCCACCAGAAAATGCTAATGGTATATTTAAAGAAGGTATATAATGGTCTGTAACTTAGTTTCAGGTCAGCAAACCTTGTATAAGTGTGTGTCTGACTGAAGTTAATGACAATAGTTTTTCTCAGTACTTGCCTTGTTTGTGTTTGTTGTCCATAAGTGCTTTTCCTTTACAGAGGCTACAGTATGTATTTTTAAGAGCTGTTTAATAAATATTGCCTTTGTTTTTAAAGAAGGTAGTCACAGCTGACACAAGCAGACTAAAAACCTGATAGTATTGAAGGAGTTCTATTTTCCTTCAGTTTTAGAAAGGAAGAAAACGCACACAAAATCTTGTTGCCCTAGAGTAATATTTGTCTTGCTTGGGTAAATTCTCAGTGTTAAAGCTTATTTTTATGATATTGTGGTAATATATTTTGAGGATGCTCAAGTAAATCTGTTGCTGTTCTTAGTGTCACGCTATGTTTTGCTGTTTAATTGTAACTCTTCTCCAAGGCGCAGATTGGCAACAACAGAGCTTGCTTTAATTTAATTGGGTTCTTGCTAAAATTGTCACACAAAACTGGCTTGACCCTCTCCCAGAAGCCTGGGAAATTCAATTACACTCTTTGAATGCTCAAGAATGAGCAATACTTCTCCGCTTGTGAGCAGAGTTAAACAATGGTTTTACACAAACAGAACTTCTTGCAGGGGAGAAAAGCAAAACCAATACATCTATTTGGAAAACCTGAACAATTCAAAGTACACAAGACTACTGCTGCCAAGACTGTTGGCAACAGTCCTGGCGAAATCCTCTTCTAGCTGTGAGTAACTGGTAGCCCCTCACTTCTCTCATCACCAGCTGATGTTTGAGGCTAGAAGAGTCCAGCTGAGGTACATACTGCCCCCACAGAAAGCATTTAGTTTCTAGGCCTCTAAAACTTATCCCAGCTTAAGCAGTCACTGTACTGCTGTTGAATAGCTTTAGGCTGTCGATCTTTCCTAATTCCTCCCTCTTCCTTACTGGGTTCAACACTAGCCCTTCTGTTCCACTTGGCTGCTTCTCAGCACAGCCCACATGGTATTTTCATTCTTTTAGAAGGGGGTCAATCACCAGAATCCATACAAAGATGTTACAACAGAAGGGAAACTTCCTGAATAGAGGTGTTTATTTTTTTTAATTTTTGTTTTCTTCTCAAAAAGCTCTTGGAGCCTTTTTTTGCCTAGGGCTTCTTAGGGACAGTGTTGCAATCTGTGGCAGTGAGTTGGGATAGTATTTTTCAAACTGTGGGTCAGGAAGGACTTGGAGGTAGTTGTGAGTTGCTCACAGTAGCCAGCAGATGGTTTTAATCGTTGACGATAGTTCATTTTCTTCAGGGCAGAAGTGAGCTGCTAATTACACCAGATTTTCACTGCCCTGTCCTGGAGGAGTTGAGTTGGTACCAGCAATTAAAGGGTGTATAATTAATAACCTGTTCTCTGGGTGGTATAATGCTTTTGTGGAGAGAATAAAGGGAAAAAAATACAGACTTATTTTAATTTCATTTATTCAAATAAAGATCCCTAAGGGAGGGTGACCCTTCAAAAAGTTTGAGAAATGCTCAGTGTGATCTCTCATGCTGGACACAGATCAGGAAAAATCTGGATATTGAGTACATATTTTCCCCAACTTTAAAAAGTAACTGTTATTAAGAAGAATGCCGCAGGATGTTCTAAACTGCTACACATTAGGTCTGGACTCTTGCAGTCATCTCCCATTACTTTTCAGTAAATACCAATAGTGTTGCTGTAGCAGTGAATGGAAATTCATGGAGCTTCTTGAACGAGCGTTTCTGGGTAGTTATCCATAAAGCACACCCATGTTTTCCACCTTGCTTCCTGCGGTGCTGGCATGTGAAAAGCAGAGGGGTGATGCTGCAGGCGTGTTCGGATTTTGAATGTACCTCAGTTGCTGCTCTAAGATCCTTTAGGTGGTGTTGCCAGCTAGCATAGGTTAGAGGAGGCTGAAAGCAACTTTCATCTAGCATGGCAGAATGAAAAGCATTGGTGAGCTTTTAGCTTTCCCTTTTTCCCTGTCCTTGGTGGTCCTTGACAGTGGAGTGAAGAGGGTGAAGTGTTCAGATATTCCCCAGGGCTTGTCCTGCTGTCCAGGGGTCAGTCTGTTGAAGGTGATTTACCAGCTGAACTGACTGCATGTGGTCAATTGTCAAAGTGGTTCTGCAGGTACCACTTATTCTAATGCCACTCTTATCTTCCTTCCGCTATCTAAATTAGACTGACAAAGGTTGTGCCAGGAGACTTTCTGTCTGCAGTGGGAATCGTGTGCATGCTAGGTGCTTTGGCAGCCTGGACTACTTCACTCTCATAGTCAGGCAAGGTAACTAGCAGTGGAGCAGTCAGAACTCTTCACTCTGTCTCCCGCAGTGCATTGATAGCTTGGCAGGCAAGAGACGGCAGCTGTTTTGAGTGCTCCCTCTTCATATAAGAGCCAATGATGAGATTTTATAGGAAGCGATGGGAAAAAGCAAGGGTGGGCTGAGTGTAATCACACAGCTTATGCTAGTTCTTCCACTGAAAAATTTCAGGCCTGGCTAAAGACCAGTATTTGCAATTAATAACCAAACATGCATTTTCATTAATGTGACTGCCTGCAATAGGATGAATAACCCTGACTTAAATATTTACTTGTGTATGTTTTTCTAAATATCTCCAAAGTAGCTTTGCAAACTGTTCACAAGGATTGCTTTGTCCTTTGCTGATTGTTCTGTCTCTGAGTATTTATCAAAACTGTGCTGCCAAAAGCTGGCAGAGAGAAATGATCCAGCTTGGAATTTAGCTTGGATCCTATAGCAAACATTCTTGCAAGAAAACTCCTTTCTTGCAAAAGGAGTTTTAAATGAACATGAGTGGGCAAGGATTTGCTTCTGGTTTTCCTGCAAAAGGTCCTTTGTTTGGACCATTCCCTTTAGTTGCCTTTTAAAGCTGACTAGAAGAAAAGAATGCTTTGAACAAAGCCGTTGCCTGAACTCCATTTATACGCCTAACTGTTGTGATCAGGGGGACAGAATTTTTTTCCTTGTCACACCAGTTAAATTAAGTGCACATATTTTTTGTATTTTGTGTTTGTATTTGTTGTATAATTCATCAGAGGGCAAAGATGTGAATTAGAGGAATATGAATGTGTACAACACCTGTAGAAAAGAAGCATGTTTCTAGGACCATTACTTTGCACTGCAGTAAAGAAATTGAAAAATGTTCTCTAACAGCCAGACCAGAGAGCTCATTCTAGATGGATTCTCAGGAAAAAAAAACAATTTCTTGCCCACAGGGAGTTCGTTAGCTCGTTAAAATGAATGTGGTTTGAATGGGATCCTGAAAGTCTAACTCGGCCGAAGGCTTACATAGTTGTAACTTGAGATTCGTCCAAGTTGGCGATTTTCAACTTAGAAGTGGCTGTGAACAGAAGACCCAGCTGGCAGATTGTAGGAACACTGCCCCACATGTGAAATAAGCTGGTAATGGGCCATGTGGTTGCTGATGTGAACTCATCGTGAAGTTCCTGGGAGCCAGTCTGAGCACAGTGACCTTCAGAAAGAGGATGTGTCCCAGTCTGGAGAGCTGATTCCCTCTCCTTGGATGACGGTTAAATTGTTTCTTATAGCAGGGGTTAATAGGGCGAGCAAAATCCACTCCTGTAAGGTTGAAACACCTGCTGAACAGCTCTTTTGAAGATGTTTTTGCCATTCATACAGGTAGAAATTGTCTTAAGCTGCTGCATATATTCAGGTCAGCCAAGGTTGTGGAGCAGTAGGGTTGTGATTGTCTTGAGAGACCAACCCTAGATGTGATTTTTTTTTCTTTTTTTTTTTTTTTATTTTTATTCAAACTGTGGTGTGTCTGAGGGCTACAACCAAGGTTAGGGTTGCATAAAACTGGCATTTTTTAAGTGAAACCTGTAACTACTTCAGCATTTACAACCTGTGTTTTGCTACTGCTGTTACTTCGCTACTCACAAGCATGTCTGACTGAAATTTTTCATGGAATAGTACATCTCCAGTACTTTGGCCTGAGGATTAAGACAAATTTGGTCTGTTTGTGTGTCTCAGTGTTTCATCTGGTTCAAAGAAAATTCCCTCAGAGTAATGACAAAAATTAACAGTCCAGAATTACAGATACCAAGGCATTGATTTTTGCTGTCTGGCTGAGGTTTTAGAATTGGGCATCTGACTGTCATTAGGTTTTTAATTCTTTTGAAGCCACTTAGGTTTGAAACGTCCACTCGGCTCATTAGTATCTGAGCTGCAAATCTGTTCTGTGTTGTCTGCTCTGCTACAGGTGTCCTTACCTTGCCATGCTTTTCCTTGTCAGGAGCTTTGTTGGGCAGTTAGCTAAAGTGAATGAAGTGCTCAGAAGCCAGCCAAGGAAAACACAGCTTTGAAAGTATCACTGCTTCTCCAGGCAGTTGGAGATTAGAATGTTTCTACTGATCATTTTTAAACCAAGAGTTGACAGGCTTGGGTATATCTGGAAAAATCTATTGAGTGAAATTTTACATCTTTCCTTCTAAATCGTAAGAAAATTAAATTCTTTAATAAGAATAGGACTGGGACCTAAGGAATTGGGTAAAGATTTGGAGACTTTGGGCTAGAAAAGCCCAGTAGTTACGGACCTGGGGACCTAGCCCACAAGTATTTGCTGAAAATGACTGTGCCTGGATGCCCATACACAAAAACGGGTGCCAGTCCTGGCAGTGGCGAGGCTTAATTCCCACTGAAGCTGCAGTATGATCTTGGATTTTGGTGAAGAAGTCAGTATACTTTATCCAGCTCCTGAGAGGGGACAGATGGGCTGAGCCTAAGATGGCAGCGGGGATGTTTAACCCAAGGAACAGCAACATACTGTTTTGCCCAGTAGCCTAACAGAACTGGTGGATCTGGATTAAATGGTCTCTGCAGGCTGAGGAGATTTGAACCCACTTAGAGAGTCCCATAACCGCTGGATAAGAGAAGCCAAGTTGGTGTAAGGAGGTTAGCAAGAGTCCTAGAGGGGGAGCCAGCAGAAGGGTGACCTAAGTAGAAATCAGTGTTTTGGGGACCTGTCTGGAAGTGGGCAGGGGAACTATGTCACAGTCCCTCTTTCTTGGACTTTTTAGATAGTTTTCAATACAGTTATTACTTAAGAAAAGTGATTACAGGAGCCAAGGACCTGTGCTGCTGGCTAACCCTAGGACCTCCACTGCTTCCACAGCAAAGGTGGCTTGTGCCCAGCTAGCACGAGGGCATTTGCACAGCGTGACCAACCTTGGTGAGCTGGAGCCAAGGCTGCCGTGTCTGTGTTGTTGGGGCAATAGCCACACCCTTTGGATGCAAACTCTGAAAGAAGGCTCTGGAGTAAAAATACTGATTTGATACGGGTCAGGTTGGATTGCTGCCTCTCTTGCTCTTCTCAGACAGAATCCCATCTGGTTTTCATGTACTCTCTTGACCAGTTTCAGGGATACTGTGCAATGTTGCTTGGCACAACTGCCCTGAAGCGCGTAATGCCTTCTGTGCATCGTGGAAAGGGACAGTTGCAGCCTGGATCAGTGTCGCAAATCAGGGCTGCACTCTGGGATTTGGGCAGTCAAAAGTTAGGATGCTATGAATTTCAGGTCCTTTTTGGATGGGCTTCAGTTGCATTATATCATGATTCCCCATCTGTAAAGTAGGGAAGGTACTTATTTTATATTACACAGAGTGTGGAGCCTGCTTGTAAGGTGCTTTGGCTAGGGGAACATTATGTGATGATTATTATTATTTTGATTAAATACAGATATCTGAAGTTTTGTAGCTTAGGCTGGAGTTGTAAACTAGACCTATCTTTAGTCAAGTAAAGGAGTCGTCATCTTGCCTAGATTGATATAGATGGCTACAGCTGAGAAGGTTGTCCTTGTCAGGGGGGAGAAATAGTGAGTTTTAATGTGTGTCTGTTTCAGACATCTGCTTCTGACGTGCGGAAAACAGACTCCACAATCAGTGAGATTGTAAAGTAGGTATGTTCATTCAGCGCTGGGCAGCATGGGGGGTAGTCCCACCAAAGTCATGCGCACCGTCGGGTCTAATTGTGCAGGTTAAGTACATGTTCTACATACATAGTCACTAGATTTCCGAGAAATGTTATACATATTCATTAGTTTTCTGGGAAACTATTAGCATATGCAAATGTCCTTTACGCAGGCGCATTGAGGGTCTCTGGTGGTCTTCCATAGTCTTCCTCACTTGTCTGCTATTTGACCTTCCTCAGGTGATTCTGCGCAGTATGGTCTTTTACATGTTTTGATACATCAGTGCTCGTTAATGCCCTTATTATCTAAGTTCTCATTAGTGGTGTAAAACCATATGGTTAGTTTAAGCTAAATTATCTTCAAGGATGAGAACAAAGGCAGGAGTTCTTATCTTTTTTGGCCCTATCTATTCAAGCAAGGCCTCTACTTGTGCCTTCTTGACAAGATCGTAAATTCATCAAACATTTAATTAAGTTTTGTGATTGTTCATGGTTCCTTCTTGCTCACCACTCCCAAGTACCAGTCTCTGACAGGCTTAATCCTTGACGAACTCCAGTCTTTGGTATGTAAAGTTACAGAGACACAATCATTAAGCAATTAGCAGTTCGTTCTCTATATCACTTCAGGATGAGATGAATTGTGTCCTAGACTGCAGTGACTATAAGAAGGCTACCTTAGCTATAGATAACTGCATCAATTTAGATGAGATGATGCCTGCGCCATATCACTAAAGGCAGATCTGATTTGCAACTTCAACCTGAGCTGATAGCTCTTGATGGCTTTCTCCACTAATAGCTGTTTCGTGCTCTGTGTTTTAAAAATACCATGGAAATGAGAGGCTGTGTGATGGTCAGAGCCTGTACTGGGTTTTGCTGTTGGCTGTGCTGCAGGCTTCGTCTGTGGCATCTGGTAGATTGTTTAACCTGTTAGTAGTGTTTCTGTGCAAGGCTGAAAATCCTTTGCTACTGTGCTCACCTGCTTGAACTGGTGAGGGGGAGGAGGGTGCATGAAGGTGTATATTGGGGCAGCCTGGGTAGCACAGAGGCTTGGAATTTAATGAAGATTGTTGGTGTGCTGGCCATCTCGCCAGTTGTCTGGGCATTGGAAGCTTTTATGGCTCTTACAATCCTGGTGCTATAAATTACCTGAGTAAGCCCATGTCATTTAACACATTTTTATATTTAGCAAATTAGCAAATCTAGACAAGTTGCAGCTTTTCTGTTTCACTTCAGCATTTATATACCCACTTAAGTGTAGAAATGAAGGAGCACAACCTAATGTACCATTAATGTGGAGTGGCATTTACCTGCAGGAGGTTAAAACTTAGTGTTTTCCCTTGTTCAGTGAGTGGGTTGATGCTGCTAGCAAGATGCCTGAAAAAGAAATGCAATGACTTGTCCAAGAACAACACAGCAGGATCTCAACTCAGAGCATCCTCTTCCATTTAGCAGGTGCAAAGTGACAAGGTTCTTCACGCCCATTCAGGTTGAGCCTGGAAACTAAAAGTCAGGGTACCTTCCTCAGGCTAACTATATAGCTCGCAGTTTTTGTTAGTGCTCCTGGGCATTCCTTCTCTTTCCTCATTGAGATGTAGCATTAATGCTATTGCTAAAACAGCTTAAAAGTAATAGGATGTGACATTTCAGAATACTGCTGGCTTTAACGGTGGTACATGTTTTACAAACTCCTGAGATGTAGCTGTGAAAACTGTCCGATGGGCCAAGTTCTGATGGTAGGAAGTGTGGCATGCACTGCCCCAACTGGGCTGGTGGGAGATGCGTCGAGTGATATCTTGATCTGGCTGCATACATTTCTTACATGGGTTAGCATAGTCCCACCACTGTAGTGCTTTGTATCTTAAAATACCTTTTGTTTCATGTTGTTGTAACACAGCGCAAATAATTTCTTGCACAAAGCTCACTTATGATGCCTTTTGGGAATGGGGTGATTCCTTTTTGGAATGGGAGTGGAGATCGGAGAGTGTGAAAAACATTCCAACCTTACAGATACAGAGAGTGCAAAGAGCAGGGACTGGAGGTTTATAATAATCTAAGGTGGTAGAAGAACCAGACCCTTAAAAGTGACCTAAGAGCAAGACCCATGTCAAGTCGATTTGTCATTTGTTCTACAGTTAGTTTCCTGGAGATACCTGAGAAGCATAAGGGGTTAGTGCGCTGGTCATTTGAACCTTCTGATCTGTGTGTCTGGAGGGCAAACAAGGTGTCATTACTCCTTATGCAAATTCTGTTTCTTTGCGGGGGGGTCAAGGTTCTTGCTCCTGGCTCTCCATCCTTTTGATACAGAGACTGCTGCAAATCCATGAAACTTATCTCAAACTACAGCCCATGGATTGCTGTGAGAGCCTGCGATGACTGGCTGCCTTCATTACGTTGCTTTCAGATGGTAGGTGTTGGGCCAGTTCTCAGCTTGGAGGAGCATGCAATCGGAGCTGTAGGTAATGATGGCTGTTAAAACCCTTAGTTTGTTTTCGTCAGATGGACATAGAATGCAAGATTTTTCTCTGGGCTGTGGAGAGTTTCCCTGCTGAGTTGCCAGGCTTTGGATAGTTTGTTACTGTGTAGTGGCTAGTTATATAGTCTTGCAGGGGATCAGTTATTTTCTCTCTGTTTTGGGCTCCCAACTGCAGTCCTTCCTTTTGTCATACTCTGTCACATCTTTGTAGAATAAAAACTCAACCTCCACCACTAGTGAGTTCACACAGTGTGCAGGATGACTAGTGTAATGAGGCACCCTTCTTCTTTGGGATTTATAGGCAGAGTTGCTCTAAACACACAGCAGGCGACAGTCTGATTGAAGACGTTTAAAAACCTGTGTAAGCGTGGTTAATTATTTTAATCACTTGATAACACAGTCTAAAAAGACTTGTGGAAATGCATATACAAAGCAGTTTCAGGGAAGAGTTAGTGTTTCCAAGTACTGACCTTGTGCAGAGTAATCATGTTAAACCCTGGTTTATGTTGTGTAGGATTTTATTTTTAATTTAATTTTATTTTTTAATTTTTATTTTAGTTTTTGTTACCCAAAATTATTCTGAAATTTTTGTTGTAATTAAACCTTACAATCTGATAAGAGTTCTTGTCAAGCATGCTTTGCAAAAACTACAATGCAGGGTTTTTTTTGAGGCTGTATTAATGTAATTAATTATGGAAGTAGGGTTAGCATTGTTAAGCTCACTGAAATCCTGCCTGCTTGCACCAGCCGATGGGTTAAGTTTTTTATCTTCTGAAACATGGGAGCTGTTTTTAAGGCCCAGAAGTCAATGGGAGATGTGATCGTGAAGAATGCAAGGTTGGTTTTGCTCACCATCCCTCTGTTTCAAGGCATAGTTGTTGCTCTTTGTAACAGGCTGTTGAGTTGGAAACCGTGACTTCGGATGAGTCACTTCAATACAGTTCTCTCATGAACGTGCCTGAGAGACTATTGCTGATGTCTTTTTCTCTTCCCTTCAGCTAGTGAATCGGCACTTGTATTCGGGAAGCGCGGACAGGACAGTGAAGTGCTGGTTAGTAGACACTGGGGAGCGAATCCAAACGTACAAGGCTCACAAACACAGCGTTAGCACTTTGAAATACCACGCTGGGATCTGTAAGTTGCCTTTCCTATGTTCAGCAATCCCATCTCCTTTTCGATGTTTGTCTTTGATCAAAGATTGTTAATAGAGAATACTGTAATTTTGAAGGCTTGTAAAATTGTCACTTTTTTCAACTCCAGCATGTTTATGTTCAGTATCAAACTTTGCTGCATTACTCCATGTGCTTAGGAAGGAAGCTTAGACCTTCCTTCCATTTTCCACCTCCCTCTTCTGGCAAACGAAGAGGCAGTTGCTTTGTTTCTGTTACCAAGGGAAGTGGCTTAAATCCTGAGCTGTCTGTGGGTTGTTTGTATAGCCATGGTTTAACCTCACTAGTCTGATGTCTGTCAGTCTGCTTCTGTTGCATACTCGGGGACAGCAAGAGCTGCTGCTGGATGTGCAGCCCTGTGCCTGCCTCTGCTACCTTGTAGGTACTGTGTAATGGACTGTCCTAAACCGGAATCGCATCTCAGATGCTCACTGCTTCTTTCTAACAGTTAGGCTTCCTGTTCAGACTCTGACCATCTCCTAGACTGGTTTTCCACAAGTTCTTTTCCCTTTATCTGTCCTCTTTCATGTACTTGTTCCCCAAACCACCTTTCTGCAGTAGCGAAGCATTGCTTGCCTTACTAATGCTCAGGACTCAGTTCCCCTACTGTCAGTACTCTTGTTAATAGTGGTATCGACACATGTCTATTGTTGACATAACAGTATATTCTGACCATGAAACCTCCCTCTTTAAATCCCTCTCTTGGCTGGCTTTCCTTCTGCATGTCATCTATCCATTTCTGGTTTTGGGTTGCAAGACTGCACCTCTGTTTTTATCAGCCTGAACCTCTCTATGTGTCATCCTGGTCTTAATCCTGCCATTGATGTTAGACCTGATATGCCTTCATTTGCTTCCCAAATAAGTACTTCTTTCCTTCAGGGTAACCAGGATGGCAATGCCTGTCTTAAGCTAATCTAGAAATCTGCAACGCTTTTCTGATTTTGATTTCTGTACTTCAGCTATGAAGCGAACATATAACACCAAATGAATGGTTGCTATTTGGGCCTTGATATCTCTTTTGGCAGGTATGTGTGATAAATTTGTGATAGTGATAAATGGCTGACAAATGCAAGATGGTACACATTAAAAGAGAGTCATATCTGCACAGGCAGATTACAGTTTAATGTCAGTTGTCTAGTGCCATGCTTGACATGGCTGACTGACCACATTTATAACCCAGTAACTGAACTGATTTCTTAATTATGTTTGGAAACTTAACGTGTAACCAAGCCCATAGGTAGATTTTGATTTTAATCAGGAAGCCTTTTTTTGGTCTTTCTTTCAGCATCAGACCCACAGCACTATTTTTCTCCATTAAAATAGTTAATCACAATTTATGGTTAATTTCAGCTCTCCTCACCTATATTGCAGAACTACCCCATTCGCCCCTACCTGCAGGTTATAATTTCTGCCGATTTCAGCTTTTGCAGTTGCCTAGAAGGTTGCAATGGAAGGGGAAAGTGTCTGAGCTTACGCTGCACCCTTAAGTTATTATTGCTCAAAGGTGCAGGCAGATAGGGCAGGGGAAATGAACCAGAAATTTTAATCCAGGATGAACACTGGCAAACAAAATACTGATTTTTTTTTTATTTTATTTTTTTTTTGTGTGTGTGTGTTCCCCCTTTTAATTACAAAGATACAAAATAAAACATTGAATTCATCAAGACTACCCAAAGGCAAGATAACTGTGCAAAGCTGATGTTGGCCTGATCCAGTGAGGAATCTTCATGTCTGGGTGGGAGATGGAGAGACTGTCTCATTCATTAATGAGACGTTCAGAGCTGCGTTTTTTTCAGCATTGATCCTGCTTTTCATGCAACCAGTATAGACTTGACCACACTCTGTAAAACCATCATAAACAAAGTTTAGGCTCAAACAAAAGTTTCTTTATCTGATGCCACCCCCATCAGCTCTGCAGCTTTCTCTGTCTTCCCCCTCATCCTACCACCCTGTCCCTGCCATACACATACATTATTTTGCTATAACACTTTTTTTCTTGAAATGCAGGCAATATTGCTGCATTTAGTCAGACCTGTGAAGAACATCCTGATAGTGTGATAGAAGTATTCACAGAGTTATTTAAGATCTCATTTTAAATCAAATGCAAACATACTAAAAGTGTCAAACAGGGAGAATTGAATTGTTCCACTTGAAGGGTAGAAAAAATGTCATAGAAAAATATTAGGGACTTGTTTGAATAGAATTTAGATGCATTTTAATTCTTGAAAGAGGAAATTTCCCCTTAGAAGTTAATTTATGTACTATGATTGCTTGCATTATTGCAATACATTATTTACACAGTAATACACTTATTTACACAGTGTCTAATAGTTTTGTTTCAATTAGAATTACAAAGACATTTTCACGGGATACCAAATGTTGGAGCTAGTGTAGCTTAAAATTCTAGCTGTTCACCTGGGACAGATCAGCACTGTATGTCCATTCTCTGTCTCTCAAAAATGCGGAGAAAATACTTCAATATAAATGATGTTTGTTAGGGTTTATGTCACATTTGCACCAGCACAAGCACATTGAAAGAATCTCAGCTGGGAAGTGGTAACTTTCTGTTAGAAGATCTTGATTCTGTTGCTTGCTATCTGATCAGTACCCAAAGGCTCATTGCCCCAGTTTACCATCTAAATAAGAAAATATACTAGAAGAATGAGAGGAAAAATATATTTGTGTTTTCAAAATGGCTTTATAGTGTACAGGGAGTCCAGACAGATCTGAGAACTAAGCTTTAAATCATCAGAATGTGTGTGTTTCTAGTGGCTTTCCTCAGTCTGCTTGTATAATTAATATCATGGGGTATATTAAAGCTGGTTCTCAATTTAATTTACTTAATGATATTATGTTGGTTATTTCTCTCCTACAGTATGTGCACAGTCATTTAAAATTTAATGTGGTTTATATTTTTTCATGTTGTAGAAACTCCAAGAGAACATTTAAAACCTGTTCTCCCTCCCAAGAGTCTATGAAATTGAAGTAAAAAATAAAAATGAATTATTGATTTTGTTGTTGTTGTTGGTTGGTTGGTTCGCAGGTGGTATATATAAGTGTATATTTAAATGCTAAATCTGGGTTAGATCAACAACTCCCCTTTGAAATTCAGAGGTGCAAAGAGACTTCTTAAATCCAGAGTGACAGTTCAAAAGACATAAAGGATGTCTGTCAAAAGCAAAATCCTGGTAGTGATAGCTAAAGTAAACTAACAGCTGCATAGTGAAAACAGCTCTTAATTGGTTCTTACTCTCTGCATGTGTGTAATAGTATTCAGTGATTTCCATTCACTGGAAAAAAATCTGTACCTTGGTCCCTGCTTTATGTCATTGTTACTCGTTTGCAGAATGGGATGTAATGCTTTTTCAGGATAGTATTGGTAATTGAATTTATAGTGGCCCATATAAAATGACATTGATTTTCCACATCCAGATGTTTCTTGAAGGTGCACCTAGGAAGTATCCAGCCTCCTGCTGTTTAATTTGAAGTTGGAAAGCTGATGGCAGGAGGTAGCCTGTTCTCTCGTCTCTTGTAGTCCTGACTTTACTGCCTTGATAACTTCTTTGCCTCTCTTTAGGAAACCAGTGCCTGACTTTTCCCAAAAGATACGGAATCTGTTGTCTTCAGGCACTTCAGTTTTGTAAAAATCTTGCCATGCTAGTGGCTTTTGCAAAAGACATGAAATGCAGGGAGCAGTGAATAAATTGCTTTTTGCAGTTCTGAAATACTTATCTCTAGATAAACTTGAGGAGTTTGGGTTAAGTGAAGGCAAGTGAGTGTTTATGAAGACAGTTTGTAATCCTTAAAGCACACAAATGGGCTCCTTTGGGGGCATATTGCAAAGTATAAAATCTAAATATTAAACACTGCCTTACAGTTTCCGGATGCAGTAATTCTGGGGATTTGATGTGAAGATCCTGACGTGTTGAAAAACTGTTCTTTGGACATGTTAAGATACCCTAAGGAAACCTGATGAACAGCCAAAATCTCTGGTCGTGCTTTATTTACTTAACACCTCCTGCCCCCTTGTAGCACATGTACACTATAGCACGTAGAATACAAGAGTTATAGCCAAAACCCTCAAATAATTCTGTGCCATACTGAAATAGAGATTATAACCTGGGCCTTGAATCACTTAAAGGCTCTACTGCTTGCAAAGATCCTAAGCTACAGGGTTTAGCTGAAGAAATCTACCACACTGAAAGAATTTATAAAGCTTCTTTGTAAAGCCGCCTACACATGCCACTCACTTATAAGGACAGAAGATTTAACTGTGGTATTTCAGCAGAGATGGCCCTACCTACTCATAGTTGAAAATGGGGGAAATAAAAAAAGGTATGCCAAATTCATATTATTATTATGAGAGGTGGTAACGCTGTTACTGTGGTTTGCAGCTCCACTGTACAGATCCTTCTGCTGCTTGATGCAGTAGCAGGAGTGATAAAGATACTGTAGTACTGAATGGAAACCTGAAAATAACTATGGTAAAACAAATGGAAGGCTTAGTGGAAATCCTTAAAACCAGACTTGAGATAAATTGCCTGCTTAGAATTACTGAGGCATGTTTAGGCAGGGAAATGTATGTGGAAGAGAAGAGCAGGAATAGATATTTGAATTGTGTGTGGAGTGAAATGCTGATATATGTAGGAACTTCAGGCTTAAGGCAGTTCAGTGTTTTGAAAAATATGAATGAAAACAAGCACACGCTGAGGTCAGTGAAATGAAAATGATCTGAACTTGCTGTAACTGAGAAGAGAATCAAGCCTAAAAATGATATGTCATGCTCCTTTGTGAACTAGTTTTAGGTACATTTTGAACTCACATGAACTGACTTTACATGGCTGCTCACATCTGGCCATGCGCTGTGTTGTGTGGTTGTGTTGCAGTGTTCACAGGAAGTGGTGATGCCTGTGCAAGAGCTTTCAATTCCAAGAGTGGTGTCCTGCAGAAGATATTCCGAGGACACAAGTTTATCATCAACTGCATCCAGGTCAGGAAGGGGTTTCTTTGCTGGGATTTCTCACTTCTGATTGCTCCCTCATTTGTTTTGTGGGAATTGGTGTGGCTAGCTGTTCTGTGTGTCTTGGGTTGGATGTTGTTCTAGGGTAGGATGAAAAGTAACAGACTTGAATATTCCTTTTGTAATTTTAGACAAACTCGGTAATAATAAGGATAAGTGAAACCACAGAATGAGACCCCAGAGACAGTCCTATGTCTGTGATTGGAGGTTTTTCAGGTCAGGTTAGACAAGCAACCATAAGCAATGAGACGGATGTAACTGAACCTGTGTAGGGGCAGGGAATGGACTCTGACCTCGTGAGACCCCTTCCATTACAAGACACCAGTGATGTGTTTGCAATGCTGTAGGGGGGAAAAGAAGTTTCTGACAAGACCAAAGCTTGGCTTTGTATTTTTTTTTTTGTAATTTCATTTCCAAGTGTACAGGGCAAAAAATCCTGGGAGGAGAGAGGACTGAGAAGTGGCGACCTTAATAGGATCTTGAGTATATTAATGAGGGATGGATGAGGGGGCTGTGGTCACGCCGTGCTTGTGTGGTGCTTCATGCTGATGTAAGCCAGCCTGCCTCTGGAGACTGCGAGCGCCCATGGTGGACAGACTGACACATTGAGGGGAAGATGATCAAGACCGCCAGCTGGCTTCTAGGGTGGGGTGAGGGCAACTGGAAACATTACCAACAGCAGCAAATGTTTCATTAAGGAAATGAGATTACAGTGGGGAATCAAGGTTAAATTACTGCAGGTTTGGAAGAACAGCAAATTTTGAAGGAGGAATTGTACCTATAACTTACTGCAAAGGAAGACGGGAAGTGAGAAGGAAAGCATTCCTGAACCGCTCCCCTGCCCCCTGATGCCGATTTTGGTGTCTCCTTAAGCTTCATCTTCAAAACCAGCAGTCTGAAACCAGCACAGAAATTCCCAGCTACAGCCTACTCTGACATTAAGTTTAGTTCCCCATTGCTTTTCTAGTGGGTTTAGGTTATAAATAACTTGCTGTTTATATTTTATGGCTCTGTGAAGTGGCTGAGAAATGAGTCCTGCCTTGGTAATGTCTCATCCCACTTCAGCAGCTTTTGTGATAATTTATACTGGCTCTTGCAATGAGTTATCAGGCCTTAAGTGTTAGAATCAAGCTGCATTTGCTCTGATTTTTTGATGGTTTGATTGTGCCTATTCCAAGCTGTATGGTTTGGTATTGTGACGCTGTTGTTCCAGATCCACAACGAGTTGCTCTACACAGCTTCCCATGACGGCACACTAAGGATTTGGGACATCCGGGGAATATGCAAGAGAAATAAGCGGCGTTTGAAGAAGGAGAGATCTGCCCAGGGCAGGAGCTCTCAGAAGGGAAGTCTGTCTCGTCTCTTCAACAATAAAGTTGGCTGTATGGTACAGCAAGAAAATGGGGAACACGAGGCTGTTGAACTAATGTGACTGTCAAGAATAGACTTCCCATCAGTGACCAAAGCTGAACCTATTGTTTTCTGCACCACTGTGTCCACGTAAACCAGAACTTGGAAAGAGATGGGAAATGCCATTGCTTGAACCTCTTTTTCAGGAGCCAGGATTCTCTGTGTCAGATGGACTTGTCAGATATTGTTGCTGCAGATGACTCTCAGCTGAGCAGCGCTGGGGTCAGGAGGGAGTGCAGTGTGGTTCAGGTGATGCACCTCTGTGTGTGTG
The DNA here is from genome assembly GCF_947461875.1 of Haliaeetus albicilla. Taxonomy (NCBI): domain Eukaryota; kingdom Metazoa; phylum Chordata; class Aves; order Accipitriformes; family Accipitridae; genus Haliaeetus; species Haliaeetus albicilla. The sequence continues at coordinate 73,663,775 of NC_091484.1, forward strand.
TGTAATTAAGAACCTTACTTACGACTGCTTGTTTTCATTTCCCTCTGGCACAGAGGTGTTGCACACTTCTGCCTGTCTACTGTCTAATAAGAAATGTTTTCTCCCTTTGTTTGGCCAAATGTAGAAATGAAAGGTGCCCCGCAGTACAACTGCGAATTCAGTTTTCACAGCTGACGCTTTGGGTCAGTTTTTTGCTGATCAGACCAACTGACGCAGGATGGTATGGCTCAGCAGGAGGAGTTTAAAGCAGACTGGACACCCCTCTGGGAAGTTGGGAGTAGTAGGACAGAAATTAATTTTTTTTTTTTAACAAAACATAAGCTAGAGACCAATCTAAACCTCAGACCTTTGGTACCAAGGTCAGCTGTCTGCCAAGGCACAACAGTTGTCCTCCTCCCAACAACCTAGCAGGTTCTTTTTTTACTTTTTACAATCTCACATTTAGCAAAGGAAGCATCAATGGCCTCACACATGTCTTCTGTGTGCTGCCAGCCGCCTGCTTACCCCAGGCATGGTTCCCCAGATGGGAAGCTCCTGATGGGCTTCTCTGGAGGGCCTTGTCTCAGTGGGGCAGGAGGTGGAGGCTGTTCCCTGGGCACCAGGGCTATGGTGGCAACTGCACCACCTCTGGGCAGCCTGGCCCACTGCTTGACTGCCCTCATAGGGGAAAGGTTTTCTTTATATCCCCTGGGAATGTCAAACTGTGTTCTTCAGAGGAGAGAAAAGCAAAACAGGAGGATTTATTGGGTGCTCTATGTTTATCTTTCCTCCTTACAAGGCCCTGTCTGGCCTTGGTTTGCTAGGTTGTTAGTAGCATCAGATAAGCAGTCAAACTCAAGAAGTTCTCCCAGTCTTTTTCCAGGTTCATCCCTTCTGATAACCACTGAGCCATGAATAAACAAGGGTTCTTATATTTTTCTATTTGCAGATATAACTCTTTGTGGAACCAGTACAAAAATATCTAACCACATGTTTTTATTTTTATGGCTTTATTTATTCTGTACTACAGCAAGATAAAAAATGCTGTAATCCTTTTTTAGAATGGACTAATAAACATGTGGCATTTACAGACAACTGTCTATTTTTTATTTTCTTCTCATTTAGCAGGGATGTGGCTGGCTGCAGATGCACAGCAGTTAAGAATGGATGCAATATGGAAAAAAAACCCCAACCCGTATACTTTTGGACACACTTGTCTTTCCCTCACTGCTGGGGCTGGAGTCAGGCCTGCCATGGAGCTGTCCTGCCTCCTGCCAGTCACCAGACTGCTAGAGCTCGGTTTCCCTAGTCAGGGGAAGGGATGACCAGCCACAGACCAAAGCCCAGTCTTAAGGGAAAGCATGGACAACAACGAGCCACACGCACTGGCTCAGCGCTCACCGTGGTGGCACCCAAGACCCCTACTCCAAAACTGTGACACTGCATCATTGGGTCAGGCCTGTCACTGCTACTACTTACCCTCCTTGCCTCTCCTGATGAGCAGCTTTGTTGGCTGTCACCTGGCAGGTTTCTGCATCTAGTAGGAAACAGCATTTTCATTATGTATGTTAAATGCCTACCATGAAAGACTGATCTGGGAGGTCATCTACCTAGTATAGACTTCATTCCACTCTAACCTCTCAGTCTGGTCGTTGCAGCTCAGTGCTGGCCCTGTGAGACATTTCTATGAGACAGTAGCTCTTTGTTGCTGGGGTGATGGCTTGCTATGCAGCTAATTTTGTTTGTATTTTGCTTATGAGGTCAATGCTAAGTAGGAGGCCTTTAGCAGAGATGGACAGAGTGAGTTGCACAGATGGTCTGGGCTATAGTTTTTGTTTAAAACTTTGCACACAGTATGTTAAACACAAGAGCTTATCTGGCCATACACAGCAGCTGCACATGAAATTAACAAATGGGTTTAATAGACATAGATCTCATAAAGAGTGGAATTAATGAGTCATTACCACTTCTGCCTGTTGCTAAACATATCACAGTATCTTCAAATACACAGTCAAAATTAACTTACTTAAAACTTCTAGCCAATGCCTCCTGCCCTGCTGATCACTTAGAACTGCACGCACAGTTTCTCAGGGGCAGCGCTGGCAGAATTACATCATTGAGGAATGGCTTCTCTGACAAGCACTGCATGTTATGTTGCTAATTTTAAATTGCCCAAGGACAAACCTTCACTTCTTAAGTTGTCACTGCCAGTTTGCTACGCAATCCACTTCAAAGAGGAAAAATACTGCCTGTACAGCCCAACGCTGCCTTTGGTGCATGCCTAGGGGCTAGCATAAGGTAATGCCAGGGTGCCAGTAGGTTTGGGAACCCCTCTGGCTAACAGAAGGAATCAATTTATGCTTTCCCACCTACTTCCTGTTAAAACCACATCCATCACTTTTTATGTGTTTCCAATTTTAAATTCTTTTGTGTATTCTGGTTTTGCTCTGCATTTTGCCCAGTGGTTCCTCAGTGCTCACCTGTAGAGCAACAGCATACAACGGTTGCTGGGGCTGGTTTTTGCCTCAGCAGCTCGTTTTACTGGCTTTAGAAACACTTCAACCTTCTGGGAGCAGATACAAAACTACGCAATTTTTATAGCACTTGCCTTGATACATAAGTATGAAATACAAGTAATTCCTTAACAGTGTAATCACTCCCTGCTTTTTGCTGTCCTTGGCTAAGGTAGCCAGGAAAAAAAAAATCCACTACTGAAGCCTATTAAGTCTATCCGCTGGAACCGAGCGGTCATTTTGCAGGCCAAAGCTCTGCTTCCTCCAGGATCATGTTTGCCCTAACAGAAGTTCAAGCCCTCACTTCCCCACTGATAAATGCTGGGTAAGGATGAACTGTCACCAGACAGAAGGTTCATTTTCCAGCAGCTGCTGTTAGGCCTCGCTCTAAGCAGAGATGACTGCCAGTTCCCCCATTCCCACCAGCTCCAGCACTGCGCCTGGAGCAGAGGGGAACGAGCTCCCTCTGCCGTGACAATGGCGTTATGGAAAACAAATAAACCACGTTTAAAGAAAAGCTGACAAGCAGGGAGGGTAACTTCTGTTCCCAGTGGAGAGGAGTGCTTACATAGCAGAAAACAGGATGTTATAAAACACACACAAAACCCCCAACTATTCCTCCAGAAAGCCGAAGCTGGGCACGACTACCGAACAGTGCCTGAACCAAGTTTTGTTCAACAGCTGATTAAAGAAAATCTTGTCTTCCCCACAAAATCCGTCAATCTTTAAGCCGCACACCTGCAAGAGGTTAAGAGGAGCTGCTTGGGGAAACTGGTTATTTAGTTGTAAAAGGAAATACCACTACACAGGGGTCTGACAGGACAGGGCCCTGCCAGGTAGTTCCTACTGTTTTTTAAAACCAAAGCATAGAAAACTCTTCCTAAAAGCAGGAGCAGCACATAGTTATCTTTATTGCCTGTGTAACACCTGCAGGAAGTGACAAGCAGAACACAGTATAAATCCATGCACAACAGATACGTAAATGTCTCTTAGAAATCTTTCAGAAGAAAAGGAGAACAGTTTGAAAGTCGATACCTCTAACCTCATGAGCTAGGTTTCTGATTTACAAACTCACTTTTTTTTTTTTAAAGCTGGTATTTTAAAATGGTATAGAAATGCTTCTTTACTTGAATACTAAGTGAATTAACTTATTTCACAATAAAAATATAGTTTAGTTCTATTAAATTTTCTTCTGAAAATAAATGTTTCTATTTTTCTGCTATGACAATAAATTACAATGTATCACAAATGTAGGCTTTAAGCAGATTTATAAATAAGCAGGAATTAAGTGTTCCACCTATAGTTTAACAGAATTCAAGGCATTTAAGTAAGAGATAAGCTGAAGGTGCATTTATAATCCAAACTCAATTTGTCAAGGTAAATACATATAACTAAAGTAGATGTAATGGGATTTAATGCTGTGGTACTTGTATATAGGATAAGTATTCATGAATGATCTGTTCCTCTTCCTCCAGTGTTAAATCCAGATAATCCTCTTCGTGTTCAGGAATATCCTCTAGGATTTCATTGACTGCATCAGTCTCCATGTCTTCATCTGTTGCTGAACTAGAAGAACCTTCCAATAAAAAGAAGCAGCAGAAGAATTCACCTCTGAAACAAGTTGGTACTTTCCCTCTTTCATCAGCATGACTGCTCTGCAAGTCTGTTACTGTAAGACTCCTCTTATTTCAAGTGGCTCTGCAAACAGTATTGCAGGATGGCTGTTTTTTCCTACTATTTAAAGCTGTAGGAAACCCTTTAGTTGTGCAACAGGGATCACTACAGCTCTGACAAATAACAGAAGGGAGAGAAAGTATGTGCAAGTTTCTTCTTTGCTAAATGGTATCAATTACGGTTCTATCACATAAGGGACACAAGGAAGGAGTATGTGGTCAAATCAGCTGACCGTACAGCACAGATTTGGAATAAACTCCCTAGCAGTCAGAACCCACATATTGGCAAGCCAAAAAATCATCATTACCAGTGGTAGGTCCAGGGAACATGCTCCAGCAACTTAGTACTTGCTCTCTGAGAGAGTACAGGCAGGGAGAGATTGGTTTGTTTTTAAAGAGAACTGGTGTGAGCCAGTACAATTAGATGGGAGAAGCTAGAATTGCTTGTGGGCTAGAAAGGGCCATGCATTCCTTGCTGGGGAAGTGAGGATGCAGACACCCGTGGCCTCCAGCCTCATGTGCCAAAGCCACAGCCTGCTCAGCAGCCATTTCCTCTCAGCCCTTCCCAGGACGCCTCTGAAGGTCACCCTTTCTTCTGGCTGCATCCATCTTACACACTGCCTACAGCTGATAGTATCCTTTATGGTCCCATATATGGGCTGTCGGGGACTGCAGGGGCTGTAGCTTACCTGGGCTAATGGATGGCTTGCCTGTAACTGTTACTAATAAAAGTAGTCTGGGGCATTACTCAAGGCCCTCTACCAGTATTTAAGGAGAAATCACTTGTTTTGTACAAAAGCCAGAAAACAGCCTTCCTGCTTCTCTGCCTGCTGTATGCAACATCCTTACCTGCAGACTCTGTAGGCGAGTCCTTTGATGAAGTTGATTCTTCTGACGGACTGGACCCTTCTGGAGACAGCTGCAGTGACGCAGGAAGAACTCCCCCATAATGAGCAAGGGTTTGGGAAGCTAAGTGGATGTTGCCTTTAAAGACCTTTAAAGCTTGCTCTGCTGACTCACGGCTGAAACCCATATACATCAGCTACAGGAGGGGGGAAAAAATAAAAAAATCTGGAGAAATCCAAGCTCATTCAGCACCAGGGTCTGACAGGAATCTGACTCTGCATCTGACAGTCATTCTTCTTGCACAGAGGAAAGCGCTGCATGCCAGGAATTCCAGGACACTGACTCTGGTTTACTGGAACAGTTAACAACAGGCCAGTGACCTATTAAAGGAATGGGGATCTTTAAAAGAATCAAGAGCCTCTTGTTTAATATCAGACCAATTCTTTTTTCTGTTTTTCAAAAGGAAACTTCAAAGCACTCCAGCACATCAGGAGTGTGCACGTGCTATTTACTTTTTCTAGGCAATATAGTTTTCGTGCCTATCTGACATTAATTACATAGCCACACTAACTACTGAAAAGCTTTTCAGACAGCCTATGATGAGAAAGACACATTCCAACTCTTTCCCTTGTGCATTGCAATGTTTAGAGACTCAAATAAGTTTCCCATTTTCTGTCTTTTTTTGGGATAGAGCATTAGAGCGCACATACTTCTTCCCTCCACATCCATGCATGACAGGTTGGTGTAATGGACAGGAAGTACACACAAATTACATTTTAGCCCGAGTGTGACTTCACCGTGAAGAGCAGATGCCAGACAGTGGAAGTGTGACAGCTTGAGTGCCATGGGTCAAAGAATACTTAAACAAAGCTGTACAAGGAAGATTTGGTGTGTTTGAAGGCATAATTCAGAAACAAGACAACCAACTCCTAAGAAAGCAAGCGGTCTAACTTACTTGATCAATACTTTCCTGGGAAACCTGAAACTGGTCCATGGCCACAGGATCATGATCATCATCTTCCAACAATAACTCTGGATTGTCAAGAATAAACTACAATAAAGCAGAAAGGGATCAGAATAGAGCAACAGAGATATAATGGTCCTTGGCAGGGGTATGTATTTAGCTCAGTAGTTGATATAAGCAAATATCAGCCAACTTAAATGATATCTGATTCATCAGTTCAGTCATTACAGTTCAGAAAAATAGCTATGAACTAAAAATATAGACTACAGAAAATAAGAATCTGCTAAACAATAAATAAAAAAAGCAAACAAGTTTTTTGTACAAAAGTACTACTCCTAAAAATTACTTACCTGAAAGGCTTGGTCCAGGTTTCCCTGTGTATTATGAAGAGCTACTTGAGCAGCTCTCTCTGAATAGCCCATACTTTTCAAAGTATTTATGTCTTCCAGTCGCTGCCTTCTTTTAGCTCTCTCCTCCCTCCGTATCTGTGCCTTTTCCTGCAAGAACACAGCCATTACAAAGCTCATTGTGCATGGGAATCCTTCAGCCTTCCCCTGTGCATATAGGGTTACTTCAAGTTTGAATCTCTTGAGGAAAAGGGATTTTTTAACTTTTGTTTTTTTTAAATACAGACTGTGGTGCCAGACACTTGTTACTAAATAAAGTTGTATTTCCATGAGCTAGCACTGTTGCCATACTTCCGCTCTACAGTCTCTGCAGATCGGATCTTATGCCATCACAGCTATTATAGGCCCTGTGTGGTGAGCGATAAACCTGTTTGGCAGATGGGCCTGTAGTCAAGACTTGCCAAGGACACACAGTCAGAACTGGGCGTGTAGCCAAGGAGTTCTATTCAGCCCTTCTCTCAGCCATTTGACTTTTCCATCCACATTTCACTGTCTGAAGTCTAGAAGTGCCATCTCAGCTTACCAAACATGACTTAAGGCACTTCAGATCTGGACAACACTGTCTTCACTTCACTTCAGCACATAAAAAAAATCCTTCTCCCCTCCTGAATCTTCCAAGTCCAAAGCCGTAATACAGTGTAGCTTGATGGTCACCCTCATAGCACTTTATTGTGCAGCCTCTTGGGATTCAGACCACCCAAGCCCAGGAGTGATAGCTTGATCATGGCATTTTTATTCCCATATGGAGTACTGCTGAGTAGCAAACACTGGTGCAGTCTTCCTATGCGCCTCTGTGGTACAACCACACGTCTTTGGCTCTCTCATCCCATCTATTTTGGGACAGAGCTTCCCTTGTTATATTAAGTTTTGGTTTCAAACTTGCGGCAACAGATGTCAAGCTGTCAGTTACACTAACAGTGCCAAAGCAGGATGATCAAAGTCCTTAATTTAGCACCATGTTGCACTAGTCACACAAAACATGATCTTACAGACACCCCAACTAATATGATCCTTGATTTAATACTTTCACTGCACCATACCTCTCTCCTGTTGGTGATAAGATTGGCAGCATGCTCCACATTCCCATGGCATGCTCGCAGGGCAAGGCGAGCTTCCTGTTCGGAGAATCCCAGGAGCGACAGGCGATGAACTTTATCAGGATCTATGGACAGCTCCTCATGTAAACGAGATGCCTGGGTATAGAAAGAACAAAATGATATTACTTACACTGTTGCTAACATACAAACAAAAAAAATGTTTCCCCATTTTTCTGAGAAAGCAAAGAATAGCTGCAAGACAGAGCCCAAACACAGGAGCTAGTGTGAACAACTCAGAATTTTTACCTAATAGTGTCTTACCTTCTGAATATACTCAGCAGCCTCTTTTTCTCTGCCACTGTGATAGTGTCCTATCCCTTGAAGGAGGTAAAGCCGTAGAAATAAAACCTTCTCACGACCATAGCTTCCCTAAAGAATTGTTTAAACAAGGTGTGTGGGGGGGGGCACATGGGTAGAAGCATATGTTAGAACATCAATTCATTATCAGTAGAACACTTTACACATTTAAAGAAGACAGAGTGACTAATATGTGACACTTAGTGTGCAGATAAAGTATCACATCTAAAACACTGATGATGTCTATGCATATAAACGCACATTTGCCATGACCTTTGCATCAGATCCAATGCTTTCACTATGCTGACAATTACACAACTAGATTACAGGCTGAGGAGGCACGAGAAAACTTTAAACTTCTGAAAGTCAGTCTTGTAATACTTGAACAGTAACTGAATACATGTAGAAAAAAGGCCACCCTAATTAAATCAAAACCTGCATACTTTGATGTCAATAAGTCTTTCATGGTTCTCCCCATAGCACCTCTGGAAGCATCTATGTGCTGTGGACAGCTTTTTCTCTGCATCATCCAGGCAGTCCAGCTGCTCCAGGCGGAAGTAGCACCACACTATATCCAGCTGCAGTACTGCATAATTATCAACAGTATTCAGCAGTTCTGTGCTACACTCACTGGAAAACAAAGCAGTTATTGGTCTTCTGGGAGGGGCTTTTTTTTCCACACACTTTTTAACACTAACGAAACAACATGCTATAAGTATGCATATTCACATATTTGAGAAAGCACATACTTCATATTTGAGGTAGCAAACTGAGGTCAGTGGAACTTAATAGAGCACTGATCCCCCATCACATTCACTAATACACAGGGCACTAATGATAACACTAGATCTCAAAGAATTACACTAGTCACAACTCATTTTGTTACCATTTAAGACAGCATCTCTTTAAAAGCAGAACAGAATTAAACCCTGTGTAATCTTTGAAAGGACAGACATCAACTGTCTTCCTTACTGCATGTGAACACGCTGAGTCCTGTGCTAGTCTCCTTGCACACACACACACAGATGAGAAACAGATAGGGATAATATTACTTTTGGGGATCGCAAAAGAGCAATTTAGGGCTCTGACTGCTGACAGGAAAGTAGTTTACCTGCAGAAACGCTGATACTGTTACTGACCTCAGCTATCCGCTCCACCTTTTACAGGAAATTATTACTTCACAGGAGCAATTGCAAACAAGTATCCATAACTGTCTCTCAAGCTAATGCAATTTATAGCCTAGTACATGAATATTGACTGTTTATGTTGATATGAAAGATTAAATTGCCCAGTGGCAGTATCTGTTTCAGCTGTCCTACATGAAGCCACCTGCCACTGCAAGTCAGAGCCTTTGTCTGCCGTCTCCCATTTGCAGAGGGGTGTGAAGTAATCCCTGGCAAAACAGGCCCTGATTTATATGCACAGGTAGAGCTAATGCTGTTCCTGTATTTGGTTGACAGTAAAGGAAAGAGAGACACAAGAACTCAGAAAGATTCTTACCAGAAGTGTTTATCAGCATCCAACAAATATGGCAGGGCTATCTCATATTCCTTCTTCTTCATTAAGGCTCTGCCCTTCTCATGATAACCCATTGCCAGCACAAGTGCCTAGAAAAACAGATTGAGACTTCCTTTGCACCTCCCCAACTCACTTTTATAACTAAAAAGAAATACCTAGATAATCCATTAAGAGCCCTTGTTCTTCCTAGAAAAATACAATTGTATCAGTTCTGCAAGAGCAGTACTATTTCACATTTTTCTCATCTGCTAATGTTAAAATATTGTCTAATTAAAAGCAATGAATGTTACTGACACATGAAATGTCGCACCAAGTTTATTTTAAGAATGCAACCCTAGACAGATTTTCAATGATGAGTGATAAAAAGCTAAGCATTTTTCTGGGCTCTACACTTCCTAACAGCATAAATTTGTGTTGCTTTGCTATTACAACTATCTTGTAAAATCTAACAATTCACCTCCTCTAAAACCTCAGAACCAAAAATTTTATTTTGAATGTGGCCAGAAAACACTCTAGTTCCTGCAGTATGACAAATGGAAATGTAAATAATATATATGGATAGAAACAACCTGCAATATTTCCTCTCACCCACATTCAATACTGAATGATGAAATCTTGTGCACTTGAACATTTGATGCTTTAACTCTACAGGTGAATTACTACTTTCAGCACTTCATCAGAACAGCATGCATTGTGAGAACAGACAGTTGTTATTCCAATCATCCAGAAACTCCAGATGATGCAGAAAACACAGTATGCCTCAGAAGAGGCTAGGGCAGCAGTTTGCACACCTTGGGGCCTGCTCATTTCTTCCAGAGGTATTTTTTTTTTGTTACTGGGTATAATTCCAAGTATTTGTAAAGATTTTTATTTATCTTCAGAAAATCTAGCAATCTTAAAAAGGTAGCATCTATCACCATTCTTCTGCTTCAGCAGCCAACATCAGGTATGTCACTCCTACTGTAATTCAATCCATGTACGCAACCAAAGACATTTTCAGTTGAGGATGTGGAACTTTGTGGTGAATTTGTCAAAATTTGTGGTGAACAAATTTAAATTTGAGAGGGGAGTGCAAAAGATCTCAAAACTATTTTAAAAGAGTCCGATTGAGAGACTCATTGAGTTTCCAACTGAAACTGAGGCTTAACGAACAAGTTATTTTCATGTTGTAGGGCACCCAAAATTTAAAATAGGTGCTAGGATATAACAAAAGTTAAAGCTCACCCTAAAACACAAAAATAAGATATGGACCACACAGGGGTCAGTGCAAGATTAGACCTGCAATTAGATCAGCAGTCAGAGGTCTGTCTCCAGATGACTGAAGTATTCCCAATTGTAGAGTTCTACTTCCATTTTATTTAAAAATTATTTCTAGTAAGCAAACTTCTACTGGACCCAGGGTTACATCCCCAAAACTCTGACTGTATTTCAATCCCATATTTGAAATGCTTCATAAATCAAGCTTTAAAAAGCTGTCTTAGTAGCTTTATAAGATACTTTTACCTACTTTTTTAGCTTGAGGAGGAATCTCAATTGACCTTCCAGTCTGATTAGCTATGTCTAGATATGGAACAGAATCTGGATCCAAGTACTCCTCTGAAATATAAGAAAAAACAATTTGAATTGTAAGTACCATCTTCAACAAAGTAACTCTACTGTTGTAAGATTATGTCAGTAAGTACATGGTTAAACAAAAAAGCAAACAAACAACAAAAATCAGGATTACATATAACGGCTGCATCTGTGGTTTTTTGGACATACCACCTACCAACAATGGCCCTGATCAGACAAACACAATCATCCAGAAATTTAGACACAACATTAAGCTACCTGAATTATAAATAATTTTTTGCAGAAGACAAAACACCTACATTTTAAATGATGTAACATTTGAAATGCTTTATCAAATAAAGCATACAATATAAAGAAAACCACAACTGAGCACAGTTGATAAAACAGAAAAAAATAGCTCAATGTTTTCCTTTCCCTACATCTTTAATGCTTATAACCAAGCTATCAATTTTGTCTTCACTTCCATCTGATTTAAAATGAAAAGATGCTTTTCTTATAAACAAAAGGCAGTTAAGCAGGAGTTTGCTAAGATTAAAAGCTTCTGCACTACATTTTTTCTCAGATGAAACAAAAGGGTTGTTAAATCCTTCCTACACTTCACACAGAACCTTCAGCCTGTGAGCCCATTAGGGACTGCACTCTGTACTTCGGCATTGTGCTATAACTGACAGTTAGTGGTAAATACCTTAAAGAGGCCCTATACAGGATTCAAGGGCTGGGGTCTAAATTCCCCCTTAAATCCATAAAAGGAATTCACTTCTTTCATTTGTTCATAATCTGATACTATAGTAAGAAACAGGCTGTCACTGACCCTTGAAAGAAGCTTTGTTCAGGTATTTTTGCATTTGGCAGGAATTCATTCCATACTCAGTTTCACAGTTCCTTGTTTATGGATTTTTGAAATAATAAAATAAAGAAGTGATTTAAACTCACCATCTAGCAATGTACAAACACAACCTCATTTTGAGAAACTATTACTGTTAGATTGACTATATCCCTTTAACTTAATCCACAGTTGCCAGCAATCAACATCAAATGCAATGAGAACAGCCACATTACAGATGAAAATGATAAATGAGCTACTCTGCACAATGAAACCATGGTTACACGCAGCCATATCTGAGGTAAACTACAAAAAAGTGTTTAATGACTTATAATACATTATTCTACTGTGCTTATGTCTACAATAAATTTAAAGCCTGTTCTCAAGAGTCATCAGTCCCTTAACTGTCAAGTGCCAATTAAATAATAATTGATTCATATTATATCCTTCTCAAAGTGCCAAATGTTTTCTAGCATTCTAGTTGTGTAAGAAGAGTTGGAGTAGAAGAGGAAGTTTTAGTCAATTTAAAATCCAGTTTTCAAGTAGGCAGAAACCTAGAAAAGTATAAATTGAAATCCAGCCACGGTACAGGCACTCTTCTATGTTGAAAGTCCCCTGAGAAGATAATTTTTGATGCACAAGAATTAATGAACACCCATCTGCCTCCACCCCACAAAAACCCTCTAACAAACCCCCTTACCTCTCTCTGCTAGAATTTCTAAACCCTTCTTAGTTCTTTGCATCTTGTCATTTATTTCTTTTTCTTTCTTGCATTGAAGCTCTTCTTCCTGAACTTTTCTTTTAGTTTCCTCATCACTCTGTTCCAGTTGAAGTACCATCACTTTCGCATTGTGCGTTACACCCTGGTCTTCAAGGGTTTTGCCTGCAAAATAGAGTATGATGAATAAAATTAAAATACTCTGTTTGTGAAGACAGACCATTTTACATTGTACTGCCATGGGGCGGGGGGGGGGCGGAATCCAACACCCACAAACAAAACAACCTGAACAGCCCCTTGCCTTACTTGTACTGAAGAACGACAGGAATTACTAGACTCAAGAACCCAATCAAAACTCCTGCCAATTACTGACATATTCAGTACATACTCAGAAATTAGAATCAGACTTGCATCTTAAAAGAGCTTTTTAAATAACTGGTATGTTTCTTTACTTGCTTGCTTTTTTCAAATCAAAAATATGATTGTTTCTATTTCAGTTAATTATCTTCAGGCAAAAACTGGAATAACAAAATGTCCAGGATCATACATTACAACAGTAACAGTACAGAGGAACTGGGAACTGAATCTGAGTTCCTGTTGTCAATTCCATCACTCTAATTCCGACATATTCTAAAGGAAAAAAATGTCAGATGCTTAGGCCATCCATAAAGAGGAAGCTGTTGTCATCACTTCCCACAACATGTCTGACAAGTTGAACATGTGTGAAGCATTACAAGAGGGTTTTGGATGTGCTGTTATGCAATATGGTTTTTGAGGAAATTTAGGGTTTCTCTTAAACATGCATTTTAAGTGTTTCGACACTTAAAAAATGGATTTTCAACATTTACTACAGGATTCCTATAATTGCTCTAATTCTAAGAATTTTGATCATTATAATTTATTACATTTCCTGTAGAGCAGAATCTGTGTATTGGGTTTGTGTGGCAAGATTTTAGTAGCGGGGGGCTATAGGGGTGGCTTCTGTGAGAAGCTGCTAGAAGCTTCCCCTATGTCTGACAGAACCAAGGCCAGCTGGCTCCAAGATGGACCCACCGCCGGCCAAGGCCGAGCCCATCAGCGATGGTGGTAGCACCTCTGTGACAACATATTTAAGAAGGGGAAAAAAGTGGCGGCAGGCACAGAAACTGCAGCTGGGGAGAGGAGTGAGAAGATGTGAGAGAACCAACCCTGCAGACCCCCAGGTCAGTGCAGAAGGAGGGGGAGAAGGTGCTCCAGGTGCCAGAGCAGAGATTCCCCTCCAGCCCGTGGGGAAGACCATGGTGAGGCAGGCTGTCCCCCTGCAGCCCAGGGAGGTCCACGGGGGAGCAGATCTCCACCTGCAGCCCGGGGAGGACCCCATGCAGGAGCAGGTGGGTGCCCGAAGGAGGCTGTGACCCCTTGGGAACCCCCACTGGAGCAGGCTCCTGGCAGGACCTGCGGACCCATGGAGAGAGGAGCCCACGCTGGAGCAGGTTTTCTGGCAGGACTTGTGACCCTGCGGGGGACCCACGCTGGAGCAGTCTGTGCCTGAAGGGCTGCACCCTGTGGAAGGGACCCACGCTGGAGCAGTTCGTGAAGAACTGCAGCCCGTGGGAAGGACCCACGTTGGAGAAGTTCGTGGAGAACTGTCTCCCGTGGGAGGGACCCCACGCTGGGGCAGGGGAGGAGTGTGAGGAGTCCTGCCCCTGAGGAGGAGGATGAAGCAGCAGAGACAATGTGTGATAAACTGATCGTAACCCCCACTCCCCGTCCGCCTGCACTGCTGGGGGGAGTAGGAGGTAGAGAATTCAGGGGTGAAGCTGTGCCCGGGAGGAAGGCAGGGGTGGAGGGAAGGTGTTCTGAGATTTGATTTTATTTCTCATTACCCTATTCTGGTTGACTGGCAATAAATTAAGTTAATTTTCCCCAAGTCGAGTCTGTTTTGCCCATGACGGTAATTGGTTGAGTGATCTCTCCCTGTCCTTATCTCGACTCACAAGCCCTTTGTTATATTTTCTCTCTCCTGTCCAGCTGAGGGTGGGGGAGGAGGGTGAGGGGAGTGACAGAGCAGCTTTGGTGGGCATCTGGCCTTCAGCCAGAGTCAACCCACCACAACCTGACAAATATAATTGCTATTCCTTGGGAATTTCTGAAATCAACAGAGTTGCAAGAAATTTTTCTTTTGAGAATCAGTAAACTAGAAAATGACCACAAAAGTATACTTAACTAGAGATACATACCCAGGTCAAGCTGCTTCTTATTTATGATTATTTTGATAGCATTTTCTTTTAATGCATGTTCCTGTGCTATCCTGTGAAAGAAAGAATTTCATCCACAAATATAAGTTTCTAAGTCTATACAGTATTTCTGTTAGAATAGTAAGAAAAGTAAAAAAATCAGTATGCTCATAACTGGCTTAAAACTTTTGCTATAAAAAGGCTGCTAGAAGTAAAATAACATCATTAAAAAGCTTTGTATACCATATAGGGAAAATCTGGGATACAGAAAGGGAAAAAACAAAGCAGACAAAAGAATCTAATTTTATTAGGCTTAAAAACACAAAAGGAAGACAAGCTAATGTTTGCTGTTTAGAAGACCTCCCTAGTTACAGATTTAGAACATTGATCACTAGTGCCTTCTCAGGTACTTGCTGGGGATTTACAGAGAACTATCTTCCACAGTTGCAACTTTCCTGTTTTCTATCTGTTAAACCACAGCTTCTTACATGAACTGCCCTACAGGGACACTGGACATCCTATTCAGACATACATGCTAAGAAAAAGCTTAAATCAAACAAATAGTGCTCTGTTTGTCTTTTTTTTTTTTTTAAGTACTGTATGATAGTACACTATCTCACTAGAGAAGAACCAAGGGTGTTTACACTTACTGTGATCTGAGCTCCTTGCCTGTGATGAACAGGTTAGTTTCCAGTGGGATTTTTCTGCTCTGTAGTAATTATATTGGGTGGGGGAAAGGAGGAGGGAAGGAAAAAAGCATGATATCAAGATACTTTGGACATTTTCTTAATTAATTGTTTTACAATAACTACAATTTCTTTTTCAAATAATAACCATGTTAACAGGGTTATGGTTAGGCATACATATTAGTAATTTCCGGGCAGGGAGCCTTGTACTTGCTATATTGTGCTAAAAATAAGCATTATAACAGAAGAAGATTCAGAATTAGATAAATCTAAATTCAGAACCAAACAATTTAAACTAATTTAATTATGCACTTGCAATCTTAACTCTGCTTTGTAATTATGCCACTCACCTGTGACTGGCTAAGTTATCATTAATTCCTATTAGTGTCTCTGGTCCCAGATTAGATAAACTGGAATTTTAAATTAATTAATTCCCCTATGCCCAATAGCATTATAAAGAGAAATTATGAAACCGTTTGTTTGTTTTAACTGCATGGCAATCACTTAACACCCTCTACCCTTTAGCCCATCACATGCCCTGGTAATCATTTTTCACTACAGGAGAGAGAACAATTATGATTGTGTGTTGAGTTTTTGCAAGTATTCAGTAAAAAAAAAAAGAATAAAAATAAAATCCTTCTGAAGCATCAGTCACCATCTAAGATCTTCTTCAGAAAAAAAACCCCAACCAACTTTGCCCTTTTCCAGAGTGAACATTCACTTCTGTTGCTGATAAGATGACTACAACCTTTAAGTGCCCCTCAATAATGAAGCTCTCTTTCACTGTTATCAGAGTGGATGAAGACATACAGTATTGAGGAAGATGCTGCTCCTGCACATGATCAAAACTAGGAAGTGACTGGAGATTGCTGTGCTTGCTAGAGACTGTTTAAGAGCAAAATATTCCCTGTTAAGAGGCTTTATATTAGTGAGAACCTAACCAAGGTCCTGCTCTCTGTCCTGTGACGAACCTGTAGACCACGCTTCACATCCATATGGTTGAATCCTCTCAACCTTCAAAGCAGAGCAGCTGTATCCAAAATGCCCTTTGAGATCAGTCCCTGGCCCACGTTAGCCCTCACACTGTGCCTGGGCGTTGCTCGCAGCATACCGGGGGTCTGGGCTAAACTACATCACAGCCGACGCTGACAACATGGGTGTCCATCAAACAGTGGCCGGCCTGTCCCCAACCTGTGTTTAGCTGACTAGGGTAGATATAGCCATCAAATTTGGTATGGTGATGAGTTTGACACTGATTTCATTAGATTCACATCATTATTCTAGAATATTTATGCATGAAACTAGATGTTGAAGCCTGGCTTTAAAAGGGCAAGACTTAATTCAGTTCTATCTTTGTGAAGCTTTTAGGAGCCAGACTTAGAAGACAATAGATGAGTACCATCACAATAGAAAATCCTGCTTCCCATTTCCAAGTTGAAACGCTGGACATACCAATTTTAAAGTAAGTTTAGTTAGCTGCCTGGACTAGAATAGTTACATGAGGATAATGTCATCACTAAGATCATTGCCACATAGCACGGTTAAAAGCTAAAGGAGTTCTTTTCAATGTCATCAGCCATACATGGCCTAAGATGACACCAAGTTCAAGTTGCTTATTGGATATAAAGGGAAAGTTTTTAAAAATTAAAGCTGTCATTTAAGCAAAAGCTGTGGTAACACAGTGATATTCATATGCTAATTCAACTTCAGGTATTTTGCATCAAAAAAATACACCTGCTCTTTACTGCTAATGTGAACAGTCACATCAGAAGGAATCAAACTGAACTAGATAGACACTTAAATCTAATTTACTGTTCTTCATTGAAAGATAATTCCTCATTACATCCTAAAGAGAAGACAATTACTGATCTCCCAATATTATATTCCTTTGCCATGATATTCCCACATACCTGGGAAGCTGAAATATACCTCAGTAACTGCCCCCACCCCCCATATTTTAGATACTCAACACAGATCTCATACAAAACAACTGAAAAAGTTTAATAAGTGAAAATATTTGCATTAGACATATCTAGAACTCAAAAGGCCAAAGTAAAGCTACTGATCCTGACTTTTCTACAGTGTCACTTACTTTTCTACGAGGCAGATATATATCAAGTCTCGCAATCCCAGTCACTTTAAAATTTTCATTTCCTGTTCCGCGCTCAATTGCTTTACACCGTATTTCTTCAAGCATATTCTCTGTATCATTCTCATTGATATTCAGCTTAGATGAGTATTTTTGTACAAGCTCCTAAGAAAACAGCAAGAAAAACTGGGAAAATGCACCAGCAGTATGACATGGAAGATACACGGTATCAACTCTAGAGAGAATATTTACCTTCATCTCTTTACCAGCTTCTTTGTTTTCATTTGTGTATGGTGGTTTCCATAGCTGAATTTTGTCCTCTCTTAAGCAACTTGTCAGTTTTGCTATTAAATACTTCTTTTGCGCCATTCTTTTAAAACAAAACCACAATTGTAAGGGAAAAGAAAGAAAAATAATCAATATTTTAATATAGCTTTTGTGTACTAAGATATTGTACTTTTTCAAGAAATCTAAGTGACATTTCTGAATTCTGCAAAAAAAGCCAAGTATAAAATGCATTGCATGCATTTCAGTGGGGAGGGGAGCCCGAATCCAAACCATTATAAAAAATTGGAAAGCAGGTGAAACCTGGATTAGAGCAAGAATAATTCAGAAGCCCCCTGCTTTGAAGCTTGCCACTTCAAGAGAAATTAAACCTCTTCCTAATCCCTCATGTGAGCTGGAATTGCAGGAGTTACCAATTCATCAAAATACATGATTCGGTTCTGCCCTGCCCAGGAAAGGCTGACTCAACCCAACCCCCCTCTGAAACATTTCCTTGCTGTACCTCTGCCTTCCTGCTTCTCCCACTTCCCTACTTTAACAGCTTTTCTACACCAGTGGATGGTTGAACACTCTTTGGGAAGACAGAAAAGAGGTGTCAAGAGAGGACATCTCAGAACCACAAGCTCCACCAGGAGAAGACCATAAGGTAAGGTTCACAGCCCCCCAAGCAAAGCAAGATTAGCTAGAGCACAAAGAGCTAAGAGCAGACAACGATCTACACGTCCCATCCCCAGTCTCAACCACCTGTCAAGCAAACAAGTTTAATAGTATCACAAAATCCTATTGTAAAATTCTGGTTATCACAACAATGAAATAGCAGCGTGTCACTTTTCATAGTCCAAGAAACACTCTTCCTGCTCCCACTGCAAAGCTAGAAAAGACAGGTGGGGCACAAGCAACATAAAGTGCAAAGGCTGAGATCAGAGAAGTATACTGTAAATCTGCACCAGGCATTAAAGTACTCATCACTGGGGAGAAGATGATAGTGAGGTGAGTTTAGGTTGAATTCATCACTAAAAGTTATTCTCATTCAGCTCAGAGAAAGTAGCAACCACTGAATCAACATGCCCTTGAAAAAAACACAAAACAAGAAACAGGGAATGCAGAGAGGACAAGCAAAGGCAGATGCAGTGATCTCAACTGAAGAAAAAACAAATAAAAATCTATGTGCATGTTAAAGCATGAGAGACTTTTGGCTCTTGGACACTAGGACATGGAAGAAGATGTCCTTTAATTTACAGAGAAGCATTTAAAATGTTGGCATATATGCACTAATGTTGCCATTGAACTTTTATTAATCAGTTTCACTTTTCTTTCAGTGCAGTTTCCTTTTCTCATTCTTGTTTATTAGCACATAGCTCTCAGGAGAAAAGGGGACAGAAAAGCAGAATCAAACATTTCTATCCATTTTTCCAGTTTCAAAGACTGTTCCTTGCTCAGAAAAACCACTATTTAAGAGCAAAAAAAATGCAGGCAAACATCCAACATGTGATAAGTTTACTGGTTAACTTTACCTCCACCCCAGCTTTATCGAGCTACAAAGAATCTTTGAATGCTGCAAAGACAATAGTCTCCTCTAAAGAGGAGTCAGAAGGATTAACTAAGCAAGTGGATGGTTTAACAGTCCTTCCTGATGGATTGCTGTAATTTGCATAACGTCTGTCCAAACTAGGAGAGAAAACCACGGGTTCTCTTTCTTGTTGGAATGATGTTGTTGGCATCATTATTTTAGGGCCAAGGCAAAACATGGCCTTTACAAAGCAGAAAGCAACGAACACGCTCAATTTTCAAAATATGCATAGAAGTTATTAATGCAGCTTTCCCCCGTTTCCAGAACATGCCAGGCAATTCTCATGAACAACCTGTGACCATAGTTTTCCCACTTTTAGGTTATGCTAAAGAACCACTTTCTAATTCTACTCAACATTAACTCAAGAAACAAAAAGGTAACCCATGGCTTTGGGGCATCCAGATAAAGTCTAAAATTGCAACCTACACTTAAGACTATGAATTGTAAATATGAGTGGCGTTTATAAACTCGTCATTCATCTTTCTGTCAATACTATTTTATAGTTTTGTAAGCTTGTGATTTCTTACAAAGCTATTAAAACAGAAAACACCACTGGGGTCTCCAATTAAACTCATTCTTTCCAACCCTCTATTAAGAAAAAAAAAAGAAATCTTGCTTTCACAAGCACAAAAGCTATCATTTTATATGTAACACTTCTAACATTTATCATAAATTCCTCTTTCACCATAACTAAATTACAGAAGTATCCTTAGCAAAAACATTTACGACTTACTTTTCCATCAGCCAACACCACAAGTGCTCCTGACACGGTTTCAGGAAGTGCAAAGGGGCTTTCTCAAAACTAATTTGAGTAAACAATCAGGGGGTATTTCCCAGGGGCCGCTTGGAATGCAAGACCGAGTTTTTGTAGCTAAGTTGTCCTCCTCCAAAGCCAGCTAGTCTTACAGATGACATAAAACAGTAAGAGAAATAAGGTTCAAACGCCCAATTTTTGATGGCAGGAACGGAGGAGCCTCGGAAGGATTTACTAATAACGCAGTATGCATCGATTTTCCCTAAAGACAAGGAGGAAAGCTACCTGGCGCAACTACGGTACGTCCCTCCACGGCTAAAGGAGGGCCAAGAGACCGAAGCAGCGTCATGAGCAAAGCCACGACCCAGCGGCTCGGCGAAAGGATGGCAACGCGGACACCGCCGGCCCCAGCCCGGGGTGCCCCCAGGCCTCCCCAGGAGCACATCCAGCCTCTCCCCTACCACGACAGCACCGAGACCCACGGGTCACCGCTGTCACCAAGGGGATTCCAAGCACGGCCCCCGGAGCCGCCGCCCTTCCCAGCCGCCTACCAAACCAGGGCGGCCGGGGAGCGTTCGGGCAAGCCACAGCGGGGCCGAGGACAACCGGCCCCCCGCTTCCGAGCGGGCGACCGCAAAGCGGCAAGCGGCCAGGCCGAGCAGGGCACCGCGGGGAAGGGGCGGCCGGAGGGGCGCTCCCCGGCACACCCGCCGCCGCCGCCGGCCCCCGGGCACCCACCTGCGCCCCGCGGCGGAGGCCGGGCCTCGGGGCCCAGGCAGTCTCCGAGGGGAGCCCGGGCCCTCACGCAGCTGCTCTCCCCGAGACCCTTTCACGGGGCCGGCGCCGCCCTCCCCTGAGGCGAAGGAGCCGGCGGCGGCCGGGGCGGCAGCTCGGCCCCGAGCACCGGCCGGGGGCGGCGCGTCACGTAGCGTCACGTCGCGTCTCGTCGCGTCGTCACGTCGCCCCGCCCCCCCGCGGCGCTGTCGCGCGCTTACCTGCGCACGCGCCGGCTAGCCGCTCGCCTTCCGGGGGAGCGGGACGAGCGCGGGGGGCGGGACGAACGAGCGCGGGGGGCGGGACGAACGAGCGCGGGGGGCGGAGCCTACGCGTACGTCACACCGGCCGCTTTATTGCCGGTGAGGGACAGGCTCCTGTGGAAGTTGGGCTCGTCACGTGGTTGAAGCCGCGCTGTGTCCGCCATCTTAGCGTCCTGCCCTCACTCGGATGGGAGGTGTTTGTTGGTGTTCTGTGGTTCGGCGGTGGGGGCTGCTGTTCCTGTACTGTCTTCGAGTTCTGCCTGTCCCCGGGGGGGAGGAGGAGGAGGAGGAGGAGATGGTGGTGGTGGGGATCCCCGAGGCGCTCGGTTACCTGAGCGACAGTCTCTTCCAGGAGGGGTTGGGACCTGGAGGAGGTAGAGTGTGCTGCAGACCCCCTCAGCTGCAGCCTCTCCGTTTGTGAGGTAAAAGGGGCTGAAATCCCTGTCAATGCTGAGAGGGAGGATTTTGCGAAAGGCCGAGGTGCTCGGAAAGTTGCCAGGCAGGATCCGCATGTGATTTATTGCTGTGCTCTTTGAGGGCAGCAGTGTTCAGGGTGAGCTTGTGTGGGGGGGCTTGTATTTCCTTTCGGGGGTGGTGGGCAGGTTCTTCCCTGTTTGTTGTGGGGCTGTTAAAAGTTAACCTGGCTTCAGAGGCTGGGCTTTAAAAATATGTGGTGGGGGAACAATCTGGTACTAAACACCAGTTCAAGCTGAGGTGGTGCTGCAGTGTCACTTGTAGTGATACAGACCCATAATGGCCTAGAGTGGGAGTAGGGTATTAAACTGTCATGGTTTAACCCCAGCCAGCAACTGAGCACCACACAGCTGCTTGCTCACACCCCCCCCTGTGAGATGGGGGAGAGGATCAGAAGGATAAAAGTGAGAAAACTCGTGGGCTGAGATAAAAACAGTTTAATAGGTAAGGCAGAAGCCATGCACCCAAGCAAAGCAAAACAAGGAATTAATTCCCCACTTCCCATGGGCAGGCAGGTGTTCAGCCATCTCCAGGACAGCAGGGCTCCATCACGCCTAACGGTGACTTGGGAAGGCAAACACCATCACTCCAAACATCCCCCCCCTTCCTTCTTCTTCCCCCAGCTTTATAGGCTGAGCATGGTGTCATATGGTCCGGGATACCCCTCTGGTCAGTGGGGGTCAGCTGTCCCAGCTGGGTCCCCTCCCAGCTCCTTGTGCCCCCCCCAGTGTCCTCGCTGGTGGGGTGGGGTGAGAAACAGAAAAGGCCTTGGCTTTGTGTAAGCACTGCTCAGCAGTAACAAAAACATCTCTCTATTATCAATGCTGTTTTCAGCACAGATCCAAAACACAGCACCATAGTGGCTAAAATTAACTCTATCCCAGTCAAAACCAGCACAGAGGCTATGCGCATATTTGGCTATACAGTGTAGGCTGCTCAATGTTGTATTTGTATGTGAGGCCCTCAAAGGGTTGGGCTTTTTTCCTGCAATCTTTTTGGTGCTTGTAAAAGACATAAGTGTTCTTTTAATGAGTTATACCAGAAATAATTAACTTGTGGGTTAATTCTTTCAGTGACCAGCTGTCCCAGCAGCAAAGGGAGTACTATTTATTCCAGAATGGATGGGCCTGCAGGACTGTCCGTATGTAAAACATTTTCCTTAGGCAGTCATGTAGACTTAAGTGGGGGTGCTGCATACTGCATTTTTGGAAATGGGAACCTTACAGGTATCGTGAGCTTGTGAACAAGAATGTCAGGATTCCAGGCTCCCCTATGTGCATAAATCAGTCAAGTTTGCCTACTGATAAAATAAGGGTAAACTTGCTTTTATGGCTATCTTGAGTTCAGTACTCGAAACTTAGCTAAAGCTATGGTAACAGGGTGTCATGGTTTAACCCCAGCAAGCAACTAAGCACCACGTAGCCACTCACTCACTCCCCCCAACCCAGTGGGATGGGAGAAGAGAATTGGAAAAAAAAGTAGAACTTGCGGGTTGAGATAAGAACAGTTTAATAGAACAGAAAGGAAGAAACTAATAATGATAATAATAACAATAATAAAATGACAATAATTATAAAAGGATTGGATATACAAGTGATGCACAATGCAGCTGCTCACCACCCACTGACTGACACCCAGTTAGCTCCCAAGCAGCGATCCCTTCCTGCCCCACTCCCCCCAGTTTATAGACTGGACATGACATCACATGGTAGGGAATACCCCTTTGGCCAGTTCAGGTCAGCTGCCCTGGCTGTGTCCCCTCCCAAGTTCTTGTGCCCCTCCAGCCTTCTTGCTGGCTGGGCATGAGAAGATGAAAAATTCTTGACTTAGTATAAACACTACTTAGCAGCAACTGAAAACATCAGTGTGTTATCAACATTCTTCTCATACTGAACCCAAAACATAGCACTATACCAGCTACTAGGAAGACAACTGTATCCCAGCTGAAACCAGGACACAGGGTGATAAACTGTCCCATGATCACCAAACATGAAGAAGCTAACAGTAAAGGGTTTTGAAAATCAGATGCACTTGAGAACTGGGACTTTCTAATATTTGAAGTTATCAATTTTTTCTCATGTTTCCTTGTTTCATTTTTACTACTGCTGCTTTAGGAAAAAAATATAATTTTCTCATTAGATACAGTGCCTGTCTAATATTTCAGTCTCTTGAAATAAAAGTATAGCAACTTTTCTCATAGCTAAACCTACTCCACTAACAACCCAAAATTTACTGAAATTGTTCTTCCATAGTGTCCTTGGGATTAAATTGAAAGGCTTCTCTGAAGGCAGAATGCCTTTTCTAAATAAGTTTCAGTCAGTACAAAGCACAGTAATATGCTAGAGGAGCCTCAGGAAAGGACAAAGTGTTTGTATGAAAGTGTTTGCAAAGGAGTCAGTTACTTAGTCTGTGCATAAACCTGCACTGAGTTTTAAATCAAGGTATTCAAAACCTGTGTTTAATTAAGATAACTAATTCAAAGCACTTTAAAATAAATTTAAAAGTGTTTGCAGAAAATAATATCACTAATTCAGTTCAAATGGGTTTGTAGGGTAGGTAAGTAGCTTGATAAGGTTATAAATTTTCTGTGATACTGATTTAAAAGTTTCAGTTGCATTCGCTGAAATGTTCTCCAGTATATCATTGCAAGTATCTAGGCAAATGATCTTGAATTAATTTTCTAATAGCTTTAATAGTGGCCTCTTGCTAACATGGGATTTTTCTTTCAGATATTCCTTTAGCTTTATGTGGTTTACAGACTTGGAGGTATAACAAAAATAGCACTCCAGTATAATGATAGGCAGGAGTACAAATCAGTATACTCTAAGCAGCAAGACAAGTAAATAGGAAGCTAATGTATACCACATACTTAAAAATTAATTGTTCTTTGATATTTCCCTTCAGGTAGTTTCTTGTTTCATACGGGCTGGTTGTTATCTAGTATTTTCTCCCTATTATACCTGTTACACATATCTATGTTTTATCTTTATTTTCTTCTTTCTAATCTTTCTTTAAATACTGTAACCATTGTGAAGAAAAAAAAGTAGCTGTGATTCTTTATTATCATGCCTACGAAGAAATAGAAATCAGCATCTGAGCTGGAAACTAATCTGGGCCCAGTTAATTGAAAACACTAGAAAACCTGAAATATCACAATGAATACCTCTTCCCAAATCTATGTCTTCATTCTGCTGCTTTTACTGAGGATGAGTGGAAAATTCTTCAGGAGTTACTGTGGTGTACTCATCGCTATTGGTAATTGCTAGTGCTTTTCAGCAGTATCTTAAGACTGTCACTTCCAGGAGACAAGGTCCCTGCCTACCTGCTGGTGGTGGCTGGATTGGTGTGGGGCACTACAGAATTTGGGTCTGAGACTGCTGAGTGGCATAGAGGAAATGTTTGGCCAGAGGGAGTAAAATAGCATTATATTCCATGATATTTTTTCTATTTTTGTGGACCTAACAAAGTGCTGTGGTATACTTACAGCTGTGAATCTTCTGCAATGGAAGCGTAGGCTCTGACAGATCTGTGCAAACATCTCTGATGCAGTATCCTCCATCAAGCACAACAAAAGTCAGTGGAATTGTGTGAAGGATTAATGGTTTGAAGTTGTGCTGGATGCAAAGAAAATGGTAGTTTCTCTTAGAAATTGATACCACTGCTGTCTCTTTGACAATAGGATTTTATTTGCACATTGGTATTAACTCTGTTTTCAAGATATCTTACGAGGGGGTGGTTTATCTTTTCTTGCTGAGAAGAGTGTGTATAGAAGGACATAAACCACAGCTGAGCATCTTTGGCATATTTTTTTTCTCACTTTTTTTTTGGTGTGTGCATGGTGTGATTTTGAGACAGTGGTGGTAACTGGGTATGTGTGCTTGCACACTCTTTGCAGGGATCATGAAGTGCTTGGCGGGCCATCCACCCGATCCTCATCTTTCCATCCTTTCAGGGCTCTGGTAGATATGGAATGGTTCAGAAGAGCCAGTGGCTACCAGGAGTATAGCTGGAATTAAAGTCATCATGAAGTGGGGAGGCATTTCAAGTCTTCAATTTTTCTGAAGCCCACACATGAGAAAGAGAGCTGTCTGAATACTTGCAGCCAGAAGTGGGTGATACCTAACTCGTGTTTTTGTCATTGAAAAGTGCCCTCAAAAGAGGGTCTCCTTCCTCTAAAGCTTTTGCAGGAGGGGAGACAAGCAATAAGTACTCACTTTGAGAAACTTGCACAGGTTTGTGGTGCAGTTGTGCCACAAGAGAAAATGTTAAGCCCTATCTATAAAAAATAGTTGTGTTAACTACAATTATATTTCTGTAGTTGAAATGGTTATATCCCCTTTGTGCACACACAGTTGTAACAGCAGAAAGATGCATTATACTTCTGGTAAGGAAGGTACATTGATACATGGTATCGGGGACTAAGTAATTATTTCAGACTTTTGTTTTCTGATGAAATACTGGGGATAGATGGGAACCAACAACATGTTATTAGAGAATTTATATATAAGGAAAAGGTGACATTTACTGAGTCCCATTAAAACAACAATAGAAATGAGCACAGGTTTTATTCATTGATTTTAAAAGTACACACATCAGAAAGTATAATTTTTCAAGGAAAGTGAATGATGAAATCATATGTTAAGTGCACCAATCACCTTCAATACTGTTTCATTTGTTACTTGTTTAATGTCTAATTAAATAGTACCATACTGAAATTTAGTCTAGTTGCTTCATCAGTAGTTCTACTAGTCTTTGCTATAGCTCTTCAAGATATTTCAAATAACTGCTGTGATAAAACCTTAGTTTCTAAAATCAGTAACCTGAAAACAGGAAAAAAAAGATAAAATTGCTCTTATATCTCAAATAACAGAAGTGAGTATCTGTCATTGAAGCCCAGCATCTTCGTAAGAACATCTAATTTTACACTGTAAAACAACAGATTATATAGTAAGGATATTCCTTGGCTAATAAGAGTAGTAGATCTTCAGCAGGTCGATCAGTGTAACTAGGAAGACTATTTTGCTATTTAAAGTTTTAGTCAAGTTTTTGCCTAAGTTTTATGTATTATTGAATGTCTTCATTGTGAGACGTATAATCCAAGCCTCCTTGCTGCTTCAGAAATTCTCGGTCCTTTTTTATTGGGGAAAGGGTAAAAGTTTAGTTTGTTGCAGGCCGGCATGCATTTTGTAGAAGAAATATGTTGATGTGTCCAAACTGCTGACGTGGCTGATTTCGGAGGAGGCTTTTGGCAGGTGCTTGAAATGTTGCTGCCATTCTCTTCGCTGAAACTGTTCAACGTGTTTGAACTTCCCAGTTGACTGAGCACGGATAGTTCACTTGCTCCTTCTAATTCCTTGTGTTGCAGCGTGCCGTTTCCCTTTGAAATCAGCCTCTGATTGTCAAAACCGTGTGGTCTGTTCTTGCAGTGGGAAAGATCCCAGCTAACTCCTTGACAAGGGGCTTGCACCAGGCGGTGAATTCCCAGGTGCGTACGCCATGGTGAGCTGTCTTGTACGTTGCCGCTGCTGGTCATCTCCAGTTTGATCTTTCTGACAGGAATATGTTCTGTAAATGACTTTGATCTTCTAACATGTTTATTAATTAAAACAGCACTGACCATTGATGCTGGGAGAACAGATTCATGTTCACCTACAAGAGAAATGCATACATGCACGTTACTATGGTGGCAAAAATTAAGGGTGTAAACTGAAAGGTTTTAACAGATGAGTTTATCCGCACTCTTTCTGTCTGTGGCTGAGAGTAGTGCAAGTTCTTCTGATGCCACGTTACGGAGTAGAAATATTGCATGCTCGGTTTTGCAGTTCTGAGGACAGAAACGGTACCCCCAGGGTTAGTCAAATGAAAATGGAGATTTATCAAGTCAATATTGATCTAACCGGTACTCTAAGACTCATTAACAACACAGATTGAGAATTGACTTTCAGTAATTAATTGCTTGTAAGCAAAAATTCTTAAGGTGAGCAGGGACTTGCTCTGTGCGTTGGTAGGTGTTGTGATTTGAAAGACAAAAATGTTCTGTTTGATATTGTTTGAAGTTGTATTCACAACTTAAAAATACTGTGACCACTTCCAGATGAAAGAAGTTGTGAATT
Organism: Haliaeetus albicilla; assembly: GCF_947461875.1. Taxonomy (NCBI): domain Eukaryota; kingdom Metazoa; phylum Chordata; class Aves; order Accipitriformes; family Accipitridae; genus Haliaeetus; species Haliaeetus albicilla. The sequence continues at coordinate 73,691,406 of NC_091484.1, forward strand.
TCTTTTTTCTTAATGAGGGATCGTTGACATATAGGCTTGTATTTTAATATTTTACTGCAATTTTACTATTGTAGTCAGTATAAATGGTGTAAAGTAAACAGCTTATCACACTAGTGTTGCCTGAATGATTGCTTTGAGGAAAAATCTGCTTGATCCATGAATGGTATAGAGTAGCTGTAACAGTGGGAGAGAATCTGGTCTCTTCTTTTTTTCTGCTATCCCTATAGCTTAATTTCTAAAGCGTTATGAAAGTTACTGTTAGAAATGTATAAGATATTAGGGATAGAAACGCTAATGCTACTTTAATTGCTTGTAGCAGTCATCAAATTAATGAACATGACTGGCTTTCTGTGCCTTGAAAATGAATAGAAACTGAACCACTACACTAAAGATAAACTGCTGTTGACATTGCAAATACTAATGAAATACACTTCAGGTAGTATAAATATAGTTTAAAGTAGGAGTTGTGCAGAATGCTGACCTTATTTACAGGGCTGAGTTATAGGAACTGTGTCTGCAGTATGAGTTATGAAGCATATTAAAGTTAAAAAAGTAGACATAGAAGAGTGCTGATTATATTCTGAAACAGAATATCTGAATAGCCATTTAAAAAGAATTGTAACCCTGAATTTGAAGTGAAGCTGTTTGGAATAGGATGCTGCCTTTAAATAAAACAACAGAACAACCCCCGCTTTGTAACTGTCTTTCATACCGGCTTTACAAGGAAATATTTGAAGAGATCAGACCCAGCTGATTTACTGGCAGTAAACGAACCTGTACAACAGGGCTTCAGCTAAGGAGGGGCTTTCACGACTGTCTTTGGCTCCCACTGCTGAAGGAACACCACCAGCATAATATCACAGAATTTTTTCTGCTCCCTGGGTTGGCCATGTAGGGTTGATCTGGTAAGAGCTGCTTTGCAGCATGGCTGTGGGAGTGAGAACTGTGTCAGCCCACAGCTTCCACTCTCCTGCAGTGTTACCAGGAGAAAGGAGACTAAAGCACATGTAGAGCTTAGAGATATAGATGTGTTTGTGCATATGTCTATACAGTGAAGTATGCTAACAGAATTTCCTAGGGTGAAACCATTCAGAGGTAAGAACACACAGTTCTCTATATTGAACAGTGAGAATCAAAGTTAGGACTGGATGTTATCCAGGAAATAAAGCTGAGCTTAGGTGGCTACAAAAAGTCCACTTGCAAAATAGACCCATGTGTTTTGCAGAACAGCATGGTATAGCACCAAGCTACAAAAATTAGGGACTGTTCTCCATGTGTGAGAGAAAAAGCAAGAGAGAAGGAACTGAGAGACTGAGGTGATGCAGCTTTGCATGTTCTTGTGGATGTAATTGCACTCTTGGCTGAACTGGCATTAATAGGCAACATCAGGTTTTATCTTGAACCTTATGAACTGGTCATCAGAACAATTACCATCTGGCTTGAGTTGATCAAAGAGTTCGAAGTAATGCATCTAGTCAAATTTTAATAGTCCGGACTGGTTTTGAGTTCAGGTTTGATTTGATTCCTTGGCTACAGGTGTGGCACACAAAATTGAGCAATGACCTTGGGTAGAAATGTGAGAGTCCTGAACCACTGTGTCTTGAATTAACACACATTCAGCACTCTCTCAACTTCTAAAGAAAGCTTTAATTAGACAGATCTTTGGTCTTTCTTTCTTTTTCCTTTTTTTTTTTTTTTTAATAAATTGTGCATTATAGCCTCATTGCAGGGTTTTTTACCATCTGGCCTTTTTCGTATGCTGTCATCATAAATAGATACTTTTAAGGTTCTGGAGTGACAAAAGTTAATCTTATTTCAAGTTAGGTTGGGAAATACTTGGAAGAGATTTCTGCAGTCAGAGCAGAAACTGTTGTGACTGCATGCGCCGAATGATCCCATTTAATTCCTAAAGTAAATACAGTTTTTCAGTTTCTTAGCCAATAAATAATGAATACACTGCTATATTATCCCCTAGCTGGTGACTTTGGAATCTTGTCATGCTCTTTGTTCTCAAATAATCAGGAAGAGGCAGAAGTGTGAACGTGGCTGTGTGTATTGGCTGTGTGTATTGCAGAAGGAACAGAAGACAGTTGTTTTCAGGTGACTTCTCAGTTATTAACCTACCAGTCAAAAACCTAGAGACGTTAGAGGATCTGAAGTTCTGTTTAAAAGTCCACAATTTCATGACACTGGCAAACAGGTAGAGACATAAAAAGCTAAAAGTCTTCAAGGAAACTTGGAGTTACCATTCCAACTGTGGTGCAATAAACCTCAAATGCTCAAAATCCCTGTGGTATCACAGAAGGACAGCTGGTCTGTCAGACAGGAAAAATTTAGGGGTTTGCTAGATGGAACAAAGACCTTTAGCAGGGATTTTTAAGACCATGAGGACTGAAGGTGCCTTCCTTCCATGAGGTTTAAAACTCGTGAGGTTTTGTGTCTGGCCTTTGAGGTTTGTGTGTATGTGCGGGGTTGTGGTGGTGCTGTCATTGTTGTCCCCATCCCAGCCTAGGCATAATCTTACCCTCTAGGTAGGGAAACAGTTTGCTGTCAGTACAAAATACTGATACATACATGGACTGCCTTTTGGTACTAGCTGGAATTTCTGGATAGTTTACGCTGGTAACTTAAGGAGTGTAGAGCAGTAGGCTATCCCAATATGGCAGCGTTCATTTCTGCTTGACATATTCTTGGAAACTGATGCACGTAACAGGTTCAAAGTGCTGAGCTATGTAATAGGTTTTCCCTGCTTCCAAACCATAGGAATGTATAAGATCAACTTTCTGCACATTGAGAACTCACATAACAAAAACCCCCCAAACTTTAACTGCTTCTAACAGTAACATAGATCCTTTCCACACAGGTTGTTTAAAGATAGTAGTTCAGTGCAGTAGGTTGTGTGGTTTTGTGAATGTTTTGGGTTATATGTATGTGTATGAAAATATGTGTATGTGAACTTCCAGTCCTACTAAATCTTAAACTTCCCAGAAACTGTGCAGTCCTATTTTCTTATGTCTTTTCTTTAATCTTCAAATGGTGTCTTTGCAAAAAATCTGCTCTGATTACATTCATTATATCTGAAGCTTCATTTGAATTTAATCTGAATACAGACTCCTGCTTCCTTTCTTTAACTAACTTACATTTTTGCTATAGCTGATGAGATGGGCTGTTTTGTCTTCAAATTATTTGCCTTTTCATACCTGATAAAATAAGCGTATATAATTTTTTTTCTTCCTCACAGAGATTGAAATTCTTTTAACATAAGAATTTCTAGACATTTGGATGAAAGAATATTGACGAAGTGAATCTGTTGTGTAGTTCATAGTTATGTGTTTTTTCAATTGTTTTGATGATATAGTCTGGCACAGCTAAAATCTAGAACTGCTGAAAAATGTAGAGGAAAATGTAAAGAGTGAAATAACCTAAGTTTTGCATTTGTTGAGCTCAATACTAATATGAGAGGTGAACAAAGCATATTTATCATATTGCAATTAAATTCAGAAGAAAACTTCATTAATTGACTTAGTATTCTCAATATCACTTTAACTTGGGAAGTAAATGAAATGTTATCAGTGTAATATTGTAAGCAGTAGCCTAACTAAAAACTTTAAATAGTTGAAAGTTTCTTATATAAAATCTGTCTGACATAGGTAGATGAGTGATACATATTGCTACTTGTTTTTCTGTTTATGTACTTTTCAAGCAATATGCAGTGAAAATACTTTCAAAACAGGACCTTTTGTTCAGAGCTTGTATCTTAGTTACCCACTATGACTCTTAGTATAAGTTAATTTAAAAAAAAACCCAACTTGTGCTAGTCACTTGATATTTGCTATTGTTTCCTGTGGTCTTGTAGGACACATTTCTTTACACAGATAAAGAAGGGGAAAAGAGACAAAAGACCCAGAGTTGCTTGTTCTGATGGAAGCATTCAAGAGAGCAGAAATGTTACAGAATACATTGCACAAATACACGGATGACAGACATGAAGTATGTGGCTCCTGGAAGAGTTACCATTTATGTTTAGAATTTTACTTTATGGACATAAAACCTGTAAAACCCTATCTCAGATATGTTCATCTGTTTCAAACTCATGTTAGTGTTTCACTGCCGTGAAGCTAGTTGATATAAACATAAGACCACCATTCAGTGAAATGAATAAAGCCCCAAAATGACAGAAAAGGAATTAACTTTGTACCTCTCTTGAAGCTGAGCATAAAAAGAACAAAGCTAGGAGTTATTCAAGATTTAAAGAAATAGTCTGTACATCTACATTTGCATTTTTTCCTATAAATATAAGCATACCTGTTTTAAATACAATAATGTGTGATTCCAGTTTTTGCTTCTGTTTTATATGGTCATACTGCTCCTCGAGTAAGCTTACATCCATCTTGGTTGGCTGCTTATCACGATCTGAAGCCTGTTGCTCTGAGGTATGAGTCACTGAAAAAATACCAATCATGTATTTGTAAGCCTTCACCATCTGTTCCAACAAGGAAGAAAAAGTCATGCAGAAGCAAGACATTTCCTTCATTGTGTGGCAAAAAAGCAAATCAAGTATAAAGCATCTGAAATCTTCCTAAATGAAGAAGTAACTTTCTTCCAAGTATGGTGACTTCTTTCAGAAGTTGCATGGTCTAGTCTGAAGATGTGGGTTTCGGTCAGCTTGTTTTCATGCGGTGTGTCTGGAGCTACTACATACATAGTTCATGATTATAACTGGATAGTTGGATTTAATGTTGACTTAAGGTTGTGAGCATATGAAGCTTTGCCAAAAAAAACAGTGAAATACAAAACCTCGTTGAACACAGTCAGGTGCACAAAGGGCTGGGTAATACTGGTTTATGTAGTAATGTTAATTCTTAAAGGGATGCTGTCATGGTGACCTCCCCAAGACAGTAGTTCCACCAGGGAAATCTTTCTTCAGGTTTCTTTCCATGTATTTTGTGTCTTTCTCCTCCACACTCCTTTCCTTAACTTTCATCCAGTTTCATTGTTGCTGCCACTTCTTGGGGCTGTGGGGTGGGAGGGGAGGATTTGTTTATACCTTAATAATAATTTTGTGCTTATTGCTCCCTTTTAAGAATGTGTTAAAAGTATTCAGGCCTAGGTGCAGAGTCAAAACAGTATGTGCCAGTGACACTTGGAATTCAGAGGCTGGAGATAGGAATGCCTTACTCTGACTCATTCAGGTTTTCTGCCTTTCTGTAAAATGAAATAAACTATAGAAGTAATCATTTCATTACTGAGAGATGAACAAACTCTTCAAATGCACAGTAAACCACATTTTAAAGCTTACTGTACATGTAATAGTATTATCTAATAATGAGGCAAAAATTTAAAAAATACGTGGCTTTTGATCATATCAAATAAAGTACGAGACTATGTCTGGACTATTAACTGCAAATTTCTGTCCCTGAAATAGTCCATCTGATACTGTTGCAAGGGCCCAAAAGAGTGGTACATGCAAAAATAATGCAGTTAAACAATAGTTTTAATATAATTGTGCATCAGCTAGGTTCCTTGCAGTGAAAAACATTGCATAAAAAACATTGTGAAAGGGCAGTGTGTGGAAGGAATGCCGGTGTGCTCTATTTTTCCAGTTACTGGCAGAAATTATGCGATGATTTGCATTATAAATGATTTACTGAATCAGGCTCAAATCCTGCAGATCTTGGGAATCCCTTTGGAAGTTGTGCGTACGCAGGTGACAAGACTCTAGTTATGCAGTACATAGAGTTCTGGTAAGGCTCAGCAGGCTCACATGTCTAAGTCTGCTGTAATTCACTTCATTAATAATTGCTTTTGCCTTCCCAATATGCTTGTGTCTTGCAAATCGTGTCGCCTACCTCAACTGCAGTCTTTTTCTGCTTTAGCCAGAGAAAGAACAGTAAACTTGTCAGACCCTGTAGATACTCTTCAAGTTAGATTCTCTCTTGACCCTGGAAAAAGCATGTGTCATGTTAGAGGTCTTCTGATATATCGTGGCTTTGGTAGATCTACTCTGATATTCTGCATTCAGTAGTGACAAGCACCTAGTGCTCTGTACAAAGGAGTACCTCAATTGCCTTGTTTGTTCAGTGTTCTGAGTTGTTGGCACATGGAGTCCTCCTTTGGACCTTCAGGCAGTTGGTTTATACATTGGGGCAGGAGATTTAATTAACCTCATTACAGTTTGAGCTGGCATTCAATACAAACATTATTAATGGTCATAAAAGTTACCCAACCTTTTTAAAATTCCAGTCACACTATTTGACTCACTGACCTCCTGTGAAAGTGGCTTGTGCAACTTGACTATGTGTTGCAAAAAGAATTACCAGGATAGCATCCTTGAACATGAAATGTAGGCTCTGTCTTAAAAGATGTACACTTAACTTCTCATTACAAGAGCATTTAAAGTATAATGAGTTTGTATCTGATCAGAAATTATTATTAATTATTTGTACTGTACCATTCCCTCAGGATCATGGAAAAGCCATCACACTTAGTTACGCAAATGGATTATACAAGGCAGTCTCTTCCCAAACAGTCGCATGGCTAAGCAGCAAAACCAGGAACTGGGAAAAGAAACCAGATGCCCAGTGAAATGAAGTGAATGAGTCCAGGTAGTACACTAGAGTGGTGGAACCAGGAACAGGATTAGCTTTTGTTCTGCTGAGCCAATCCCATATATATTGCAGTTTGTTTCCTTTTCAAGGAAAGCTTGTGAACAGGGCATCTTGATTCAGTCTCAAGAGGTGTGTATATGTATATATGTTTGTGTGTATATGTCTTTGTGTGTGTGTACTTTGCTATCAAGGCATGTGTGTGGATCTGTTGTGTATATATATACACACAGACATACACACATATGTCCATGTGTGTGTTTTGTGAATAATTTGCAACCAGGATATAATTCATAAAATGAGTTGCAGGTCTAATCTACATGGTATCACAAATTACATAGAGTTAATTGTGGTTTAGATGTGTAGTAAGCTGATGTAACTAATCCTCGTTATGCCACTGAGATAAACTTGAAAATGGATTACTCATGGATTACTCTTTGCACCCCTAGCCTGTTTAGGTATTACTAATAAATAATAATAAAATTTTCTTATTGTCATACATATACACAGAATTAGAACTTCTGTTTAAATCAGTCAATCATTCAGTCTTTAAATTGAGCTGCTTGTATTTACAGACCACTGTACACTTTTAAAATACGCAGCAGGTGGCACTATTGGAGTGGTATGACTGTATGTTTGCCTTAGTCTTAAATGTTAGAGGCCTCCATTTGGCTTGTAGGTTGCTGAGGAATATAAGCAGTCAAGCCATTTCCTAGCACTGGCACACGTACTTCCTAACAGTACTATACGTTCTGAAAATTTATTGCCATGATTAGGTTTGTGTAAAAACTTGCCTTTCTTTAATTGAACAAACTCCTGTCCAAAACGCCATCTATGAGTGATTTCTGTTTGATTATCCACTGAAGTCTGAAGTGCCATATTTTCCTTAAGTCTGTTCTTCCATTACACAATGGAAGCAATTCTTCATTTCCTTGAGGCAAAAAAATTTGAGAATACTTCATAATCCAAAAGCAGTGGCTTTTAGAACTTGATGTTTACTGCCCTTGACCTTGGTTGCAAAATCTCATTTAAAAAGATGCAACTAATTTTATCTCATGCTAATTAATTTGTGAGTAGTAAATTAGTTTTTTATTAAAAAATTGTTTCGAGGACCTTATAGGAATAATTGTTGATTTAAAGATAATTAAAAACGCTCATAATGGTTAACTGACTGAATGCACTGCCTGTAACACTGGATTTTACTGCACCTGTGACCAGAGGTATGTATGATTATTCATCTTGTTCATGTGCAGAATTATAGACATGTCCAACACCGTTCATGCAGGTTACAAAGATAGAATACAAATATCTGTAGATTTTAACTGGCACTGAGAAGGAGAATCAAAGTTACTGTGATAATCCCCTTTCTCTAGCTTTCTATAGTGTTTTTGTTTTTTTAATTTAAATGCAATCTTGAAGTGTTAAAAAGTGACTTTTATTGTTAGAAAATTTAATAACAAAAAGAAAGGTAGAAACAGGGTGGCTGCTATTATTTGGGTTCCAGCCAGTATTAGTAGAATCAATAATAATTGTTTACTTTTTAATGAGATTTTTTATGAGAGCACATATATTTCTATTATTTGAAAGCACAACCTTAAAGCATGCCAGAGTTAGAGATTGGTTAAGTAGTTGGAGCACAGGACTTTCTGATGATGCAATGTTATTTTCTGGTGCCCTCTGCATGTCCGTGCTAACGGGATGAAGGAACCTACGATGCAAGTTTTCAGAATGATCTTGAGATGTTTCTTCTGATCTGACCTTTCATGTGCTTTCAGACATAAAGGGTTCAAGTGTGTCAAAGGGAGGGTGGCCCAGCTGTCCTTCAAGTCCCTCTGAAGGTTTGGTGAGCTTGGGTCATACGTAGCCCACCTTCACATTTCCTTGATAGGATTCTATTTTCTCCCTTTATCCCTCAGGGTCTTTATGTAAATATATAATTAGGTAGTGTGTGTCTATGTAGATATATATCAATATATCTGTATATCAAAAATAAATCAGGAATGTTATTTTGTTAGCTGGTCTGAGAAGGTTGCCTGGTTAGTAGAGGCTGTAAAATGGCTTGCCAGATTTCTATTCCTTAGATCCCTGCAGTTCCCAAAGGACTGAACCTGTAGTCATATGTTTGAGTTACGGCCTAGCCATGGTGATACTGCTCAATTCAGGGTTAAACATGATGCATTGTCCTTTAAGGGGGACCACTACTTGATAACTTCACTATGTGAGCCTGATTACTTTGTATAAAATATGCATGCTTTGCAACTGTGCCCTTGAAGAGGGAACTAAAGACTGATAAAAGGAAACATCCTGCCCCAGAAGGCGCCGAAGGCCGGGTGACTGCCAAAGAAGCGTCAACTAAGGGAAAGGGAAAGGTGGCAAGGGGAGATCTGACCGACCACAGACTCAATTCAAGACTGGAAAAACTTGCAGATGTCTGGAAAGTTGAAGTCCCCCACGAGGACAAAGGCACACGATTCTGAGACTACTGCCAGCCGCTTGTAGAATGATTCATTCGTCTCTTCAACCTGGTCGGGCAGTCTATAACAGACTCCCAGCACAATATCTGTCTTATTGGCTTTCCCTCTCATCCTCACCCATAAGCACTCCACCTCGTCATCAGAATCGTGTAGCTCTGTACAGTCAAAACATTCCCTAACATGTTCTGTATGTGGGGTTTTGTGCCTTGCATAAGCAGCGTTTAAAAACCTCTGTTCTTCTGTCTGGACTCTGTGGGTGCTGAGAACTAAATAATCTTCCTTTGGAGTGTTCCTTGCTGTGGAAAGTAAACTAAAATGCTGAAATTTGCTCTGTTAGAGGGCTGCTGACTCTGTTGGTTGTCTGCATTGTTAGGACTGGAATCTCTCCCCCTGTGCAAACAATCAGCATCTAAAATTTAGGGTCAGGAGTTGTGGTTCATTTTGTAGTTCTGCTGTCCTTGCCCACTGAGAACTTCTAAGATTCCCTTTTAGAAGTGGCAATGTGCAGAGGCAAGTCTAAGAAGAAACTGAAGGTATTTACCAGTTAGAGATTTTAAACAAATGAACCTGGGTTTCTTAAATAAGTGTGACAAACAAGATGGTTAGGTTTACTCCATTTTGACCTCATAAAACTGTCCATGAGACGAGGGTGAGAGGTTGCTGAACGGCCTTCAGTAGTCCTCTTCAGAGGATTTTGGAAATTCATTGAAGCTTCCTTGATCCTACAGAAGCCTTAAATTCCAGTTACTGATAAGCAGAGTTCACATTTCTGGTACTGCTACCTAAGTATCTTTTCTATACCAACTACTTCTCCAACTGTTTCCTATCCATAGAGTTATGATGGCTACAGCTCTGGGAGGTGACAGCAGCCTGTGTTTATTCATTCTCCCAACAGACATAATACGCATATAGGAACTCTGGAAGAATTTCAAGCAGGGTCTAAAACAAAATGGATAAGCCATATATATTTTCCACCTTGATTTTTCCACCGGTAAACTACATGATTTTGATTCATGCTTGATTGCAAAATGATTTTTGATCCTTGCAGGATGGTGCTGAAAAGTGCAAGGCTTGTCCGTATTAGTTTCCACTTCAGGCATTGTTTGAGTGGGAATGAGTTTATCTTTGATTGGTTTTAATCAATAAAAAGTACTTATCTGTAAGTAGAGTTTGATAAGAATCAAGTACAGCATAAAAGAACTGGTTAATCTGTTGTTAATGAAAAGTTTTATCTGGATGACAACATCTTGCTTCTGAGATATTTGCTTTTGAGCATTAGGACACAAACCACTTCAGTATTCATCTTCAAGGAAATCTGCCGGGTGTATAAGTTAACTTTAATAATCCTTGCAAATGACTCTAGTTAAGATAGTCCTCCAAAGAGGATGGTTAAGTACTGTTACTATTGTGAGAATGAATATGGACTTGAAATCTGTGCAGGGGAGGAAAGTATCCTAAAAATAATTTGCTATTCAGAAACATCCTTCACTTCCATGCAGAGATCTCATGAGGAATTTGTACTGCACTTCATAATCACTAGTAGCCTAACTGAGTCAATGAAATTACATCTGTAAAACTAGAGTATGTAAAACCAGATACAATTCCACAGTGCCTGATTCAGTACCCACTGAAGTCAACACGTTCTGCTGAATTTGATAGAAGTGAAATTGGAGGATTTTATGTACATGATTAAATAAAAGGTTCAAATTGACCAATACCTATGAAACTGACAGTATAACTGAGATTGTGTACTTGAGCCATTATTTAAATTCTTTTCTTGTACCCATTGTTCCTGTGCACGTATATGCCTTTATATGGAATCCTGTGCCAATTCTTCATGAGGTCTCTGTAAAGGGCCTTAATTGGTTAATGCAGTACCTGGGATTTTGAATATGCACATGTCAAGAATTAAATCAACCAATAAGTTTGTGGAATAATTACTATACCTAAATAAGCTACGTCTTCAGTCTCCATGTAATAACTGTGGTCTGAACTTCCTCTTGCAGAACTCATGCATAGCGCTTTTGCTGGATCTTTATACATCCGTTCATAGTACGGTTAGTAAAATTGCAGTGGATAACAGCCATCTCGATCCATTGCTTTTAAACATCAAGTACTTATTCTTACAGAGTGAATAACGAGACTCTCCACAGCCTTTGGAGGCATGGACGAACACAATGGTTACTACAAAATCATGTGCAAAAGTAACTTCAACAGGTAAGTGCATATTTAGGGAAAGGAAAACATTTTTGGCGTTATAATGCCATCTCAATAAAAAGAACAGCAACTTCATCTTTTAATTTAAGGTACTGTGGTATTTTATATCATCAGTACTTGGTTAAACATTGCTGGAGATTTTGTGATAACAGAGTACCTGCAATGCTAAGTAGAAGGGGAATGACCTTTAGAGCATTGTCATTGTTCAGGTATCTTTCCAGTAGGTAGGTCTAGTGCTCAAGCTGAGATTTTTTTTTAAGGTGATGTGTTAATGTGTTATTGTTGTGTTACTTGGAGCTTAACATTGTAAACATCTCCCACCTAATTAGCAGCATTGCACGTGACTATCAGGTTACTTGGCAAATAGGTTGGCATTTATCTGACCCAGCTTACTATGTTTAATGTTTCTGAGGCTAATTAAAGAGCCACAAGATTTCTTATTGGGAAGAGGATAATTGTGCCAGCAGGCCTAACAGTGCTAGGTCTAACATGGGCTGCTGTGGTTGTATTGCATGTGCACGGCTGATGTCTGTATGCACGGCGACTCTTAGCTGACCCATTGTTTCTGCTATGCCAACCTATGCTGATGTACGAATGTGAAATACCTGTTTGGGGCTTAGAAATATTTGGCTGCCCTGCTACTTAAAATAACTAGTTAGATGCCCAAAATCTACTGCTGGCAGCAAAAGGATTGCTAGCTTTGTAGTTGCCGATGGAGTTCTGTTACTTCCTGTGAAGGTGTGAGTACTTCCACATCCCATTAAATTATGTAGCCAGTATAAATCAGGATAGCTGGACTGCTGTCAATATAGTAATCCTAACTTACATCAAAGGTCTGGTCTATGTGTTCTCTAGCTTGTTGGCATGTCTAAGATGATGTGATGATAATGAAGCATGGTAGTTAGGCTGTCACTGTTTTCAAAGGAGTTCACTTGTGTAAAGCTGAAGAATGCAGTTAAATCTAAGTTCATATCAGGGTGTAACTGAGATCAGAGGCAGACTTTGATACTCGAAGTGAGACTAAAAAGTGAAAAACCTCAGTATGTAGGAAAATGGAATGCAGTTAAAATAATTTGTGTTTTGCAATGAATTGAAATGAATTTGCAGTTGAAGTTGACAGTGAGGGAAGGAAAAAAAAGCATTAATTGGCATAGTAGTTATAACTTATCAAAACAGCCAAGGGCCTAGCAGAGCATGTTAGTATTGCTTCTCCATCAGGTCAGAAACTAGTTAATAGGAAAAGGGGAATAAACTCGCTTTTCCCTTTACCCTGCTCTATGTGTCTTGAGTGATTAATCTGTGCTCTGCCTCAAGCTGTTAATCTGCAGTGGTGACATTTCAATTATAAACGGCATTTTGTCCATCCCCTCTGGAAATTCTGGATTTGTCAGTGCTAAAACATCACTAGGACATGAATGTAACTTCACTGATAACTGCACAGCTAAACCTTGTTTGCTTTCAAGACAGAATTTTAGAGGCTATGGTAGTATCTGTAAGCATGAACTTTAATGCAGAAGGAACAGCAGCAATGCACATTTTCCATACACAAACAAGTAAATTTGAGAGAACACTGCCTTGCTTGCAAGGATGGGCAACAGAGTGACAGGGTAAGGCAATGATTCTCCAAACTTCCCTGTTTTCTCTAGGAAAACATGAAGACTGAAAGTAGCAACATTAACATTCTCATTCTGTCCTTGAGTGGATTTTCCTACCCTATTGTCTGCACCCTTGTTCCTAATTTAAGGAGATCTGATAACACGAGGGTGGTTATTCCGGCCCCAACATTTCTGTGCTATTTAAAGCAAAGGATTTCTTGCTATTCGGGACTATTCTTCTGATCTGATTGTGGAAGAATGTAATTGATTCTTACATCCTCATAAGATTGCTTTATTTATTTATAAACGGTTGTTTCCCTTCTACTAACCAATACCTCCTTTAAAATTAAAAAAAATCCAGTGATGTCTTTTTCGGAAGTCATTTGTCATTCCTATGGCTTTCTTCAGAACTGACTTTAGTTTCTCTTCATTTTTGCGAGTAGTTATATTTTGAAAATTGCAGCATTTCAAGCCTTGGCCTCCATATTTGTTACTTTTTTATAGGGAATGAGCAGGAAGTAAAAGGGCAGAGCAAGCCTCTCCTCCCTGGCTCACCAGCCACTCTGCATTAATGGAAAAGCAACCTCTATGTGTTATTTGATCCTTTGTTTGTTGTCTGGTAAGAGTTACACTAACAAAACAGTTCTTGGTAACATTTTAAAAGCTTTGTTTCCTTTCACAGCCTCTTCTTGGTTAAGTGAGACCTTTGTTCAGGACAGGTCCATCCAGCATGAACTTCTCAGGGTCAGGGAAATTCCACCACTACCTGGTGGCCATCTGATTTAAAGAAGACAAACTACAAACTGGGTGACAATTCTACGTACCTTTATTTTAAATGGACTGGTACTTCCACTGACTTCATTGGGATGCCTCCTGATTGCAAACTATTCAGATAAATTTGCAGGATTAGACACTAAAATGCAGGCCAAGAACACTATGCATTTGAAGAGATTCCCACATTGTAAATATTTTTCAGACAACTTCAAGTTAAACTCTGTCTTATTTAAAGATTTTGTGATCACATTTCTAATACAGATACTCTCAGTACAGAATATTCAAAGATGATATGATAGAGTAAGATTGGTTTAAAAGTCAGTATATTAGAATGTTTGTTGGCAGCGTAGGTTGAGAGTCTTCAGGATTAATGTTTTGAAGGTTTTTCTTTGCAACAATAACTAGAAATCTTACCAGTATAAACCTATGGGAGTCAGGGATTTGAGAAATCACTAGGAATATTTAAAATGTTCACTAGATGACAAAATTTAGTAATATTTTATAGTTTAAAGGGCATTTCAAATTAAGTATTTGTACTGTTAACACAGTTTAAGATCCTGGGCATGCAAAACCTATTTGACTTCATTAAGGCTCTGCTGAGATACTGCCTTGATTGCAGAATGAAAGCCTATTTTAGGTGAGCCTTCTTTTGATTAAGCAATTCCACTTTGCTTGTCACATGCTATGGCAGGTAATGCAAAAACCTAAAACCTCACCAAACCCTCCCAACTAAAAAAAGAAAAAAAGCAAACCACAAAACAAAACTTCAGCCGAAGTAACGATTCTGCATTTTTTTATGGAACACTGTAAAAGTGTGTTTGCGCAAACCAGCGTGCAGTACCACAAGAGCACCGGCACGTATTAATGGAATATTAAAATTCCGTGAATTCCTTCGGACCCTGGTTTGAAGTTGCCCCTTTTTTTGTTCTGCTGCCGTTTACGGGGCGGTCAGTGGTGTTTTGCCACTGGTGTTTTTCCCACCGACCTGGGCACCTGCAAGCTGGCGGATCCCCACTTACTAGCACATAAATTACCGGCGCTGAGCAAGCCACCATCCCCTCCCCGGAGCTCTTCCCTGCTCCGCAGCCCTCGCTCCAGCCCCTCCGTGTGAGGGAGGGAAGGATGAGGCCTCAGCCCGGCTGCGTGGGCGCTGAACACTCATTAACTCCCGCTCTCCCGCTCCGCGGGGCCGCCCTGGCGGCTCCCCCCCCGCTCCCGCCCGGGGAGGCCGGGCCTTGCAAAGCCGCCCCCCCGCTCCGCCGGGGCAAGGGTGAGCGGCCGGGCAGGCCCCCGCCGCGCCATGGCCGCTCCCTGCTACTTGGGCTGGGATTTCAGCACGCAGCAGGTACCGGGGCCGCCGCACCCGGGCCCTCCTCTCCCCTCCCGCGGCCGGCAGCGGGGACGGGGGTCCGGCGGGGCCTACCCGGGGCCTGCCCGGCGCTGCAGCCGCCTCCGGGGGTCTGGAGCGTAGCGGGGGTGGGGGGGGCGCACCCAGCCGGGCCTCGGGGGGCTGGAAAGGGTCGAGGCCGCGGCTGGCCGGCCCGCCCGCCGTGGTGGCCCACTGACCTGCCGCCGTGGTGGCCCGCAGCACGGAAGGGGAAGAGGCCTTCCCTCCCCTCCATCAGCTCTCATCGCCTCTTTTCCTCCACCCAGCGACGGTTTTGTTTCGCAGGGTTTCCTCGTTTACAGCAGGGCCGGGCTGGGCGCTGCAGGATGCGGTGCTGAGCTCGGTGCCGAGGGTTCACCCACGCCAGCTGCCTGCCACGGCTGATGGAAAATCGTTCCCGGCGCCTTCTCGTGTTTTAAGGCTTCTGTGGGACGCTGGGCGCTGCGTGGGCCTGGCTGTTCGCACGCCTCCTTCTCTTTGCCTGCATAAGCGCATCCTTCGTCCCTTTCTGTTTGTCCCCTCTCTTGTCTGAAGCTGTAGGCTGCGTGTCCTAACGTGTCCCGCTTCCCCATCCTGCTGGGGATACGTTTAATCCTGGACAGGAGCGCTGTGGCCCTTCTCCACGTGCAGACTGCGAGGAGACCCCTCTGCCTGCCGCATCAGGCATGCTGGGAGCTGGGATTTGCCCCCGAATCCAGCTTTTCCAGTGTCATCGTGTGAATCAAGATTAGCAGGATCGTGAACCTGGATGCTCGTGAACCTGGATGCTCGGGTCGCTTGAAATTTTTGAGTTGTCGGCACAATCGGGTGTTACTACACCGTGAATAGAAACTCTGCCCAAGTTGTGCATAGGCCTGAATATGTTTAAAATAGGCGTAGGAGCATAAATGACTTCATTATGGCTGTGCTGAAGTTTGGGAGCTTGAAAAGACACATCCAGGTTAGGTTGATCAAGTGTTTTTTAAGGGGGCATGCTGCAAGCAGAAAGCCAATTAAGCTGCAGTGAGTCAGAGCCATTTTTAAACTGGTGCAGGGCATCAGATTGGTAATGGGTTGTGCCAGTGCATAAATAATGGCCCTACATTAGTATAGCTAAAATGGGGTTGGCCTTGTTATTTGAATACAACTCTTTGAGATGACTTAGTCTTTGTAGTTTTTTTTTGTCTGTTTCTTCAGCAGCAGTTTGCACTCTCTCCCTTGTTGAGATATGTGCAGAGTGTGAGCTACCTTCTCACTTTTCTTCTAGGCTGTAATGTTTTTCTTCTCTACTAGGTGAATTTGAGAGAAGATAGAGGAGAAAAGGTTGTGGTGCTCTTCTAGTTTATGCTTACAAGAAGGCTCAGCTTTATGGAGTTACCTGTTAGGGATCTTGCTTTCCATATATTGCAGACGCTCAGAATACACTTGCGTAATGCCCTCTGAGCTTTGCCAGACTGGTAGAGTCTGATTTACTCACCATTTGGGGAGCAGGGAAGGTCCTCAAGGTATTCTAATGTTCCTTGAAAAGATGGGGCAAAAAAAAGGGGGGGGGGGGGGGGGGAAGGCCATATGGCACCTTTAAGATACTGTATTCTTTGGAGAAATTGGAAAAATTCGTTACCATGATGCAAGCTATAAACCTGGTAATTTGTTTGCTGTTCTTTAGCATATGCCTGCATCTTGATCTTGTGCAATTAAGGAGAAAGAAAATGAGGGCGGGAGGAATATAAGCAAACAAATATACATGTTGCTGAATAGATGGCATGCTGGAAATACACATAATAACCTGTTTAATGTAAAATTGTACCTATACTTTCAGCGAATTATATGGATTGGGGTGATCTTCTTTCCCATTTTGTCTGTGGGAATTGAATTGTTATAAATGAGTTCTCAGTGCTATTTAATTATTGTTAGTTTGTGTTAACATCCCATTTTTTTATCTTCTAGCTGAAAGTCATTGCTATTGATGAACAGCTGAGAGTCGTTTATGAGGATAATGTTCATTTTGATAAAGACCTTCCGGAATTTAAGTACGGCTTTTTATATTTTACTTGGATAATATAATTTGGAACTTTGGAGATCGGTGTGGGGGGGCTGTTGCCTTAGTTGGTCTCATTGATATGTGTGGAGGCATGGAAAAAGTTCATGCCATGTTCATGTTTCATGCTTGGCAAGGGTAGTATGTACTCTTGCCTTCCTTGGTATATAAATATGGCAAGAACTCCCGACAGGAAATAGATTAAAAAAATCTACCCCAAAGTATTATGTATAAATAAACAATTTCTTTTTTCTCTTTTGGGACTTTGTGACTTGTGGACATGACTGTTTCTTTTTGGGACACAGAAGTAAGCACTGCCTTTGTGTCAGGGTAGAATGCTGTGATAACAGCAAGTAAATTGCATGAGGGGAACTTCTAAAAGGCATTTGAAGACAAATTGAGTGGTTCCAAATCTCACAATAAGATGTAGGATGGCAGTGTTTGTTTACTTCAGTTAGCAGGCTAGAATTTACAAATGTCATCCTCCGTGGTCATAAGTTTTAACGAAGTACATTTATTTACTTGATGGTTTAACAGCAAAAATTGAATTTCATCTTCTAGGTCCAAGCCACTAATGGTGACAGTTAGGAGACTTAGAAATAACTATGAATTACATGGAGTCAATGAGCAGTATCAGATCTTACTTCATGATCGGAGCCTTTCCTTGCAAATTATTTACTTTACAATTGGGTCAAACATCGGTTAATGTCACCTCCTAGGAGCTGGCTTTTACTTTTCCAGGTTTCAAACACTGATTGTATCCTTGCTCTTAATGTAAAAGCATTGCAAACTCTCTTTGTTTATTAATAAACTTGAAGAACTTTGCTTGACAGGGAAAAAATTGCTGAATTCACCAAAAGAAAATACCGTTTTTCTGTAGGACTCAAGGTGGAGTCTATATTCACAGTGACAGACTGACAGTCACTTCTCCTGTGCTAATGTGGGTCAAGGTATGAACAAGCTTTGTATAGTTCAACTTTTTCCTTTCTGTTACTGAAATGAAAATGTATTCCAGGCAATAGTGAAACTCATCATTCAAATCAACATAGGACTTTTGCTTGTTTTCTGTTTCTTTGAAGTATTATTCTGTGTCTTTGGTATGCAAATATTAATGTTATCAACAAACATAGTGGAAGTTGCTAACGTTTTGAGGTTTTGTTTGTTTGTTTGTTTTTGCAGTCTCTACTATTATAGCATTGTATGTGTGATAAATCCTTTCCTGACTTTCCCTCATTTGGAAAAAAGACTGTTCTTTTTTTTCCAAATCTTTTTGTTTCATACACAAAAGAGGCAGCTGTTGCTTTGCCTAGCTTAAATCTTTGTTTTTGTAGCATCCACGTTAGCTTTGGTAACCAATTGATGTCTCAACTGGTAAGTGGTTAAAGAACAATTTAGTCATTGATTCCCAGTCACTTTGACTGGTGTTTATTTTGGAATACAACATTCTTTTCTATTTTAAAAGAAGGCCTTCCTTGCTTCTGTGCAGGTTCTGCAACACTTGCTCTCATATGGTACTATGTAAATTTATTTTAGTACTGTGATTTGAATAGTTTGATATTTGAAAGGTCACAGAACCCCCAGCTGGTAATCCATGGTAGTTGACAAAGGTTTGGTAAATTTCTTTGCAGTTGGGCTTTTGAACCATAATGAACAGGAACAGTTGTAACTATTAAATTAATAATAAGGTGATACAGGTATCTGATGTTTCTTGGGAAATTCTGAAGTCTTGCAGTGGTCCATTTGTCAAGATAGCCTGGGAAATGCTGATCTGAATGAAACTATGTAAAGATAGATTAATTTTTGGTTTTAAACTTCAGGAACATGTGGCTAGAACAAAATTAACCTAGGTGCTTAAACTGCTAAAATTCACTTGAATTAGCCTTATATTAAAGGGACTTTCAGTTTTCAGGTGACACTGGGGGCAGTGGTATTGAGGATACCTAACATCTTGTGGGATCGGGTGCAGGGTCCACCCCATTAAGGTTTCATAGATTTCCAAAAGTAAGAACAGAAAAAGATAATCCTGCTTTGTGTCTGGCACTCTTAAAAGTGGCTTTTTATTGAATAGGAATTCTTTAACTCTTCCCTCTTATTTAGGTTTCAAAGAATGGATCTTTGTCATTCAGCTTGTTTAAAGATTTTTTTTTTTTTCCCTGTGTGATTCAACTTTTCTTTTATGGACTCTTACTAAGTAAATTAATTTATGCATCTTCTTGAGAAGTCCATAGTCATTAGCTAATTTTTCATTATCTGCCAATGGACTCTTATCAGTGATGACATGAATTTACTGTTTAATTCCAGAGATTGTGAGTATGCATAATTTGATAGCTCGTTACAGTCATTCTTGATTCTGTTCTTACAGGCTCTGGATATGATTTTGGAAAAGATGAAGTCTTCGGGCTTTAAATTCTCTCAAGTCAGAGCTTTGTCTGGTGCTGGCCAGGTTAGTTTATAAAGAAAAAAACCAGTCTTACTGTATTTTTTCAACAGAGTATAATGTATAGCGATAAATTTCATTTAAATAATTGTATTGTCCAAGACCATAATGACATCAAGTAAGACCAAAGCTTCTGTATAAGCATCCATTAAAAGACACATTCCTCAGGGGAACTTAAAACCTGAAGCACACAAAGCAATCACTAGAAGGTAGTGGGAGTGGAGGGTGAGATTTATAGTGCAGTTGTTTAGATCAGTATAGTGCATCACTAGTTGGTTTCCTGTTGTTTAAATTCTTTGTACATACAGATTCTGAAATGACTGGGGTCATTTTGAGTTTCAGCATATCCAGGTGCTTGTGGAAATGGGGTAGAAAAAATAGTGAGGAGCGCTGTTTGCTAAAGGCATGGTAACATCCTGTTGAGCACAGTTGTTGTTGGCTAGGATAGAGATCTGCCTAGGAACAACAAAAACCAAATGATGATAGTCTTTGATGCAGAAATGACAAAGATGCTGCCATGATTTAGCCTGTAGTGCATAATGCCTTTTTTCTGAGATTTATAAAACCCATCCTGACATTTAGTCAGTTAGCCAGTCTCCTAGTATGCTGGTGAAACAAGGAAGTCTTTTATAACTTTAACGGATGATATTCAGGGTGAGGACAGCACCAAAGCGATAGCTAATTCTGACACATGAGGTTTAGGTTATTCATCTTGATATATCTGGGACTAATTAATCAAAACTCTTGCTTTGATCTCCATGTTTCATTGATTTCAGTTGAAAGTCTGAGCAAAGTGTCTGAAAATCATAGCTGGTATCAAGGCTCGGGTATGAATTCTTCAGTGAAACAGAAGTTAGGGATTGCCAAGTAACCCTAGCTTACTCAAGTGAAAAAAGGAAGTGTGCTTTCAGATTGCTCATATTCCATTTATTTTACCCATCCTCCAACAAGTTGGGGGTATCAGCTTGGTACTATATTCAGATTCTTTCAGGTAGAACAGCTTTCATTTAGTTGCCCCCTTCCAACCCACATTGTCTCTCTCCTTTTTCTCTTTGAAGAACCTTGTCTTTATGCTGCAGATCACTGCGGAGGTGCACTGATGTGCCAGTGTTTGTCCCAAAGAAGGGACAAACTTGGTCTTGATTGTCTGCAGAAATGGCAGAGAGATGTGAAATACAATCTGGATGTTGCTGTGGTCAAGTACTCTGTACCCAGGGGGTTCTGTGTGCACTTGGTGTCATCAGAACTATTAGTGGGTTCGCTGGATGGTGCTTTGCAGTTTGTCTAGGGTGTCCTGCAGGTGCATAACCAGAGATACCTGGCTTGAGGAAGCCACCTGAGAGATGGAGCTCAGATAATCTCAATATTATGCAGTCTGTTAGTGGTGAGTGGGGCAGGCATGTAACTGAAATAGCACAGAACTAACAGTCTTGAATGTGGAACCATGGCTACAGCTCAAAGAACCCTCAAATAAATATCTAATGCCATTAGCAGTGTAATAATAGTTCCCACTAGAAGTTGCTATAGTTCAGAATTGTCACTGTCTCTTGACTCCTACATTTTCTGGTTTAGTATATGCTTTGCTCAACCTTAAAGAGTCTTTTAATGAGGCACTTGATTTGAAAAGATGCATTTTTTGGTCCTGGTTTAGAGAGAGTTCTTTGTCCCTTAGACTTTGAAGTTCAGATCAGGATAGGAACTTTGCAGCTTGGGGAGGTCATCTCCAACTTCTGTTTCTGTACTTTCTACAGCAACATGGGAGTGTGTACTGGAAAAAAGGAAGCATCGAAATTTTAAAGAATGCATCATCCAAACTGCCTCTACATCAGTCACTGAAGGTAAGGTGCATAAAAGAGCTCTGAAGGGAGAGGTACACTGTGCTTTGTCTGCTCTTTACACATTGCTTTTCTCCTTGCAAACCTTTTCTCTTGTTTGACTGAGTTGCATGCCCCTGCAGCATAAAGTGAAATGTACTGGTTATTCCTTCAGCTCCAGGGCTTTTGACATTTCCTTTTCTTCTGAGTGACAGTATATACTGCTTTAAAAGCTTACAGGTGCCAGTGGGTGTCCCAGAACCTTTCTGTGTCAGTCACAGCCTGTTTGTTCATTTAGGAAGTTTAATATTTTTGTAAACAACCTCTAAGTATTTTACAACTTTTTTTTTGGCGTGTGTGTGTGATTGGTAAGTTTTGAACATAGACTTGACAAACTTTTATTTAAAAAGAAAAGTAGGGAGGAATCAACTTTCCTCTTGAAGACCCTTACCTTCCTTACTTCAAGATCAGAAAGGACAGTTGTATGTTGAAAAGGAGACATTTGTGTAACTGATCTGTTAAATGATTAATTTTGGAAATAGCTCATCTGTGCAAAACTCATGGAAATGGAATTAAAATGCTCTCTGGTGATGCACTAAGCCTCAGTTGCATTTCCAAATGGTTATGCCAACCTTTAAAGAGAAATCTGTTAGTAGAGCTGTGGAAAGATAATCTGATTGTTTAGAGAGGAGTTCTAAAAAGCTGGGCTAAACTTGCATAAAAAGGCCCAGGGCTTTGGCTACCAAAGGAGTGTACTGAGACATGGTGCTGCAGGTTATGTCAAGTAACAGCAGAAAACAGCATGTTGCTTCCTTCTGGTGTGAAGTTTGGGTTAAACTTTTCACCACTGACCAACATGCTGCCCAATATATGCGTTCCTGTAATTATTGGGTGGAGACCAGAAGGCCCATCAGAGAACTGAACTGTGAGCTGATACGTATGTCTGCTGTATTGCTATTACTCTAGCAGGGGCTTCTTAGAGATCAGACTTACTAATAAAGGATGTTGTTTGTTGCAGGCTTGTTTTTCTGTCAGTAACAGCCCCATCTGGATGGATTCTAGCACAGCTTCCCAGTGCAGCGCTCTGGAGAAAGCCGTGGGGGGAGCACAGCACCTAGCGAGTATTACTGGTTCTCGAGCCTATGAAGTAAGGAGTGGATGGGAAGAAAGTCCTCAGCAGAGTCTTGTGATAGAAACAATTTGCCATTACGGTGGTACTGCAGCAGATTAATGACCAGCCATTAACTATGAAAGGGAGAATTTTTGAAGAAACTCTAATGATACCGTGCTTTGCAGTAGTCTCACAAAGGAAGATGTGGAAATTTTAAAGTGAAATTAGGCAAACACTGGAATTTTGCTGCAGGAGGCAGCTGGGGTGAGCTGTTACATTTGGCCAGTGGTTCTGGAATACAGTGTTTGGTCGCCATGCTTATAGTCTCAGGGCCTTGTTCTCCCCCGCGGAGCTCCTGTGCAGCCACATTTCCATTGGGATGGCAGTCCAGTTTGTGTTACAGGTTTACTTGCGGTTATGACCCCTCTGTTTGTGGATCCCTGCTCTAGGTTACTTCTGCAATTAAAAGATTGGCCTTTTAATGTTCCCTGAAGGCTAACAAGCAGCTGTTGACCTAAGAGAAGCGTTTCAGAAGTTTGGGATGCTATCGGAGAGTACTCTGTCACTTGTCTCCCCTTCCTGATGCTTCCCTCTCTTTTAACTGTGACAATGAGTTATGGAGTGGGAGCAGGGCTGCCCTCCAGGCATCTCAGCACCTGGCTACGCTTGCTGTTGGTTCAACAGAATAAGGCTCTAACCTCCCAAATTGCTGATTCTGTTTTTGAATTATCATGCCAGATTTATGGCCAGTGTTGAAATCAGACTTTGCATACCACTAACAGTTTATTTTTAACTTGCTAAAGGTTAAGGTTTCAGTGTCAGAAGCTTTTTGTTATTTGACATAATGCATGGATGAAAAATAGTTATTCTTATAACTATTATCCTGTGCTGGAGTTGCTTCTTTCAGTATGAAACTTCCTGCTTTGCTCCTAATTCTCCTGCCTCAGAGAGGTATATAGGTTGGGTAGCTTAAACTTTTTCAAGGATTTGAAGGCAGCATTTGAATTGTGCTGGTTCCTGTGCAGAGAATAAGTGTGATTCATTCCATTGAACTGTCATTTCTGAAATGTAAATTATGGATAGTAATGCTTTTTCACATGCTTTTTTTTCAAAAGGTGAGCAAAATTCTCATAATGAGACTATGTATTATAGCCTGTTTAGCGCAGATTGCCTACTGTGCACTGACTTTCATCATGCATCAGGCAAATTAAATATCCAAAGTGCAATGTACTGAACTCATTACACAGAGTTAATGATTATTGACTCCATTTAGGGTTTGTGTTTCTAAGCATTTGCATTTCTTTCTCAGCGTTTTACAGGAAACCAGATAGCAAAGATTTACAGCCAGAATCCTGAAGTCTACATGCAAACTGAGGTTGGGTCAACTTCAATATGCTTATTGGAAAACACAGTTGAAAATATTTTAAAATTAATTTTGTGGGGGTGTTTTTGCAGTCTTTTTTTACTAAAGGGTGTTTTGATTCTTGTGTTTGATTTTAAGTTGAAAATTGAAAATTTGATTTTTTTTTGTTAAATTATTAGTCATTAGGCAGATAAAAATTGGGCATCAGTTCTATCTTGAATGTTATATTTAACATAGCAGGCTCCATTGGATCTCACCTTTGTGGAAGAAGTTTTAAAAAACACTTTCATTTTGGTGATAACAAATTGTATTTACAGCAGTTTGAACACAAGCGGGTAATTAAGCACACGGTTGAAATTTTCACACTTAGAACTGGCCATTTACATGCAGAAACGTGATTGCTCTGCCATACAAACTGGCATCTGTGCAGATGTGCACAGGAAAAAACCTGCCATTGATTCTAGACTTTTTTCGTAGTTCTTCCCTTGAGAAGCTACGTTGATTCTATTATTACAAATGAATTGCATTGTGTAGTTGGTTTCCTTCTGATTTTTAATTTTCAGAAATCAGCTTGCAATTCCATTATTGTTTCAGTTTGTTGAGTCTGTATCTATCTGTGACTGAAATGCCATGGTTTGAAGCAAGGTAAAAACTCCATGCAAATATGATGTAAATGAGAGAAGGACTCTTGTCCTGTGATTAGAATATACCAAACTGTGAAGTCAGGCTGCTCCTGTTTTTGTATTACTGCAGTTCTTGATAGCATTGATCATAATTTTTTTGTGGTTTTTAAAATCTCGCCCCTGCATGAAACAGTTAACAGGAAGTGAGTTGCAAAGTTGACTGTATTTTGTGGGAGAATGCTTAATTTTTAATATTTTTTTCTTTCTTAGTATGTTTTCATTATATAACCTTTACAGTAGTAAGGTATGGGATGAAACAGAATACTAATACAGTCTGATCATAGGCTTAAGACTAAATTTAGAGAAAGATACATTAATGGGGAGGAAGTGGGTCCATGGAACTGAGAACTAGACAGACCAATTTTAGACTTTGAGGGCTGGTTGCATTGACGGCACCTTTTAGCAATAAAGGATACGCAAGATGTTGTGTTCAAGCACAAAATATCTCTTATGCCAGAGTTGCTTTTGGGGACCCTAAAGAAGCACTTAGCAGCTTGGCAGTCTCAATGACATGTGGAAGGTGGATGTTTTTCTGTCTGTAGGTCAGCTTGCTAAACTGGCTGATTCACAGTTTTAACTTCATCCTTTTCCTTCCATTTCAGGCAGCTGGTGCCCACTGGGGCACCACAGAAGGTAGGCCTTCGTTATCTAAGCACAATATGATATATTCTTGGGGAGAGATGCATGAAGAGCAAGTGCATCATTAAGTTCCCTGGCCATTATAACCACCTTTTAGAGCTCTGGCTATAGTCTGTCTTTGAATGCTGTGTGAAACAGTGGTTTTGTGATCATTAATAAAAAACCTGTCACTGCTGCCTCACTCGACCAGTAGATATGTGATTCTGATTAGTTATTGGGTGACAATCATATTTCTTCTGAGTTAGTCAGAGCACACAATAAGGAATTTGTCAGCTTTTATGCCAGCTTCTTGGGAACAGATAATACTTGATCATGCAGAAAGCTTGGCGGTAGCCAGTTAACTTGGTAGTTTGTATAGCAGATTTGAAGTGGAAGCAAGTTTGTGCTGGATCAGTGCGTTGTGTCTTGAGGCTGGGGCATTTTGGGGCCAGTATTAGAAGCCCTACAGCTGGATTTAATGCCCTGTTGGAACATACCCTGAGGCAGAGCTGCAGGTAGTGGATCAGTTCAAAGCTGATTATTACAGGCTCCTGGGAGTAACTCCTGTGAGGTCTGAGGTCTCAGCTGGCAGAAAGATAGTTGTTCATGTAAAGGTGCTAGCAGAGCCTTGCCAGAGCTGCTAAAAAGCTTACAGACCTGCACTCTGGGTGGACCAGCGCATGGTTTCTAGGCATTTTCCCTGTCATCAACAATACAGGTGCCTTTGTTGGTTTGGTTTTTTTTTTTTTTATTAGTAAGTGTTTTTCCTTGAAATGAGATTCTGTGATACACTGAAGTTGTGAATTAATTCATGATAGCATAGAGTATGCTAATATACTAGGTGTATTTTTCATGTTTCAGAATGCAAAGCTATTAACAGCTTTTATCATGGGGCTACTTTTAGATTGCTATCTGGTATATTACTTAGGCAGTAAGAACTGAATAATCCTAGGTGCATTTTTGTGTGCTTTCTGTGCCTAACATTAAGCATCTATTAACATTTACTGCTTCCAATTACTTAATAATTTACTTTCTTTGAAGTGGATACTGATGGGACTTACTATCTCACACTTTTTCTTTCAGAGAATCTCTTTGGTTAGTAGTTTTGCAGCTTCCCTTTTCCTAGGAGCTTATGCACCCATTGATTACAGTGATGGTAAGTGCGTGGGCTTTTCTCGTAGTACAATTCAACAAGGAAATTTTCCTCTCCATCCCCACCTTACATAAAAGGGGGACAAGGTCTCTGCTATTTATTTTCAGTCTTTAAACTTTAATGACAAGTATATTAGATTTTAAGCTAAGTTACTCCTTTCAATTTATTGTTACTCTTGACAGTGCTGTCAGCTGTGGTTATTTATCCCCATCATAGTATGATTCCCATTTCTATAAAATGGATGCACAGAACATATTCTTGAATGAAATTGTACCTTTTTTTCATTACTTTATGATGTATAAAGGAACGTTGAAATATGTATTTAAAACCATGAAAAAGTTGTGGATTTTTAGGCTAGACTTCATAGTTCTGCTATTTGTTCTTTGGTTTTGCTGGTTTAGCTCTGAGTTGCACAGGATGTGAACAAGATGTATATTGTGATTATTTTTCCCCCCACCTAACTGGAGTATGGATCTGCAACAGAAATATCTTTTCAAAATGAACCAGAGAAAAAAGCATAAACCAAGCAAAAAAATCCTAAACTCAGTTAAAAAAATATTTAACCTTCCATATCTCTCTATTCATCATAACAAAGACAAAAAAGTGACAAGGCTAGTGCATCTCTTTTCTGTTGTGTGTTATCTCAGTTATCCAGCTTTTAAATGGCAATTTTAAATGGCAGTTACAAAGGAAACCATTTTCCTGGGAGCTGTGCTGTTATTTTTAAATAGCATTTTTGATTCCTGCTCTGAAACTAAGAGAAGATATATTTCAGAGCTGAAAGGTTAGATAACAAGGCTCTCTAAGGAATTTTTACATTATAGAGCCATAGTTGACACCCATGTGTTAAGACCAACTCATTTTTCTTCCTTCATTGTTCCATCAAAGCTCATAGGAAAAGGCATGACACCTCAATTTTAGCTAATGGACAACTTATTCAATATCAGATATCTCAGTTATACTAGAGACCTTAAAAATTGTAAGGCAATCCATGCTTATTTTGCAGCAGTTGTGAGATTATTACATCTGTCTTCTGGTCCTGTACTGTTAGCCATGTATTTTCACAGGTGAATTTTATTTTTTTTGTGTATTATTGGCAACAGTAACTCTTTGGAGATTTGCACTTTACTAGGCCCAAATACTGAGCACTTCAGCCACTCGGCAACCCATAGAACTAGCTCCATATACTGTGTTTCAAAGAGAGATGGTGAGATCTTCAAGGTACCTTTTCTGATAAAGAAATATGTTGATTTTTTATTTCTCAATGAGAGTGAAGTGTTAATTTTGATTCAAATGTTTAAAATTATAAGCATTAAAAAAAATATTGTTTTGGGATTGGTTTGGTATGGGTTTGGTTTTTTTTTTTTTCCCCTTTGGTAATGTTACCTCTGCCTTTTCTACTTGGAAGCAAGTGGGGGAAACTCCTGCTTCTTCAATTTCAGGACATGAAAATTTCTGTGTTTGACTGAAAACCAAAACATTTTAAACTAACGAAAATGAAAATTTACTCCATTGGAAAATTTTCTTAGAAAATATATTGCATTTTTCGAACAGCTCTAGGAGAGCCTGTTCTGTTATACCTCTGGATGTTTATGCATGTAAGATTATTAAGTCTTTGTGTAAAAAAAAGGTAAGAGAACTAAGCAGGATGTTATAGTTCTATTTGCAAGACAAAAGATCTTTTGGCATTGTAAGCTATATTTTGTCTTGTTTGTTCCTTTCTTCTGTTAACATAATAAGAGAGAATTCTAATTCCAGTAATAAAATGTAATTATAAAGTATGCAGTAGTTATTTGGATCCAGCTAAAAACTTGTTTTCTTGTCATTTATCATTTCTCGCAATTCACTTGATCTTTTATATTGTACCTGTATATTATAGTTTAAAATGCATCTCTCAAAATAATGTTCAGATAATAGACCTATTCTTCATTTCTGTAGGTTTAACTTCAGGTCATATCGTCTTTAAAAGACCCTGTCAAATTGTTTAGCTCTGCACAATAACTTATCTCTCTAAATTTGCAGGTTATTGTAGGAAATGTGCTATTTAGTTTCAGGATTTTTTTTTTCTTTTTCTTTTTAGAGGTCCAATCTCATAAGGTTCAAATCACTCCTCGTGAATGGCTGAGCACCCTGGGTGATTGATTTAAAAAAAATGAAATTACATTCTGGTGGAATGAAGAATGATTTTCATTTGTATTGTGCAGATGTTAAAAGTAAGATACATTTGGGACCTAAACAACTTGAACACTTGAGGCATTGTTTCTTTTAGAAGACACCTTAAAGAACAGCAATTCAGCTCTTGACCTAGAGAAGCTTTATCTTTTGAAATGCTTTTCTAAGAGCCTTAGGCAAATCATAGCTTAGCATACTTGTTTTTGTTGTTCTATCAAACAAGGATGCTTTGAACTGAAGCCTTTTCAAAAGGAAGCGTGGTGGGCTGAATTTACTCCTAGTGTAGCTTGCGTGGTGTCAGCAGAGTTACACTGCTTATGATTTTAGCTCACTGAAAAGGCAATCCAGAGTGCTGTAATACAGATACACTTAACTGTTTATAAATTTATGTGAATATTGATCTTTAGTTTGTTGATTAATAAAACCAGTTAGTCTGCATCGTTTGGTCTTTATAATGAAAGTGTTTGGTTTTTTTCTCCCCCCCCCCCCCCCCCCCCCCAGTGTTGAAGCACTTATACTTTTGTATATGTAGTAAATATTAGCAAGTCCTGATTGTGCTTCTGGTCATTTTATGTTAAAAGTCAGTGATGCTTGCAGTGAAATACTGAATCTTATTCATCCACGTATTGATCCTTTCCTCAGTCCTTACTAGACCACGGCCTTGGCTATTGACCTTCATTGCTGATGGAGTATCCGTTTGGAGTGACAAGTCGAAGAGCTGCCTTTGATTTTTGTTTTTTTTTTTCCCTTTAGTTCTCAGATTATTACTTACTTTATATGTTGAACTTAGTTGTGTAGATCGTGACCAGAAGTGCTTAAGTTAGGAACTTGCTGTATGTCACTCCTCATATAATCAAAGGAGAAAGAGAAGTGGTTCCAGGGAGCGTTCAGCTCTGGTTTTTATTTTCCACTGACTGGAGATTCTCATGCAGGTGCCTGCAGTTGGATAGAATGTATCCAGGCCAACAGATTAATAGTTCTTGTAAAACAGTTGTTTCACATCTTTTAAATGAGTTTCTGAGGGCGGGGTAAATTAGCTCATCTTTCTTTTCTCAGGGCATATTAAAGTCTTTGTGCCACTATATCTACCAGTCAATAAACTGAAGTGTTGTTTCTGTATAATATAAACTTAGACCTTTTCAGTTATAAAGGTTAGTGTTTTTCCTGTTTTATGCAGGAAAGATTGGAGGCTGTCCTTATGTCTAGCAAAATTGCATTAGAGGATACTGGTTAAATGTTT
Organism: Haliaeetus albicilla; assembly: GCF_947461875.1. NCBI lineage: Eukaryota > Metazoa > Chordata > Aves > Accipitriformes > Accipitridae > Haliaeetus > Haliaeetus albicilla. The sequence goes on from NC_091484.1 coordinate 73,721,066, forward strand.
CTCTAGGCTTGCAGGGTGGAGAGAGGAAAGGATTTTTTTTCCTAAAAAACCACAGAAAACAACAACTAACCTTTCTCTAGTAAAATTCCTATTTATTTAGAGATTCTGTTACCCACTGATTAATTTAATTTAGCGAAGGGCTTCTTGGCCTTTTAAATTAGGGACTTTTCCAGGAAAATTTATAGATGTATGTATTTCCTCATAGAAAGCCTTGTTATGCCTGAGAGCTTGGGACTCAAGGCTGCTCACACCCTCTGCCTCCGGGAAGTGCAGACAGTGATGCTGGGTTCAGTTTACCCTGGAAGGACTCAGTTTACCCCTGGAAGGAGGGGATGGCTAGATTTAAGAGTGTTCTCGCATAGAGAACTGAGAGAAGCTGGAGTAAATCTTACCATCTTTCCTTCTCTGTGGGTGGTAGTGATTTTGACAGCAGAAAAGGAAAATGCACCTTTTGCCTGTGGAAGGTGTGGTGCACTTTGTGGTCTCTCAAATTCCTGCTGTAGAATCATAGGCCAAATAAACCGGTGCATAATTTAGTGTGTTTAATTTGCCTGAAATGGGATTGATTGATTTTTAGTAAATTTAATTCTATTTTTTATGTTACTAAGTATAATCCAAATATCCTACAGTTTGGCTAGGGTTATTCCAGTATCCCAGCTGGAGTGTGTAACATCTTCTGTTCACAACGCTCTGTGAAGCACTAGGTCCATACTTTGTTGATGGTGCTTAGGATTGGACTGCACAAATATATACTTTATTTATAAACGTTATTAAACTCATTATTAAGCCCATGTGAAAAAGGCTGCTGGGAGTTGGGGAGCTCATTTGTGCATGCGTAACCAGCAGTAGTGTATGTGTGTGGAGTGTGTTGCAGGCGTGCGCCCTTCTTCAGAATAAGAGCACTGCTAGAGCCTTGTGATGTGCTGGCTAAGATGTGGGTTGCATCCCTTTTCTTCTGTGTCCCAGCATTGCAAGCATAGTCTTGTTCCACAGACACTGCATGTGGGGTCAACTTCACCATCTTTGTGTTTTAAAAAGCTTAAAGATGTACTGAATGGAAGCAAATTTCAGGTTTTCCACTGTGCTCAGCTGAGAATATGCCTGTGTTTCTGAGATAAGTCGTGGGCTAAACAGTCTTTGAAATGAAAATGCTGTTAATCTAGAATAAGACTAACATGTCCCTGAACAGTACTAACCAGAAACACATACAGATTTTCAAGTGTAATGAAATGTGCAATTAAAGGCATCTTAGAAACATAAGCAAGGGATGTGGAGTGCTCAGTATGTAATGTAGATTCGGCCACTAACCAACTTCAATTAACTTTTAAACCAGCAATAAAATATTGAGGAAGAAGCAATGAGAAACCAAACCAAAACTGCAAAGGCCTTCCTCAAATCTAGTGATAGTTCTGGTGAGGAAATAGGTGACCAAATCAGTTATCTAGGTTTTTGCAACCTGTAATTCACTTCACAGAATCTACACTTTAGAGATGTTGCATACTTGCAGGTGTTACAGATTTCAGCTGAGCTGTTCAGCATTTCTGAAAATCATGACTTTGGTATTCAAAGCTGGACTTCCCAAACTAGCCTTGAAATTAGACGCTACATTTGAAAATTTGACCTCTTGCTTTTTTTTTGGACTTCTAAGCCTTTATTTTGTCATCTCTGAAGAAGGAAACGTTGATACGGAGGCAGATTAGTCAGCATGGACTTAGATGCTTATATGATACTACTCAAAGGTAGGAGTAGGACTCAAAGGAGTAGTGTAAAGCCATACCACCCAGGGGGGAATTTCTTCATTTGTTAGGTCTCTGGTGAGCACAACATACCTTCATGTGATATTGCTGCATCACCTTTAGATAGCTGTAGTGAAGTCTTTGTCTAAGGTGGAAGATTTGGGGAGGAGCTGATGGGGAGGCATCCATGTTCTTCTTTTTGCTCTTAATTTGGGAATAACTGAATTGTCTAGTGCATTGTGCATCAGAGAAGCCTTTCCTGCTACCTTTAGAGGTGAAAGCTATCCAGAGGCTGAATTCTCAGTATCCTTTATGCTTAGAAGAGCTGAAACCATTCTCTTTGAATGTAAAATATGCATCTGTGAATTTTCTGTTGCCTGTAACAAGGTGGAATTTTCTGATACAGTACTGTCTGAGGTTTAATGATATGTGCTTCCTGTTTTGATCTGTCTTGTAGGTTCTGGTATGAACTTGCTGCAGATTTGGGAAAAGGTATGGTCAGTGTCTTGCCTTAATGCTTGTGCACCTGGATTAGAGGAGAAACTAGGATGCCCTGTACCATCCCATTCAGTCCTGGTATGTGCCTGTCTAGAAGAGCTGTAAGCAAAAAAATAAGGCTTTGTGCTGAGAGTTCTGCTAACAGCACTTCCTTGGAGTGTACTTGTGTGTGCGCGCAAGCGTGCGTGCACAGTTATCCTCAGAGCTATGCTGCTTGATTTAATATTTCCAGGTGTGTTGTGAATGTGTATGCCAGACCAGAAACAGACATCTTTGAAAGCTGCTAGCTGGCATCTGTCATAGCTTTCATTGTTGATCTCCCTGGATTCTTGCATGCCCTGGGCTATGATGAGAGAAGTTTTGGTAGGTGCTCCAGTGATAAGAATCTTTGGGGTCCCCTCCCATGCCCACAAGCACCTGGTCACTGCAGAACTGTGCACAGTATTTATTAATGCGGAAACAGAACCCAACATCTGCATTTCTTGACAGAGACCTTGTTTTAAACTGTTTGTAGAGTTAATGAGGTAATCTTTGTGAATAATTTGGGATATTTAAAGCTCCTCAGTTCATGTAGCATAATGGTGAAATCAAATCAAGCTGCACATCTCTTAGAGTAAATGAATTTAGTCTTACTACTCAGCACAAAGAGAGCTATTGCTTTAGCTGGTGCACATGTAAGAGTGTAGATACCCATCACCTGATCCCTCTGTATTCAGTGCTGATCTTCTGTGATGGAGAGGAACATACAAAAAATCCTCATAGATGTCCTTGTATTTTTTATGGATTTTTTTCTTCTCCTGTTTTTTCTCTATGGCTATCAAGTGTGGCTTAAAAAAAATACAGTTCTTGACCCCTAAACTAATAGGGGTCATTTTGCAGCGTTTGTTGTTGTGATGTATATTAATGTTGTGCTTCCTGTTATGTTTGCATTGAATTTCTAATTTCTGTGCATTAATATTCACGTATGTGTGCAAAGCAGATGGATGTGTTCATGTTACTTGATGTGAATAAGTGGAGAAGGACCCAAAGCTAAAATGCTACTATTTACTTAACCTATTTCAAAATCTAATCAGAGGGTATTTCTGTGAGGTTCTAAACAACAAAAAAAATTGGGCTAAAAATCTTTAAAGTATTCATTCATACCTTATATACACAGAAATGATTGTGGTAGCTGCTCTGGGGTTTTTCAGTTCTGTGTAACAACACGTTATGTCATACATTGCAAGATTACTTTCCATTTTTTGAGCTTTTTTTCCTCTCTTTTTCTTTCTTTCCTCAGGGGCCCATTTCTCCATATTATAGTCAGCGTTATGGCTTTAGCCCAGACTGTAAAATAGTAGCATTTACAGGAGACAATCCAGGTGAGATGATTAAATGTGTAAGATTCAGTGAATATGATTATGTACGTACTAAATTTCTAAATCAATTTCATTGGTTCTCAGATACTCCCTATACAGTGAAAGAACATCGTGTTTATCAGCATTAATACCTTTTACCAACAGCCTTCCATCACTGGTTCTTCTGAGATATAGACATCTTGGATAAGCTGGGTATGACAAATGAATTCTCTTTTGCCTAGTAATTAGAGGTGATTTCATTTGCCTCTTGATAACTTCAGTTTTTGTTTGCCTGTCCCTAAGAAACTATTCTCACTATGAACTGCTAACCTTTTAACTTAGAAAATATGAGTTAAAAATTGCTGTATATCTTTTCAAGGAAAAAGGTGGAGATGGACCTCATAGGATTTCTCTAAGAATTAGAGCTGTCCTTTTGTTAGACTGATAGATCTCAGTATAAGGGAAGGTGTTAGTTTAGGGTCAGTTTTTTGAATCCTGGAGACTGTTTTAGTATAGAGCAAATTTGTCTGTTTCTCAAGACTGTGAAAAATACTTATCCGTATTAGAGTAACATGTGCAGGTTTGAATAAAGATGGAGGCTTCATCATGGTATATTTTACATTCATATTCTGGGAGATGGTTAAACTCTGCATTTCCCAAAAGTCCAGTTTTTCTTCGAGAGATTCAAATCTAGCTTAGTCCAATAAATATGTGAGTAGTCTGATCTAAGTGGGAGTTTCTCCTTTGAAGTGTGTTGTTAAGTAAGGGTCCACTGTATTTAAAACTTGAATACATAAAACATTAGATAATCATGAAGTTCCACAGTCTTTTGTCTTGAGCATTCTGATTTTATTAAAAATCACTCCCTCACCCGAATGCTTTGCCTGTCTTTTACGGTGTATAGACCAAGGCCATCATGAGCATATTTGCCATTTATATTGTACTTTGAGATGGTCAGCACGATGATGTCTCATACAACATGGTATGGTTGAGTCAAAAAAGTGACTTTTTTCTGATATTCTGACTTTCTGCTTTCAGCATCATTGGCAGGGATGAGACTTCAAGAAGGAGATATTGCAGTAAGTCAAAACATACTCCTGAAAACTGTCCATATCCCTGAATAAATGAAATATATGAAATGTAAAATAGCTGTAGGTTATCAGTTAAATTTATCTGCTAGTGTTGATTTTCTGTTTATTAGATTCACGCTTCTTTTGTTTCTATCTGTAAGCTGCCTGAAAGATTTTAAGTAAACTCTTGTGAGTATTTTTAACTAATGCTCCAGACATTAAAACCTAAGTCTCTATCTAGTATGTATTTCACTGGCGTGACAACCTAAGTCAGAGCTAGCTTCAACATGAATCCAATTGACTTAATGTGTAATTTAAAAACAATTAGTGGTAATAACAAATGGTTTTAATTTAATTTCTGTATTGCTTCCCATGCACATTGTGATAATGCTTCAATTATTTTTTTTTTTTCCCCCTCCAGATTAGCCTTGGCACGAGTGACACATTGTTTCTGTGGATCCAAGAACCAACTCCTGCCTTAGAAGGTCATATACTCTGCAATCCTGTTGATTCTCAAACATATATGGCACTTCTATGGTAATATAATTTCTTTTTGTTCATCTGGGATCAATAATATACATTTCTTTCTCTATGTTAGTGCTTTTTATTTCTTTTTTTCAAAATGATAATGAATAGAACATTCAGCATTCTGTACGGTATATGGCAATTTACTGCTGAAATATTTGCATCAACATTATAGTATTCCTATTGTTTAATTTGAGTAACTGAAACTGCAGAGTTGTGGAGGATAAATTCTCATGGCAATAAAAAGCTGAAATTATTTTTACGTATACATAGAGCCAGTTCACTATGAATCTAAGGTAATACATTTAATATACAGGAATAACAATCTTCTGAAATACAATAATGTGAAATGTCAGAAGCTTGACCAGGCTGCATAACTTCTGTGCTCTTCTAGTGGTCCACAGGGGACATAATGGGGTAGGTGAAGATTCCCTTTTCAGACAAGACTATAGTCAGTGCTGTTCAGGGATGTATTAGGCTGTGCATGTGGAAAACACTGAGATCTCAAGAAACCCATCTGAGAGAATGATCCTCATGGTAGCTTTTGGCTGCTGTGATTCAGGAATTATTTGGCCCCTCGCCAGCCAAGTAGGTGGAAAGGTGGCCTGAAGCTATGCTTTCCCTCACTGAGTCACTGTATTCAGGGTAAAAACTTCCAAACCAAGTCATAGGGTTTAGGCAAATAGTTAACAAGTAATATGCAGATAAATTTTGTGTGTAAATCCCCTGGATTGTAGGTGCTTGAAACTCAAAACTTCAGCAAAGCTCAAATCTGCCTTTTAACTGTAATGTTGAGTCTTACCTGTACAGTAATAGGAGGCTGTGAATGACAGTGGGAACAGTGTTCATGAAGTTGAGTTCAAAAGCATGATGTCAGCTGCAAGTTACTGAGTTTCATAGTATGATTTCCCAGCAGTTGGTTGGGTTGGTTTTTTTTTTAAAGTAAGTTTTTCATTCAAATTTCTCTTTTACCCTATTTTTTCCCCACTTTTGCTTTGTAAAAGAGCTATATAAGCAACCTGTTTGTAATAGCAAAGGAGACGCTGAGGCATTTTTCTGAATAACTGTTATACCGCCATTCTTTTACTGCAGCTTAACATGTGCAGAAGGCCAAACCTGCCTTTCAGAACACAAGATATTTCTGTAGCTATGCAGATATAAAGAGTTCCTGTTCTTCCTGCCTAGCCATTTCTGTCCTGACACTGCCCCTTTTACACCAATGCCCCTTCATTTCTAGAATATTAGAGTTAATAGGGGACCCTCAGTTAGTAGAAAAAGAGTGCCTGAGCTACCAGGCAGAGTATTTGTACAGAAAACTCCACTAACTTCAGCTGCTGCTACTGAGCAAGTTCAGTAATTTCCTTGCCATCTTTCTGGATATTTCTCTGCCTTTCCTGCTGAGTTGTTCTGATAACTCCGTGCTGGAGAGTATTCAGACTGCTTTCTTCTGGGTCCAAGTCCAATGCGGCAGTATTTTGCAGGAGTGTTATATTCACAGAGATGGCAAAGGAGGTGACTGCATAAAGGGTGCAAAGACTATAAACACTGAACAGATGCCTATTTTACAGCATGGTTTACTGGCTCTGGACCTTAACTGTGCAGATGCAGCTGTGGTGCTTTCCTTTGCCAGATCCTGGCATGGAGCTAGACTTCCTAAGTCCTGTTGGACCCAAGCTGGCTCCATACCGGTACTGTGCTCCTGAAATCATGAATGCAATGTAGAGACACTCTTGCTTCTCCTTGCAGAGTCATCTCAGAGTGAGGTTTTTAGTGCTGTGTCAGAGTACTTCTCTGAGGAGATGTCTTAGCTGTTCAGAGCTAGCCTGGGTTTAGTGTGGCCTGCCAGAGTGGATCTAAGCTGGCTCATTGGAGAGACGTGTACCAACATCTGTGCACTGCATTCCTCAACATGTCCTGTAATATTTGTTTTCTTTCTTACCTAGTTTTCTCCGTCTCTATCTCTTTCCATAATGAAGAAGTGATTGTATCTTTTAGCTTGCCCAGCTTAATTCAGCTGATACAATAAACACCAATATGGAGTAAAACAACAAATTGCTTTAAAAATCTAGAGCCAAATGTTTTGGGAAATGCGTATGGTATGTTTGTGTGTTTCAGTTTTAAGAACGGCTCTCTGATGAGAGAGAGGATCAGAGATGATTGTGCTTCAGGCTCCTGGGATGAATTCTCTAAAGCCTTATCATCTACTGTTGCTGGAAACAATGGAAACTTGGGTATGAGCCTTAGCAGGGCTTGGGAGTTCCAGGGGTTGCTTAGACACATACTTGAATGGGTGTTGTACCAACTTTTTACTTGGGTCATGATAAAGGCCAAGAATTAAGTTAACCAGAGCGAGGGAAATTCCTAATGTGTACTTAGAAATGCTCTCTTGGCAGGCTAAGTGTCATGATAGTATTTTCCTTCAGTATTCACTAAGAAAATTATATTTATGGAGCTCTTTTGGTCATTGAAAGGGTGTTAGCAGCATCTTAGCTGTAGAATGTTTAAAAGTAGTAATTTCTGAAGGAGGCTTTCATTAAAGTTTGTTTCTTTTTCTGAAGACTCAAACCAAGTGAATTAAATAGCTCCATATTATTTCTTTCTCGGTTGTTAGAATCTTGTTCACGCATGTGAACAAAGCAGTAATGTCAAATGATACCCAGATTTCCTGCATTTTCCCCAATGTATGTCACAAGAGTTATTTCATCCCTGTTTTTTCCCCACATTATGGTAAGTGAATGAAATGAAACAAAATGATGATGGAGGAAATATTTTGATATAATATACATAAACCCATGTATTTAAGTTTTATATTATTTTCTTTCCTATGGTTTAACATTCTGCAAGTGTAGTATATAGCTCTGAATTAAGTTATTGAAAAGTGAGCATATGTGTAATCAAGATTAAAATTTAACCATTGCAGAGCTGGATTTGAAATCATCACCATCATCCTAGATCTGAATTGATATCCATAAAATGAATTTAAGAACTGTAGGTAGCAAAGTTTTTAAATGTAGATATTTAAGCTATAGAAGACTTCACTCTTTAGGAAAGTGAATTTAAGATAGTTTCTTGACACTGTGAGGTTAGCACTGGTCTTTAATTTTCAGAAGCTCTGTTATGTTTTCTGTCAAATCCAATCTCTGTGGGGTATTAAAATGACCAGGAATCTCTTTTCACTAGAAGACAAATCAATTCAGGTGTTTCAGAAAATGGGGAGAAGTTATTCCAAAACTCAGAAGTCAGCCACTTTAGACAGTATTAAAAAAATTGGAAGTTGATGAAAATATTGTTACTGATTTGAAGGATACCAGGACACTGCCTTAAAGTTTAAAAATTTGTATTATAATATATTCACTTGGATATCTCAATCCTCTGTAAAATGGGTGTTTTGTGAAAGTCATCGTTAATAACCTGTATGCTTGGATAACCTCTGGGTATACATGTAAAAATACAGTAATGTCCACAGTCTGAGTTCCTGAGGGAAGCAGAGCAAAGAAGTAACTGGTTAGGCACCTTTCCTTGTGTCACTTGTTCCCTGAACTCCCTTTTGTGTGAGAAGATGCCCCTGCAGAGGTTTGGAGATGGGCAGAGGCAGCTGCTAAGGTGAGGTTGGGATAATGAGAGTAACAGGGGTAGCAAATAGGGAAGGAGGAGGAGTGACTGGGATGGGGGTCCTGATGCGTCTGGGGGGTACCTGAGAAAGCTAATAAAACCAGCAAGTTTACCTGAAGACCTCATCTGCCAGATTCAAAGTGGCAGCAGGGTCAGAAAAAAAATTTTGGGACATACATTCTCCTGGCAGGGCCTGCAGATCTGTAACCCACAGTGTTGCTTACTGGCAGTTTTTTGGAATGTTAAACTAAAAAGGTTATGTGTGCTAAAAGCACGGTACTGTTTTGGGTTTTTTTTGGCTAGTAATCGTAGGGCTCCTAGGGCAGCGTACTCTTGTTCCCAGGTCTGAACCTTAGAAACTCTCCTTAGTTTCTTAGCTATTCTGTTGAGTTTTTCTGTCCTCACTTTCTTTTTTTTGGTCTCCTTTCTTGAATATCTTTTCTGACCAACCCTTCTTGCCATCAACACAAAAGAAATCTTTTTCACACTTTTTGTCTAGCTGTCTACAAACCATTACTGCATTTCTTCAGATCTCATCAAAACTATTCAGAGACCAGCTCTGCTTCATGATTTAAAATATCTGATGTTCTCTAATAAGCTCATGAAATCTAATCCAGTGCATGAAGTGTTCCAGTATTCCTGTACTCTTCTTACTAACTTAACCGTTTTTTCTGTTTTGTTTTTTTTTCTTTCACCCTTGCATATGACCTACTGAAACTATTTCTAGGATGTGTTATATATTATCTACTATTGCTTGTGTGTGTGTTCTGGTGGATATGTGCTCTTTGGTAGGCTTGTTGCTTATTATATTGTTTAGATGCATAAAACCAGACATGCTTAAATCCATATTGCTGTAAACTGAAAGTAGTTAAATTCAATAAATGTGTGGACTGAAATTGGTTAAGAAACAGACTGTGTGGTGACTCAAATGTCTTTCCAAATACGTGATAAACATTTATTATCATTTTAGCTATGTGCTGAAATAAGGTTTCAACTTTGGGCTAGGAGCAAGCATGATGCTCTTTAATGTTCCTTGATGCAGGTTTCTACTTTGATGTGATGGAAATTACTCCTGAAGCAGTTGGGATTCACAGATTCAACAGAGACAACCAAAAGGTAGTAATAATCTACTTAATGTCTCAAACCTTGAAGGAGTACTGTCAAGGCTTGAAATCTTTGCCATCATCTTTTTTGTTTTGTCTAAGATACTTGCTTTCAAGTTTCATTTATCGATGCAAGTCCCTGGGATGATTTTCATAAGGAAGTATTTGGTCTGTAGCTTGAGAATATCTACAGTGCAAAGTCTGAACTGGAACTTATATGGTATTTTTTTGTGGAAATACTTCCTTTACTGGAAAATGTGGATTTACTGAAACCAACACTGGTTTTGAAACAGGATTAACTTTAAGCTTATTGAGAGCTTAGTACACTTACATGACTTAGTCCCCATCTTCTAAGTTTCAGACACACAGATAAGGATGTGTTGAAACTCTGGGCTATAACATTTTGTCTTTTATCTTGCACTAAATGTGGATGCAAAGTAAAGACCTCATTTTGCTGTCCTGCATGTGCTGGAGTAACCTACAAGCTACATAGTGGTATGTAAGTAAGCGCAGGCTCGAGTCCAGTTGGAATTAAAATAGAAATTAGGTTATGGAAAAGAAAGTTCTTTATCTGTTTTTTTTTGAGGAATGGTTGTTGTTTAAACCTGGCTTAAACAATCGGGCTTTCTGGGTGGTACTGAAACTCAAGAGATGTCTTTGATCAGTCATGACTCCCAGTCGATTAGACCTCATCTAGGTGAACAGAGATTGATACTATCTTGTGTTTGCAGTGTAGCACTAGTCTCTTAAATGTTTGCTGTTTAAATGAATGCTTAATCACTTCTAGCTGTTCTACAAGTTGTAGGCACTTACTGTAGTGCATGGAAAGATTAAACTTTTTGTGGAAGATTCTTTGTATTTGTTTGTAGTTCAATATTTTCCTACTTCTGTTGCCTTTCTTATATTCTGGTTGACGAAAGGACAGAAAAATTTTATGTATGGAAACTAAATAAATTAATGAAAAGATTACATGGTTTCACTTTTGTGCAGACAGAAATAGATCTAAAATTTTTGTGACACTGCTTAATGCATCTAAATTTTATCTACTTGCTTTAATTTTATATTTTTGAGATATTGATCCTTAAGCAGATTTGATGCTGGAAAATGCATAGAGAAGAGTTTACAACTTGCAGTAGAACCTTTTCCCATTGTGCATTGATTTCACGTTTGATGGATTTGCCAACAGCACTGAGGTTATGGGTTGTGTTCTCTGTCATGAGTCTTCAGGTTCATCTTGTGCGTATGAGTGAAGAACTGGGCCTAGTTGAAAGCAGACTTCAGGGTGAAGACAAGCATAGTCAACTATAAATCTGTCTTGCATTTTAACCAGTCTCCAGCTTGGCATGTATACTGTGTAAGGTGCTTGTTAACTTAATGTATTCCCTCTTTGATTCAGGTTTCAGACTTTCCAAAGGAGGTGGAAATACGAGCACTGATTGAAGGGCAGTTCATGGCCAAGAGGATTCATGCTGAAAAGCTGGGATATAAAGTCAGTAAGTATGATGAAAAGCTGCAGAACTAATGGCACTAGAGATCAAACACAAAGATAGGAGTCCCAACAGTAATGTCAGTATTGTGATTCTTGTCCTGCCTGATGGATACAGAAACTGGTATGAATTCTAAATTAACCTCCTGGAAGAATTTTTGACGGTGTGTTGGGGGCAAGTTTTTGCAGATGTTAACTTTAGAAGGACCAGTGTTTTAACTTTAAGATGACTTCTTTTTCAAGTATTCTTGCTGTTTCATTGTTACCGAGCTGCATTGTCAATTTTTAAATAAGAGTTTGGGCTTCGATAGCTTGTTAAGTGAAAAGAAGACCAGCCTTCTGCCTAAAGCACAAGACTGTAACTCAGAAAATCTGAAATCTATGTTCAGTTCCTGGATCTGCCATAAGCTGGTCACTTACCCTTTACCTCAGTTTTGTGTTAATAAAGCAGAATGCCTTTCCCTGATTTGTGATTTAGAAAGCAAGAAATCCTGCTTCCTAGAATTTATAATATGAATAGTTTTTAGCACACTGGAACAACAAAGTCAGCCAGTATTTTACCCACAGAAGTGGGATCAGATCATTACTAGTTGTCCAATTCTACAAAAAGAATACAGGCAAGTTGATAAGATGTATTACTGGCGTTTTCTGTCAGTGTATCAGCCAGTGGCATCTTAACAAATACTGAATTAACTCATCTTGAAGGTTTTTAACCAATGTTTTATTTTTTAAAATCATATTGTTTTTATTTACATCCTGACCTCCTCCTTTACAAGCCATTGCTTGACTCCTACTTCCAGGCTTTTATCCGTAATCATGAAGGATAGAATTTTTTTATTTTTTATTTTTAAGAGAGAACTCCATGAGATGAAAGTTGAGAAAATATAGAGATACTGGAACAAATCACGAAGCTTGGCAACACCGCCTCATAAATTTACACTGTAAAGGTTTTCCTGTTATATATTTTCTTATATACTTGAAACCCTATTTATTTGGGGAGGTTATTTATGGAGACAGGCAGAGATTCAAATAGATCGTGTTTAAAATACCTGTTTATCCTTCATTCTTAGATTCTGCTGCACCAAAAGCTAGGCTTATATAGCCTAGAGAGCTTGTGGCTGGAGAGGCTACTTTTGCAGGCTGTACATGTCAGGCATTAGACAAACACCAGAGTGCGAGAACTATATAAGGTATTGGACAACTCTGACACAGAAACAAATGGGTAGAAATTATCTGTAAATACGTTTAGGCTAAGTAGGGCAGCCAAAGACCTAACTAGTTTTAGGATGTGGCTTAATAAGCGTTTTTTTGTTGTTGTTGTGTTTTTTTAATGCTATAGATGCCTACAGTAAAAAGGAGATGGGTGTGACTGCATTGTGTTCCTGTACATTCCTTGGAACCTTGTATGCTTTTGTTTTGTTGCATCCCAAGGGTCTTTTAGCTATTTGGTAACTAACAGATGAGTTGCTTTAAAAAAGAACTGCTGTATGTAGTGTAGGCTGTATGCATCTTCCACTTTTCCTTAGTAGTATTATTTAAATGTCATATTCTGTTATTTGTGTAGTGATGGCAGGCTTACATCTGCATTTGTTGTGTGACAGCTCTGAAAACAGGGTGTGTTCTGAATGTGTTTCAGGGTATGGATGAGCATTGTGGGAATTACTCTGGTATTCCAGACTTTCTCTTGTTTAATAGCTGCTGTATTTCAGGCTGCTTTTTTTTGTTTTTAATGTGATTTAAAAGCTTATTTATCTTTTGGATGAAATATACAGTCGGGACCCTTGTTTTTATTCAATTCCTTTTAGGCCTTGTCTACATGGGGAACGTACTTTGATTTTTCCAGGAATCAAGCTGATTTACATTCAGAAATATAATCACAGCAGTGTAAATCTTGGTGTTTTTTGTTGTTGTTGTTTACACTAATGGGAGAATACAGTAATAACTGCTCACAAGATTTGGAAAGTTATATAATGACACCTTTTAAATTGATCTGTAACAGAAATTGAAGTGACATGGTCAGTCACAACAAATGCTTTGCTATGGTGTTCTGAGGTTTGTGTGGTGCCATCTCAGTGGTGCAAATGAGTCAGAAATCTGGGTAAGAATTTCCCTAGTGCTGGCACCAAGGTTCCGGAAAATCATTTTGGCAGTCATGAACCTGCCTCTCTATTCTTGGTCCAAATGCAGTTTGGATGGCTGTAATCTGAAAAGCAGCAGTGTATGTGGAAGAGAATTTTGTAAAAATAAATAAATAAAAATCTGTCATACAGAGTTCTTGGTTATGCACTGTGAACATGACAAACACTAGATAATCCCTTAGAATTTACTTTCAGTTAATGAATATATTATCTTGCTAGGAGCAGTATTTTGAATCCTTGGTCTAGCTAGCATTGCTGGAAGAAGTGCAATGGTGCTGAAAGAGTGTTTTATATGTGAGGTTTTGTTCCCAGTTTGATGTGTCTGGTACATTATAGATCTTATATAAATTACAAACAGTAGTTTAAAAAAACCCTTAAAACAGCTTTTCAGGTGCTGTTTGTGCTTGCCTGCAGATGTGTGCACGGGTTTCAGTGCTGCTGGTGTGCCAGTAGAGGGCAGGGGATTCTGTCTCATGATTTTCTTCTTTAAGGCTGCGATGGCTGTGTCAGCCTTGTTTTGAAAATGGCACAGGGTCACCAAATGATCCTTAGGAGAAAAGTTAAACCTTACATTAATCGTGATTTAAGGGTTTTAAAAGTGTGTGTCACTCTGTTCTAATTGCTCTAATCTTTCTCAATCAGATTTCAGGGGAAATCATTCAGTAACACCCTGTATCCTGTTTTGCTTATGTGCTTAAGGCGTGGATAGAGCGTTGTGATCTAGAAACAAACAAGTGAAGTTTGGTCTGTCCCTGTTGTTTACATCCTCCGATTCAGAGATTCATGCAGATAAGGTGAAGGTTTGCTGTTCTGCCTTTATTTTCCTGAATTTTGATTGTATCATAAACACCTTCTGTTTTGTCACTTCCTTCTTCTGCTTGCAGCCATCCCCTTTTGAAAGCCAAACTCACAACTGGAGTTCACATGCTGGTCATACAGACATACTAGCTGCATGGTTTGGGGACTCTGAAGTCAAAACCATGGTACATTTATAGAGGAATGACAGGGTCTGCAACTCAGTGACACAGGTGATCACAGCAGCTATAAAGCTGTCAGTGGTTCAGACTGATCTGCCAGTATATACTTTAATGATCTTGATGATCACTTCAGAGTTGCTTCTGTTTCTGACCAAGCAATCCTAAAGTTCATCCTAAAATTGACACTGAGTGGAGAATGTTGCAGTGGTCCTCGCTTGGACCTAGTGAAGCTGTACTGATGAAGACCCACAAAACTTACTATTTTTGAGAGCAAAATCTACCCCTCTGCCCACTGATGGGTGAAGTAAATCTTGCCATGATGTATGTTATGTACACTGAAGGAAAACAGCACACAGATAGGGGTTCTAGTGGAGATCACACATATAGTCAATAGATATTTAAATGATCTACTGGTCTACAGTGTAGAAACCTTCATGTCAATGGTGATCTGAGCACTAAGTTTATACATACTGGGTCAGGTGTGTGCCAGAGTTGTGTTAAATAAGCTTTTGTGGGACTGCAGCAGCAATTAATAAATCCTGCCTTGTAGGTAGGCTGCTTATGTGGGGTGGGGTCTGTGTTGAAGCTGTTGAAGTCTTTGGACAGGGCTTTCTACCTTCAGGTTGTTGTGCCTATCAGTGGGTTCATAGCACTCCAGTCGCCTGATGTGCTGTTCGTGTCACATTTATACCTTTAGGAACCTGATTCTGCCACCTAACTGTCATCAGCAGGGGAAGATGGATAGAAGGTGCCACGTTTTACAAGCACAAGCTTTGTCCATAAAATCCTGTGTCTGTGTTTATTATGTAATTTACAGTTTCTTACATACATAAATCCATCACTTGCAAATAATGTTGGTGCCCTGAATTCTACTGACTGTACTTGGTGCTTAAGTGCTGGCTGGGGTGACACAGGCATGCCCATGGCTTTGTGCTGGTGTAAGAATGAGCCAGGGTTTTTCCTTAAGTGCTACATGTTACCAGTGTTTCAAATGTGTGAAAGTACATCTTTCTGATTGGATATACAACGGGATGCATTCTTAAACAAAACAGCGGTCCTGCAGTGCTAGGAAAAAAAGGGAAATGTCAGAGCATGCTGGGCCTGACTTCTCAGTGGTTAGAGGGGGAACTTTTATTTTCTGAAGAACTCAGTCTAAGATTATATGAGGGCAAACTCCAAGGTGCCAAATTTCCTTTTTCTTCAGGTGGTGTTTTCTTCTGATGCTCTTTTCAGCAGATTTAAGGTAGCAATAATGTGTGGCTTTGTCTGCAAGGAAGGCAGTCTGGTGGAGCAAGGGGAGCTCAGAAAATATGAATTAGTATAACATGGAGCAGTTGTGTTTCATCATTCATGTTGTCATGCGGAGGCACAGAAACCTGAAGGCAAGGCATGAGGCTGTCACTTCACAGCAAAGTGTTGGTCCATTGGAGGATGAAGTGGCTCTGGTTTGGCAAGGCTAGATGCCACTGGTTCTCGGGACACTCTGGGGATGGCTTTGTGTCAGGCTATGAGACAGGTTTTTGTGCTGGTGGTTGTCTTTGACTGACTGGCTTCTGTGATCGTAGTCTCCAAAACTCTTATGAATTATCAGGAATGCTGGGGTACTTGTTCCATCAGTTGCTTTTGCCTTCACCGCTAACGTGTTTCTATGCCAGTTGTAGCAGTGTTTTGGCTGAAATGAGGAACACTGTGAGTGAGGCCATTTTGTAGTTGCATACAGATTAAATTGATGTTTATGCCCTGCGGGATTTAAATTTCTTAGAGAAATCAATACTAAAATGTTGTGTTGGCTTCGTGCTTGTCTCTTGCTGTTTGCTGCTAAGAGTGCTGATGGTGTTTCAGCAGCATGAGGGTGATGGCTTTGTTAGGGGCCTTTTGCTTCAGTAATTGAGTGAAAACAATTTAAAAATAATTAGAGGACAGTGCCCTTGATGGGAGGTTGAAGTCCTCTGTTTAAAATAATAGTGAATAATGGTAACGGTCAGATTGGAACATGTAAGAATAGTGATGGGGCAGAGCGTACCGCTTGGTATGCGGTACGAACAGATCATAAATACCCCTTGCCATTAGATCTTAAGCCTGTATTTTTGAGGGAGGAGTGTTGGCTCAAGAAATACTTTCAAATTCATCAAAGGCAGGATCTTCCTCCCAGATAAGCCAGTGATTCTGTTGCAGAGGATATATGTATTTTCTGATGAAACTTCTGGTTGATAAGAGTGCCAGTGTGAGACGGGCAATACCTTGCCAAGAGCTTGACTGTATCCCCTCTTATTTTCCACAGAGCATCAGACTTCTATCACGTAGCAGAGCCTTCTAGGCACGATCAAGCAAGGCTTGGTTTTAAGCCAGTGATCTGGAGTGAAAGGTTGGTTAGCTTATTACCAATTCCCTGACCAAGTGTTTTACGAAAAAGGGCTTTTGTTATTACTTGGCTCAGGAGAGTACAGTATTAATTTAACTAATTTTTAAAAGGGTTAGATAAAATGTCTCTGAAGGAAATGACCTAACATGCTATAAGGAAGCTGCTTACGTGCTCTAGAATTTTTCATGCAGTGCCTATTGTCTTGCTTTTATTTTGTTTTATTGTTGTTATACATATACAGGAAACACAATGAAGACAGAAAATCTGAAGAGTTAATAAAAAGATTGGAAGGGATACTATCTGTCTTTCTTTCCTGACACAGTGATAAAATGTTGTCATTGTTTGAACAATCGCTTTTAACGTTTGGTCAGCAAAAGACCAAGTATGTAAATGGTTCAATTCCTGTGCCCTCATGTTGGGAGAGATTGTTTATGACTGTTTCAGTGGATGTTCTGTTAAAGCAGTATTCAGAAAAATAGTCAAGCTGTCAGTTGGCTGGTTTTGTTAGAGCTTTGTGGATCTCTAGGAGCTGGGGACTTGGAGATCAGTTGGGTTATCTAATAAATCTCCTTTTATTGCTTGTTTTTTAAGACTGATCTACAGTTTTAAATCCAATTAGATTAGCAAGGGAATGACATGATTGCAGTCTATAAGTACCTTCTTGGGGAAAGAAAACTTGATAGTATAGGACTCTTGAGCCTTAGAGACAGAAACATTATGGTTCAATAACTGGAAGTTGAAAGTAGGCAAACCTCAAATGACAAGCAAGGTGCGGATTTTTAACAGAAACTGAAATCAAGCAGTGCAGCAATTGACAGTGGTGTAGTGAATTCTTTAGCACTGGCAGTTTTAAGAACAAGATTTTTTTTTTTTCTCCTAAAAACAGGTGCTCTGGTCCAAAGAGATCATTTATGTTATGGAAGGGTGAGTTCAAAGGATCAGAGTGGTCCGTTCTGTCTCAGACACATGGGAGTCTGTAAGAGATGCCATTGCTAGGAAGCTTATCTGATTAACAGCTATATATACATTGCTTTGTATTAATCATTTATACCAATAGCAGCTGCTGTTATCACTGTAAATGATGCCCTATTTTGATGATCATTCTGCTTGTAAAATACTACATTTACCTTAGTTGACACTTAGTGAAATGTTACGTATATATTACTTTAAACCTTTCTTTCTGTGTCTTTCTGTATTTTCATTTTTGTTGCTCAAATGTGACAGGCCTGTTAGTGAACTCTAGTCAGCTCTCCCAAGATTTCCTAGTCCCTCCAGCTTTCTTTCCTTTTTTCTGGTTTAAGGTTATCCAGCTTCTCTTACACATCTCATGTTATGAATTAGTTCTGAGTGCTAAGTGTCTCAATGCTTTCAGCTGCATCAACTCCCATGCAAGGTTTTTCAGTGTTAACAGGGATTCTACTAGAGAAGTCATTCTTTCCCTACCTACTCAATTTACCTGCATGCACAGTGATTTTTAGCTGTGATTGTGTTTGTTGCGTGAGATTAAACAAGACAGTTTTGCCTTACTTTAAAAGTAAGGATTATTGCCTAAGTTTTTTAAAAAAATTTAAATATCTAAAGCTTTCGTTCCATGCGGACTTTGATTTCCCGAGGACACCTACTCAGTGCTTACTCAGATTATCTCAAGAAAAAAATAAACAGCCACCCCCCACATTTCTTGTTTAAGTAAAAACCTAATAAAAGTTCATGTGTTTGTGGACAAGGGGAATTTTGCATTCTATAACTTTAATTCTTTCATGTCTGAAAAGAATTAATCTGGGCAGCTTTTTTTTCTTATTTCTGGCCTATGGTTTTCAAGAACGTGCATGAAGGGTATTCTTTTTTCCGCCTTTAAACTATGATGTTAGTTAGGCTGTATGTGGTGTGTCTAACTTATGCACTAGCAAAGGTGTGCATGGTGCATGTAAAATGACAGGTCTGAGCCCCAAGGCTTTCACGATGTCAGTTTAGTCCAAGTGTAAAGGGTGGCAAAGGATGGGAAGTTCATGAAAAATAAGCTTCAAGTGCAGTATGTACTTCTAAAGTTCTCTCTCTGACGTAAGAACAGAAATTTTTTAGCTTTGCACTTGGAGGCTGGAATTTGGGATCAGTGACAAGACTGACCAGAAGAAGAAAAATCAGATGTGTGGAAGAGTGAGATTAGAGCATCCACAGAATTAAGTCCCTTAATGATATGGTAGGTGACATGAAATTCCTGATCCCCATTTCTGGACAGTGATACCATTTTTTCTCTTTGATGTTCAAAGGGCTGGACTTGACAGTCTTTTACAGTGGCCTTCAGCTCATCAGTGCTACACTCTTCCTCGTTGGAAAATCTGAAGAATGGATGAAAGAACACAAAGAAAAAGTTTGCTTGAAATTGTCTTTTTCCAACTGCACTTACAGTGATTGTACAGCATCAGACAGACTTAAAGTAAAACTAAACTCAGGAGTACCTGCTGAGCATTGTGCATCCATTATTACTCAAGTAGAGAGCGAGTTTCAAAATGGCCACTTCTCTACCACTTCTGTTGGTTTTAAAGTATTTGTCTTCCATTTGACAATATTTGAAGCTTAATAAGAAATTGCAAGGAATTCCTGAAAGCTGGAAATTTGAAATTAAAAATAGAAGTATGTATATACATCCAAGCAAAGGGTGGGTTTGTGATGGTTTTATTATTAATAGTGTCTTAAAGTGAAATAGTTCTTTAGAGGATACCTCTAGTGCAGATAACTGCACTTGTCAATCTTTATCTGAAATGTTACTGAAGTGTGGCTTAACTCTTAATGTTTCACCTATGGGTGTGCCTATCTCAGTTGATTCTTCTGAAATATGTAATTATTAGACGTTTTCAGAAGTTCTGGTGGATGGAAATTCAATTGGCCCCTGTTTGTAGAAATCAGCCAGCATCTTCCTAAAATATAAATCTATGTGTGTTCGTATTTCCACTTTTGCAGTAACACTAAGTGAAAGAAATGGCTGCATAGGAATTTGAATGGGCTGAATGGTCTGCCTGAAAAACTCCACTAGAAAGTGTTTGGTGTGTGCAAACACATAATACTGAATTCTTTCTTTTTACAAGGCAACAATATTGCCAAAGATAGCAATACTAAACAATGTATATTCATTATAGAAGTCGTATCAAATGCCAGTATTATTTTGGACAACAAATGAACTGACTTGGAAATACGTTCCATTTCCTTAGCCTAAAGTTGGTAGCCAAAGGTTCAGTGTACTTAAGTATCTATTCAATGTACTCCATCATTGATAGCAGCTTTCTTCAGGGTTTCTCATGTCTTGTTTTCAACAGGTTAAGATCACTTTTGTTACATTTCAAATATGGGCTTTGTTGGTAGAGGACTTTGGATCTTAGAGGCATCCATGTGCTGAAGGAAGGCTTCTGGGGGCTCTATTCCAGCACATCATGGGCTGCCTCCTCTGTGTTTCCAGGATTGGGTCACTCAGTTCCTTCCCTCTCCATTGCTGGTATCTATTACTGAACAGGTGAATGTCAGTATTTAACTGTACATAGCAATTTCCATGTATGCATCTCAAGAAGTAATTACAGAAAGCTGGAGGACACTCAGCATTGTTACAAATCAGCAAAGTGTTTCAGTCCTCTCAGTGGCCAACTTAAAGCATACAGAACAGCAAAAAATGTTGTGTATTAGTCTGTGTAGCAGCTGCCCTGTGAGTAGCATTGGAATGAAGATGGTCACTGGTCACAGAGCTGGAGGCATTTTGAAGGATATTTTCAAAAGCATTCACTCTGTTCACTCAGGGTGCTCTTGATCTTTTTCCTTTGTGTTTATTCTGGTCAAAAATGAACTTTTTGTTATTTTGAAGTAGTTCTAATTATAATAGTAATACAAATGTACAAGTGGAGAGCTGCTTGAGTAACCTCTTCAAATTAAGTGCACTTCTAGTTAAATGACTTAAGTTTACCTGCAAGTGAACACTTAAGCTGCAGAGAAAGTGATACAAAGCTTTGTATTTCATACCTAATTTTGTCTATGAACATAAAAGCCTGGTACCCACTGAAATGCAGGTGAACATCTGAAGCCATTGTTTTTAAGGGTGACACATTAGAATAAAAAATTGCTGGCATATCTATTTGAAAAGGTGGAATTGTGTTTTTAAGTAAACTCCAAGTACTCAGGACCTAGTGGCTCCTTGTTTATTTTTCTGTTTTGAATTCCTTTTTTATTCATTACTTCAAGGTATTAAATTCTTTCAACTAAAGTAGCTGCTATGAGCTGTGGTAGAGGTCAGTGCAAATTTCAGATGTTATCTAGGCTGTTACTTACAAGCGTAATCACTGCAAGGGCATTCCTGTTGATTTCAAGTGTTGCCATTTGCATGAATAAGGGTTAATCATGAGAACCAGGAGAGTGCAGGACTATAACCCTAATTTCCAGCCCTTGTTATATGCTTGAAAATAAGCCAGATAGCTCCTCAGAGGCCTGACCATTTAACCATTTTTCACTTTAACCAAGGGACTAAACTGAGAGTGAGCAGTTCCAGTTCAGAGAGGCCTCAGCACCTTGCATCTGCCTCCTCCGTACATCCTTCTGTCTGGCCTGATGGCATGTCCAACACCCCAAAATCAGTTGCACGTTCCAGGAGACTACAAAAATATGTTGAGGGCTGTGTTCTGCTGGTTAAACCAAGAAAGTTTTATGTAGATAAGTTTTTATTTATACACATGCACACTTACACACTATATATATATATGTATATTAATGCCTATTAATGCTTGTATCATCTAGGGGATGGGAGGCAAGACTGGAGATTTGCAGAAGCCTTTTGGTTATTATAACTGACGTTTATGAAATGAATTATTTTCTCTGAGTAGTCACTCATGTGCAAGTGACTGCTACATGTGGAGATGCAGAAGATGTCTTGTAAAACTGTTGTGGCTTGGGTAACTCATGTGTGTCTGATGCTTAGGAGCAATACCACAAATGTATGGGAGAAGTGATCTAATGGATAGTGTATACCTAAGAGCTCCACATAAAAGGCTCAAAGAACAATTATCTAAGTTGGATGCAGTGTTTTAAAAACAGCTTCATCCATTTTCCTGCCATTTTTTGTGCTTTTCCTCTAAATAACTCTAATGTATAGTAATTAATTGCTTGAAATAATACCAATAAATCTAACAAGGTTTGTCTAAAGCTTGACTGCACAGAGGAAACTTCATGTTTGTTTCAGTGGTGAGAGAAAAAATAATTTACTGAAAATATTAAGAAAGCTAATATTAATTTAGATGGAACTTAATGAAATCTTTAATGGCTTTTAAAAATTATTTTCCTTAGATTTTAATTTGAATTAAATCATTACTATTGTTAAATTAGTTAAACACTAAATTAAGAAATGCAAATGAAGTGAGCCCAAAATCCAATGTGGTTATTGTTTTTATTGATATATGTAGGCTAGTGGTGTGGAGCAAATTCCAATTATATCTGATCTGTTATTTGCAGTACAAGTTCCTGACTCTTCATTAAGTGTAATACATTAGATTAAATGCTTTGCTCGATAAGAGCTTGGAAAATACCAGTATTACAATAAACCTCTTGCTGCTTTTGCCTCTTTGTCTGGGCTGTTAGCACTGTGTACAATGAAGACTTCAAGGCTTTCTAGTTTAAGTTTTAAAATCCTGCCCAGCTGTGATCATCAGAGAAAGATAAATGTAAACTTTAGGTAGCATAGTCACAGGAGGCCCAGAAGCGAGGGAGAGTTGCTAAAGGCAACTCCATTACATACATGAGTTCACCTGAATAAATGTTCAGTGGCTTCTGCTATGCTAACTTTAAATACTAGTAGCTAGCGAGGAAAATGCTAGTTTCACGTGCTAGATCTCCCTACATGATTAAAACATCCAAAATAAAGGAAGCATGTCTTCAAGTGTCAGAACTAGATTATTCCAAGTTGTTCTTTATCCTTTGGTTTATATTTTTATAAAACGCTGTATCCTAAACTGACTGAAATCAGTAGAAATCTAGGTAGGAAAATGTATGTGCCATTTTGGGCTTGTCCGCTTTGCACAGCCAAGGTACTCGTCTGTGTAAAAGCTCCTTTTTCATTTCTAAGCTATTATTTTTTCCTTGGAGGCCATTCAAGAAGGTGAAATCAAGCAAACTAGCTGCCAAAGCTGCCCGTAGCTACCCTGTGACAGTCCCAGGTGGAGAGGGGACACCGTAACTGTGAGTAAGCCTTGCTGCGTGACTGGCCCACGCAGCCCTGGGCAAGCCAGGCATGCGTGGTGGTACCGTGTTCCCCAGCTGTGGCTGGTTTGTGCCTGTGCCGCTGCATCCATCCTGGTGCTGGATAAGATAGTGGGGTTTCTCTGGTGTCCTCCAGAACTCCTGTTTGAGCTGCTAGAGGAACTGTATTATTCTATAGTGTGGAAGAACTTGCCTGTCTTGTTGAGCCCCCATGCAGAAGTGTTCTTAGCTTGCCAGTGCAGTAGTATAAAATACTTTCAGCTCTGCATGCTCCTCACTTCAATTTATTCTAGCGGTGTCAAGCCACGTGTCCAGCGCAAGTGGATGAGCTGCCTCTGCTCTAGCTGCTCTGCATTTACAGCAGGGTGTAGAGAGAAAACATGAGACCTCTTTACTGTTTTAGAACCTTCTGGAAGGCACTTCAGGGAGGAATCCATGCAAGTGGGATGCTGCCAGAGAAGTGGTGACAGGTGATGTTTACAGCAGTTGCTCTCATTTCAATGTATGTACGTTTTTTTTTTTCCTCCCGGTATATGAGGTAAGCAGCGCTAGTAGCTTCATAATCATCCATGTGAGTAAAACTGATTTAGCTTCAGTCAATGGTTAACCTTTTCCTTGCAGGATAATTGTTGGAGTTGATGTGATGGAGGCTTGTGAGGTAGTTACTGTTCTGTTTTACCCTAACGTGGTGGGCAAAGCTAGTGTATCCAAAGTGCTAGCTGGCTTTGGGAGGTAGGATTCCAATGCTGGGGCTAAGTTGTTTGCGATGTCTGGGTCTACAGGGGGAGTATTGTGGCAGAGTTAGGACAAGACATTGAGCACTGAGCATGAGTGTCAGCCTTCTCACCCCGTGTCCAGAGAAACTTCTGCCCATTCTACCCCACATATGGGAAACCAGTCTTTTTTCCCTGCTCTCTCTTGCTCCTCCTCCTCTCAGTTTCTCTGAGTTCTGGATCAACCTGCATCCAGAGTCATTCAAAATGGTTCTGTGAAGGCATTGAAAGAGACTGTAATGTTTTGTTACTGGAATGAATGAAAAAAAAACCTCTTTCCTGCGTCATGATGAGGAGGACCTCATGGTATTTGCCGTGTTGCTTTGTTTCATGCATTTGACTGCTCGGTAACTGCTACCATACAGTTAGCAAAATGCTTCTCTTTCTTGATGCTTTCCTCTCATGCCTGTCATTGCACAAATCTTTGGAGTGTGGTTCCAGAATGTCCCCCTGAAACATTTTTGTCTGTTAGTGTAGTCTATTCATGCAGCTCCATTCCCACGGTCATCAGAATCCCTATTCTGTGCCTAGACTAAAAATGAGACTATTCTAGCTCAAAAACCTCCCATATGTTATGCTGGGTTTGTTGGTGAGGTGATGCCAGCTATCGAGTGCCTCCTTGTAGTGGTGGCATGTTGATGAGGAGTTTCTGGGTTGCAAAGAGAGATCTTTAACTTGCAGGAGATGTCTTGTGGTTTTGAGGCTGACGTTGCTTGGGCTTCTCTTCTGGAAGATTTTTGAAAATGCTCTGACATAGATGTTTTCAGGTGCTTCTTCCAAACTTATGGGTGTTTTTGCCACACTGTGATCAGAAGATAACTAGACTTCCAGAATGATCCTCTGGCCATCTAGCACCATGTTGCAATGGCATCATCTGGTACTCGCTTAACTGAATTGAATGGTGTGGCACTGCAGCAATCTGCAAAGAATGAGGATCTCTGTATCCAGGGAGAGCAAACAGTAGTTTGTTTTCAATGCATACTAGTTAAATGGGAATCAATTATGGAGAAGTCCTGGAAGCACTAGCATGGAGGAAAGGTGGGTTGGTATTGAACTTTAAGGTTTGACCATGCTGCACAATAGGAGCTTGTATTGCTTTCTCCTGCAAAACAGACTGGTTTCAGGTGGCTCAAGTGGTTTGTAGGCTATGACCCAGCCCAGGCAATCGAGTCCAGTATCAGTGAAAATACAGGTGTTATGAATAGTAAGGATAAGTAGTGCTGGATTAGAATATAAATCTTAATCAGGATTAAGCCACAGCAAATATGTACCTATGGAGCAGAATGTGCTGTATGAATAGGAAACAAGCTAGTTAAACAGATTCCATAATTTCAGAGACAGCTCTGCTTCAGTCTCCAAGTGGTTGTACCCTTTTACACTCCAAGGAGAATTCTTACTGCACTGAGGATGAAGCTTTTCTTTGAAATCAAATTTGTTCGTTGGCTTGCGACTGAGAAAAACTTGCTGCAGGATTTGTGCAGGATTCACTCACCCCATTGGAAATTCTGTCAGGGCTGAGATGAAATGTGAGCAGGAGGAAGAACCATGTAACGGTACAGGCTCATCTGTTTTCACATGAATACATTAGAGCAAAATCTCACTTTCATGAATCAGCATTTCCTTTGTCAATATCTTTCAATATTAAACAGTAAGGTGACACCAGGATTACATTGGAGGAAAAGTAAATTAAACTACAACAAAAGATTCTTGAGAGTAAATTGACACTTCAGGTCTTGATTCATGGTTCAGCTACGGAACAGGATGGCAATAACTGTTTCCTTCCCACCATGTTTAAAATCATTTTGTAACTGAGAGTTAAAAAGGACATTTCCAGATCCTTAGTGGATACCAGCTCATCCAAATCCCACACTCCACTGAGAAATGATTCCCTTACTCCCTTCCGTGTTTTCTGAAAATTGTAATGCTCATTCAGTTTGCCAAGATATGGAGCATATACTAGTGCACTTCCCTTGTTGCCTAGAAAGAAAATAGCTGATGTTTTAGTATCCTCATGTGCTGAAATGTCATATTCTTCAGCTGAAGTGCAGTGTTTCCTCCTCTTCCTTCTTGCCAAATCCATTTTGTGTTTTTACACATTAACCTCTTCCTGACATAGTGCCACTCATGCATGAAAAGACCAAGTGCTTCTAGGTTGCAAGCGCAGCAGTTGTCTAATATGTTAGGCTTGACAAGGATTCAAAGGAAATACACAAGTTTATGAATGTTATTAATAATTCTAATAAATAATCCTGGGGAAGTTATTTTGGAATGCATATTTTAGTGAAAAGGCTGTCTTTAAAGCTTCTGAAACTGGTGTTTAAATTACATAGGTGTCCTGCTATTCTGATCTTAATGGCAGAAATTATTTTACCTTGAGACACACTTGGTTCATATCCGTAAGTATTCATGGGTTTACATACATACAAATACATGCACTTCTTTGACTTGTCAGTTTAGTGGCACCTCGTCCCTCACACTTACTTGTGTAAGTCTCGTAGGCTCTTTAAAAGAAAAAAAAAAAAGAAAGTTTCCTGTGTTCTTTCACTTGGCATTACTGGTTCGGACAGCCAATCCTGAAATGCTTCTGTCTGCTTTAAAAGTTCACAGAAAATTTAGAAGGCAAACAAAAACCAAGAGAAAACACACTTTCTGCAGGATCAGTGGTGGAAATTGCAATTGCTTCTTTAGTTGCAGAACAGGTTCTGCACAAACAGCAGCAGTGAAAGCTTTCCTACCCTTCAATCCCAGCTCTGACTTAAGAAAGCACCTTTAGAAGAAAATGCATGTATTTTTATATAAATGGGCTTTATCTCTAGTCCAGCCAAATTTTTTTTGGTCTAGATTTAAATACAGACATTGTCATCTCATTGACTTGTTGATGCTAGTGATGCTACTTGTGTTTAAGCATGCTCTGAAGGGGTTTCCTAAGTTCCTAGCTCTAATTTTTCACCTCCTGCTGAGAGCCAGCAAGGAAACTGAGTCATGTCATTTGTGACCTAGTGTGTTCTTAGCAATTCCTAGCAGAAGTCCCTTTAAACAGGGACATGTGGCTTGGGCCAAGTTTCTCAGAACAGAACTATTAGCAGAGACCTCCAGTGTGTTAGTCACTGTGAATATAAATATTGAGAAAGGTCTTATGATATAATGAGAAAAGGCTAAAGAGGTGAGCTGTGCATCACGCTACTTCATCCAATGTACACCTAATCCCGTGTTACACGTTCAACTCTATCTCCAGGCTTATCCTCTGATATGATGATGAGAAGCTCATGCATGTGACTTGAATAAATCATGTAAGTTGCATGTTAAGCAGAGGAATAGTCTGTCAGGAGCCTCATCAAATTCAATAAGGAAAAACATCAAGTCTTGCACCTGGGGCACATAAACTCCCTGCATTGATAAGAATCTGGGGGGAAGTTCTGCTGAAAAGGACGTGGGAGATCTAGCTAAAAATGAACCAGCCATGTGTCCTTGCAGCAAGGAAGGCTGACAGCATACAGGCTGTACCGACAGGAGCACAGCCGGGCAACTGAAGGAAGTGAATTATGGTCCTTGATTCAGCAGCCCATTAGATCACATCTGGAGTATTGCACCTGGTTTGGGGCCCCTTAATATGCGAAATGCACTGATAAACAGGACCAAGTGCCGTGGAGGGCCACCAAGATGCTTGGAGGCTGGAGGACCTGCCCTGAGCAGAGAGGCTGGGGGAGCTGGGCTAGTTGAGCCTGGAGAGGAGGAGGCTTCAGGGGGACCTAATGGCAGCTTGCTGAGGTGCATAGCAGAAGAATGCGAGGCAATGCCCATAAATCGTTAGACGAGAGTTTCTAATGGGTTATACAAAAGCAAATTTTCACAGGGAGGAGTATAAATATAAAGCATTTTATTAGCGGGCTCTTGGTAACTGGAGGTCTTGAAACCTTGCCTCAGAAATGTAGCAAGACAAGGCTCATTTTATGTTGTTCTCCTTCTGAATAAGGTGGCATGTTGACCTAGTTCTGTCATTCTGCAGTCGCGAGCCAATTGGATCCCTCAGCTGCCACCCCATCTCATTTTGCCGCGTTTGGACAGATAGAGCTAATTACAGTAGGTGCTCTATCCAAATTTTTACGGTTTAATTTACAGCATGATGAACAGAGTCAGTGATGGAGATGCAACCAAGGAAGTGGAGGGATGCTCTGACCTTGTCACTCAGATGGATGTGGAGACATACTGCTCTTTTCCCAGATGGCTCTTGAGTTTTACAGAAAGTCAGTGACATGTTTAATTACTTCTGACAAATAGAGAATGCTTTCTCTTTTAGCTGTATTGTGTTATGCCCTTCATGACAGTGGAAAAAGGCAAAGCAGCATCTTGACCGGCCACCCTTTCAGTAGGATGTTATGGACTGAACATCTCAGGGTTGAAGTACAGGCTTTCAGCTCCCCTTGACTCTTGGTGCTGTCAGGATTAGAAATGCCTGATGCAAGAAAGTGCTTGGGTACCTCTGAGGTCAATGAAACTTAAATGCGTGCCCAAATAACGTTCTGCAAAGAGATGTTTTCTCAGCAATCAAGATGTAGTTTACCTGCTATATGGCATTTGATAACTCTTGTTAAACAGAGAAGATTAATTTGAAATTGCATTAGGATGTGGAAAAAAGGGTCAAGATTGTTGCAGTCTCCTGAATTATGATAAACGTAATTAAGGTTGTAAGACTTTTGTCTTCTCATTACTTTTAAAACAAACACATTGAGAGGGGGAAATGGCTATACTTGGAAATCTAGAGCTGGTACGATCAAATGTCTGTTTGCAACATTTGAAGGTGCCTTATTTGTTGGCTTGATGGTGAATTTTTTAAACACTCAGTGTAAAATACTTCCATGTATTTTATGATAGGGAAATGAAAAATGTGCAAGGTGTGTCTTCCCCACTGAAAATTCTTTTGGACCACCTCTGTTTTGACCTGATTTGCAGGCTTTCATTCAAAAGTGGCAGAAAATTAAGGGGACGTTCTTTCAAGAGCGCTTAAGGCTGAAATAGTTCTGGTGCTGTCGGTGAAGGTAAGAATGGCTATCCTGAGTCAGGCCGAAGGGCCAGCTAGGCTAGAGTCTTCCTCTGACAGTGGCCAGCCTCTAATACCAAGCAAGGCTTGAACAGCTATTATATTCTCCCAGCCTGCACCAGTCTGCAGTTCAGCAACTTCCCGAGCCTGAGGTTTTTTTATTTAACAGTTGTTGACAGGCTTTTTCCCATGAACCTCTCTAATCACTTTTTAAAAGCATGTAGGTTTTTGGCACCCATGGTATACTGTAGCACTGAGCACTTCAGCTGAGCTGTGCATTGTGTGAGAAGTCCCTATTTCTGGTTTGTGTTGAGCATGTCTCCTGATAATTTGATTTGCTCTTTGGTAGGTTTTGTACTATGAGAAACAGTGAATAATTATTCTGTATTTATCTTCTCCTTGACTGCTTGTGCTTTGCTGGCTTCCCCCGGTATACGTTTAGCCATTTCTTTTCTTGGCTGAAGAATTGTAATCAAGACTTACTCATGTCTCATTGGAAGCTGTCCCACTCCTTTGATCAACCTTGTTGTGCCTCTCTATATTGTTTCCATTTTTATTATGTTCTTTTTGAGATGTAGGACCGGTGCTGCATTGAGTATTCAAGCAGACACTAACTTTTTATTTAGAAGGTGGCATGATACTGTTTCTGGTTTTATTCCTTTTATAAAAATTTTAGTGTACTTGCTTTTTCAATTTCTGAGTAGTGATCTGATATTTTCATGAAATTATTAAAATTTGCCATGCTTTACTCAAAGATAATACTTCAGAGTCTGCTGGGTGTGCAAATTTAGGTCTGTTCTTTCCATGTACATCAACATTGAATTTCATCTGCCATTTTGCTTCTTATCCTGTCTCTGTCATGAGAAAAATCTGTAACACCTTGGGGTTGGCTTTCTTGTCTCGTTGTCTGCCCTTTCCCACATTACTTGCGATCACCTTTCACTAGTGAAAACTGATCACTTACTCCTACTGTTTGTTTCATGTCTTTTTTAAAAATGATCATTAATTTGTAACACTACTTCCATTCTTGTCCTTTGACAGCCTTCTTTCTACAAGAATCTTTGGTGAAGGACCTTGTCAAAAAACCTGTTGGAAATCCATGTTTATGCTTGTGTAAAGCAATTGAGTCAGAGACTCCTTTTCAGATCTGTCTGGCACAACTTTCCATTACAAAAGGGACCGAGTCTTCCCCATTAAATCACATATGTCAAAGTATCTAATGATTCTGATTTTGCAGTGCTTCCTGCCAATTAGCTGAGTATGGATCTCAGTTATTGAAAGCTCCCTATGTCCAGCTGGGAGCCCATTTTGATAACTGGCATCGTGTTTGTCACCAACAAGCCTCTGGTACTAAGGCAGTTTTAAGCAAGAGGTTGTATTTTCCACAGGTAATGCTATGATAATTTGGCACTTCATTTATACACACTTTTTGCATGGGTAACATAGGATTTGTTCTAAAACGTCCCTTGTTGACACGTGAGTCTGGAACAGGCCCTCCAACACATCCCAAATTCTTAATTGTCCTTGAACAGGCTCAGTGGTAGTTATGAGTATTCTAGGCTTTTGGCTGCTGCCTTTAAATTCTTTTTAATGTGCTTTGTCCTTTTTATGTTATTCCACTTTGCTGAAATTATGTATTTTTGCTGTGGATTGATTATTTATTTTAATTGATTGGCATTTCATAGATCAATTTATCTTAATAGAATCATAGAATAGTTTGGGTTGGAAGGGACCTTTAAAGGTCATCTAGTCCAACCCCCCTGCAATGAGCAAGGACATCCTCAACTCGATCAGGTTGCTCAGAGCCCCGTCCAACCTGACCTGGAATGTTTCCAGGGATGGGGCATCTACCACCTCTCTGGGCAACCTGTTCCAGTGTTTCATCACCCTCATCGTAAAACATTTCTTCCTTAAATCTAGTCTAAGTCTGCCTCCTTTTAATTTAAAGCCATTGCCCCTTGTCCTATCGCGACAGGCCCTACTAAAAAGGTTGTCCCCATCTTTCTCACAAGCCCCCTTTAAGGACTGAAAGGTTGCAATAAGGTGTCCCCAGAGCCTTCTCTTCTCCAGGCTGAACAACCTCAACTTCATACTTCATGGTAACTGTTACAGAGTGGTTCTTCAGTAGTAACTTTCTGAACCCATGTGTTTTCTGCTTAAGATACCACAGGTCAGAAGTTGCTGCTTTTTTTCTAGGGTTCTTGAGGAGTTGTACCGTAAAGCATATTCAGGTATGATGTTTACCCTAACTCATGTAGAGATAACTGTAGTATCTCACTGTTACTGTATTGTCTGTCCAGGCAGTCTCTCCGATCTCTTTGTGTGTGTTTTACTCATTGTCGTCGTTCTGGACAAGTGGTCTGTTGTATGGTCCCAATATTGATGTGGTATTCAAACCATATGGATTATGTTACAAGTTGGTACAATTAACTTGCTTGTCTGCTCTGACTTCTGGTTTTCATGAATGTATAGCAACACTCACTGCTGTGGTTTTCCTATATCATTGCAACATAATTTGTTCTTTTATTTTATAGCATGTAATGATTGTCTGCCTTTCACCAGTATGCTGCTTCTGTCAATATCGTCATTGAAAGCTAGACATTTTTAGGTTTTCTATCTTAGTTTTTAGATTTCTAGTTTCAGTATAGCAGCACTTCCACACTTGGCTCAGTAGCTTATTTTTTGTGCTATGATTAAAATGGAATTATTTCTTCTTTGTGGTTTCTTGTTCAGATTTATTAATGTCTGCCTTATCTTTTATTTATAGATACAAAGTTTTAATGATTTCAGCCCTAGAAAATGTGTCATGTCCATTTGTGCCAGCCTTACTGCACTTCTTAGATTAAACATTCTCCTGTAACATTATTAATTGTAAATGCCAGTAGTCTGGTACCAGCTTGATTTAGATGAAAACCGTCTTTCCTGTATAAGCAGCCTTTCTTCCAAAAGCTTCTGCAGTTCCTACTGAATCAAAATTTAATAGTTAAAGCTCACATTTGTGAGAGGAGTGTTATGCCAGTGTGGAGTTTTTTTCAAAATCATAACCGAAAGATTTAATAGACTTTATTGATGGAAAGAGATTTGTTAGAATAGATAAAATGTTTGTTTTACTGTAAATCTGTGGATACTGAAAATGCGGAGTGGTAGTTGCCAAGCAATAGGCGTTCAGGTGTTGGCTATGACTTTGGAAGGACTAAGCTGTAAAAGATTATTTTCTTCTACCTTTGAGTTGGCACAAGACATTCAGAATCCTCAGCAGAGGGGAGAATCAGGCTAATAAAGGTGGATGCATGGTGTACGGGTAGGATTTGGTTGTAGGAGTTTGAAAGTTGAAGACAGTAAGCTAAGCAGCTTAACATTGTCAGAATAAGAGGGAGTGAAGCTTGTAAGTGCGTCAAGCTGTTTGCTTAGATCTAGACTAAGGAGCTTAAGTAGCTTATAACACCACAAGCTCACTAGCTCCGGAGGAAGGGACTTACAAGCTGTGCAACAGCTATACTTCAAAGGCCTTACAAGTCCCACTGATGAAGCCTGCAGGGCTTCTAGAGAGCATGTCAAGTAAATCTGTCCGTCTGTCTGTGTCTCTGCAGTATCCAAGTGCTTCCTTTTGTTTCCTCCTTATAAAGTTACGGGCAACTCTCCTCCCTGGAGTTATCACAATGTTAAATAACAGGCATTTTAAAATAAGGAGGTTCTCAAAATTAATTTAGGCATGTCCTTTATACATATTCTGTCCTCCTTTTCCTCACTAAAGCACCATACTATTATGTATGCTAGGATGTACCATTTTTCTCTGATGAAATGTTGTATGAGGAACTTGAAAAGGATGAAGAGCCTCTTGCCTTTATAGTAGGGGATAGAAAATTATCTCAACTGTATAGCTGTAAATTAGCTATCTTTGGGGTCTTCATCTTTAAATGTGTTTGTTTCTTGTTGAAGTCTTAAAGACTAGATTGTCACAAGTTGTGGTTGTACTCTATTGCTATGGTCCTATCCAATTCCCATTGAAATCACTTGGCTTACTTGGGTTCAAAGGCTCCTGCAGAGATGGCTACATTCACAAACTTTTGCTCTACAAAATAACTGTCATGTCCTCAAGAGTGTAATTACTTACTAGTCAAAAAATTACCTTCATAATGGTGCTTTCTTGGGTAATTTTGTCATCTTGAGCTTGTTCTGTCCTGACTTCATTAAGTCTACTGAAGATGCACTTTAAATTACAGGCATATGACCAGTTTTCTGTTTTGCTCTGACTCCTTGTTCCCTAAGTATTTAGTTTCTATATTTCGAAGTAGATTCTTACATGTGGTTTAGTATTTTTGCCTGTACAGACTGAAACATATGATGATGAAAAATGGATCTTTGTAAGTTAATAACTTGCACAGTTTAGGCTGATTTTGCAAAGTAGTCTTTCAGGGTATTTTACACTCTTTACAGTTACATGTAATAAGTTATACTAAGAGTAGTTAAAAACACAGTATGGGTGAGGATGGAGAGGACCTCTGACGATTGTCTGGTCAGAGCAGGGCCAACTGGAGGAGGTGGCCCAGGACTGTGTCCAATTGGGTTTTGAATATCTCCAAGGATGGAGGTTCCACAACCTCTCTGGCAAACCTGCTGCAGTATTTGATCACCTGTACAGGTTTTTTTTAAAAAAAAAAAAAAAAAAAAAAAAAAAAAAGTTTACGTTTAAAAGGAATTGTCTTTATTTCAATTTGTGCCCTTTGCCTCTTGTTCTGTCACTGGATGGCACTGAGAAGAATCTGGCTTTGTTGTCTTACTCTCCCACATCAAATATTTATGCACAAGATCCCCCATGAGCCTTCTCTTCTCCAGGCTGAACAGTCCCAGCTCTCTCAGCCTTTCCTTGTATGCCAGGTGTTCCAGTCCCTTAATCATCTTCATGGCCCTTCACTGGACTCAATCCAGTATGTCCACGTCTCTCTTGTACTCTCTTGCCCAGAGCTGGACCCAGCACTACTGGCGTGTATCACGTGCTGAGCAGTGCTCCCTCAACCTGCTAGTAATGTTCTTTTTAAGGCAGCCCGGGATGCTGTTGGCTGCCTTTGCTGCAAGGACACATAGCTAGATCATGTTTACCTTGCTGTACAGCAGGATCCTCAGGTCTTTTTCTCCTAAGCTGCTTTACAGCTCATGGCCTCCAGACAGTCAACCCTCAGCCTGTAGTGGTGCATGGGCTGTTTTCTCCCCAGGTGCAGGACTTTGTATTTCCATTTATTGAACTTGATGAGGTTTCTGTCGGTCCATTCCTCCAGCCTGTTGGGGTCCTGCTGATGGCAGCACAACCCTCTTGTGTGTCAGCACTCCTCTCGGTTTTGTATCATCTGCAAACTTGCTGAGGATACACTCTGTCCCATCATTTAGGTCATTGATGTTGAACAGTATCAGATCAGTATTGACCCTTGGAGTACACCACTAATGAGTTGTCTCCAGCTGGACTTTGTACCACCGATCACAACCTTTAAGTCCAGCAGTTCAGCCAATTTTCAGTCCACCTCACTGTCCACTATCTAATCTGTACTTCTGTTTGTCAATGAAGATATTGTGGGAGTGTCAAAATGCTTGCTAAAATTTAGATGAACAATGTCCACTGCTTTCTGCTCATCCACCAAACCAGTCATCTCATCTTAGAAGGCCATGCTGCCTAATGCCAGTCACCTTTCTATTCTTCATATGTTTGCAATGGTTTCCAGGAGGTTTTGTTCAATCTTCCTAACGATCAAGGTGAACCTGACTGGCCTGTAGTTCCCAGTGTCCTCCTCCTTGCCATTGTTGAAGATAGGAGTGACGTTTGCTTTCTTCCAGTCCTCAGGAGCCTCCCCGAATTGCTGTGACCTTTCAAAGGTAATGAATAGGGGTCTCACTCAATGATACC
The DNA here is from genome assembly GCF_947461875.1 of Haliaeetus albicilla. Taxonomy (NCBI): domain Eukaryota; kingdom Metazoa; phylum Chordata; class Aves; order Accipitriformes; family Accipitridae; genus Haliaeetus; species Haliaeetus albicilla. The sequence continues at coordinate 73,755,842 of NC_091484.1, forward strand.
GGCCAACTGCCTCAGCACTCATGGGTGCATCCTGTGAGGTCCCATGGACTTCCGTACGTCCAGTTTATATAAAAGTTCCTTAACCTGGTCTGTTCCATTGAGGGTAAGCCTTCCCTGCTCTGGACTTTCCTCCTTGCTGCAGGGACCTGGCATTCCTGAAAGCGAATCTTAGCAGTGAAGAGTGAGGCAAACATGGCATCGAGAACTTTGGTCCTTTATCACCAGGTCCCATTAGTTTGCAGTCATATGCTATAGGTCTTGGTCTGTATGTGTGTGTAAGCGTGTTTACGCGTGGGCTCATTTCCAAGCAAACAAGCCTGAGGTTTGTGCTGATTTCCCAGACAAGCTTTTCCTGTTCATGGCTCAGGATGTCAGCCAGCTGCCCCAGTGAGCCAGCGATTCAATTGCAGGGGAAGTTCAGCTTGGGTAAAACAAAGACAACTGTACACGTTTTTCTTCTGATTTTTAATTGCTTCCGTCTCTGTATCTGAAGCATTTTTCTTAAAAATACTTCATTTTGCAGGTGTAGCCTTACGGACTTTCTCTCATCATAGCTTTTCTTATCATTTGCAGCCATTAAAGAGTTCAAAATACTTTTGGCAGGGGAGTTAACACAGGTGCCCTGGAGCAACTCCCATTGGGATAATTGCATTCTTTTTACTTAAAGTCCCCTTTTTGTCAGCCGTTATCTTAGGGTTCATTTCATGTCAAGAGTTGTTGTGCTGTGCTGTCTGCCAGAGAGGGTTGTATTTCACTGCAGACTTGTAGGGCTGAAACTTTTGTATGCAAACTAATTTTTTTTTTTTTTTTTTGATACTGGAAGGACAATCCAATAAACCATTTTCTTTCTTATTGGAAATTGAAATAATGCTGCTTTTTTTGGATGGAGAGAAGCGTACAGGCTGGATTTTGATGTCTCATTGATCTTAAAGCAAAGCCTTGGCTCTAGTTCACAATGAAAAGGTGGTGCGATTTAGATGCTGCTTTGACACTCAGAAGACTTTGGCTTGCAGTCCTAGTTCATCTAGATGAATATCTTCACTCTATCTTTTTCTCACATCTGAAATCAGGATGATGATAATTCCTATCTGTTAAGGGCACTCTGAGGATGAATTGACTATTATTAGACTGGGATTATAAACTCACTCAGTTGTTACATGGGAAATGAGATTCAGGCCCAGAGATTTCTTTATTGTGGTTAATTCTCAGATGAAGGATCTGCTAAGGACCCTGTACACCAACATGTACAGGGGTCTAGACCAGGGTCACTGAAGTTTTCAGGTTCACAGTGGTTTATACGCACCTTGGATGAGATGCTTGTATACAAGTAGAGGAGAATAAACCAGTTTGACACTCAATTCTGGAGAGCAGCAATTGTTGCTTCTGCTGAAAGCTTTTGTAGCATATGGTTTGGATTTCTGCATGATAGGAGAATGGAAGATGTGGGTTAGGGCTCCCATTGTTTCTTCTGGGAATTCGTGGAAGGAAATAGTAGCTGATAGGCCATATAGCCTTTGCATGGTGAGCACGATGTCTCTGATCTGTCAGATCTCTGAGACACGTAGTGCACAGGAGGCCAGGGCACATTTGGTAAATCTTAATGCATTTTGTATTCCTCTCTTTTCAGCCAGTCAAAATTTGAGCTCAGGAAAGAAAGCAAGAAAAAAAAGTCTGAACATATGGCAACCCTAATTACAGGGGTAATGTTGTTTGTTTTGTTTTGTTTTGTTTTGTTTTTTTCACCTTCAAACTCATTACAGTCATACTGACCTTAGTGCTCTTTCCTTTCCTATGGTGCATTCAGCTATTCCCATGAAAAGTTTGCTTTCCTGAGCAGGAAGACTGAGTAAGCATGTGCAGCCAAATACCTGTATTTTTGTTTCATAAGAACAGATGTGCTTTCAAAATTTCTTTTCAAACTGTCTCATAAAGTCACATTTCAGGGGGTTTTGTGAAGAAACATGAAGGATGCCTCTCCTTTTGGAGACTGAGATCCCTTTTCTGACTGATAGCAGAAATGAGTCTTGAACCTAGATTTGACATAAATCAAGCCAGTGTCTTTGCTATTGGGTTTAGAGTCAGTCTAAAGTGACTTCTGCTTGGGGCTATTCTCCTTCTTATGAAATATTCACCAGTCCAGAGAGACAGTGTGACTTTGTATAACTTGATGGTGAAGGAAAATTTGTGGGATAAAGCAGACCCCGGTTGAGGTTCTGTTCCTGTTCTAAATCAGGTGATTTACATCCTAAGTAAGTCCATAGGCAGCAAGGTGATAGTGTTTATCTGCTCTCTTTCTGGTTTTCTTCTGTTGCACGTTTTCTGTCATGGCCTTGAAAAACTCTTTGATTAGCTGTTGTGGTCCAATAAAAAATATCTTGCAGAAAAATTCTTGACCAGCTCTCTCAGAATTAGTAAGTTATGAATTATAGAACAAGGGTGCCAATATGTTCTAGGTAATAGTACATAGGGTTTCCTATTTTATTTAATAAGTCTTTGCTAAAGTCAGCATCTCTATTTAGATCCTTGGCTTGTTTGCAGCTGCTATGTTCCTACTTTGCATATGACAATGTAAGAAGACTTTCTCATGACCAGAGCTTTGTTTTTCCCTTTTTGTGTGATTCTCCATAATTTAGATAGCTTGACAGTGTGTCTTAGTGGATTTTTAATTTTGCAGAAGTTAAGTCAATTTGCTTTTGAAAAATTAACCAGTCAGTACCCTTGAAAAGTCATTGCATCTGTTATTACCTCCACATGTGATAAGTTTAAGAAAATGATTAGCAAAGGTGTCACTCATTTCTGCATGCTGTATATCAGATCGGACTTGCTGTGAAGTAGTGAACCATATTAAAGCTGTGAAATCAGCCCTGCTCTACAGGGACTATAACCAGCTGCACCAATTTTACTACTTTTTTCCCTTGCAGATTCAGGAATGATTGGAATGGAGTTTGACAGTTTATTTACAGATTTGCTGTGACTGACAAGATGCCAGAGGGGAAATGTTTGTACTCCCTGAAGAAAGTTTTTGGTAACTAAGGCTAAATATCTGACAGACAGAATTCTGTTACAAAGCAGAGTGTGATCAACAGTTGTGTTACTGCAGTATTCAGTGCATCTTTTCATTTAAAATACAGCTAAAAATACAGAACTAAAGCCAGCATTTGCCTTGATGTTAAGTGTCCGTACAGAAGAGAAGATGTGCGGCACTGGTGAATTCAAGCCTTCCAGTCCAATCCTGATCTCTCATCCCTATAAGAAATTAGGGAAAGGAGGATGAAAAACACTCACATGCTGTCTTTTTTCCTCTTGGTCACCGATTTTTCAAACTTAAAATTTGTACGTTCCATAAATTTTTCAATATGGGACTGGACCTCTTACATGGTAAATTCAAGTCTCCTTGACAACCGACCTGCTTCTCTTACCTTATGGGCTGCCAAGAGTTCACGAACCATGCATTGAAAACTTATGTCCGTGTATGCAATGTTAAGGTTCCTTGCAGTTTAACCTTGAAATGAATAAATAAAATTAATCTTGTTTTCCTCTTACATTCATCCCTTGGCTTTGAAACTAGGGCTTTTTCTTTTTCATGATCATGTCATTCTGTTTCTGATTGTCAGTGTAAATCTGCAATAACGTGACTAATGTATCCTCCTTGTGTATAAAAATCTGTCTTATACAATGATACTTTGAAAACAGAAACCTTTTGGAAGAAGATGCATGAGCTATATACTGTATTATATACAATATATGGGTAGTAATATAATACTCTGTATTCCCAGAAATAGTATTAAACATTTGATCAGGAAAGTATTTTTTGTTCATTAATAGCTCTTTGTTCATTTAAAAGGCACAGAAGCTTTTGTACATTGAAAAGGTTAATTATACTCGGAGTAAAGGTACTCGAATAAATTGTGTGTTTTATGGGTAGCAGAGGTTGAAGGTGGGCAGATTTGTCTAGCAGAGAGAAAAAATACATTTTTATTAAATTGTTAGGTGTTAAGAAGTGCTGCCAACTAGCCAAATGTAATCTGAGTATTCATGAGCAAGAGGTACGAATATATTGTAGGGGACAGAAAATACGCACCTGGGTGCCTGTGTCCTTACTTGCATTTAAGCCAGTCCTACTGGTTATGCCTAGTAGCACAGATTTTATTAGGGTTAATTTTTTTCTTAATTTTTTTTTGATGATGTTCTGGCTGGATTGGTAATCTCCTGTAGACTGGATTCTTTCCTGTATTATTTTTGTTATAGTAAGACTATGCATCAAGAAAGAGATGTAGAGCACTGTTAGCGAAGAATAAATGAGCAAAGGCAAAACGAGCCTTTCTCAGTCATGATCTTCTAGTGAAGTATGTCCCTTTTTAATATTGATATGTGAGGTATGACTTACAGAAAAACCTGAATACACTGTGTTGTACCACAACTCTAAGGAAGATTCCTCTGGCTCTCTGGTTATTAGATCATCAGGCTGAGCTCACCTGCCCAGTTGTGGGGTTCTTCCGATGCAGTCTTTACTGTGGATACAACAGGGTTGATGGGTGAACTCTTACTTGTGCTTTTTAATTGTTGGGAATAAAAGACATACTGCTGGGAACAAGAGACTGACATCCGGCTCAGCCCTTTCCCAAGTGAATTCTGTTTTCATTAGACTATATGGCCATGGTTATTCTGGACCTGTGGCTCTGGCAGTCCTGGCTGCACGGTAACTTTTCTGTAATGGAGGAGTGATGGTTGTCTGCATTGGCACTGTTATCCATACAGTCAAGCAGTTCCTCAGGGAATGGGAATGGTGGTTAACTTATTCCTATGTCTTGCTATCTTGACTATTAAAAAGCTTTTCTTGCAACAAATCTAACTTTGGCATGCGGCAGCTTAATACTGTCAGGCTTTGTTCTGTCCATCCTGGCTATGGAGAAGAGGGTTTATTCCTTTTCTCCTTGCAGATGCTTTTTTATCATGTTTCCATTGGGTTTAATGTTAATACTGCCTGTTTATAAAAGTAGAAGCTCTACCCTTAAGGGTGAAGGAAGGTTGCCCAAGGTAATGCATGAAATCATTGCTGGTGTGAGGCAGGAATACAATCCAACAGCCCTGAATCCTGCTTTCCAGCTGTAGTTCTAGTCTAATGCCTTCTAACAGATAGAAGACAAAAGTAGGTATAATGTACTTTTGTTAGAGTTTGGACAATCCTGAACGTGGATCATAAAATCCTTAGCTTCCAGGTTCTCCCTGTTGCAGTACGAAGTTGTTAGGTATCCACCGAGCTGCTGTATTCCTGGCTGATGGCATCATTCCTGCCTTGATTAGTACATCATGCTGCAGTTACTACGGCTCATGCCCGTGTGCAGGTTGTGATTCTGTGAGCTCTTTAACTCTCATGCTTTTTAAGACCCAAGAAAATTGACCAAAATAGTTAAAGAACAGTCAGTGACCAGGGTGCCTAATATTATAGTTGAAGTTCTTCGGTAGTTGGATTATCTTATTAAAAAAGGATTAGATGATACAGCAGGAATGGAGTGCTTTGAGATCAGCAACAGAGCTGTGAACTGGAATCACAAGTATTACTGAGACTGTCATCCAGTGCCTAAAGACAAAAGCATAATTACCACAAGAAGGTCATTTTTCTAAGCAAAGGACAGTTGTAAACTGCCTTTACCAGGAAAAAAATCAGTATTTGTTGCATTGCATCATTGAATTATTCATCAAGATCAGACACTTTCTTGTTCAATTTACTTTGTCATTTTCTTCTAGCTTATTCTCAGCAGTTTGGATGAAAATATAACACAGTAGCACCTGCTTACAAGAGACATTCAATTCACTAGATATCTTGATTGGAAAGACATTTGCTGTGGTCCAAGCTAAAATCAAATACTCTTTGTCTTAATGGGATATTCATATTTTATGGACAAATAAGCAGAATTGGTGTTATGATATCTTTCTGTTAACCTGTTCTTATTATTTTAGTGATTTATTTCAGGCCCTTAATTTAGAATAAACAAGATTTACTCATGGATCAGATCCTGCATCTTTTCTTCTGTTCTATGCAGCCTCTGTTGAAACAAGTAAGTGTTTTCCCAGCAGTAAGATTTGATTGTCTAGAAAGGTGTAAACATTCCTTTTTCTGAAATTGCTTCATGTATATAGGTGAAAATAACACTCTCTTAGGAAATTCTAGGCATGGTTAGATTGTTTCAAGATGCTAGTCAGAGTACTGAAATGAGTAAATAATAATTTCTCTGTCACTTCACAACCTTTTCTTCTTATACACAAGTATGTAGAGAAACTTAGGTACACAAGGAGATCAGAATCTGCCCCCATATGTTCCTCTCACCATGATCCCTTTTTTCTCGTTTGTTGCTTTCCCCCATAATTTACTTCGTTTGCATATTTTAGTGTTTCATACCATGGTGCCTGAGTCAATTTTCTTTTGAATAATTAAACAGGTACATGCCCTTGGAAAGTCATTGCACCCTTTATTGCAACTTAATGTGTTAACTGTGAGGAACTGGGAAAAGATGTTGTGCGTTTTTGTTGACTGCTGTTTTATGCAAGGATTGAATATCATGTAGAGAGTGGGACTCGGAGAATATGCTGTGTTTTGGTGTATGTGGTGAACCACATCTCAGGTACCCAGACTGGAAAACCTTGTCCTTTTGCCATTTCAAAGGAAGATGTGAGCAGCGTCTTACTTAAAAAAAAAAAAAAAAAAATTGATTGACTGATAGTAGCTATTCAGTGGTGTCCCATTCTTAGATGGGGCTGGGTTTTAGGTAGCGGAAGGTTTTAAAATGTAAAGAAAAGTATCCGTCATTCATCCTCTGTGCTGTGGGTTTGGGAGAAGGGGAAGAGAGAGACGACGGACAGAAGTTTTGCAGCTTTTTAATAAAGGTAGCTGAGACTTCTGGGGAGGGCTGGCAGAGTCAGACGAGGGATTGGGGTGGGTAACATGCTCCGAGCTGCTCTGGGGATGGCTGGGTTGACAGGGAAGTTTTTGTAAGCAGTGGAGAGCTCCAGGTTCTCATTAAAATCCTGAGCCAGGTGAGCTTGAGCGTAGCTGTACTACAGATGCAGCTCTAGCAGTGATATTATGGGGGTTTGTTAAAATTGTGCTGGCTTGCATAACTGACTCGCTGTTTCCATTGTAGGAGCAATGAGCACGCACCAGGGTAGGCCAATGACTAAATGTGATTTGCTAAATTGCATTTTATTTTACTATTGTCTGGTAGTCATGCTTTACTTTCCCCCCTCCTTTTGCTAGTGAATACTCTTAATTGCAAACACATTTCAGTGCCTTTGGTCAGTCTAAATAACATTAAAATGTCGGTTTGCCTTCATTGCTCATTCAAGCCCTACTCTTTGCAATTAGGATGCTACTAGAAATTTATATTGATTTCTAGGTGGGTGTTTTCCTTAGGATAGGACATATCTCTGCTTAAATGTTACAAAATAAACCAAGGCAGTTTGTGTTCTTCAATGCCAACAAATAGGTTGTTGGGATTGTGCGACTCGTTACTCAGCACGCAGCGAGTGCCGGGGGGAGATCCCGGCTGATCCCTGCGGCCAAGGCAGCTGCCTGACTCCAGCTCCGCGGCAGGGAGGTGAAGGCTCTGCTCCAGCCGTCGAAGGCAGAGAATTCCTTTAAAAAGCCAAACCGCTGCTCGGTCAAGCTTGAGGAGGAGGAGGTGCAGGCTGGAGCTTATGCTTTTGATGTTTGAGTTGATTAATAAAGGTAGAAGTAGAAGGGAAAGGTTATGACGGGGTGGTTTTGGATTCAGTGCAATCGATAGCGATTTATTCAGAGAAAAGGGACTCCGCCCAGCGATACGGTTCTCTTCTCTTGGCCTTCGGAAGAGCTTACCACAGAATTGCCCAGCTGTGATTAAAATTTCCCTGTGCCAGCGTGGCTGATGTGTTCAGCCAAATGCTAAATGAAATGCATCCAGTTTGGGGGTTCGTCAGTGGGAGAAAACGTGGGGAGTATGACAGCAGTTTGTAAAAGACTAGCGTCTAGAATTGAAGAGATTAACATCTCGGGGAAGGCTACAGGCGCAAAGCATACCTAAGTAATGATCGTTGGTTAAAAGGCATCAGTGCCTTGGAGATAAAGAACTGTTATAGATTGTAAAAGAGATTATTAAAATCCCTCAAATCAGACAGTGTTAATGATGCAGATCGTGAAATGTGTGGTGACTGAGATTTAAATGTGTGTTTTGATATGGATTGTATGATCGCGTATCAAAAGCTTCAGACCTGTTGTTTTTTAAAGAGTGTTTTCTTTACTATCTGAATCAAATATGTCAGCTCTGCAATCTGTGGCAGGTTAATTGAAATGCAGTGAGAGAGCAAAATCTGAATCAAGCATGAGGTTGGCAAACTTTGTTCATCCTTTGATTTATGCAGATCTCTAAAAGTAACCGCTTAGCTTGAGAACTGTTGATGAGATTAGTGGGATTTTCCATCCTTCCTTAGGTAGGAAGGATTTGGGCCGTATGGAGTCTAAAGGAACAATTGCAAAGATGTCATATTTGACTGGATTGAGTGAGTGTATAGCAGGAGCTTGAGGAACATCTTACTATAGTAGTATTGTAGATCTTTTCAGTGTCCAGTGATGGACTTCATCTCACTTGAGTGAAATTCCGCAAGTGGCATGCTGAAAATAGCCCAAGGTAGTTTTTGCTGTCTCCCTTTTCCTCATAAACTGTTACTTAATTTTATGTGCATGAATTTGGTGACATTTAGTGCACATTAAAGGGAAGAATTTATAATGCTAGGTAAAGCAAAGGGTATTTCAGGTTCATTCTATGTGAGCTGTTCTTGCTGTTCTGCCAAACCCATGTGCACCTCTGCCCGTGCCACACCGTGCCAGAGCTTCTAATTGGCCTCTTGCCTTAAGATAAATGGTATCTTCAGAGACCGTCAGCAGAAAAAAACCCCAAACAAACCACCAAACATGAATTTGTAAAAGCCTTTGAACTACAGGGTGAGGGGTTGAAGACATTCTTTCCTTCTTCTTAGCTGGACCTTTGGTTCCCATTGCAGTGGTCTCTTGGCAGCTTTAACTTTTATTGATTGTCTGGGAACACGATGGCAACTAAGGATGGTTCAGGTACCAGGATGACCCTCCAGGTCCGTGTACCCACACCCCAGCTGGAGGGGATTGTGATAAGGGCAGGCACTAAAAAAAGTCCCCTTTGCCATCAGAAAATCTCCCTGCTTTCCAGTGGCATGAAGTTATTAGGGTGTTTGGGAGTGAATGTTTGTACTAAGGGGTTGTATTGTTCAGTACCCAACAGTGTACCCTTCCTAGGTCTAATATTTCATTTAAAAGCAATTTGCCTGAATGAAATAAAATATGCATGATGGGTGAACACAGATGAGCTCTGTTAATGTATTCTAATTAACTTGCTAAAAATATTTTAAAATCTTAATAAGCTTAAAGAGAATTTCTGATGATCAGATGCAATGTTAATGAGCATGGTATAAAAACATAAGAAGGTAAAGTAGATAGCTGATTGGCAGTTGCAGTGCTGTCTGTATAGCTAACATTTTTCTTGGGCAAAAGAAAGATCTTTGGGTTAAATTTTAGCTTTTGTCTGTAGCTAATTTCTCAAGACCTGTTTCTAGAAAGCTTAATGAACAAAATAATAAAAAAAAAAATTTACCTGTTTGATTTGGGGTGGAGTGGGGATTTTATTGCTTAATTATGCCTTAGAAAAACATGCTAAGGACATTTATAATAAAGTATCTGTGTTCTTTGTGTGTGTGGGAGAATGACTCTTTTCCTTTTATATATGCCATAAATCTCAGATTGTATTCTTTTTCTCTCCAGGCTATTAGGTTTCTGCAGACTGTATTTCATTCCTTAGCACCTATAGTTGCTTGGCAACAGCATCCGATTTACATGAACCCAGCCCCGTGAATGAATAGTTACCTGGAACCTTTCTGTGCAGAAACCCCGAGAAACATAGCTGTTCTCCCATTCAGTATGACAATTATTAGGAAATATTAATTGCTTCTCTCTATTAATCTTTCTGTAGCCTTTATTTTTCAGTTAAAGGGGAAAAAAATGTATTCTCTGTCTAGTTCTAGCCTGCCAGTGGTCACGAAATTAATTTTTAAATAATCCACTTGGAAAGCAGGAGGTTTATTGATAACAGAAGACTTTAGTAGTGCTCAGAGCCTCAATTGGTACAAGCGATCCCCAGTGCTGTATTCTCTAGGTACAGAAAGAAAGAGGTTCAGAGGAGTGAAGTAACCTACCGCAGTCACATATATATAGGTCAGTGTGGAGTTTTTTTCTGCTAGTAAGTTTGGTATAGTTTTTAGGGAGAAAAAGGAGCAAGTGTTTCTTACTCAATAGATTTGCTTCCCTTCTCGGCGTATGGAACTTTGTTGAACAAACAAAATAAACAGATTTTCTGCTACTTCAGCCTAGAGTTTTGCAAGTAGGTGCACCCTCCTATCAATTAATTTTATTCTTGTGAAGTACTTTACGACCTGTAGGTTATTTCTGTTGAGAGGAGTAGGAGGTATTAAAAGGAAAAAACAAGAAGAAAAATTCTTCAGCAGCACCAAACACAAAACAGTCTTACAGGACTAGGAGAAGAAGAGCTCCAGGCAATATTTGTGGATGCCAAAATAGTTGTAATGATTCTTTTGAAAAATCTTGTAAAGAAAACACCCAAATTACCTTGTTTTGTAAGTTCTTTTCTGTTTTTCAGCTGGCTTATCCTCTGCAAAAATAAAATGATACTTGGGTCTTGACTTTTTTCTGTTGTGTTTCTAGAGGTCTTTGTTAACATTGTTGGTAAGATGCAAAGACCGGTGCTCAGGGAAGCAGAGTGGTCCTGAGATCTGGTAGAGACCTGGTTTGGAAATCTAGATCCCAAACTGATTTTTCCCCAAGTTTATGGTGGTTTGGGTTTTTCTAAAGTCAACATACCTGGTAGGATGTTCTTTCCTCTCTCCACTCAAGTGGCATTCAAGGTCAGGTCATCGCACCCTGTACCTTTTAATTATATCCTGTGGCTTTAGGTAATGCTGAACTTGCAGCTGATTATTATTATATTTTTCTCCTGTGGACATGTCTTGCTACTGATGCACAGACTCTGCAGATTAACTAATGCAGAATCGAATGCATTTGTGATCTAAGTAATGAAGAGGCCTTTGTTCTATTCTTGGTTGTTCTACTGATTTTGTGCGACCTTGGGCAGCTCATTTATCTCCTTGCTTGCTTTTCTCATTTTAACCTTCGATGGATGGTGTTATATGTTGATTTGCCAATATAATTTTCTGTTTCCCTTAGAAGATTTGCAAGGCTGAATATTGCTGTATATGAGGGCAAATAGTTTTTAAAAATGAAACAATGATGTTTTTTGTGTTTCTAAATAACTCAGTAGCAAGCATTATTTACTGATGTGCGATCTCTAAAGCCACATGTGGTAATTATACACATCAGAGTTGTGATAGGCATGGGAGGGTGTATATTTTGCTGAGTTTCAATCACGAATTTCTCATGTGTCAGAATATTTTGAGGAAATACTGAGCTGTGCTGCAATGCTAGCAACAGAGCACATGAAAAAAATTAATTTGTTTTGTTTTGTTTTTAGTCAGTGTAAAATGCCTAAGGTAGTGGTGACTTTTTTTTTTTTTTTTTAAAAAAAACCTATTTCTGGGAACATGTTGCATGCTCCTGACTTTGAGGGAATGTTTCACCCCCAGTCCTGGGAACTGAGCAGCAGGTATTGGAAGTTCGCATTTCCAGGGCTCGCAGCAGCACTGATGTATAGCTCAGCGCAGAGCCCTCCTGAACTCTGGGGCTTCCTGCGACAGGGACCGTGGGACAGCTGACCTCCTACCACAGGACTCCGCAGAGCACATGTCTGTTGGAGCTACAGACCTTCAAAGCCGGAACATTCTCCCAAGAAGCCAGGCAGTTTTCTAGTGCAAGGTTCTCTGTGATTTATCAGGAGTTTTTATAAACTGGCACTTTCCTACTGAACATTTGGATAGGCAAACTGACAACATGCAGTGTCAGGTACTTCCAGGGTAGACATTTTTAATGCTCTTACCAATCTTGGTCTTTTGTGATAGTGGTTTCAGTGGTGAAGACATTTCTGCTAGGCAGTGGTAGCATACCAGTAGCACTAAGCATCAGTGGTTTGTGGTCTTGAAATTATGCCTTTTAATGAGTACCAGAAATTAATATCCTTAGCATATCAAAAAGAAGGACAAGTTGCAATTTAATTGTGGTCTGTAAGTGCCAACACGTCAAGGGGAAACCCAATTCTATAGTAATGTTTTAACTGGAAGGCTTAAGCCACAAAGATCAAGTGACTAGAAGTTCGAAGAGTAAAAATATGAATTATGGGAAAAGTGCAAATATTTAACTTTAAAGGTATTAAACATGAAAACAGCCAGTAGACACAGTAAATTCTCTGTCACTTCGAGTCCTTCAGCAGAGGTTCTGTGTCGTCTTCAGATTACTGTAGAATACTCTGTGATACAGAGCTGAGCTGGATGGTGGAATCACTGTATGAAAGTTGTGTGATCTTGTTTAAGCAGATGGTCCACTCTGACCTTTTACATTTTTGGAGCTCTCTGTAGGTAGGTTATTAAATAGCTGGATGTGATGGCTAGATTTCAAATGCCCAGTTTGGATCACCTCTAGGTTTTGTTTTCAGACTTGTACCACCTGCTTCAGAATATTTTTTGAGAATCAGTTAATTTGTCACATTGGTTCCAGATTTCACGTTTATTTGCTGAACAACAGGAATTCTGAAGTGGAAGGTGAAGGTAGAGGTGTTGCCAAGAGTCTATGAATAATTGTGGAAGTATGGGGTAAATCAAAACAGATTGTGCTTTGTTGCGTTAAGCCTTTAACTGGGGCCTTGGCTACTTTATGGATGTTTGGACAACTGCTGAATAGTTTCTGTGGTGTTTAGTATTTTTTCCCAACTCACACTACTTCTAAGTTTCACAATTCTTGCCATATCCAAACTTTGGGTAACAAATGAGGAAAACTTTGAGTGGCTAAAAAATAAAAAATTAAACCTGATGTAAGTCAGTTCCATTGGTACATGAACCCATTTTGCCTTACTAATTAATGAAATATATTACTTATTTTTTCTTTAAGGAATTAATTCAGAACAAAGAATATACACAAGTTAGAGACAGCAAGGGTTTATTAAATTACTTCTGGTAATAATGTCTTCAGGAGAGGACTTTTCCCCAAATACATTTTCAGTCTTGACCAAACAGATTTAAGTGGTCCTTCTAATTTGTCTTCCATGTCTTTCCTTAAAAGCTTTCACAGAAATATTTTTCCAAAATATTCAGCCTATATCTACAAAAACTTTTGGTCTGAATCTGCTGCTTTTTTTCCCCCTTGCTGTAAACTCTAGTGCTGAGTTGCGGATTTTTTTTTTTTTTTAAATACGTTACCATTGGAATTTATCCCAGGCTTCATCAAAATATTCTGTCAAATAGAGATCTGTGTCTCAAAAAAAAAAGAAAAAAATCACAGCAAATTGATAAGCTATTGCAGCTCTGCAGTATTTCTACAAGAAATGCAAATATTTCAGAGGTCTTGTTGTGAGCATGTCAGTGTATATGTTTTAACAGTGTTATGACTATTGATCTGCTTGTTCCCAAATAAGTCTTTACCATTCATGTACCAAAGTTTTCCCTGCTATATAACTGCTGAAGTCAATGAAGTTGAATCATCAGTGGGGTTGTATCTTCAGTAGATTTTGTTTCCTATAGTACATCTTAGGCTGTGTGTATTTTGTGGATGATCTGCAATAATTTAAGGTGCTGTTAAGAGAGAATTTATATGCATGTTTTTCTGTTTTTGTTTTGGTTTTTTTCTGAAATCCATCAAAAAGGGGATGGTTCTAAGTCAATGTTAAAATTTAAATTCATATCTGAAGTGAGCTAGACTAATAGGATTTTCAGAGTTAGGTGGTTTGGTGTCTTTAAGGTTCAAGTTGTGAAATACAAAGTTTTGTTTTTATTGAAGTAAGGTCTTAGGAAAGCTGAATTTGGCATCCTCATGAAGAAGAATTACTGGTATTAGAAGTTGCTTGAGAACATAAAGTGACCTAGACTATCAGTAGCATATAAGTCTTGGCTACGGATATCATTCCTACTCTGTTTTACTTCGGTGTGTGCACATCTACTCATTTTAGTGATATTATCGTAGAATGGTTTGGGTTGGAAGGGACCTTAAAGACCATCTAGTTCCAACCCCCTGCCATGGGCAGGGACACCTTCCGCTAGACCAGGTTGCCCAAAGCCCCATCCAACCTGACCTTGAACATTTCCAGGGATGGGGCAGCCACAACCTCTCTGGGCAACCTCTTCCAGTGCCTCACCACCCTCACAGTGAAGAACTTCTTCCTTACATCTAATCTAAATCTACCCTCTTACAGTTTAAAGCCGTTACCCTTTGTCCTGTCACTACATGCCCTTGTGAAAAGGGACATGCCTTACAGCAGTGTGAGCAAGAAGAATCATGCCTGTTCTCTACATCATTGTAGAGACTTTATCTATGTACGTAGCATAAAAGTTGAGAGTATTAGCCATATTTGTCATTGCTGCTGAGAAAATTGAGGCTTTTTTTCCCCTGTTGAATTACAGCTGGTATGATAGTAGCTGTAGCCTTAGAGGCTGATGATCAATTCTATCCTTAAAAGTTGTGTTTCTTCCTCAGGCACTGCATTTAAAAAATAAGGATAAATTCTACGTCTGGAAAATTTCTGACATACATTTGAGCAATTGAAACCCGCAGTGAAATTAAAGCCTGTTACAAAATACAAAAACTTCTTTCCTTATAAGTAAGAAAACAGCCAACCTATGTGGCAAAATATGGCTTGCGTTTCTCTGTAATAAATTAGCTGATGCTTCAAAGTGAAAGTCAGAAACACTTCTAAAAATAGGTTTTGAATAGCTTTTATGAATTACTGTATTGTTTTTAGAATTGTAAAGGTGGCTGAATTTGTTTGAATATTTGGCTTCAAGCTTGTAATTTATTCACTTGGGCAGTTGTATTGGTCTAAATTAAAAAAAAAAAAAGGAAAAGGAAAAAAAGAGTGTGTTCCAGTTTACATTACTTTTTCCTCAATCAGGTGGATACTGTTTAATATGCTGAAGGCTCGTTTGTGGCAGTCTTTTTCTCTCTCCTATGAAATACTTGCAGATGTCAGAAGTGATGCAGCACAATGAGGTAGAGAAGTAAGTGCCTTTGGACCCAGTCCTAGAGCTCACAGGCACATAAAGGGCGCTCAGTACCTTGTACATTTTCATATTTTAAAGGATATAGACAAGAGAAACCTTTTACCATAGTGGGAGTTTAATTTCACAGTCTTTATATGAGTAAGAAAGATTAGCATGATTTTTGGAAGAGTTAATATGCAAGGAGGATGATTTTGGAACATTTGTTTTATAAATGGGACAAAATAATCATATATTTTAATTTTGTTTTTCTTCAATTAAAAGCTAGAAAATACTTTTTTAAAAAATTATAGTGTTTGGAGTTAATCAGAGAAATACAGGAGGGGCTGATACTTTTCTTGTTGCTTGCAAATTGTAAATTGTAGTTATTCGCAATCATGCTTATAGCTGGCGTGGGTTCATGTGCATAATCAGCTGCTTTTTGAATGCATGTTCTATTGTTCTGTTTTATTTATGGATTCAGATGTGATGAGAAAGATGTTATGAAGTTGTTTGGGTGAAGCCTTGGAAATGTCTTTTAGGAGTTTTGAAAGTCAGCGAGTGCCTGGAGTTTGGGGTACAAACCGGGGCTGTGTGCACCACTGGAAATTTAGATGGGAAAATTAAAGAGTTGTCAGCCTCAAAATGGAAGGTCAAATTCTGCTTTTGGACTTTGCGGCACATGAGCCAGCAAAATTCTGGACTGACATAGGCACATTGTTACCGTCCAGTTGAAATATAACCAGATCCAAAAGCCCCGAGGTCAGGAGTCATCGCATTGATTTCAGCGTCCGGACCCGTTAGCAGTCTGATCTGACCCCGCTCCTGGTGGAACAGGAGGCTGAATTTCTACCTCCAGTCTCCTTGCACAAATGATGTGGCAGCAAACTTTTGGTGCTAATTATCAGCACTAACCCTCTGATTGATGTGAGTTTGCTTATGTGATTATTTTTCTTAATAGCCGCGGTTATGTGCCAAGACCATTAGAGGGGATGTCAGGCTGCTCAGGAGAGACTCGCCATGTGTTACTGGTTCCACTGTGTCACTTGCTGAATCCACGTGGGCAATGCTCTTTGAGTTTGCACTTTCTAAAATCTTTGTTTTTCTCTCCACTTTTTGTCTTAATCTGCTTAAATTGCTTGCTTTTCTGGGAAGGCATCAGTTCTGTTTGTAAATATACAGTGATGCAGGACTTCATTCTTTTTGGGACCACTGACAATGGCTGAACACAACTAACAGCAATTTCTCTCTCTTCTCAGTGACAGATTTTTTTTTTTTTCCCCCCTATGTGCCTTTCAATGAAAGCAATATTTTGGCTGAAACCCAAGAGCCAGGAGATGAACTTTGACATCACTCAGTTCTTGCTGGATGTCTGTGAAAGGCAGAATGGAGGTTGTTGTATGAGTAGTAAGATACATAGAGTGGGCTGACTTCTCAGCCTTGTGTGGGAAAGTGCCTTATGCTCAGTCTTCCCACATAAGTGAACTTCTTTACTTGGGTTTTCCCCTCCAGCTGTCCAGTGGTAATTATTGTTTTAACTGAGTTTTGTTAGATCAGTTGCCACGTTCCACAGCAGATAATAGATCTGTAGAAGGTGTGCATGTTGCAGGATGACACCATGCCATATGCAGCTGCAAACGTTTTCTAGATAAGGTTAAAATTCTGTATTGGCGCTCTGAAAAATCATTAGTTTTTAAATAGGAAGGAAATAAACTGGTTGGTTAGGTACTATGCAGGGAGCTTTTAATTAAAAGATGTTTAAATCTGATTTCTCTCAAATGTCAAAGAATTGAATTAATGAATTATGTTTGCTAGGGTGGGTGTTTTGGGTTTTTTTTTTTTTTTTTTTTAGTAACACTGTATTTAAGTTCTTTCTGTGCACTGCCTTAGGGGATAGATGGTAGCTCCTGACAGATTCAAACACAGCTGGCTGAGAACACTGCTAGTGATGGATGAATGATGTCTTTGTTAATGCCCCTGTATACATAAATGATGGGCTTGCTTTATTTATTTATAAGATGTATCCAATTACACATCTCAGAGCAAATGTCCACCGTTCAGTAAAGCACACAATATTGGCGTTAAAAAGACAATCCCTGAAATCAGTGATCAATGCATTTTCCTCACTCTCTGGAGAGAGACTGAAATAAGAGGTAAATCTAAAATTCAGCAAATTCAAGTAAGTTCTTTTGGGACCTACTCCTCATCTTTAAGAAGTGGCTGAAACTCAACCAGGGAAGCTGTCGTCTCTGCTCTGGCCTTACGCAGACCTGCGTCTGGAAACGCAGCGCAGTGGGTTCACCTAAGATCACTCTTCCACGTGGTCTGGAGAGACCAGTTGCACCAGTACAGCGGACCAGATTCTGTTGTCAGACAGCGATGGCTAGAGTTCACTAGGCTGTTACCTACTGGGATATGTTTTGGTGAAGCGAGCCATCTGTCGTGGTTTAACCCCAGACGGCAACTCAGCCCCACGCGGCCGCTCGCTCACTCCCCCCGTGGGATGGGGGAGAGGATTGGAAGGGTAAAAGTGAGAAAACTCATGGGTTGAGATAAAGACAGTTTAATAGGTAAAGCAAAAGCTGTGCACGCAAGCAAAGCAAAACAAGGAATTCATTCCCCACTTCCCATGGGCAGGCAGGTGTTCAGCCATCTCCAGGACAGCAGGGCTCCAGCACGCCTGACGGGGACTTGGGAAGACAAACGCCATCGCTCCGAACGTCCCCCCCTTCCTTCTTCTTCCCCCAGCTTTATCTGCTGAGCATGACGTCCTATGGTCTGGGATATCCCTTGGGTCAGTTGGGGTCAGCTGTCCCGGCTGTGTCCCCTCCAACTCCTTGTGCCCCCCCAGCCTGCTCAGTGGTGGGGTGGGGGGAGAAGCAGAAAAGCCCTTGACTCTGTGTAAGCGCTGCTCAGCAATAACAAAAACATCCGTGAATTATAAATGCTGTTTCCAGCATGAGTCCAAAACATAGCCCCATACCAGGTACTATGAAGATAATTAACTCTATCCCAGCCAAAACCAGCACACCATTTGAAGTGGAAGAGAATGAATGGTTTTGCCCTTGATGTAGCTTCAGCATAGGGTTTGGGTTTTTTTTACTGTGTATCTGTGTGTGTTCGTACTCACGAGCTGATCCAATTTAGAACTTGAGATGTCCAACCGACATAAGAAACTTCACAGTGTAAATTAAGTTAGTTTCTTTTATCAGGTAGGTTAGCTATATACCGAAATAATTCTTAGTATTTTGCTATGAAAGAATTAGTCTGGATTAAGATGGGTGTGCAAATAATCAGGGTGCTAAACACTTCTAGACTTGAGGTCTGTTTGCCCTCTTGGTAGTTATCTAACTCCTAGTAGGGTAAATGCGTACTCATGAGTGGTGTGTATCGAATAGCTAATGCACTGTAAATTCACCCCTACTTTTCTTATGGTAACTTATTTATATAGAAGTATCGTGACTAACAGTTATGGCATAAATTGATAACGTCGCCAAAACGTGAATCTTCTGACCTAGCAAGGAGTAAGTCTTCTGTCCAGCCCTCGATTCCTAATGCAAACATGTTATCTGTTAGAGGGGAACTGGAGTCAGCGAGAAGGCACAAATCAGCCCTGCCTGACCTATCAGTTACTGTGCTAGTGAAAGCAGACAGCAATATACACTGACAGAGCTCCGAAGCATTTGAAAAGTTGTGGAGCAGAAGCCCTAAGACAGAGCTCCATGAGATGGAAGAGCAAGAAGCAGTTGAGCTAAGATATGTTTGTGGTTTTCGCAGGGGTGGTTGCTGTTTGGCTTTACCGCTTTTATATTGTCCACTGTTCTTTGCCGATGGTGATAGCCTAGCAGTTTATTAAGCCCCTTTTCAGAGGCAGTGGGGAGCAAGCATGCCTTATTCTTTGGTTTTAGCTGCTGTGAAGTATACAGACATGTTTGTTCCTCATTCTGTCTTGCTGGCTGTCTCTGAAATGTGGCGTTTTCATGTTGGATATGGTGGTTCTGCAAGAATTTATATTTGCAACAAAGTTTAGCAAGACAGAATTGTGACTACTAGGCAAATCATTTGGAGTTCAGTTTGGTTTCTAGGAACAGAGGCTTACTAGTTATTTTTCACTGGTTTCTGTGCTATTATGTTGTTGTGATAATCTTGGCAGGGATCTGTCACTCTGTGTTGGTATAATTGAAACTTGTTTTCCCTGAGGAATCACTCTGCTGTTTGTTTTATTTGTTTACTGACATTGACAGAGATCCTAATGGCTTTTAAAACCCAATTTGTGCATCACTGAATATCCTCCAAAGAGGAAAATAAAATTAAATTTATCAGTAAAATAGGGTCCCCCATGCAGTGCTTTGTCTGGGTCTTAGACTCCACCTGAGCATCTAGCTGTGGGTCTAGAAATGGCGTGGTGAGCTGTATCTTCTCTTTATTTCTAATTCTGTCTTCGGGGCTTTTGTCATTAAGGTACTTGAAAGGATAAATGACAGTAAGTTATTTGGGGCGTCAGTATAAGTTGGCCGACTTTGCCTTGTGAGAAATAAATTATCTTTAGCTTTTATTAATAAAAGGAGGTTAAGATAACAAAACAATAACCACAGAAGAATTCGCCTCTTGGGAGGGAATACATGATGGTATCACTTATTATTGTCATAAATCAGAGTAAGTAAGTGTTTAGATTTTTAAAATATATGATATCAAAGTATTTATGCATTTATTTTGTTTTAAGCCTTTGAAGAATTTCAGTGAGATCATTTGGACTACTCATGTTCATAATGCCTTGCTGAATTGTGGTTATGGATAGAGGTATGGCTTGTTGCATGCCATGCTCCAGAGGAGCATGCACACAAATAAATGGTGAGGCACAGGACAGACATCCAGGAATGTGAGAAGGAAGGGTGGGTTTCTTTAAGGACTAAAGAATGCAGGATAATTATTTTAACACTTATTTTAAAGCTGTGGATTTGCATTTGATGAAGATTCGGATTTTTTTTTATTTTATTAAAGTGACTTAGACCATCTCTAATTACCTTTTGACACACTTCCTTGTCATTCAAGCATATAGGGATTGCCCAGGTTTTAGTAAACTCTGTGAACATCATGAGGAGATAAGTTTGGAAAAACCCTGCTGATTTTAAAGGTTATCTGTCAGTTTGTATATATACAGCTATGAGCCAAACCAATCTGACCTCAAACCAGAGCTGTAGTATAACAACACTCTGTCTTTCTTATTGTATATCCCTTTTGCAAATCTCCCTGACTTTGATAGCACTATAATAATAATAGATCTGCAATATTTATGTTGCCTTTTCTAAGAAAGTGTTCTAATGTGCCTTGGAAAGGTGGGTAATTAGTCTTATCTCCTTTTTTACAGAAGGGAAATTAGAGGTACAGAGAGAGAGCCCAGATCATCTGACTCCCACCTCCTTGTTCTCATTGCTTGGTTCAGTAGTGCAAATCTTCACAATATGCACTTTCAGTCTGATCTATATGTTGTATTGCATTGCAGTGCCCAGAACAAGGATTTTGGCTACTGGTGGCGCATCCCACAATAAAAAGATCTTACAGGTAAGTAGAAAATTAAATCCTTTGAACTGAACTTGCTTACATCTTCATTTTTATTTTGATTTGCTGAATCAAAATCACTGCAGCTGCACAGGAAGGTGTGGATATGGGATTGTGAATCTGCTGCAGGTCTTTGGGGCTTTTCTTCAGGTTTAGTGTGGAAACAGCTCAATGCTAATTTTGTATTGAACTTTAAAGGGTTTTTTTACACTTGACTAGTTTTATGAATGTGTATCTGAAGACTGGTGATTTTGAGGTCTCATCACTTACATCAAATCAATCAGCAAAGAAATCAAGAAGAGACTTGATACAATACCTGAGATTTTTGTAGTTCTTGTCATTCAGATCAAAGTTGGACCATGGATTTAAACTGGAGGGGGATTACGCTGGTGCTGAACACTCAAAAAACCCCCACCGCAAACAAACAAAAACCCCCATACAAACCCCCAAACCCTACCTTTGTTGTTCTGAGTATCTGTTTCTTATTATATATTGTGTCATATACTGGGGGGAGGCTATGCTTCTGTATAGTCCGTCCTCCCTCTTCCCACCTTCCTCTTCTGCTGCTGTTGCTGCGCATCCAGCCTGGTTAAGATCCTTCATCCGTCTTCTGGAGAAGAGAGTACTGTGTGCTCTCTGTTTCTGCCCATTGAGATTTGGCAAAGCCTTGCTCACAAACGGCGAGAGGCCTCTCACCTGGCTTTTGCTAGCACAGAACTAGACATCTGGATTGGGATTCATCTTGCCCGAATCCAGTCATCTGCGATGTGATGTCTGTGTACGATCTGTCAATCCTGTAATAGTCAGGGGAGATCCAGTCAGTTACAATGCAAAGGAAACCGGATGGTGTTTTAACTTATCAAACGTGGATGTTTCCCTACGGGTTAGCCAGAGCTTTCTGTACTCCACTGACTGTCTTGACAAGCTCCCCTTTGACTAGAGGCTCCGACACCGAGCCTGGAGGTAGACATTTACACCAAAAGGCACCTGTCTTAATCTTGGGCTAAGTCCTGGCACTGAAGTTAGTCACGCAGGGTGAATTCTTTTCTGGAGATGCCAATCCCTCTCCATCAGCTAGAGAGAGTTTAGAGGCCAGCCTCAACTACGCACCATACTCTTTGACAATTGCAATCATGAAAGGAAGCTTGTCTGCTCTGCAAAACGTGAGCTGGAATAAATGGAGGTTGAAGAGCAAAGAGCAAAAAGCTCTGTCTCCTAAGGCATCTAAAATACACATTTGTATAACCATTGGTTGTACAGCTGATTGGGACACAACAAATTTGGCATGTTTTGCCTGTAGATGTCACTTCTCTTCATATGCTTTGGTTATTTTGCTTAGGAACTTGACATTGGAAAATTAACTGATGGCTTAATTGCTTAAAACATTGGTCCTTACTGGAGTAATTCTACTAAGAATATGTCAGGAAAGAGATTGGATTAATAAATGAGTTTGTTTTTAAAGCTGTATTTCCAATTGAGGTGCCCGGAGGATTTCCTTGCTGTGGAATGAAGGCAGAGAACTGAATGTTCTTATGTAATTCTGCAACATACATGGCTGAAAAATTGTGGGGATGGGAGAGTGGTGGCTGTGGTGCTTGCTCTTCATGTATAACAACACAGCTGCTTTTAAAACTCGTTAGAAGTGTCTTAAAATAATATGATCAATACAGTGTCATCTACTTAATTCAATTGCTGGTTAATTGGATCCTCCTTTTTAATTTAATCAAAACCTCAGAAACCATATCAGTTCCATGAAGAATAACAGCTTCCACCCTTATCATGGTCAATTTTGGATAATTTGTTCTAGGGCTACAAAAGACTATCATTTAATTAATCAACATTCAGTAACTCCTATATTTTACACTGCAAAGGAGGCAACTTAGGAAAATCTGTTAAAAAAATATAGTAGGGCAGCTTTCTCCACGGTTCTGGGAAGCTTTTTATAACATACGTGGTGCTTGATTAATGACCGCATGAAACGCAGTGAAATATTTTTAACAGTAAAACCTGTAACAGTTTCTTTTAAAATTATTCATGAGCGAGACCACAGTTTCGAATGACTTACTAAATATATGAACTTTGAATAATTTTAATTTTATAATCATGTGGCACAAAAGGTAGTTATTATTTGTAGTATTACAGCACTTACTAGCATTCAGTATAAAGTAGAGCTGCATTATATAAGGCTCTGCAGAGATGAAAAAAAAAAAAAAAAGACCTCTGTTGTCCCAAGGAATGTACAATTCAAGCTTAAGACAAGAAATACCTATTACAGATGAGATGAAGAAGCAGATGGGGAATGTGCTGAAACAATATGGTATTATTGGCTGGCAGGATGGGCAGTGGAACCAACACTCTGTGACCTTATCATTTCCAGAGGGCTTTTTAATAGATACTATGATTAATTTTCCATTTGTCCTCTAGCATTGAAGCTCGTGTATTGCTCAGTGCTTGCTTGCAAGCGAAGTTAGGCAATACTGACTTGGCAATCTTACCAGAAGAGTGTGTTTTAAGTGTATAACCTCAGGCTTTCATTGGATTCTAGTTAGCAACCAGGCGCTTTTGTTTAAAATTACAAAAACTGGTGATTTTCAAAGGTTTTGATTTGCAGATTCCCCACAAACTTTCGGAGAAAGAGGCAAAATCCTTTAGAAATGTCATACTATTTTTTTCTATAGCATATATGGATTGAATTGCTTAGTCATCTTTTATGAAGCCCTGGGGCCCATCATCAGTAGGGCTATAAATTACTGGATTGGGGTTGCAGATCACTAGTCCAAATGATTTGGATTCCTGGACACTCTGGCCTTATTTTAGACTCAATTGTATGGATGTAAATCGGGTGATACACTGTTCCCTTTGGCAAAAGCAATAAAAGCAGCACAAGTTAAATCTGAGTTGTTGCTTGCTTCTTGTGTTGCTCAGCCTGAGGGGCACCTGCAATTCTAGAGGTGATGGAAACCAAAATGGAAAGGGTTTGTTGACAATGTTTTTGGAAAAGAGTTATTGAACCTCCTGTGTGCCTATCCAAACGTGTCTTCGTTTTTCCCCTTCTGTATCTGTTTTCTTAAACCTAGGCTGTGGGGAAGAGCATGTGAGCTCAGTGAATGTGAGATGCCTGGTGTCGATTTCAGTGTGGAGTGATGTGTGGTCAAATAACTTTAATAACTGTTGGATACCATAACAAATTCTTTGCCTGTAAAATTTTCGGTGTATTGCTCAAGCCAAGTTGCGAGGTGTCTTGGTGTATCTTGATAGCTAAGGATCCCCTGAATACAGGAAAATTCCTGGTAAATGTAGAGACTGTGTAACCAGCTCCTCTGTCATTCTTCCTGGTAGCCCTAATAGGATGGGAATGGTGGAGGTGAAGAAGACAGGCTTAGCAGGCCTTCATACTGCCAGAGCTTTTATTTTATCAAAGTTGAGAACTAAAGAGCCATGACTGGTTTCTTTCTCCTTCCTTCCCACTTGGCTCAGCCATAAACACGATGGAAGAAAACAGGCACCAGTTGTGGGTTCCTGAGCAGATCTCCTTGCCCTGGTGTAAGCCTTTGGCATGGGCTGATCGTGTAGGCTTATGAGGGAGACAATGCTTGAACCCAGACTCCTCTGAACTTGTAGTAAAGAGATCTGAGGGGAAATGGCACTTTGTTTCCTGGCTGCAGTTACATCTCTAGCTCACATTTACCAATACCCTGTGGTGTGCCAAGTTCAGAACTCATTGTTGCCTGCAGTGCTTCTTTCCGTGGGTACCCAAATGCTTGGCTGGGCTGTATGGCAGCTATTTGTTTTCCTAAGCAGTGGTAGGGGATTGCTTATCACTTGTCTTTCATGGACATGCGTAACCGATGCTTTGATACTCCTCAGGTCCTGTCTGATGTGTTCAACGCACCAGTGTACACTATCGATACCGCCAACTCTGCTTGTTTAGGAAGTGCTTACAGAGCAATTCACGGTAAGACTGTAAGGAGATACTTCTGAGTGGTCTGGGCATTTAATTTCAGTTGGTTAATACTTGGAATTAACATTACTGAAAATGAGGGGAAAATAAAGCTGTGTGGATCTGACTGGAAGGTCACTCAGGTCAAAGAGACTTTTTTGCTCTTAGTACGCTTGCATCAGGCCCAGGAATAACATTTACATTATAATTTAAGTCTGGTGGCTTCTTCTCAACCAAGAGATGGGGCCTGGAAACTGTTGATACTGTCAGGGGAAGGTCTAGGACCTTAATGTGTTGAGTTGCTACCTCCATGTGCTGCTCTTGAAAGAATACAGCCAACTGAAGGTGCTGGTATAGCTTGCTGCCTCGGTTTGTGGACCAGGCTGTAAACTGGATTGCTGAAATGGTCAAACCAAACAAAAGACCAATCCTAGCAAAGAAGATCAGAGAGAGCAGGGACAACTGGACCAGTAATACTGTTGGCTAAGTAAATGTTATTAAAGCTGTATGTATCTTCTAGCTTTTAAATGTCTGGATGAAGGCTATGCAAGGTGTTCTGGGCTCCATGCTCGAGTATGCACTTTCTCTGTAAAAGCATAAATCTTGGGATGCTCTTAGGTTGACCAGTCATTTTGCTTGTTGTACTACATCACTCACTGTAATCCAACAGTCAAGTCCCAGATTTAAAGTGTTAATTAACTTATATCTATTAATGCATGCAGGTGTATGTTAAGGATGGTTGTCCTGGGTTTGGCTGGGATAGAGTTAATTTTCTTTCTAGTAGCTGGTATAATGTTGTGTTTTAGATTTAGTATGAGAATAATGTTGCTAACACAATGATGTTTTCAGTTGTTGCTAATTGGTGTTTATAATATGTCAAGGATTTTTCAGCTTCTCATGCCCAGCCAGCAAGAAGGCTGGAGGGGCACAAGAAGTTGGGAGGGGACACAGCCAGGGCAGCTGACCCAAACTGGCCAAAGGGGTATTCCATACCATGTGACGTCATGTCCAGTATATAAACTGGGGGGGTTGGCCAGGAGGGGTGGATTGCTGCCTGGGGACTGGCTGAGCATCGGTCAGTGGGTAGTGAGCAATTGCATTGTGCATCACTTGTCTTTCTTGGGTTATATTTCACTCTCTTTTTGTTATCTTTTTATATTATTATTATTATTAATTATTGAACTGTTCTTATCTCAACCCATGAGTTTTATATCTTTTCAGTTCTCCCCATCCCACTGGGGTGGAGGGGAGAAGTGAGTGAGCGGCTGCGTGGTGCTTAGTTGCTGGCTGGGGTTAAACCACTAGAGTGGGTCATCAGCCATTTAAGAGTTGAATCCCAGGCAGGAAATTTTATTC
Organism: Haliaeetus albicilla; assembly: GCF_947461875.1. NCBI lineage: Eukaryota > Metazoa > Chordata > Aves > Accipitriformes > Accipitridae > Haliaeetus > Haliaeetus albicilla. The sequence continues at coordinate 73,781,907 of NC_091484.1, forward strand.
ACGTATTTTACAACAGTTTCTAATATCTTACAAATCAAGGAATGTGTATCAAATTCTGAAGTCCTTATTTAGGCCAACTTTTGTTAGCCTCAGTGTTTCTGATTAGAAGCTTTAGGATTTGGACCTTAAGACATGCATAGCTTCTGTACAAGTTGATGTAAGATCATGGGACTGCAGCAAGCATGGAAAAGATAACATCAGCCATCAGAAGAAATCAGCCACGTTTTAATTTTAGAAGCCAATTCTGCTGTCACATTATAGCATCTGAAGACTACATGCTCTCCTGCATTTGAAAACAGCACAGAAAACTGTACAGCCAAAACTCGAGTCGATGTGTTTAATGCACACAGCGTGCTTTCCTCTTTATTTCCAGAAAAGACACAAGGGTTCTGTTAGGCAAAGTACGCTTTTGCAGGACAGTGGAAACAGTACTGTTAGATTATCAGTATGTTTGAAGCCACAATGGGTGGCTTTTTCCACCTTGGGGGCCAAGTTTCCAAACTGTTTTTCTCTGTACTCAAACTTTGCCTACTGCTTCAGAAGCTGGCAGAAGCTTCCCAGCACCTAATGCTGCAGGCAAATTCCTTGTCTGTGAATGCATGTGAAATGTGGAGCCGTCATTAAAGTTTGTGCAGATATTTTGTATGTATGGAAGATGTGTATTCCCTCTGCCAGTTTGGCATATGAAATCTTGAGGCTTGGTTGACAGAGCGTTTGAGTGAAGATTTCAGATGCCGTGCTGATGGAGGGACTCCTTAGCTCAGGTACTCTGCCAGCCAAGCCCCAGGGCCTTGCTGTGTGTGTTTCTGAACGGCATTTTTGATTGATGCTTTCAGCTGACTTACTCTTGGCCAGGCCAAGGAATTGAGTAAAAGTGAAGACTTGCTAATATAAGTGAAATATTGATGGCAAGGGCTCCTTAATAATACTACAAAGTACAATATTACGTCTGCAAGTACAGTTTTCTACAGTTAGCCTGGGATTCTTAGCAGGTGTACAAAGAGCTCCTGAAATGCTGCGATTCACTTGCAAAGCAAAATGGTGTAGTAGCAGAACTCCCCTGTTATTCTGGTTCCTTATATATAAATATATTTAATAATTTGTAGCATATTTTCTTGACAGTGTTTTCACTTCTCTTCCTTTTTTTGCTTAGTCACATTTTGTCCTTGAATCCCTTGCTTCCACATATTTTCACTGCTGTTTACTGTATTGTTGTAACCATAAATAATTATTGATATCGTTGAGTAGCATTTCTGCTGCTCACCTATTCTCCAGGGTATGAATCGAGTGATTGGCAAAACCTCAATCACAGAGTCCCCACTTCCCAGGCTAGCGCGTAGGAATGTAAGATCTTCTGCCATTTATCCTTCAATCCTGAATGCTGACCTGACCAGGGAAGATCAATATAATGTATTAATTTGCTAGGGAGTCAAGGCACATCCCTCATTGTGCTTTTTGCATTGATCAGAATTGTGATTCTCATTGCAGGGCTTGTAGCCGAGATGAATGTGTCCTTGGCTGATGTTGTAAAATTAGCACCGGAGCCTAGATTGGCTGTTACACCAACCACTGGGGCTGAGGAGGTGAGCAAGCTTGGGAATACCATTTTTCTTTTCATTTCCTGTCTACTTCCAAATGTAGTGGTTTACTAATTTTTCTAGTAAAATAGATGAATCTAAGAAACATTTGCTTACACAATTCTTACTCCTTGTTGTAAAGATAGATGTGATTTGGGGAGATCTTTAGTGTTGTAATGATGCAATAATCTGGTCTCTCCATCCAGGACTGCGAGAGGGATTTTTCCTAACTGGATGTGATCAGAGAGCAAAATCTGTTCCTTAAGGGACAGAAAAAGTTATAAAATAGGTTGAATTTGGATACAGGTCAGTCAGGTTGCAACTGATAATATTGACAAAAAGGTCTTGACTTGTTTGCAGCAAGCAGCATGGGAAAAGGCGTGGTGATGGTGCTTTCTGGCCTCTTGGAAAACATCCCCCCAAATCCTTCCTGTCTGAGCTTAAACAGTGGTCAGCAATCGTGTATCTTCACTTGTAGCTCCTAGCTGGAAAGCGTGCCAGCTGAGAGGATTCAGTAGGCACAGGTCCTCGGTACCATGCCCATCCTGGGAAATTCAACGCATCTGAAGGCGAAGCTTGTGCTTTATGGGGCTGCACAGATAAAGCAAAAGAAATGGTCGTTGTTGCTAACTATGTTGTTCCAGCCCCTGTAAAACCAAGGAAGGAATTGTTGTCTTAGGCCATCCAGTGCAGCCCTGCACCTCTTCCTATCAGGTGCCAAAGGCCTTACTTTACAACAGCTTTTGAAATATAATGTCTAGTAATAAACAAGCAATACAATATGGCAAGATTCCTAGAGAACACAAGTTTAAATAAGCAAAGGTGAAGCTAACTCTGTCTTCAGCTGTGCAGAAGCTACTTTTACATCAACGCAGCCTTACACTCTCCATTTATGAGATTTGGATGTGCCCTAACTACAGGCAACAAGGTTTTAAAGCTTTTATTTAAACCGGGAAATTAATGATCTGCCAAAACTACTAACTCCCAGCTACGTGTGTAGTGGAGCACTAGATATCATCATGAGTAATAATAGAAATGATCATGCTGCATTGTGCCTGCCAGCGTATTATTTAATTATTAACTGAGATGGAGGAGCTCAGTAATCGAACAGAAGTCCCCTTCAGAAATATTAAGACATTGAATAATTTAAACTTGATTGATCCGATCTCATTTACTCAACCTTCCCCCCTCATTTTAAAAGATAAAATAATTAACAGCAATGGCCTGTGTCATCTGTGTTGCAGCCGAAGCCTTCTGCAGGGAATACGCTTCAGGAGCAGATCCCCGGTGTCTGATTCAGCCTCACGTTGCTGCCCTGCTCCCCCCCAAAATGCTGTCTGCTGAAAAGCTGCCAGGCTGGCTTGCGTGGAGGTGCAGCGTGCTCAGAGACCTGCTTTTGACCCCCTGGTGCTGCTTCAGCTAGAACACTCAAGGGCAGGGGATACAGCTGTCACTCACGGGGGCCTTGCAAGAGCAGCAAGCACCTTGTACCCCTGCAGGGGCCAAGCTAACCTAACTGGAAAGATCGGTGGGGAATTCATTTACCTCTTTCTATTTTACTGTCTGCATAAAATGGCCTGGAAGCTAAAAGAGTTAATTATCTCCCTCTCGATACTTTTCTTCTCCTTTTCCACTTGGTTAGACCTGGCTCTCATAGCACATCTTTTTATTGGTTTTAAATGATGTACAGCAGTGAATTATTGCCCCAGTAGATAGGAGTGAATGATAGAGAAGGCAGTGGCCAAACAGCATGTGAAGGAATAACTGTTCCTGCACTTTAGCTTAGCTTGCCAGCTTCATTCCATTAAAAGCAGCTTCTTGCAATCACATATTCCACACCATTTTTTTTTCTTCCTGTCTTATAATTTTGCAGTTGATGGTGGATTCCCTGGCTAGTTTCATGGCTGTGAAACCGCAGAAAGCCAGAAGGCCTGTCAGTAATACAGCGTGTTAGCATGAACAGTGCAGTAAAAATTCATAATGTGATGAGTCAGTTTGATTCTGTTTTTTACAGAGCTGCATCTCCCTGTCCATCCAATTTCATTCTGTTGAGGTTAGAGCCTTTCACTTAAATGACAGTTCTTTTTATAAACTTCAAAGTCATCCTGAGGTTAAGTTCTGTCTTACTGAGGAGCTCTTCTGAAAGAGTCTGGCTAACCAATGTGAAATTCCCAGGACCACTTACCTACATTTTTTGGACGGCTACAGCTAAATCTTGGCAGGGTGGAGAAAAAACAGGTCATAACACAGCAATCTGCTCTGGTTTCATCCTTTCTTCCTGGTGTAGGTCAGAGACAACATGTGTTAGATCATTGGAGAGAGGAAAACCTCCTATTGACAGAGGTCAAGCGCGACAGTTTGATGTAGCTTCCTCTTCATTGCCAAAGCTTATGCACGCAGTAGGGATTTCCAGGAACCAAAAATGCAAAAAGTGTTTCTTTGATTGCTGAGGGATTGTTTGTGGTAATGAATGTGATCTCAAAAAGGAAGGGCAGGGCACATGAAACAGCTCTTCTGGTTCAGTTAAACCGATAGGCAGGTAAGATAGAATAAAGTCACAAAAAGGGGAACACAGACCTTATGATGGGTGATGAGTTGGTAGTTAGTGGAAACTGAAGTCCCGTAAGTTCCAACTTGTCTGGCAAAAATGTGCCTTTATCCTGTAGCAGACCGTCCTGCCTTGAAGAGACCATTTCAAAGAGGATAAATCCCTCTCTGTGGCTATGACCTTAAGTCTCTGAGTTGAACCTGATTTCACAGTATATTTGTAGGGTGTGGGGGCTCACTTGAGCTTGTTTCTAATTCTGTCGATACCCAAACACGACACCAAACGGGTCATAAAGTATTCTGGTGGTAACCACTGTGGTGATAGTCTTTGGTCACTTACTCAACCAGGCTAGCTGAAGTCAGTCACCTGTGGGTTAACCTGATGAATCCTTCTTCCTGTTTTCAGAATAGCAAAAATTAAAGAGTCATCTCACCTCTTCGGAGCCTCCTCTCCCTCCCCGAAGAGAAAGATTAATCAGAACCACTATGCATGACAGAAATAACCAGGAGATTCTAGAGCAATAAATATATGTTAACAGAAAGAATCTATTATTCCAGCATCAGAATTCAGATCTATTTTAGTAATCTATTAAAACACAGATGGCTGGCTAGTTGGTTAATTAAGCAAAAAAGCATGAGAGAGAACATGATTATCTGGAGTTGATCACTTGTGTTTATACAAGCTGTATGCCTATGACGTAGTGTCAGATTTATATGTTGTCCTGTAGGGTTTTGTAGTGAGGAGGCGTAGTGCAGTTCACTACCTCTGGATGTGTAATTTTTGATTGCATTATTGACTCTACTGAGATGTATTAATCCTGCAAAAATTCAAGAAGGGAAAATGTAGACCTAACAGGTTTTCTTGACTTTAGTGAATTGCCTTGTAAGTAGGTGGATTTATAGAAGTGACCCTATTACCAAGGAAGTTTATAATGACCTATTTATTGATTTAAAATAATGATATTTTTCTTGAGTTAGATTTTGAAAGGGGGAGGTTGTTTTCTAGAATTGGTTTAGGTTGGTAATTTAGTGCAAAGTAGGTAATAATAATACAACCACAAAAATATAATAGGTATTGATGGGAGTTTGATTAAGGTGATTTGTGTAGCCAATAATTTTTTTTAACCTATTAAACTGATTAAGATAAGCTTGCAGAATGAATATCTGAAGTAAATAAAGTAACTGTTTGAGGTGTGCTTCCTTAGAGGAGTCTTCAGAGTATTTCAGGACGCTGTCATATTCTTTCTACTTTATGAGTATTCTTTTTGTGCTAAGAAAGGCGAACAACTGCTACGAATTAAAAATAAAACATCTGTAACTCTTGATTTCTTAAGCAAATCTCTTTGAATAATTTGAGTTTGGTTTAAAAAAAAAAAAGAACCTATCAAAAGTAGCAAGTGTTTGTGAGAGACTGATTAATTTTAACCTATTCAGGGTAGATTAAATGTACTCGGGTAAATGAAAATTAGATCATCAGCAGCATCATCTTTGTAATTGGTAAATTGTGAATTGCTCCAATCACTGGCTAACATAGCATTGCAGGAGATAGAAGGATCCACGTGGATTGTCACTTGTAGTAATAATTTGTAGCTGGTTTTGCTTTTAGGGGGCAGCAGGGACAATGCAAACGCTAAAAGCCCTGTTGACTTGGTACTATGGTGAGATACAGTATGAGAATGACATATTTGATTTGGACTAGAGAGCAAGGTAACATTTATTTGAATGCATTTTTCAGGGATGGCAAGTTAAGTTATTCTCTGTTATAATGCAATATTTATCATTAGCATTTTCTTAGTTATTTGTGGGACTGTCAGAGTATGGCCAAATTGTCCCAGGAGAGAAGTTTAGGGTTTGTAAATGAAGCCGTCAGAGTACTGCTGATGTTGTGGAGTAGGCTATAGAGATAAGCAGGAGAAAAGGCCATAATATAGCAAGGACAATTAAATTATGGACAATAATAAGGTTCATGTTGTGATACATGTAATTACTTTTGTTAAATATCATGGTTTGATATATTAGGTTTGAGGCTATGACAGAGAGGGAATTTATGTTCTTGAGTTTTTATGCATCATTGAGAGTTCTTTATTCCCTTTGGACCTCAATTATAAAAATAAATCTATATAATTGCCTCAGGAAAAAGGCTCCTGGAATCGCTTAGGAGGAGTTGCCTGAGGTTCTGCGGAGGCAGTTCAGTCGCAGCAGACGTGGAGAAGCATCTTTCACAGACACAACTGTGTGCGTGCTCAGGCCATGGTCTCGGTCGGTGCAGTTTGGCTTTTCTTCTCTGTACTTCATGGGAGCTGCGCTGCTTTGGCCCCAAACTTCAGCTGGTGTCAAGCTGGCATGTAAAATACCGTTTATGAAAAGTTTGTAGTACTGCTGCGCTTATCAGCCATGATGAACTGGTGGTATTACAGCCAAATTCCCTGAGGAAGAGGAATTTAAGGCTTTGCCTTCACCCTCTGAACTGTGCTGCTTATTATCCCAAATGAACCGGAATAGAGTACAAGGAATATTCTTAATTTTTTGTTTGCATTTTTTTCAGATGGTCCATAATGCAACATTCATTTACACTAATGGCTGAGAAGCTTATTGAAAATGCCTGAATTTTCTCAATTAGCAAGCTAAGTGCTTAACGCCAATAAACAGGAAAAGAAACTATATCAGTAAATGCGGTTATTCATTTATTTTGACACATTTTAATTTAGAGTGATGTATTAACAATAATACTTCCCAGCCTTCTAGTAAATGCACTGTTGTGTATTTTGTAAAAATACTGCTGGGTAAGGAATATGGAGCCTGCTTGCTCAGTGCCTGAGCTCACTTACCAATGCAGTGCTGTTGTGCTGAACCTTTGCTGAGGAGCACTTAGGGTTTATCGAATTTACAGAATAGCAAAGTAAGAAATAGCGAGGCTTGATTATAGATGCTTCAGTGAATAAAGGAGCTGTTTTTATTTGACATACTGATACTCCCAGTATAGCCATAGTTGCCTGCTCAATATTTTGTTTACTCTGATGTGCATATTTAGCAGAAATGGGAGCAATAATATTCTTTGGGAAAATGAAAAGAATATGTGTATGTACCTCACTGAGCCCCCAAGGCCCTGATGTAGTTAGTTAAAAATACCATGCTGAGTCATGTGGCATTTCATAATAGTGGTACATTTTATTTTCTAACCCCATAAATCTGCATAAATCTCCATGGATCCGAGTATTGCTGTCCTGTGGAGAAGAGGGGTTGGGGTACATACATGTTGAATGACTTGCCTGGGGTCACTGAAGAAGTCTGTTGCAAGAGGTAGGAGTGAGTAGGTTTCTCTGTTTTAATCAGTGAAAGACACTGTAAGCCTCAGTCACTGTGAGATGGGTTTAAAACTGTCCTGATGATGCCTTGGCTAGCGAACAGTGTCTCTTTCCATCTGCTGCAGATGCTCCTTCTCTTATTCCCCTTCATATACTTAATCTGTTGTAGAAATGTACTTTAACTTCTGTAAAATCTGGTTGGTAAAAGGGAGGGGTTGATCAAAACAGGCTCCTTCTACAAAATTTGTCCATTGCGTCACTCTCACCTGCCATCGTGGAAGGTGGGAGTGGGAATGAAGAGATAAATCCAGGTTTCACTGGTCAGGCTGAAACTATCATTCAGGAAGAGGGAAACACAGAAACCGGATATTTTGCCATCAGTTGAAACAAAACCAAAAGACACCAATTCTTTATTTCCTAGATGAGAAAACTATGTGATTTTTTTTTTCTTTTGTCTGAGAAAGTGTGACTGTTATGGACACCAAGGCTACTGCACAGCTGTACATAAAACTGTGCACAAACAACCCTGTCTCTTCCTATGGCCTCATAGTTTACACTTAAAGCATTTTCGTCCTGAATTTTTCATGCATATATATATACAGTTGTTGGCTGTGGATCTTACCTGGAAAAGGATAAAATGCATTTAAATGCTGGATCTCACTTATTGATGAGAGCAGTAATTCAGTTTGCTGGGTATGATTCATTATGACTCTGTAACCTCTCTGAACCTGGAGCCAGGAGCGAGACTGCCCTGATTATGAATAACATCAGTGCAGAGGGCTTGTAGACTAGACTGGCGGCCCGTAGGATTCATTGCAGCAGGGATATGACCTTATGGCATCCTCTTAAGGACTGCTCGAGCCTATACCAGACCCCACACTGGCTCTTGGCAGTCCCTTCTTTGTGCTTGAGCCAGCAAATGAGTGAAGCTGTCCTGGTATGGCTTGTCAAACTACTGATTTTATTAGTTGGACAGTTAAAACCAGAAAGAGGAGATAAGGAAGAAGGTGTATCTCCCAGATCTAGATGAAGTACAGTTTTGGGTTGGAGCCAGCAGTAGGGCTAGGCTCTATTCAGGGTTTCTGCTATGTAACCTGGTCACATACAGGCAGCTCATCTTCTCCGATATGTCCTGTGATGAATTTGAAGCAAAGGGAAAAAAAAAAAAGGTAATGAATGAAGCAAATCCCAGCATGGATCTTGCCCATACCCAAAAGCATAGGGTGTGTTTAAATCTGGGGTTTTGAATACATTTGAGTCTTGATTCTTCTTTTTACAGTTGTAACAATTCTGGATCTCAGAATTCCTGGAGAATTCTAGCTAGGGAAATACAAAAAGCCTGGGCTCAAGGAGTGAGAAACCTGGTCATGGAGCAGACTGTAGATGGGAAAAGTCGTGGCTGTGAAAGATGTGAAGGAGAGAAGCTGCTCAAATACATACAGGGATATGAGAGGGGTGGGAGAGGGAGTGTAAAGTGTATTTTAGAAGGCCCTGGTCAGCATATTGGCCAAGAAGGACCTTTCTGATGGTGGTGTTTGACTGTGCTAGAGGGTGGCGGTGTGCTTATTAGCAAGGCAGAGGAGGAGGGGACAGAGGCAGTGATCCATCCTGAGGTAGCGGAGGGAGGCAAGGACAGGAGTTCTGCCTGGGTGATTAGGACAGCTATTACCGAGGGGGCATGTCAGGCTGGGAGAGGTGACTTTAGCCGAGCTGCTTCCTCTGGAAGCGATGACTTCTGCTTATAGCAAGAACACAGCCACAATAAGAACAACCTGTTCATGTCATAAAATTAAGCTGTAAAGGAAACGGTAAAAAGGACTGCAACATTTGAAGAAGAAAGGCTCTGCAGCATTTTCTTGAGCAAATTGGCAAAAAAACCCCCCAAACCTTCAGGTACTTATGAAGATGCTGCATTTATCAGGTCTGAAGATGTTTTGTAACTGCAGTGTGTATAAAAATCTAATTTTTCAACCTAGACATACTTATTTCTTTTTCCTTTTTAGCTCTATCGTCCACTTCTGAAAAGATATGCTGCGCTTGAACAGAAGGTTATCTACAACCCAACCTCTTCTTGTCTTGCGAAATAGAAGCAAACAAAATTTATAAGTCGGCTGAAGAGTGGACTCCCAAGGAGAAGATCAGAAAAGATTTGCTCAGAATTTACTGGAGTTGTTTAAATCATTTTGTTCCTCTTTGTAGACAAATAATTTTTAAATGTCTGTGTTTGAGCGTGTTGGTGGAAAAAATTACACTGTGATTGAAAACCTGATTAAAAAAGCATCATATTGCTCTGTGTGTTTGTGCCTTCAATTTTTCTTAGGTACTTTTCAGATTGTGCTTGCTGTTCTGGAATAGCTGGATGACAAAGTCAAGTCCCTTGTACATATGAATCGCTGTACCCATCTCTATCAGCTTTGATTCCATGTGTTTAGCATGCTGGCCTCTGCATACCTATCTAGCACAGTAACTTAATTCCACAACTTCTCCTGCTTAAATCTTTTGAGACTTATCTTTCTGTATATCTGTAACTTGTCGATGTTTATATCTTTGCCTACATGAAACCCAACAGAAAGCATAAGCACGCTGACTTAATCCCATCTTTCTTTAATATGTGGAGATTTGTGGTGTGAAGGCTGATTAAAGTCTTTAAAGACTCCCTGGGATCCTCCAAGAAGGGGAATTCTTGTTACATGACACTATGGAAAGTCTGTTGTGTGATAAAACATGATATGGTTGGATTTTATAAATTGTGGAAAGCACAGAGGCCTTATGTGATACAGACACCATTGCACAATGTTTTACTTGACATCAGTTTTGTAAAAATGAAAATAAGGGAACAAATATGGGAAGTTTTACACTTTTCCTTTCTGTTTCAAAAAGCAGTCACTTCATCTGCACACCGGTTTGGGGTTATTCTGTTTCCCTTTCCTCCTTCAGCCATCATGGCTATGAAATTCTTTGTGTCATGCTGAGTGCGACTGCAGAAGTACGGCTCTGCTCCCAACAGGGCATGAAGGTCACTGTTGTTTTCCTACCACTGATATCCCATTTCTTTCTGGGGGATCTCGAGCAGGACTGGTGACTGTCTTGTTCTGTTGCTACTCTTTCACTTCAAATGTTTTAGTCCAGATTAAGTAACCTCTAGCTGAGAAAATCTTAAGAGAAAATACAAGCTAGGAGATCTTTCTGCAGAGATGTGTGGAAGTGGCAGAATTTGATTGAACATCCGAAATCACCCGGTGCAAGTGGGAGCGCTTTACTGCACCATTCTGCAGTGCAGGTATCTTTCCCATAGGATAGAATTTCTTCTGGGAATAAAGCAGACTTGTTTCATGAAAGCAACTGAAGCCTTTCTTCCCTTCTTGTAGAAGTTGTAATGTGCCTAGGGAATAAGCCAGGGAATTGTAGGGAGTAGAGGATCTCTTTATTGAGTGAGAGCTGGATTATGTCCCTGCTGGAGCTGGGTGACTCAAATTCGTATTCTTCACGTTACAGTGGCATAGGAGCACTCTCCCTGTCCCTGCAGCATCTCTGGGGTGAGGGTGGGAACCCATTGCCATGATTCCCCTCCAGAGTGGCAGGGGAATGGGCATGTTCCTCCTTTGCTTTCCCTTTTATATTTAAGTGCTTCATTTGTGAGTATGAACAGTGCCTTTTTTTGTTCACAACTGAATAATTATAACTTCTCTTGATATTAGCATGATTACTCAGGAAGGTCAAGAATTACATTTCCGAGTTTCTAAAGCAGGCTTCTTTTAAGCAATTGCTTTAAAAGGTGGCATTACAAATACACATCTATCTCTTTTATGTGCTTATTATTCTGGGTCCCAAGGTACAGTGCTAAAACGTATAATACTTCTCACAGGCCTCCACCGTCAGCAGTTGCTTTGTCATTGAGCAAGGCTGTAGAGAGGTACAGAAGGATTCATTAATGCAAGTTAAACAATGCCTACTAGTTTAAGCAGCATTACCATCATCATTAGCCTTTAGTTCTGCCTGGTTACTGGTTTGACAACAAGATTAACCACACAGGGAAGGGGTTCAGAGAGGTGTTTTAGCTTTGTGCAGTTTTGGTGACAATTTCTTGAGTAGCTCATTTGGCTTATCGGAGCGAGAAGACTGATGTCTCTTGTAGTTTTGTGGCTTTATTTACCTGTGAAATGGGAGACTCGGGGTCAATTTCTTACTCAGCTGAAGAAGGTTAAAGCTTATGTTTCCCAGCTCATAGCACATGTTAGAACATTTTTAGATAATATATTGGCTCCTAACAAAGGATTATGTGCTGCTAGTAGGATACCATCTGGATGGTTTAACTACTTTCTGGGCCTGAGCTCTTCTCTGGATAGGGAGAAGGAAACATTTCCTTCTCTGTTGGGCTGGGTTGGGGCTCTCTGGTATGTCCCCTGTTAGCATTAAAACACTGTTTCTCAGGGTAGCTGATGCACTGTGTGCTTGCTGCAGGAGTCCCTGAGAAAAGACTCAGATGCAAGGCTCTGAAGGGCCAGGAGTTGAGCACCACTGAATTATAGTATTGCTGTGGTGATGGGTTTATTAGGGCTGGCCTCTGAGGAATGGTGTCTGGAGTGTAAGAATTTATAGACAAGCTCTTTTTTTTTCCAGCTCACCAAAGTTGCACATGTTCACTGACTAGTGTCAGATAGAATAAGACTCAATAAATCTCCCCCTTGAAAGGTCCTTTGAAGAAATGCTGCTGTAAGACTTCCACCACTCTTTGTCTTTCCAGGAATGCACATTAGCCTGCCAAGGAACCACAGGCTTCTTGCTCTCGCATGTGCATCCCTTTAAAAAAGACCCCAGTGGTGGAAGGATCTGGCGCCCTTTCGTTTCCAAAAGCATGTGGGTTTTTGCCACCTTGTCTACCGTATGTTATTCTGGTTGTCTGGAGTAGAGAGGTTACTGACTTAATTAACATCTTAACTAACAGAAACCTAAAGGCAAGCCAATGTCTTCTACCTCAACTTATTTGATGGTGGTTGATTCCCTCCCTCCCTCCCCTGTAAGTGACCTTACCGTTCTTCAAGGTGAGCAACATGGCATCCCCATCTCGTCTAGACAAAAGGTTAGCTTCTGTGTTTGAAGACCTGCTGAGCTATTTCCAGTCTAGACTAATCTGCTGGAAAATTGATCTCATCTCCTGGAAACACCCTCCACCCTTGATTGCCGAAAGGAGGTTGTTCATCGCTGCCCAACCTGCAGCTGCTGCCCCACACAAGCAAAGCTGCTCTAGATTGGAGGTGGGTCATGGAGTTACATGGAAAAATCCAAGCAGCTTCCTTAGCTTGATGGCCCTGTGCCCTCACCAGTCAATCAGAGCTGCACTGGATTCACCCACAAGCTCTTCGTGTTCCATGACCCAAAGACAAACAGTTTTCTTTGCAGCCTGAAGTCTTTAAAGTCTTTTGTGATGCAGCTGGAAACAAACAGGGAAAGATGTTTGCTTTTTCTTAAGGGATCAGTCTGAGAGAGCTGGAGCACTGATTGAATAAGTAATGTACTGAAAAAAGTCTGTGCTCTGCCGGTCCTTTAATAAGTAATTGAGCTGAATACCGCTGTGTGCGATCCCAGTGGGACCTTTTTGTTTTTCAGCTTTCTTTTCCTTTGGAGTTGCAGCTACCACCACAGATCACAGAGCAGCGCAGTGAAGGATGTGTATCTAAAGCTACAAAAAGCCAAATCAGAACATTCAACAAATCATTTGTTTTATTTTTATTTCTATTACCTTGGTCCCCAGACTACTGTGTACAGGTTAGGGGCTGAGGGAAGGAAAGAGTAACATTTTAGAGAATTAAACTGTCTGCTGTTGGTGCTTGTCATGAATACGGGGCCAAATCATAACCCCTTCCCTAGCAGAAAGTTGCTAATTTGAGTTTTATTTCTCTCTCAGCTGCTGATTTTTCATCTAACCTCTCGGATTTTGATTTTGGCGAGATCTCAACCCTCATGTTAAATTGGGTTGAAATTGGCAAACATAGGGGTAAGGATGATAAGCAGGTGGGTGGACAGTCACTCAGCTACCAGGGGACCACTATGCTGTGAGGGGCATTTCCTTAAGAAGCTTCGCTGAAGGTGACTGTAGTCCTGTTTCCATGTGGCTTGAAATTTTAGTAGTGTTTCACTCTTGTGCAAATTGGTACAAAATCATATCTGTACCAAAGGATTACTTCACGCTCGTTTTGTGCAGGTCAAAATTACAATGTGATGTGCCAGGCAAAAGAACTAGCGATGAATTTTTTTGGTAACCCACTTTTTTCTGAGCGTGTATCTGAGGTGTGAGTAGGACACCTTTGAGTGAGATATTCAGAGTAGTTACAGCCCCCTGCTCACCTTTTGTGCTTTGATTATAGCCTAGGTCAAGCCTCTTTGGATAACCAGTTCAAGTGGTTTAGCTTTCAGTCATCAAAGATTACATTACCAGAATGTAAGAAATTTAGATTAATTTTTCCCCTAGAATCCCTTTTTCTTCTCCTGCAGCAGATACAACCTTTTCTTGTACATGGTTTGCCTTGTTAGCTGTTTCCACTTCTGCAGGATGCTAAGAACTTCTTTTACTTGACACTTCCCTGAATGAACTTGTCTCCTGCTGAAATCCAGCCCCAAGAGTCATTTTACTTTACTTGTTCTTCTGCTCCTCTGTTGCTTTTTAAAGTTGGCTTTGATAAACAGAATGATGCTTCTGTGGTGATCCCAGACTTCTGAGAAAGTCTCGACCATTGTGGGAACTCATTCGTTCAGTGTTCTTGAAGCGCATACCCTGAGGGGTGAGGGTGAAGGAGCAGCTGTCACTGCTTATGGATACTGCTACGATCTCTGATTTCAGTCTTTCACTAAGTTGCCTCATCCATTGATGCGTCAGCCTGCCCATTAGAACGACTGGGGATATTATTAATTGCATACAACATTTCTTGCTCTCAAATCTTCAGATGACAGGTATTTGTGATATGTTCTTTGTTAAGATGCTGTGATTAGCTCTGCTTTTATTTAGTATATTGTGCCTTAGTACTCTGTAATGCATCCATCCAGTTGTCATTTCTCTTTTAGCATCTCATCAGCCAAACAGAAGTCTTTGGTCACTCAGGTGTAGGATTCATATGACCAGTGTAGATACCTGTGTCTGCTATCATACGGGCTCCTTTTATAATCAAAGGAGAGGACCACAAGGGAGAGGAGTTTCTGGCTGTTGTTCATCTTATCTTATGGCAGACGTCTACAGCAGATCAGGTGATTTGTCTCTTGAGTCAGCCATTTCTCCCTGCTGAGTAGAAAAGCAGCAGTGTGGAGAAGAGGACAGAAAAAGCCAATTTTTCTTGTGCCCGAACTCCTGAAGACGTGATTCAAAGCTGGTCTCAACTTTGGAGAACAAGATTTGTCCCCAGTTACCACTGTAAAACTAGAAAGCTTTCTTGTTCCAGGACTGGTCTGTTTTTACTGTCAAATCCATGAGATTGACCTCCCCAGCTCTCTCCAGACAGTCGTCTCCATACACCTGCATGGAGATAATCCAGCAGACATAGGTCAGGAGCTTTGTTACTTACATTCTTGCTTTTTGTCCTTTTGTTGCATGCCCTTGCTTGTGTTTATCCCTTCAAGCTGGACTCTTTCAGGCATTTGTGTTATGCCTGCAAGCTCAGTACCCCGGTTCAGTGAAAGACAGCTCCCTTAAGACTTAGACAAGCATTGCACAGGAAAACAAAGGTCTGTTCAACTTGCTGTTCGGAGACAATATTTACTCTCTGACTGACAAGTATGCACTACCCTCCTGAAACCTCAGCTCTGTTCCAGATCTGATAAATACTGGTGTATTGGAAGATGGGCTTCTCCTTAAAAAATAGTCTAAGCCATGCTGTATAACAGAAGGACTTAGACAGGGAAACAGAGCAGAAATGGAGCTGCTGCATAGCTGAGGACTTTTATCTTAAAATAAAACATGTTGCAGAAAACAAGTAATAAGCAAAGGAGTCTCGCACAACTTTGATATAACAGCTTGTGCCTCCTGAGAGCATCTCTTCACACTGCTGCCATAGCTTGTTAGGTTAGGATGGGACATTCCCCTGCCACTCCTGGTATCGTATCTTTGCTAGATTCCTGCCCTACTTGAGGACAGTTGCATATAGCAGAAATACCCTTTTGATCAAGAAAGATGTTGTTGAAAGGTGACAATATGTTCTCCCAATTTCCATTTCTCAGCCTAATTATTCTGGTCCCTGCCATTGCTGTCCCTTAGAAGAAACGCCTACTCAAGCAGAGGGAAGAGAAGATGTTGAATGCAGCTAATCCAATATGTGATTTAGTCAGACAGTTCAACTGAATGAATAAGCAAATAAGCTGCATTTCAAGACCTCCCTTGCTGTGAAAGCTTTTTTTTTTTCCCTCAGAGTGATTCTTGGCTCAGAAGATATGGCTATTATTTTTCATTTTATTCCATCTCACCATGTTTGCAGCACGGCAGACTCTCCCAGAAGCCTTTCAGCATAGACTAATTTTGCTGTTTGCCCAGTGAATACAGATTTTTCATTTTGATCTGTGTTGTGTGTGGTTTTGGCATGCTTTATAAATGGACCGGTTAAACAAGTGTTGCTAAAAACTGCCCCTGCCTGTTGATAGTCAGCCCTCATCGTTCATGGGCTTCCACAGCAAAAGAGATGAGCCACCATGGGGCAAGTGCTTCCTGTGAAGGCCAGAATGTCAAGAAACTCTTTGCCTTCTCTCTTGGCCCAGAAACGCTGCTGAACCTCAGAGTCACTGGACAGGCAATGTTAGATTGTCCATAGCATGAGTATTTTGGGGTAAGGGTTGCTGATGTTCAACCAGATTGTCCAGGTGAGAAATCACTGAGGTGAGACTGGACAGGTAATTTGTATCAAATTCTGCATTTTGTAATTTATACCCTGATTCTCTGAAGTAAATTAACTTTCTCAGATGAGTGAGAATCATGTGTTTAGAGGGGGAGGGAGAATGCATCTGGACTCAGGAATTGCTTGGTGAGGGGACCCAGGTACTCAGTCAGGCTCCCTTTCTTCTGGCCTGATGCATCTTGCTTTTCTCACCTACAGCAGCCCAGGATCATGGGAGACAGGGAAGCGGCTCCCTCCCTGAGCTTCCTTCAGCCTACCAACGCTGGCCTGCAAACTGGGACCTGGGGTCAAACCCACCAGGCAGAGGTAGCACCCAGAGCTCCCTGCTCCCCATGATGGTGCTGTCGTCCTGAGGCTGTTGTCCAAAAAGCTGGCTGCTTCGCACCCATTGCTTTTAGTTGAACATGAGAGGCTGTCTTTGGGCGCTGAGTTGTGGTGCCTCTTGGACCTGTATCGAACTGGGAGCTCAACCTTCAGCAGGGGTAAAGTAGGTGAAAGATTTCAACGTACTAGTTTTTTTTAGTTGATGACTGGAAACTGGGAGTATGACCTGGCCATGAAGAAGGTGAATGTTATCCTTGAGCTTACCTGTGTGGCTTTCCAGTTGAGATGGGAGTGTTGCCCTATGCAAGACTGGTAAGACCCAGCCTGGGAGGACATTTGCAAATCTGCTCTCTTGTGCTCAAGAAAGAAAAATTAAAATTGGAACAGGTGAGGAAGAGAGTTGATATGTTGATTAGGGGAAGGGAAAGGGTGTCCTAGGAGAGGAGACTGAAAGCTTAGCTTGCTTTGCCTAGCAAGTAGAAGCTGTGAGGCGATACCATCGTTCAGTAAAAATCCTTCAGGTTGGGAGTGAAGGGCAGGGGAAAAGCTAGTCAAGCCAAAGAACAATGTTGGCACATGAGCAAGTGGCACATACTGATTGGGAATAAATTTGAACTGGAAATTAGGAGTAAGGTGGGGGTGAGGTGCTGAAGGACTTCTTGTGCTCTGTGTGTGGTGCCAGGAATATAGAGCCCCATACCTGCAGCATGACATTTTGCAGGGCTATAACATGATGTCAGAAATCCTGTGCTGAAAACTGCATCTGGTTTGGACTAGTAGTGACCTTTAGAGAAACTGTTCTTTGCCATGTGAACAGAGCGGGGTTTCACTCTTGACCTCTTTTGAATTTCCTTCTTGACTGTGTTTGGTTTGTGGGAAGGAACTAGTATGGAAGGGATAAACAAATGGAAAGCTTCCAACTCTACTTCTTAAGCTTGGGACATGTAATAGCCCAGTTTGCTATCAGTTTGCTGGGCTAGTCTTCTGCAAACAAGAGGAATTTACCCCATGGCAATCTTTCTTCACTAGAACTCTGCAAAAGGAAGTGAGGTTTAATTAGCATTTTAAAGTGGACAGCCTTGAAGTTAATGATATTCAATAAAGAAAAATTGTTTTAACCTTATTTGCACTTTTCAATTTACTTATTAGAGGCCATCTGTTATATTTTAAGCAAGAGCACTGGGAGCTAAACTCTCAGATTGTCAAATGAGGTTTCAACTGGCTAAGCAGAAGGGAAAGAACAGGCTGCCTTAAATGAGCAATTAGACTGTTTTACTTCAATTTCTCACTTTTGTGTCAAAAAGCAAATGGTCACCATATCAAGCAACAGTTGAGTTGCGACAATGACATCTGTTTTTACAGGTGCTGATGAGTCCTGGGGAATGTCACTTGTCCTTAGATCTCAGATATGGTCCAACATGGATGAAATTCAAAAAGCCAAAAGTGAGATGGAACTGGTGAGGAGCATGAAGGGCAAGAATAAGGATTTCTATAAGTGAATCACCAGAAAAAGAAAAACAGGGGAACATATTGATTTGCTGCTGAATGGGTTGGCCAGCCTAGTGACAAAGGGCATGGAAACAGCTGCGGTGCTCTTTGCCTTTGTCGTTACTGGTGAGGTCTGCTGTCAAGCCTCTTTATCTCTGTGTCTAGTGGCAGAATTTAGGGGAGATGATAGGTGCTACCTGTAGTAGGGGAGGATCAATTTAGGGACTACTGAAGCAAAATGGGCATACATGGGTGCGTGGGACCAGACGGGATGTGTTCGAGGGTGCTCAGGAAGGTGGTTGATGTCATTGCGAGACTGCTCTCTACCATCTCTGAAAGGTGGTGATGGTCGTGAAAGGTCCCCAATGACTGGGAAGAGGCTAATGTTAAGTTCATCCTCAAAGAGAGTAAGGAGGATCCAAGAAAACTGCAAACTGGTCAGCTTCACCTCTGTCTCCTGGAAGGTTACAGAGCAGATCTTCCTGGGGGCCATTTCCAAGCACATGTAGGACAAGAAGTCACTGCTGAATGCAGGGACCAGATCTCCATTGACTGTCATGGGAATCTGACTTCTGAGCTTAGCTGTCTTAAGCTTGAGCAGATTCCCACCATACCTCTGAGAAGCTGGGTGTTTTTCCTGTGTCCCTGGGCAAAGCGAGAGCCTTTGGCAGGACAAGAGCCAAACCTTGGTCTCCCAGGTCTCATGAGAATAATTTAAATGCTGGGCCACCCATAATTCCTTCTGGAGGATTGGGAAAGGAAAGCAAAATGTCTTCTCCAAATCTACTTAAAAATCTATGGGAGCCAGTACAGCTGGTGCTGTGGGTCTGGATTTGGGACTGTACATTCATGTGTGTATGATAGCAGTCCCTCTGGATTTAATAATAGATGTACTGCTGTTCACCTGAGCAGAGGCTCTGAAGCCTGGTCTCTGGGGGATTTGGCTGTGGTGGCTGTAAGGTTACCACGCCCAGAGCGGGGTGGAATAATCCCTTTAATCCCTTTTGCAAACAAATGCAAAATGTGATCAATGCCATGGGCTGATATCCTGTTCCCCAGGAGCAGCAACTTAAATTGCCACAGCCTGAATCCCCTTGACCTGGAAATTTGAAGACTGATCCCACAACTGTTTGAAAATTTAGATCTTAGCTTCAGTCCCATGGGTCATCCCTCTGAAGTTAGGCTGAAGTTGACTTCTCTGTGTGGGGTCTTGTGGGTATCCCAGATTTGCTAGGGGCTGAACCCACTAGCTCCTGTTGATGCCAGGACGCTCTGCAGCCAGCTGCTTTTCTGTCCTGCATGGTGAGTTACAGTGACAGAAGGAAGGAGAAATGATCCAAACAAAAGAAACAGGGCAGAAACGTAAACTAGATCATGTTGATTCACAACAGCACTTGATCATTAGTAAGAAAACCGCCACTAAACCAAATGAACTACGAAGTATCTGCAGCAGTGAAATCCAGCTGCCAACAATGTTATTGTAAAAAATAGCCATGGGTACTGTTAGTTTGCTGTACACGTTAAAACTGAATGTGTGTGCAGTAAAATAACTTTTATAAAACCTTGCTTTTGTGTTATTCCAATCTTAAAATACTATTTTGTGTTCAGATCTATAGCGAAAAAAAAACCCACAACTTGAGGTGACTTTTGTTTTAAGACTGTTTTAAATTTATAACTGAGCTGGCTAAAATGCTTTTCATCAAAGTACAAAAGTTTCATGCTGTAATTAATGGCAAGTGATATCTAACGCAATAAAACACCATCATTTGAGTGTTCTTACAAGACTATTTATGACTGGATATTGAAACTGATAATGATTCTGCCATTTGTCCTCATAATTTATTATTCCAAGGAGAGGCAAGTGGTGTTAAGGGTTCACGATCCGTTTTATGGAAAGAGTGCTGAATTCAGCTTTTTATGGGTGTAAATGACAATGTTTGGCGCTCTGTGGAAAATGTGCATGTGACAAGGAGTGCAGACCCTACTGAGAGGTCGAGATGGGGGGTGTCAGTACTCTTTCTTAGAGAGCAGAAGCCCCTGGCTGTGTGAACCAGTTGCAGGCAGCCATACTGGGACCAGTGCAATGACTCAGTCATCGTCTCAGCAGGATCCCTTGGAAGAGTAGGGCAGGATTTTTCTGGAAACCTTCTACCCAGTTTCTGAGCTAGATGATCTCATGAAGTATCGCTTTGGGCAGCCAAAGCTGAATTTACTATAAGCAACCTAATCCAAAGTCCGTGGAAGATAATGGAAAGAATTACTGGCTCTGGCAAGTCTTGTGTCAGGCCAAAACAAAAGCTCGACTCTGGAGGAGACGTCCCTTGGTCTCGCAAAGCACCAGCCAGACTGTGTCCCTCTGAGCAGAGCCCTTTCGTATTGCACCGGGTCGAGGCTGATTTACTCAACACTCAGGCTCTGATCTGCACCTTATTCAGGCTCATGGAAACCTGCAGGAATTTCTTTAAAGTCAGTGTTGATGCACCTAATGGAAAATCTGAGTGAAGTCAGACCTTAAGGTTTTTTTGGACTGAGATCTGAAAAACAGAGGTGATACTTCAGTCTGCTGGACCCTCAGACTCGAGACTACAGCTTTCTGGTTTTCCCCAGCCTTCTGTTCATTTGCTGTGGAATAAGGTATTGTAGGTAAAGATTTGCATTTCCATCAATAGCTCTAGCAGCAGTCTAATGAGTTTCTTGCTGTTTTGCAAATAGCTTGGACTGAATCTGATGCCACAGAAGCAGAGAGCAGGATGTGACCCGTTTTCTTTAGTTTTCGAGAGCTACGGTCCGCCTCCTCTCGTTTATTCTAATCAGCATGTCAAAAGGGAAGTCGCTGCTTTATTGGAGGTTATCCATGTCAAGGGAAGTTATGTTTCCATCACTACCTGGGGGCCCATCAGCAGATGAAGATGGAGAGCAGTGACTCAGAATGACTTTGAAGCAACACCCAGCAGCAACTGAAGACAAGAACATAACCTTAGCTGACGTTTAAAATAACCCGATACACAAATAAAACCATTCTGCTAAATTATGCATCTTTTTACTCTTGGCTGTTCTTAAAGGAAAGGGACTGGGTGACCGTTTTCTATGTGTGCTTCTTCCTTTTCCTGTGCTGGGAGCTGAGTGACAGATGCACACTGATGGAGCATAGTGCATTGATTTTTGTGGCTGCAGTACTTTATGCTGAAAAGAAATACAGCTTTTAAAATGATGGAGAGCCCCTATTCAGAGAAAAAAAAGTGAGGCGTATGGGTGGGTTTTGCTGAATGCGCCTTAGTTATCTGCTTTGAGTTAAGCACGTGCCTAAATGCTTTGTTGACCAGCATTGATGGGAGTACTTTTAACAGTAAGTCTGGGTTCAACTAAGTAATGGCTAAAAAACAAGCAATAAAAATAAGGTAATAGGGATATTGAGAAAAATCTATCTCTGTTTCACTCATCTTTGGAATGGAAACCAAGAAATGTGTTAACTGTAAAGCTTTTCCCCTAATGGCACAAACACAGATATGTGCCATTGCTCGCACAATCTTCTCTTTTTGCAGCAGAGAAGTAGGGGCAGTGAGTTGATGGTTGGTTTCAGCTCTTCAGTTTTACAATGGCTCAGGCTGCTTCTCGTGTTGTCACTGATTTCACTCTGCTCTCACCAACACAGCTCCTGTCCAAACCTTCCTGAGGTCCTGTGGCTGAGCCCTTGCCAGATGCAATTTCACTGACCACGAGGGAGATGTGTCGATTGACCTTGGGCAATGACCTGCCCTCTGGCTTTCATTTAATGGTTCTTATTAAAAACTTTTAGGGAGGGTGGGGAGATGAAAGATGTCTCATTTGCTTTGGGTATTCTTGTATTAGTTTTCCTACTGCAATAGCACTTAAGAGGTGTAGATGTGGACAAGCATGATGCTGCACTGTTGTACAAAAGTAGATCAAGTATCATGCTTGGGCCCCGGTTTCTCTTCCTTCTGTGTCTTCTGTAAGTGCGTAACTAGAAGATGTAACTCAATTTTATACACCCAGAATCATCTGTTTGCTACTTTTCCCTAGGTACCTGCTATGGTGGGCAGGATACAGAGCAGCATCAGCCTGGTTTGCAGCGGGGAGGGCAGTACTTACCCCCATTGCATTTTTTCCAAAACCTGTTTTTAAAGTGGTGGCCTAGGAAGCACTACTTCTGTAATATTTTAAGGTAAGGCTGTATCTTTCCGTGGTCTTCCAAAAAGATTCAAGCATTGCACATGTCAAGGAAGCCATGGCTTGGAAGTGGAAAGGCCAGTGTAAGTGAGTTGCTTTTAATGTTTATCCTCCTGCCCTGCTCCAAAAAATATTGCTGCTTCTGATGGGGGCTGGTGATCTGGTCATAACTCTAATGTCTTGAACATGGCTTGAGTCACCTCTCTGATGACTTTAGCTTGCCAAATTCAGTGTGTTCATTTTTGGTGAGTCTATGCTTTGAAAATAAAAGTTGATTTTCAGAAGGGATGTTACATCTTTAAGGGAGAAAAATCACACTTTTTAGAATATGTACATCAATTTAGAGCAACGTGTCTCATGAACGGTCTCAGCTTAGTCTTCTGTGAACATGTGTCCACATCACAAAGTGACCATGCAATTTAGCATGACAGGCAAGAGTGATTTTAAAGGTCATTAAGGGGATATGCTGGCTGATCTGCCTGCAAAAGCTTGCGTAGATCCTGGCTCAGCCTGCATTTTTGTGTTTCCCCCTCTCTTACGCTAACTAGCAATAAAAATTTAAGCTGTGTAGCAAAAGTCCTTTTGTTTCAGGGCCCAGGCAAACATCCCAGGTTTTGTGTTTATTTATAGGTGAACTTGCTTGCAAGACGGGTTTTGTAAAATTGGATCCAGCTTTACCCAGAGCTGAGCCAGATCCATAGCTTGCATTACTGGCAGCTGTTTTTCATGGGAAATATCTGGCTGGTGCAGGGGAGCACAGAACGTGGAGGTGGGCAGTGGGGGATGTAAGAGGTGATGCAGGAGACACGTGGCCCTGGGTTGCCTCCTACCTGAGCAGGGTCCTTTGGCATTGGACCAACAGGACAAGGAAGAGCATGAGCCATGAGGATAGAGGACTGTTTTGAGGTGACGAGCTTGCCCTAAACCAAAACCAAAACTCTAGGCAGATCATAGAAACCTCTGACATGTAAAAATGCCAGCAATGATGTGGCAAGAAGGGGTGACCTTCAGTGGCACGAAGGTTGGTTAGATGCCAGCTCTCCGGGGTCGACAGGGACACTCACATTAATGTGTTTGCTGTACCAGTCACAATATCTATCATGGCCTTTTGGGATTTGGCCCTGTCCTGTTTCTGGTGGCTGGCAGAGTCGGCAGTCACTGCTGGGACAGCCATCCCACCTACATCATCCCAGGTGCTGAAGGTCAGGCCACCAATTGCTGTCTCATGGCCGCATGGTCTGACCGCAAACCCCTTTTGTTTGCAAAGCCCTGGGAGAGGAGGAGGTTTGGTTCAGCAGTGTTTGTGGAAGTGGTCTCAGTCCCTGGGAGAGGCCGGTGCTCTCTGGTTTGGGGGTATTTTATTTCCTCCTGCCTGTGCTCTGTGTCAGCTTCTCGGGTTCAATGATAATGTGAACTGTCATCCTGAGAAATATACAGGCACCTGTTTACCATTCGTGGAGCAGCGCTGCTCTGATGACACAGCATACATTACCCAAAAGTTCACTGGAGGACGGTGAAGGTGATTAGGATGGGAAGAAAGTTGTTTTTCTTCCAATGGCTTGAGAGCCAAGTCGTAAAAGGTGAAATGTTCTCAGACAGCTGTAGCTGTGCCTGCACCACCAGGGATGGGCTGGACTGGGAGACCCTGGCTGGTCCTTGGGGATTTTTTTGTGTAATTCAGACTCTCTTAATACAAGTGTCCCACCCCAGATGTCACACAGTCACCTGAAACTGCTCCCTCCCACCTTAATGCTGTCAAACAGTGACACATCTCATTTCCCAGCACGTGTCCTGGGACGTGTCTGCCTTTATGCTCAACCCCGCACACGCGGTGCTGCGTGGGACGGTGGCCCTGGCGTCCTGGCATTGGCAATTCTCCAGTCTCAGCCACGCCAGGTTCCCAAAGCTTTGAAAAAATCTCTTTTAAAGCCTCACCGGGCTGCGCATCTCCCGCAGACCAGGCTTGCACGCGCTGAATGTCCTGGGAGCAAATGACCCAACAGGCTCACCGTGACGTGTTGCTGCTTGCGCTAACGAGTTTCGTGTCTTGCTACAGTGGATGGCAATTAAAGGGGGCTGATGAGACCGAGCCTGTGGGCACAGACGGCCTGTGTGGTTGTGAGGAAAGATGCTGCTGAGGTACGGGGAAGGGTGCGGGAGGGACGAGCTTTTCTCGGAGCATCACACTAGAGGGTGCCAGATTGCTTTCCTCTGCGCCGCTGCCTTCCCTCGCACGCGTTTGGACAAGATTTGGCTTTGTACATCTTGATGGCTCCTTCCACCCCTTTAAAATGCTCCTTGTATGCACACAGCCTTGCTGCTAACTGGGCGGCAGAGCGCTGACCACCCCGAAATCCGTGCCATGGATATGCGGTGTCCTCCTCTGCGCAGGCTGGCTTGGTCCCAAAGTCAGAGCTGCTGCCTAAAATTCACCGCTGGCCAAATAGCAAATCGGGTCGATTGTGGGATGTGCCTTGACCTGGTGGCAGGAAGCATCCCTGGTCTTGGGTAGGGAGCCCAGAGGCTGGGATGAGGGCAGCTGCCCTCAGCCCCCGCAGGAGGAAAGTTGGGGGTTACCCCCCCTCTGCTGTGGTGGGTTCATGTGCCTCCCTGTGTACTCCCTCCAGTCAGCACATCCCACAACTCTGATGGGATGCTGCTCTCATTGCTGGCTCTTTGTAGTCCTTTTCCCTGCCCTCCGGACCACAAACCAGCACCTCTTGTGCCTGTGGTCTGGAGATGTCCTTCCTGAGGGCAGGAGGTTGAACTCACCTGTCTGGATCTCCTTCTTGCTTCTTTCAGAGAGTTGCATTTCAGGTCGTGGTCTGTCTGAATTCTGCTCCTCTCCTCTCGAGCACTGCTCAAGACCTTCCGGGCTTGGTCCCACCATGCATTTCACAAGCACGTTCTTGACTCTTCATCAAAGGTATGAATCAAGGTGTTGGCCATACCCAGACCTGAGGCAAGCCTCTGGAGTTTGGGAGTGAGCCATCTCTAACCACTTTACATGCTGTCTTTCAACCACTTGTGCCCTTTCCTCCTTAGCTTTTTCTACAACCTGGGGCTGTCAGCAGGGCTTTCTGGGCCCAAAGCATTTACAGTATGAATTCACCAAGGTCCATGGATCTGCCCATGGCCACTATAGTGCAGTCCCAGCCCTGCAAGGATATTCCTACCCTGGTGGGGGTCTAGGCCGACCTTTCTGAAGTAACTATAATGCATTAGAAGAACTTTTCCTTCCACACTGGTTGATGGATGTGTCCAGTGTACCAGACTCTCATCCACATTAACTGGAAGCCCCTTGGAAGTACCCTCCTCCCCAGAAAGGTGGGGCTGGCACCGCTGATCCCTGTAGGTTTGAAATTGTCTCCTAATGTGAGACATGAAGAGTCTGTAAGAGAAGGGGGCGTATACGAGACAGATGGGAGAAAATAATTATAAACTACAAATCGCCCAAACTGTAATCCCGCCCATGCACAAACACACTCTCCCTCACATACTAAGCAGAGTTTTTACCCCCAAAATGCCTATAGATACTCCCACTCCATAAAATATGTAGTAATAGTAGAGATTAGATATTGCAGGGGTGGGTAGCAAACTATTGGGTAGGTAAAGCTGCCTAATGGTAAATTAGAAACAACCTGATTCCTGAATACCAGCAGGGTAAATGTTTCTTCAGTGAGGGAATGTCTCCAGCTCCACCCCTGGCCATCGTGCACAGGTCCAGGAATGGTTTTCTGTCTTCCTCTTGTTGCTGTCACCCTTGGAGCCAGACCTCAGTCTGTGTGTTACTTCTTTCTCATCCCATGGGGGTAAATTAGAGCAGAAGTGATGTGAGGCGTAATCAAACCCGTCAATTAGAATTATGTTCAGTTATACATAATAAGCCAAATTAGAACCCAGTGTAGATCTGCTGGGACTCAATGAATTTGCACTGTGGCTGGATTTGGCCCAGTGTTTTCATACCGTTTGCATGTGTCTGTAAATGACTAATGTGTGACAACCTGGTGGCATCACAGGACAGCCCAGGAAGAGATGTGTCCTCTAATCCATCCTGGCTACTTGCTCCTTCATCCAGCCTTTTGCATTCATATTTGCCCACATTTATTTTAGAGTCTGGATATTATCAGGAACAGCTGGCTCTTCTAAATACCGTCCCCTTTGATTTTCCTAGAGGTGTTAGTAGTGCTCTGTTTTATCACCCTCTGAGCTTTAGAGGAGTGAGAAAGAAGTAGGACTTTCCCCCAGTTGCACAAAAAAGCCTGCCACATATTCATTGCTCCTTACTACAAGCCAAGCTCAGAGGAGTTTGGGAACCAGCTGTGGGTCCTACTCCTTGTTGCTGTAAAGTATTGTGGCAACTCATCCTTTCTGGAGGTGAATCTTTCAGACCAGTGCTCAGCATGAGCAGCGTCTTTCTTCTCAGGTTGTCCTGGTGGTGTTAGTCAAGGTGTTTGATGAGTAACTTGGGGTTTGGTTAGCAGAGGGAGGATGTACCCCCTCATGACTTGTCCTGTGCCTGGTTCTCTCCGTCAGGCTCAGCTTGGGTCCTGACTCGTCTCCCTTGTCTCTGCACAGGTCAGGGTGGCAGTGTCCCACCCGAGCGAGGGCAAAGCACCTGGGAAGAGATTTGGGGCCAGTGGCTGCTGGAGGGCCCACAGAAATTTTCTTTCATTTTCCACAAAATTGCCTGGGTCTGGCTACTGGGTACCACAGCCATGCTTTGCTTTCTGATTTAGCATTATTTCCTTGATTTTTCTTATGATTGTATCAGGAGATTAAAATTCAAGGTGTTCTCCTCCTCCTTCCTGAACTGAGATCTCACTGTTTGAAAAAACACAGTGCTGCTTCTCTTTTGTATCCTTGTCCTTCTCTCTAGTCCTACAAAAGTTTGCAAGTTTTAAATGTTCACGCTTAAAATGCAAAGGAGGGCGAAAGAGGAGTGTGCCCTCATTTTGGGCACCGTTGCATGCCAACCTTTCCGTTGTTAATGAGCAGCGATGTTTTCTTAGGTTATGGTGGTAGAACAAGTAGATATGTCCAGTGCTCCATGCCTGGCTCTGCAGAGTAGAAACTGTTGTGCGGCCAAGGCTTTGAAATAAGTTATTCTTATTGTGGTTCTTGTTTATAACACCAGATTCATTGTTTGCAATTTTGTTCAGTGGCATCCAATCAATAGCAGACAATAAAATATTATTTCGAGTGGTGTAGACGTTCCACGAGAATGTGATTGATTGCTTTAATTTCTGCCTTCCTCAGTGTTTTTACTAAGCCCTGTCTTGATTTCTTTCATTCTGCCTAGTTCTCTTCAGCATCAGTTGTTAAATAAAGTGGCATATTTATTATATCAGCTTTATTTGACAGATTGCACGGCGACATTTTAGATTAATTTTTTCATTTATAGATGTATGTATATGTGCGTGTGAAATTATACACATATATATATATATACACGCTGTATAAAATCAGTGTGTCTATGAACATACTTAAGGCTAAAATTTCCAAGCACGACTAGAGATTTTAGGTGCTGTTTATAGGTGCCTAGCTTGACACCCCTTTAACTAGCCCAGACTCAATCACCAGCAAGTATATGATCGTGCAATTTAAATGACCAGGTTAGTGTGTGTTATACAAAGTTCTCACCGGTCAGATGAAGTTTATCATCTCTTCAGATGGCTGCAGTAACAGACCACATGAGCGCTCCTGGTTTTCCACGTCTGACAGGTTAGCTTAACAGACCACCACTGAGAATACTTATATTAAAACGAGCCCTAGAAGGTGGCTTTAACGTGTGTTTTACAAAGATATTTCAGAAATGTCTGGAAAAGTTCTTTTTTTTTGTAAAACCCCCAGGGAATTTGTTGAAACTAATTCTGGTAACCTTCAATCCCTCATGGAGCACCTTTATTCCCATAAGTCTGGTGTGTGCAGGGCATGGAGGTTAAAATCAAGCTCTTTGGGTGGTGTATATTGACTTAATCCATTTATTCCATGTAAGGATACGGGCCATGAGATTTAGTGTGCCTCCTAAATTACAGCCTAAACGAGCTCTTTCTCCCCATAAATATTGCATGACTTTAAGTTAGGTGCCACAGGACCTTACCAGTCAGTCCCAGAAATCCAATGTCGTGGAGAACATGGCAACTGCTTCCAGCTTTAGTTGGTCAAGATATTGGGCTGTAAATCCTAGTCTTGGTGGAGGACTGAGCATTGCTTCATAACGTGCCCAGTGTGCTTTGGGTAAGGAGTTTCATAGCTGGAGAACAGCTGGGCGCTGTTAAACATCCATTCTTGATCCCCAGACGACTCCCTTTTTTTTGTGTTAATCTGAGTTTTTCATTTAAAATGGCAATTGTCTGAATTTGCTTAGCAATTTAGGATGTGCTCATAGCAGGGAAGCTTTAAAGACTACATGGATTCTGAACCGCATATTGAAAATAGAGTACATTCCTGTTTATTTTCTAATCCTATAGAAATGTTGTTGGGAGTAGGGTTTAAGCCCAGCCATCTCCCTTTTCATGAACATAGCTTGTTGTCTCTGAGCTTAAAAAAACCCCACAACCACCAAACAACCAACAAATAAATCCTATTACTCCAGAATATGATTAGTGTTCTGGTTTGAGTTATAAATCCCCTTCATTTAAAATGCACTGTTGCTACAAGTTAGGATTTGAAAGTACAATCATGCAAATGCCATTTGCAATGTTTTCACTCTAGTAACCTTGGCAATACTGCAAACACCTCTCCTGCTTGATACACACAGTTTGGGAATCTCAATTGTAAAGCAGAGAGGGGGAAGCTGCCAGTTTGTGCCACTCCTGGTGGGGGGAAGAGGTCATTTCTGGGGTAAAATTTGGCCGGCGCAGGAGCCATGCCTTTTTAGTCCACCCCATTCTCGATACTAGTGCTTTGTTTTATGTTGTTTTACACTGGTTATATCCAGCTTTACAATATTTAAGCCCCTTGTATAAATCAAAATCACGGAGCATAAATATTTATCAGCAAAAGAAATACACTGCACAGGAGACAAGCTTGGGAACGGAATAAGCCAAGTATTGCTTATAAAGGCAAAACCAGTGGGTTACATTTTCATCCCGTCCAGAGTTAACATGTAAAGCAGTCACAGACCCACGCACCTTAATTCCCTCTCTGTTTGATATTAAACATCCCAGACCAGCGTGGATATTCACGCTGTAGCCACCTGTTCCTCGGAGCTGGTGGAGGGGAGCAATGGGGCTTCCCTTGGGCACATCTCCCTCCTGAACAATAGAACCCCCTGCTCCTGCAGGCACACAGCCCTGAAAATGAGTCCTCATCCAGTGCTGCTTGACCTGCCCATAATGGCCAGTTGGCCAGTGGTTGCTTTTTGGTGGACCTGGAGCGGTAGGTCGGACCTGACCGCTGTTGTACTGCTGCCTGCCTGGTGGAGCACGGAGGATGCTTTGCAAGAGGCGTCTCCTCGTGAATGTGGGAAAGCCAGAATTTCTGGTTGTGGGTGAAAAAAAAAGCCCCTATAAGACGTAGCAAGAAGCTTGCCTTTGTCAGCCGTTACCCTCTGATTGACAAGCCGGTCTGACATTTTCCCACCCAGAGGGCTCCTTACCGATGTTGATTTTCTGACAGCAGCCGCTCTTGGAAATTTCTGCACCCACCTTCCTCAGGCCATGGCTTGCTGCTCCTGGATGCCAGCCCTGCTTGTCTTTGAGCCTGGGACACCGAAACCTGTTGTATTCTGGAGGGTGGGTGAGATGCAGTGCATCAGATCCTGTCGCTTTCCCAATGGGTCCCCAAATGTTGGAGGCCACCTGCAGCTCTTCCTCAGCTGCCGGAGGTGCCTGCAAGACCTCTGTGGGGACCAGCCCTGTGAGATATTGCTTTTGAGATCTCCCGAAGCCTTCCTGCAAGATGTTCTAGCAGCTCTGATCATAAAAAGCAAGCAGGAAAAAAAAAAAAAAGGTGAAATGGTATGAAGAGAGTTTTAAGGAA
The DNA here is from genome assembly GCF_947461875.1 of Haliaeetus albicilla. Taxonomy (NCBI): domain Eukaryota; kingdom Metazoa; phylum Chordata; class Aves; order Accipitriformes; family Accipitridae; genus Haliaeetus; species Haliaeetus albicilla. The sequence continues at coordinate 73,812,195 of NC_091484.1, forward strand.
AAAAAACGTGTTATGTGCATGGAAAAAGTATTGCTTATGGCTGACTAAAAGTATCAAATCTAACCTGAGAGATGCTTATGGCTGCTTGAACCTCAGCTGATTTCCACAGTTGAATTTATTAGCAAGAGCGTACGAGTGAAAACTTACTCTTCTCTAATCCAGTTCACATGGTGATCTCATCAGGTCTAGAAAACTCATCCAATACTGTAGAAGAATCTAAGTGGTGTAAGTTGAATGTACCTGCAGAAATGGAGGAGAACTACAATTAGCAATAGCTTGCCTAATTTCAGGCGGTGGCCACGGGGCCGGTTGCTCTGGTCCCCATGTGCTCCCCACCTCCACATGAGCAGGATGGGGGGGAACCCCCGGGCTGAGCCTGTTGGGGTTCGTCTGTGGATGGAGAGCAGCTTGAGGGCAGAAACCAGGACCCGGGGAGTATTTCTGATGTGCAAGAGCAAAGGGCTCTTGTAATTCCCGTAAAAGGGGAACGCCATCGCGTGCCCTGCCTTTCTACAGCACACGCTTGGTTCGGAATGATTTTATTTTGAAACAAAACACCTTTCCTGCGCCTTTTCAGCATGGCTGGCTAGCATGAGCATGAAAGCACGGAGTGACTGGGCAGGGGGGCTGTATGGGGGCCCTCCCCGCCTCGGCAAGGGCTCTTTGTCTGACTGTATTGTTTTGCATCGCCTTTTCAGGCAGGCATTTTGCAGCCTTTAGCATTGTTCGGGTTGTATAGCAGAGTCAAATGTTAATTGGTTTGTTGTAGTAAAATGTTTTATGGGACAATTTCGCTTTAGTTGTACCCTCCCCCTCTGCCCCCTCCTTGTTTTTCTTCAGAAAGGGAAAGGACCTGCATGGTGCTGTCTGTCAGGGTGTGAGAGGTCTTCTGACCACGCTCGCTGTCCTTTCCCGCTCAAGCAGGGAGTGCACTTGGGTAATAAAGTCATGTACATGTGGGAGAGGTGTTTCTTCCATCTTTGGTCTGCAGATGATCCTGTCTGTATTTGTTGGCTTTAAGCGGGATTCATCCCACCCCACACAGATACCCAACTCTGATGCCCACCCGCAGGGACAAAGGGTTGTGCTCAGGAAGCTTGTTGTCCCCAGAGGTGGTCACGTTTTCCACTCATCTCCTTCAGACCACCTGTCCTATGACAGCCTTCCAGTCCTCCCATCGTTACCTGTGGCACACTAGGCTCAAAGTGTTGGACATGTTCCCCTGTGTTGGCAGCAGTCTTTTCAGGTTGGAGGGGCAATTCAGGAAATAATGTGTGTTTCTAATGCAAAACCCTTATTTGCAAAACAATCATTTATCGTTTTGGAAAGTCGTGTTTGGAGCAAGGGAGGCATAAGGCCCTGAACCAAGCTTATCCTATGTCAGGCTGCTTAATCTCTCTTCTCCAGCAGCTTCCCCAGGATTACAGTCCTCCTGGTAAGATCTCAGCTGTGCTTGGAGGCTGGTTCTGGGATGCTGAGATGCTTCAGGGTCTGTGGCCACGTTGTCTGTGGCAAGCTAGCTTCTGGTTATAAAACCACCTGGAAGCTAACAGAAGTGCTTTATGAACACCTCAAAATCCTCCCTTAAAACTTGTCAGATCAGTATTACTCAAGATGAAAGGCTTTGGAGTAGGATGTCTGGAAGCAGACATCTTCCAAATGCTATGGCCGTAGGGGTGAAGCATGCAGCCAAGCGGGGAGCCAGGAGGGAGAAGAGGCAGAGAAAAGAGAATGAACAGTTTCACTCTTCAGAAATTTTCATGCTCTGCCTGTAATCAGACCTGCTCTTATCCAAGTGAGCAAACAGTTGGGGAAAGCAAACATCTGCATCACAAGGAAGAAACTATCATGTCCATGACCACCATGGACAAGTGTGTTCAAACAAGACTGTCTTAAGCCAGAGGTAAAGATGGTGCTGGCACCTCAGCGACCTCACCATCTGAAAACCCCACCACAGGTGCAAAAATACAGACCTGCAAACAAAGATATCATTTGGACGCTCTCCTGTTTAGGGAAATTCCATAAAATTCAATGGCAGTAGGAGCAAAAGCGTTCTCTAAGCATCAGATACAATTATATGAATTTTTTTCCACATCCTGTAGAATTTAACACAGATCAAGATCACTTCTCTGAGTGTCTTTAACAATTTGTTTTCTATTCCGTTCTGTTGGCAGGATCTGAAACAGAAAACATACAGATGCTATTACAATGTGTAAAGCATCCTCCTAAGGATTTTTGCCCCTGAGATCCATAAAAGCACCATGTTCCCCGTCAGTTAAGGCTATCCTTTTGTCAGCATTTCCATTCTCCCCTAATCCCTCCCATTGTCACAGGTCTTCAGTCAGCTACAAAGAAAAACCCTCCACTTGGAGGTCTAGGATCCAAAATTCACCCTCTAAACAAAATTACCCGGACACGATTTAGTGTTTTGGAGGGCCATTGCAGTGTTGAAACTAGAACGTGCAAATGCATCTTGTCTTGTGCTTGTATTGTAGAGGAATCCCAAATCATGAACTTCTGCAAGAAAAAGGGCTGGAGGGAAAATTTCCATGCATGCTGGCAAGGCAACAGACATGCTAATTAGCTGGGCTGGTTGCTACCCTGTGTCTCAAAGGACCTGGAGCTGTTCAGGGATTTCTTAATTCTTTCCCTCATTTCCCACTTGTTTAGTTGTTTTGCTTTCTTCTTTTGGTCTTCACCTGTTTGATCTTGTGGGAACAGCTATTAAAGACTCTGAGGAGGCCTGTCAGTGAGTAATTGCTAGCACCCAGTAATTAGTTGAACTAATCAGAGGTGGTTAATTGTGATGGGATAATAAATATAGTAGCCCACCGCTGTGGTTTGTAGAACAGAGGTGAAGTTGCTGAGGTGACTGCCAGCACTTATGAGCAGGTAATGAATGAGAGATACAGGGGCCTGGTAAGGATCATTTAAACTTGGCTGTGGGTCCGCATTCAAGAAATTAGGTGACTTTTGGTCTTGGTAGCCTAACGTCTAGGCACCTCCAACCCCTGCGCTGTGGTTAAGCTGCATAACTTCCAGGTTTCATTACCCCACCAAGACTTGTCATTCCTTATACCAACTTGGGAGTTTCAATCCAGAGAGTTGCAATGCACGTTGGATGGAGAAACTCTGTTACTGTCTTTTCTTACCCCTTGTCTTACAGAGGTGGCTCTGATGTGGAAGGGGAGCTTTGAAATCACTGCCCTGGATTTCGATGAGGATCTCTACAACCTGAGTCCTTCTCTGCTTGGAGAACTCTAAAATCTGAGTACTTGCATTACTATTTTTCTGCTCTCTGGCTTCCTCTGGTAAAGGGCATGTTTTGTAATCCTTATCTTGTGAGATAGTAGGCTTTGGCACACTGCACCACCTGAGACACCAATCTATTGGATCAAAGCTCCTACACCAGGCGGTGATTGAGGTTTCATAGCTAAGAAGTAAGTGCAGACACTACGCAGAGCCTGGCTAGGGTGGGCAGAACCCTTCAACAGAAAATGTAAAAGTGTTGTACTGTTTCCTTTCTCCTCCCTTAAATTTTAGACAGTACTCCTGTCATCCTGCTGTTCCATGTCTTTGTCTCTGAAGAAGCACATCCTGGTCTTCTCTTGCAGTGTTTCCCTAATTGTGTTCTCCTTGGTTATGTGCCTCAGCTAGAAGTGATCATTGTATTTTGCTCTCCTCTCATTGCTGACCAAAATTCTAGACCATGGCTTGGATGGGCCACTTGTGCCGGCTGTTATTGTCGGTGGCAAGAAGCTTAGTTTGCTTTTCCTTTTTGTAAACAATGACTGTGAATGAAGTTCTGGATCTAAAGCAATGACAGGGGAACCAAACCACCGCCCCCCCATCCCCCCGCCGCCCTCCCCGCAGATGGACCTCATTTGAATGGGGGGTCCTGTTGCTATCTTATGTAGAGCTTATATAGAAATTTCTGACAGATTGGTAGAAAGCAGTTCATGGAAGCTGAAACTTTATGTTGGAAGGGTAGAATTTCTGGCCAGAGAGAAATATCCTCATCTAAAGTACCTGAAGATGGGATGAGTTTGGTGGTCACCCCAGAAGGGAGAAACTGAAGCTCGTGTCACTACCACAGCTTGAAACTTGCTGTGCTGCGTCCTGCGTGTATGTCCCTGCTCACAGTTTACTGGCTATTGCAGATGGGTTGTGCTCCCCTTGGACCTTTTCCACTTCATATGGGTAGTTCAATAACCATTGGGCAGGGAGAAGGTAGGAAAGATTTCCTTCCTTTCATCCCTCCTTCCCTCTCCCCTTTGAATGTCTGCAAGACTGTAAGGTTGCTGCTTTGCAGAACCAGATTTAAAAATTCCCTGTAATGATCACCATTTCCTACCCAGACCTAGCCCTCCTAGGAGGTCTTGATCCTGCCGCAGGGGAGGTGAGGGATATGAGTACGTCTGTGTATCCCAATGCCTGTTTCCCTCAAAGGAACATTTCAGTTATTTTGATGTTCTGTTTTTTTTTTTTGTCACAGTATTCATTTTTCATTTTTAAAGACCATTGACACACTCCCTCCAAATATGAACTTGCCACTCCTCTCCTGTGATGTGTTGGAGACCCTTTGGGGCAGCTATGAGCACCACAGATTATCTTCAAAGAAATTGGGTTTTTCCTGTTTTACCTGCTGGCTTTCATCACTTGTTCTTCAACCTGGAAAAAAGAAAAACCCAAAACAACCCCATGCACAGAAACCGAGACAGACCGGATAGTACCAACAGGATACGACACTGTACCTTACACTACCAAGCCCACAAAGCCCAAATCCATTCCAATTTTAATTGTTTTTAAACACCTAGATGGCCTGTAAGACTTACAGAAAATCTAGTTTGCCTTGTCTACACATCTCTTGTTTGTCGTTTGCCTTCCTCTTGCTGCGTCCTCTTGTCTGTCTGTCCTTGGCAAGAGAGAAGCCGACACTTCTTGAGCATTACAGAAAAGCTGCTCACACTGTAGGCTTATAAATAATAATAGAAACCTGTAACTGTTCATACAGTAAACGCAAGTTAAGCACTGTCTGTATCTGGAAGAAGTATTCATATTTTATGAGAAAATCTGCACAGCCAGCTAGGCACACACAATACTGAGGTGTCCTGACCAGGTGAACAAATAGCAACCTTGGCCATAAATTGTGTTTCTTCACCAGGAGTAGGGACCTGTTTGTTCATCCAGAGTCACTCCTGCTTTCTTACATCAAGTATGGCACAGAGTTCAGAGGGATGTGCGTATGAGTGCGAGGTCATCTTACGTTCTTCTCACTCAATCTTAACACAGACATTTTTGCCACAACCATTAACACTAGAAACAATCAACAGATGTTAAAAACGTGTTGTATTAATGACCTATTTCATATTCAAGTTCAGTTCTAGTATTCCCTTCTCAGCTACTAATTTGCATAACGTTTTATTCATGCTTGTTAACCATCAGGAGACTCTCTAACTTAGCGAAAGTGGATATTCATCAATTTCCCTTTGATAATGAATTGATACGACACTGAAAACCATTGTAAGCTTTCCTGTACCTGCTGCAGTACCTGGAAAGAGTGTGTCGTGTAGCCCAGTCACTTCGTATCTGACAAGGATGCCTTGGGGGAATTCTGGTGTTTGATTTCAGTGGAATAAATGAGCCCTGAAGAGAGGCAGTAAAAAATATGAGACCTTGAGTGCATGCTAATGAACACAGGCCTGCCTAACTGTGAAGACTTCCAAAATTTCCCCCAAATGCTGCCTGAAATCCAGGAATCTCTTCCAGTTAGCAGCTGAAACCTTCAAAGCTGCAGGAGTGTTACCACGAGGGAAAGAGAGGCAGGGGAGGGACCAGCATGACCAACCATCAAAAACTGATCCTAAATCTGATTGATCGACCAGCTGGCATCCCTTCTGCCACCGACCTAGACCATGTCAAACTGCTTCAGGTCTTCAGATAAGAGCAGCCACCACCTATCATGTGAACAGAAAGCAAATGACATCCTAATGTGCAAGTGTGGAGAAGACCAGAACATTTTTGGTCACCGAAGGCTGTTGAGTAGCCTGAATTCTTTCTACCCCCCCCCCCCATTTTAATGCTGCTCGAAAACTTGATGCTTGGGACACACTGAGCTTGTTTTCAGAGCTCAAGGGAGTTGTCTTGATGTCAATGAAATTCATAACGATAATGGCACAGAGGAACCCAGCAAAAATAAGTTTAGTGTGGTACATTGTTAAGGGAAGGATACTCAAACATAAGATTAGTTTGGAATTACTTCTTTCTGCATAGTCCAACTGGGCACGGAGAGCTTCAAATTCTGGTGGGTTTTTTTTTGAAATATGCAAAATATGAAAAATGTGTGTATGGATGTGCATGCCTGTGTGTGTGTGTACTCTGGGGACCGAATTAGAAAGCTTTCCATTATTTGGTCCAAATGTATCAGTAATGGACAGAAACAGAGACCTTTTTGGAGGTGATTCATCTGATTCAACTTAGCCATTTCTTTTAGAATAGGATGCATTGTGCTCTCTGTTTCACGGCTGTTTTAATGCTGACTAGAAGGAGGACTGTGGTGAGTGGCTGAGCTCTAGAGGTCTTCGTTGCTGTCCATGTTTAACCAGATGACAGCCTGGGCCATGCCAAGCACATCAAGCCTTGTTTGCCTTCAACTGTCCAGCAAGAGAAATACCTCCTGGGTAAGGAACTCAGAAGCCACCAGTTACCTGGGTGAACCTGTAGCAGGTTTCGTCCCTGATCAGCGAGGGAGAACCCTACCCAGCCCAGCAGCTCTTTTTAGCAACTTTGCTAATGGGGGGTAAAAAAATAAAAAGGGGCTAGAAAAAAAAGTAAATGCCTGTCAGAACTAGGACAGGGTGGATTTGTCTCTGCACGGGGGAGCAAAGTATTGGGGAGGGCCTTTCTCACCCCTCTCTGCTCTGGATATGGAGGGACTCTGTGTCTCACAGCCCCAAATTGTGATTTGAAGTAATTCTAGGACAAAGCCAAGGCTCAGTTAATAATGTAAGACAGTTCTGGGAGTGGGAGTAGGGGATAGCCTGCTGTTCCTTGTATTGATCAGGAATTAATGTCTAACCTTTCAAAATGCAGTGGAGAAGCTCGGTGTGATTGTGAAACCCTACTTTGTGCTGTGATCAGTTACCTCTGGGGACCCGCGCAGCTCAGGCTGCTGATTACAGATGCATTTGGAAAACCCTGAATTTTCAATTTTTCACATGAATCTTATAAAGTGAAACGGACTCCTGCTGGAATTTATGAAAACTGGTTTACTCTCCACTGCACTCAATACATCTACTCCTTAGCTAAGTTGGGAGAGTGCTCTGACCAGAGAGGCACTGTAAGAATTATTCCACCCTCAGCAAGTTAATTGCTGCATCGTCAAGTAGCATAGTTATCCATCCTGTCCCTTCTGCTTTCTCTCTCCTTTTTCCCCCTCTTCCTCTCCAAAAGCTGATGTGTGATGTCTTTTATTTTTTTCTCCTCCTTGCCATCTGTTTCATGTTTGTAATTTGGGGAGGGTGGGTGTGTGGTAGTGGAGCTTGCGATGAAGTTTGCTGGTGGAGGCATTTCTTTCACTCTGTTAATTAGATTTGTGTTTTCGTTACTCCCAGTTCTAAGGGCCATGCAAATAAGACCAAATTATGCATTAACGATATGCCCCAGTGTTTAAAACATTCGTATTGTTGGGGGACACTGGCTCCATCCTGTATTCCTCCCTTTCATGGAATTCAATTATATTTAAACTATTAACAGGGAAAGTCTAAAAATTCTATTAAAATGTCAGTTTAATAAATCTTCCTAGGTTTAATCTTTCATTTCTGGACCGGGGGAAGGGGAGGATGAATTATGACAGTTTTAAGTTTTCCCAGAGCAGCCCCTGTGTGTTAAATTGTCTGTAACTCTCAAAGTGCTTCTGAACTTATCTCTATTTGTAAAACAATTTGTTGCAATAGGAGAGTGCCCAGGGTATTTACTGGAATCAGGAACTTCAGGTCCGGATCTGAAACACGCCACGGTTGGGGGAATTTGGACCTAGTCCTTTGGTTCAAACCATTACAGAGAAGCGACGGAAACGACATGTTTTATGCCCAGTCTCCGCTCCCCTTTCCAGGCTCTCAAAGATGGGGTTATCTGGCTTTAGACCTGTGATTTGGACCCAGCACTATTTAAAACTGATTAGATTGCTGCTGCTTTTCATTTATTTCTCTCTTCCTCCATGCGCCGCTTCAGGAATATCAAGGGACCTGCTGTTTTTCTGGTTGGTACCCTGTTGTGCTGAGCACCATGTGAACATCTCCTGTAAGTGATGCTCTCTTCTCCCCCTCTCTGTGTGCGCTGTACTTCAACCCTTAGTAAATGCCAAAATCGTGTCTCCTCTGTTTGCTTCAGCTAACTCCTGATTTGAAGCTGTTCCAGTGTCTAATGTGCAGGGAGGTTTCTACTATCTCCTTTCAGCATTCCTGTGCTTGAAATCAGGACTCACATATGACCATATAAAGAGATTGCAATGTTTTAGCCCAAATAAAGAAAATCCAGCTCTTGCTCCTGCATCCTTATGACTAACACAGAGGATGCAGGTGAGGTGGTTGTTTTGAGACCTGGGACACGAACATCCAGGAGTGCCTTGTGACAAGGCTGCTCCTACTAGGTGAAGATACAAGAAATAAACATCCCTTTGTGTGGGGTTTTATGGGCACCATCTGGGAGGGCAAAGAAGATCCAGGTGGTGGTTTGACCCAACTGAATCTGCTTGCACCTGAAGTCCTCCTGGGCCTGTGTGGAGACAATGATAAGGATGATGTTGTGGGTGATGGTTTTATGGAGCAATTGGTAGTCTCGCTCTGCCCGTCCCATAAAAATGAGGAGCTTTGCCTGTCTTTAGATGGTGATGGTTGCAGAGAGCTATGAGTGGCAGGTCTGACCTTGCTTGAAGGGGCTCAGCTGGGGTTCCTCTGGAGCTGCCCACGAACGGCGATGGATCATGATTTGTGCTGGCTCTGTAGGCATTGCTTGTGTGTTGGGGGCAGATCCAGGACTGGGAGCAAATCCAACAAGTGTGGGCTCTTCAGAGGATGGACACTGAGAAGAAAAATCCAGCTGCCCCACCATGGCGTGGACTGATGCCAGAGTTGATGCACATGAGGATCTATATTGAGATGGAAGCGATTTTCACTAGTTTCTTGGCTTTGCTGGGGAATCCCTGTGTGCTCTGAGTGAACTGCCTGCACAGCAGGGAAATGTGGTTGGCATGGGCTCTGCCATAAGTAATGAAGTCTCTGATAGGAGATACTTCTGTGTGGGAAATGCTACTGTGGGTGTTGGTGACGTGGCACTGAATGAGAAATGAGTCCCCCCAACAGCCCTGCTGAGGAGTGACCGATGCAATGACCTAGGGACACCAGCATTTTGCAGGGTGCCTGGCATTGCTCCTCCAAAATGGAAATGGGCACAGCCTGGCACAGCCCACCAAAAAAGTCAAACTCCTCTTCTTGCCTCCCTCTTGCAACCACATTTTCAACTTCTCCCAAATGTTTAAGCTCAGTAGAGTTAAATTGTCCTATTCCAGCCCTGGAAATTGAGAAAGCCAGTGACCAGCAAGAAGGGTCAGAATGTTCTCAGTAGCTTCTGGGGAGAAAAAGGTGATAAATTGTACTTATCTAATGCCTTGGTCAGCTGGGCTGCGGTGAGTAGCTAATACCAGGCTGCAGGGAGAGCATGTGGGGTGCAGTGCTTTGTTTGGGTGAATAAACCATGCATGTTCATGGAATATTAATTAATAATAAATGAACATGCATGAATTATTCATGCTCATAAAAGCAAATTTGCCCTGAAGGCATAACACAAGATAGGTTTTAAGAAGTTTTTTTTAATTTTTTTTTTTTTTAACTAAGGGACGGATTTGTATAGGGCATAACTGATTGGAGGTAATTTGAATCCAAACGTAGTGTGACTGCCACAGCCGCAGTCGAGCCAGTGTATCTCAGCATACTGAATAGGCACTCCCGCTTCCACTAATGCTATTTTAGTCATTCATTTGTCTTCCAAGATGCATATAGGGACCCACTTTCTCTGAATCCCATTTGACTCTAGCGGGCCAAAAATGGTCCTCTGGGTTAACACCATCGCTGTTGCAACAGGGATGGATTTGTCCCTACACGTTCGTTCTGCTGACAGATTTGTTCCACCAGCGTGTAGCGCAGATGTCTCATACATGATGCAGGATGTCAGGTAAGATTTGAAGCAGTGAGCTGACGTAGGAAATACTGCCTCTGTATTTTAACTCTAGATTATGCTAAACAGGCCAGCAGAACCTTTTGTTGTGCCAGTGCCTGTTCTGGTCAAGAAAATAAATCCCTGTAAGAAGAATTTAAATAAAATAACGTCTTTGTGTCTTGGTGATGTGCCACCATGCCACCAGAGGCTGCAAATTGTCCATAACTTAGGAGGTATCTTGACTTAGCTTCAGACTTGACTTTACCAAGGCAAAAAAAATGAGTTGCTGCAAGAACTACATCTAGGAAAGGTGTCACTGCGGGACTGTCACATTGTTCACTGTGCTCTGTAAATGCTGACCTTGCGGGGACCAGGGGCCTAATGTGTTGTAGCCATGCAAAGAAATATGGGCAAGTATCTTGCCAAGTGCCCTGCTCTGTCGCTGTTCTGCGAAGTGAAATGTAAAAGTTTTCTCAGCATTTGAGGCCATTAAAGATTCTCAGGCTGCTGTTATCCACAGTTAGATGCTGAAACATGGCCCCCACCTATCCACAGCCCGGTACCAGTTTCTGTCAAGATACTCCCAGCCTCTCCTGAATAGAGGTGGGCAAACTGTGTAAGCTGGATATTACTGCACTTGGCCAGAAGCTGCCTATTGATGGTGGATAATTTGTAGCTCTCCCTGGGTGCTAAAACCTCTCCAAAATATCACCCTGTTCCTCCCAGGGGAGCTGCCTGGGCGGTGTACGTGTGCGACATCGTGGCTGAAGCTCCTATTCCCCCTTCCCAGACTCCTTGTACACTCCCAGCCTTCCCTTCTCCCGTTTTGCATATCTGGTTAAAAATTGCAGCTGGCTTCCAAGGTGGGCTGAGGAAATGTGTCCCTGCGCTGTGCCTGCTCCATAAAGACACCACAGTTTGGCCAAAATGTTGTCTCTGGGGGTGGAAATGTGGCTTGTAAGAATAGCCACGGTGTTGTCACCTACTGCTGCAGTGAGCAGCTGGGGAAAGGGCTGCCCACATCTCTGGAAAGTGGGTCAGGACCCATGAAAGTGGAGGACGGTTTGGACATTTGCCGAGTGCTGCTGGAGGGATCTTGTGGGCTGACAGAGCGGCGGATGCATGGCAAAGGATGTAGAGCGGCACGGGAGAAACATGGTGCTCATCAGCCTCCTAGCTGTCATTTCATGGGAAAACATCAGGGAACGATAGAAATAGAGGTGAGATCCCCAGGCACAACTCAGGTCTGCTATGAATCTGGTCTCAAACCATTAAAATGATCTTAAACTACTTTTTATTTCCTTTCCTATTTTTTTTTTCCCCAGAACCCTGCGTTGACTTCCTCAGCTAATAAAGAGTGGGGCCATAAACTCTGCTGCCTTTCCCCAGCAAGGCCATTCCCTTTGGTAAGCTGCTTCCTCCTGTCTTCATCTTCCCATTATTACATTTTTTAGTTTCTGCTTTTCCAGCAATCCTTCACTGCTGAGCTGCCGCAGTTTGATCCCTTCTTTTTCTGATTCCATAACAAACATGTTTTAAAGCCTTTGCTGTTGGTCTGCAGACAGTTTTTCCAGGAAGAGTGCTTCATGTATTACAACTTAAAACATGGGTGGATTTATTAGGATTTAATGTATTGGGAGTTAAGCCTTTGGTCTCCTCTTTCATATGGCTGTGGAGTCAGACAGATGAGAGCAATTTGAGTAATTTATATGTTAAGAAGTAATAATCTTTGCAACAATTTTATCCATCCAAATGCTTTTAACGTTGAACTTTGTTTTCTAGCAACACCTTGTGTTTTTTTTTTCAAACTTCTTCACCTTTCAGAGATAACCATCCCTGATGACTGCTTTGAACATTTCCCTCAGCTAAAGAGAAGCAATGTCTGATTGCCACCACGCCATCCAAATATCTCCACAATTAGCTGCAATAGTTTTTGGTGTTTGGGGGTAGGGCAGCAAAGGGAAAATGCTTTCTAGACCTTGAAAGCTGCTTTGTCCTTGCACAATGGTAATCCGAAGCCCTAGGTCTTGCTGTGTGTAGAAGTCAGTAGATTTACTAATTAACATTCTTCACTCAATTAAAAAGCCCTTGATCTGAGCCCGTCAATAGATTTTCAGTATCTATAGAAATCTTTGCCTTGTGTTGAAAGATTTAGCGATTTCTTTCTTTCCCCTCAGACTAAGGCTCAGTAGGGATGAGACACTGTTTGGCAAAATGGGCTTCGTCGCTCTGCTGGGCTGTGTTGAGACGCTAGGAGCCCAGTCGGGAGGCTGTCCTTGGCTGCAGCTGGGAAGTGGGCTTAATTGCAACAATTTACTGGGTTGGGTAATTATCGGATTAAGGGTCAGCGTTGTAGGGGCGGCGCTGACAGAAGATAGGGCCTTGTCAGAAGAAACTGGCAGGGCTGGTACAAAAGTGGCAAAGGCATTTGTGATACCTCTTTTTGAAAGGTCCCACAGCTTAGGGAACAAGGCAGCTACAGGCTGAGATTTATTTTACTCTATTTAGGCTATATCCAAGGAGGGTAAGAAGAGGAATATTTTTATTCCACCTTGTAACAGTGTAGAGACAGTCAGTGCTAGTTGTCTCTCTTTCACCTCTTGCTATAAATACGTGCTCGAGAGAAGGATCTTCTCAGCCTGCTTGGTTTGCATTTTAATTATTTTCTCTGTCTGGCACTTTTCATATGTTGACTTGTCTATTGTTGTTGTTATTTTGCAATGGCAAATTCAAGTTGAGCATCACTGTGAACTGGACGTCCCAGTTTATGTGGGAAAATGCATATTCAAGTTTTCTCCGTAAGAGAAGACCCTGAAGTGAAAAACTGGATGAAGACAGTTTTTCCTAAGACCATTAGCACAGTATGATGCACTGATGTCTTGAATTGACCCAAGTCCAGTGCTTTACGGTATTAGGGCCTATTTCAGTGACTTTCTTAAGAGGTTTAGCCACACATACCCTCCAGTTAAAATCTTTGTTCTCTTGCAAGATTCACTACCTTGCTGAAGTCATGAGCCTTAATAAATTCTCTGATCATGCTCCTTTTTTTAGAAACATTCACCATCGGTTGTCTCATTAGAGCACCTTCCCTCCTTCTTTTCAGCATGGAAACCCCTTGTTAGTCTTGTGTGTGCAGCGTGTCTAAGTTTTGGATGCGTTGGGTGGTGGCAATAGTAAGGTATGGGTGATTGGTAGGTGTCACGAAGAAGCCAGTTCCTAAAGCCTGTCCTGACTTGGCAGGGCCGTGACAGAGCTCTCTGGATAACCTGCCGTGCACTTGCAACTGCCCCAGCTTGGGGTGGGCAGGAGCGTGAGGTGAAGGGCCAGGCAGGGACAGGGAATGAGCCTCTAGGGCTTGAAGGGAAGGCAAAGCTCATGATCTGTCATCTCTCACACTGTAAGTGAAGGGGTAGGTGAGGTGTGAGTGGCACAAGTCTCTGCAACATGCTCCCTGTTCTGCTCTCCTCTTCAACAGCCGAGCTCTAAAGCCAGAGAAGTTGTCAGTCCTGGGAGGCTACATGGGCTTCACGTCCAAAAACGCAGTTCAGTTACAATTCCCTTTTGCTTGCCATGTGGTTGTCTGCTTTTCCTAAACCCTCAAGTCTCTCAGTCGGAGCGGATGGGACTCGTCTCATCAAATTGGCATCCGCAGTGTAGATGCTGACTTCAGCAGTAGTCACCCGGGGCTCCCGAAGGGTCTGCGGAGATCGAGCCAAGGCAGTCGAAGGAGTCCAGGGCATGATTCATCTCTTCTTAAACTAGACATCTAAAATAGGTCTGGAAAGTTGTACTCAGAAAGTGCTGATTTTTCTCAGCTGGCTGTGAAAGGAGCTGACGGTGATTAGCTCGACGTCCCTGTTGTGGATGTCTGCATCTAGTCGGATGAATCCTACCCAGATGGCTTTTGGCTGTGTTTGTATACAGAGCTCAGCACAGGGGGGCCATATCCTCAGTCGCTGTAGATGTTACCATAATATAAATAATACCACTAGCGTGACCGAGGACACGAGCTGTACATCCCTCGTTAGTCTAGCTCCACAAACATACATCTTGCCATCTACAGTGGTTCGATATGTATTTGTTAATATAATAAGAACGGGGGGCAGGCGTGGGTGGGTGAGCGAGTGTACAGTGTCCAGTACGAATAGGTTGAGATAGGCTGATATCATCAGACAGCATTTCTGCATCCTGATTGATTGAGGTGCTCTGTTTCCACATTAACTTGCAATAAAGTGCTCTCTGATGCCGATACGCATTCATCATGTGCAATTGTGGAGACTGTTTATAACTTAATTTACTCCAAGGTAATGATGATTATATCTAAATATTTATGGAGAGGTCAGTGCAAGTAAATTTCTCAGTAATTTTGTTTTGCTTTTCTTTTCTTTCTCTTTTCTTCAGCCAGCCAAATTATCTCAATGCTCCCTACAGACCTTCTGCTAATTCCTTTGTTTGCAGTGACAGTTAGTGGAGAAAGAAGGCTGATTAACTGCAGGCTGCCTCTGCACCGAGCCAGCCAACAGTCTAACCAGAGGTGCACGCCACGTCTCTGCCTTTTATTTTAATTCTGACCTGCAGGAATGTCATGGGCCAAAGCTGTCTATTAGAATATATCTAAATCGTGCGTGTGTTTGTGTGAGGTAGCAACACAAGCTTCCCACTAATGCTGTTAAAATTGATACTTTCTGCAGATGTGAAAGCGGGTGGCATCAGCGTAGCACTGGTCGTTTCTTCATCTGACCATGATTTGTTCAGCGCAGACTGTGGCTGATCATTTTTACGGTGGGCTCAGTCAGGAAATCAGGTTATTTCTGGCACCTTGGGGTGGTTGTTAATTTTAGGGTGTGGGCACATTTCCCCATTTCTTCTGTTTGCTCCTTCTCTGTGCTCTTTACCTCATGCAACACACTCCACTGGGGGGATCCCATCTCTTCTAACGGGATTTAGCCCCGTGGAGTTGTGGTCTGTAGACACTTCACAGCCTGTCTGCCAATATTTAGGACTGGCTGGAGCTGAAATTTTTCACCCAGGAATTTTCTGAGGCAGCCTGGAAAATGGACCATTTTGTTATCTCTGAGGGAACAGGAATTTCATGATGTTGATACGAAACAGCTGAGAGCATGTTTCACTTTGATATCTTATGAAAAACATCTGTGGAACCCTGCACTGCTTGGCTCTCCCTGTTCCATATGCAGAGCTCCAATACATCACCTTATCTCTTCCTTCTTCTCCTCCGCTAGCCATGTTTTTGTACTCGTGTGACCCTGAGTGCTGTGCTTTGTGCAGGACTTGTTGCCTTTTGCATGCGTTCGGCAAGCACTGAGAATGGAGCGTGTCCCTCAGGACTCAGGCAATGGGATGCCTGGTTCCTGGATGAGTGATGAAATTTAGGGGGAGACAGATGCTTATATCCTCCATTCCATGAAGGTGGCAGTGGGTCTGTCTCTTGCTGTCTTGCACATCAGCGTCAACAGAGGACAATCCATTTCTGCTCAAGAGGTGTGACTGCAAGACACGAACCAACCACCTGCCAATGGCAGGTTTTTTCAGCTTTGCGGGTTGGAAGTGGTTGTGAGATGTGACAGCTTTGGACCTAAATGGTGTGCAGAAAGACGCCTGGTGCCTGCTGTCTTCCCTTGAGTTTGGCCCCCACCAGTACTCTTGTTACTGCATTCTAGCATAGTGGTTCATGTTGCCTTTAGAACTTATCCTCACCCTACCTTAAATGCTGCTTTACTTCTATCGCTGACACTAACTCTTCATATACTTTCTGCTTTTCCCTTTCCCAGTTATATTTTCCCTGGAGGAGCAGTAGGAGCCCAGTAGCCACGTCTTCCTGTGCAAAGGCCACTGCCTCTTGTCCTCACCCTGTGCTATGCCATGGCAGAGGGATGCCAAAACTCTGTGACTGGTGATAAGTGATCACTCCATCTATCTACGTATCAGTGATTTGGTGGTGAGGATGTATTTTTAAATGTTCCTCAAAATATTTGAGTATCTAGCTGTGGCTCTCAGCTGCCTGGATCCAGCTGGAAAATGGACCGGTGCTGTCCTGCACTTCAGTCTTTATGGCATGGAGAAAGGCAATTGTGTAAATCCACTGTCAGCCTGAATCAAATGCTGGAAGAGAGAAAAGATATTGAAGTATATTGAACCACAGAGGAAAAAAATTATAAGTGCAATCTGCTCCATTAAAAATTTCATAGGCCGTTACTTTTACAGTGCAATTAGCTTTGCAATTTTGATGCTATTGGAAGCCCAGCGCAGTGGATAATCAGCGGCAGAAATGCCCGTGCAGGTACATTTGCAGAAAACCTTTAGGTTTTAGCTGCTTTTCACGTGTTCCCGAGCACGCTCGTAAGTCAACGACTGTTAATCCCTTCCCTTCAGCTTCACTTTTCTCCTTTGCTTGTGTTTCCTTCCACAACTTCAACAAGCCCCAGCCCCTGCGCCTTGATGTCTTTGTTCATTGTGCAGCTGCTTTGGGAGGGAGGCACAATGGGACCTGTCAGCAGTGGGGAGCGGGACAGTGGTGGGCGAGGGGCTGCCGGAGGGAGGCGGAGGGGGGCTTTTGTCAGGAGGGAGTGTTTGCTACCTTTGATGCCAATCATTTTGGAAGAGTTAATGCTGACATGGAAAGCAGTGAGAGGGCTTTTCATGTGAATTCTGATGAAAAGAAAGGGATCCCAGGAGCCACATAAGCACGTTTCCATGGCCGAATGCTTCATACGAAGGCTGCGTTTTCTTTTTAATGCAAACTGATGGCCATTTTTTTACTGCAAGACTTGGGGAAAACTGCCCATTTCTTTGATAAAGGGCCTGATTCCAGTCTTGCTTGCACCAGATGTGCAGGAGCTGGCATCAGGGGATAGGCTCTGCCTAACGCCAGAACTACAGTGGGGCTTTTCTTGGGCAGAGAAACGTTTTGGGTTTATTTTTTGCACGACCCAATGCATTTCATTGTGAGGACTCTCAGCCATGAGACTTGCATCAAAGCAATAAGGTTTTTACCACCTAGTGTTTGAAGCTGTTGAGCACCCTGGTTGGGTGCTAATGTCCAAAGGCTCAGGTCTGCCAAACCTTAGCAGGAATTTGCAGTGGGCAGGGGGATAACCTCACTTAATGAAAGCTGCAGACAAACAGGAAGGCAGACCCTGATTTTTCGCATGTGCTGTGTATATGCTTGCAGCTGGGTGGATGCTCTTGGCTCATGTAGCCACGCAACATGAGAGGCAAACGCTGCGAGTGGACATGCACACATGGTGGGAGCACAAGTCAGGCGTGCATTTATATGCGTGCCAATGACCAGCCATTTCTCTGATTAATTTGACAGTGAGGCCAGTGGAAGTTGCTGGAAGCTTTCTTTCCCCACCCCAAAGCCTGGAGTTTAGTGTCATGCAACTGCACAAGAATTACTAATGAGAAAAAAAAAGAAGTTCTTACTCCTTCTGGCTGAAAAAGATAAATTGCCTTAAAAGCCCAGACCCTGACATTTCAGAGAACTGGAGCTGAACACAAAGCATGTGTATTGTTTCTAAACAGATGCAAAAATAATAATAAAAAAAAAAAATCTGCTTTTCAAGCCAATCTCATGATTTCCAAACCTGGCTCATGGTTTTTCTTATGCTTCATGGTGACAATGCCAAGCCTCTGTTGTCAGACTGCTAAAAAAGCTCATTCAGTTTCATCCAAATACCAAAAAAATGAGCAAAATCAGATCAATCTCCGAAGTTTGGACAGAAGTTACATCTCTTGTTATGATTCTGTGCCTTAGAAGAAGAAATGGGGGCAGGAGGCTGTGCTGCAGCACCAAGAGGTCCTCCCACTGCCTCACTTCTGTGGTCGTGTACAGAGCTCTGTTATCTTCCCTTTCTCCTAAAGTGTCTCCTCAGAACCTACAGCTTACAAAAAAAAAAAAAAGTCATAATTCAAGATAATTCATTTCTCTGTGTGAAGCCACATTGCAAAATACAGAATACCATGATGTTAGTGGTTCTGCACAACAGCCCTACCTTGAGGTTTTCTGGTATGTCCCATCACTGCTGGGGTTTCTGTTCCCTGGGCACTCCCCCACCATTTCAAAACTGAAGTTTCTCTCCTTTCCCCCAGGAAAGGATACTTCCAGCATCCAGGTCTGCTTCCAGCTCTCTTCTGTGAAAGATCCCATAGGTAAGTTTTGGACTCGCTTTTGGAAATGTGCTGGACTCCCCAGAATATGAAAGGTGCATTTTCTTTCTAGCTCACAAATCCTTGGTTGCTTGGGTACGCTTTGCTGTGTGGGATCAGACAACTGGCCAGGGCTGCCAGAAACAGCCTGGACAGAGCCTGGGGTGAAAGTAGGACCCCAAATCCCATACTGGAAGGAAACCAGTAACACTGCTAAGTTGTCAGCACTCAAAGGGCTGCAGAGGGAAGAAGGAAAATTCAGAGTACCTCCTCCCCAGGTCAGTGGTTTATTGCATTGCAGTCAGAGTATGAGTGGCTGTTACTATATCAACTATGGGGTAATATTGGAAAATCTAGGCACAGGAACCTGGTAGGTGGGACTGGCTTAAACTCCCACAGTCCCCTGCAGCTTGAGGTCCTGACTTGCACAAAATTCTCACTGTGGTGGTGTATTCCCCTACATAAAGGCACCATCGTGCTCCCTGCATGCTGTTTGCAGAGGATTCTGGTAGCCAGAGGTTTAGGATAAATCAGTTTTTTTCTTGTTGTTGCTGTCACCACGGGCAGCCTGGTATTGCTGAACTGTGGCCAGGGTCTGCAGTCCAGCGTATGCATATTCTGCTGCCTTCTCCAGCTCTGCTGGAAATCATCTTGCTAGCCTGTCAGGCCAGATGTTTAGCAACCAGCTTTTCCTAGTAGAAAATTAGTCCCCATCAGGTAGCAGGCGGCATTTTCTCTCCTTGCTGTACAGTCAAAGGCTTTGGGGAGCGAATATCCTCAGCCTCTCCCACCTGCAGCTATTTCCAATGGGCAGCAGTATGGAAACGGCACCAGCAAAGCTTATTACTTGGAAGAAGAGAGAGGAAATGAGGGTAAGAAAAATAAGTGTCCTTAATGGACCCAGACCAACAGCAGAACATCCACGTAATTGTAATTTGCAGAGACTTTGACTATTATAAATACAGTCTCAAACAATGAGAGGTATCTATTTCTGTTGGAGGCACCAGAGTGTCTCTCTTTAATGTTAGCAAGAGCTATGCACACCTGGAGAGAGGGATAGAAGGGCAAATATGTCAGACAGGCAATGCAGCTTTGCTTGCCCGGCTGCTGTTGCCGAGATGGCATGGGGGGGGACGGGGGACGTGTTTTGCAAAGGGGTTTGGTTGCGGCTCCAGCGAGCAGCGGTGTGCACACGTGAGATCTCGAGGCGCGATTCCCCGCTGATGTGCACCTGGCATCTGCTTTACCTGTGCCAAACACCGCGCTGGCGGAGCGAGCGGTGCCCGCTCGCCCTGCCAGGGCTGGCTTGCCACGCAGGAGGGGTGTCACCGAGCGGTGACTAAAGCCACCGTGTTCAGTGGATTTAGTGGGTGGCGTGAAGGAGAAGAAAAGATGCTTTGAAGACTCCCCAGGGAGCAGGCTTAGTAGCTGAGGTCTCTGGGGCATGCTAGAGCCTATATACCTATTTATCCATAGGAGTCTGTGTGCATGGGGGCTTACAGTTTTCCCTGGAGATTAGCGACTTTCGCTGGTTTCCCCAGCATATAATATTGGCTTGACAACTGTAGCTAACTTCTGGTTCCACTTACTTTTCCTATTAGCCGTGAGCGTTGTGTGTGAAGAGGAGCAGATCGCATTTACATCTGCAGATCTGAGGGAGGACAAAGGCAAACCAGGAATGGCCCCGGTTTCCACTCAGAGCTGGGGGGGGTTTGGGGAAAACCCCGTGTGAATAACCCCCAGTTGGAGAGCGCTGTGGGGCTGTACGTATGCACGTGAAACACAGGCATACGTATATTTACGCATAGAGTTGCTGTGTTTGCATGGTGGGAGTATGGACGCAGGTATGGGTTTGCATCTGCTTGCAGGCACCCAGCATGTTAACCTGTTAGCTTGCTTATCAGTTGTATCCGATACTAAATACTTCCTAAACTGGGTCAGTCCGTGCAGAAGTGAGCACTGTCTCGGAGGGTTTGGGGATAGCCCAAAGGGTTCCGATACTCTGGTAGCAGAGGCTGTGGTGGCCAGAGAGACGAGCCTGGCCCCTCGCCGTACCCAAAGGTCAGGCCCCTCGCGGGAGGTCGGGCTCTCCAGGCACGGCTCCAGCTTTGTGCCAGATGTCTCCTTCTTTCCCTGCAGGGTCAGGATGTAGCCGGTGGCTCCGTGTGATCCTTGGCTCTGCTGCGGAGAGTCCCCGCGGGTTGGTGGGTGACCTCTGAGGCTGCTGGCAAGCGCGTGCTGCTGGTGGGACTGGGAGCACTGGTGTGTCTGGTGATGCTGCAAACCATGGAGGCACCTTGGCCCTCACTTGAACTGCAAAGGGTCTGGTTTACGGGAGGATGCAGAGCCAGATTTTCAAAAGGCATCAATCAGGATACCTCTGTTCTCACAGACTGGGACCCCACGGCTTGCGCTGGCTCTGCTCACAGCTCTCCCTAAACCTCTTTTGGAGCCCTGAGAACAAATGTGGGTTCCCAGGGACCACTGGCTGCAACTGGCGTGCAGCGTTTTGGCAGGGCGATGACCGAGGCACAGCCAGGGTGATAGTGTGTGGGAGCAGACCTGGCCCCATGGCTGTGATCATGGAGTCTGATAATCATGTAGTCTGATAATCATGTAATTGTGTTGGGCTTTTTGTGGGGGAAGGATGGGGAATGTGTCTGCTGGAGGCTTGGGCCAGATGGGGCCAAGGGGTGTCGGGAGCTGGGGAACCATCGGAGACCCACGGCACAACACCAAGACTGGGAGAAACGGGGTCTGAAACCCTCTTGACTTGCCCATGTTGTGGGGTAGAGACATCAGGACCCGAGAAGAGCTAAAACCTTCTGCTTGCGTGCTGACTGCTCCAGGTAAAAAATACGAAACAAGGCAAAAAACCCCCAGCCAAATCCTCACCTGGTGCCAGCAGCGTACCGATGTCAGCCGGGGCTCGTCCCCGCACCGACGCCTGTCCTTGCAGGCTTTGCCAGCACAGGAGGAGAGCCGGTGGCATTGGTAGGCAGAGCCGCTCCGCTGTCTCCTTCCTCCCCATCCTTCCCAGCCCCCTTCTTTACAGGGTTAATTTTATTTTTTCCTCCAGGGGTTTACGAACAGCTAGCTGAAATGCACAGGCCAGCTGCCTGCCGGTGGCAGCAGGAAAACAGGCAGACAAAGCAGATGGACCCAGCAGGGGTGAAGGAGCACTGTCTTCAGCGGGCCATAGGCACCACTAAAGAGTAAACAGCTCTCCAAAGGGAGCCGGGAGCTAACCCCAAACCCCATCCTCTCCAAAGTACTCAATCACAGCACATTAACAAGAACGCCTGGACTGCTGGGGAGAGTAAACAATAAGAGGCCTTGCTGGCGGGAGAGTGGGAAAAGCAGTGCCCCCTCCAGCTAATATTTATTGTAAAAGGGTGTAAAAAGTGGGTTGTGGCTCAGTGTGTTGTCAGTGAGCTGTGGTCCGTGTCACTGCTCATCTCCTTTTGGGACAACCGCCCTTTCCCTATCAGGGCGAGCGGCTGCCCACGTGTGCAGACGTGTTCAAGAGACCCGCCGCGAGGAAAGAACAAAGAAAACCCAGAAGCTGGAGGCGAAAACACCAGCTCCTCCTGGAGAGGCTGCGGCTCGGTGGATGCACCCTCGCTTCCCAAACCTGGGCAGGGACTGGTGTTTGAGGGCTCGACTGTCCTCCAACACCCGAGGTGCTCGGCCGTGCTACCACCCAAGCGAGCTGCTCCTATGTGGGAGGGGGAAAATTGTGTTTGGGGGCCCAGGGCTATTGTTTGGGAGCAGGAGGGGGTGATTCTCCTCCCGCTTGTGCCAGCATGACTTCCTTGATTTTGCTGGAGCGGCTCCTGATTTATGCCTAAGAACTAGAGCCTGCTCGCGGGGCGTTGCTCTTTCATCTGCAACATTGCAGTGAAGTTTGTTTACAAAGGTTTTGGCACAGCCACAGATTCCTTCTCCCCTTCCCCCCTTCCTCCTAATCAGCTGCATTTTTTCCCCTCTCCTTTGGCTCCTGCTGCAAAACTGATTGACCTTTCTGAGCTGTGTCTGACACATGAACCATGCAAAATCCTTTCTACTCCCCCAGCCCCATGTTTGTTTGCTTGGGAACCCGGCTGCCTGGAACAGCCCAAATGGGTGGCCTGGGGCAACCGAGTTTGCTGCCTTTTGGGAGCTGCTTTGCTTTTAATATTGGGCATCCTTGACATTGGGTGAATGTGTGTTTTGTGGCTGAGTGTCCCCAGTGCTCTTTGCGAACAATGATGCCATCACTAAAAATGTGCCTGTGACGTGCGCTCAGTCCCAGGTTGCCTTTAAAATGGACCCATTTAAGCAAAACTGAATTTCAAGCCAGAATATGAAAACTTCTGGCCCAGTGGCTCCCTCCATCCCAGTGGGGTGTTTCCACATGGAAAGGGCACAAAGGCAATTTATTCCTTCTTGGGACCAAACACTCAGCAGAGCCCTTGCATGAAAAGCTAGTCTTGTGGCATGCAAGGAGCTAGTCTCGCCTGTGGTGGCTTTATATTTTAGCTAGGGGTAAGGTTTGCCTGTGCTTGGCCTGTTGGGCTGCTAAAGATCTCATGAGAACCATGAATTTGCCAGAAATATAGTTAAACTGCTTTTTCTTTCTGTATCTCTTCAGGGTAAAGAAGCATGGGGGAAGAGATGAGTGGTCTTGTGGGCTGACTTAAAATATCTTTGTAGCCATTTCCGTGGACTCATATCAGTCCAGTGACACGGGAGCCAAAACAGTCTTTTACCACTTCTTGAGCACACGTTGGACCTTGTCTCTTTTACCATGTTTTGGTGCTGGTTCAGCTTTCTGTTGTGTTACTTGTCTGTATTGCAAGAGCAAGGTTCAGAAGCAGCTTTCCGCTGGCACCAGGTGGAAACGGAGTTGTTTTTCAGGCAGGCCAGCAACTGCTAAAGGTTATCTTTTGCTGTCTGCCTTATGTTTTAAATGCTGGAGTTTGAGGCAGGTGAAAATATACAGGTGTTTTCTTGCTCTTGTCTAAAGCAGTGTGGTTTCTGTGCTAACGAGAGTAACTCTGTTATACAACTTGGTGAAACCTGAGTGTTACTCACCTCGACCATCACATATCAGAGGACGTATAAACACTAAATTGTAGCACACACAAGGACGGCGTGCTGAGAAAAAAGTGCCAAGGTGACTGGGGATGTGTCAAAGCATGAAGGCTGCTCCGGCTCTGGGACCAAGACAAGAAGGTTCCATTTCTACAAAAAGACAATAAACTGTCCAAAATAACTGCATGGTAACCATGCAGGCTGAGCCTCCTCAGACTTGAAATGTAAAGCACGAGGGTCCCATGGGACACCCAAACCTGTCTGGCACGTATCTGGCAAGGGGAGCTCTCCTTGGCTGTGACATACCCCAAATGACCCGTACCCAAGGTCACAGATGTCGGCAGAAGGCTTTCACAAGACTTGAGGAGAGCACTGATGTAACTTAACAACAGGATCTCCCTCCCTTTTTCAGGAAAAGACTTCTTCAGATCAAGTAAAAAATAAAAGCATTTTCTTCACTTAGTCCTCCTACAATCAAATTCCTCTGGTGCTGGTGATGGGCCCCTATTTTCCCTGGGCAATACATCAATTTGATTTCCTCCCTCAAAGGATTAGTCACTGAAAGACACCACCACCCTCTCCCCCCCAACTTTTTGACTGCCTCCGGGTGCTAGGGGAATACCAGTGAAAGGAGCTCTGCTTTGCTTTGGTCCTTCTGTACATGCTCATTTTATTTCTCATGCTTGCTTCCTCTCTGATCGCTCTTTTTTTTTTCTCCCCCAAACATCCTCCTCTCCACCAAGAGCTGGTGGTGCCGAAGCTGTGCCTGCAGCAGCGGAGCATGCCCCAGTGTCCGTTCTGGGCAGCTGCCTGTCCCTGCCTCTCCCCTGCCACGCCGATTCCTGCATCTTTGCATCATTTGCAGAATGAAATTACCAATAGCAGCAACAGAGTCCAAGTGTGTAGACCCTGCTAGAGGGCAGTTGCAGAGCTATACGCTGGGTGTAAGTATAGAATAATTTGACATCTACAACCGATGGTGGAAGAGCCCTGACATGGCGTATAGGACCAGTCAGCGACAGGCAGCTTTTCTCAAAGGGTGATAAATATTCATCAGCCCTCCATCTCCCCTGGACACCGCAATTCACTCTAGTGGCTGACAACGAACAAGGTGGGCTCCAAAAGCACCCTGATGCCTGCAGTACACTGTACTGGTTTGTTTTCACATGGTGCCACTCCATCTCAGCCTGGGGTTTAACCCCTACGACTCTGGTTTCTCTTTTTCCCCACAGCCGAATGAAAACTCCTGTATTTTGGGATGTTGCATGGGTGTATCAGGCAGAGTGATGTGAAATGTGTTGCTCCTTCCCTTCAGGCAGGCAGAAGAGGAGGGGATTCATTTTGAAGACACCTCAAGCTTGCTTTTGTTTTCCTCATGCCAACGTCTCGCCGCTTGGATTAACTTGGCTGGAAAATTCAGGTGGAGCAAAGACCTCAGCTTCTTGCAGCTCTGGTAGTGGTCCGCAGTCCCTTCCAAAAGCCGTGCTCTCGGGGAGCAGATTCACCCCAAGCCAAGGGCTGAAGGGTGACTTCTACATTACCGACCCTGGGACCTGAGGATGCTGGTGCAGATCCCAGCAGAGGTGAAGAGCCACCAGGGCTTGTAGAAGTGAATTGCGAGTCGGGCTGCTCTCCCCTCCTGGATGCTGCACCGTGCTGCTGTGGGGGCTTCTGCTGGGGTTGCCCCAGGCTGGCACAGTGAGATCCACCTGGGGCAGTGGGGTCCCTTGGAGGGGCATCAGGGGGGCTTTATATTAGGCCTTAGTGATTTAAGAATGCCTGTCCTTGTCTCTATGGCTCTTAATTTCATGAGATTGCATGTTTTAGGGAGCTTTAATATTCTGAGTGCTCAGTTTCCTAAAGCAACTGAAAATGCCGCCTTACTCCGGCCCTTCAGAGGGTCTGCCAGGAGGCACCCAAGACAGCCCTTACTTTTGGGAAAGAGTCTGCCCAATTCCCTGGGATACAGCCAGAGCTGGCTGCCACGGTGGCCTCCAACTCTGGAAGGCGACTCTGGTCTGGAGAACAGGGGCTGAGGAGCACGCTGTGCTTGCAGCTGCCCAGGAGTGATCTGTCAGCCCAGTACAGGCATGATGTCATTTTAAGGACAAGAGCTTTCTAGCCAGCATTTAGGGATGTTGCGAAGTTTCCTTAATTAAAGACTGCGGAGTGCTTTGGGGTCCTTGGAAGAGGGGGTCTGTCTGCAGCAAGTCCCACATCCCAATGCTGTTACCAAAAGCTAATTGCCTGGATTTTTGCAAAAGCAAATTGCCTAGATTTGAAATTCAGGTGAGTTGTCGGATGAAAAAATATTCTTCCCCACATTGCTCTGACCTCTGAGGTGGCTGGTTATTTTTTAAAGACATTACTGCTCCCCTTGGGAATGGTGTCTTCCTCTGTTTTATGCTCTAAGGAGGTAGCTCTTTTCATGTTTATCTTTGATTCAAGCATTGTAAGGAGCAATCCCTTGCACTTATGCGCTTCATTGTATTCTGGCCATGAGAGATTCTCCCCTACTGTTTGTAGCTCTCTTTTCAGTGCAGCTAGTAAAATATTTGAACAGAAAAAAAAAAGGACACTAAACAGCCTCCAGCATTTAGAGGATAAAACGAGATGTAAGCAGAGGGATGGCTGCGGTTAATGCACAGGGCTGGGAGGCCTTAGACAGACCGCAGCCTCTCTTAGCTGCTCTTCTCCTGACTTGCTCTGTGACTTTGTCTAATTTATTTGACCTCCTCCTGCTACAGCTCTGGGGTCTTTAACACACCCCATGTTTTCTGCCTGGAAAACCCATGCAAAAGCAAAGTGATAAGCAGAATTGCAAGGTCCGAGGAGGGGAGAGCGATGATGCTGTTTATTAGTCCAACTCATGGCAGATGAAGTCATGGTGGAATTGCTCAGACAGCGTTGTGCTGAGGTGGTGGAGCGTGTGAGGGGCTGTGCACAAGCAGATGTAGCCTCCAAGGCCAAATAAGTCAGGAGTTTGCCCCATTCCAGCTTTTTCCCCCTGTGCTGGCCAAGCAAAGACTTGGGAAGCAGTTAGGCTACAGGCAGAAAGACGTTTTGGAGCATGAGCTGTTGTCCTATGTCAGGATTCACACTTGCCGGACACGTTTATAGGAGTTGTTTGTAATGCAGTTGCGTGTTCACATTTTTGCTGAAGCCGCAGCTAAGCTGAGATCTCTTCCCCTGTTGACTGTTTGGGGCACAGGCAGTTTTCAAGCCATCTCTCTGCCAGGTCTAATGCTGCAGGGAAGCTGTTTTGCACAAGGTGGTTGCAAGCCAATGGCTCATCCACTGAAAAATAAATTAAATCTCAATGGGCTATGGCAGGCGAGCTTGAGTCAAAGGGTCCTAAGGCTGATTTCCTCCTTTGGAAACCTGTGGTGAATTGAAAACAGCCAAACTGGCATGAAGGGGCATTGTAGGGTTAACTGTTAGGAAAAGTAGAAACTTGTTGTGATGGAGATCATGGGTGGTTGAGGGGAGGCCTCCAGCAGGGTCTGGTGCAGTCCAGGTATTTCCCAAATAAGTCCCCACATTTCAGAGGGTTTTCTTAAACTTCTGGGGCATAATGGCACGTTTGGGGATGGAGCACAAAGTGAATATTTGACATAAATAAGCCAATGTTCCTCTGTGGGAGAGGGGCAGAGGGAGCCTGTGAATTAATGATCAGCTTTTAATTTGTCCTTTCATTGGGATCAATGAAAATGTCAGAATGATTGAGGTTTATGTGCTCATGGGAAAGATGTGAGCCCAAGAGAAAGAGATCAGGCCTATTTTTTAATATATTTTTTCACTGAAGAAGATGCTTCCCTTCATCTCTAATACCAGAAAACGGATAAGAGAAAGCAAAAGGGCAGCCTGAAATTTACCCCTCTATGGGAGCTGGTCTGAAGGTGGTGATCCCTGAGAGTAATTGCAGTCACCTGGAGTTAGGTGCCAGATTTGCCATGAGCGAATTTCACAGGAAGCCTAGACAATGCTTAGGTCCCAGCAGAGTTTTCAAGCCCACCATCCTCGGGATAGTGGCTGCCCTTGGCAGAGGATTCAGCCTGGCTGGTGTTGGCAGATGCCATTTTGCTGGCTGCAGATGCATTCTGTTCGCTCTCCCCAGTGCTGGGAGGTTCAGGGCTGGATGCATTTCAGGGCAACAGGAGGACAATGAGAGACTCATGTTTCTGAAGATCCTGGTTTGAAAAGGCTGGATGCTGCTGACAGATGTGAAAAGCTGGCATTAATGCGTGGGAGGCAAAACCAGCCACTGTGGCCAGATTTGGATTCTGATGACTGGGAATATTGATGTTTGACCCCCACCGCCACATCTAGTTCTGCAGGACAATGTTAACTTTGGCTCTGCACAGGGTGCTACCTTCCCCACTGTGGGACCAGAAGGACTAATGAGGTTTTCAGTGTAATGAAGCTTCCTGAGGGCTTCCTTCAAGAGCAAGCAGTCTCCCAAACTTCACGCTTACTGACACACATTCACAGAGGCCTTTCACACCTAAAACGGGCACCTACATCCTTGTTTCAGCCAAAAAAAAAAAGATATTTCTGAGTCTTGGCAATGCTCAGGCAAAAGTAAGCTCCTGTTCTGGCTACTCACTTGGGGCTTGTAGCATTTCTGACCAGTAAGTCAGGGATTCAAGTGGGTGGTCAAGGGTTTAGCTGCCTACAGAAGGGACGGACCTAGAGTGGAAACAGTGGCCTGAGGTTGTAGACTCCTTTGCATATCCTCCCTGTCTTGATGGAGGCTCCCAGCAGCCCCATGGCAGGGGGAACCTGTCTGCAAACCGCCAGGCGCGCTTTGGCCTAATTAAATATTCATTGTGACAAAATGCCACGAACACAAGGGAGTTTTCAGCGATTGCTTCACCCCTGATGACTGCTTGCTCCAGCAGGGTTCCCACGATGCATTTTCCTTCCTCCCTCCACACTGACCCGCTCACCTTGGCCAGCCTCTTGTTCCTTGTAACGAACAGGGAAAGGGTGAGCTGGGATCTTTTATCTCATGGCTGCTGTGTCTCAGTGCATCAATCCCCCCAAACGCTTCTTTTTTGTCATGTGGGGCCCTGATTATCACATCCCACACTCTGCTCTGTGGACTCTGGCATTGAGTTGAGGTCTTCTCCAGGTGGGTCAGCTGCCAGGCTGGACATACAGCCCCTCCTTGCTTCTACACATTGGCTCAGGCTGGGTTTTTGTTGCAGAAAATTTGTCATTCTCAACACTCCCAGACATGAGCAACACAACTGTGCTGCTGCCAGCAAACACAGCTCAACAGGAGCTTTTTATAATAATATCAGCTCTGCTATTGCCGCTTCTTTTCCAGCCCCGTGGCTGCCGTCTCAGGAACTGACCTCACCGTTTCCTGATTTTGAGCTCAAAATGTGGGGCACAGGGTACGTGCGTGCACGGCACCAGTTGCTGTAAAGCCTTAGCAGCCTGGTGAGCGCATCCTGCGTGAAACCTCCCGTCAGCCTGTCCCTGCGTGACCAAATCAATGCCCCGTGTCAGGGACCACAAGCTTCCGTGGTGGTCTCAGCAGACACAGGTTTTAGCCAAAATAAGGGTCAACTGTTACACATACCTGGAAATAGAAGTGGAAGGACTGAGAGTCAGGCTCCTGGCTTCCAGCTACATTTCTTTTCTTTTTTTGAGATGCATATGCATTTCTTGTGGAAGGTAGCGAATTGGATGTCCAATCTATCCTCCACTCCATCTTAATACCCATCCTACAACTTGACTGGTCCTTTCCGATTCAGGGCAGATGCTAAAACCTCTGCTGTTGTGGAATTAATTACTCAGAGAGAAACTTTTCTACAAAATCCTTGTTTTGCTTTCTTCTCCTTCCCCCATCCCTCCAAGCAAGGGGTTTTATATCCCTGCTGAACTGCTAGGGCTTTTTTTTATTGCTCTTGCTGTTCTTATTATTGAAATGTCCAACCCTGCCTTGAACATGTGGCTTGTAGAGATGTACCAGAGCAGTGAATGCATGGATAAATTGTGCATTATGTCAAATCCAGGGCCTCAGAAATCCTTCAGTGAGCTGATTTTTAGTGGCTTTAGTTTCCCAGCTGATTATTTAGCCATCTTCACCAGAAAGTTGTCTCAGTGAAATGAGAACTCGCCCACATTCAGGATAAACTCACGGTTTGTTTTTTTTTTTTTTTTTAGGTTCAGAAAATGTCGGGTTGTCTCTGGTGGAGGATGTGTGTGTGTGTTTTATTTTGTGTGTGTGGCACCCCTGCATATGTCTCGGATTGGTTCAGAAGCTGAAATAGCAAAATAAGCTTTTCTTTATTCAAAAATGGAAATGAAATGATCAAAGAGCTCAGGCAAGAGCTATGTGTAATGCTGTATTTTCTACTGATTATTTAGTAGATATCAATAACAGTAATTATTATTACTGTGACTCTTTATGGTGTTGCTTTCCCCATCACTCTTGAGTCTTTCTATATTTGCAAAACATTTTGATAGCCCATTCCTGTTTGTTTTCCACCCATAGAGGATGTTTTAAATTCTTCTGCCATATGCCTAGAGGCTGTGGTAAGCCAAAGACAGTGGTTTGTGCAGTGCATTTGTGCAGTGCACTGGCAGAGCAGGAATCCGGATCTGTGCACAGAGGTGGTACTGGGGAAGCTGCGGCAGCAAGGTACCGAGCTTGCCCTTACCCTGCCTCAGTGGAAGTGTGCATTTGACTCATGCTCAGCTACCAGGGAACATCCTTACATCCTTTAGGTGAATACCTCTGGTCACAGGGATGCTCTGATTTTTGGGTTAGGGATGCTAGGACTGACAAATACACAATAGCGTGGTTGGCAGGCTGTAGCAGGGGGAACCTGAGACCTAAGGGATGGTCGTTGGCAACAGAGGGCAGCTTCAGAGGAAATCCTGCAGGAAAGAAGGTTGTGGGTAAGTAAAAGAGGGGATGTGCATAAATCCATGTCCTTTTGCAAATTTCAGCCATTAGAAGATATGGAAATGCAGGGTGGAAATAATTTTAGGCAACTGGTTTTGTGGCAACTACACAGCTATGTGAGTTAAGAAAGAAAAAAAAAAAAAAGCCAAATCAAAAGTTTTCAGGCTCTGTATTTTTGGATGGGGCTTTGCTGAGCTTTTCAGTGGATTTTTTTTCCCTCTGAATTTGGCACAGTTAGCATGACAGAAGCTAAGATGATACATATGTTTTATAACAGTAGTGCACATTGTGAGTTTAAAATCGGTTTATCAATGTCTCTTCTCCTTTCTCTCTTTTCTCATTTTCTGTATTTTCTGTTGTCCTTCATGAAAGTTCTGCAGCCTCAGCTGAGGAACTGGATGTCATTTTGTGGAGGGAACAGCGACGACATTTTGTTTGGATGGGACTGACATTCTTGCAGTTCTGATGTCCAGGAGAAAATGACAGCCAGATAGTTTTTTTTTTTCCTGCACATCATTTCTCAAATCCTGGCCATGACCATAAGAGCATTCATTTAGAAGAAAATTCACTTTCAGAGAGGAATTACCACAGCAAAGTCTAATTATGAGGAACAGAATGCCTAGCACAGCGCACAGCACTTTTAGATGTAACAGAGACTCTGTGAAGAACAATAGCTTCAGCTCCCCTGGAGGTGTTGGCCACTGCAGATGCGTTGACTGGATGTATCATGGGGCAGAATAGCTACATGCATTCAAATCGTCAAACATCCCACATCTAAAAGGCTCACAGTATCCTGTATTTCTACATTGGACAAGGTTCATGCAGCCCGTGGCTGGATATATCAGGGGAAGGTCTAACACTGCAGATGTGGGAAGGCTGTCCCACATGTAGGTCTTGCTTCAGCTTCACTTTTAAGTGAACATTGTCCCAGTGGATCCAATGTCTGTACATGAGTCATAAACCTTGGAGTGGACCAGTCTGGCTTGGCATGTCGGCAAGCTCTGGGATGGGATTAAAAAGGATACATCACTGGTTTAGATTGTTGGCTGATGCTTGCTTGGTGGTGTTCTACTGACTTCCATGAAGCTAAGCTGAATTACATCTACTGAAACCAAATCCATCTAATTTTTTCCCCTTGCTTCTTATGTTCAGAGTTGATGTATTATGTCTGGAAGCAAACAGTTAGAATAAGATGCATTTGTTAGATTGTGTCTTTTCATTATCCAGACAGAAGGAAGAGGCAGTTGACAAAGTTTCAGCAGACGGTGCATAGTTGTTGTTTATGTTAAACAAAACGAGAATGTGCAGCATTCGGGTGTATAAACAGCATGACAGCAATAAGCATAAAACATAAGATTGGAAGCAGATTTCACTTTCAGGCCTTGGGGAGCAGATGGATCTGAGATCATTGTGCATTTGTGTACCACTCCAGGACCTATAGAAACTCATTTATTCCCCATGTCGATGTGTTTTACAGGAGTCAAATGTAGCACGGCTGCAAATGGATGCAGCTCCATTGAACATAATGGGCTGGACCCAAGCACCTAGATCTGTCTCTTAAACCACTCCAGCAACACTAAAAGGATGGAGAGCTGCTTTAGTCTTGCAGTCAGAGATTGCTTTGTCATCTTAATGTTCAGGTGGCATAAAGATGAGGCAGCCCCTATTTGCATCTCCTCTGTGCACAGGCTGGAGGGAGCTGAGTGAGGGAGGAGTCACAGCTGGTGGAGGTTAGTCTTGCTGAACTTGCACAGAAGCTGGTTTCCTCCCCATATCTTATATATATGATATATAGATATATAAGAAGGCTTCAACTCTTCTCTTGATTGGTCTTTTCTTACCCTCTCAACCCCCAAACTCCCATCCCAGATCTTGCGCCAGGGTGAGCACAGCTGGAAGCGGAGATGTGGCTCGGTCAATAGAGTTGCATCTGTTTGTACCTGTGTGGTTCAGGACTGATGTTGTAAGACAGAGGAGAAACCAAGCCCACCCTCTATACAGTGGTGGAGACAAAGCCATCATTTCTCAGTTTCAGTGGGCCAACTGGATCGGTTCAAAGACCACACTGATTTGGTACTTGCAGAGGCAGGACCACATGGGTTGCCTATTATTTATGGCCCTGATTCCCCAGCAGATCTGTATCATTGAAGTGAAGGACATAATGAGGGATTTCAGTCCCAAGCAGAGACTATCCAAGCAGGTGGGAACGTGACGGGCCAGCGTCCAGCCTTCAGAGCACAGACCAAAGTGAAGCTCTTTTAAATAGCAACAATGGCCCTAATCCCCTGGCAGGATGGAGAGATGCAGATTGGTAAAGGGAAGAAAGGGCAGAAAATAGTAACCACAGAAAGTGTGTGCATGTGAGAATCCCTTTCAGGATGCATTAATGGGATGCAGTGAATAGGAAGAAGAGACCCTGGAGTGTGTTTAAAACTGATACCCGGTATAATATGAACCACTGTAAATGAAGCGCTGTACAAAAGAAATAATAAAAATATATCACTGTAGTCAGTATCACTGGCTGTGTCAGTGTTTAACCACATCAGAGCTCATCATTAAGTAAGAGGCAGAATAATGAGAGCAAACAAGACAGCAACTGGGAGGAATAACATAAGGACCACAACGGGGCCCCAGCAAGGTTCCTCCTGCCGCTGCTCCAAGAAATGGGGGCCCAGGAAGGAGAGAAAGCCCACCCGCCACGCACAGCTCAGCAGAGACACCTCCGACGATGGCGTGGGTACACGCTCACCTCCTCCGTCGCCAGCTCTCCGGCAACAATTCGTCTGGAACAGCCACTCGCCTCCGAGTGAGGAGTTTTAATAAATGAGCGTCATGCACAAGCCGTGCATGTATGTGAGAGAGGATGGGGACGTGTATTTTTAAACACGAAAACTCCCACCAGCCGTCGTTTGAACACGGGCTGTATGATCTTCAAGGGAAGGAGAAAAATGTGCTGGTTTCCTCTAGAATTGGATCATTTGCTGCAAATTGAGCAGTTGATCCAAGAAGAGTTACGGAAAATGTGGTCCATCATGGCTAGTAATTTCAGGGTGGTATTAATTTTAGGATGGCGTGTTAGAGGCCCTGTCCCAGGAGAGGTGTTTTGCGCTTTCTTGAGATCAAACCATCTCTAGATGCTTCAGGCTGGGTTACCCCAACTCCAGCAGTTGAAAATGTCAGTCTATATGAGGGGGTTTTCCAATGGCTGATTGTGAATAATTTGTGCAACCCTTAGGAAAAGAAGGGTGAAATCCTGCCTGCACTAACATTAATGGTAGATGTGCCACTGACTTCAGTGGGGTGAGGACTTCCCTGGGCTGCCTGACTCTGTCCCCTCGGCTGACTGTGGTCTCCAGGTAGGATCTGAAGCCGTGCCAAGTTCGGAGCAGCATACCCAGTCTCTCAATGTAATGACTCAGGCCAGTCAGATTTATCTACCCTTTGTATTCTGAGTGTTTTACTTTTCACTGTTTAATACCTTGCCTGATGTAAGCTTTAGTCATGCTGAAGAAAGCAGCTTTATTGAATTTGGCTTTATGTTAGCATTGACTGGACAGACGGTATGAATTCAGAATGGGCTATTACCATCCCTTTGCTAGTTATCCAGAGCTCAAATTTCCTAAATAACATGCTCTGATGATGCCAGTGTCTCAGTGTCAATAACAAGTCATCAATATAAGATCTGCTGTCTGTTTCTTCTCTTCTTTTTTAGCATGGGAGAATATACACATGGTTGTGCGACCTTTATGTTGAAGGCCATGATCTGCTTGCACAGAAGTCAGTGAGGATGCATTACAGCAACCACGAGTTGGACATCTGGTCCACAGAGCTGGGCTTTGGTTACCCAACAGGCTCCACCATGAAGCTCTAACTTTGGCTCAGCAGTGTTACTGCAAGGGCAACTCGAGCTGCATTTGGGGTTCTTGGTCTCTGACTCTTTGAGGCAGCTGGGAAAGCAGGAGGGGAGATGAAGAAATACATAATATAGCCTCTTGAGCCTCTCCAGTGAGCCCAGTAGGATGGAGGATGATGAGAGCGGGAGGAAGGTTACGGGAAGGAAAGGGGAGACCATGAAGGCCAGAAGTACAGACTTTATGAAAACATGCACTGTAGGTTTAACCTAAATACTCACCTGCTGCCCTGGCCTCTCATGGCCTCTGGGGACTTATTACCACAGCTAGAGGATGGTTGTGCATGACAAGGGATTTTAAAAATGAGCTATAGAGAAAGCCTTCCCTGTGCCCTCAGCCTGACCTGCCATCCCCCAGCCTGCACGGCTCGTGATACCCTACATTTCTGCACGTCCCACCAGAATACCTGCATACCTCCAGCTGCGGACGGAGCCCCGGGCTGGCGAGGCAGGTTTTAAGTCAGCTTCTCAAAGCTACTCGGCTGTCATCTGTGTGTGTGTTAGAGCGGCATTTCATCCCAGTGCTCGAGGGCTGTGTGGAGCTCCCAGGTGACCAGCATTTCCAGCTCTAAGCCTTTCCAAGTCCAGCCAAATAAAAAGGAAAAGATGAAATTGGTTCTGCCTCATTTCTGCTGAGGAGGCACTTCATGACAAGTGCAAATACAGAAGTTGCTTTGACTCCTGGATGGATAAACTCTGGAATCTAAAGGATGTTTGAGGACAAATTTTCAGAGGTTGGCACGTACATACTGACTGTAAAATTACTTCATGGAGCCTGGCTGTGCATGTTAAATCCATATTTGCCTGCGCAAACAAGGTGCTTATGCATGCAGTTAGACGTTTTGCAGACACAAAGGGGAGGGCGAGTTCAAACCCTGGCTTTCTCCATCTTTACGCCTGTACTTAGCAGTACTCTCCCCTGGTCAGGAATGCTTCCCTGGGACCTGTGTTTGCAAGGAAGAGCTCATGCCGTGGCCCCAGATGGGTAGGCTTTAAGCTCATAGCTTAGTTTCAGATAGACCATTTTAATTGGGATGGTTCCCAAAGCAAAGAATAATCAGCCTTGAGTTTTAAATTACCCTGGAGGAAAGTCTCTTCAGCACACAGTGGGAAGGTGCCTGCAGCATGAATTCTCACTCCCCATTTGATGCTGCAGCTTTGGCTCATCATGTCAGCAGGTAGAAACTCAGGGTGGCTCTTAGAAAATGCTCAAAATTACCCTCACTTCTGCCCCAGGGCAAAGCTCAGGACTGGTGTCTGTGTTGTGAGACGATGCTCGGACCCATGGGCAGCTACAAGCTGTGACAATACTCCCAACTCTTCCAACGTCAGTCCCTGTCACCAGCAGTAAGTGGCTTAAGTTAAACATCTCCATGGTGTTTAGGGAGAGCTCAGCTTGGGCTTTTCTCCAGCCTATGTGGATGGGATTTTGGGTGCATGCTCTTCCCCTGCCAGAGCTCTCTGGAGCTGAGCTTAGGTGCAGGATTGCATGCAAACCAGACTGGTGCTGGGTTGACCTGGACTGGAGGGTGGGCTCAGAGGTGATGGAGATGGACCATCCATGCATGGAGGGAACAGAGTTATATCAGTGCTGGGTGTTGAAGAATATCCTCCCTATTTCAGCACATGAAAACTGCCTGTGCTTTCTGTGTACAGGGAATTACTCTGCAAAAACAGCTGGTCACACCTCGGTGTCTAGAGACAGAGAGAAACCGTGCTGCTCTTAGGGAGATAATAAAGGCCTAAACGTCCACAGGCTTTGAAAATAATTCTCTGAGTAAAGCGTGCTCCTAATCTTGCCTCTCCTGTGACATTTCTGCCTCCCTGAAGATCTTTGTCTCCTGCTTGGCTATCTGATGCAGCTCAGTGAGAAAACTCGTGTTAGTTAATAATAGCGGCTTGGGGATAGAGATTGCAACGAGGGCAACATAAATAAGACATTTATTTCCAACGAATGGGATAGGGTGTCTGATCTGCCACGTTTGCATTTGGCATCCATGGAAATTTAAGGCCTGATATTTGGTGTCTGGCGCATCCATAACAATGTGGATTCATCACAGACCTAATTATAGCTCTTGGGCAGCTCACATGGAGTAGCATGAGGCTTATTTATAGGTAATATTTATAAACAGACCCACAATCTTCCCAGGAAAAGGGCTCTTAAAGCGAGATGCGTTATGGTGATTACTCTGAGAGCCATCAAGGGGAACGTCACTGCACGAATCCTTTCCCCTCCCCAGGCAGGGACTGTGCAGCATCGCTCCCCTGCAGCAGGCGAGGGCCAATCTCCCCAGCCCACCCCAAGCCCAGCATGCAATTCCTGCAAACTTATTTGCTGCACTTTCTGGTTTCTTGCAGGGCAAAGGGGATGTCTGGAAATAGTGATTTCCCAACGACACCGAGGGCATGTGACAAGCATGCAGTTGTATCTCAAAAGGCCACTGCAGTGTTCAGCTACAATCATGTGGCTTAATCACCTGACTGTATAAATGAGTTTCCCTTGACAAGATTCGATCCTTTTGGGCCCCTTGACTAATTACCTGCTATTGTGAGAGGCCCTGCTTGTTGGGAAAAGCAACTCTTGTCCCCCAGCAATAGCAAAATAGAGAAATAAACACAAAAGTCTGGAGATCAGAGGGTGCTCATTTACTCTCCATATTCAGTGCCACATAAAGGGCCATTAATTATGTTCCTCTATCATGACAAAAGTAGCTTTTGAAAACAGTTTTGCTTGTTTGCTCTCTTTTTTAAACAAAGGTACCTGTACTTTTGTCTTCCTAATCACTCTGTAGTATGCAGCAGCCTTGCAAGGAGGAACTGGCAAGAAACCATGTCACCCAGCTCCATATGACTTGGGTTTCTCGGTGCCCTGCAAAAGAGAGGGCAGAGCTCCCTGTCCTTTGTAGATCCCCTGGATCAGAGCTGCAAATTGCTACGAACATAGAGGAGCTGCCTGGCAACTTTCCTCTGCCTACACGGAGGTAAGGGCTGGACAGAGAGTGCAATGCAGGTAGGAGTCAGGCCAAAGAAACGATGCAATACTTGAGCCCTGGAGGGAAAGGCCTTTAGTGTCCACTCTTAACTGTGGATGCTCACAGGCACCATTTTCCATGCATGTGGGTGGCAACGATGTACAAAAAGCATTTGAGAAAGTAAAACGGAGTTGCCCAAGAAGAGAGTTGGCATCTCTTCAGAAGAAGCCATCAAGTCTGTGGTGCACGCGGAGACCTTTAGTTTATTCTGCCAGGCTTGCCCCATTCATTTCTGGGTACGTGAATCTGGAAATGGAAGGTGACAGAGCATATGGCTCTTTGATCCTGCTGAGTGGTGGAGAGGGCGTTGAGATGCCGGTGCTTTCCCTGCACTGCACTTGGGTGCCGGGTGATTTATGGTCCCCTGCCAGAACAGAGCTGCCTATAAACTTCAACGGGCCAGGATCAACCCCTCTTCTTTTTTATGTTTAATTTTTGTTTTTCCGAATATGCAGAAAACAGCCCCAAATTATCCTAAATTAGCCTCTGTTCTGACGTGCTGTCTCACACCTCTTTGGTGTCAAATTCTTTTTTAGGTAGTGCTAGAAATCACAAAGATGAAAAGAGGGGAGTTGTCTGACCTGTGCCTTTTCTTAAAGCATCACACAGTTGTGGCTCACAAGCTGGTATAAAGCCAGCTCCACCTGGTGTCAGTCACCCTGTACCAGCCTGGTCCTGCCCTGGGATGAGCAGAAGGTCTTCTCCTGCCCTTCCTGGGGAGAAGAGGTCTCTTTGGTATTTCCTAGTAGGGGTGCTCTATTTATAACTGATAATCCCCCGAGAAAATGATCAGGAGCAACCTAAGGTCATTTTCTATTCTTACATTTTTTGCTGCTTTAAGCTCCACCTAGGATAATGAAGCTGCTATAGGCTTAGGCAGCAAAGCTGAAATCCGGCTGAAATGGGGCCTTAATAACAGGCAGTGGTGCACTGGTGCAAGGTTTCAGTCCTGGCTCACTTTGTGCAGTGAAAACCCAGGAGAAAGATGCATCTTCAGGGGTTCTGTTTGAAGGACACAGTGGCTCTATGCTTTAAAAATGCAGTTTCTTCTCCACTTCTGTTATGATTTGATCTTAATGGGAATATTCCAAAGAAATTACCGCTCAGGAAACACCCATCTTTCAAAAGCAAGTTTTTCCCAGAAACAAATATACTTCAGTGAGACTTTTGAAGGGTGAGTTTCTCAAGGTAAGAATGATAGAAAATAGGAAAGGGACATGTGGATACTGACTCCTGCCAACTAAGAAATAATATGTGTAAGACACTTGGTTTGGACCTGCAAGGACTACATTCAAAACCCTGCTCTGGGCTGTGAGGTGCCATGATCCCAGCATCCTAACTTCTGGCTTTTTCAGTAGTTTGATGATGAAGAGCATTTCTTTGGTCTGTCTGACTTTTAAACAACCCCCTGCCCCATCATTCAATGCAGACGGTTCTTTCGCAAGTTAAATGTTAGTATTTTCACCAGCCTGCTTCCCCTGAGCAGGGGACTTTTATTGTGTCTGTTCATCAGGGAGTTGTACTTGATAAGACTTGTATCTTGACCAACTTGCTGCAGCTCTGCTTCCAAACAATTTTGTGTAGCCCCACTCTGGGAGAGAGATTTATTCTCCACAGATACTGCTGCATATCATGGCAAGATCAGTTTTCAACTGGCCTTGACCCATGGTGTCCAATTAAGCAATGCACACCTGGTCCAAACTATGGGGTAGGGTTGCCTTCCCCTGGTTCCAGATCTACAGGGTCATTTCCAAGCATCACAGCAATCTGCATGTCTGTGGGGCGAGAGGGTGTGCACCAGCAGCAAGGGCATGCACCTCGTTATTCCACCTAACAGAGGCCTTCCCTGTCCTTGACTTCTTGCACCCCTGCAGCCAGGGTGAATCGTACCAGCATCTCTCTCTTGGAGCCTTTTTGACTGACTTCAAGGTCTCTTCCTGTGTATGTTTAACTTCTTGCTGCCCAAATTAATTTCCTCACTTTTAATGTTTTCTACTGACTTTAATGAAGCTGTCCCAAGAATCCTAATCTTGATGACCTTTCTAAGAAGAAATAAAAGTCAGCTTGTTTCCCCAGGCAATTTTTCCTAATTTCTTATAGCTCTGTTGACAACGCATTCCCACCTCCCTCTAATTTCCTCTGGATATGATGACGCCTCTCCTAGCTCTAGAGAGATGAATCAATATCAGGAGGAAAAACAGCCTTTTTGGCTGCTTGCTGGGGAAACAGCTTGTCCTGTTTAAGGAAACTCCAGAGAGGGTCTGTAAGACACGAACCAGAGTGAATCACCACCTCTCATGACCTGACAACTCACATGTGTACTGTTTTCCTTATGCTGATGCTTTCAAAGTCTGCGTCAGCTCCTAGCATCCTCATTGGGGCTGCTTCTCACCTGACTGCTGAGATTCCTGTTGAGGACCACCATATGACTTTTTTTTGCACTATGATGTAATTATACTTTTTGCAGCCAGAGAAACTAGAAGGCATTTGGAGATGACCAACTGAGGCATCAGCTGAAGCTCAGCTCTTCAGACGTATTCTCCTGTTGAAATCAGCCTTAAAGAGCCAGCCTAAATGACTTGCCAAGGGTCAGCCAGGACATCTGTGGCAATGAGAACTGAACTCTGGTCTCCCGAATCCCATGCTAGTGCCCTAAACAGAGGATTATCAGTAGTGTCTTCTGTAGGAATTGGAGAGAGGAGAGGTAGGGATTTCCAAGAACAAAACCTCGGTTCTTCAAACCACTTTAAAGGCTGTAGGGCTAAATCTTTCTTGTGCAATGCAACCAATATAAGCAGGGCAAAAATAACAGTAACCTTCAACTCAGGTTGGTCTGCAATCACAACACCCTTTCCCGGCTCTCCCCTTTCTTTTTCCACTTCCATACTGAGGGCATTTAAAGAACAGCAAAGACTCAAAGACTATTCACAGGGTCTGGATTTCTGGCACCACTTGAGCTACTGCAGAGGAGCAACATCTCTGTATTCAGAAGACTCGCTGACTCTGTCATAGCCCTTGTAAAAAACTGTTAAAAATAGTTATTTCTAATGACATATTCCAATGCAATGGAGATTCCTGTGTACACTAATTTGCTTTGAGGATTGCATCATCCCAAAGGAAGTGTAGCCAGAGAGATTTCAAACAAAAGTGGTCTGTCTCCAGGCTGAGCTGTGGTACTTGGCAGCGACACTACTCTCCGCTGAGCCCAACGTGCTGTTTTAACATACTGCTCCCCTCCCTGTAATGTCACGCTGGAAGGATGGCATTTCATGTCTCCCGATCCGTAAAAGATACTGGATGAGCTATTCAAGCTACCACTGTCCTTTTGAATGAGGTTATTAGTCCATGCACTCTAAACTTTACCAGGATTTCAGGGGGGTTGTTCAGGAAGCAAAATGTTGAAATAGAACCTCTCATTATTGAAGCCAAAGCCATTGAAAACTACTGATAAAGTGGATATAGGACTGACATATTTATCCCTGTTACTGTCCCAGTATTATATTAGGTAAGGTCATAAGTTATGAGGTGAATTGAGAGGGTTGGATGCCCAGGAGGGGGGAAGGATTTCTTTGCCCACCTCCAGGATTCACACAGTGGAAACAATCCTAAGGCACACATTTTCAACTCCAAAAGCTGACATATGGCCCTCGCTACCTGGAGGGAACACCTCTGGGTATTGGCTTTGCGATGGGTAGAGCTGGTGAAAGGGCAGAAGGTATGTTCTGGGTGTCTGTGGAAGAACAGATAACTGGCCAGTCAGCCCTAGTAATGTTCACAAAAAATTTTTGATAAACAGCACCGATAAGTTCCTACCCTTTGTTGAAGGTACTGAGAAAGTTGTTTTGAAGGTTTGGAGTGCCGGTACTTCATCTTCTTCCTCTGTAAGGCCCCGAAAGGCCAAAGGAGGAGCATCTAGCTCTTTCCTCCATCCATTTATAACAGCACCTTGATGGATGCTTGTGTCTTAGGTGAAGGGCGAACATATCAGCTCTACTGTAGGAAATGTGAACTGTGGCTGCATGCAGGTTGCAGCCAGATGAGTTGATTTTTCTTTTCTGCTGGTGTGAGTGACTGGAGTAGAAGGAAAAGAGATAACTTGGACTGAGTGACAATATGATTTTTTTTCTTTTGAGATCACAACTAATGAAAACATTGCCTTTCAATTAATTCAAGGAGCATCTGGACGACACTCTTAGTCATATGGTTTAGTTTTAGGTAGTCCTGTGAGGAGGAGGGAGTTGGACTCGATGATCCTTATGGATCCCTTCCAGCTCGAGATATTCTATGATTACCTTAAAAAAAAAAAAAAAATCATTGAGGAAATCAAACACTGGTCAAAAATGAAAAAAAAAAGAAAAAAGAAAAAAGAAAGTGTCTTGGCTTTTATAATTTCACTTATTGACAAATCCACCATAAAATCACAGAGATTTATGGTGAAACCTAATAGCACCTGGATAAAGAAAGAAGAAACTCCTTGATAAATGTTACCCTCTTTTAGGACTGGTACATGGAAAATGCTTGTTCTGGTACATTCCTGATATTAGTGGTCATGTGATAAGGATATGGGAATGGATATGGATGGGTAAAATCCTCCTAGGATTTGCGTAGCACAAACTTCTCCTTCCAGTTCTCTCCCTTGGAAGAAAGGGAGCTCTGAGAAAGCCGGCCAGAAAACAGGGGACAAGGTGTCCCATAACGGATTACCCCCTCGTGTTCCCTGGTACCTCCATGCTTGCTGTCTTGGCATGGATAAGATTATGAAACAGAGATTGCTAAGCAATCTCTGCTGAAATGTAAGGCTGTTGCAATGATATTATGTCTTCCCTCCCACCCCACAAAGTGGTTATTAATTAAATTGCATAAAAATACTGCCTCGTATTTAAATATTATGCATGGATTATCTTCATAGTTCATTATCCATTCCTATGGAGATCAAAAAGCATGGCTCTGACTCCGAGGAATATCTCAGTTAAAAAATGTAATCTTTTTGTTGCGCTGATCTGCTAACTACTTGTAATCAGAGGTACATCTGCCCACTCCATCAGCTGGGGGCAGCTTCTGCCTCTGCAGCTCAGCCTTGTATGGGAGCTGCCTGATGAATTTATGCTCAGGTTCAAAGGCCTTCACTGGGATAACTGATCAATTAAAAGCAGTAGTCATTTAATCCGCTTTAGATATGCTTTCCATGGCAAAGTTTAGAGGTGCTTACGTTTAAAGTTGGCGATTGTGGGTTTCTTTTATGTTCACTGGAACAATCACTCCAGGAACCTTTTACATTTTCTCTGTGGAGAAAAACAGCTCTTTCTAGAGGGTGGTTCTTCTGACCTCTCTTAGATGCTTATTTTAGGATGAGATCACTTCCCGTCTCGCTGTTGGCTGTAAATGAGGCCAAGGGTGAATATGTCTCGGTTAGACTTTTGGATACTTAAATTAGGGTAGATGGGCTGCACCCTGCCGTGGCCCCCCATGTAAGCCAGGCCATGGGACTCCCCTGCTCCTGGCCAGGGAGCGAGCAGGCTCTCGGCCACTGCCTGCCTCCTCGGCGGGTTTGTTTCCTGAGCTTAAGCTCTGGAGACCTTCTTGTTCCTCGACACGTGAGCCACTGGAGTCCAAAACTGAGGATGAGGTTGTGAGGTGGGTGGCAGGTGGAGGGGAGACCCATTTATTTGGAAATGGAACTCATTAGGTATAAACTTGTTGGATGACAGTAAAATGGGGTTCATGGGGGTACCTTTACAGAGTTACCCTTCAGAGAACCTCCCCCACACCACAAGAGTCTGGCTGAGCTGGGAATACAGTCTGGGAGGCTTCAGTCTCTCTTCTGCTCTGTCGTACACACTTCAAGCAAAAGGGATCGTGCTCTTCACCTGGAAGAGCAAGAGGAGCCAAGGGGAAGGCAAGAGCTCAGCATGCTAACAAGCCACATGCCTTTGTTACTGAGGAAATAAAATCTCTTTGCACCTACTATTCCTTTCTGTGCCCATTTATAAGTGTTTCCACAATGCAAGTAGTGTTGTTCAAAGTTCTTTGCGTCTGACTTGTTTTTTAAATCTCTGTTATACTATTATCTGGAGCATATTAACCCCTAGGTGCTTAGGTTTTTAAATATGTAAGAGATGCCAGAGGGAGGGAGAGGGAAAAAAAAGTATCTAATCCTGCTTAGAAAAGAGCCAGAAGGTGAAATAGCAGAATAATCACTCTTTAACACAATTTGCTGTCACCTTCACCACAAGGTCCCTTTGCTCTGATACCCCGAATTAAGAGACAAACTCAGATAAGTTGCTGCAATTCAGAAAACATGTGCACACCCCCACACAAATAAATCGGTGCCCAGCAGTTCCCTATGGTACGATTGTTGGAAGCACATACCATTTTTAAACAGATACCAGAAATGAACTTTTATTTTCAATCATATTTACTGTAAATAGAAATTACTCAGTAAAATGCAATCTGTTAGGCAAAATGCATCCTGTCACTTTCAATTAACCAGTTAAAAGGTTGTTAATGAATAAATATTGACTTTTAGAGGAAATGCTTCTTAACCAGCTGCAGATCCATGTGCATGATATTTGACAAATGATCAATACGGAGCTGGTACACTCCTGCTAACCTGGAGGTAACTGTTCAAAATGCCTAGGCACAGCGTTAAACGACAAGTTGCACGGTGGCCCAGCTGTAGGGGTAGAAGAAAGAGATGCCGAG
This sequence comes from Haliaeetus albicilla, assembly GCF_947461875.1. Classification (NCBI taxonomy): domain Eukaryota; kingdom Metazoa; phylum Chordata; class Aves; order Accipitriformes; family Accipitridae; genus Haliaeetus; species Haliaeetus albicilla. Next base: position 73,856,218 of record NC_091484.1, read on the forward strand.
ATACTGCAAAGCTGCCTTATGTTGGTGCATCAAACTCTACTGCCACTTCTAAAACTAAGCACCCAAGAGTGTAAACTTGGAGACAGAAATCAGCCATTCAAGCACCCCTGCAACTTTCATTTCATTTTTCAAAGCCTTGAACACCAATGAGAGCTGAGACAGCTCAGCCCCTTACCAAGTCAGACCTTTTATTAGATACCAAAAATACGCATGTAGGTGCTGTACAGATGGGCTCTTTAGGCTTCTAAGAGTTTGTCTGACATCTGTGTCTGGAAAAATATCCCACGATGACACTCCAGGTCTGTACTGTCTGGTGTGTATGATGACTTACACTGGGCTCTTTGCGAATCCAGAAAACTGAATCCTTGAGCCAAATGGTGTTGTGGGGCATCAGGTCTCAAAATCCAACAGAATTAGTTGGGTCGTAGTATCTGTGAGTAAGGGAGAGCCAGGCAGACAGGAGGATCCCATAGTGAAGGAGCATGACCGGGGTTCACATCCTGGCCCCAGGCTGCACTTTCAGAGCTGGTCATGTAGTTGCTCTAGTTCTCATTTGCATGTGAGTGATATTAGTGGGACTGTTTAGCTGAGGGCTGTGGGTGGAAGGGTCCCTAGTAAGTCAGAAGCCCCTGGATTGCAAGTATGGAGTTAAATAAGCTTCCAGTAGCTTCAGTCACTTCATTAGTAATGGCTGATGTGACATGCCATGAGAAGTAGTCCACAGCATGGACTACAAAACACTGCTATTTTTCACCTGACTTCTTCTGTGGGAACTAAGGCTGTACCTGCCCCAGGACACTGTTGGACGCATGGCTCAGGGAAAGGTGGGGATGAAGGAAGGCTTCCATGCCATGGGAGGTTATTGGAGCTTCTTGGAATGACTAGGGCTGTCAAGTCCACCCCATTGCAGTCTTTGTTTTTTTCTTCCATGTCCTGTATGCATGAAATTAAAGGTTTCTTGGTTCAGTGCTTCAGCACTTCCAGTTGTTCCTACACTAAAAAAAAGTACCTTTCAACCTATTGTTTCTAAAAACAGAGTGAAAAATGACAGCTGCTATTGGACATTGACTGGGAGTTTAAAGAGTTAAGTGCTTTTCCCCATATTGGTGTTTCAAGTGTTTTTCTTGCTTGAAGGGAAACAATTGTCTCTGGCTCCCTGGGCTGAAGATGATCAAGATTATGAAGTTCATAGATGCTTTGCTGCTTTGGCATCTAAATGGAAATGAGTCCATCAGCTGGGACTCCTCAGGAGACCATCAGCAAGATTACTGTTTGAACTAAGCCAGTTGCTGTAGAGGTTAAAAGGGACTTTGTGGAGAGGCATTAGCCCTGTCTTAGATGGGCAGGGTAGTCTTTATTCTAAATATCCTGCTGATCACTCTGATGTGGTGGGTTTGATTGGTTTTGTTATGCGAGGGCTCAACATTTTTTCCAGTTGCCCTTGTGGTACTTGTGACGTTGCAGTAGCAGAGGGCTGTTCCATCTTGCCCTTTCAGGTGTATTTGCTCCTTTCTTTCTGCCTGTCCTATTTACCTGGTTTACTTTTACCTTTGACAAGAACAGCATGGCCTGATATGTGCAGGGCAATTCAATAATTGGACCACCTTTGGGATCCGTCTGGCATCCAAGGGCATGTTAATGAGGTGCTGTGCCCAATCTAACAAGCCCCATTTCTCAGCAGGACTATTTAGCACACTCACGATGGTCCAGCTATGGCTTCTGGCTCTGAGGTGGCTCATTCAGTGCTCACTGGAGGATTTTTAATATATATCCTAGTGCATGTTGAAAGCAGGACCTTAGACACTTCTTGCCTGAAAAGCGTGTTGGGGTATAACTCAATGATTTTCCTGATAGGCCAGGAATTTGGAGTATAAGCGAGCATTTGGAGGCTCTTTGTGAAAATTATAGTAGAGTTTTGTTGTTCACTGAAAGGAGAGCACATGTATAGATTAGGTTTATACCCAAACTCAAGTGCAAGGGACCCTACCTTCCATGTAAGTGTATCACTAGATTTTTCTCCAGCTCTAATACACAGCAAGAACTTGTGTGTAGTGATGCTCTCTCTCTCCAGTTGCTTTAATTTCTGTGCCTCAGGTGCACCTAGATTCCTCTCACGTTCTCATTCGGGTGATAAGTAATGAAGCACAAATTATGGGAATGGACATTGGGTGCATCAACAACAGTAAAAGCTAACAGCATTGCACAGGGACCAATAAAGCTGAGATAAGAACTGCTGGGTTTTTCTCTTCTTCATTGGCAGTTAAATGTGATTTCTATTATCTCACTGTTTGCTTTAATGTTATATGGAACCTGTCAAAGCCCCATAGTCTTGCCGCTCACTGTTCCACTAGAAAGAAAAGACTCCGTAAATTACAGTACCTTTTGCTCCTGAAAGGTGTGTAAAACTATTCCATCTAATTCATGGTCCCCTTTATCATAAGTGATAGTGGAAATGCAGAAGATTAGCAAGGTCAGATGAGTTTGGGATATCAGGCCAAATCTGTAAATCTTCTGAGCTTACTGTATTCTCACCATCATCCCTAGACCTGCAGCAACCTATACCCACCTCTCATGCACTCCACCTCCAGTTCATCTTCTCCCATAAAGTCCCCTGTTCTCGTGTTTTGGGAGCCTGCTGGCCAAAGCTACCGAAACTGCGATAATTCAATGTATGCCAGAGAGGACATGATTTATGGGATGGTACGTCTTGTAAACCTCTGCACTCAGACTGTTTCCTCATGTCCCCGTGTAGAGAACGATGGGAGACAGGTATCTTGAAGAATGAGAAGGTCATTACCTGTACAAAGCATCTTAACTAATTAATTCTGGTATAGTCTCATGCTAACCTCACTACACTGTTCCTCTTCAGGAGTTCTTTCTTGAACTTCTGCATAAAACTGCCTTGCATGGTGTATAGGACCTGACATACATACACCTCAAGGCACTTCAAAGTGGCAGAAACTTTAGGCGGCTTTGTTCTACTTGTTATTAACCTTTGCACAGCAGCATCACTTGCTAACCAGGCTGGACTATCATTCTCTTGTCTCTGCTGTTCTCAGCTTCTGGCTAGTCAGATTTTACCCAGCAGCATTGACTTAGAGAATGGCTTTGATGACACAGTTGAGTCCTTGCTGGGGGCCTTACGTTCCCTCTCTGGAGCTGTGCTAGTGGTGGCTGTAAAACAGCCAGAATGGGACATGAGTGTATAAGGTATGTGTGATATAGGCAAGAGTCCAAATCTTCAAGATGATCAGATTTCTTCAGTTAGCTATTTGTAGAGTGAATGAAGTATCAGGGGTATAATGAAAATCTCCCAGGACACATTGCTCATCCTGTGTCAAAATCCTCATCACCCTGGTGTTGTTATCAACAAAAGGTTGTAACATTGTGTCGTGGTTTAACCCCAGCCAGCAACTAAGCACCACGCAGCCGCTCACTCACTCCCCCCCATCCAGTGGGATGGGGGAGAAAATCAGGAAAAGAAGTAAAACTCCTGCGTTGAGATAAGAACGATTTAATAGAACAGAAAAGAAGAAACTAATAATGATAATGATAACACTAATAAAATGACAACAGTAGTAATAAAAGGATTGGAATGTACAAATGATGCGCAGGGCAATTGCTCACCACCCGCCGACCGACACCCAGCCAGTTCCCGAGCAGCGAATCCCTGCCCCCCACTTCCCAGTTCCTAAACGAGACGGGACGTCACATGGTATGGAATACACTGTTGGCCAGTTTGGGTCAGGTGCCCTGGCTGGGCATGAGAAGCTGCAAAATCCTTGACTCTAGTCTAAACACTACTGAGCAACAACTGAAAACATCAGTGTTATCAACATTCTTCACATACTGAACTCAAAACATAGCACTGTACCAGCTACTAGGAAGACAGTTAACTACATCCCAGCTGAAACCAGGACACATTGCTACTTAATATTTATGTTGCAGAATAAATCGGGAACAATTGGGCCATGTTGTGTTATATACTGAACAAATAAGTGGAGTTGCATCTCCTGCCCCGGGGAATTTGTAAGATGTGCAAGGCATGTAAGGTATGGCAAAGGTTTCTGGCTTGGAAGGGAGAACCTCCATGGCAAACCATGACATTTTCCCATCTCTGGGCTCTCTCTTCAGCTCCCTACACTAGTAGAACAACCTTCAGAAATTTTTGGAGTAACTTTTATGAGAATAGAAGTTACTGTATGGGAATTGGTGTGGGCAACGGGAAGGAGAGAGTAGGTCAGCTCTGGTTCTGGACCAAAACAGAAGGATCCTAGCAGATAAGATACATTAAAGACCATTGACAGAAAATACAAAAGAGATGAGAGATAAAGTGCCCTGTGATTACTCCAGAATGGTGCCTGCCTTTTTCCAGCCTACTCCTGCCTTGAGTATTACTCTCCTACCATTGCAATCTCACCTGAGCCAAGATCGGATCCCCTAAGTCTTTGCATGAAGATCACCAATGTCCCACAGACTCCGGTGATGCCCAAATTTACATGCAGCTGGGCTAGACAGCATCTAGTGACTCCTCCCAGCTAGGACGTTGGCAGCAACTTGCACCCTGGACCCGGCTCTGGGAGGTGAAGGGGAAAAGCGGAGGATATGTGTTGAGTCAGATCTTACTGGAACCACGCTGAGGTCTGTACAGTCCTGCTTAGTTAATACCTTTTTGTGGGGGGAAAGGACATGCGGAGTGTCTGATTTTGGAGCTGGAAAAAAGGTAAGTTTTGAGCTGGCAAACCTGTGCAAGGAGGGAGAAGCAGAGCTTCATGTTGACAGTTGCCTGTGCACCTGGTGAACAACACGTTGCGGAGTAGCAGGACTGAGGATTAAAGGGAATCCATTCCCTGTGCTCACAGCAGGAAAGGATAGCAGTCTTGTCATCCTTTCAGGAGTTTCTTTTCAGACACATTCTTAAATAAGAGAGGATAGTCGTTAAATTCCTTCCCTGGGAGCTTGCCTTTCTGGGATAAATGAAAAAAGGAAGGGAAACATGTAAACAAATATTAAACAGACAGACCAACCTCCCAGATTTAATCAGGCTCTGGGCTCTTGCTTGGCTTGCCTTTTGAAGGAGATACGTGTGCCTGTGTTTCTCTGCTTACTTCTGTTTGCATTAGCCTTTCTGCAACCTCCCGCCATCTTTATCTCTGTACCCATCACTGTTTCTCCTTGTGCCTGAGCTGTAGAGTGAACTGAAAATTTTGAAGTCGGAATGGGACTTTTGCTGTTAAGAGTTCCCCTCCAAATGGATTTGGAGATGATGTTTGTTTATTCAGAATAGCTTTTGAGTCCATGCAGAGGTTGGGTAGTGAGGTCAGAGTTTGCTCCTGCAAAGGACACAGGCAAGATAGCTGCCGAGAGGCCCTTTAGCACCCAAACCCAGCCTACGGGTGCAGGCAACGCTGCGTCTTTTAAACATTTTGGACGCATCCTGCTACATTGAGCTGCACCTCACAAGTATGTTCTGTTGCATTATGTCAGGAGCTGACATGACATGAGGTAATTGGATTTGATATGACATAATCCACCCATAACACAACATGTGATAGATGAAAGGATTTTCCCTAAGGCAAGCAGAAACCAGCTGGTACTGTACAACACCTGCAAAAAGGGAAGGTTTTTAATCATCTCCTCCTGTCTGGCTGGGGTGGCAAGTGGTTCAGTCTATGCACATCCCTAATTGAAAACTCAAAATGATTAATTGTTTTTTAAAATACCACAGCACATATTATTAGGTTTGAAACCAATGAAAGTTTCCGTAAATTCATATCAGCCACCCACACAAAAAAAGAAAAAAGCAAATACAAGCTCAGGTGAACATCTACAACATATGAAATATGATCAGTTTGCTTCAAGCCCTTCTGATCTAAAGTACCTTCTGCTCATTCTTGATATATGCGCATGTTTAAGCTCCCTTTTGCTGCTAAGGGGAACACTGATGGGCTGATACCCATTTAGATCTGATCTTGAGCATAGCTTCTTGTGGTGCTTCCTGCTGTTCTGCCAACACCGATGACCACTCTGTGGTCATGTATCAGAGGTGTAACTTGGAAATGTCACGACTGAACTCCACATTTGATTGTCCTTTCCTTGGGGACATCAGAGTCTGGGATGTCCCCTGAGTGGAAAGGGAAAGCCACGAACAGAAGATTGTTCATGGCTTAGGAAAGAGTTTTGATACCTTCATTTCTGAATGAAGCCATCCTGTGAGAAGAGCTGGAGGGGTTGGAGGAAGACTTGCTTTAGATAAATTAAAAGGGATCTGATCCTAAAGGGACCCGTCCCCCGTCTGCTTTGATTCAGGTTACTGTCATTCAGCCATTTTACAGGCTTCCCTTTCAACATCACTTTCTAGAATGCTGTCACCTCTTCATTCACTACAAATGTTTCAGAAAGGTTTAAAACAAGTAGTAGTAGGAAATCCTGACAAATATAGGAATGGGAAGGAGAGGGTGTCATTTTCAATGTATGTGTCCTAATTCCTTTTGGCTTTGACATATAGCTCGTGTCTTAAGGAGTTTGGCACAGACTGTCTTGTGCATGTGGTGCTCACGCTTTCATGACCACACTCCTTATTTTTTGAGGTGCAGCATATAAAGGTTCATGTTGCATCACTTGGCTGTCAAAGGCATGGAATGTTCCTTTTCATCTCATTTCAAACCCAACCCTACCCCCAGTATTTTTATCCTGGGGAAAATCAAACAAAAGGTGCAGATGACAACAGTGCTTACTGCTGTCCAAGGCTCCTGCTCCAAGTCACAGGACTTTCCCTCGATTGCCACCAGTACCAGCATCTTACAGTCCCGTGGACTTTCCTGTCCTCTTCACTGGCCCTGCAGTAACCAGGCGGGGCTCTGCTGACTTCTTGAGTTCTTCTTTCACAAGCAGAAGCAGCTTGACTACAAAAATGAGGCATGTGACTTATGATGATGATCTCCAAATAAGAGGTGATTTTGTATTCCTGTCAAAGGCTCTGCTGCAGTTTCCTCTTGCTGGTGTTTCCAAGTGCTCCTGCCAAGCATTGCCATCCCGGTGGATGCCCTAGCAAGCAAAGGCAAACTGCATTTCAGTGCTGGCCTTGAACGTCCTTCAATTGGGGTTGAAAGAGATGCTGAATGTTGTTCTAAGCTGTTTCTTTTGTGATGCCTTTAGTATAAATCTCTGCCCCCTTTCTTAAAAGCCAGCTCAGCCACATGAACTAGGCTTTATTTTATGAGGCTCATTATTTTTATATTGATGTTCATTTTCTGAAAATAGTGTGAAAGCTAAATGCATACAGCCCCCTAGACGTTTTAACAAAATCATATTTCAGTTGCAGTATTGATTGTCTATCTATAAAGCAATATACGGCCAGGAGTTAATGTTAACAGTGCACTATGTTAACTGAAGTAATGTAGTGAAAAACAAAAATGAGAGTTGCGCTTGCTTTACTTTTTGCTGCAGTGTGACACCTCCAGCTGAGCTTTATTGCTTCTCCTGAGTGTTAGGTAATCACAGAGATGACCTATAGCTGTTTCCCTTAATGGATGATAAGCAAAATCAGCCAGAGTTCATGGTTGCTAGTATGGGGGAGGCACATAAACAATCCTCCTTTCATTGTGTTTACACACATTTTTTTTGTGTCTCCTTTGAGCAAGTAGCGGTTGGATGCAGGTTCAATGTTACAGGGATGCCCACACTTGGTTACTTCTATACACTCCTGTGGTCTTGAACCTGTTCTTGCTTTGCTGCAAATGGGTGGAATTTTTATAGGAACTGTATTTGTTCAATCATTTTCTCCCAAGAAACGAGGCTTTAAGGCTAAAACCAGGCAATTGTTGAGGCTGCAAAGCCTTTCTTTTATGGTTACTGCAGATACGCAAAATGAGTTGGAGGACTCTGATCTATGTTATCTCCATTTATAGTAGGGTGGATCAGCTCCTATTTTCATAAGTCATCACCATCCCAGAAGTTGCATAATCAGACAGATTTTCTAGGTGCATTATTTTTTTTTTCCTGGAAAGGTATAAGAATTTCATTTCTGTATATTTACATATGGGAACATGGGTAAGTAGAGGAACATAGTGATCTGGCCAAAATCACATTGTTCCACCAAAGATGGGAGAAAACCTAAAAACTCTCTGGCATAAAAAGATGGTGAGGGACCCCAACCAATGATCTAGTATGTTCCTCAATCACTATGTCCCTTCAATTCAAATAAAAACTTTTCTATCTTGTTTTTTTAAAATCATCCAGTGATGCTAATTCCAAAGATTACCCCTGCACCTGCTGAATAAGAAAGTTATCCTGTTGCCCAAACTAAACCCCCCTTAATTCAATCTGTCCTGTGATTCTATCTCTTACCCACTGTGGTCATGGGAAAAAGTTTATCCCCTTTGTCTTTGCAGCTCCTTTGTATGTGTTTGAAACTACCATGGTGCCACTTTTCCATATTCTCTTCTCTGGTCTTCCCTGTTCTTCTTCTACACAAATAATGTTTTCTGGCTTTCTGGTAATTCTGGTAATGATCTGGGTTTTTTTTTTCTTTTCTCTTTCTTTTTTTTTTATAATTTAAATCTTCTCTTCTTTCTTTCCCATTAATTAACTTCTCCTGACATACAGTGGCCAAAACGTGAAAAAGTTCTCCAGTAAAGCCTTTACCAGCAGCAAACAGAGCAGAAGGCTTTCTTCACACATCTCAAATATGACTGTGCTCTTTGCATGCCTCAGCATGGTGTTTGCTGTTTTCAGCATAACCCTGTTGATTCACATCTATCTGCCAATCCACTCTAACCCTCAAGTCCTTCTCCGCAGAGCTGCCACCCAGTCTGTTGTTCCTGGCTTGTAGTCGTGCAGTTGTTGTTCCTTTCTGATCTTGATATTTGTTAAGGACAAAAGCTCATTTGCATCCTATTTTTTCAGACCACTTCTATCATTTGCCAGGATGATTTTGAACTCTAGCCCTGTGTTTTCTGGCGTGCTGGTAGCCCCTCCCTCTGTGGTGGTGGTGTGTGTGAATATGTAAACATAAAGGTTATGCTGTCATCCAAATTGTTAAGGAAAACATTGCATAGTGTGACATCCCAGTCAGAACCTTGAAGAATTTTTCTTGATATATACCTCCTTCTTGCAAGTGAGCTGCTGATTACTACTATACTAATACATATTTTTTCCCAGATAGCTTTGCATACTCCAATAACAGTTTCACCTAGACTGTATTTCTGTACCTTGTTATGAAAAAATATAAGCTGCTGAAGCTGAGGTATGATCTCTACTGCTCTTCTTCCATTCACCCTGCCAAAATGCATCAGATTGGTTTAGAAATTATTTGATCTAAAAAAAAAAATCCAAACTTGAGTGTTGCTCAGTGTTCTTTGGTATCTCTTAGATATTTACAAACAGCTTAATCTTTTGTGCTTGTATTTTTATAAAATTGAAGTTAAATTGCTTTTCCACTCTCTTTGCCTTCTTTCTACATTGGCTGTTTTCCAGTGCCTTGTAATCACCACCATCCTTCAGGCAATCCAGATGAGTCCTGCCAAAGGCTCTGAGATCTTTCAGCCCACTTCTGAAATGCCATGGTTTCTTAGCCATTTTGTCTCTTCTTGGTCCTCCAGTGCTGAGCTGCTGGATGCTCTTTTCCTGCTGTGCAAATCCTCGAGAGATGCATAGAGCAGATATTCAGAGTCTGTATCCTAAACAGAGAGGTAAGTGGTCTCACCTAATGGTTGGAGCACTTCCCAGCAGCCAGGAGACTGATCCGTCATGTCTCTGGAGAGTTATCTCACAGTCATGATGAGGGTCGGAGAAGAGGAGTTGACCTCCTCTATTCTAGCTGCTGAAAGGCTTCCACTTTTCCCGTTTAATTCAGAGATCTCCCAAGCCAAGGAGAAGGCATTTGACTGTCATCCATTGCCCTTTTCTGGGAGGAGGAGCTTCAGCTTCCAGTCCCTCCTGCTCCAGGGACTGTTTTTGTCATTTAATGTGACATTTTATGCATTTTTTGATATGTAAAGTGGATAATTAAACCACATTAAATCTCTTCATAGACCCTCATTCAAGTTTAGCATAGCGTTAATTTGGCTGAGCTTAATTTACTTTATAAACTGAATTAGCGACACTTTAATTCTGAATGAGAGTGTGCATAAAGGAGCCTAATGTGGATTAAATAATCCAAATTAACTTAAAGTGTGAACAGGAAATGAATTCATTTTCCTGAGTCTCCCAGTGTAGGCTCAATACATCAATCATCCTCTGCTGCAACTACTTATCCCATGCAGGTGAGGATTCATCTCCAGCAGTTCTCTCCCTCTTTGCTATATGGGCCTCTCATTTCTCCATGCAGGTGATGACCAGATCCTTCCAGAGCACTGATGATGAGCTGGATTGGCAGCAAGGGAGCAGAGGGGTTTTGTCAACAGAAAAGGATGTGAGTGTGCCGAGCACGCAGGCAATGCAAGCAGCTCTAAACCGACAGTTAAATGAAGGAGGGAGCAAGAAACAGCCTCTCCTGACCATAAAAAGGGAAAGGAAAAAAGCTCTTTCTCTGCTTTTAGCTTTGTTCCCCTTTGCCTTAACCACCACTCCTGATTTACGCTGAAAAGAAGGGCTGGACTCATGATTCCTGAATGTAAAGTATTCCTACAGGACACCATCCATTACTTGTGCTGCATAAGCACTAATAATCCTGTTGAGCGCTCTTTCACTTGTGCCTTGATGCTAATGCCTTGTACACCCGCTTTCTCATGCATCCCCCTTCATCAGGAGCTCCGGGGAGAAAACTAAAACCAACCACAGATTACTCAGACTTGCCGAGTGTGCTCTGCAGACCGGAGAGTACATCCTCAGCTCAATGCATGTGAATAACTCCGATTCACATTAATGGGAGTTATGTGCTTACATCCACAGGAGGCTATTCCCCAATGCCTGGCATCTTGTTTCATCGTTTATGGTACCGAAATGACCTGCAAATTGTAGGGGTCAGGAGCGAATGCCGATACACCGGAGTGGTACCATGGTTACACGTAGGCTGGAGATGCCCTCTCTCTTACACTACAACGGTGCCTGGCACTGCTAATAGGACAACTTCTAGATAGTTTTACAACATTTTCCCCATGGAATTGAAATAAAACAAAACTTAACCTCCCAAACGCTTTGACACCCCTATAGAATAGATTTATGTCAACCATACATGAAAGGGAATTAGCCCTATGGCAACAATCAGCAATTATATATGCTAGGGAAGAAGAGCAGTTGCTGCAGAGGGGATTAATTAGGAGTTATGGGATAAAATTGAGGAGGTGGGGCAGTTTAGTTTGAATATTAGGTCACGCTTTATACTGTCGCATTGCTCGGCCTGTAGAACAGTCTCTAAGAGGGGAAATCCTGCCACTTTGGGAATTCAAATGTGTACAGAGCTGGAAGCCTCTGAAAGGACTTTACCTGGCTCAACAGTAGTGGGGTAGGATATGAAAAGGATGGGACCCTCCTCATGGAGCATGAGGGTGAGCCCTTTGGCATCCCTGTGTCCCCTCCTCCTTGGCAAACAGGACATAGGCTGTGGATAACAGAGCTGCCCCACAGAGCAGGTCTATGCTATAAGCAAAAGAAATACAAATGAGTGACCACCATCTTTCTTTTCTTCAGGAGTGCTGAGGTCTTGTAGCTTCACTGACTCTGGAAGGGCGGTTGGTCAGAAACAGAACGATCCTCGTGACAAGTATGAAAAAACAAGGTGCAACTGGGGAGAAGACTGCTCTCTGCAAGCCTTGAAAGACAGTGTAAGAGGAGGACTTGTTGGGTCTGCTCTTACATTACTCCTGCAGCCACAACTGCATGGCTCCACAGTTGGGAATTATTTGTGCTTCAGAGTGCCTACACGTGGTTTTCATTTCGTCTTGAGTCTGGAGCATCCTACCTGTCCCGTTGACTATAGAATGTGTTCCACAAGGCACGTGGCAGAGCAAGCCTGGGCCCCGCCTCAGGCAGGGTGATGGTGTAGATATACTCAATAAGTCTCTTTATAGGCATACACATACGTCCAATTATAACTGTGCAATGGTTCATTTTTTAAGGCACATCCCACTTTGTGTCCCCTTCAACATCATCACTACAGCTCTAGACATAGCTCTGAACAATCTCTTATTCTAACAGAGGACAGAATTGGTGAAAATAGGGTGGTTCCTTGTAATTCTTTAGGGCTGTTCCCTAAGCATTTTTGAATCTGATTTTCTTTGTGTTCTCCTGAGTTTGTTTTTCTCCCTGACATACTTGATTGGGTCACCAGGCTGATGGGTGTGATCTTTTAAGCCACAAAATGCCCATAAATTTTGAGGCTGCATTGTCATTGTGCTTTCCTGGCATAGACCATCCAGGTTGCCTTTTGCTGGGATTTGTTAATGCTCTAGTGATAGTAGTTGTCAAGAACATGCATCTACTCTATTCAACACCTTAAATACCACAGGGGTCATGATGATAATCAAGCCTGACCTGCTGCTCAGAGATACTGTCTCTACTTGCAGAAAGTCGCTAGAGCAGGAAAACATCAGTACCCTATAGATACCTCCCTCTTCTCCCAGCCTTCCCTCCCACCCACAGTGACATCCACGAGGAGTGACAGCTTGCTCAACGCTACCCCTTCAGCCAGGTGAAGGTTTGCCCGAACCATGATGATGCTGTGCCTTCAGAGTGACAGAGCATTTATTTATAGTTAATGGCATTTTTGACCTTCCTCATCTCTTTACTGCTCTTTTAAGTCTGCTTTAATCTCATTACATAAGGAAGTAAGAGCCTTAGAGGGAGAATCTGTACCCAAGCAGGCCAGCTCAGATAAAGCTCTAAGCATGTAGGGTGAAAAAAAACCCAGTATCTAGTTACCAGCCTCATGGGAATCAAGAGGAGTGAAGATGTGACCTGGCAGCCAAGTGACAAAAAGACTTAGGAGGAGGCTGATTCCTCCCTCTGCTTCCCTTTTGGTTTAACCAGACTTTTTCCAATACGTCGGGGTAAATAAAAGTAACAGCAACAATCAGCCACCGACTCCTGGGCTTTTTCCTTATTGAGGTTTGAGGAGCAGATTCAGCCCTGTCCTGGTGAAACACCGGAGAAGATGTGACCTCCTCGTTTCTGTTTCTATAGGGGACTGCTGAAGGCTGGTTTGGCTCATGGCAAAATTTGCAGCAAGTCTAACATTTGCTTTGTGTTCGCAGGAGAAATGGCAGCTCTGCTTTGGCCAGGCTCCTTCCCACTCCCAACCTGCCCCGAAACAGGAGACCCTCCATCCCTGCATAACCGGCAGAGGTGGCAGGGATGCACTGGAAGTGCGGGGAAGAGATGCATGTGCTGTGCATAGTATAGACCCGAGTGCTCTGAAAAGAGTTTAAGATTTTATGTGCTTGCAGCTAAATGGGGAAATCCCCCTGTCATTGGGGTTGTGGGAGTTTCTACCTGGGCGTAAGCAGCTGGAGGCAGAGGTCCCAATACCTCCATCTGAGCTCTTCTTTCAGAGATGAGAAGGATCCATAGCCTCAGAGCATTGGGCGTATTCCAGATGGGTGCAGTAAATATCCCTCTCCTGCATAACTCCCCAAAGTCACATTTTGTTTTCTCTGTCCCTGAAGGCTTTCCTGGGGCACTGTTGCTTCTGGTCTTAAATTTAGCCTCTCAGCAACACTCAGTAAGAGCAGAAGCATTTAATCTCCCATCCTGTGTCCAGGCTGATGCTCCACTTTTTATTGTCTACATATATCTGTAATTATTAACTTACAGCAACATGTCATTGGCCAATAAATGTTAGTTATGGTATATTTGGTAGCTTTATGAAATGTAATTAGTGCTGGAATAGTATGAGATACTCAGGAGCTCTGGCACTGGTAGATGAACCTTTTATGAGCTGTGGGCATTTATTTCACTCTAACAAAAAAGACATAAACAAATAACAATATTGTATCCTTGGACTGGCCGTTTCATCTTGTTTGCCTGCCTGGCTGCTGTGCTTCTACAGTTTCCTTATATGATTTTTAGCTCCCGCAGGCTTGTAGTAAATTGATCATTGTTAGTTCTGAGATTCAAATTTCCCTTTATACAATCCACAGACCATTTATTACTGCTTATCATATTTCACTGGAACCTAGGAACCTCTGCCAGTTTTAGAGGTCCTTGCTCAAGTCTCTAAGAAGTGCAGAACAGATAAAATTGGAAAAATACTATTACCAAAGATTTCAAAGGATGCATTTTTTTTTCCCGTTTGGCATTCAAACTAAAATATATACCATTTGGATTAAACCAAATTATGTTTTCCTTCAGGTTATCTGGCCAAAATAAATAGTGCCAAATGCCATTTTATATGAATCAAAACATTCCCTTCAACCTGGAGGCATGCATTTTTTTGATCATTTGTCCAGAAAGTAAAGGGCTCAAAGATCAGCAACTTTCCAAAGCAGTGGATACTTCAGAGCACTTGCAGAAAGTGTTGGAGACCCCAATTCAGCTATTGTTTCAGGCTGAGAAAACCAGCACCCTCTCCTGCACCTCCCAGGAGAAGACTTTAGCCACTAAGAGAGAAGCTGTTCTTGGGTGAGATGCACTCGGTATTTCTCTTTGGCTCCATTCCACTTCATGCAATCAAACACTCACAGAAGCAGGGGTAAGTTTGGGTCTACCTTCTTCTAAAGTGGGCATCCTGGCTGCCTACAAGAAGGGTCACCTGCTCAAAGCAGACCAACTCTGCCAAGATAAGCCAAGAGGTGCCTGCCTGAACTGCAGAGGCTGCAGGTCCAATTTACTCTGCCTGAATCAGAGACCCAAATTTGCAAATAACCCCAGGCTAATCAAAATGGATTTTTAGCATATTTACTGGTTGTCAAAAGATCTGTCCTGGGGCTCTGGTTATTATTTCTGCTTTACAGCAAGTTAATGTGAGGTGAGTGAGGTTTAAAGTCCAGGCACACTGGAGAGGTGCAGAACATCCCCTTTAAAGCTTGCCTGCTTTTCCTCAGCTTTTAGATAACACTTGTCATGTGGTATCTCAGCACTTTGCACATCTGAAAGGTAACAACACTGCAGGGTTGTCTCCTTGCTTCTGTTATGAATGTCTCAGCGCAGTCTTTTCTGACATGTGAGATGGCTCTTGGCAGCTTGGGGTGTGGATGTGAGTCACCACACCAGACCCTGGCTGCAGTGGGCACTGTGGGATCTTTCATCCCACTGAGATGCACCAATAAGGCCATGGCCACTTGCAGGTGTGAAGTGTCCCTCACTATGAGGTCCCAGTGGTGAACATCTTCCACCTGCATGGATGAATCACGCAAGCATCTCCTGTGACTCCTCAATAATAGGAATCGTATTCTTCAAGGATAGGTTTAATATCTAAAAAGACTCTAAGCTTGGTCCTGAGTGTCAATCTCTCCACTGAAGTCTTATTAATAGAATCATAGAATCATTTAGATTGGAAAAGACCTTTAAGATCATTGAATCCAACTGTTAACCTAACACCGCCAAGTCCACCACTAAGCCATGTCCCTAAGCACCACATCTACACGTCTTTTAAATACCTCCAGGGATGGTGACTCCACCACTTCCCTGGGCAGCCTGTTCCAATGCTTGACAACCCTTTCGGTGAAGAAATTTTTCCTAATATCCAATCTAAACCTCCCCTGGCTCAACTTGAGGCCATTTTTCTCTCGTCCTGTCACTTGTTACTTGGGAAAAGAGACCAACCCCCACCTAGCTACAACCTCCTTTCAGGTAGTTGCAGAGAACAATAAGGTCTCCCCTCAGCCTCCTTTTCTCCAGGCTAAACAACCCCAGGTCCCTCAGCCATTCCTCATAAGACTTGTGCTCTAGACCCTTCACCAGCTTCGTTGCCCTTCTTTGGATCTGCTCCAGCATCTCAGTCTCTTTCTTCTTGATAAAGCTTTGCTTATCACACACAGCAATCTCCCCAGAAAGACCTTCTGTGTAGCTGGGGGAAGTCTTTCCCCTGCCGCTCACTCTCGGGGGGCTTATAGCATCGTTAGCTAGAATCCACAGGCATGTGCTAATCTAGTGAAAAAGGGAAAATAAGATGCCTGTAATCTGACTTTATTTAGCTGGAGACGAACACAGAGAGTGCTTGGACATGGCACCGCTAAGAAGCCTTTTGGAGCTGCCAGCACCTGGTACGGGGTTATCGGCACGTTGCGGGACTGGTCTTGGTGCAGGCTGACAAAGCCGGTGGGAGGGGGAATTCGCTTGTCATCCATTGGATTATACCTGATTTATGGTTTCGCTCATTGACTTCAGAAATCTCGCCGTGGCAAGCTGCATTGTCTTAACTTTGCATTTGTAGATTATCCACACTGCAGAGTTATAAATCCTTCTGAGCACACAGCGTGCTTCCAAGGCCTAATTATATTGTCAGCGATAGGGTCTGGAGCGGGAGTGTATGTGCTACAATGCTCTGCTGGCCCCGAGTTCAGGAGGCATTCATAGAGGCATTTTATCAGTCAATTTCATGAGACATTAATTAATGAGATACTTCAATTAGATCATTTCTGTCACTAGGAAGGAATTATTCTTCATGGTCAAGATTACATCATCTTAATTAGTCCCTCTCCAAGTAATTTGCTTCTTTTCAAGCCCCGAAGAAGGGTACATTCATTATAGATAATTAATATTCAAGTTAATTGACTGTACCCTACAATTCATGGAGCCCCTTTGAAACAGATTTTCTAGTTAGGCATTGGGAAGGGCTGTTAAAGTTGCACTGTGCAGTCCTATGTAAGGCTTCTCAATCATCCGGGGGACCAAATTATAATTATCAGCCCCAGGCCTGCCTTAGCCACTGCAGTTCATATTCACAATAGAGTGCCCATTCTGAGTAACTACTGTATAGATACAAAAGTTGAGACCAGAAGGTTAGGCTAAATTTCTTGTATTTATGTATACATGTGCTGGTTTTGACTGGGATAGAGTTAATTTTCTTCATAGTAGCTGGTATGGGGCTATGGTTTGGATTTGTGCTGAAAGCAGTGTTGATAACAGGGATGTTTTTGTTATTGCTGAGCAGTGCTTACACAGAGCCAAGGGCTGTTCTGCTTCTCCCCCCACCCCACCAGCGAGGAGGCTGGGGGGGCACAAGGAGCTGGGAGCTGACCCCCACTGACCCAAGGGATATCCCAGACCATAGGACGTCATGCTCAGCAGATAAAGCTGGGGGAAGAAGAAGGAAGGGGGGACGTTCCGAGAGACGACGTTTGTCTTCCCAAGTCCCCGTCAGGCGTGCTGGAGCCCTGCTGTCCTGGAGATGGCTGAACACCTGCCTGCCCATGGGAAGTGGGGAATGAATTCCTTGTTCTGCTTTGGTTGTGTGTGTGGCTTTTGCTTTACCTATTAAACTGTCTTTATCTCAACCCACAAGTTTTCTCACTTTTACTCTTCCAATTCTCTCCCCCATCCCACCGTGGGGGAGTGAGTGAGCGGCTGTGTGGGGCTTAGTTGCCAGCTGGGGTTAAACCACGACAATACACTATGCAGGGAATCTCTTTTTTGTTAGCACACACAATTTTTTCACAGCAAAATTGCTTTGATTTTACTATTTCAGTTTTAAAAAGGGAATTTTTATAACAAGCCAATCAGGAATAACAGATACTTGAAGCTCAGATGCTCTGTTTGTTCACTCTCTCCAAAGAAAGGTCATACATTATTAATGTTGTGTCTTTTAATGTTGCTGATAATCCACAGAAACCACCGTATCCCACTCAGAGTAGTAAATTTAATGGAAATGTTCTGTATCATATACAAACATTGTTGCATAAATTTTCTTTCCTAGTACTTGTGCTTAAGTTCTTATATTTGATTTAAGTCAAACCATGATTTTTCTCTGTTCTGTTTCAGACTATAGCAGTGATCTTATATTTGAAAATGCTGCCTGCCTAAAATCTCAGAAGCTGGAAACTCAAATGCAAGTCAGTGTTTCCAAAAGCAGCTATTTTTAAAAAAGCATGTTGATAACACTTACAGACTAGCAAACTTAGAAGCATCTACAAGTCTGGAACAAACAGCTACAACTCCTGTTGAAGCCAGGGAATTGTGCTGGCTGTGCTTGCGTCAGGGCCAAATCTGCCTAATTGCAAGTGCAATATTGCTGTTCTTCATTTTTATGCAGATTGCTGAACCCGTCTGATCCAAGCAGAGCTTCTGAGCAAAGGAGATGCAGTCCATACATGTGGAAGTCTTTGTTTTTAAAAACAAAACTTCCCCTTTGACTTGAACTTTAAAGAATAGAGGCAAGCAAATAATGTGGATAACATTACTGAATATGTGCTCAGATTACGGCATTTTACAGCTCTTCCTGTCTACATGCCACATACTAGTTTCCTCTGAATAGTCTTTCAAACAAATTAAATGGCAGGAATGTTAGTGGAAGCAGTGAGATATAAACAAACACTGAATATTCAGAGTGACTATTTTTATTCGCAGCAGAAACCTAATTTTAAGATCAGACTTTCTCCAACTGTGGAGAAGAAATATTAGTATGAGTACAACAGCGTTTGTGTGCTGTACTATTACAGGAGCACTGCTAGAAGCTTGCCAGGAGTAGGATGCTGTTGAGTGAGTACACACAGAGTGAGACTTGGGGCAAATCCATATGGGAGAGGGTTTTTGGTCGATATGGTCAATCCGCTGCCTGCGTGCCATGGACTGCATGGAGAAAGAAGTCTGCTATCACACTATTCCCACCAGGGTCTATTTGAATAGGTTAGAAGCAGGGATGGACACAGCCGAGGAGCTGGATATTTGAATTTAGTAATATTGACGTGGAGCTGCTCTTCTTCCATGGCCCTTCCTGCAGACCTCCCAAGCTCCTCCAGCCCCCCTGTGAACCTCACTGCAGGAGGTGAGCACCAGCCCCACAGTAGCCGTGCAAGGCAGGGAATAGGGGTGTTTGCGGGGGTACCCTCTCTCCTGAAGTAGCTGCCACCCAATATACTTTCCTTTTCCTCAGCAGTGGTGGCTTTACTGGCTGTCTGGGGCTCTGGGCTAAAGAAAGCTCTTCGCTAAGATATTACCTATCCTGAATATGTGACAGAAGAAATCCAGTGCAAAATCCCAAGTAATGAATAATTTTGGAGATGACTGTATTCTGCATTAGGCCAGGTGGCAAGGAAAGGTTAAAAAAAAAAAAAAAGTACATAAACTTCAGCTAGGAAATACTTTGTTGAAAGTTATTCACCCAGGGCTGTTAAAAACGTAGCTTGAATTAACATCCTGCCACTTGCTTAGTGCCTCTGCCTAATTCTGTTTTCTGTGATTGATTATCCAAGAGCAATTCTCAGGAGCTTGCCCAATTTGTTTTTATTGCTAGTTAGGCCAATGAAAAGCAATCATCTAAAACCTCTTGTTGTCTGTCCCCCCGCCCTTATCCATCCGCATCCCTTTTCTTTCTACAACTCACGCAAGTCCTAGCCCTGTCCCCTGCATCGGTTCTGCATGTGACTTGCTGATTATTTTTTTCTGGTTTTCGTGCCCCACAGAAGACACCAGTACCCTTCTGCTGTTGGTTTTAGGATCCATTAGAGTTGGCATTTTGTGGCCCAAATCAAATCTGTGTTTTTCTGTCACCTGCTTACGAGAGTACAGGCTCTGCCTCTGCTGGCACAGGGTGTGTAAGCACACAGAGAGAGGGCAAAGTCCTGTGCTTCTTCAACTGTAATTTTGAAAGGCTTCCTTTATTGATTTTGGGATAAAACAATGCTAAAAAGCATTTCTGATTATGTTACGAACTCGCCTGCCAGGCTGCCTGACACCATGGCTGTGGATGTATTTGCTCTTTCAGCTCTGGAGCTGGCAGCGCTCTCTGCAAAATAGCTATCACAGTTAGTTTAGGAGGATGACTGCAATATTTTTGCACCTTTGGAGCCACCAATTTGAGGATCTCAAGTTGCTCTGCAAACAAAGGTGCAAAATCTACCAAAGAAGGTCAGCAGCATTAACCATATTTTGGCACTGGCTAATTTAACATCCAGAGAGACAGAAGGTCCACATGGTGGAGATGCTGAACGCGTGCACTTTGAATTGAAGTCTGGAGGAGCTGTGGGCATTTGATGCCTGTGGAAAGCAGGGATCCCACTGGGGATATGTTTAAAGGTAAATAGAATAATAAATGGGAAGTCTTGACTCCCAGTTCTCTCCTCTGATCACTGAATCACACTAAAGCGTAACTTGTTTAATCATCCTACGTCTGTATAATACCAACCTGAAGCTTGTAAAAAGTATTTAGTATTTCAAGGGCTTTGTTTCTTATCCTGTGAAAAAACCCTTACTCTTTAAAAACACTCCCAGTATCTGTGCAGTTCTAATGTTTAAACTGGGCTCTTCTGAGCGGTGGCTGACTTGGGCACATTTAGGTCACTTAGTGTTCCTGAGTGAACATCTGAAGATGCTGATGGAGATTTTTGCCACATCACACCGCCCTTCTCAGTAGCCTAGAAGTTTTTCCTTGCACTCTATTTTCTTATACTTTTGTTTCTGTCCCCAGACATTTATTGACGTCTTCAGGCCCTGACTGACTCCAAATAAGAAAAGAAATGCCCTGAGACAGAAAGGACTCATCAGCACACCCTGCATACTGAATAATTACAGTGAAAACCTGTGTCCATTGGCAGAGGTGAGCAAAATCATCGAAAAAAGATAATGGAGTCCACCAGAGCAAAAAATCCATTTCAACACAGATCTCTGAGAGCTGGGGGAGCTGTCTTTGATGAGAAAATAACAAATTGTATATTTTAAGCTACACTTTTCCTTGCAGAGAGGTTGGTGGACTGTGGAGAATCAGGTAGATGCCGGCTTTGGACAGCCTGGATCCAGGGTCCCAGAGTCCTGCTAAGACGAATTGGAAATTTGAGAGCTGTCTGGGATGGGAACAGCTTCCCAATGTGATGCTTTGCTAGACACAGGGCAAGAGGCAGAAATCAGAATTTTCTGAAGTCACTTATAGCCTCTGACAATGTGAGGCAAGTTAATTGCAGATTATGCTGTAACCTTGCTGTCAGGCAACTTAAATGTACTTCTGCATGTCTTAATGGTATAGTACAGTATGCTCAGCATAGCAGTGTAGAGGTTTTTTCCTAGCTAAGCATTTCTTTTTTTAATGATCTCCAGCTTTTCCTGAGAAAACTTCTTTTAATTAAGGTTGTCATATATTTGGACATTTGCCCATCGTTCTAATGTCAAGCGTTAGCTTTGTAGGTAGGGACCATTGCTTTCACTCGCAGAAAGAAGTTTTATCCTGGTCTCTGATGAGACTTAGGGAAGAGTGGTTGTGGTCCAAATCTGCAGTCAGATCAATGTGAGTCATTTCCGTACGGTGCTTTGAGTCTGATGGGCTGCAAACAAAGGGAAAAAGGGAAGTGCTCCCTGAGCGCAGCCGTGGGGGCTGAGGCGACAACCTTGATGGGACCTTTCCAATGAGCGCTGAAAATACCCATCATCTGCATTCTGAAGAAATTCTTTTCAAGCTTCCCCCCCCCCCCTTCTTTTCTCTTTTTGCCTCTTCTATCTTTCATCGTCTCCTTTTCATTTTCAATTTCAGCCACTTGATCTTCAGATATTTTTGAAATGGCTAGGAAGAAGGGAGACAAAAATGAAGCCGACATAAGGGAAATTAAAGTGTGGGGAAAAAACACAGCAGTTTATTCCAGACCTTGTTTAATGAAAAATAATTAGAAAATTTCAAAACACTCTGCAAACTGCAATCCTATTTTCTGTTTATTCATGATGGACAAAAACAGCGAAGCTTGGTTTCCTATGATAAAAGCAAGCAATATTTACTTTTTTTTAATCACTTTTTTCCCCATTTAATAGCTTGAAGGGCTTTTGCATCTGAAGCAGACACAACATTCAGAGCTCTGCATTCTTTCTAACTCTTCTTGTCCTGCTCCCCCAGCCTGGTTGACATTTACCTCTGTGACCTCCATCCTCCGTGGGTGGGCCCAGAGCAGAAGCCATTGGTTGAAGCTACTGGTGAAGTGGTGCTGACTCATGGAAGGTGACAACTTGTGTTCGTGCCCTGTTCTCCATCACAAGGAAGAGCTGGTGGGACTGGTCAGGCTGGGTCTTTTCAGTTTGGAAAGCAGATGACAGTGAGGGAAAAAGTTAGAAGGCACCCAAATCAGGAATGGAAAGAAGGAAGAAAAGAGTGAACAATTATTCACATTTTCTCAAAATGCAAGACCTACTTTGACCCAGTGAAATGATCAGGTGACATACCTGAAACAAACAAAACAGCATATTTTCCACCTAATAAAACTATGGAACTTGTTGCCACTGGGTGCTGCAGAGACCAACTGTTTAAGTGTACTTAAAAAAGACTAAACAGTTGTGAAGGTTATCATTAGGCATGATGGTTCACATGCAATTTCCAGCTCAGAAAGCCCGGAGCTGCCAACTGACAGAAGCTGGAGGGATAAATCAGGTTACAATGTGTTTTGTACAATCTTTCTCCTCCTCCTTCCACCTCTACTTCCAGTGATAGTATGGACATTTCATGTGTTGGAGTTTGGTGGGTTTTCTCTACCAACATGCCATTGCCCAGCTCAGTTGCACTTGGATTCTGTGAATTAAAAATTGAGGATGAATTAGCTGAATCAGTAGGTAAATCTAAACATTTGAGTAAAGACAAAGACTTCCCTCCCATTTATCCACCCCGTGAGTGCACCAAGCGCTGTGGCAGGAAAAGCAGTTTTATTCTTGACTTCTTTAAGCTCTTGGATAAAATTGTTTCTTCTCTGATTATTTTCTCTTCTCACACTTCTGTGTTGTGTCTGGACTGTTTGGAGCAGATCTTCTTCGAAAACCTAGATGTCTTCAACTGTTAGTACAAAGCCTAGTACCATGGAACTTAACCTTCTTGAAGTCTCTACGTTCTTCTTTAATACAAGTAAATAATTATAATTTCTGTAAACTACTGCATCTTCAATTAGGTCTTCATAAATATCTTCTGGTAAAACAGGGCTTGTAATAAAACTAGTCTTTGGTCTTATGCTTACTGAGTGACGAGCAAAGTTCTCTCTTTGATGCTATTTCCCTACTTTCTCCTTTGAATAAAGTGGAAAATACCTGAAGGATGTACAAGGGCTGCTTCCTATGAGGTTTTGTTGTTTTGCAAGTGGTGAAGTATTTTTAAAGAGATCTAACTTGAGAACCCCAGGCATGCATTGATTAAACACAACTAAATACATCAATATCCATGTCAAACTAGAGGTGTTGTTTTGCTACTGGAGACCACAGGCAGAAGGGGGAGTGTAAGCTTTCCACATGCTAAAGACCAATAATGGCATTTGATCATTCAGGTAAAAGAAGTTAAAAATTGCCCCTTATGGAGTTATTTTCCTAAGTATAAATGATCTCCAAGTGCTATTGTGCTTGTCTGTCTTCACATATGGTTATTATTCAGCAGCACCAAGTTAAATTTGGTTGTACATTGCCATGTGGAAGCCATTTGCATGATCAGGATGTGATATTTTCAGGGTTGGTGGGGCAGGAATGGGGGGTAAATGTGAACAATGAGGGACTAATCCAGATTTTCTGTTCTGACAAGCATGTAACTCACACAATATGAAGTTTAAAAAAAATTGCCTGGGAGACAATTTGGATTCAGATAATGTTTTCTAGAAGGAGCTGCCTGCTGGCAGTGTGTCTCAGTCCGACGCGTGTTGACAAGCCCAAAAGCAGAGTTAAGAGGCCCTCTGAAGTTGACTGAAGTCAGTGTCAACAAAGCTGGGATTTCTTCCAACCAAAAGCTGTGCAACCAGTGTGGCTGGCTGTCAGGCTGTAGAGAAGAACAACTACAGGAGCTACCAAAATATTTGACTGAGACTCTCAGAGAGACATTGGGTTTCTACTAAAAGATACTGCAGTAGGATTCAACACAGAGTAGTGTTTTATCCAGAAACTTCCTTGAGTTTCCACTTTAGAAAGACGTTGTTGGGAGGTATCCAGAGAGTTGCAAGGTATTTAATGTTCAGGGCTCAGGGGAGCTGTGTTGTGCTACCAGGAGGCTGGAGGCCAGCTCCAGCTAGATTTAGGACGTTCAATTGTAGCCCTGCAATTTGCAAGCCCCAGCCCAGCAAGCTTCTGCTTAGTCCTGGTGTGCTGAACTCTATGCCCACCTCAGTTTCTGCCCTGAAACTGTTCCCTGGGACCAAATAAACCCCTATGGAGGGAGAATCAGCCTACCTCCATGATCTCCACTGACCACCTAGGGAAGGACAAGTGGCTGAAGACCTAAATTAGGCTCCAGTTCAGTGGTGGCTCTGACCTGACAATAGCCTGTGCAAGAAAGATCTTCAAAGGTACATGGAAGACGTGGAAGGAATGAGCAGCTGGGGATAGTTTAATGCCTGATGTGAGGGGTTAACTCTGCTCCAAACAGGACCTGGTGTTCACAAAGCACCTCTATCTTGACGTTTTTGGGTGCTGTCTTACACTGATGCCTGAAGGAGTGCAATTCCTTCACTGAATGGCTATATTTTGGAAGCATCTGGTGCATGCTTATCAACTTAAGTCAGTAGGTTGAACATGTTATATTCACTCTTTTGGTTTCTTTTTGCTCTTTGACTTTTCTAATCTGCTTCAAAGAAGTTTTATTTATATTTCCATGAGTTGCCCCAGCTGCTTTCAGAGTATTGTTACCTCTAGATCTCCAATGACCTAGTGCCAGCCCTTGACCGTGGCTGGCACTCTCTCTTGGGAGGTGGGAGATGGGGATCTGAATTCCTTGAGGCAGAGAAAGTCATTAAAACTGGGTCTCTCACTTCCTGCTCCAGCCTTCACATCACCAGTGATTGCCTAAAAGTAGGGCAACGCCATACTTTCTGCAGATGTCCAGCCCTCACTCCAGGAATGTATCATGCAATTTCTTCTGAGCATTTATAATATGAAATACAGGCAGCCCTGAAAGCAGAGACCCCCTCCACCTCTGCCGCAGGGGAGTGTGCTAACCAGCAAGTGAATCTCACTCCTTTCTGTAAAGTAGAAGAGGTTGAGCAGATGAGATGGAAACTTTCCAAAGAGCCTGTGGTTTTGTTCTTAGGACAGTCTCTGAGGAGACAAGGGAATGTGTTCACACCTCTGTAGGCAGCAACAGACCTCCCATAATAAGCAGCATTGGTCCTTACTGAGCTCTAGTAACTGGCACCCCTCCTCTCTCCTGCTGAGGAAGAGTTCGGAAAGAGGAGTGACCCCCACCTAAGTTTCACTAGGAGAGGTTGTGGGCACTGCATCAGGACAGGCATCTTTCTACAGCACAGTGGAAGCCACTGAAAGATAAAAGTGGAAGCCACTGAAAGATAAGAGGTCTGATGTCCATTTCCACCAGAGAATCATAGAATAATTTAGGTTGGAAGGGACCTTTAAAAGTCATCTAGTCCAACACTCCTGCAATGGAGGGGACATCTTCAGCTAGATCAGGTTGCTCAGAGCCCCGTCCAACCTGACCTGGAATGTTTCCAGGGATGGGGCATCTACCACCTCTCTGGGCAACCTGTTCCAGTGTTGTCCTGGTTTCGGCTGGGATAGAGTTAACTTTCTTCCTAGTAGCTGGTATAGTGCTATGTTTTGGGTTCAGTATGAGAAGAATGTTGGTAACTCACTGACGTTTTCAGTTGTTGCTCAGTAGTGTTTAGACGAAGTCAAGGATTTTTCAGCTTCTGATGCCCAGCCAGGGGCACAAGAAGTTGGGAGGGGACACAGCTGGGACAGCTGACCTGAACTGGCCAAAGGGGTATTCCCTACCATGTGATGTCATGTCCAGTATATAAACTGGGGGGAGTGGGGCAGGGAGGGATCGCTGCTCGGGAGCTAACTGGGTGTCGGTCGGCAGGTGGTGAGCAGTTGCATTGTGCATCACTTGTACAGTCCAATCCTTTTATTACTATTACTGTCATTTTATTATTGTTATTATTATCATTATTAGTTTCTTCCTTTCTGTTCTATTAAACTGTTCTTGCCTCAACCCATGAGTGTTACTTTTTTTCCAATTCTCTCCCCCATCCCACGGGGTGCAGGGAGCAGTGAGTAGGCAGCTGCGTGGTGCTTAGTTGCTGGCTGGGATTAAACCATGACACTCATCATAAAAAATTTCTTCCTTATATCTAGTCTGAATCTCCCCTCTTTTAGTATAAAACCATTACCTCTTGTACTGTTGCAACAGGCCCCGCTGAAAAGTTTGTCCCCATCTTTCTTATAAGCCCACTTTAAGTACTGAAAGACTGCAATAAGGTCTCCCTGGAGCTTTCTCTTCTCCAGGGTGATCACCTCCAACTCTCTCAGCCTGTGTTCACAGCAGAGATGTTCCATCCCTCTGATCATTGTTGTGGCCATTTTTGTGAGAGCAGTCCCTGGGTGCTCCACAGGGTGGTTGTTCTGGATCCCGTTCTGAATTGCTCCTCTTCCTTCAGCTATTCTCCTGGTCTCGGGAGCCTTGGGCATGTCTGGAATGCTTTGGTGGAAGCTGGATTTGGGAGGACCAATACTTCAGGGACTATCCCTTTTTAGAGGCATCCAAAAGCTCATAGAAATTCAGAGCTGATCTGTGATCTTCTTGATTCCTGCCATTTTAGTGACACTAAATTGCTCCCTCTGCCACTCAGAGTCAGATGCTACCACACTCACATACCACAGACATCACATTTTTCCTAACTCCTCCAGAACTCACATTAAAGCTCTTGGTGTCAACTACTTGCCCAATAAATGGATTCTACTCTAACTCCCCTGCTATCTTAATGTTTAGGATGACTTAAAAAATGAGGCTATTGAACAAAACTGACTAACTATGACTTTACCTCTCCGTGGCGGAACACAGCATCTCTGGAGAACACACAGATTGCAGCACCTATGTGGCATGTCCTTGAGGTAGGGATTTGGCTAATGGCTTTGGAGCAGTAGAAATGGAGCTCCACCTGAAAAGCCAAGAGGAACTCAACACAAGCAAATTGGTGAGGACACTAAAGATAGCTTGCCTGCTCTTGAGAAAACGTCTGTGTTCTGCTGTGCTCACAATTGCTTACAGTCTCAGCTTTATTTCTCATCCAAAGGGCAGCTGCTTGATAAGGCATTGGTTGGGAACCCGTTTCCTGCTCTGTAAAGTTGTACCAAATACCCACTGAGGCCATCACAAGGAATCTTTGCGATGGCCTCAGTGGGTGTTTAATTGAGAATAAGAGAAGACATGAATTTTAAAAAGGTAACATTCCCTAGAACAAGGAACTTATATGAAGCAATTTCTACTTGCTTTGCCACCTAACTAAAAGATACATAGATCATTAAAGTGCATGCTTCCTCGGCATCTGGGATAGTGATCCACTGTGGCTTCGATGATGATTATCTACAGAGCTTAACTGAAAAAGCCAGGATAGTTGATGAACTCATGGTACCAAAGATCAGTAGCATTCAAGGCTAGAAGAGACAATTAGATTATTGTGTTCTGTTCTCATGAACATACAAGGTAGAAAATGTCATCCAGTGATGCCTGCACTGAGCCCAAGGTCTTATGTTTGATTAGACCATCTGCATCAATTCAAAATCCCTATCACCCCTCTTTGCAGACTGTTTTAACCAGAAGTCCTATCTTGCTTGAGAATTACAGGAATGAAATGGCAACTGTTGAGTCTATAAATAGACCAATGCGCTATCAAATATTATTTTGTGCTCATATTAATTGAGACCTTTGCCCTTGCCATAGGACAAAGAAGAAAGGCAGTGTTTACATTGACTGGAGGTAGCAATAAATGCTGGATTCTCACGGGCTAATTTATAGTACCTTGTGGAGTGCTGAGGAGTGGAGTGAACGTTTTGACCTGGCAGGGTCGAAGCCAGTTCTGTTCAATATGCTACAATGAAAATATTTTTGAAGGATTGTCCTTGCTATTGTTTGGTGTTAAATGAAAGAAAAAAGGAAAAGAGACAGAGTAAAACCAAGAACAGAAAAAGATCAGAGAAAAACATTGGCATGGAGCTCACCTTTTTTGAGGGAGGAAGGCGGGGGGGAAATAATCCTTCTCCTCAAAGATTTTGGGGAGAAAAAAACTCCCTGCTGTGCTTGCTAAAATTCCCTTCCAGCTCCCATTGTCAGTGTTAATTGGTGATAGCCCCCATCACACAGAAGCACTGTGGAGGTAAAATGAAAGGAAATATGTAAGGGTGTGTGCGTGAGTAAGAGGCTGCTGTATCATGTGAATAAGGAGCACAACAATGGCCCAGAATAAGCTAATATATATAAATGAAAATATCAGCTTGATCCTTTGCTGGACTTTTTGATGCTTTGAAAGTTCACGTTAATTCCAGCTGCGTGGGTCCCTTTATTAATTAAATGGTCAAGGCAAGCTCCATGTGCAGTACCAGCTACGCTAGCAAATGATGAAAGCACCATGTTGACATCCTTATTCTAAGCTCCACAGTCACCTTCAGGGCCTGCATTCAGGGTGAATTACTTTGGCTTCAGTGAACTTAAAGAATCCCAGGCTTCTCTCAATAGATTTTAAATCCCTCAGTGCTGTTCACCTAAGAAATGAGAAGGTCTCTTGCTGACACCCTTCTTGATGTTCCTGATAGTAAAAAAACTTGAGAGCTAAGTAGGTAGATCTCATTATTTCAAAGGGTTCCCAGCTGCACTGCTGCCTAGCTTTCCCTTTCATCATCTATTTAATTAGAAAAGGGCTTTGTTTTATTTATTTTTACGTGGTATGTGGTAGAATTTTATTTTAGACTTCTAATAGCCCATGGTTTGTCTGTGTGCTGGAGACTGCAGCACATGTTCCTCGTGCTTGGATGGAGTCTGAGACCAGGTGTTGACACTTCTTCTGTTGACAGCTGCAGAAGCATGGATGGCTTTGGTGACATAAGAGGATTTGCTCTGCACGGAGCAGCTTTGTCCTCTCTGTGCACAGGTGGGACCTAAATACAAAAGCTGAGCATCCTTGCAATTACACTCTCAGTCCAAAAGCCACCTCAGATGAATATGCAACCTTTGCTCGTTATCACTTCAGTGCACGGTGTCTCTGGGTAGCTTTACAGAAACATACTGTATGCAGACCCCAGAGGTTTGCTGAGGATGAGGAGGAATAGCTGTATTCTTAAGGAACAAAGATGTCCCAGGGCCCTGTGGCTCTGTTTCATGTAGTGATAGTCCTCCCTCACCCTTCCCTCCTTTCTCCGCGTGGTTTGGTCTGGTGACTTTTCTTCATCATCTTTTCTGCAGCCCTAAAGTTCTTCAGGAGCCAATTCTCTGTGCAGGTAAAGTGATGCAGTGTTGAGGTGTTGATCTCCTTTGGAAATAACAAAGGATTTAGCTGCCCTCACTGAGGAACATAAGGAGTCAATAACTAAGCTGTTCTAAGCTTGTGACCCTCTGTGTCAAAGGAGGGACTTCCTAACAGCTCCTCTTGACCCTCGTCTAGATTTTGAACCCTTCTGGAAGCCTTTTGCAACAACACCTAATTGAACACTAAATTAAGACTGCAAAAATAAGGGCAATGGAAATAACATGAACCTTCATTCATGACAGAGAAGGAAACACACTTCCAGCTCTGGTGGGAGCTATGAGGAGAGCTTCCTTGGGGACAAACTCTCACGTAGCTTGGCCCTTCTGCCCTGGCAGAGCTTGGGCTGGCAGACCCAGCACTCACTGCTCCAGCAGCTCCTTGGCCGCAATGTCCAAGTTTGGGTGCTATATGTGTTGGGCTTTGCCTACACTTTATGACAGGTTTTGGTCCTTAAGTCTCAGAAAAGAAAGCTTGAGCTGATTTAGGGGTGGATATCATTATTCTATAATAATTAGACGTTGCATGAGCTTTCCCTGGTTTAATTCACTGTTATTTTACTCTATCCTATCATGGCTCATCATCTGAGGTTTGAATCAGTAATCTAATAACATGCTTCAATGGCCAAGTCAATTCCTCCTCCTGGATTTTTTTCTTTTCTCTTCTCATATTAATAGCAATAGGGGAGATGAAGGCACTGGATTAACAGTTGGGCTCGGTGGCTGACCAAAGTGGTAATGGCTTTTTCCCAAGCCAGCACATGCCGCTTGCTACATGGTTTAATGTGCCAGGTGTCCAGAAGGTAGAGCCAGCTCTTAAGCTGCTTGTCATCCCTGGGTGGCGTCATTAGTGCATCATATGTTTCAGAAAGAGAGAGCCCAGTGAGAGCCGTGCATTGCAGAGCAGAAGCTGAAGTGCTGATGCTCTGCCCTTCTGTCACCGGGAAGACGTCGCAGCAAATGATTGCGTAGGTTTGGATGCATGGGACCATCTCTCCCATGCTGTGCACGGTGGTTGTCCGGAGCGCCAGTCCCACTTCTCCCCCCACAGCAGAACATAGGACACAGCTGCCCCTAGGAAAAGGACTTTGCTTTAATTTTGGAGGTGAGGATTGTGTTGCTTCTCTGTTCTTTCTCCCTTTTTGTGCATGTGCACACACACACATGTTCACCTTGCTCTTTCTTGGGTGCATTTGTTATTTACCTTTTCCTACAATACTGGGGAAAGCTTTACAGCACGTCAGCCTGTTTTAGAGCATGGATGCAAGCTGTAACACTCATATCTTGACTGTTTGTTACCTTTGACCCTCCTGCATGGCTGGACAACATGGGGAGCTCTGCAAGAGCTCTCAGTGGGGTGCAAAATGTGGTCCCAGGGTGCCCACAGCCTCCCATGGCCCAGTGTTGTCCCAGGGCTGGTGAAGTAGGGTTGGTCCACAACAACATGGATACCCCAATGGCATCTTCTGCCTCACTCTGCAGTGACAACATGCCCCTCGGAGTCAAGGCAGTGTAATCGGAGTCAAGGCAGCATAATCGGAAAGTAATTGGCACTAATTAGGGCTCCTGTGAGCTGTTGTGTTCCTCACTGTCAGCCACGTGGCCTTCACAAACACATAAAACTCTTCCTGCGCTTTGTAAATGTCAAAAGATGTTTAATACAAACCTGCAATGAGCCCCCACAGTGGAAGAGGTCTTTGGGAAATTAATAGGGGATCTGTGTTGGTCAAACATTATCAGGGGTCAGGAAAAAAGAAACCCCACAGGAGTGTAATTTTTGCATTCAGAGTTTTGAGAGGATCTGTGGTTATTTCCCTGTGAAGGGTTCTGTTTCTCCAGTGACAGGGCCCACCTTCACTGATGTGTTTGCAATGGGCAAATCTCTAATACAGTTGCCTGCACCTACACTGCAGGTTTGCCAGCATGTTGTCATGTGAGTGGAAGAGGTCAGTGCAGTCGCACCTGAGTCACTGTTACTCCATCCTTTCCCACCTCTGTGCCTCAGTTTCCCCATATCTAAAATGATGGGACTCCTCAAGAACTACAGCAGAAAAAAGCCAGATGGGAATCAAGCGTTAACACAGGCGAGGCCACTGCCCTGGCTCTAGAGGCTCTTCCACACGCCTTTTCTTTTTCGTGAAGAAAGAAGGCTTTGTCCATGCTTGAAAACAACCAGCTGAGAAATGCAAGTGCTTGGAAGAGGCAATACATGCGCGTATTTCCGTGGCTGCATGCACAACCCTGCCTGAGCCTGGATGGTGCACAGGCAGAGGGTAATTGTGCGGAGGAAAGACGAGCAGCTCAAGGGATGGAGGGGACCTTCGTTGCGCAGAACTGCAAGCCTGTGGCTCCATCCCGCTCCTTCACCCAGCGTGCTTGGTGGGGAGAAACATCACAGCGTGCCGAGTAGCAGCATGTTTTGCTTATTCTCAGGGAAAACAGCTGAAATGAGATTTAGTTATAAATGTGCCCTGTGTTCTTTAGGAAGAAAAAGCATGCGGAAGGAAATACTTTTAATGAGGAACATATAAAATTAGATGATTCCAACATGTGCGTACATTATCTAATAGCTTTACGATGAAATGTACTATCATCAGGGCTCTTCCCGGTGTTTGCAGAATTAAAGTAAGCGTCACCATGTTTTGTGTTTTTAATATTATTTCTGCTGCTCCTGAGCACAAGGTGGCCTCATCCTGGCTCAGGTCCCTTTGTGGCACTGCACAAACACCAACCTGAATGGTTGAAGGGAAGATGAATCCAGGAGGGTAAATGCTTGCAAAACCCCTGGTTGATTCCCAGTTTGGCCAGCTCAGTTTTCCTGAGGGTCTGGGTTTTATACGACCTGCTGACACAACGCGTGTGAGCGGGATGTCATTGCCGGTGATGCATTTGCAGAGGTGACAATTGTTACGTCCTGGTTGGAGTCACCTACCACAGAAGAGCTGCCCCAGTTACTTTTTGGGGTTTCAGCCCCTCTGGTGCCACAGGGTCAGGAGAGGAGGCAATGTGTGTGCACTGCACTGACACAAAGCGCTCCTGTGTATGCAGCACGTGTTTGCTTTCCCCATTACAGCTTATTCCACCTCCCCGAAGGGACAGAGCACAGTTTTCCACTTTGTCACAAATAATAATTATCTCAGCAATAGCCTGTGATGGGAGCTCACCCTGAGGAGGCTGCTCTGGCTGCAGGAGACACAGCAAGATGCTCCAAATGATGCTCTGTGCTATTTTAGCTGTGCACTACTTGCACCGAGGGAATCCGCATATAGAAAGGGGGAAGAACCTTGTGCATTTACCCATTAGAAAATCTTTGCCTGCTTGGAGTCACACAGGTGCTCGTAGCCTTCCCTTTGCCTTCTGGCCTTGCTCTCTGCACATGCCAAGGCGGAGCAGCCTTCCAGTTTAAGCATTTTTCTGCTCTCAGGGAGCACAGCAGCTTCTTGATATGTATTAGCCTCACATTCTGGCACTGCTGGTTTGCGTTCTGTCCCAATGAGTCCCTTACCATTAAAACAACCATTCATCATTCACCGTGTACAATAAACCAGGAGACTGTATGTTATTCAGTTCCAGCCCCAGGCACCTCAAGAAGGTATGAATCTTTTAAGCGTAAGTTCATC
Organism: Haliaeetus albicilla; assembly: GCF_947461875.1. Classification (NCBI taxonomy): domain Eukaryota; kingdom Metazoa; phylum Chordata; class Aves; order Accipitriformes; family Accipitridae; genus Haliaeetus; species Haliaeetus albicilla. Next base: position 73,889,119 of record NC_091484.1, read on the forward strand.
TTTAACTTGTCCCAAACGTGCCACGAATTACTTATGTGGTTTGTTAAATGTCTGTAAAACAATCCTGAACTTGAAAATGATGATGTGGCCCCAGCAGTTCTCTAATGTTTGTAGAGGGAAATTTGCTTGGACTGTAGGTTGGACACAGCTACCCTTCAGACAAGGTTTCCAGAGGGCTTGGCAAAATGCTAATAATTACGATTTGTGCCATCCCAACAAGATATGAGTGGTGGGAATCCAACATACTCAGCCATTGCAGGGTGACAATTTATGGTAGAAAATGCTCAGACAGAAGTTTAAGGAATTAGGAAAATGGCAATTTACTAGTTTTGTAGTGTTTAATGACCACAAGAGGTCAGGGCTTCTGTTTTTACATCTCATGTGAGAGAAAAGCCCTGTCAGAGTGCAGCATCTTTAAATGTATGGTTTCCTGAGCAGCTTAAGTTGAAGACCGCTACTAGCTGAAAGAGGCCTCTGCACCCTCTCACTACCCCGGGCCATGTTTTCTTGCCTCCTTCTTTGCCCCAGCACGGGTAATTGTGCTGCCATGTGAAGAGTCAGCCCCACTTTCTGATCTGGCTGAAGACATACAGGTGAACCTTATGGTTGCAGTTGGTAGAGCAGAAGAAGTGGATGGCTGGGCAAGGAGGCAAGCGGACCATGATTGCTGTTGCTTTTGGTACCAGCACAGCCCTTAATGGGCTCATGCTGACTATGAAACCATCCCCTTGGACCTGCAACATTCTCTGGCCCTTTGATAGCCCTTACTATGTTCAAATAATGACCAAAACTAGTTGTGGGAAGCATGGGGAATCTGAATGGCAGCAATTCAAGCAGCCTGGGGTACTTGAGATGACCAACTTTGATGAGAACCAAAGGACAGGATGGCAAATCCAAACAGGTAGATTCTCATGGACAACTAAGTACATCTTTGCCTCATCAAATATCCAGCAAGGAATTCAAATTCCTTCCAGGAATGGACCATGATTCCTCTTGGAGGCATGCAGGTCATTTGCCCCTCTATTCCTACTGGAAGATGGTTCTGTCATCTCTCTCCTGAGAGGTGTAGACACTGTCTTCTGATTTCTAGACTAAGTAATGCATTGCATGATTTACCCATGGAGAAAGGAGGTAGACATAGCTATTTATAGAAGTCTTTGTCCTGGTCACTCGGGGGTTGATGGGGACTATCTGTTGTCCTGAGTTTCACCTGAAACTGCATTGAAAAAATCCGAACTCAGCTGACCTAAGAAGTAGTGAGGCTAACCTCAGAAAGGAAAGGTTACTAAAGGGAAGGCTCTCGAGAGGAAAAGCACTTAGGAGACTTTATACTGGGAGAGAAGTGCACCCAGTATCTCAAAGAAGCGAAGATCTGAAGCAAAGCACAGTGCACAGAGCAAGCAGCCTTTACAGCAGCCATTCCTCTCCTCCTGTGTTTTTGCACAGGTTTATCCCACCAATTTCTATTCCAGAGTCTTTTGTATGTCACTGGTGATGACATTAATGGTTTTGCTTTTCAAACCTACACGAAAGCATACCTTCCCTAGGAGGTTGCCTTAGTAGGAACCTGTATCAGCACTGACCTAACTTTGGAGTACTGGGTCTGTAACTGCTGACGAACTCACCAAGCTGGTATTTCTAAGCCTAAGACTGGAGGAATGTATACGTTCTGTGGTGTATCAGGAATAATATGCATGGACATGGCTGTGCTAGAAACTTTGCCATGAGCTTATTCATGTTATGCCAGAATAGTAATTTGCTACCAGCCTCCTGCTTCTGGAGCGCTGTGACATAGCACCTCTTGGGTTTCTGTTTTTGCTTTACAGCATGTGTCAAGCCCCAGGGATGTGATTGTTTTGTAAAGATGAAACTTGCTGCCTCCTCTCCTGAGATGGAGTCAGAAGTGTGAATTCTAAAGGACCCAATGAAGTCCTAAGTGGCTAAAACAGATAAAATACCACACTGGGTACTTTAGCATGCTATACTAATAGCAAACAGGAGCTTCACAGGCAGAGAGCCCTCCTAAATACTTATGATAATGTCTAACAAGAACAGAAGATGTCAGACAAAATAGCAACTATGCATCTTAAGGAGAAGCCTTGATGTTTCCTTAGCTTGTTGGATATTTATCAAAGCATAACCTGTAGGTTAGACTACAAAGCACCAGAAAACAAAGGCTCTGTGTTTGGATCTTTCAAGGGGGAAGGTTAAACAAAGGACATTGAAACATGCTATGTCAGAAGATCTTTGTTTCTAGACATCAGTGGAACAGAGGATTTGGAATAGCCTTCTCACTTCCTTCATTGTCCTTGCCCATGGGTGTTTAAAAAAAATATGTAAACCCCCCCAGATTAAGAAGTGGAAACAATTGATATCTGTTGATGCAGCTATTTGAATAGCCATATGTACATCACCTGGAACATGAACTATTCATATTCCAGAAAGTGAACTGTGACCCACTCCACTCAGATTTCAGAGTATTCTGCTGCCATGGATGTAGGATCTTCAAGATAAACTCATTTTCTCAGGGACTAATAGATAAAAAAATGAGTAAAATTAGTCTCTGAGCAAATTCCACACGTGGGACATATGTTATTTATATTAGAGGGATTCATGCTGGTTTTTCTTAGGCTGGGTAAACCAGTTGTACCTCCAGTGACACGTCAGGGCATTACTGAAATTAGGAGCTCTTTCTTTGGGTGCCATAAAACAAAACCACTGCCAGTAACTGGTCTGACATAAAAGGCTTATCATATTTTTAAAAACTCTCTTTCACAGGAGGACCATCATCCAGGGTTGACTCTTACTTGTTCCTCTTCTCTGAGTCCTTCCTTATGAAATTCAATGGCTAATATCCTCCTCTTAACTCAGTAGTCTGAGCAAACAGCCCTTCCCAAATTCCTTCCAAGGGTCCCTTCTCCACACTGTCAAGGGGAAATTTCTTTCCTTTCTTTGTACTCCAGACTCTGGAGTACATGCATGACATTTCACAGCAGCCTAAGATATGACTTTATCCCATGGGTAGTGGCTGCTTCATGTAAAGTTTAAGAGACTCGTGTAGATGCCAGGTAATAGGTCTTCTCTGGCATCAGCCCATTCCTCTAGTTGATGCCAATGGCAGGTGCTCTATGGGGTAATTTGTTGGCATGCAGCTGCATCTCACCAGGCTCCGAATACTCCACCAGAATGAGCAACTCAAAGAATAAGAAGAAATGCTTTGAAAGCAGGAAAACCACAGTGAAACCACAGAGAACCAAGAAGGTCCCCTTTAAATACAAGTGAAATACCTGGTCTTAAAGAGACTTAGTCAGGTTGCTTCTGGATGGGGAGATGTGTCCACGCAGAAGGATTTAAGTTGCTGGGACGTTGGTAATGCACAACTCATACATGCTGAATTAGTCTCGTATGCATGGGTCGGTTACCTCGTATTGATTGATTTTCTCCAAAGCACCTGACTGCATCTGCTGTGGGAGACCATACGCTAAGCTAGATGTTTCACTGGCATGCCTCAGTACTTGTTTTGTGTCTATTCAAAACCATACAGTTCATCTCCCATTGCTTTTCAGGCCAAGAATGTACTGTTCCCTGATGTTAGTAAATTCTGCCTATTGATGCTACAGGTTTAAAAACCAGAGAAGTAAAAAATTGGCCTTTTCCAAATATGTAAGGGGGCTTTCTGTGTTGCCTGCAGGCTTCACATTTTAAGAAGCAACTTTCCCTCTCCAATGGCTAATTCTGATGAGTTGATCACACAATCTGGTGATGATAGCTATTGAAATGCCTGTAATGTAAAATTAAATGGGTCATTCTGTGTATTTCAGTGATAGATATAAAATATCATAAAAGTTGGGCAACTGCAGCTGGAAATTATGTTTTTTACCTTTCGCCACTGAAGTGAATATAATCAATGTACAACAGAGAATAAAAGAGTTCAGCATGTACATTCGGATAGTGGGGACAACTCCACTGTATGAAGTGAAGTTGCTTAACTTTTCATGTTGATTGCTTGAAAAAGCCTCTCCAGAGGAGTTTTCCATTCCCTGGAAACATGGCTAGGATAAATGCTCCATAAATAAAGGAGGGGACACTTAGTGGAACTTGAAGTGATCAGAGGAGACGTGAAAGATGGCCCTGGGTTTTAGGTACTGCATTTCAGCTCCAAAGAGCTGGCTTCACTGGCAAGCTCCCACAGGCTTCCCGTGACCGAGAGCAGTTACCTGGGGCTGCGCTTCCCATTTATAAATCAAAGGAACAAAGCAGTTTTAATGCACTTTTATAAGCCCCTGTTTACTACAGTCTCAGCAGCAAAAGACCATTTTTTTCTCTTGCTATCAGAGGAAACCTGCTTGAAGAGTGACTTGCATACGGCAGCCGTATTTTATCTGATTTTTTTAATGCATACTGTATTTAGCAAGCAGGTTTTTTATCATTTTACTAATTTCTTTTAAAATTGTAATTTAAATAGTAACTAAATGAGGCCATTTCTATCTCCACTGGTCCTTCATAGACATCATGGGAACCCAACAGCCAAAACCATACCACAGCCCAGAAACAGTGGACTGCTGTCATACCCAGTCACAGTGACGGGCCAGGGATGAACCTCACCTACATATTAATATAAAGCATATTAATGCAAGATTCAGCATGTGGAAAGGCTTTTCTCTAAAGTCTGCAATTCCCAGGAAGAAAGGAGAGCTTTACCATTAGAAAAACAATCTTCATTTTTCAATAAGTAGGATCAGCTCCTGTGGGCTTTGTTTGGGGTCAGGGGGGCTTTGGTGGCTTGGGGCAGGGGGAGGCAGCCCTGGTATGATGTTGACTGGAAACAAGGAACACGATGTCCTGGGGACATCTGACCTTGAATAAATCCTAAATAAATCAGGATAGTGGCATCCCCATGCAACCTGGGCCAGGGGATATGTGTTAGGGAAGTGTCTACATCTCATCAGCAGGTTGGGGAGCAGGGCAGAGATAGCCTTTTGGCTCTGGACTAGGGGTGTACTCACTTGGCAACAGCTCGGATCAGTGCTGGTTTTTTTATTTTCCATTACCTATGACTTTAGCAGCCTTTACAGGCAACATAAGCTCTCCTGATGTAGTGCAGTTCTGGAGGAGCAGAGCTGTGAAAGAAGGCATTTGATGAAGAGGACAAATAATCCTCACTGTGCTTTTGGATCTTACTCCAGAATCACTTCTAAATATCCATTAGTAGTAGGACTTCACTGGATGTGCTCCCAAAGAGCATCTTCGAAGGAATCCCCTTCCAGTGCTTTGTGCCTGCACCATGATGTCAATGCAAGCATGGTAAGCAAGAACCATAGGAGGGTTCACTTCCAAAGTGCACGTTTGCTCCACACTAAAATGCTGATGTCAATGTGCCCCCAGGCACCTTGATGGAGGATGCAGTGATCCTTAAACCTAGAGCGCTGGGTCCTTCCCTTAGAGTGGAATTCAATTGCCTAAATATAACTACGATGCAGGACTTTGGGAAGACCTGCACACACCTGGGGTAGGAGCAGGAGGCCGGACTACAGCACCTAAAATGACGTTAAGTGCCTGCATTGAAGCTGAACCCCATCATCTTCTGTGGCCAGTGTCCCAGCGCATCTCTGGGACACCCAGAGGGGATCAGGCTGCATTTCTGCTTCTGCTATCGCATCCCGTGGGAGCCAGATCAGGCTGCTGCAGCCAGGTGGCTTGGGAGGTAGCTGGTGGGGAGAGCCCCGGAGATTTGGAGGGGGGTTCTAACACTGCACCCTGATGGTATCTACTTCAAATGGGATGGTTCTTCATACATCTGAGGCAGTGACTTGCAAAAAGTTTATTGCAGTGAAAATCCAGTTACAGTGAACATTTATGCAAGTCCCTTGGAGGTTTGCTATACAGAGATGTTAGATTGCAGTCCCCTTTTCTCCTGTCATCTATTTAGACTATACACAACCCGTGGAGCATGTATCAGCTTTTCCTCTGTGTTCAGTACTGTAAGGCTCAGGTCTCTGCTGAGCCCCTAGCTATGCTTGTGATTAAAGGAGTTTGGGGCAAAGGGTGGCTTGTGGTGTTAAGTCAGAGACCACAAATAATACAAACAAGATGCCAAGTGAGGTCTGGTTTGAATTCTTGGATAATGCTTCCTCATGGCTAATTTAGAAAGACTGAGGCTTAGATTTTCTGTGGTCAGTTCTGCCACTGTGATCTGGTAACAAATCTGTCCTTGCACAGGCAGAAAAAAAAAAAAAAGTCACAACATCATGTCCTCTTTTGCAAGCCAGATCCTGGGGTGCTTATTTAGAAAAGCCTCCTGTTAACTCCTGTAGTATGAACGCACAACATCCGCAGGAATGTAACCCAGAAATGTGACCCAATAAATGCTGCTTCTTCAGCCATCAATCTGTTTTGCATCATGTTGTTCTCTCAACTATTAATCCAGATGTTATTTACAGTGGTACAGTAACATTAAACGCTTGTACAAGCAGTATTAATAGCATCAATAACAATACTAAACATAAATAGCGGCAGCACTGATAGTAATACTTCCAAAGCAGCTTGTAATTGTAACAACCTGTCATTCCTTTGCTAACTCGTGCTGACTCAAGATTAAATTGCTCTATGTGTGGAAAGCAACATGCAAAAGAGCCCATCTGTGCCAAGACTGTTTTCCTTCCTTTGTCATTTTGTTTGTTTGCTTACACCGACTAGCTGAGAAAATGCCACCATGCTTTACCCTCTTTATTGTTACCATGTTTTTGACTGGCATCATTCACAGGCTGTTAGTCCTTGGAAATGCAGTATAGAAATGGAGTAACCATGAGTCCTCCTTACTGAGCAGACTCTGAAGGCTGGTGAAACCGCACTGACTTTGGTGGGTTGACTCCTGATTTATGGCATTGCAATCTGACTTCCCTGATCAACTATTTAAAAAAAAATATGTGTAAGAGTTGTCAAAAATATCCTCTGGCTATGTGTCCTGCTGTTTTGGTTTTGAGCTGTTTCTGGCAACTTCAAAATATCCAAGGCAGCCAAATTTCCCTAAAATGGCTCTTGTCTAGAACAAACGTGACCTGTTCCTACTCCTGGGTGTGAATGGAGTCTCACAAGAAAAGAATTGAGACTTCTGACGTGCAACACATCAAAAGTGGCTGTGGGTTTTATGAATTCCTCAGCTTTGTAAAAGGTTTGTCTCCTAAGAGAAGACAGGTAGGCTTTCAGCTTCCAAAATTGTATTTCTTTTTCCTTCAGTGCACTATGGCAATGTTTCTCATTCTTAATTAAATGGATATGTTTTCATGTGTTAAGAATATGCAGAAAGCAGGGTTTTCCTGCATTCCTTTTAGAATTTTCTGCATGGCCCCATTTGTTATAAAGCAAGCAAAGAATAATTCCTATAAGACAGGAATTTGTTATGCCTTTTGCTGGCTATATGGCTTATCACAGATTGGGGAACATATCTGCATGCCTTCGTTCTACTATGGATCAAGCCTTAGGTCATTAAGTAGTTGAATAATTCCTACTCTGCGACATAACTATGATAACAGAAGGATTGAAGTATAACAAGCATTGAGGAATATCTGAGAAAACTTCCTGAGTTTAATGCAGATGCAACCAAAGTGTTTTATGGGTTTCTTTTTAAATCACTGTTATTTAAATTTATTGGCTTGGACTGTACACTAAGTGAACAGCTCTGCTAGACTGTATACCTTTCCCCATGTAGCTCATATCTATTCTCCCATGGACTTCAAAAGGAGCTAAGCACCTTAGGATCCACATCCACAGCAGCAGTTTTGGGGTAGGACAGGTCTTTATTTTACACTTGCAGTCATGAGATGATGAATGGAGCAAGGGGATCGTCAGTGTAGGAGTTGTGCAGTGTGGTCATCTGTCCTTCTCCTCCCCATAAAAATGGAGACAACACTGTTTAGTTGCAGAAAAGGGACATGGTGAAACATGGATCACTGACAGTTGGTGTCTGACAAACCTGGTAGCTGCAATTTCAGATGTCATCATGCTTGAGTATCTCTCCTGTCCAGGAAAAGTGGATTTGGGTTAAGATGCTTATGTGTAAACCAAAGCAACAGAGGAAAGGACAGGCAGCATGTGTGGGGGTTCATCATTACCCATGGACCAACAGGGTGGATACTTGGGGCAGCAGTTTTTTGAGTCACCACAGCAAAATTCAATAGGAAATATCTCCCCTTGTCCTTCGCTAAACAATATTAAGTGCCTAAAGCCTATCTACAGAAAAGAACTAAATAGGGGAAAAAGTTGTATTTGCATGTCCCCTTTTCTGACAGCCTCACCTTGAAAAGCACTGTTGAAGTTACCTTTAGCGCCCGTCTCTTGAGTTTTCCATTTGATTGTGTCATATAAGTTAAAACAGAATTGTAAAATGAACAGTAAAAAGCCCAGCCCAGGATACTATCTTTAAAGAATTTAAACTATGCAGCTTCATAGGCCCTGGTGATGCTGAGTTTAAATTGGTGGCTGGATCCTTGATAGTTTGCCCAGGGGTTGGCCTCCCCATCCTGTTGTTGCTCCCTACCCCTTGTCTTAGCATGTTTTCAGGCAGCTGGTGGAGAAGCATCTCCATATGTCTCAGAACAAATGAACAATTTTGTAAGTAGATGTTGCTCTGAGGTGTTGGAGTCAAAGTTGTTCATCTGGCCTGGGTTATAGAGGAGGTCAAATGAAAGGATCATTGTAAATATGCCTTCTGGCCCTTAAAAAACCTGCTAGTTTGTGGGTTTTGGGAATCTTGGACAACTTTACACAATGTTTGCTCATAATAAGAACTGTAATAAAACTTCACTTTAAACTTTAAAAACCTTAAAAAAAAAAAAAAAGGAAATGGAAAGTCAAAAACTTAAGTGTAGTCTTGGCATGAGTGGTTGTACCTTGTTACAATACTAGCTGTCTGTAAATGCACCTCTGGAAATCTTTTTCTAAAGAAATGAATTACCTAAGCTTGGGAGGGCTCTTCACAATATGAAACAGAAGATTCAAAAGACGGGGGAAACCTTTCTTTGTATCATGAACTGTATTTTAACTGTGCTTGACAAGTACAGTTCAGACATGTAGCCAAAAGATTCAAATGTTTACTCAAATCTTATCTGACCTGGAGAAATCTCGGAGTATGCCAAATTAGGCTGCAATTTTGTGATAACAAGATTCTTCAGGAAAATTGCAGTATTTCTGATGGGTCCTAAAATAACGGCAGCGTAATCTGCTGCAATGTATTCAGCCCACTCTCTTCTGATCACGAAGGGATTGCGGAAGAAAAGTATGAAAATAGAAAATGTTGATTTCTTTTTTTTTTTTTTTCTTTTAAAGAATATCTCCAGCTGTGAAAAATACTGTATTTTTACTTCTCAATTCCAGAGGGTTTTGTTTCCCTCCTGACAGTTGTGGCCAATTTCCCCCCAGATAAAGGTGGTGCCAGACTGTCTTTTGCCAAGAATTCAGCCTGTCCAAATTGCCTTGTGTTAGCTGTGGGATGAAAGCACAGGCACAAGCTCACACGTCATCCATGGTGTGGCTACCTTGTCCTGTATCTGATCCTTGCCTCTCAGTTTATTCTGTGAGTTAGCCTCTTCCATTGGCACCCTATCTTATACTGCAAAGGGTGGAGTTTTAGGGGCATTTAGCAATCCCAACATGCAGGTTGGCACCTGAAGTATTTCTGAAAATATTTCTGAAATATTTTGTGTTTAATTGCTATTGAAACCTGAGCCAACCTACATAAACCCCTCCTAAAATGGGATGGAGGTGGCCGTAGCCTCTGAGACTTGTACCCAAAAACCCCATCCATGGGACTGCACCTTACACATCTCCATCAAAGCAATGCCTTTACCCACTGAACACCACTTAAACATTAATGACACTGTCCCCATCTGGGCAATTGAATGCAGAAAGCTTTTCCTCATCCAACTGCAGGAATGGGAGGTAAGTAAGGTTTTGCTTTTGAAAAATCTCAAATAAGATCAAGTCTGGTTTTTGGCCTTGTTTTAGAGTTGGGCACAGGAGTGTGGCAAACTGACCTGCTCTCTGAGGCTCCTGGTGGGAGTTTTGCTTCCATGTGACTTGGGTTGTGTGGACGATATCCTGGGACTGATGTTCCCAAGTCACTAGGGCACTTTCCAACGAGCACGATACCCTGTGGCAATGTGTGATACACTGGTAGGGGCACAGGACCAATTCTTAACACTTTTTTATTGCTGACGTTGCTTTTCCAGGTTAGGCAGCTCCGTGTCTCTTGCTAGACAGAGGGTCTGTGCTGTGCAGTAGGATTAACAATGAACCGTCCTCTCTTGTCGTGCTGACCTCTGTCATTTCTTTGGACACCCCCTCTTCCCACCAGTCCATCTTGTGCTCCTGCCTCCTGCTGCCTCTTGTCGGTGTCACTGAGGGATGCTCCAGGGGCAGACATCACCTTGCCTTTGCTGTTTCTGTACTGCCTGTGGCAGCCACACAGTCCTTTGATCTCCAAAGCATTAAACCCACTTCTTTTTGGGTTACTTCATCCACCTGCAGCCCACCGTGGGTCTGAGTTAACTAATTTTTGCGGACTCTTTTCTTGAGTCTCGAATGAGAAACTACTCAAGCACAGCGAGCCCTGTGAGTGCACCCATAGCCTACATGAGAGCACCACTGGAATTTCAAATGCTCTGATTAGATTGGAGAACCAAACTCACATGAGTCACTCAGTAGGACTTGGGCATTGCTCTGTCATCGGTATCCTCTGAAAAATGCCCTTCTCTAGAAACAGCATCTCCATAGCACTCCACAAGTGCTCCAGTGGCTGGTGCTCATTTCATCCTTAATGTAAACAGCACAAAACCTGAGCTGGAATTTGAACACTCACATTGCACAGAATTAAAAGAATTTTCTTCATTACTGCTCGGTACCAAAATGTCACTTCGTCTGGCCTCACGAGAAGAGGGTTTCGCTGTACCTCCTCCTGGGAAATTCCTCTTGGCTGGCAGTCAGGAGAACGGCAACATTTTGAGCACTGCCGCAAGATGCTGCAATTACTGTACTTGTGTTTCTTTGCATTTCATGCTGCTGTCTTAGTGTCAGCCTGTGCACATTAAACATGACAGTGCTCTGTAGACTCCTCAGTGATACCAGTATCTCTCTGACAAAAGCAGATTCCAGGAACATGGCTAGAGAGGAGTTTTTTGGTTCTTCCGCCCCTTTCTTTTTTGCTGGTGGGACTAGTGGTGATTCAGGCGTGAATCTGGAGCCAGTTAAAAATACACCAAAAACCTGAGTGTAGCTATGCAAAACATTAAACAACACCCAGGAACATTTCATAGGAAGGAATTGTGTGTGCTGCAGTTTTTTGATTAGATTAAAGAACTAGAATGAAGCAGTGTGATTCAAAGTGGTCACACAATAATAATAATAAATAATAAATAAAAGCTGCTCTGAAATCCTTTAATTGGAAATAAAAATCAGCTTTTGCTAAGCAACCTAGAGAGAGGGTACAAAGGGAGGGGAGGGAGCATGGATTTGGAGCCCCTTTGAATGATCTATTATGCTGAAACTGCTTTTATCTTTTGTTTAGTGCAGTTGTTGAATACAAAGTTGGCTTCATCTGTGTGACATGTGTGGCAGATGCCTCTTTGGTCTGTGCATCCTACAGGGTGCAAAGGACCAGCTGGCTCAGCAAATTCCTCCTGGCATTATTTGCTGCTTATCTTAATACGGTGTGCAGGGATCCTCGACATCCTTGGGAAAGATGAACTTGCACAAGAAGAGGGAGGCTGGGAAGGAGGGGACAGGGAGAAGAGAGGTGAGGTGCAAAGAGACAGCTCCCAAGATGCTTCTTATGGTTCCCACATCCCGGCATGGGCCATGGAGATGCTTTCCCTGCCTGTCCCCTGCCCTCAGTCTGGCAGCAGGTATGTCCCATTCAATGAATGGACAAACCCCAAGCCACCTGCACGCTAAGTGCTTTGGTTTAGGCAATTTTTCCCAAAAGCACCTCCCACGGCCTGTCCCCAGGCTGCTTAGCAGAAGCAGAGCCTTTTCTCCTGTTACAGGGTTTCTGACAAGCTCCTTCCTATTTATTGTCATCATTGCTTGGCCACTTTGGACTCCCTGTGTCAGTCCAGTTTAACTGAAAGGCGGCACAAGCAGTAGGCAGCAGGAAAGTTATTTACCCATCATATGATGGTGACAGACCTCCTGAGAAATGTTTGACCTAGTGGTTAATGCCGGCTTGGACTATGGGAGGTGGACATTTTTTTTCCATCCTACAAGTTTTAACAAGACTCCTCTCTGATGCAGGAAAGCCTGATCTAACTCGAATACTGTCCTGTAGATGGAGTCACCCCTATGCTGCAGAGCTATATAAACATAAGCCTGTCCATCTACAGAGGTGCTAAGTGTGAAGGTCATTCTAATCAAGCTGATAAAAAATACTTACTTGGATTGAACTCCCCTGGAAAACTCTGAAAGTGATTTTGCTCCAGGAGGGTTCTGGCACGGGACATTCGCAGACGGCACATGGCGTATTTTTCATTTCCGATCTGCGCTTGTAATAACCTTTATGGCTGAAAGAAAAGTCGACAACTTACAATAAAGGTGCTATAGCCAGAAAAAAAAATATAATTCTAATTTATGGTGATTTAAACACACTGTACCTGCACTGCCATTTGAAAACCATGATTGTAAAAGAACTATAACATGAAAAACGTGGGGAGGAATTTATTAAAGGCCAGGCCACTTTAGCAAAGCCAAGATCTGAACTGCCTGAAATGTAATGTGGTGCTTATAAACTAAAGGCATAAGTTATTAACTTAACCTAAATGATTTCAGATTTGTGTTCAATGGACTTGGTAATTATACCAAGGAATTTAAGCTGACCTCATCAAGCCTGCTTTCTCTTTTAAAATGTATTTCTGTGTCAATTAAAATGCCTGAGTATAAAAAGCAAAGTTTTTATAGGCCCAGCCATACAAATTCATTATCGCGCTATTATATACTTGGCAGTCTACAAATATGCCAGTGATTAACTTAGTGTGCATTAGCTGCCAGTGTTGCAGCATTTCAGATAAGTGTGGCTATTGTCTACACTCAGCTGACTGAAATTGCCATGGATATAGACCTTGGATATCCTGGAGAAAGTAAGTCCTTTCCGGCTGATAGCGGCTCTCTGCTAGATGAAGCTTATATTGGATACGGAAGCATCACAGTCAATAGACAGATAACTGTTCTTGGAAAATGGCTGCTGGAGGGGCAGGTTTTCTGCATGGTGCCGGACAGGGACGGCAAATTCCCAGGCTAGGGTCAGTTCTCGCCTCTGCCTATGCATGGCTGGATAGCTTTAGTCAACAGCTTCCCTACTCCATGTGTTTCCATCATTATATTATTCCCATTTTGTTCCATTTATATGTCTGCTTTACATTGTAAATTTTATGGGGCAGGGACTGTTTTATGAGTGGTTGTTACTGTATTATTGTAAAATATTATCAGCTAAGCTGAAATTTCTCTAACACTTGTTTCTGCTCTTCTGTCTTACTACTGTGATGGCAGTGGTGGTGGGGAGATGAAGCAGATCACCACCAGACACCAAGACCCAGGGAAAAATACTCCCTCCCTTTCAATCCTATCATTAAAGTGGTGAATCAGGCCAAGAAAGGCTAAGCACCATGTCCAGGGGACACCCAGGAGGGCAGAAGCAAAGCAGAGCACACCCCAGCCCTCCAGCTTTGCAGTTTGGTGCCATAGCTGGAGACTTATCCTTTCCCTCTGTACCTTCAACATTGTTTAGCTAAAAAAATACAATAATATCTAACTGGCTTGGTAAATATTTCAAAATACCTAATATAAAACTCAGTAAAGTGATAACATCAATAGGGGAGGAAACTATTTCCTCAGTGTAATGGGCTCTTTCTGTCAGATAAATGCTGGAGCAAAGCCTTGAGCTGTAATGGTAATATGCATCAGGGCAGGCCCAGGGGAGAACTGCTTGATGCTGTGACTGGCTATTTTTTCACTTGTGCTCTATGTGTTGGCATCTGGGAGCTTGTTTTCTGGAGGAGCTGAGTAGCCACGTTCCCTATGGGAGATGGTGGTGCTCAGCACATCCAAAAATAAGGCCTCTAAGGATGAAACCTGCTGACCTTGGCTGTATCTGGAGGGGAGTGACAGCTGCTCAGCGAGGCCATGTTCTGGAGTAAATCTCTGAAGGAGAAAATGTAGGGCTTTTCCTCTGCTGTTTTCTGGGTTCCATCTGGAGCAAGTCCCAGGAGGTGCGGTGGGAGAGGCAAACCTTAGCCTCAGTGGCTCAGGAGGCCACTCTGTTCTTGCATAATTTTTGCCTGTAGCAAGGGACTCCCAAAATGCAGACACAGTAATCTGGGGAAGCATAAGGTTGGGGTTCCCAAGCTTGGTGTTCTCTTTTCCTCCATCGGTGGCAGCTCTTGGCTCCACACATCCCCCTGAGATGAATGCATCTCTCGTCCTGCCTGTACCGCAGTTGGGAAGCCAGTCCTAGAGAAGCCATCTGGGCTTCACGTCCATGTCCGGGCTTCATGTCCATGTCTGGGCTTCAAGACATCATGTAGGCGAGATGAACCTTACTCTAACTTTAGCCTTATGAAAATTAGAGACCTAGCCTAGACAGCTAACCAGGTCCCTCTTCAATCAAAAGTGAGAGCAGCTATGATGACAAGACCTCCAGCTTAGATACTGGTTTTAGGCTGCCCATCCTCTGGAGGTACATAGGCATGCAGGGGAGAAAGCTAGGCTGCTTGCTGACATTAGAAACTCATTTGCTCTGAAGGTAGAAGATGCATTCCACCTTGACTGCATTAGCTGATCAGTAATATGCATCAACTCTCAAAGGCCACCTAAATATGAGCTAGTAGCATAGTGGTCTCCAGGTGTCTGACCTGTAACTGAGACCTGATCTGGATAACTGATAACCCCTTCAGGCACAGAATATAATAGACCAGGACTAAGAAACATCAATGAAATCATATATATGAAATGATCAGTTCTTTCTTAGACTATAAACAAAATCAGGCAATGTAAAATGAGCCTTGTTCTATTTTTTTTTTTCTTAAAAAAAAAAAAAAATACCTGATGAACTTATCTGCATATGAAGTCTGGCTATGATTAGACTCGACCAGCTTGGAAGGAGCCCAGAGATTTCTGTATGTGCTGGTTTTGGCTGAGATAAAGTTAATTTTCTTCATAGTAGCTAGTATGGGACTATGGTTTGGATATGTGCAGAAAGCAGTGTTGATAACACAGGGATGTTTTTGTTATTGCTGAGCAGCGCTTACACAGAGCCAAGGGCTGTTCTGCTTCTCCCCCCACCCCACCAGCGAGGAGGCTGGGGGGGCACAAGGAGCTGGGAGGGGACACAGCTGGGACAGCCGACCCCAACTGACCAAAGCGATATCCCAGACCATATGATGTCGTGCTCAGTATATAAAGCTGGGGGAAAAAGAAGGAAGGGGGGACGTTCCGAGAGACGACGTTTGTCTTCCCAAGTCCCCGTCAGGCGTGCTGGAGCCCTGCTGTCCTGGAGATGGCTGAACACCTGCCTGCCCATGGGAAGTGGGGAATGAATGTTTGCTTTGCTTGCGTGTGCAGCTTTTGCTTTACCTATTAAACTGTCTTTACCTCAGCCTACAAGTTTTCTCACTTTTACTCTTCCAATTCTCTCCCCCATCCCACCATGGGGGAGCGAGCGAGCGGCTGCCGGCTGGGGTTAAACCACAACACCATACCAAGTTGTGCATCGCTTTACTAGATTTTGCTTTATATTTCAGGCAATGATGGAGCCAGAAGACACCGTTGTTTTTACTTAGTGACACTGCAATGTACACCCATACGAAGCTTGCACCTGTGGGCCATGGTGAATATTATAGTCTCCTCATTTTAGCCAGCCTGCGCACAGTCTCTTTCTGGAAAGGCTTACTGCTTATGGTAAGCTGAAGCAAGAGAGAGCTGGGAGGGAGATATGCGCATTATTATTGTTTTACAGCTAGAGAAATAAGAGAGAGAGGAGTTGTTTGTGGCAAAGGCAAGACTAAAGGCAAATTCCTATTTTGCTTCAAGCACGAGATGACTCTGAACATCTCTGGGAAGGAGATCAGTCCCACTTGGGAGGTGAAACACTTTGGGATCACAAGCATCTTTGTGGGTTCCTTCAGACAACACCTTGTAGCTTAGGTGTGGCAAATTCCAAGGCATGAATGGAGCGTGATGTGTTAGAGGTCCTGATGCATATTTTACTCCTGAGCAAATAAAACTCAATTATTGAAGTTTTTGGAATGAAGGAGGACAATTATGTATGCAGGGGAATATTTAACACAGCTAGACATGTCACAAAATGAGACTCAAACTGATGCATTATTATTTAATTAGTATTGCTCTGTTTAAGCAAGCCCATTTGTACTTGTACATATCACAAGCCCTTAATATAATCCATTCAGGCACTATAATGGCACAGAAACAAACAATTTTAAAAAATGTACCTTTTTGTAAATGGAATAGTAAAAAGTCCGCTCTGGGTCCAGTGAAATCCTTGTCTCTCAGTAGGGGAATTTGGCAGTATCCATCAAAAAAATCACATAGGAATTGTCCTGCGAGTTTGGGTTATTTAGGTACTCAGGGTATATTGAACCTGGTACTTCAACTGCGACTCCCTGTGCTAGAGGCCTGGTTGTCAGAAGTGGACGCAATAGCATGTTCATAAACCATGTGTTGTCCTGTATCTGTCAGGGAAAAAACAGCCCCTCTCTTGAACATACCTATAGATTTATGCCTATAGATTTATACCTAAGGTAGTTCTGACAGTGTCCCTGCTAGAGTGCTCTCAGAATGGGGTCACACCTCTTCGAGGCGCTCATGGCACCATCTCTGCTCCCCTCTGTGCCCAAATAACTCTCTGTTGGACACAGTAGGGGGAAAAGATGGGGACATGACCTCCAGATCATTGTCTTGAAACATCTGCAGGTCTACTGGGAGCTCTTGAGTGAAAGGATTTCAGTTGTGTTACAACCCAAAAGTTGCCAACCTGTTCAGGTACCTTAATCCTGCATAGATGTATTTAGATGAACCTGGACCTTCCTTTGGCTGTCTTTTGAAATGTTAAAATCTGATTTTACACCTAAAATAAAAAAAAATAATCTAGTTCTTATCACTGTTGCTCTTGCCAGACATGAATTGTCCAGTGATGCTTACCTGAGTCTGAAGGCAGCCTACAGATAGCTCCAGGGAAACAGAGAACATGAGTCAATCCTCAATCTGGTGGTAGTGCTGCAATGCCATGGCATTCATGCTGGTCTTGATATTAAGCACTACGTAACTTATCAAATTGCCTACAAAAACAGAGTGTAATTGACCCCATCTTTGGGAGGGGAATGGTCAAGATTCCTTCCAGTCCTGCTTTCTATGATTTTTCTATGAAGATGTGCACACTGTGCTGGCATAGTCAACAGCAAGATGGAGAACCTGGGAGGGTATCACCATTTATTTTTTCCTCTGGGAAATCATGGACTTCTTTTATTTTTTTGCCACTGCAGCCATTCATTATCCTTGCTTAACCTCCCTCTTCTCTGTCTGCTGCGGGCATCAGTGAGGAGCTCAACAAGATGGCAGAAGCCCTCACGCCATTTATATTTGATGTAATAGCTTGGGACATGCGGATGTTTTTTTCCCCCAAACTGGAAACATGCTGTGAAAGTAGATGCCTGCTAACTCCCTGCCTGCTGAGCCAATGGAGCGAGCACAAGGGAATGTTTGCTAATCTAATGGGCTTCTGGCGCAGACCCAGCCCCAGGTCCAGCCATGCGAGACTGGATCTGTCCCCGCTGCTGCTTCAGTTTCGAAAGGGCTGAGTAAGAGGGGTGCACTCCCTTTCATGCGTTTCATCCTTTTGGCAGGGAAGAGACACGGAGGTAGTAAGTTGTAGAAAGGGGGATGATTGTGCAGTGTGATGGAAAGAGGGGGAGAAGCACAGTTAAGTTGGCTGTTGATGATAAAACTGCTCAGAATATCTCCCCATGGCTAAACCAGTGGCACTTATAAGGACTTGAGTGAAAGTACTGCAGTGCCATGACAGGTAAGCATTTGTTTTCCTAGCCCAAACCTAGACTATGCTCTGAACGATCTGGGCCAGAGACCTGGCCTGACAGCCTTGTTTGTCATTAGAGGAGGTTGTGACAACATCCATTAATCTTTTTTAAATTCTTCTCTTACCACGTATTTTTTTAAACAGGGGTTTGTAGAATGAGCAATTTTGTCTCTATTTCCAATGATCAGTCTCTGTGAAGTCAAGCCCTTATTTATTTATATAGGGTTAATATTTGTGAGCCTCATCAGTAACGTGGCTGGTAGCTTTCTGTCTGGTGCTGCCATCCATCTCAGTTGGGTCTTTCAGAGGAGGCTAGTGGCTGAAGTGAGCAGTGCTTTTCTTTGACTTTGCAATAATTTGAGTGGCTCATCAAAAAGATCAAAATTTCTCCTTCATTAAAATAAAATCACTCACCTGCATGTGAGAAATCTGCCTGTAACACTCACTGCCACCAAGCAGTGCCTTTTCTTTCTCCTTTCCACTGAAGAGAGATGCACCTCAAATAGTTAAACTGTCCTGATTGCCCTTCCTCTCCACCTTGGCCTGGGCACCAAGTGAGGAGTGCACTTCATAGCGATACACAAACATGACTGCTGTGGTGTACCCGTGGTATGTTTGTTAATTATCAGTAAGCAATAGCATAAGCCGTGTTTGCTACTAGAATGACATTGGGGTTACTGAGTCCCACGGCAGCTCCTGGCAGCCTGCTCTTCATGTGGCCTTATTCATGGAGATCCTACAGCTGGCACCGGTGAGTTCAGAGCGCTCCCAATAGAGCGAAGTTTGCTTTGTAGAGAAAACATCTGCACAAGTGTGTGTTGGATGGTCGACTGGATGGTGCATGACTCTGAGATGCATTGATTTTAAAACAAAAAATGTTAAATATAACATGATGGCCAAGAATAGTGCAAACTGAGATTCTAAATATAATCGGCATGGAGTTTGGCCTTGTAGGGTATTGGCTTAAATATTCATCATCAACACCAACCTTCATATTAATGAAAAATATTAAATATTTGGTTCACCATATCCAGTCAGAGCCATCCTGGATACAATGCACTTATGCTAACTGAGTGGGAGACCTTCTGGAGAGCTACCAGACAGAAGAAGCCATTGAGGAATCTTTCCCTGCTAAATATTATGTCTGTTGTTGTTGAAGACAGCTGACTTGAATGGGTTTTGTGCAGAGATGTTTTGAGGAGGATCTAGAAGTCCACAGATGGTGTACTTTTGGATTTGCAATATCATGGCTTGATCTTTTGATGAGAGGAGGGAGAGACCATTGAAGCACTCAGCTTCTCTGAGGCAAGGGCAGCAATTTCTCACCTGAGGTCCTGAGAATATCTGGCAGGCTGGAAGTCCAGGCCAGGTCCTCCTACAAATGGTGAGACTGCATTGAGGGGAAACGTTCTCAAAGGGTGTTTGTTTTTCATAGTTGATTGCTTTCTGTGCTTTTTTTAGGAGTGGAAGTGTTTGGGATTAGAAAATTCCTGTGGCTCACCAGTGTTTTGGCTTTACTGCCATCTAACCCTAAGGAGTTAGTTGAGAAACCAGAGCTCCAGGCACCTCTGGAAGTAGCTATTTGAGCAACTGATGTCTTAGTAGAGCTGAAGGACTGTTTCCAGGCTGCAAAGAGATGGGCAGTAGCGCTCCATATTGTCCAAACGAGATAATCTGGCATGAGCTTGACCTCTGGGTGCCCTTGCAATGAGCTGGTGGGCACCAGAAGGGGAGACAGGACCACTGTGGGACTCGTTTAATCACTCTTCAAAGCTCCCATCAGGGCAGTTATCTGAGCACCTTTGTCCTGCAGAACAAAGTACTAAAGGTTGTGCTTCTGAAGTTCACAGACTGTCTCAGAGCCAATAGGACTTTATGTTGCCAACACACCCCTAGGGGGGATTGTCTGAGACTGCCTGTCAATGTAAACCAGCCACATGATGCAATGAGTGAGGCAGCGTGGCTGGAGACCATCCTGCTGGTTGTCATCCAAACCATGTGGACTGCAGTCAGTTGCTCCATTGCCATCCCCTCAGAGAGCCGGTGTTTACAGAGCAGGTAGGTTTTGCCTGGAACCAGCATCTCATTTCTTCCAAGCAGGGAGTTAGGGATCAAGAAGAAACAGGAACCACTGAAGTGGTAAAAAGTATAACTGGGAGTCTTTGCATGGGGTGGGTCAGCTCCCACGTGGTGCTATGCTTTCTGAAATCCTACTGAAATGGGGGAATTCTGGAGGATGCTGGAGCTCTGGGAGATTAGTTTCATTCCGTGGCTCTTCCATAGACCTCTGATGATCACCTTGAGCGGCTGATTGGGCTTAACAATCATGCTTTTAATGGTGATTCCCTTGCATTTGCATGCTATATGCATGAACAATTCATCCAGTCGTGTCCAGTAGGACTGATGCAGACTCCAGGGAGCAACTTCGGTGATTGCTGAGGCAATCCTTTTGGGTTTGGTGTCTCCATGGACAAGGACAACAGTCAAGAAAGGAATTCTTGATCTAGCCTCTGTGCCTCTTTCCTCCTTCTTTTCAATGAAGGTGATACTGCTTTTCTCTTTTCTGTTTAGATTGTTGGCTTTTTGAGGCAAGGGACATTTCTCACTCTTTATGTTTACTACTTTGTACAATATGCGAACACTGATCTGCTGTGCCTCCTGTTATGTGTATATGAATGATCTGGTACAAAGGGCCTCAAACTACCCAATAACAAATACAGCAGACATGCTTTTCAATAGTGCCTTTGCCACACTGAAGCCAACAGCTTATTAAATTAACTAAAAACTAAAGGGGGAGCAGAACTTAACTCCAAGCAGTGTGCAGGGCACAGTGGGGTTGGCAGTGCTGAACTTTCATGATGCTTACACTCCACCAGCTCTCTGCCCTATAGTCTGAACACTCCTTGGGGCCGCCACGCCCCCCAGGGCTGCCTTTTCATCAGTGGCCAAGATGGCAGGTGCTGTTTGGTTATTACTCATTCCTTTTTTTTATTACCTTTGACATGCTAAAATATTGTTTCATGATTTACTCCACTTTGTATTTAAATGTAGCGATTGGAATATCTTTTTATATTAGACTGCAGTTTTACTTTGAAGATGAAAAGTGCCATGTATTAAATTATAGTGCAATAACTCATGGGTCCTGTTATTCACAGTCTGCATAACCTGTACTTGAGAAGCAGCATGCTGGACACTCTTCACATGTGTACCTGGATGCCTTTGTTGCTCCTACAATTGCATTTCTGCAGCAAACAAACCGAAAGCATAAAGACTATGAGGTCCATCCGTGTCCTCACAGCTGATACCAGCAGAGCCTCTATTTTGCCTCCTGAAGAAAGAAGAAACCCAACATCACAGCAAAACCATATCTACCCTTTTTTAGGAGAAGGTCACAGACTAGGCAGGCTGAAAAGGCCATTCAGCAAAAATAAACAGAGGGAAATATGACCATCTGTGCTCATCTGAGATGAGCAAATGGTATTTGGCATAGTCATAGTCACAGCTGAGTACCATTACCTTCTGTCCCCTCCAGAGAGGGAGTGTGAACTTCACCATTTAAGCACCAGGAGGTTTTGCAGTTGAACTGGCACTGTGAGCTGTGAAACCTTGTTGTGTGAACCACAGTCTTCACTGCACAGCTCTCCCTGTCTATTTGTGACTTTTCTAACCCTTGTGTGTATGTAAAAAGCAGACAATATGAACCATCTCTGGTGTAACTCCCACCACCTCCTGTGGCTCACAATTACCCTGAATTTGCCCCAGAGGGCCAACGGTGTGGCTCACTGTCACCCCAGAAAGCTGCGAAGCTTGGCATTACAAGGAAACTTACTCAGATACTTTCGATGGAGTTGGTGGCCAAACTCTAGACAGCCCTCTTAGAGCTCTTTAACACGTGTTTTCTCCCGTCTTTGTGGTTGGTTGGTGACATGGCATCTTGAAGCAATAGTCCAGAAATAGGGGGAAAACTCCAAAGGAAAGCAGAATGGTGTACAAAGGGAGCTCTGGTGAAAGATAGCATGTTTTCCTGTGGAGTGATGCTGTGAGGCTTTCTTCTGCCTGACTCCAGTTAAGCCCAAATTGTCATGCAGTCTTGGCTTGCAAGACCAGATGTACTCTGCGTTTCACTGATGGACTCCAAGCACCTTCAGGCATGAGGCAAGGGCATTTTCGGTAGCCCATGGGCCTGAGCTCTGCTGGTGGTAGTGTTTGGTTCAGCTCTCATGTAATGTTGAGTACAAAGTTTGTGGTGTGAAGAGCTAGTCCAAGGCTGAGACGCCAAGTTCAGCACAGCCACCTAGTCAACTTATTTATACTTTTCTTAAATTCCCAGCTCCTGGAATCATACGATTAAATCTGACTCCCAACTTTCATTAAAAGTAAAGATAGGAGTGTGACTACAGAAAAACTGTCAGGATGAGTCTTGCTCAGGACAAGTCTTGGTTTATCTCTTTATCAGACAGATAAACTTGTCTGACTTTGAGGTGGCCTGAACTCTGGTTAAGCAAACCTGGCTGGGGGGGCTCAGGCTGCAGTTACAGATGGCTCTTCTACAGATGTCTTCCAGGACTGCTCAGTCGTGGCTCCATCAGCTTCTCTCCCCACTCCCTGGGGGGTTACGGCTGATGCGACAGCACCTAGTCACCTCCTTGTACTACACTCTTTGCCAGATTTATGAAATAAAGTATTTAAAAGAAAAAAAAGATCTACTAAAAAATACCATCATGCCAGATGGTCTGAGGTGTATATAGCTAATAGTAATAAAACTGCTCCCCTACTTCAGCTGCTGACGTGCACACCTGACGGTAGGTTTTACAGTATCACCAGTGATAACCATGGGCATGGTTCAGTTTCCTAAATACAATATTTAGGCAACTTTTCCTGCCACTTGAAGTGCCGTTGGGTAGCTGAGACGTCCTCATGGGTCGGGCAGATGTGACCCACTGGAGACCTGTGCCTCTCTGCAGTGGCAGCAAGGTCCAGACAGGACAAGCTAAGATAGCCCAGATGGACACAATACTTAGACACCTAAATTGTACCTCATGTTTTCAGACAATTTTCATTGTATAGATAAAATGGTGTGGCTTTTGAAGTACACAGGCAGTTATATTGATACAAAGTGGCTGGATGTGACTCGGGCACACAATTGCATTTCTATAGCCAGAGTGTGCAATCTGATGTTCATGCTGCCCATCTGCTGACCACAAGAGGATGAAGATCCTAACCTGGATAGAAGAAATGGGCAAACAACCCACATATGGCATAAAGTCTTCCCGGACTGGATAATTTCCTTGAATACATTTAGATACATTTGAATCTGGGTTTGGCTGTGGGGTTTTGGGGGGGCTGTGGTGGTTTTTTTAGTTAGGGTACATTTGTGTTCTCTGGCCACAGTGCTTTTGATGGAGGACTAGCCACCCTAGAACTCGGTTTATTGAGTGGTTGAGCCATGATCCATCTACGTTGGCATCAAGGACAGGACATTTTTATAATTGTGCAACTCCATCTGCACTAAGGCGTATGCCAGTGAAATGTAACTGCTTCTAAATGAAAGGATCACACGGATTTGCATAATATATATAGGGATACAGCACACAGGAACATGAAAAGTAGTAATGGGCTTATCTAGTTCCTACCTGTCAACCGAGATACCGCAGCTGTCCTTGTGTATATTCTTTGCCTATTTCTGTTACAAGACTTTCAGTTTAGCTTACCCCTTTTTCACTGAGACATAAGCTATTTTGCTTAACTCACAACAAGAAGCAATTAGTTACCTTGCCAGTTTAAGATGCTGTAACTCAATTGACTGATTGTGTCCTGGTGTTTTAGACCAAGTCTATCATGGCTGCAAATGTTAACTTAATTTAGGCACTCACCAAATGCTTGTTTCTGGCTGGGGTCCAGCTTTCAACAAATGTTTCAATCCTGAAAGATGTATTCATGGAGGATTGCTAATTTGCAGCCCTATTAGTTAGGACTCTTTCTCCAGCAGGTGCTTCTGCTGCAGGAAAGTTATTCTGCTCTCTGGAGGGGGCTATGGGAGGAATACTGGAGCAGCACCAGCCCCCAGCGTACCCGTCCTCTCTCTGCCCCGAAAAATCCAGGGCTCTAACCAGCACTGCTAGCTGTGTAAGCTCATCCAGGCTTCAGATAACTCTTAACAGCAAGACCTTTGCATGGATTTGGACTTTGCATGGATTTGCAGAGATTTGGAGTAAAGCTGCATATATGCCTCAGTCAGCTGCGATGTGTAGATATGACTCAACATTGCACCATGCCCTGGCTGTTAAGTTGTCCTCTGGTGAACCAAGAAAACAAGAGAATTTTGGGATTTAGCCCCCCTCAGCCAGAGCCACCTGCTTACTGCTTGCGGTTTTCCTGGAAGTCACTGACAACTTCTTACGCCTTGTACGGGGGCTCGAAGTGACAAGCGACTGGGTGAACCCCCTCATCAAAGAATTACATTTTAGTTTGAATATGTTGAATTACACCTTGAACAAGAAGCCAGAACAGACTCAAGAGCCTCTGCAAGGAATGTTGTTCTACGGTCACTGTCACCCCTGCAAGAGGGTGCGGGTTTCTACATAGACTTCAAAGGTGGGTTTGTTTAGGATCATGTTCTACCATCACAAATGGACCTTTACTGAGCAAGGGGAGCCATGGATAGCACCAAGGCACTGGCCATGTGAAGAGCCTCACGGCATGATTGCGCAGGACCCAGCCTTTATGGAGCACATCAGGACTCGGATCCAGAGTGGCATGGACACGTGGACAGAGTTGTCACTGGAAGGAAGGGCTTTCCAAATACACACACAAAAAAATGGGATTTGGGGCATAACTGGGGATTGAAAATCAGGCCACTGATCCAAAATGAATCAGTGCAGGTGGACAACTGAGGTAGGATCAAAGAGCCCCACCCTGAAGAAAAACACCAGTCCTTCTTAAGTAGGTAGCTTTCCACAAGAAAACCACAATTCTTAAATCTTAGCCTGTTTCTACCCCTGTCCCAGGGTATCCACTGTGTTGTGTCTCATGAAAAGGAGAGGAAGATTTGCCTGTCCTGAGCAGTGAGACTTCCACTGCTGCCTTTGGGAGAGTCTGTGCCAGAAAATATTTAAGGGGAGTATTCAAAGCAGCAGCAGTTCTCCTAGTGTTTAATTTCTCTAGTGAGAAAAGCACAGGGTGGGCTGCAGATGATCTAAGCATGTCAGTTGTCAGATGAAAGCATTTCCAAATGGCTTTCTGGTTATATTTATGTCTTCTGGCTGAAAATGCATTTGATATTTTTTTCAGATGAGGACTTTTTTTTCCTGCCTGTCTTAGAAAGGGAATTTACTGATTAAAAGTCACTGCATTGACAGCACTGGAAATTGAAGTTCCTTTTTTATCTACAGAACAGGTACAGCCTGTACAGAGGCAGCATAAACCCAGGCTGCTGATGTGTCTTAGCTCTGAACTGGGCTTAACAACCTGGAAGGAAGAGGGAATAAGCTGCTCCTCATGGCCCTGTTAGGTTGCTCTGCTGTTCGGATGGAGAACACTAGCTTTAAATCTGGGATAGGAGGTTTTGTTAATAGGATTGTCTGTTCAGCACGACCACAGCTGAAAACCTCTTGGTGGATTTGCAAAGAAGGTAACTGGATAGCTGTCAGGTACTGACAAGCGTTGATCTTCTGAGTTGGATTTGAACGGCTCAATGATCAGCGAAAGACTTTTCCCACTTCTGAGAAAGCCCCTTTAAGAGGAAAGGGGTCTCCGTTTGACTGCAGAGGAGATCCTGTTACATACTTACAATGAGGATATCACTTTACATACAGGTCTCAGTCTTTTAACAAGCCTCTGAAAGAAGTCTTTGTCTTGTGATTTAGTAAGATCCACTTTTTTTGAAAGATCTGTGCCAAGAAATAAACATGTATAAACTGATTTGGGAAAAATAATTCCACAGCAAGGTAATCGGCTGTACCATGAATAGCAAGGGTTGCCTTACCATTTGGTGTATAGATGCTGCCTCTGTTTGCAAACTTAGCCAATATTGCAAAAATAGACCTGTAGTAAGCAGCCTCCATTTTTCTTCCTCTAGTGGGGCCAAAATACCTTGAGAACAGTTTCTTCTGGTAGACTGTCAGGGCACTGGATGTCAATGTAGTATAGGACACCTGTTTCTGTATACAGAAACAAAAACATAAACATGAAATTAATGGTCATTGACCTTTCAACAGGTATCCGTGTGCATGTAAGAAAAGATAGGAAGTATATTTCTAGCGTATTTTCCTCAGGAAATAAGACTTATACAATGGGAAATAAGACTTATACGATTTCCATGTCTGTGTATATATCCCCTTGCTACCTTCTAAGCCTGCTGGCCTGTTTCAATCAAATTTGACATAGGTCTCAAGACATTTCATTCCTAGAAGTTTCATTAAAATAGACAGTACAGAAGGCAAACTCTCTTAATGCCTTCCCTAGAGAAAGGTTCCAGTGTTAGCATGGCTCTCCATAGACACCAGAGAACGCCTCCAGAGATGTCAAATTTGTGGGAAAACTGGCTTCACTAGTTTTGTTATCTGGTGAATTATACGGAAAGGTGCCACTGTAGGACTTGCTCTGTATGTCCTTCTGTCCCGGAGAAGGGGTGACTCAGGAGCTAAAGCACAAAGAGGAGATTTAAGCAACATGGATGATGCTTAGCCAACAAATCCTTACTGTGGTATGTTAAGGGAGGGAGTGGCTTTGCTTTTCTTTCCTTTAATTTTCACATGAAACTTAGTGGCCATGGTATCTCATATGATTACCAGGAGCTCATGAAGATATATGTGTTAATCAGTTTAGATTAGGTTCCTTGAAGTCCATGGGTAGATGTTTTGTACCAAAGAAACTTTGTACTTCAACAGGCAATGCAAAATAATAGAAGGAGATATGTTCCAAACTTGAAAATGCTAATGCTCAAAAAACCACAAAATACTGAGAGGAAAACTATCCATAGTTTGACTTGCTGGAGAACAGATGCAAGTTTTTGAAGCTTTCTCACTTAAACGTTGAAAGGTTTTTTTTTGCAAAATGTTTCTTTCAGAGCTTTCCTTTCTTCTTCATTTTCTTTTTTTAACTAGCTCCAGTGCAAAGAACATAAAGCAAGTCCTTCAAATGAGTAAATTCATCATTAAACTGGGATAGTGTTCTTTATAGAAGCCGTTTTTCTCCTGAGCTGGCAAATTAAGTCCATATAACAGGGAGAGGTTTTGGTTGGGTAATCTTTACACAGCATATTGGTTTCAGTCTGTACATTGCACGTTATTTAAAAAAAAAAGTGGTGTCAAATATCTTAGGTGGTACCTTGCATACATTGCTGTTGAAATGGATGGTGAATCCTCTCTTGACTGTAAAAGACAGGCCCCAGAGAAAGCTCCAGCTGAAGCCCTAATAGAGGTCACAGTAGGACCTTTAGTGGCTCAGTGCCACTTGAGCCAAAGTGGTAATTCTTTGAGATGGCAGCTGTTACAAGCAACTATCTTCAGCAGGTCCAGAAAGTATATTTGACAGCATTGCTTCTCCTTTTCAAAACATCTCCCATTCAGGGGACATGCCCTATATCGTGGTTTGCTACAGAAGGAAAATTTTGGCAAGGTAGAGGATCTGTCATGTTGTGTGTGACTAGAGGCAATGCAGCACTGTCTGGGGGCTGTTTTCGTGCAAAAGCAAAAAAGTTCCCTAATGATTAATAATCGGGAGGTGTGGGGAAAGGGGAGAGAAAGAGACCAGCTAAATAGTTTCAGCTACGCAAAATTCATGTGGTCAGTAAATCAGTTAATAAACCTGTCTGTTGGAAATGCCCCGGTTTACACTGATCAAAACGTTCCAGCAGGCAGTGCCTCTGAGACCTTACAGCTCAGCAGAGAATTGCAAACTGTTAATCTGAAAAATATTAAGAAGCAAAGCACAAAATAAAACAACCCTCTCCCCCCCATCCCTGAAGTCAAGTGTCTGTGGTTCTAAATGCACTTTGTCTATGTCACCCCCAACTGCTAAATGCTTTCTATTGATTTCTTTCTTACAATCTTTTTTCCCCTGTTTTTCGTACTTTTCCCCCCCCTCTCCCTTTACATTCAGTACACTTGTTCTATACGTACAATGCATAGCTGTTTGTGACCGTTTGGAAGATCACAGCCCTTTCTGTTGTCTGAGCCAACACCACCTTGGGAAGCAGATGCATTTGCGTTGTTCCAACAGGGGATATTCAGCGCAGCAGCTGAGCAAGAGGGGGGTATCATCATATCCCATATATATGCTTCCATTGCTTCCATCCATCCCCTTGCATATGGGAAGGAGCAAAGAGACAGGCATTTCCATCTGCACTAGTCCCACCGTCACGCTCATGCTGCATGTCTCAGAGACCCCCAAGAGGTCAAACAACCAGACTTTGCATGCTGCTGTATAAGGCTTCACTGAGACCAAAAATTAGTAAGTATCCCATAAAACTGGGCTCTTTTGCAGACCAACATGAATGGTTAAGTAACAGGGAGCTTTAGAAGATTTCATGCAGTGGCAATCTAGTTCGAATGACTCTGCGGCCTTTAGCATCATATAACTGTTTCGTCTTTTCCCTTGCCTGCTTCCCCAGAGAAGGAGCCCGCAGAGATTTTCCAGCTGTGTGGGAATGCCAGGGGAGCGCTGGTCGAGTGACACGTGAAGCAGTGCATGTCGGTGTGGGTTGGAGACTTCACAGGGAATGTCTCGCAGGAGGAATTCTAGCTCTGGAGGCTTTAGTGTTTGTGTGGGTTGTTGTGACTGCTGTTGTTTTCTCCTTTGTTTTCTGCAGCTCAGTATATTATAATACAGCAGGGCGGCATGGGAGTTGTTAAAGAAAAAGATGTTCCCCCCCACCCCGCCTCCCTTTAGGAGCAAAAGGGAATACACTTCCTCTAAGATGGAGGTAAAACATGGTGTGCGAAGGTATGAGCCACCTGGCTTGAGGTATATGGGCAAGATGCTTTCTCCCCCCTCCCTGCTTTTTCACCATCCATCAGAGTTGAGATCAATTCAAGTGTCTTGGCTGCAAATTTGGTTAGTGAGCGGGGAAACTATGCCTTTGTTCTGATGCTGGCAAACCTCAGCAAGCTTGATTATCTAAAATAAAACCATCTGCAGCCACTCTAATCAATGGCACATGCATAACAGCAAAAGCTCTAAGCTCATGGCTTGTGTAAAATGTTCATTACATCAGACTGTTGTGCTGCAGGAAAGAATTTATGGGTGAGAGCAAGTGGCTTGGTATTACCCAAACTTGTCATTGAGACACATGTCCCACTGTGTACCCTGTGACAGTTGTCCCCTCCAGTGGCTGGTCCAGTGAAGTTGAGGCTACTGCAGCTACTGGCTGGAGGAATTGCTCTGAGTGCCAGGGTCATTCCTGTGGCACTGCAGGTCCTGGATTCAGGACTCATTACATGGTGATGTTTTCATCAGGCTTGGAAGCCGAGGGCTTGTATTCAGCTCCTAGTCTCAGGAGTGAGGTGCAGCTGATACCACCAACCATGTGGGTCTAACTGGTGACCATATTCTGGATCACAGAGCCTAACTTTTCAGGCATCCTTTGCAAGCTGGAGCAGATTTCCAAGGTGGCTTGCCAGTATAGTAGTCAGCAATGCATTACCTACACATCTCTTGTCTTTTAAATGTGTCCCAGCCTGGGCCAGAGCACATAGTACAACCTTCTCCCTTGAGAAGCTCAATGCAGATACCATGTCTAGTTCCAAGAGAGTTTTCTTAAAAACTGATGGCAGATCAAGGCCAGGAATAAGTTCCCATGCTACTCCTATAATTCCCTTTTTCTACAGCCTTGTGCAATGCAGCTAATGATGCACCTGCCAAGACCAAATATTTCCTCAGGCATGGAAAAAATATGTCACTTCACCACTGGAGCCTGCCCTAACGTTACAGAAGTTGTTCACTGCCATCTTTTCCCATTTGCACTTTTCATGTCAAACTACTGTGCCAAAATTGACAGGCATGGCAAAGCTGGGACACTGAATCCATTATCTTGGCTAATGATAATCGCAGCATCTATTCCTCTGAAAAGTATAAAATTCTGGTCCCCCATGGTCTCTTTGGAGCAACATGTAGCCTGGTACTCGTTAAAAAATTTCTTATCTTTTTCCTCGTGTTTGAACAAATGTTGAACCTGGGAGATCCTCTGTGAGTTTGTGATCTTCCTCCTGCAAAACCCACCTCTTTGTTCAGCAGTACATGAAGTGGTGGTAGACACAGTTGCTTTGTATTCTGAGACAGCGCTTAAAACTAGCCTTTTCCCTTCAAAATCTGATACACAGGTCAAAGGGGCGACTGGTCACATGGTTTCATCTACATGCGCTTGACAGCTCCCATCCTCTTCTGCATATTCATCACTGCCTCTTTCACTGCAAAATGATGTACTTGAAAGTCTAGTCCACATCTGGCCACTTTGGGGACTGATTTATGATAGCAGAGATTTTTTTCAAATTGTATTAATCTTTACATATTGAACGTGGCCCTGGGCTACAGCACATCGGTTTCGGGCTTGTATGCTTCTGTTTTTTGAAGGGTTATGATGTTTGTCGTAAAGATTGATTTAATCAGACAAAATCTCCCAACCTAGAACCAAATCCTAATTTAGCAAACCAAATCCACTCAGCAAAGCATATAAGCACATGGTTTAAGGCAAGAAAGTGTTTAAATTGTGATAGGGTCAACAGTTTTGAAGGATTTTCTTAGGGAGCTCTGCTGAACTGGGTAGGGTGAGCGGAAGAGAAAACCTCTGCTACTTCTTGCACCAAAGTTAGGTCACTTAGGTACAGTGAAAGTGGTGGTGGGAGCCATGGTGATCAAAAGCAGGCTGGCTTCTTGTATCTGCTCATGGAGGCCAGTGCAGTATTGGTGATGAAAGCTTGACAAGGCTTTTTGCAGTCCCACTGGCTACTGTCCCACCAGCTTTAATGCATGCACCCAACTGTCCCACCAGCTTTAATGCGTGCGGTGGATCTGAGCACTTTGCAAGTAATTGCATTGCCCCTGCAGAAGATACTTTGCCAGGGTGACATCTTCTTCTCCAGAGCAAACAGGGTAGCTAGGTGGAAAAACCCCTTCCAGCCTCAGACGCAGGAACAAGACACCCTGCGATCGCTAATTTGCATCCATATGAGAACTCTTAGCCCACAGATCTGCTAGTTTAACCTCCACTGAGGAGAGGCTCAATTAATCCAGGTTGCCTCAGCCAGGGATCGTTCACAGGGGCAGCTATCATAGACCAGCTGTTAGGCTGAAATTTGTTGCCCTCCAGTAACTTTGCTCATGTTTCCAAGCCCTCAGATTTGCTACAGGCGTATATGCAGCTTTGATATTTACTTTTCTGTAACACTGTTTGACCGTTCACCGAAGGGAGATTCTGAGTTTGACAACAGCGCTCAGCAAGGGTGTGAATTTCCAAGTTTTACGCTCATATGTGCAGTTTGAAATTCATCCTGCTGTTGGTTAGTTACATAAGGCTTTCCAGGGAGGGAACAGGAGCGTTACCTTGACGTTCCTACAGCGATCCCACACAGCGTGAGCTGCAAACTGTGACTGCTCGCAGTGTACCGCTCAAACGATCTGCAGACTGATTATGATTCACCGAAGGAACCTGCAAATAATTTTAGATGAAGAGTCCAATCAAGAATCTATTTGCAGACAATTCACAAACACAAAAAGAAGTGAGATTCATTGGATAAATTATGCATTATGAATTATTCATTCAGCTCCAGTTAATGAGGTAAATGGTACTATCAGTGTTTAAAGTTAAGCTCATTTGTATATATTGGGCAGATCAAGGCCAAAGTAAGAGATGAGCTTTTGGGGGAATAACCTGGGCTCCACAGAGTTCAACAGCAGAACTACTAACTACGTGTGCGACCAAGATTTCATCCTTCAGTTGGAACGTAACAGCATGTCTGTGCTCTTGAATCAGAGGAAAAAATAGAAGGTCTTCCTAATGTCAGGTTTGGGTCTCCACATTAGATGCTATTCTACAGGACAATGAAACCAAGACATAAATCATCAGCAAGGAAAAAAAGCTTGAGGTGGCTTCTTTAAAGGTTTTGTGATGTATTCAGTATGGAGATTGGCCTGAGCTGGAAATCTTGGGTCTTGACTGAGTTTTTGCAAGAGTTAAGTGATATCCAGACATCCATCTGTGTTACAATATGGAAAAATCCTGTTGAAGGAGGAATCATGAAAATTTGAGAATGTTCTAAAGCTTTCCTGTTTAAATGAGCTAACTTTGACCAACATTTAAAGACTTCCATACTTAAACCTTGGCTTTAGACCAGCAGAGCACTTACTTAAGCACATGCTTGACTTTAATCACATGAGTAACTCTACTGAAATCAAGGGGAATACTTCTATGAGCAAATGTATATGTAAGCATAAGTCCATTCAGAAAATCCAATGTAAAAGGTTTGGGTTTAGCCACTCAGAGATTTAATCAGAATTAAATAAGAGGTCGAGTGGATATTAATTTCTTCCAAAACATTTTTCTTTCAGAGTCTCAAGATGGATTTAATACCTTCATTTAATCACCCAAGTTTGAAAGTTTTCATTTCTAATCTCCTGCAACCTTGAATACAAGAATTCAGAGAATTCTTCATGGAATTGATTATTACTTTACTGGAAAAGCCCTTAATCCCAAATCTAGATTTTCCTTTGTATTTTCAAATTTTGAATTTAAAAAACCTGATTTCTATTTGTTCCAGGACTTGACATTTTTTATATGAAATGACATTGTCAAGAAACAGGTTTTTTGACATTGCTACACTAAATCTTTAGCAGGTAATGCTTGAAATTACAGGCCACAAATCTCGGTAAGTGCTATTTACTAACATGATAATTGTGGAACAGTCGATGATGTGTTAAGTACCATGGAGTGGCAGTATAATTACAGTACATAGCACGTTACAATATAAATATAAAGTAAATACATGATTATTTCTGGCTTAGGTCACATGGTAAATACTAAGTGCAATTACGGCACCAAGTAATCTGCAGGAACGTGTAATTACTCTTGGGCTCAATTCATTTACAAATCCTTGTCCAGCTTTTCACACCACATGGGTTGTGGAAAATGTGGAAAACAGATTATTCATGGCTGCGATAGCCTCCTTATAACCACAGCCAAACCTTATATATGGATGATGGCTCCTCTGCCCTCTGTTGTGTCCCAGAGGATGGAGGTGAAGGTTGGAGTTATCAAGGCAGCACCGTGTAGCCAGATGTCCATGGAAAGCTGGGCCAAGAGCTCTCTCCAGCTCATTTGACAAACTCAGTTGATGTTATCTAATAGTTTTCATCTCACCAGTTTTGCTTTAGTGAGATCATCTTGTCCCACTTTTGAATTATCCATCGGCAGCACAGACTCTGCCGTGCTCTGCATCCTGGAAGCCAAAGGCTCCAGCTGATTTCTGCTTGTCACACGCTGGTCCCAGGCTGATCCAGGAACCTGCTGTTTTGTAATCTCTAGTCGGATCCCTCTGCTCTACTAGCTAGTAGGGGCTGAGTGGGACGGCTTGGACGATACGGCCAACATCTCCACAGGCTCAAGAGTGAGAGATGGCAGTAGAAGCACCCAGGGCATATGGAAATTCTGTATACCTAATGGAGAGCAGACATTTGATTCAGATGGTGTGAAACAGTCAGTCTATGAAGAGCCACAGTGCATGATACTTGAAGAAAAGTCTGTAAAAGAAAGGAGGAAAAAGTAGGGGAAAAAAAGTTTAAAGCCACCAGAGCATTGTTCTCTTTATCCAGCCAAGAGGGCAATGTGGTACCTCGGACATCATCGGCTGCCTGTTCTCCCAGGCACCTGGCGCCTCAGAGAAGGTGATCCCCGCTGTATTTTGCTAGCCAAGATTATTAGTATTAATCTTACAGTCTGTCAACAGGATCTGAACCTGGGACCTTCACTGTTAAAACCCGGATCCCCTGAGATAACATTAATGACTGCAGCTGTTTGCCATTAGCAAGTCGTGCTCTCCGGGGACTGCTTCTAGGGTAGCTGGGATTTTGGCTTGTTTCTCTTAGGGTCAGCTGTGAAGCATTTGAAGTCGAGACGGGAGGTGGGGAATTGAGTCGGACGCAGCAGGACGCTGCCGTGGTCTGTGCCACTTCAAACCGCCCGGGAGGTGCCGGCTTCCAAGTCAAGACGGCTGACACTTGATGGGGTCTGATGAAAAGAAAACCTCCTGAACTCAAGGATGGGCATCTCCTGAAGCTTTGAAACTCTTGTGACGCTTGGGTGCGGGAACATCCCAACTGCAGAAGCAGGCGCAGGTCAGCTAAAAGGCAGTGTGGCTCTGGAGAGACTGGGGAGGGTTCGGAGCAGACACCGCTGCGTTTTGGCTGCCCTCAAGAGCTAAAATGATGCTTGTCGTCTGAAAACTGCTTTCCTGCCCTCAGCAGGCCAAACACAACTTCCAAGCCTGGGGAGGTAGATCACCCCAAGGCACAGCAAGCAGCCCATGCTGTGTTGCTCTGCCATGGTCTCCTCACGCTTCCCTCTCCCAGCAAGGGGAAAGGCTGTGCTGCTGAGCCAAAACACTGGAGCGGAGATGAAAGGACGTGATCTCTCAGGATTTTTGTTTTATCCTTCTACACTCCCTTCTGTTGTGCTTTTCTTTGGCTTGTTCAGTCCTGTTTGGTTCAGTTTTTCGCTGTCTCCCTTGGCCAGAAGAGAGGTGGAAATAGCAAACAGCCTGAGGAAATATTTCCAGTTGTGTTGCACACACTGCAGTGCACAGGGATAGCTAAATGGAGCCTTGGGGCTAAAACAGGGGAGAAATAAGAGCAACACCAATGATTCTGAATTAACTTCAAAATGCATCTGTATCTTCACAGTAAAACCATTGAAAACTCCTCTAAGGTTCCCAAAACTTTGGATAATGTCTACAAAGAGGTGTCAAGTTAAAATTCCTGCCTTGCATTAGGCTGGAGTATATAATTGCATATTATATGATTATGGCATCAAGAGAAACTCCAGAGCAAGAACATTCTTATTTGTTGCACACCATTTGCTTATCATGAAATACGAAATGCACTTACACTTTGCTACAGCCTTGAGAAATCATTATTAAAATCTGTCATTGCAAGTGAAGACTCTTGCTTACTCTAACCACAGCAAAGGCAGTAATGAAGACAAGAATTATGTGTTACCTAACTGAAGGGAAAAGTTCCTTGCCCTAGTTCACCAGACTAGTATAATTTTTCAAGATGCTGTGTCTAATGCTAAGTGTCTGAACACTCTCAGGTTGTTTAGAATCAATTGGCTTAAATCTTGTGTAATGAAAGTGTATTTGCCAAATAGGCTCAAGCTTATTGCCATGCAAATTAACATTTGCAGGGACAAATTTCTAAGTCCTTCCTCTCTTTGTTGCTTCCAAGATGTTATGGATACAATTTTGCACTTGCAGCTATGTGTGGGTGCAGTTCGTGTCATTTAAACTTCTAATTACGGCATCTGATTGCACCCACGTATCTTATCAGCTACTTAGACACGTCAATGACACGCACCATAACTGCAAATAACTGGGGGTACAAAATTGCATCGGCAATTATTTGCACCCACTGAAGGAGAGGATGGATATAAAGCAGGCCATTAAAGTGTTTAAAATACTTCTCTTACAGTAGCATAAACCACTGCTACAGGGATATTACCTGCAGGAACGTAGAACAAACATTAGGCTGAATTTTGAGCAGCAGCTGGGTTGGCTTTGTAGCACGCATCTAACCAAGGTTCCCTTTATGGGTGCAAAGTGTGTCAGCCAGGTCTGAGTTTACTTACCTGGCTTCCTCTCTTAGGTCTGCTCAGGATCCTGATAGCACCAGCGCTGAAACACTTTCTTCAACCCAGCTGAAGCCAACAACGATGCTTATACTGCACCCTTTAGAAAATGTGCTCTGGCAGTGTCTGAGCCGACACCTGCAAATTCACTGTGAGCACAGTCTGGTTCTTTAAGCAGCCTCAGGGCTTCTCTTAGCAGCCAGAGGAGATATGTCGGTGGGGCTTATGCTTATATTTAAATTTAAGCTTGCAAGAGCTCTGCTGAATAGGGACATAAATGGAGTGAGGACAGTTTAAGCAGAAAGAAAATTAAGCTCTACTCAGGATAATAGGAGGACCTTACTATTATTAATCCAAATAACAAATTGTAGTCATCTTTGGGACACATCCCTCTGCCCCAGTCTCTGTGATCTTGCCATTATTTCCTGGAATTCTCAAGAGATGTCACCAGCACCATAGCAAAATGTAGCAAATACTATGGGATTCTCCTACAACTTTGTGTTAGCCCAACCCTTCGGTACTTGGTTTAGAGACTGATCCTCCACTGGTGCAGTATGGAAGGATGGTCCCTGACCCAGAAACCTTCCAGGCTGGTTCGATTCCCTGTATCAGGCATGGGACATGCAAACAGAATTTGCTCTCATAGGTTCATGAATGGCTGAAGGTAGTAGAGGTACTAACAGGAGCTGGAATACTGGTGGTTACATTTTGAGCACAGCAATGTGAAACCAGATCTGGTTTAATGTCTTTTTTTTTTTTTTTTAAATAGATGTCTTTTAAGTGATAAATGTCCTCATTCAGAAATGGTGTACATTTTACCATGGAAGTTTTGCTGTCTGAATTGAAGTCTCCCACAACAACCTAGGTGTATGTGTCTTCAGATCTTTTTTCCCTATCATGAAAACTTGCAGTTTTTCAGGATTAGATCTGAGCTTTGTGAAGCAGCTGTTAACATTACAGGAGCTAAGCTAGAGGGGGGTTGCTCTTAGAAAGAAACCCTCTCAAAAGTGGAAGACAGTAGGGAGCACAAATATTTACATCTGCAAATACCAGTGGTGATGAAGAGGTCATACCTCGGAGCTGTGCTGATCTAGCTTCTTGGAGTCTGGCCCTGATTCTTCTTTAGAAAGAAAAGGAAAGAAAAAGAAAAAGAAAACCTGGGAGGACTGTCTTCTGTTCTCATTTACCCTGGGGTAAATCCAGAGCAAATTCAATGATCCAAATGGAACTAGTCCAGATTTCCGCTGGCCTAAATGAAAACATTGTTTTCATATACTAGTGGGGAATTCTGCCTTCTTTAATACCATACTTTTAAATTTTGCTATCACCATGGGACACTGAAGTTTTATTTTTTGGCTTATATTTTACCCATGAAAGAATTAATTGCTTCAGCTTCCTAGAAATCATTGCATGATTCAATTTACTCTTTTTCATGGCTTGTTCGAAAGTTGGGCTTAGTTTTCACCACAACCGCTCCCTACTCTAAAACATTATTTGTATCCATAAACTACTGCATGTAGGGAACAGCCAGTGGAGAAGTAAAATAAACACAGTATTGCCTTTTAGCTGGAGTTGCACTCTGCTCCCCAGAAGGGATAACATTTATAAATCAAACATGGGTTTAAGTAACCTTCCGTCTTTGCACAGGATTACGAGGGCGGGCACAGTCCCACTGATTTGAAGATGCAAGGTGCTCACACGACTACGTCACAAAATTTCAAGGATTCAAAACAATAAAATAAAGCATGGTTTAATAAACTAAGTTCTGGGTTCGGGGCTCTGCCAGTGCTGGCCCAAAGCTGTAAGAGCCACGATGAAGTAATTTCAAAGCAGCATGAGATCAGAACATGGTGCCCAAAGTGAGTATTACAGTTTTTTACACAGCAAAAGAGATTTTTTTTTTCCCCGAGATGAAAAGACAGTAATATATGTTCTGGCATTTGAAAGGGGTTTGCATATACTTTACCATCTTGCAGTCTGCAATCATACACACTTATCCTTAACCTGTCATTTCAGTGAATGACACTACTGTAGTCAGAACCTCATTTCTCCCTATTGAGAGAGAGAGGAAATTCTTCTTTGCTTTGATAAAATGCTGTATCCTAGTTGAAAGGCATCCTTCCTGGGAAGCCCCTCTTTGTGCAAGTAGGCAGTTCAGTAACTATTAGTAGCCTAAAATTAACAGTTAGTATAAAATCAGTCAAAGAGGATAGCAGACCCTTTTGCAATGAAGTTAATTAAAAACATTAATCAAGATTTGGGTGCCTTTTGAGAAGAAGAGCTCTCGCTCAATCACAAGGTGTGAGTGTTTGATGCAAGAAGCATGGGGTGCATTTCTGGGTCTGTCGCAGTAGGGTTGCGTGCGATGTTCAGACTGATTTCTGTGGCCTTTAAACTATAAGTCTACCAGCTCTGCCTGTGCTGGGAACACTTTCCAGAAAATTTGTGCTATGGATAGTGTCATTTGAATGACATTATTTCTAGTGGCAAAAAAAAAAAAAAAGACCTGCTATCTACAGGTCACCCCCATACATTCTTATTTTCATTGCTGTGTCTGTTACAGCTCCTGGAAGCTCAGGCTGCACAAATCCTTCAAGCTTTGCTAGCTCGATGCAGGGAACTGGTGCTAGCAGGGGAGAAGATAACAAGAGCTTTGTCTGATGTGGATGGGGCATGAACATTTCCAGAATCTCACTGAAGAAGACTGCAGATGAAGATTAACACTGATGGAAGTGTCAATCTCAGTTTTCTGATTGACTCAGAAGTGATTTCCACTTGGCAAAGCATGTTATGAAGGTGGACTGACATCTTTGCCCAGAAGCCCTGGTCCATGGCATGGCTTCATTCCTCCACAACCACTGGTGACAGCACTGGTATCAGCTTGGGAAAGTGTTTGGCACTCCCAAGAACCTGGGAGCCCCGGCAGGGCGGGTGGGTCTGCTTTTTAGAGAAAAACACGGTGATGCTTGGGAATTGGACAAAAAGTCTGCGCCCTGGTCCCCAAGGCTAGGGAGAGCCCCAGCACTGAAGGGAAAGAGGGGGGCTGGCGAAGACAGATTTGCTCTTGGGGAAGAGGTCAATCCTGCCCTGATGTCCAGTAGGAGGGAGAGAAGAAGTTTCTAGTTTCTCATTATTCTGCCCCTTTTGTTTGGGTTTAAAAGAAAATCCAGTTGGCTATTTCCCTGTGGCTCTTGTTGTGCTAGCCTGGCAGGACACAAGACCAACCTTGCTTGACTGACGTCTGCTCCTGAGGACACAGAGCTGCTGGTCAGACACCTGACTGCAGTTCCTAGCTTTGCTGAAGGATTTTTAACAAAGATTTCCCCTTTTCAGTGCTTCAGTTTCCTTCCTCTTACCCATTGCAATGCTGCTGTATTACTAAGAGTTTGAGGAGCATCTAACTGCTCCCACTGGAGGACCCTACTGTCAGCTGAAGCTCCCAGCCTCCCTGGTGAATGAAGTATATGGTATATAAAAGGGTGCACTGCAGGGCACAGAGATAAGGCATTGGTAATCCAGCCAGGAGTGCAGATAGGGAAACCACTAACCAAATTGCTCTACAATGCATGACGCACACGTGTGTGTAAAGGACATGTTAATTCTAACTCCATTTTGTGTTTCTTCTCCCCAGTGAGCATTGCTGACATCCGACGTGTGTTCTTCGCTTGTTATTTCTAAGGAGTTATCAAGTTTAAGTACTGTCTTTTTCTGTCTTACAAGAAGGGAATGCTTGAGCCTGTTGATTAAACACATCCCTTGCTTTTCCCTGTTCAGGCACAAATTTCCAGACTCAAACTCTGAATGTAATTTCTATTCCTCCCACACCATGTGCGTGTTGCAGAATTTTACCGTCACGTTCCAAGTCTTGCAGTAAAAACTTTTGCAAGTTATTAACAGACAGGATGGGTACTTCAGCTTTGACTGCTCTAGTCTTTTGGGTTGGGCTGGGCTATTTATTTATTTATTTATTTATTTATTTTAAATGAGGGATTCCAACCCTTGGAGATCTGGAGAAAAATAGGTTGAGGCAGGATTGCATGGATCAGTCAAGCTTCTTTGCACCATGCTGTCAGTCAAGGGAAAACACCACATCCTAGATGACCTTGTAGAAGCTTATATGCCCAAATGGATAAGCATGTCACTCGGGTGAAAAATGGCAACCAAAAAGGTACTGAAACTATCTGATCTTACTACAGTGTGTCTAGCAAACTGTGTATTATGGTGCCTCTATTGCTTTGCTATTACACATGTCTACATGGACATGATACAGTGCAGTGTAGACATTATTTTTAATTCATGGAAACTTTAAATGGGAAGCCATTAGGTGCAGAGCAAAACTTGCAGTGTGCATGCCTGTGAGCAAAGAAATGATTGACTGATTTGCAGAGGACCTTTTAGAGGCTTAAAATAATTCTCAGGGCCAGGCTGTGAACCTCATTCTCCAGGAGATCCAATGCTATTCACACATGTAGCCTCCTTGGCTTCACTGGAATTACTCATGGGAACGCTCACCAGTGGGAGTAGGTGGTGCACAGTCTCGCTGTAAATGCTTGTTTCCCTGGATTTCTTGCAGCCAAGCAACACTGATAATTATAGTCACCCGCAGGTTTGAGACATGTAAAATGAGGCACTTGGGAGCCCTTCCTGGAGCAACTATACTCCAGGAGTTCCAGCTCCTGCTATTCTGAACATGGACTTAAGTCTGCTTTCCTGCCTCCCACATTCAGTCTGGACACTGGATTTTCTTTTTCAAGCCATGATTTTGGAACCTTTCTGATTTGCAAGTGATTGATAAGGTGAGGTGAGAAACAAGGGCTTTGCCATCAGTACTAACCACATCCCCTGTTGTGTGACCCAAAACATGGAGTATGTCACCATGGCATCAGCACCCTCCTTGCATCCTGTTGGGTCCCACCACAGTGCAGTTGCTCTGGGGTTTCTTTATGAAGAATGGCAGGAGCCTCCACTGTGTGATTTACATCTTCAGTGGGCTGAATGCTCTCTGGAAATGCCTCTCCCTTGAGTACAGAGGGAAACACGTGTGACTGTCTTCAGGCCACACTCAGATGCTTCATGGGTCTCATAGACCCTGAATGGGCCATCCTGATGCTCACAAGGATTCCTCTGCCAGTATTAGAGAGAAAGAAGCAAAATGTGAGTTGTCCATCCCTTATCTGCGTGTCAATATGTGCAAAACCTGGGTACTCTGGATCTAATAAAATTAACTTCTAAGTTCAGGATGGTGGGGAAGCAGGGTGCTGGAAAGCCACTGTGCCCCTTAGGCAATGAACGGAGAGGAGAACTGCACCAGCAGTGCCTATATAGCCACAGCCCGGGGTGACTGAGTTGGGAAATCTGAACACCATCAGGAGACGGCTTCTGCCAAGAGTTTCACTGATGGCAACCCCCCTGATCCTTCTGTGGGGCTCAGCACAGTAAGGAGTACTTTGGGGACAGTGCTGGGGCACCTCTGAGGAATTGGCAGAGCTGACAGTGCTCCAGAGAAGGTCACAGGGAGCAGCAACCCTAAAGCTGATCTCTGGGAAGGACCCTTTATTCAGTCCTTCAGCTGGGGATGGTGCAGAGGTCTTGGGTCTACAGTGTCCTCTAGAAATGGGTCTGGAGTTGAGGCCAAGGTGGAAGTATCTGGGGGATCACATTACCCCATTCCCTTCTCAAGACTGAAAGAAGACTAATGCAAACAATGCTGCCAGGACATCCTGGAGGTAGGGTCTTCAAATGAGATCACATTGCTGATCTCCTCAGTGCTGGGCTTTCTAACTTGACTCTGCTCTTCCACATCCTACCACTATTTTGACTGCCAAAAAGTTCCAGTTCTTGTCACTCTTTGTGCTTAGTACTTAGGAATAAGAAAATATTGTACATCAAAGCATGTCCTGTAGGGAAACGTCTTCTCTGGAATTGCACTGAGGTTGCTGATGTTTTTCTATCCTTCTAGTGAATTTATTCAGCCACCCTGAGCCTTTGGGTTGGAGTCACTGGCCTCCCCAACCCTGTCCTTCGCAGGACAGCAGCCATTCAGCTGCACAAGTTATTGGAGAGGACTAGTTGAGGAGCAGATGGAACCCATGTGCAAATCCTCAGCTATGCTCCTGCCTGAGCTTTGGGCCAGAATCAAATCCTGTATTTGAGCAGCCTTCTGGCTGTGGAGGTGGCATAGACAAGAAGCCGTGCAACGCAGCTTACAAAGCCAGAAGGCAATAGCAGGATAGATTTCATCACTTCCCTTTGGAAACCTCCACATTTCTCTTCTCTTTATTCCTGTTTTCCTTTATGCTGCTCTCACCTCCCTTCACAAGAGTCCTGTGCAGCGAAGGGGTGAATATCTTTGATATCTTTCTTTCTATCAGGCTGCAGATATGATGAGAGAGAGATTCACCACAGTCTAGATTCACCCATCAAACTTCAGGCGTTTCACCAAGGCTCCTAAATTAGAAGCCTCATTGTACTGACTTACTGCTGTTTGTGCCAGCAGCATCTTGAGAAATGGAGAAATACTGGCATCTTGAGAGCATGATTCACCCTCCTCAGATGTGAATCCTTCTCCTGAGGTGTCTCTCTCTTCTCTGTGACTGTAGCTGGTGCCCAGATAATGACAGTCCTAACTTCAGTGTCTCTGCCTACTTTCAGGTGGGATGCATCTGAGCTGAAATGCCAGATAAGCAAAATAGCCCGTCAGAAGTACGATGGGGAATACGAACAACACAACTGATTCAGTATTTCTTGTGGGAGGAAGAAAAGTTATCAGAACTCTTTAGATCTGATTCTGGGATGATATTGGTCCTTTTTTTCGCCTATCCTCTTGCAATAACCTTCTGGTAACCCACTTTGAGCAAAAGCAATGGCAGTTTTTTAGTGCTCACCTTTCAGGACGGTGAAGGAAAAACACTCCCACTCTTCCCCGCTGCTAACAGATGAGGTGTCCACTGAAGAAATCAAAACAAGCCAAAAAAAAAAAGAAAAAAAGAAAAGATAAAAAAACCCCAAACCCCTACCAGTAGATAAAGTTTAAAATAAATGGTTGCTGCTTTCCAGGAAAAGGACCTAATAGGAAATATAAAACCTCTTGAATGACAAACCTATATCTACCTTGCTAGCAGGTACCACTTTCCCAAAATATTGATGCTTTTAAGCCTTAATCCATCTGTCAGAGGTGATAGGATACTTTTAAAAGGAAAACACTGCTCCAAGCTATTGGGGGGTGAAAATGGAACGGAGTATGCTAGCAAGATGTGTTACCTGTCTTCTGACAGCTAATGTATCTTTCTTCACATCGCTGCGCCTTTGTCCTCTTCTGTTGCCAGATAAAAACAGAATCATTATGGATGTCCCCAAAGACAGCTTGGTAAACACATATGATAAATTAAGTTCTAGATTCTCCCAGTGGGATCTCGGCGTAGACAGTGCGGAGTCTGAATGGGATCCAGGTACATCTGGTCCCTGGTTGTGTCTGTAGCCAGTGAGAATGGCAGGACCTTAAAATGAATAAGGGGGTTTCTTTCTTATTTGTAACAGTTCACTCTTGCCTTTTTTTAAGGCTCTCCTGCTTGTGTGCATGATTTGCCAAAAGCAAGGTAGCTTTGACTTTTAAAAGCCACTTAAGCCATTTAAAACAGAACCGATGAGCCACTCAGGTTAAGGCACCGTCCACACAAAGTTATAGTCAGAGAAAAGCAGGACATCAAATGGAAAAGATGGTCTGGAAGAAGTGGAGGGGAAGCACATGGGTTTGCAGCTGGAGGAGGAAGAAGAGGACATACTATCAAGACAAGTTAGAAACTTTCTTCTGGTAACTAAGGAAAAGAGAAGTAATATTTTTTTTTTTTAAAGCATTTACTTGTCTGGTGGCAGGACAATACGAAACCTTACAAATAAATCATTCAAAAGAGGACAAGATGAATTTAACCATCCAGATAATGGTTTTGCATCATTTTCTTGCATTGAATATTAGGGTTCAGGAAAGACAGAGGAAGAAATAGGCTATGTCAATGGAAGTGATGATTCTGTTTTCAGGAAAAGTTGCTTTCAGTATCTTCTCATAGAGAACTGGTTTGGGCTGCATTTTTCATTATCCACTTGCACAAGTTTTTCAAGCAATTTGCGCTCTCTGATTTGTTCTGCTGCCTGCTTGATGGCATGGTCCCAGGTCACAGTCATGTGAGATACAGGAAAAGCAAATGGTCCCTCAATGAGATATAAAGAAAATTCCTGGCTTGCTTCCACTCAG
Organism: Haliaeetus albicilla; assembly: GCF_947461875.1. Lineage (NCBI taxonomy): Eukaryota > Metazoa > Chordata > Aves > Accipitriformes > Accipitridae > Haliaeetus > Haliaeetus albicilla. The sequence goes on from NC_091484.1 coordinate 73,933,291, forward strand.
GAGAATCGAACTAGCCTTGCAGGTCACCTGCTGCAGTAGGACATGTGTGTCTGGGTTCACTTTCCAGCTCCATTGCAGATGTCTTGTGTAATTCTGAGAGACTTACTTTGGAGCATTTCTGGAGACCTATGCTATTTAGTAGATCAACCAAACTGATTTTATCAATGTCTTCTGGCCTTAAAATCTGTGCCTTGGCTTCACATTCTCGTGTTCCTTTTTTAAACCTCCCTTGGGCTGCACTATAGGATAACACATAGCCATTCCTCAAGCTGGATTGACTTTGCCTTTATGGATATGATCAAAATTCTCAGCAGGGGTAAATCACCACTGCTCTACTGTCGGGAATAACGTAAAAGGTCTTACTCATTTAAATGGATGCAAATCAAGGGTAGTTTAACACAAGCTAAGTAAAGAATTATACTGGTAGAAAAGTAAATACAGAGAAACAGAAAAGAATGTTATTTATTACCAGTAGACGATGGTATGATGTTGCTTTAAGTGGACTTACTTATTTCCAACCTTGTCCCCTTTATGGTGTTATTTCCACCTCTGCAGAATGCACATAAACCTGTAGCAATTCAGGAAGGTCCCTTTCATGTCCAATTGTCACTGCATTACAAAGTGTTTTAAGATGCAAGATGGCAGGAAATCCCTTCACTGGGAAGTCTTTCCATTACATCCTGACTCTTGTCACATTTTGTGGAAGGCAGCTAGTCCTCCACCTCCTTCCCAGAGTCCTTCTACAAACTTTCACCAGCCCAGCCATCCTGCTGCCTCCCTGCTCTCCACTTGCAAAGAAGCTTCTACGTGGCTCATATCTGCTTGCCCATCTCTCATATTTGCAAGCTGCTGTTGGAAAATAGCCATGAGGAATACTTCACTAATATATTGCCACGTGGCCTCTGAAAATCTTCTTGATATCTGGTTTTCTTGTAGAGTCCGTGACTTTATTTTCTGATTCTCCTCTTTCTTCCAGCTTTTCACAGGTCCTTAAGACCTTTCCTTTCCCCTTTTATATCTTTCCATGTCAAGTTTCCTAGTTTCTGGGGGAATAAATTAAAAATGCAAAGCCTCTCACAGTGGATGTCAAGTGATTTTTTTTTTTTTCCCCTTTCAGCCTCAATCTATGACTTAAAAAGAAGCTCCTGTGAAGGCTATAATTCCTGCTAGAAATGCCAAGTTGTATTGGCCACTGATTGTGGCTTTAATGTTTATACACACATGCACACAACGCTGTTCTGGAGACTACTCCTTGTGCACATCCAAACCTCAAGCTAATCCTCATCACAGTGCAAATGACCCAATATTGCAGGAGAGTAGATTTTTAAAGGCATTTTGAGGATATAGTCTTTGGACAATGCTTGGTAACGGGGAAAGATCTTATCTGAAAATAGTTGTGTTATTACTGCTGTTTTGTGCTAACAAGAATGGCCATATATGAAGGTATGGCTGTACTGAGTTTCTAACCAGCAGATTTACATAGGCTTTAGTTCCAGCCCCCAGTGATGCAATCTTAGTTAGAGACATGATCTGCAACAGTGAAAGACAGTCAGTCGCTATTGCATGACCATCTCAATTCTGGGGTCTATAAAAGACTGGCAGATCAAAGTCTAGGTTTAGCTAGGAGGATGGAAGGGGGTTTAAAATCCACAAAAGAAAACCTCTGGGAGCATCAGCATCCTTGGACTGGTTACAGAGAGATGGAAAAAGAGTGGGTTAGAGCTCAAAAAGGACTGAAGTCTTGGGTACTTCAGTCTACTGTCTGCTTGGCACATGCATTATCAAATGAAAAAAAACACTGAATGATCTTTTAAAAAGAGGAAAGGTTTATGCGTAAGCAGCATTTTATTCTCCTACTTGTTCTTAATGAGGTCAGGACATGTTTAAAAATATTTTCTGAGGTGGTTTTTTTAATGTATAGTGTATGTGTTTAGATCAAAGAATGGTCAATGAAATCTACAGTTTTCCATCTCTCAATGGTTTTTGATTGTTTAGAGGCATGGATAATTCCCATGAATACTGTGCCTTTTGGGCTGACTCCATGCCAGACATTCCTGGTTTGATTTCCATGCTGTATTACCTTGAAAAACTCAGCCTTGAGCGTTGTCCCCAGGTCACATTTAGCCCTGCTCTGGGAGAAGGCAGAGAGCCGGCAGAACTGACTGTCGGAGGACATCGTGTCTCCTGCTTTGTTGTTAATCTTCTGTAGCAAGCTGCTCACCATCACTCATATTTTCTGTCTTGCTTTTCCTGTCTATGGACAAATGCAGTCATTAAAGTCTAGACTAATTTCTATGGAGACCAGAAGTTCATCAGGACAGGGCTGGTGTATCGTTGTCCACATATACTGAACTTAAAAACAGTGGGCATCTGCCAAGAGCTGTGCTGTGGCACTTGGGATCACCTTGAACTGACTTGGACTTGTCTTCCTAGTGTCTCTGCCTGCCTTTCTATAGACCCTTTGGGATCTGACCACACAGAGTGCAAAAGCTTAATTAAAATTAGCTTAAAAACAGAAGCAGTTGAAAAGATACGAAAGATGCTGGGGACAGAGCTGGCAAATGCAGAGCCTCAAGTTAAACTGAATTAAAAAAAATAAGTTTAAATCCACTGAGAGTATCCACACAAGGGTTTCTACCAGTTTAAGTTAATTGGTTTAAAAGAATGCTTTTAATTAATCCTGTGTGTTCCTATAGGTGGATGAGACCTTCCTCGGAGGCAGTAGAAAGTGACCAGCGTTCTCAGAAAGGGATGATTGCAAAAAAAAAAATCATTTAGCCATCCGCGTCCTCGTCCCATGGGAGGAGCAGATAGCCCAGCTGCTGCACCAGGGATGCTCGTTCAGATCCATGAAGTATCATAAAACTTTTTGTGTCACCTGGGGCGAGCTGCTTAACATTTTACCCATTTCTCTGTCCAAGAAAAAAAAGGATAATTGCATCTAATTCCCTGGGGTGCCTAAGAATAAATATATAAAACATTATGAGGGGACAAGATACTGCAGTAATGGGGGCCATGTTAAAACTACCTCTTTCTTTCTATGAGGTGGTTCTAATGATGTATATTGCTTTGCAGGGTAGCTACTGGCCATCCATTACTTTTCAGACAATGAAGGCATTAGATGTGTCACTAGAATTATTACTGCCAAACTTGTGATGCATTTTTTTATGAAATTTAAACATTTATGGTGCTTTGCAAAAATAAAGGAAAAAAAATTAAAAATCTACAAAACCTTCACCCTTAACATCTTTCAACAGATCTTGTGGTGTTGGATGGAAAATGAATTTAACAGGATATTATTGTTCTGTTGCAATATTTCTGGTGTACAACAATATTATACTTGGTGTTAAACTTTATTACTAGCCCTGTGATAAAATTAGTTCAATATTGGCTTCTTTTATAATATGGTTTTACAATTGCAACATGGGATAATGTCATAGTACAAAAAAAAAAAAAAAATTGCAAACAAACCCAAACCCCCTAAACCCAAAAGCATGGAGTGGAGGAAAGGAACAGAAAGTTACATACTGGGAAGGTACAGGACAGGGGTTGCATTTTAATGGAGGGTGCTGTGAAAATTTCTTTCTGGAACGGCTTGAAGCTAGAAGCAGCATTTTGATTATATTATATACAGGCTGATGACTGTCACAGTGAAGTGTCAAACAGGGAGCAGGCAGGAAAGGCAGGAGAGAAGGCAACAATTTCACGGCAGTGACTAAGCCTAGTTTGCCCGGAGGTGAATTTAGAGCAACGTCATCATGCTGTCATTGGCTTCCCAAGGAACAGAGGCTTCCGAAATGGGGCTTTTTGAGGTTATTTGTATTCCTAAATTGGGTGAGCTTAACCTCAGAAGGGTTTAGTACATTAGGGTGAAAATACAAGTCTAAGCAGTGTTATAACAGCATAATCAGTGTGTGGTGTTCAGACACGCAACACTATGCCATGTTCAATCAGACATCTTCCTTCCACTGCTGTGTCATTTGCTATTTCATTTACAGAGCCTGTGAGCTCCTTCGGGCAGATATTGTCTCTTATTTCATGTTTGTGCAGAGCTTGGTGCAACAAGACCCAGTCCCTGCTGTTATTTTTGGTTACTGGGCTAGCATAAAACCTAGCAGAGCTAGGACTGGAGAGCCCAGTTCTGAACCAGTGCAAACCTGAGGAGCTCTACTGGAGCCAGGACTAAGCAGGCAGAGAAAGAGGGCAGAAAGGTCTGTTTATGGCAGTTGAAAACCTAAGTCTGGAAGCAGTGACTTCAGAGTTGTGTTTAGGATGGTGGGTCGTAAGTATGTTGTAGCTTGTGTCCTGCTGTGTCTCCAGGTCACCCTTGTCTCAGGGATACCCATTCCTTAGGGAGCAGCTGGCCCTTGCCGCACCTTGTCGTAGAGTAGAAGATGAAATCAAAATCGTCATTCTGATTAGTATAATATTATTATATCATCTTTTTTTTGGTGAAGGTAGGAATTTTACTTCTTGAGAATTATGGCATCTACTGGATGCTGCTATTAAAAGCAAGGCTGAAGTTACACAAACCGAAGAGCTACACTGTTGTCTGTGCAGATCTCTGTGCTGATTTCAGAAGAAATTTCTGCTATAAAACTATTGAGCCAACCTGGCTCCAATGTTTCCTCTGCTTCAGCTTAATCTGTTCTCATGTTGGAGCACATGTCTAGTAAAAAGGAGTGGAAGGTGGAAAGAATCTGGAAAATGTATTGCCTACATGAGCAGTGTATGCAGCCAGCAGAAGCAGTTATTCCTAGTAAAGAGAGCTGGGAATAGTTAGGAACACTCACTGGAGAGTATGAAACCCTTTGGGCTTTGCTGTAAAGATGTAGTGATACAGATATGTGGTAGCTTCCAGAAGGAAAATACAGCTAATGAAAAGGCATAGCAAAATATCAAAACTTGAAGGTGAAGTTCAGACATTCCCAAATTAACAGCTAAGCTGCTAACTGCCTGTGGAAGCCTGGGCTGTGCCAGCTCCTATCTAACCCATTGTGCACTGACACCAAGGAGATTTTTGCCCTGGACACCAGAGCTAGATCGTGCCAGCACAGACCTGGTGTGATACCCACCCCTCAGACAAAAAAAAAAGAGCAGGGTAGTCACAAAGACCTGCTCAGCAGAAGGATGTCACTAGCAAAATCTGGGTTTAAATAAGTGGCTGCAGTTTCTGGTGGTTCTAACATGCTTTAAACTCACTACAATTACCTTATTTTGCTGTTCCTAGGTACACAGGCACTTTGGATTTTCCAGACCATGCACTCTTGTCACGCGAGCTGACCCTGAAAGCCTCTTCTCTCTGAGACTCTTTCCCTCCCCCAACCAAACCATGCAGAAGATTTGGGTTCGTGCATAACTTTCTGAAGCAAGTTTGTCTGGCTGTGAACTGCCACATTCTCCACGGCATTCAGTCCACTGTATGCAGCTGAGTTGCATCCCATTTAGGTGGGTTTCAGCAAGCAAGGTGATGGATTGGAGCGCAGTGTCATTCATTGCTTGATGATCTTAAGGGTCTTTTCCAACCTGAATGATTCTATGATTCCATGAGCAACATTTAAGGGAGAAAATAGCCTTGCTGTGGATGATTTGCTTAAAAGTAAGAGTGGCTGAAGGATACATGAACATGTAGGTGGGAAGGATTTAAAATGGTGAATAATTAAAGCCTGCAGATAAACTGTCTGGTTATTGTTGTAATGGCCTTGGTAGCTAATAGTACTGCTTCCACCCATGGCTGGAATTGGTGGGATGCTTAAGGTATCCCCTAAGGGTTTTTTAGCACTGAAAGCTAAAGAAGCAGGGAAAAACTTCTTGAAGTGGGTGGTCCTTCACCATAGATGTATACTTGACTTATCTCGCAGCACTGCCAATTGCAGAAAGTACGGTATAGGCTCATCCAGAAGGACTGGCTTCATCCCTTGGTGCCACTGGTAGACCTGAGCTGACTGCAAACCGAGGCTGCTGCTGGGTGCCACCGTCCGCTCTCTGCTCCTGAATGTGCATCCAAGAGCCACCCGCCTCCACCTCCCAGCTTTCGTCCTTGGGCACAGTATCTCCATCTCACTCTGGTGACCAGATCCTGTCTCTGTCCTCTCCACCATCCTCCAGGCTCTCCTGGAGCAGCCGGCAGCCTGCAGCCTGCAAGAGTAGGGGTAGGGCTGCCTTAGCCCTTGGCCCCCAAATGCACCCACCCCAGGGTGCCCACCATATCACGGGAAGTGAGGCCTTTTCAGGGGTGATTAGGAACACAAAGGGCTGTGCCTGACAATTAGAGAGAGGCTGTGGGACTGTGACAAGCATGACTGGAATTTGGAGCAGGCGAGCACTAAAATCATCCGTGGCCACAGCCTCAGCTTTATGTTTCAGCAGCAAGTTTTAAAGTTGGAGGACATGCTTTGTTGGTTTGGTTTCTTTTTTTTTTTTTTTAATGTGGATTTATTTCTTTTTTCCACAGCTTTCTCAGGCAGTTGAAAGGAAATTATGGTACCGAATCAGCCCGTAGTGGAGGCAGGAGGTTTTGTAGCATTTAGACCTGGAGCAAAGAACCGGGACCCAGAAACTAACTGTAATGAGAGCGCGTCCTTTCAGAGCCAGCCATCAGGGAGAGCAAATCAATCATGCCCTGCCCTCCGCTGGGACCAGCGAGTGATTGATTCAGCTCCTGTCGGCTGCCCTTATGGACCGGGATGTGCGTGAACATGAAAGGAGCAGAACAAAGGCCCCATTACCGCAGTGGGCAGAGAGAAGGCTCCCCTGCTGCTTGATGCATCTCTCCCTCTCTAAGCTATTGCAGCCTCCCAGTCTTTGTCCTCTTTCCTCCTCTAGCGCTTTGATCCTTCCTTCCTCTGCTTTCCAGCCAGCCTGGCCCCAGTCCCTTTTTCTAGTTCCTCCCAACTGTGAAGTTTGCTTGTCGGGAAAGTCCCGATAACCTCACGTAATGACTACTATTCCTGGCCGATCCTTGTGGTTGGTCCTTCTTTCCCATCGATTTTTCTCTCCCCAGCCCCATTCATCCACGCCTTGCAGAAGGAATGAAAAAAATAGGCTCAGACAAGTGTCTGCTTTTTGGGATTCGTTATTGGTGATGCACTGGTCTCCCGGTTCTCGCTTGTGGTTCCCAATGTCTCTCTCCTTCTGGGAAGCTCCCATTTTTCTTTATTTATTTGTCTTGGGTAGGACCATGGAGCTGAGTCACAGAAGTGGAACGGAGCATGGTTATTTTGGTTTGAAAAGAGTTTCTGTCCCTTCCCACTGCATAGCGAAGTGTGAAGGGATGAAAATTTGCCTGTGATTTTTCTTCCCTGAACTTCTTGTTTTCACCCACATTATTCTTAGTCCCTGGCTCTTCCCCCTCAGGGCTTTTCTGGGCTCCTGTTGCTGAGGCCCCTCAGCAAATTGGTGGCTGAAACCAGCAGTGCCAAGACGTGAGCTAAACGGTGCAAGGGGTATGGTACTTCTTGCCCTGCTGACAGCCAGCTGCCTGAAGCTAAGTTGCTCTTCTGCTGAGAGGCTAGCAGGGTTTTGGCACCTCAAAAATGGTGTGAAGCTTCATGCTGTAGCATCTCAGGTACCATCTGAGACCAAGGACCTGGGGGAGTCTTGTCCCAGTTCCAGCTGTCCCCAGATGTGGATATTGATGAATATTGAGTGCATCCAACTTGAGTTCACAGGCTTCAGTGTCTTGGGTGCTGCTTTCTCTGGGACTCCTAGAATTTCTGAAGAAGAACACAAATGCTCAGAGCTCCAACAGCCCAAAAGTCCTGCTGCCCTGGTTGGCCTTTGGCTTGTGAAGACAGGTCCTGGTGCTTGTTTTTTCTGTTGCCAGCTCTTGTTTGACCCAGGAGCAAGCACCAGAGCTACAAGCATAACTTCGTAAGGCCAGGGGAAGATCTGATCCTCCACGATACCTGGAGTTCAATAGCCTTCTACTGCCTCCAAAACATGTGGGGTGGTTCAAGGTAAGGAAGAGCATCAACACCTGGCCCTTCCTCTGCTGATTCATGGAACAGTCCTCCCTTTAATATGTCCTTTCTTACTTACCTCTATTTAATCACCCCTCCATTACTCATTCAGTCCGAAAGAAGTTTCTGGTTGTGCCGAGTGAAGAATTTTTATTTCTCCAATCCATATGGCCATGCAAGCTCAGCAAAATCCACTGGTACAGAGCGGCATGGTTAGTATTCTGCAGCTCCATGGGTAGGTTTTGAGGTTGGTTTTTTTCCCCTTTGTCTTTGTGTGGACACACACACACACAAGGAGAGGGCAAAGGCTAAAACCTCAGAGGGGCTGCTTACAGTTTCATCAATATTTCATGATTAAGAAGGTGACAGAATTCTGCTTTATTTAATAAGAATATTCCCTAGGTAGGTCCTGTTTTCCCAGCCTGCTCCTGTAATTACAAACTGTTTGTGCATTAGCTGAACAGCTTCACCGAATTGTCTCCCCCTCAACTGTTTTAAATTAAAGGGTTGACTTTTGCCTTGGTCAGACCCATGCTTTTCCTGGAAACCAGTGACATTTTTCATAGTTGATTTTAAATGAATTAGGAAGGGAAGAAAAGAAAGTGTGAGAGAGAAACCGGGTACGATTGGGGGAGCTGAATTTCACCCTCTCTGGGCACAGCTTGCGAGCATCAGGCCGTAGTAGTCAAAATGTCAGAAGAGACTCTCTAAATTAAGAATCATAATCTGGGAGCAGCGGCACCCACCAGCTGGATAGATGGTGGCCTGCAGAGAGGTGGGGATGGAATCGCATTAACCACTGCTGCAGCTCTTTGCAGCAGAAGCTCTCACCGACTGTGGATTTCCACAGCACCAAGTGTAATGGGCCAGTACCCGGTTGGCTTCTCAGGGCTGCCACAAAATACCACACTAAGAGCAGGTCTGTTTTTTAGTATGCTCAGTGCTTTGCAAGTCCCTGGTGTTTTACAGGCGAAGGAAGTATGAGGAGCATGGCCATATTTTGAGCTCCCAATGTGGAGATTGGAAGGGGCTACACAAAAGCACCCCAGGTCTTTGGTCTCCCTGCACTCCTGCAGCTCAGGCTGAGGATGGACACACCTCCAACGTGAAATGGGGACAGGTCATCTCCGTGGGACTGTTGCCACACCATGGGAGCATGCAGTGGTGCAAATAAGGGGAAAAGGACGGCTTAAGACTCCTTAGCACTCCCTCTCTCATCTAAGCAAATTTGTGGCAGGTTTAAAATTGTTTCTGTTGCTGGGTCTGTGCTGGCTCATCTCCATCTCCTGATGCTTTGGGGCACAGGATGCATCAGGGGCAAGCGCAGGGGTTCATGCTGGGGTTTTTTAACCCATGAGGACCTCCTCTTGGCTGGTGTAACACACTTTCTTCTCAGCTTCTGGGAGAAAAGCTGATTTTCCTCCTGGACCAAGAGATGGACTTCTGGGCCCTAGCAACTCTGCAGCCCTTGGGATTCCCCCCCCCCCTTAGCAGGACAGGTTTCATTAGCATCTGCAAGGGATGCTCTTAGCTTGTCTGGAGGTGTCACTGCAGGAAGGCTCAGTCCTTTCAAGGCTTCCCACCATGCTATCTGCTTTAGTCCACGCAGCACAGTCACGGGTTAAGTGAAGCAGTGTTTGCGGTATGGACGTGGCAAACAAATGACAAGGTGAGCCACAGAGGGTCGAGGGAGGATGTGGGCAGAATGACTGGAGGTGGCTGCTGCTGTTCTGCCTCCTCGTATTCATCTGACTTCTTTGTTCCAGCCTTAGGAGGGCAAATTCCACAGGAGATCAGCGATTCAGCCTGCGGCAGGATCAAAGTAGCCTCATTTCCAGGGTTCCTGTCAGATGTTTGGATTCTCTGGCATGGGGACAAAGTCAGGATTTTCCATCAGCTGGGGCACTGAAAGCTGTATGTGTTCGTATGTGTGTATGTCTCTGGCTTCTCTCATGCCTAATACTGGCTGGGGGGTCTTCACCCTTCCTTCTGCTTGGGGCTTTCTCATCTACCTGGCTGCCTATTTTTATGAAACTTGGAGGAACAGCTTAGCTTTGGGAATGCTTCCTCTCTTTTATACTTGGTGGGAAGGGACCATTGGGTTCAAAAGTTATTTGGGATGAAAACACACAGGTTATGATTGCATAAACAAGCTAGAAATAACCCTTCAAACCACTCTTCAGTGTCACAACTCCAAGCTTACCTCCCAACAGGAGCTAGAGTGCATTTTACAAAATTGTGATTTTTTTCCCCCCATTTAACTGAGTGTCTGAATACATGTAGTTGGAAATGCTCGGTAAGTGCCATGAACATGGGTCTGAGTAAAGGAAATGAGTCTGATGTGAACATCACTGCTCACTGGTCTTTTCTCTCTGAACACCATCCATCACAGCAATCCCTCCTTCTCCTGGATAGTTTTCCCTCAGCCAGCACCACATGGAGTCAGTGTGGTGCAGCAATAGGATCTGAACAAACAGGAAGAAACCTAATCTGTGCCTATATATCCCAAAGAACATTTAAGACATCCTGAAAATGCCTTCCAGGACATGGGGACATCCTACAGTAACCTTGAACATATGGTCACCTTGTGGGGCAGCAGTACAGGTGGCTCAAACCAATGGGCAATATTACGGCCCACAGCTGCCTACATTTAGCTGGGACTCTGGTGATGTGGGCTGGAGTTTCTACCCTCTCTGTGCCGTAGTTTTCCTTTGGGAAAATGATATGCTGCTACTGACCTTCTGTAAGGTGCTTTGGGGTCTTCAGTTGGGAAGAACCCCATGAAAATTGCGTATTATTGGGAAGAAGAGCAAAAAGCATTAAGTTCAGAAGGTGACTAAAAGAGCTGTTGGCAGTTCAGCTGTCATCTGCGGGCAGTGATACTTTGAAAACCTAATGTCATTAAATGGACACTGTCATGGCTCTGAAAGCTGCTGCAGAGCAAAGGCGAGAAGGGAGTGACTCCGAGAGGCTGCAAAGGCTTCTCTTGTCTGTGGCAAGCCACGAGTTAAATGTGAGCTGGGATTAGGCAAATTTACAGCTCCAGGTACAGAAAACAAATACCAGGTCCTAGAGGGTAGGACATGCCAGGTGGGGGAAATGCTCAGTCTTTTCTTCTGAGACAAAAATTCACTAATGAGGTTGTCCTCAGAAAAGAAGTCATCGGGGTGAGCTCTTTCACAGGCTCAAAGTTCAGCTATTGTCTTGCCCCAGGACATGGGTTTGCTTTTAATGAAAGCCTTGAAACTAAAATAATAATAATAATAACAACAATAATAACTGGTTGGCTGCTGTTTAGCTGAGAGCTTATGGCTCGAGGTGTTTGCCCTTATTTCACAGCTATTTTCCCTATGTTCCTCTATGTGGGTGAATTTATACCACTTTTTATGAGCTTTTTGGAGGTGGGGAGGCAGCTGGGGTCACTAAGAGCTACAGGCTGCGGGGGTCCCTTCTTGCAAACCCTCCTCCTCCTCTGCACCCGAAGACCCCGCAGTCACCAGGAGCACGTGTGTAATCAAGACACCCAACAAGTTCAGAGCTCTTGCCTTGTTGCCTACTACAGTTTTGAAGTTGATGCTCCATGTTCTCACCTGCAATAGAGCCTCAGCACAGATTTACGGGCTGTCCATGGCTAATTTTAGAAAGATCTGCTACAAGAGGCCTTCTTTAGAGTGGCTCCACCATATTGGGCCCCTCTCTAGCTAGTGCTGTAGTGAAGAGAAGGGTGTTTATGGGTGTGTTCGATCCTTGAATAAGAATGAGGAGGAGTAAAAACATGTATGTATTTGGGGGATATTCACATACCTGAGCTAGGAGGCCAGGTTCCCTCAGGGGCAGAGGAAGCAAAATTACAAGTGGATGCTGTTCTGCAACAGCAGTATAAGGGACCTTCAGTTTAATTAGGCTGAATAACCCCTTAGCAGATGCATAAGTGGCTCAAGAGTAGGAGGAACAGCTGGGCTTCATGCACCTACATGAGATGCAGGACAGTGGTCCAGAGGCATAGGGAAGCCAGGGGGTCTCTGGAAGAAGATTTCCATTTTGCTGTAGTGGCTTCCTCAGCTGTCCTGTGGCATTCAGTTCCCTGGCTGATCTGCAAGGTCAGACTGCCATGTGCTCCCAAGCAGTATAGGAAGATGAATTTGCAGAATTGGAGTCTTGGATGTTAGGGGAAAGGAGGGAGTCTGTTTGGTTCCAGTCATTGCGTTTGTGGGGTTTTAGTCCTGCAGACTCATCACTTGTTTTGGCCAAGTGAGATTCTGCTACATGGTGGAGCAAGTCACCAGCTCAGAGGGCTGCTCCTGGAGTTTGGAGCAGAGTTAGGTGCCCCAGACAGCCTCTCGTGCACCACATGGCACCAGGCAAGGTCTGAAATCATTGACTGGATCCATGGACAGCCAGGTCTCTGATCTCATGGGATAACCCCCCATCCACTCTTCAGTCCTACAGGCACTAAAGCGTCTGTAGGACCTTAAAAAGTTGTCTAGCCCTTCAGGGGAGCCCCCAGATGCTCAGCCTCTCTGTGCCTCAGGGTGTCTCTGAAGAGGAGCCTTGGTGCTGTGCTACAAAGGCTGCAGGATAAGCAGCAGCACTTGTGTGTGTGCCCATGGACACAGCCCGTCAGCACTGATTACTTGTCTCAGAGTATTTTTTTCCTGCTTTGAATGTACAGGCAGGGTTTTTTCTGTACTTTGAAAACCAGCGCTGACTGGACTAGAAATGGAGCAACCTGGGTAAGTGGGTCTGTGAAATTGGTTGTGGCATAGTCATGGTCAGCAATGGTAGAGTGGGGGTAGGTAGGGCAACTCCTCCAAAAGATGGGTAAATATTTCCAATTCTTCCATCAGTGCCTGTCTCACACGAGCCAGAAAAAAGCAAAACGATACCCATGACTGAAGAAATACCAGGCATCCCTGGAGTTCCATGTAGTCTTTTAGAAAGAGTCTAGCCAGGAGGGGAGAAGTCATAAGATATTTTCCTGTATAAAGACGATACAGAATGATTGGGTCTCACGTAGTTTGTACCCAGCTCTGAAGCTCTGTTTGTGCTGATGACTCAGTTTTCTGCAGTGATACTTACTGGGAAAATGAAAAACCCACCCTCTTTGAATATAATTTCTGAGAAGAGGTGGGGTCACCTGAAAATTAGCTGTTGGTTAATAAAACTTGGTCTGCTGAATCATGTCTTTGTACAGGCTGGACTGATCTGCTGTGACCTAGGGAGGTTTTTTTGATCTGAATGCAGAAATCTTTGGCATCCCTGTGCTGCTACAGAATCCTTAAAAAGAAGTTTCATCGAGAGCATTTGTTACTGCGAAAAACTCTGCCTCGCTTGCAGTATGTTTCATGCAGTCAAGGTCTAGGAGAAAGTTATATAGCAGACAGTAAATCCCACCTACACTTCTTTTTTTTTTTCATTTTACAGACAGATGTCAGTGCCTTTGAGTGTATGCTACTTTTCAAAGTGGCTTTGTAAGCTGATAACACATTCTTCCGAGGCTACACAATACTTAGCACTGCTCTAACAATTTTTATCTTCAAAGTGCTCTCTCCTGTGCAAAAGGAAAGTCAGTCTCTTCCCTGAAGAATTTCAAATCTAAAAAGACAAAAAAGGGTTAGTGGAGAACGGAGCTACGTGAAGCAAGTTCTCAGACAGTAGTTCACTTGCCATAAACAGGTCATTTTTGGTTAACCTGAAACTTGGCAAAATCATGCCACATTTTCAAGTTTTTTCACCACCAAAGAATGAAATAAAAATATTTTTGAAAAAATTGCAATCTTGCACCTTGCTGTTTGCAAAACCAAAACTTTACATCTCAAAGCAGTATTTTGCTTGGAAATGTAACTTTTTTTTCCTTTGAAAAAAATATAATAATAATAATAATAAAAAAACCCAGAGAATGAAACAGATATTTCATTTTGGATAAAATGAAATAATCTTTATGTTTCCTGGTTCAGCCACTGAATCAAGAAAAATAAAATCAATGCTGGGAAGAGCCTTTATAAGAGAAAAACATTATAACCCCTCCCGTAAAATGGAGAAACTAAATGGTAGTGGATATCGCTGCACTGATTTTTACGGTCGACCTTCTGGCTACCCTTGCCCTTCCCAGACCTATGTCATACATCAAAGCCAGCTATGCTATACTCATGATTTCTTAAGCATGGTGCTGGGATGCAGCTGTATTCCCTCGTTACATGTAACACAAGAACCTTGCAGGAGTGGGTCTGCAAAGCACTTGCGTTTCTGGGCTTCTCTTGCTTAAAGATCAGCAGAAGGGATACAGAACCTCCTGGAGGTAGTAAAAAATACTATGGGATGGGTGCTGCAGATCACATTTGTGGTGTGATCCTGCTAGGTATGGACAAGTACCAAACCCCACAGAGGTTGTGCTGGGCAGTACTGAAATGTGAAGACAGGAGAGCTCTCAGGTTTGGGCTGGGCAGCCGCTGGATTGAGAGTTTAAGCTGGTTGCCAGATGGGATCTTGAAATTCAGCTTAAATATCAGTGGAGACATAGTAAACAGCTGTGTTGGTTGGAGGGAAAGTTTGGACCCTGGATAAGATCCCAGTCTCTTGTGTTATGGTCAATAACTACAGAGGCTGTTTTCTGTAAATGAGGTTGGGTAATGACCAAGGGAACATCTTCTTTGTGAGGAGGATGAAGCACGTTCCTTGCTGTGTGGGTAAGATGAAGTGTGCCCTCAGCTGTGCTGATTCAGGAACATGCAGTCTCCTTGCTTACTTTGAGATGGCACCGGTGTTCTTTTTGTGGATCTCAAGTTCCTTTGGCTCCTCAATTGTAGTTGAGGCTGCTCGAAGGGACCATGAGGTCCTCTCCTTGTCTCCTAAAGCAAAGAGCTTAAACATGGTCCTATCCTTGAAGGAGGGGAGGTTTTGGGATCCTCCCATCCCACAAAGGACTCATGGTATGAAATCCTTCCTCCACCAGTGTTTGCATGCCCTGCTGCAGACAGAAGTTGTGCAAGGGTGCTTGAGAGCATGGTGAGCCTAAGTAGTGGGACCTTCCCTTGCCTTACAGCATCCTTGCTCTGCACACCGTGATAACGGCTCACGCTGCAAATTTACAAAAGAAGCAATAAAAGATCACCGTGAGTACTCTGAGAAGCCCCAGCATAAGGCTTCAGCCTTAAAATAATTAGTATTGATTTGCTCCAATAACTCGGGCTGAATGTGATAGTTCCACAAGCTACATCTGCCTAGAGGCTTTGTGCTCAAAATAGCTTCCTTTTCCGTTCTCCTTCAGCTCTTGCTTCCTTTGCTCCTCCAAATCACTGCAGAGTAGCGTTCTGCAGGGAGCTATGGGGAAAATCCCATTATAGACTGTGTAGGAGCTCATAAGATATTCAAAAAAGTGAGCCAGGTTAAGTTAGGTTTGAGTATTAGAAAACAAATTACCGAAAACCAGGCCATGCTTCTGCGGTGTCTCGCAGCAAACAACCAAAATCAGTGCTGACAAAATCAGCTACCTTAAAACTTTGTTTGAGAAGAGTAAATGCTCTGTTTTGTGCAGATCCTACAAAGCTGGCTGGAAGTGTTGGCAAATAACTTTTTAAAAATCCCCATTGCTTACCATTCCTGTACTAACAGGAGAATAATATCCCCTAGTCTTATCTTTTTGGAATATAATGTCACAATAGGATGTCTATTTTCATTTTCCCATTAGTGACTAGCACAGTGGGTGCAACAGAAAGTTTAATGACGATTGGGCTGAGGGAGGTGAGAGAGACACAAAGGGGAGAAAAGTTCCTGTAACCAGCCAACGTTTCTCCTCCTCCTCCCCTGGTTTCTCAGAAAATCTCAGGCAAGTATCTCATGCTTCTCCCCAGACTGAAGGGCAAGGCTTTTAAAGAAAAATTTGGGGGAGGTTGGAAGAAAATTAGTTCAATGTGTTCTGTCAGTTGGTCTCCTTATGCAGCCATTGCCCTCTACATTGGTTACCTTAATGTTTTTCTGACATGCGCAATTACCAGCCTCCAGAGAGACTGAAATAACCCATTGCACAAAGTGATGCTGGGGCTGCCCATGGGCTCCAACTCCTTCCTCCCAGAGCTGGGCACTCCTCAACCCCCATGTACCATAATATGCTCTAGACTGTCCCATAGCAAAGATTTGGGGATTTTTTCCTCCCTATTTTTCAATTTGCAAAGCTGCAAGAAATGAAATAAAATAAATAAAGGCTCAAAGCTTCCAACAGAATGATATAAATCATTGGGCTGTTGTGTAGTAAAATAGTCATGTCCTGAAAAACATGCTTATACTATTCCTCTGCTCTTTTGGGAAACAGCCCCACTCTCCTAAAGGAAGAAAGTCTCTTCCCAGATCCTTCCAGAGATGCAAGCCCCAAATGGGAGGAAATCCTCCCAGGCAGCTAAGGAGAATCAAAATTTGGGAGTATGATTTAAAAGAATGAATGTAATGATAGTGATACTTACCATGCAAATGAAAACTTAGATGTGAGGTTGTAGGGGATGAAACTGCACCAGCATCCAGATCCCAAATGACAAAATAAAGAAAAGTGGGAGCCAAGCATAAGATTAACTGTTTGGATTAGACCAGTTTTCTCCTTGCTTTAAAAGTGCTTTATTCGTGAGGGACATAAATAAGGGACACAATGACATGGGGAAAAGGAACAGCTAGCATATTTCTCTCAGTGTTATTGCCTGGAGGGTGATCTGCTGGATTTCAGTGTCATGTGTGACTACATGTGGTTGTGTGTCCCATGCTGTGCACATGTAGATCCATTGCACACACACCAAACTCCTGGGTCTGGGCCTTCCAGGTTTGCAGGACTGTCTTCAGAGTCCATTTTACCTCCATTTTTGAACTGAGTAGTTGGGGCACGAGGAGATGGTAGAGCAGATACACTTCACCTGGTCAGCCCCCACCTTGTCCAGAGGGACTCAGCCTTCCCTTTGATCACACTTGCAAGTTTGGCAGCTGAATGTGTGCCAAAATAGGAGCTGCTTTCTTAAAAATCTGGCCTCTAGTGACCTGCTCTAGTGAAAATGAGGAGACTTTGACATTTTTGGGTGGAATTCAGCTCACAGATTAAGGCATGCAAATTTGATGTCCAGCTGTCCAAATTCCCATTATAGTCAATGGAGGTCAAGGATGTCATACAGTTGTCTAAACATAGGCATTTAGTGTCATTTTAAATGCCCTGTGGTATCCAAGGTACCTCCCTGGGGCTGGAAAACATTACCCCAAATCTATGGGAAACCTGCACCCCTCTGGAGCAGCAGCTGGGAACCATCCAGGACACTCCAGACACTCTAATGGTACCAGATGCCCGTTCTATGCAAAATAATTTATCTCCTGATCAATACTATGCAGAACCAAGAAAAACAGACTTCTACAGGTGATCAGCATTGACTAGATCTCCATTGGCTATAAAAGACATTAAGCATCTAACTCATAACACACCTGAATTTAAGAGTCAATCTGACACTTGATCCCATAACTAAGAGCTGATTCCTTCCTTGTGCTGTCTACACATTCATAACTCAAGTGGAGCAGCCCTGGACTCCAGATGGGTGGCCCCTGTCCCAAACCCCAACGCTTTAGAGCAGAGTGGCCCAGAAACCTGTTAGGTCTGGTTCCTCTGGGAGCTCTTGGCTGGTTCATGGGGAGACAGCGACAAGGACATGGCCCAGATGTCTCCAAAGGGACCAGTGGCACCATGGAGCAGCCCGGTAGCCAAAACCCAAAAAGGCTCTGGCTCACAAAGCTCTGGAGCAGCCTATGACCAGCTCTCTATGTATATCTTTGTCCTGGCTTTTCTCTTCTGCTATGGTCTGTTTCCATTGTGTTCGTATTATGCAGGTTTCAGGTGGTGGTCATGGTGCTTTCTTTCCCTTGGAAGTAAGTTTTTTGCTTAATTTTAAGGCTTATATAAATTAAACAGCTAAGAAACTGTATATGAATATGACCTCATTTTTCCCTCCTACCTCCCCCCACACACTTCCCCGGTTGACATGTTTGTGCAAATGTTGGAGATGAATAACGTAAATAGACTTCTTTAACAGTGATAGCTTATTAAAATAGCATGGGTGTGTGAATTTCTATCGCTAACCAGGAACCCTGCTGCTTACCAGTTGCAATGCCATACATGCATTATTCAGCAGCTGAAAAAGCCCATTGTTCCCGTGTTCTGGAATTAATCAGTTGAGTATGAAAATTACCTGTCACCAAAATATCATGTTTACTCAGTCCATCAAAACAGCCTGCTCTGACGGCAGTTGGATTTCCTCCGTAGAGCGTTACGTGTTAAAATACGCGTTTATAAATACGATAGAGACCTAGCAGCGTTAAGGAGAATGCAAGGAAGCAATCTTTTTCATCTGTCTTGTGTGCTGGAGTTTAAAGCCTGTTGTGGAGGGAAGAAGGATGAAATGCATGGAGCAAGGAGCACCTGTGAGTTATAATTCAATCAATCTGAAATGCATAGTGTTATTGTGACAGATCTAAATCCGACTTTCAGGCTTAAGTGTTTTCCAGCTGCAGCAGAAGCATGTGAGGTCCTTGACTTCATTATTTTGCTTCCATGCCATTTCTGAGCTCTGGTACTTTTCTTTACTGAAAGCTGTGGCCTTTCTTCCATTTCTCTTCTCCTGGCCCTTGACCTTTTCACTACGTTTGCTCCTCTTGTTGCCAAAGTGAAAGTATTTGAACATCTGGCCTTGCCTATTTTAACCACTCTGCTGTATCAGATTAAGGAGGCCCAAGGTTGAACTATGCTGTGGCACATCTCAGAAGACTATTGTGGACAGTCTGACTGAACTGAGACCTGTGTGTAACAATAAAACAAACAAAAAAGTCTGTAAAGGAGAAGAGTGGCCAACTTGGCTTTTATTTTTTGGCTTCTGAGTGTCCAGGATATTTGAAATAGCCAGAAATGCTATTTACACATAGTATCCCTCATTTTTTTTATTTATAGAGAATTTTTTTCCCCAACACATACTTATTAAAATATCCATAAAATGGGATCCCAGATCTTCAGAGGTATGTGCAGTTGCACACTCTCATCTAGAAACAAGTGGTTTTCTGAGCAGTGACAAAGGAGGAGGATGGAGTTGTCCCTGTTGTGTCTCCAGGTCCTTGCAGAGCCCCCGCAGGGCAGAGGCAGATGCGCAGCAGCAAGGTGCTGCCTGCCTCTTAGTCTGCAGAGGCACTAATTTCAGTCTCTCTCCTTTAATTTGCCCAGATGCTGCTTTTAATTAAGCTCCTAAAGTTTCATGGTCTTTGAGACCTCTTTCACTCTGTCAATTTTTGTTGAAGCTGGCAGGCAGCGTGATCACACACTTGCTTCCTCTTAAATTCAGATGGAGGTTTGTGAGCAGATATGACTGTTTTCCAAGCAAGGTTGATGCATTCACCTGGGGTGTGAAATATCAATGATGTTGCATGTTTCCCATACGACCTTGAATCTGAGAGTGACTTGCCATATGCTCACTTAAGCTGGTCGCAATTTGCCCCCCCTGCCTTATTGACTTCAGTGGGTGTCTGATCAGGGTCCTAATCTCTGTGTGCCTGTAATCCCAATCAGTAAATGAGCATGCGCTTTGCTTTATTTAAAATACAAGCTCCTCACTTCACCGTTTGTACAGACCCCGGGATGACCATGTAGGGGCTGGTGTCTCCTTCTGGATCACCTATACCCAATAATAAATACCAAACCCTGCCACCCACCCCTGAGGGATGGTCTCCCATGGCCATGTTCCTGTCAGGGACTTACATAGCTTGTCACTGTCCATGTCTTAAAATTGTACACCAAATGTGACCATGCAAGGAGTGTAATGCAGGGAATAGGTTGGCCTTGTTAAGTGAGGGGTATGTCCCCTCACAGAAAGGAAATTGTCTCCAAGTCTGTTTGCTCTTAACTAGATCAAATCTGTTTGCCTTGAAAGGATGTTTTAAGGATGTTCTGCCATTCTTTAAATTTCCCAAGGAGAAAAATGGAGACAACCCAAAGAAAGATAATGGCTTTAAAAAGTATTGGAAAAAAAAGAAAGATAATGATGCCGCTATCAAATATTCTAATTAGCACTTTCAGAAGAAAAGCTGTTCTCCTCAGAAGTGTTTCTTTGATCTTTTGACTGGCTGAGACCCATTTTGTCAGTCTGAATACTGGTATCTCTGCTCTTACTGTATAGAGCATGTCCCTGGCCTGGCCATTTGAATTCCCGGAGCTAGAAACAGCTTCATTCATTGCAAGTATATGTCAGTTCTGCTCCAGGCTCTGTAATAATAACTCTTTCACTTCAGCTGATGAGATCTAGATATCAATCTTGCTGAGGTCACCAAAGGAAAAAAATGAGCTTGGTCACTTCTGCATTGACAATTCAACACAAACCATATATCTATGCCTAGGGGGCCTCACACTTCCTCCTTGTTTTATCCAAATTGCACAAAAAAGCACAACTGAGATTTCACTGAGTTAAAAAAAAAACCTCCATGACACTGTTCATTTTTGGTACCTACAATGTCATAGGGACAAGTGGCAAAAGGCTTCTCATTTTATTAATGCCAACCAACTCTAATCAAAAGAAGCTGTGAGGCTGACCTAAGCTCTCCTCGAATGCGAAGTACAAAAACCCTGTACCCAGAGACATTATACAAAGCTAGTAACAGCCTTTTCTCTGGTGCTTGCTACTACTGAGTAGAGAAAAGGGAGCAAATGAATTCAAGTCTGTTTATCCCCATCTGGTTAGATGATGTGTTATTGGCAGGCCTGGCTGAATTTGCTTTGTGTGGCACCTTATACAAGACACCTAAGGCATATGTCTTCCAGATAAAAGCCAAGTCCCCTGATTAAAGGGTCAAAGCAGAGTGCTGACAGTAGGAAGATGAAGCAAGCTGTTACTGAGCTCTGCAGAGGGATGGGAGTGGAGATTTCAGAGCAAGACAGTGAAAAGCTGAGAAAAGGCGCATTTCATCCAAGCAGAGATACAGCACCGAACGGGCTGCACGAGACGCAAAAAATGTACCTGCCGTTCACCTCCAAAATGCAAACGTGAGAGAAACCCCCACCCAGGGCCCAAACACGGACAGTGGGGAGTGGTGTGTGAAGGAGATCTGGAAGGGTGAGCTGCTGCAATGTGCTCCTACAGCAGGTCCCACGTTGGTGGCCTTCGCCTCCCCCCTTCCATCGCCTGCCCCCGCCACCGCCTCCCTCTCCCTCCTCACCCACCACTTTGGGCTAGCTGTGGGGACCCTGGGCTCATGAGCACGCAGGATTTGGGCTGACCCAAGAAAAGGCACTGACCTTTATTAGATGGCTTCAGGTCGCCAAGTCGGACCAGCACCAGCACTGGGGAGTAAGAGCAGTTAGAGGTTAGAGTCACAACCATTGTCACTCTCTTGTCTATATTGCCCATTCCTGCAGGTTTTTTGCTGCTTCACATCT
Organism: Haliaeetus albicilla; assembly: GCF_947461875.1. NCBI lineage: Eukaryota > Metazoa > Chordata > Aves > Accipitriformes > Accipitridae > Haliaeetus > Haliaeetus albicilla. The sequence continues at coordinate 73,954,681 of NC_091484.1, forward strand.
CCCCCGGGGACAGAAAAGCAGCTCTCGGTACCTCCCAGAAGCAGAGAGCTGAACCTTCCTTGCAGGAGCCGTCTCCATTTCCACGGGCAGCCCCCGGCAGCCGGCGTATCCTGGCAAGCACGGCTCAGCTCCTGGGGACCAGCTCTTGGTGCCCCGTGGAAGAGACTGCTGTACAGGATTCCCGAACAAAGATTAATTAATGAGTGTTTGCACAGCACTTTAAAGGTGTGAAGAGCCACATAGATGCTGCTAAGTATATTGTTAATTATGATTAGGTGTAATATTGTAATATATCAATATTGCACAGTAAATAGTGTGAAGAGCATGGGAGAGAATTTCTCAGCAGCCACGGACATTTTATCTTCATAGCTGGAGATGGAGCTACCCGTTGGACACAAACCAGGTCTGGGAATTTGAAGGGTGCAAGCAGTGGGGGACAGAAGCCAAAAAGCTATTTGGTGGTAGACTGACTTGTGTGGACTTTTTGTAGGGAGTGGGGAGAAGGCAGAACAAAGTGGCATTTTAAAACCAAACCAAACCTTGGAAGAACTGACTACTAAAAGAACATAATTTCTCCAGCCCACTTTAAGGAAACCACCACCTCACCAGCCTTCACACCTCACCAACAGCAACGTTTTTGTCAAGATGTATTTTTTTCAAAGGCAGGTTTTATACTGCTGAGTACTGAAAAGGGTGATTGCAGCCCAGGGACAGTGCCCAGGGTGGTCCAAATAGCCACTTGCAGCTTTTCCCTCCCTGTTATGGGAGCTTTAGTGGCTGTGGGGGGGCTTCCATCCACACCTCTGAGTGTCTGTGCCAAATGTTCAGGTCTCCATCCAAGTGGGCAATGATAAGTTCATAACGCCTGTGCTCAGCTCCCTGGGTTTGGGTTTGCCTGGGAGCACTGGGGTTTGTGCGTCCACCCTCCGATCACCCAGAGGGACCTCGACCTCCATCTCCACCTGCCCATTGCCTCTGTGCTCAGGCTGAGCAAAGGGGCTGTAAATCTGAGGGTTAAGCTCTTGAGCCAATACACCTGACAGGCTTGCAGTTTTAGGTGAAATCCTGTTAAAATCAAACACCTGAGTAACCCTGAGGCTGGGCCCTAATTTCTCAGTTGCTCACTTTCCTCACCTGTAAGGCTGAGGACAATAATTTCCTTTATGAAACAGGCTGAGATGTATGGCGAAAGGGCCTGAAGCCAAGGAGAGTTAACTTTTATTAAGTGGATTCTGAAGGCCATAAGGACCGTTGTGATTGATAGGTCTTGTCCATACAAACTTCTTCTGCACATTCTTTGTACTGATCCTTTAGCCTCTATTTTAGTGCTGGTGTGTTATTCTGTGCCTTCACCCATCCCTGAGACCTCAGTCTTTCTCCTCCAGTGCCATCCTGGAGAACAGATCTGGTACCTGGTGCTTTTGATACAAGGGTTGCTGTGAGGATGAATTTGTTAATATTTGTAAAGGGCTGTAATTTGATGGCTGAGGGGCAGGTATATTAATCATCAGCATGTGAATGCTATTGAAGCCCAAATTTGCCAGAGAGAAAAGAAAAGTGGGTAGGGCAAGGAATTGGTACATGATAAATCTACTTAATATACAGAGAGAGAAACTTATAGGGAGTGAGCTGCTCTGCTTCCTCTCTTCTTTCTGTTGTTCATGCCTTATTAATAATGCTTGTGATGTTAATTTTAATCTCACACAAATGACAAATAGAAAGGCCTGATTTATATTGTTCTTGAAATACAAAGATTCATACACAGCCTTGGAGAGAAACTCTGATCACTCATTCCCCCCGGTAAACATAAATATTCAATAATTAATATTGAATTTTTGGAAGGCTGATCTGTTCTCTTGATCTCTACAGCAGCCTGTTGACCCTGTCATATGTTACAGGCAGCATGATATTGAAAACTGAGCCTCATCTATATCTGCATATACCAAGTGAATCTATTCAGTCCCAGTTAGAAGGTGATATATTAACCATCTCTGACATGCCACCACCGTGTTACTGCTTTGCTGAAGAAGCAGCACCCTGGTTACGCCTTTCATGCAATGCTTTGGAAATTGTTTGTCCTGTATTTTCTCAAGGGAGTCCTTGATCTTCCCTGTTCCAGCTTGCAGAAAAAGCTCTGCTTCATGACAGAGCCAGCGCAGGATGACAGGAGAGCCTGGGTTTCCTGGGTTGTGCCCACTCGTACCCCAAAGGTCCTGGATGCCTTTGAGGCTCACTCCAACCCTCTATCTTGAATTTTCCTCTACACCATGTGGGGGACACCTGTGCCTTATCCACCCCTCTACAGAGCACCCAAGCACCCTCTTGAGGGAGGGAAATGTCCGGGAGGAGAAAGAGAAGAAGTAACTGGTTCAGTCCCGGGGGGAATTTGGACCCGACTCCTTCCTTGGTGCCGGTGGGCAGGGACCAGCCTTCCTGGGATTGCAGGAAGGAGAGCAAGGAGTTGGTATTTTGGGCTGGTAACAACTGCTTCCTCCAGCCACGAGGAGAGCAAAAGCCTGCCCATAAATTCTCACAGCTCAGCGCATCTCATTGCTTCTGTAATTGCAGTTTTTTTACAGCAGCTACTCTTGATGGCAGGACATCAGCACTTCTTGAGTCTGAGTCCCCAGTGCCTCAGCCAGAGCATCATCTCTGTTAACTCACGGAGAGCCACCGACACAGAAACCTCACACGACCTGCCGTGTCAGCTCTGAGAAGAGGCTTCAGCGTTTGCTCTTTTCCAGAGCATCACTGCCAAAACAGCCACAGAGGAGGAACACAGAGAAATCAAAGGAAGGAATAGCTTCCACAGCATGTTATTTTGGAAATGAACATTACAAAACCCCCCAAACCAACCCCCAAAACACCCTCAGCACAACAAAATTCATCTCTGGACTCCCTAGTGCTTTCTTCAGAATTTCTTCCTCCTTGCTTGACCTCTCATAACACCGCTGAACTATAAATAAACTTGTGATAGTTATGACACAAGCCAGGCTGCCAAAGCAGGCATGGAAAGTGGATGGAGGTGCTATGAAAGATCCCTAATATTTGGAATGTTACTTTACTGTACTTCTTCCCAGTGACCAAGACAAGAGAAGCAAGAGAGTAAAAGAGTTGAATAATGTCCTCTTATTTTGCACTTTCAAAATCATACCCTTTTTTAAAAACTGCTTTAACATGTATAGGTGTTTTTCTGCCTGTAAATACATGGCTCTCTTGTGCAATAAACATGTAAATTGGACTATTGAGCATTTAAGATACAAGGAATTTCCTTTTGGGTGTCATAAATTTCAGTGTAGCCCCTGCTTCTGTTAGCAAAGTTTCTGTCTCATAGTCAAGACATAGGAAGAATCATTCTCACGAAAATACCTTAATCCCTGAAAACAGTTTGTTGTAGGTTACCAATCAATTCTTTAAGAGTCTGTAGGCAGACCCTTTCTTGCTATAAATTGGTGTCACTCCACTGAAGTCAATGGAGATTATGTAAATCGAGGGTCTGACTCCATGTGTGTGTCTCCCACTCCCTTATGCATGGTGTGTTTTAATCAGCCAAAGTAGAGAGCTTGCTGTATAACCTATTTGGGGAAGGAGAAAAAATAACATTAGAGAAGTGATCTTCTTTATCTAGGGCATGGATTTTCTGTTTGAAGCTTGGGCTTGCAGTGATGACTGGGAAACAGCTTGTTGGTGAACATTTGCAGGTCTGTATGTGACTGAGAAGAGCATTATTCTTTTAAATATTCTAAACAAATTTTCAGGGGTTCCTTGTTTATAAAGTGTACTTCTGCTGGTGGCATCTCTGACCGCAGGAACGTTACTTGTCTGAGGCTGTGCTCTTGAGTTCTGTTTGCTGACCCATTACTGCATGAAAAATGAAGAGATTGAATTTTGTTCCAATAAAATTGCATTAAGTTTGCAATAGACGTCTTTTATTTCCAATAGGATATGGCAGCTCCCTTCCACAAAAAAGAACAAAGTACAGTGTTTCCAACAAAAACCTCTGGAGGTCTTATCTGTGACCTTCTCTCCAGAACTTTTAGCAGAGTCCTATTGAATTAGTTAACTATTTTGTTACAAAACATACCTTCGAACTAGTATTGATAAATAATTCTGGGTTGACAACACTTAAAATCTTACTCTTGCAATGTAGCTAGACCCACAGGCCTGTCTGGAATACCACTGAGATGATCTTTTTTTCATAGAGTAAGGAGACAACTTACAGCAGGTTGTGTGATATCTATTTCCATAAGTATCTATGGGAAAGGGGGACAGTTTGAATGCATTCTTGCTTTTGTATTTGAGGATCATCATTACAACTAGACATGATCCAAATATTTCCATGAGTATTTGATATTCAGTGTTTGACAAGTTTTTCAGAAAACAGTTGTCGGGTGTTTAGTTTTTAAACTGTTTGTTCTGCACATCCATTACTTCCACTGGGTGATTGGCTGCTATCTGATTAAAAGAATTCTCTAAAGTGGAAAATAATACCATACTGAATTGTGCATTACTGAATAATGAATATTATTATTTTACCCAGGCACAAATTTGGAAACATTCTGGGCATTGTGTTTATTTTTTTGAATGCCCAAAGTCATAGCTCTACTTGTTTGCAAAGAACAAGCAAAGCAATTCCACAAAATACCAGGAATCAAATTCAAGCTGTTTTGTTTATACTTATTTACCAAATCTGTTTCCATTCTCTGACTAGCTCTCATTGTAACTAGAGTTTATCAACATTTTTCAAATGCCAACATTTCAGTGAAACAGATTTGTTTGGGGGGAGGGAGAGGAAATGTTCATTTCATTCCAAAAAAGAAGAGTACTTATGAGTCAAATAATTCCATTTGATTTTAAAAAAGCCCGATTTTCAATTATCATTCCATGCATCCTGCAAGTTTCTGTGCTGAATTAGATAGTTTTCAAGATATTTCCAAGAGGTCCCTAAAGCTGCTGAATGACAATTGCAAATTTCACTTGTTTCTGTTCAGGAGGAGTGATATTTCTAAGAATCCTTATGTAGGACAAGTATTTCATTTCTCTTCACATGTCTGGCACTTCAAAGTTTAATTATTATTTATTATGAAATTATCTAGAGCTGCAAGTGTACATAGACGCCCTGACGACTTTACAGAAACAATACAGAAGGGATCAGAGCTAAGGGGGGCAACATCAATATGTTCTTGTCATTGCTTAGAAGGTGATACATGTCCCGTTATTGGCTTCACCTCTTATCCTGACCTGTTTCCCTACCTGACTGCAATCACTGATGTACATGGTACAAGTAATCTGTGTCATAGACTTGTCTATAATTTCTCATTCTTACTTGATCCGGTAAACCCAAAAGATGGTGCACTGGCTTCGGTGAAGTGGTCCCTGAGTTATGGTTGTGATAAGAGCAGAACCGAGCCCTACATTTACGGTTGGGACTGCTGATCTCTAACATTACTGATTATTTAATATCAAACGTTTTGTGTCTGAAATAAGTTTCCTGGTAGTTTGACTTAACAAGTACGGTCTGTACAGCCCACATACTTTTAAAATAATTATTTTCCTCCCACAGCTATTAGAGAAAACTGTGACATCTTCCCCTTGTTCACAGTGATATGTCATCTCTGCTTCAACACCAGATGGTCCAGGAAAATGAGCAGGAGAAATAAGCGTGTCTATTTTCCCCTTCCCTAACATGGCGAGAAAATAAATGTGAAATAAAGAATGTGTTACCTGTGCTAGGATAAAGCCTCCGGATGTGATGGCTCGCTCTGCCAATTTCCTCCTCTGCTCTTTCCTCCTTGTTCCCTCCACCACTGCAGTCCCTGCTGATAACTGGACCTGGTGTATGGACTGGTCCTTCCCCCAAGCCCTCCTCCTTGAGCTTCAGGTGCAGGGAACACTTCAGCTGTCTTTTTTATCAAAGGCTGTTGCATATCATGTGTCCTACCTGACCCGTCCCATGATTAAGGCCCTCTGTTGGGATTAGAACTAACTTTGGTTCCTCACTCCACTGTGGGGATCCCCAATGACCTTAAACATTGTTCATGCTTCATGTTGCCCCAGTTATCACAAGGAGACAGTGATTCTTGCTTTTTCTCCTGCATATTTAGAGATGGGCCTTTCCTGTGACTCCCAAGTCAGGCAATCAGATTAGAGATTTGTTCCCGTGTCTAGAAAGGTGTTTCTTACACTCACACCTGTGAAGCAAAACTCAGAAATGTGAATGGAATATAATGGAGGAAACAATATCTATATACATGGATAGGCAACCGAAACATTAGTTTTGAAGATCATGACTAGGGAATCATCACCCCACCACCGGACTCGGAGGCCACAATGCCCTTCTGTCCGTGCCTTAGCTTTGTCTGATAACTGAAGATGGCAGTAAGTCCCAGCAAATATGCTCTGGTTACTGGATTAATAGGAGAGGACCTTTTATTGACCCTCAGTGCCTTGCCTTGAGGGTTAAAGAAGTCCTCTTTTTTCCAAGGGTGCTGGACAAGTGTTCTCCAGGCTGGAGTCCCAGCTATCTAGGAGGGTTTGGAGCTGTGGTGTCCCCTGTTGTGGTGTTCCCAGGACCATATTCACCTTTATCCAGTCTCAGTGTTCAGAGATGAGGGAGATAAGAAAGAGGAGCTGAGGATGGCCGCCCCAGTTCCAGTACAGTTGGGATTCCTCATCCATTGAAGCAGTTTCACACATATCTGCCATACAAGGAGTTCTTCACTCAGGCTCAAATACGAGCAAAGGGAAAGTGACTTGGACATGAGCTCTAGTTAGCATCTACAGCTCCATCTTCCCTTTTGGCTTAAGCTAGAGCTGTCAAACCAGCTTAAAATCCAAACTGTCCTACCATTTCTGCTCTAACCTGCAATGTCAGGTTACCAGCCCATGCAAGGGACAAGCACCTTTTTCACTGTAGACATGTCCTTCAAGCCCTGGTGGAGGATCTGATCTCCTAGTTTAATTTGCTTGCATGGGAGATAATAGCATTCATGACGATGTGAGCATGAAATTCAGCTGTGAATTGTCTGGCCCCTTATTTTATTTTGCTGCCTGCTCATCAAAATGTTTGTTAATCCTCAAATTCCCTTCAACTTCTGCACCAGTGATTATGTCTCAGAGTTTTCTAATACATGTTTCTTGTTCTCTTTCTTGAAAGCCCTGTCATTTATCAGATAATAGAAACAGTATGACTGAGATGAACCACAACCCAATAAGGATATAAAATATTCTGAGTGAGCATCTTGTGAAGAAAGAGGTCCTGAACTTCCTTCAGCAATAGCTTGACAAAAACATAGGAATAAAGAGAATCTTTGCAAAAGCATAGATTGGGTCATAAGTATTTTCTGGCCCAAATTACAGCTGTTTATCTCTTCTTGTAGCCATCCATCACAAATGGTTTGGGCAGGTCCCCATAGTTCTTATTCCTGGCAAAATGCCAAGCTTCCATTTTCTTTTCATTACTGACCTACAATAAATTGTACTGATGTCCCAAAAGCAAAAGTCTCTCAAGTCCATTATCATTCCCTAGAGCCATCCTTTCAAATGTAGTTAAACTTGGATCTTTCTTGCCTCTGAGGCCTCTCTCTGTTTCAGACCATTTTCCACTTAGACTGAGTGAAGCTCTAAAAGGTTAAATGACTTGGCCAGGGTCATACAGGGAGTCTGTGGCTGAGCAAGAGAGAGCCCCTGCACATGACGACAACTGCAACCTTCTTCCCTGCCCAAGCCCCCAACCCCAAGCCCTCAAGCAGTATAAAGGGATTTTATAGGCAAAACTTCAGCTCAGAAAATTGCAGACTCTTAAATAGCAGAGTTTATAATGGAAATACTAAGAGAAACCTGACTGTAGCAGTGGAATAGTAGTAATGCATTACTTATTCCATTAATGGCTGTGTTCTTAATAGAAACAGGTTCATTACATGGTAAGAAGCAAAGTTTGCATTAAATAGAAACATCATTTGGTGTTTTATTGATTAAAAGGAGATTAGATTTCCATGATGTTCTTTAGCAAATAGGATGCCTCGGAGGAAATGTATATATTTATATTATAAGGAGGAGGGTTTTATTACAGCATAATGGAAAGAAAATGTATCTCATAATGATAGTTTATATCACACAAGGGATCCGATAACTAAAAGTTTAACTCTTAACCTAGCAGTGAGGTCCAGAAGTCTGTATTAATGTATTAATGCAAAACTAACATTTTCCATTTGGATAGCCTATTGCTACATGATGCACATGACAGCAAGGTTAGACCCTCTCTTCTTGACTAGAAGTCCCAATCAAACCAGTCCCTGTGGACTGCATGGAGGGGGGAGAATGGCGAGGGCAAATTATTACACAGAAATATTAGCATCAGCAGAAACATAATCATCTCCAATCAGCGAATATTTTGCACACCCTTGTTTCGCTTCTCCCTGCATCCTTAATGGTATAAATATCAGCAATGCTAATTACCCACCAACTATTTCATTGCTCTCTTTCAGACACATGTGGCTGTGAAAGTGTATTTTTTCTAAGCTCCAGGACTGTGGGTCACGGGCTGAATTTCAGCTGTGTAAGGGCCACCTCTCCATCTGTCCCACCATTGCAGAGCAGTCGATGCCTGATATCCCAAAATCACCACAGAAGCTTTTGTTAGCAGATCAGAAGCACATCAGCTCCATCTGGAGAACAACCCTGGAGAAGGTCAGGGTGGGCTAGGGCAGCTTGCAGGATGCTCTGACTTACACCTTGGACCAAATGCTCCAAATGCTGTGGTTCATATTCCCCAAGGATTGCACTGGATTCAGGCTGATGGATTTAAAAATGAAATCTTTAAAACACAGTGTGGATCCCTGTGCTGATGTGAGTGTGGGGTTGCGTAGGCTGACTTAGAGGCAAGCACCTCCATGCCCCACTGTGTATTCCCAGTTCAAGCAGAGAAAAGACACGCCAAGTGAGCACTTCTTCAGGGATGGATGAAATTTTACTGAGTACCCCAAAGTGACTCGGCTGTCTGAAATACTCCCTCAGTGTGTAGCCTCTCTGAGACTATGTCCCCATAGCAGAGGTCTCCATTCATGGGTATATGGCTTCAACAGAAACCCATCACTTTTCTATCTGCCATGAGTCAAATCCATCAGGTCAGTCAAGAGTTAATTGAAAGGCTCTCATTAACTTCAATGGGGCCAGACTTTGCTCCTAAATAATTCTGAGGAGTTCAATTAATGTTAATGGACGTCTAATGCCGGTAACTAACAATCTACCTTTAACAACCTAATTATTTCTTGACAGATGTTGGACTAGTAAATAATCCAGTGGTCTTTGGTGATAGCTGTTTGACAGCTTTGGAAAAATGCCTCTCAAGGCAAAGTAAAAATGGTTTTCCACCAGCCGCCCTGCAGATGGTCAGATTTTACAACTTGGCTGTGTTTTGATGCCCTTTTTTCTTTTTTTTTTACTATGGCTGAAATATGCATGATAGGAAGGAAATACTGTAAATGTATCTTGGTTGGCTCTACCGTTCAGCCAGAGCACAAGATTATAGCTCCTAAGTGCTTACTGGCAAGTATGACCTGATCATTTGTAGTCTCATTTCTCTCTAAACCTCTGTAAAATGAGGCTGAGGACTCCTGTGCCTGACTATGAGCTTTACCTAGGGAGCAGGCAATAGCCCTAACTATCCTTTCAGCAAGTGATGTATACAAGGATGCAGTTGTTTGGAGATACAGTAGTTCAGTGTTTCCCAATGGTTGCAAGGGGTGAGGTGGGAAGAAAGACCATTTTAGAGGTCTCCCAAATCTTTCATTTCTTAACATGAGAAGTGTCTCTTGCTTTCAAATAGCCATACACAAAAACACACTGGCAGAAAAAGAAAAACATGTTTATTTGGGAAATGTGCTGGAGGGACTTGTGGAAATTGCAGACTACTTCATCCACTGTCCTCTATGGCCCAAGTCCCTGTTGTGTTGTCCTTTTGTGCCACAAACAAGGGTTCCCAAAAGGTAGCTCACATTTGTCACACAGGATGTAATCCAGCTGGTCTGTAGGTAATGATGAGAGCGATAGGAGCATGGAATAAATCAAAGACAGCTCCAGAAGACACTGCAACATTTCCAGATGAAAAATGACAAATTTCTGAAGAATTTGTGGAATATCTAAATTTCTGCTGAAAAATCAAGACTCTTCCATAAATAAGGGTAGGGAGGCATAATTAGAGCTGACCATTATTGTGACTTCCCTCGTTTTCGCCAAAGGACCATAGAGTTTGCACCTGTAACAACCTGAGCTGTGAGATCAGTGCAGCATTCAGCCTCCCTTTGCATTTGCCTGCCTTTGACATGGAACTTTGTATGGGAAACCTCCTTCACTCACAGAAACCTTTTTCACCAGTCTCAGAGGCCGGATCTGGAAAAGACTGTTTCTGTAACTGTGTCCACCTCCTGCCTGGCAGCCTGCCTTGGCACAGGCTTTACCTCCTGGGCAAACAACAAAGCTCTCAATACTTATTGTTTTTATAGGAACAAGGCATAATAATGATATTTATATAGTCCAGTATGGGTCTGATTCAGCTTAAACTGTGTGAGGACCTTTTTTAAGGAAATTGTTTCCTTTTGGATGGTATTGAAAGTCTGCTCAGTGTGTTTAATGGTGCTAGACCTGGACAGGAAAAAGGCAAATTTGATACGTCTATGAATTCTGTGTGTTCAAGAGCCTACTGGGGAAATGCCAAATAACTTCCCGACCCAGACTTACCTGAAGATAAATGTTAGGGTTCTTGTTACAAAGCGTACTTGAAGGCATCGATCCAGTATTTTGGGGAGTTTGCCTGGCATGGGAGTTAGCGAGATGATCAGAGCCGAGGCAGAGGTGGGCACTGCAAGGTGCATCTCCTCTGCCTGCTCGCTGGCACCCTGCAGCGACCGCCACTGCGGCAGCGTCCATGGCCCCGGCTGTTCTGGCAGTTTTTCACCAAAGGAGAAGAGTTTGTGCTCATGGGGATCAGGCAGGGGAGAGACTGAGCTGATCACCCATGGCTTCCTTTATAGCCAACGTAGAGAAATGGGTGTGATTTACCTGACCCTAAAGCTGTGTGGTTTAGGATGAGCTGAACTGCACAATGAAAGTATCTGCTTCTCTGTGAGGATATGGAGAGTTCAGCTCTGGTGGAGATGTTCACACTGCCAGTGCTAATGCTGGGTCAGATGAATCTCTCTCACCACGTTTTGGACACTGATCTCACTCAGATGACCGTTACGTGGTGGCTGGACGAAGCAATGTTAGCCCAGGCCAAAGGTGATTTACAATTTGTCACTCACTTCTCTGAGACCTGTGATCTTTGCAACACCGATTTGAGATGATTCCTGCGAGTTAATTCTTTCATTTGTTGACTTCTGTTGCTTCAGTAACTTGATAATAATACTGTACTTTCTCTTAGTGTATTTTGACGCAGCATCAAGTGTAAGTAGTTACTGTGTGAGGCATCGCGGAGAGGAATCCTGGGACATTGAGTGGATGAAGAATATTGGATGGGATTGGCTGAGATGCAGAGAAGCAAAACCCATTATGGTTAAAGATGTAATGCTTATGCCTATGCTTATAAATAAAACAGGCCAGGGATTGTGCTCTGGTCCTAGAAGCCACTGGCATTTCAAGGCTCGTGTTCATGCATCTAAACTCTCTTACACTCATAATCAGGCTATGAAGTGCCCAGACTAAACTGAGTGATCTAAAGGTCTTTTTTTGGTAGACCAGCTGTGGATGCTGGCGGTTTCCTTTGATTCATATAAGGATGAAGAAAACATGGAGCTGTGATCTATGAAAGTCAGGAGTAGGTAACAGGAGGCAGGAAAACCATACCTCTCTTGTCAGACACGGGAAGGTAGGCATCAATGGTGGCAGAGGAGGAGCAGAAGCCCTTATGAGCTCTTATCTGCTGGTATAGGGTTATGCATCTGGGTGAACTTCCCATTGCTTTATCCAGGCTTTCCTGAACAGTCACAAGCACCGGGCAGTCCTCCAGGTGACAATTTTGTGGTTCTGCAAGAGTGCAGGACTTCCTGGGTTGTGATTTAGCTGCACCAATGTGGCAATCTACATCTGTGAAGCTTCATGTTTGGCCACTGGCTGATATTTTGAAGAACATAATTTTATGGCCGTGTTTATTACTCTGTGTGACTGCAGATGAGGGTTAGTCCATTTCTAAAGTAAGAATAACTCTAAGGATGAGAAGCAGACATGGGAGAAGAGGATGGAGGCACCTGGAACTTGTCGATGCTGAAAAAAGTAAGGAGAGATTGTTTGAAGAAGTGAGATTTAAAGACAGATTTGGATGTGTGAAGATAGAGGCCCAGATTCTCAACTGTTCCCAGCTGCTCTCGAGATACAACACAGCAATAAAATTAGGATTTGAAGCTCTGGGTGGCACAGAACTGGCAGATCCCTGGGGTTTTTTTTATGCCGTTCACTTCAGGAAGAAAAAGTAGGAAATCCTCCTTGTTGGAGCAGTTCCTTAGGATCACATGTATAAGAGAAACTCTACTTCTAATGGATTTGGGTTGTAGTTGGAGTAACTCAAAGCCACTAATGCCTCCCTTTGGTCATCTACTAGAAATATTTCAGTGGTCTACAAGAATGTGGGCCAGGGAACCTACTACCGAAGAAGGTTGGATTGTGGAGCAAAACAAAAACAAGAATGGAAAACGTAGCGATAGAACTAAGAAGACCAAAATAATAACAGAAGAGTGTGGAAAAGGGAAAGATGAGGTCAGAGACATTGCAGAAGGAACAAACTGTATTTTCCCTGTCCCCTTACAGCATCTGCTAACTAACACATTCTCTCTTTCCTTTTCTCACTTTCATTTTCTGCACAACTCAAAGATGAAACTGCTCATGACTTTATTTCTGGCTTTTCAATATCTGCGTCCATATGAATTTTACTCATCTGTATATCTCAAATGAATGAGATATGAAATGTAATTAACCAAGTAAATTAAATTAGCATGATTTGTCCTGTCCTTGTTCTTTGCCTCAAGTCCATCTCTTACATGTTTCCGTGAATTATAGTTTCTGTGGGGAACAAGATTGAAGGCCTAAAAAGAACAATGTGTTGAAATTAGTGAGGTGCTGAGATGGGATCCTTGATTTAGGCTCATCACACATTAAGGACATTAAAAGGTCAAGCTCCATCCCCACACACCTTTTGAGCAATGAGTATTTCCTGGGGTATATTTACTTATAAAGGGAAACAAATGAGGAAAGATGAAGGTACATGGTGTATTTACTCATATTCCTGCAACAGATGCTGTCACAGTTCAGCTCTGTGTTGTAACCACCAGGTGAATGGTCAGGTTGAGTGGGTAAAGCAGAGGAATGGTGAATGGTGGCAGGAGTCAAGAGGCCCTGTGGGTTTTGAAGTGGGGAAAAAAATTCAGGTGAATTTTGCATCTTCATCACATTCAGAGTAGCCTGGGCCCCTGGAAAGCTTTTCTCTTGCATTTTCCCCCAGTGCTTGGAGCTGGTAACATGACTGCTTTGTATTTTGCATTTTTTTCTTTCTTTTTTTGTTTGTTTTCTTTATGAGAATGTAGTGTCCTAAAATGTCAGGACCCTCCTCTTCCCGTATCTACTTCATCTCAACATCACACACTTCTTTGGCTGACAGATGCTTTGTCTCAGCCTTGTGACACTAAAGTATTATGAAAACATGAATCCATCTGCCAGATTTGCTTTCCAGGTTTCTTCTTAAAAGTGATGCTTGGTCTCTGGCTCATGGCCCCTTGTGCCCACCCCCAGTCACACTGTCTTCTCTTCTATTATTGGGGTTTATAACGCACTGACCCACATGGGGGAATGATGGTGAAAAGAGGCTCTACCAGCCTAGGATACCACCAGGTATTGCAGGAGACAGTCGAAGAGCCCCGTGGCAGCCAGAAGATGACCCTTCCCTTAGCCAGCTTCACACCTCAGTTTCCTTGGATAGACATTGCCTCGTGCCTTGTCTGGTGCAGGTTCATGGCTTTCACTTCTGCTCCACTCACTTCCAAAACCCGTGCTTTAACTAAGTTTATGGCAAGTCTGGATACCCTGAGCTCTGTTTAAATGGCTTTTCCCTTTTCTGTAACCTTCTGAGCTCTCAGCCTTTGTCAAGACATCATGTTTTTCTTGCCGTGCAGCGTGCCGTTGCTGAATTACACACAGTGCCAAGTACCATTCTCCTGCAGACTTTTGAATTTATCCTGTGAGCTATGTGATATCTATTAGAAGTTGTACAGTCCTTGACGACCTGTTACTATTAAGGGAATGCTGTTACATTAACCTAGACTGCTTAAAAGAAGAATGGAGAGCTGTCTCTAGTTCTCCACCTCCTCCTACTCCCAAAGCTGATTTTTATCTTTTACAGCCCCGTTTTTCTGTTCTTTGGGGCTGGTTTTTTTCAGTCCCGATGCTTTGGGAGAGACCACAAACACCAAGGTGAACTGCCTGACCCTGCAGAGGGAGGTCGAACAGGTCCTGGGGCTTTTCTCCTCTTGCTACTCCTAAGCCTTAGGGGTAATTTCTTCAATGGTCTGGCTTGCCTCTGGGTTACGAGATGTGATTTTCCCTTTGGCCCTGCCAGCTTTCAGTGCTCCTGGCCCTGGGGCAGAGACAGGCTTTAAGGTGCTTGCTGCTGGAGAAGAGGAGTGTTTGCTTGGCTCTAGCCACTTCTGGTAATGGTAACCTGATGCACTGCTGCCTGTGACAAGCTCATTAACCACTTTACATATTGGCTCTTACCTCCTCCTGAAGAACTTCCCGCTAGGGCTCTTGCTGTGCATTAGCTCGAGTGCTGCTTGTGTGATGGAAATAAAGTGGCTCAGACAGAAACGTGAAGTGTCCTCTTGGGGAGTGCTTTAAATGAGACACAAAACCCAATTGTGGCTGAGATGTGGTTCCCCTTTTGTCTGACACTGGAGGGGGACAGGAGGAACTGGGTAACGGCCACCATGAACGCAGCCCGGGCAGTGGAGAGCAATTAACTTGTATGTTTAGAAAAAGATGTTTTTGACCTGAGTTGTTTGCAAGATACAGGCAATGCCAGAACAGAGGGAAGATTCTCCCCAGGAGTACGACCACAAGGTTATGGGGGAAGCATGAGCAGAAGCATTTAATACCCAATGCAAGCAACCCCATCCTCTCCTTCATCATCCTGTCAAGAGAAATGATGCCCCAGAGAACTTGCCTTGGGATCTTTTGATTGGTGCTCATGGGTCCTTGCCCACACGGGACACATGTAACACAGCAGTGGAATGATGATGAAGAATGCAGAGCACTTCTCTTCTTGGAAACACAACCAGCAGAACTCCTTCTTGGAGGGAAATAAGACCCAGTGTCGCAGCATTGGCTCCCCCAAAGCTCCTGGAGGCACTGGTCCAAGTCATCCCCTCTGCAGTGCTTTCACTGGACACAGCAGCAGTGAGAAGCCCTGGTCAGGTCTCCTGACACTGGAGTTTTCCCCGCCTCGCCAAGGACACAAGCAGTCCATTTTGCTTCTCATCCCAGCTGCCTGTCACAAGGACCGTTCACTGCGGTGGGTCTGTTGTGTTCCCCTGTATCAGAGGAATCTTCAGGTTGGCTTTCCACCCCAAAGGAGCACAGTGGACCTTTTGGACTGTGCTGCCACCTCCGCAGCAGTTTCTCCACTGCAATTAAATCACAACAGGACTCTCGGGCTTTTTGCACATGGAGCAATGAGCAGAGCAGAACTTTACGACCACACAGTCAAAATCTTGCCTGGGTCTTTGGATCCTTCCCTGTGAGCAATATCTGGATAAGATCCATTTATACTCTTACTGGGGAAGCCTGTACAATTGCGCAGCCACTTCCCACATCCAAGGACTGTGCCTCCCACTAGCCGGTGCTAATGCCTGGGTGGGTGCTGCTCTCTAGGTCAGTCCCAGTACAGACCTGAACACAGCCTCACTTCTGCACTATTGCCAAATTGGAACCGCTGGCTGGAAATTTATAATACTATGATGGGCTCAATACAGGAGAGACGGGACTCGCCACGGAGATCTTTTCTGAAAGAACGTGATGTGCACAAACCTGGTGCGGGACCCTTTGACTCCCAGTTGTCTGAGCAGGTTTGATAATACATGTAACCTGGCTCAGACACTTTCCCGAAAAAAGTTGTGTCAGAGCAGCAAACTGCAGCACAGCTTGCATTGCGAGGATGCTAATGCTTTTAAGCCATGTGCTTTACAGGTCTCGTCTCTGCATAACTGCTCATGGTATATGTGAGGACTGGGGTCACACATGAGCCTTCATTAATTGCAGATGGCAACAATGTTATGGGAGTGGTAGATTTTGTTTTCAGTTTTCTGGGGAGAAGCTTTGCCTTGCTTTCACCTTCACACTGCGTCAATTCATCCTGATGTTCTCCTGATCCCCCCCTCTACTCTGCCTCATTAAAATTGTTGCCCAACAATTGTAAATTTTACAGCACTCAAATTAGATTATTTCCCTTGACACAGAAACAAACAGACTGCTAGGAAATGACCATTTCAGATTACTGGAAGAGTCACACAATGCTCCCGAGCCCAGGCCAATTGCTGTTCTCAGTTGCACATGTGTAATCCCAGGGATATCATTTAGGGCTGCTCACATGAAACGAGAGCGTGCATCGTGCCTTAACATGCATAAATAGCAGTGGACCCCATCCTGCGTACTGCTGTCATCAAGTCCAGACCGATGTGCTTATAAACCAAACACAGTAAATTTAATTAAAGGATGATCCCACAATGTTAATCAGATACATGTGCAGATCCTAACCACGGGATCAGGCCCAGAGCTCTTGAGGTCTGAGCCCCATCAGCTGCCATGGACTTATTTAATAATTTAGGGTCTGAGGAACCACAGGATTGGGCTTTGTGTTGTTTTCCTGCTGAACCAAAGCACATGCCAAGAAATGCACCCAGAGGTTTTTGCTTCCTTCCCCATGATGTCCCTGAGGCCAGCAGCAGCAGCAAGCAGAGCTCCCTCCGCCACGCCAGGCAGGCAGGTTGCCCAGAGCAGTGCCAGGAGGCAGGCTGCTTTGATCCAGCACCATCCCATGCCCGGGGTGAATTTAGCTCAGGCCAGTGCAGGATTCACCGTACCGCACAGCAGCGAAGCTCTGTTCAGCTCCCAGCAGCTGCTGACGCTTCAAAAGGAATATCAACCTGGCATTAAGCCTGCTTGATGCTGTACAGGGTCATCACGGCGATGGCCGTGCTATACCTTGAAGCCTGATACACGCTTGGGTCTTGGCTCAGAAATGTTGAACATGAGCACAAAGGGAGCAGTTTTACCATCATCGGTTGGGGAGCATCATCCCCACAGGAAATGCGACAGCAGGACCGCATCGTCTGCTTGCACATGGAGACCACAGGTTTGTTCGCATGGCTTAGGGGCATCTGAGGAGATGCAGGAGAGGCTTGCATGGCTTTTACGTGCACTGGATTTAGGCTACAACCACTGCACCGAGAGCCTCCGTTAGAGCCCCTGCTGTGTCTGCATCTGCTGCACTGATCCCTCTGCTATGCTCTTTGATGGAGGAGGAAAGGAGTTCGGTCTGCTTTATTTAGCACCTTTCCTCCTTTGACAGGAGAATGAAAAGCCCTGCCCCGAGTTTCTGTTGTGCAAACAGGAGCAGGGAACCCCATTTTCCATGTGTTTGTTGTACACTGCAATGCTGCCGTTAGCTGCTGCAAGGAGGAATCCAAGCTAATGATAGCAGTTATTCCAACAATGTTAATGATTTGTAGAAAGATGAATTAAGCAAAGAGAGAGAGCTGCACAAGTCTATTATTACCCTGTGCCTAACTCTATTAAAAAGAGCTGAGCTGTTCATCCATTTATGAGCCATTGACAGGGAAGCATATATCTCCATGAAAAAGGTCAGATTGCTCCAAAATGGTCATGGGCACATTTCTTTTCAAGGAGGAGCTTTCTGTGACACAAAGTCTGTGTTTGGCAGAGGGTTTCCAAATGCAAGGCTACCTGAAAGACTTTTTTCCTGCCTGCTGCATGCACAAGGACTTTCCTTTGGCTTTTGAGGTGCCGATTAAGGGGACGAGAAACCCATTTCAGCCTTGACCGCTTGCTTACACCTTGCACGTGGCAAAAGTTGCAACTCACTGGCAGAGAAAAGCTCTGCATTCCTGGGGCTGGGGAAGAGGCAGGGCACCCTTGAGGAAAGCTGGGTGTTTTGGATGACTGTTATTTCTTTGCCCCGCTCCAGTCTAACCCATGGGTTTTGCCCTGTCTATCTATCTCGGAGTATTTTAGGAAGCTGTCATCGCAGTATTGAAGAGCCACTTGTTTAGTGTAGTCGGGATGAGACAGACCTGAAGTTCCCTATTGATCTGCAGAAGAAAAACAGCCTCAGCAGCAGCGGGGATAGCATGACGGGCAGCAGTGAGGGGCTGCCTGGGAGGTGGAGGCAGCTGGTTCCTCGCCCCCGTCGGGTGCATGCACGTCGGAGAGGACCTGGGCAAAGGGCCAGACAGGTTTGCAAGAGGCACTACTGAGCTCTGAGTCTGTTTTCGTGTAGCTGTTTACAGCACGGAGAGCAGATTAGCCATGAGCACCTCAGTACGGATGCACCAGGGTCTGTAAGTCCTGCCCTGTAGTTCTCCCTCAGGCATGCAATTGCACCTCTCTGGTGGCTGCAAAGTCTACTGTTGTTTCAATTCACAATGACAGTCAAGTGACAATGGCTTTTACCTACTAATGAGCTGCACAAGACTCAGCTGGAAAGTCACCTAGAAGTAAAGCACTTCATACCTCCTTCTGTCTGATGACCTGATGTCTGGTGCTGTTCTGTTCCTCAGAGTCATTTAGTCATGAAGGCAAAACCCAGCTAAGCTGCAGGTTCAACCGGTTCGTCTGCTGGAGGCTGTGAAACTTGTGCAATGTGTGATGTGCTTCGCAGGGTCTACTCCTGACTTTCCCTGCCAACTGAAAAGAGGTTCAGGAGCGGCTCTGTGCACACCTTGAATTTTTGTCGTGTCTTGATTTCAGCATGTTATGTCACTTCTGTTATGTCGGGCCATGATGTGTCATCCCTGATGCTATGACACTATTTGCTGACATCTAAGGCAATAAGATGGAAGCAGGCTTTCAGCTGTCAGTGCTGCTTAATATTTGCACTATGGTCATGCCTAGACAGCTGAAGTGAGACAGGGCTCTTCAATGATGGCAGCACAGCAAAAACAAGGTAAGAAGTAGACCATTGCCTGAAGAGCTTTAAGCCGAACATGAAAGACAAGGCATCGGAGGAAGGAAAAATCGTGCTTGTTTTTTCTGATGGCAGCCTGGGCCACAGAGAAAACATGTCACTTAGGATCACAGAAGCCCTCAGCAGGGGAGCAGGATGGACCCTGCTCTGCCTTATCCCACTTGCACACTTCATTAAATCTGTCCATCCTTGTCCGGCAGTAAAAAGAGGGGCTGTACCAAAAAGGGACTCCAGTACCACACTTTACCCTCTAAACCTTTAAGAGTAGCCTGCTGTCTAGGCAAGGCACACACGGCTATTTCCTCTGATATTTCCTCTTATTGATAACAATGGGCAACGCAGGGTAAGTCGCTGCTGAAGATCAAGTGTTTCTCGTGGCACACGGTCCAATTTGCCCACCTCCTGCTGCCAGCCGGAGCCATGCCGTTGTAGCTGCTTCATGCAAGACAGAAAAGTTGCTTGTGAAGCTCCTTTCAAGGGACATTGCTTCCAAACCAAACCCAGCATGTAGGTTATGGAAGGTCGGTCTCTGAAACCAGCGATGGGTGAACAGGTCTGCGTAAAATAAAAGACAGCCCCAAACCTCTCCTATCGCTCAGACTGCATCTCACCCAAGCAACAACCACCTCTTTACCAAGGGAGTTCTGACTTTTATCTGCAGGCTTGGCAAAACTGTGTTCAAAAGTTTCTATTCAAAGTCTGTTGTTATCTGATTTCTCGGAGCATTTTTCTGGGTGGGTGGGAAGGGCATATCTCTCCATCCTGTTAGCTCCATCGTGTTCACTTGACAGGTTTGACAACGTCCTGTTAAAATCCAGCAGTGTTGTGGGGAAGAGCCTAGATTATATCATCTAACTCCAGATATTATCGTGGCTTTTCAGCCCTCATCAATTACTGCAATTCAGACAAATGTCTTTTTTGCTAATTCAAACCAAATGATGCTAGAAGACACTCAGTTGACATCCAAAATAACACATCATCTGTCCATTACTCAGGCACACTGTGGCTGTAGTTCCGCAAAATCGATGTGCCTCTGCCCTGATGGTACTAAAGGGCTCAATTCTACCTCTACACATTTCCAAGTCTCCTTACTAAAATCACTGTGATAGATGTCTGGAGACAACAGTGAAGGTTATATTAGTGAAGATAAAAAGGATTAAGCGAGGTTGCCTGACGCTTTTGGGATCCAGCCCTATTTCCCCTTGACATATTACTTTCTGTTTTGTAAGTAGGAGTTCATAAAGCAGTTGTTAAACAAATTAAACAAAGCAACAGGTTAAACAAAGCAGCAGGTTCCCATCTTGAATAAAGAGTTTGCTGTGACCTGAGAAGTCCTTTTATACAACTGGAACTGGAAACTTCTGGGAAAAATGGAGGTCTTTAATGAAGAAAATGAGGACTGCCAGCAATATAGTGAATAGTAGGGCTGCTATCTTCTTTCAGAGCAGATTATAGATAAGAACCAACAGACACCAAGCAAAATTGATTTCTGTAGCAATTAAACCTACTCACCTTTGAGGAGTTTGTTACAACCTCAGAAAAGAGGAGATAAATGCTTAGAAGAGCGGCAGAAGATGTAACAGAGTATTGTGCACCACAGCCAAGCAATTTTGTCGGCTCCTTTGAGCTTCATAGTAGGATGAGGAGATGATGTAGCTGAATTTGTGGCAGAGCTGGAGGGGCTAATTGAATGTTGTTTGATTAGCAACCTCCTGAGGGATCTGCTGTGAGACAGATGGAATTTCATCATTACGAGTGCCATAAACCATCGCTGATTGCTGGTGGAGGAGAACTTCACCTGGCCCGGAACAGTGCTGTCAGCAGCAGCAAAGGAGGAAACTGTGAAAGGCTGAAAAGACGGGTATTTAGAAACAACCGAAACAACTGAGCTGACCAACCATAAAATGGAAAACCTCAATGAGATTTTTTTCCTACGATGAAAGAGCAGCTTGTTTTATAGCAAAATTTACATATGAAGTAGCCCAGGGTCATATATGCCTCAGGATGGGATGTGCAGACAAAAAAAGCAATGGCAGCTCTCAAAACCAACCTCTCAAATCCACTATGTCATCCAGAGGTAAAGGAAGGGACCAGGGGGCTTTTGATTTTGATGACGTGGAAGATTCAAGTAATATATGCTTTCTAAAAGGCAATGACAGACTTTATGGCATAAATGTAGAGTTAAACTGCCTGTCGGCTTCCACAGAAGCACATACAACACCCATCAATGAATATATAACCCGAAGGGCAAAAGAGGACTGAATCCACTGCTGAGTGCCACGTTGATATGTGGGCTTGCTTTGGAGGACTCCTTCTGGTGACAGTCCCTTGGTTTGTTTCTCTAAAACACAAACACAGAGATAAAATATGTATTAGTCCTAGATACCTAGGCCAAAACCAAAACCTGTCAGGCAAGAATTAGAAGGAAAATGTCAAACCAGACCCCACAGATATACTACTTCTCTGTGAAAATACATGTAGGCATTTATAAAGGGTTAGGACATTTAGAAGGGAGAATAACAGGGATTTATGCACAGGATGGGCTCATGCCGAAATAGCTACTAGTAGGGTTAGCTCCCCACACCCTTGGAGGAAGGATTGAGGAGGGGTGGTGAAGGAGGGCGTCATTCACAGCCGTTCTTGTCTGCCTGGATTTCACTTTGCATCTCTGTATTTGAACCAGAAAAAACTAGTTTCCTCTGCAGCAATTGTGCACACAGCCACAGTGAATCAGCTCTCCAGAAGACGAGCAACCCTTCCCTTGGACACGGACTGTCAGGGCAGGGCGAGGGGGGAGATTGAAAGCTTAGTGGAGTGGGTGCATAGCAGCAATCTCTGCAGACAGGGATAGGTGAGCACAGTGAGGATATGATTACCAGGAGAGAAAAATAGCCCATGAGAAGCCTTGGAGATCATCAAAGAGCAAATGAAATATCTCTGAAAGGGAGCCTGTGCTTTACAGTGAGAATAGGTGATGCCCTCAAGTGCAAGAGAAGATATTTCAGTTGCTGGGGGCAGCAGGACTTCATAACCAAATATCCGGTCTCTTGTAAAACCAGAAGTGTTGTAAAATCAGAAGTGTAGTACCTGGGCTACCTGATAGGCACGAAAAGGATTTACCCTATGGCTGTTCACTTGTGGCCTTTAAATGGGCCAGCCACTGGGGAGGCAACTAATTTATGAAACTTACTTAAGTCAGTTAAAAATTATTGCCAGAGTTACTCTCAAATATTTACATTCCCTTAGGGTCATCACATGAAAACCTGAGGTGACTTGGTACCAGTGGAGAAAGGCAGAGAGGATTATGAGAAATCTAAAAACTATGAGTTCATGGGAAGTGCTTTCCATTTTGACCCTTGCAAAGATCATCAGTGCCACATCCCGTGACATTTTGGTATGTAACGTGAAGGTTATTGGAGGGTGGACAGATGGCTTCATCTTTAGGTCAGTGACCAGGGCAGAAAAAACTAAATTAGATGATGAAAGAAAGGCAAGTTGTTGTTCTGGGAATAAAACATCTCCATCATTGCCTAGATGGGAAGTACTTCATTTTTCTGGCAGAACATAGCCTACTTAAAGTATTCTTCCATAGAAACAAAGGAGGACTCACCAATGCACCTGGCCAGATGCTCTGTCGGGTTTTATCCTTTTGCATGTAGGAAATAGTCTATAAGGTGAAGGGTAATGTAGATATCCTCCCTCTGGCAGTGGCTGGTACTGCAGAGATTGAGTCACAAAAAAAGAGAGGACATCTCCCCTAGCGAAGAGAAGGGGTAGCTTGAACGCAACACATGCTGTATGCACAATACATGCTATTGTACACGCAGAGGCCAAGAATTATATCAAATGCACAGGGCATTTTTTGCCTAAAATATTTGTGGAGGTGATGAGGACCTGAGAAGTCCATCAGCACGGTTTCTTGCAAAGAGCCTTCTCCTCCCGCCCCTCCCCAGGATCACTGGGATGCTTAGGATGTAGGATTGACCTCTCCTGATTTAAAAATTCATTCTGTGGGACATATACACCCAAAAGAGCAGGGATGTCCATGGTCACCTCAGTGACCTCCACAGCTATCCCCAGAAAGAGTAAACCAGACATGGCTATGCAGAAACAACCCCTAGGGATTGTGGGGGTTGAAAAGTAATGAATGTGGACATACTGAAGACTCTCTGAGCAAGGGCGGACTTAAATGTGCTCAAGCATTTTAATATAATCCAGCTTCAAATGGCATATCGGAGAGCTGCTAGAAAGGGGGTGTGAAGGAGATGATTAATGAGAGCTTGGAAAAAGATCCGGATAGATTTCTTTTGAACTATGCCTCAAATTACAATGGATGTGAGCCTGGCCTAGCTGTTGATGAGCAGGAAGATAACACTCATTTGGCCTTAAACTATCCCGTCCTGGGAGAAGAAATAAAGCTAGCCTCTTAAATACAAACCACTCGCTTTCACGCAAAGGATGAGCACTATGTAAAGACCATCCACATAAAAATGCCAGTAGTTGACAGTCTACATTATCTCTGGGTATTGCCTCAAAGTAATTGGACTCTTTCTATTTAAGTGGTAGCTGAGTCTTAAGATCCTATCAGGACAGTGTGTCTACCGGATGATGTTTAAATATTGGAGCTCAGGCCTCTCTTGCATGAAGGATTCGAGGCCAGGAGGTGTGTGTGTGCACTGCGGACCCAAGGTAGAGGCACATTCTCAATTCCTTGGCTAGACAAGGGGGATACCTCTGCCATGTGGAGGAGAGGACGTGAGTGCTACGGAGAACAAGTATGAAATAGGTGACATTGATTTTTAACATAATGCATATAAGCTCTAGTTAACAATCTTGGTTGTTAATGCAATGGAGGGATAGAATAAAGATATCACTGAAGTGTTAATGTCTTATCTGGGGCATTATGGGATGCAACACCCTCATTTTCTGTTTCCTGCAGCTCTGTGATAAGTAAGGCAGCAGGTTCCCACCTGCAGTGCTGTGAGCAGAGCATTTGGTTTTCTTCAACAAAACAGTCTCTTTGCTCAAGGAATTGTTTTTTTTTCCCCACCTTGGTTGAAGCTCTGAGGAGTCTGATCCTTCTTGGGTAAACTGGTTCCTTGGATGTATGAAGTTACTTCCTTTTACTCCCTTTTCTTTGTTTCAAGGAGAGTGAATGAGAAAGGCTGGCCCAAAAGCTGGGCTAGTCTGGAAGACTTTTATCTGGTCCCTGGAGGTGCATCAGTCAGTGCAGTAGCCCTGGGGAAATGTTTGTGATTGCGTGGGTGCCAGATACATGCCATAACCAGATCAGCCCTCGTTTTGAGCCTGCAAGCCCTCTTGGGGGAGGATACAAGGACGCACGTAGGGAAGCTGAGCAAATCTGCTGATGGAGATGGGGAGCTAAGTGGAGTCTTCTTTTCCTTCCATCCCCATGTCCACACCAGCTCCTACCACTGGGCAGAGAGGTCAGGAAGAAGACGATGCGATGGAAGAGCTCAAGAACAAACTCACATTGAGCTGGTTTGTGTTTTCAGTGGCAATAAAGAAACCCCCAGCCCAGCTAGTTATTCAGCTGCGAGCGTGCAGCAAGGTGCGTGCTTGTGTGCGTGCAGGGGCAGCGCGGGACCACAGCTGCTTTTTAAAATTGAGCGCAAAAGAGCGTGGTTTATCTTAGCAGCTGCTTTTTGGAGTTGTCTCTGGCTGTCATTTTTGGGGGGGGGGGGCAGGGAAATTGGTTTGGGTGGCAGATGGTGTTAAACAGGAAGGGAGGCAGTGTTTGTTTGCAAACATTGCGAGGTGTCATTCCATTATTGCCCGGCTCTCTTGACAAAATCAGTGTGGGAGCTTTCTGCCAGCTACCACAGCCCCACAACGCTGCGCGGCAGATGAATCAACGCCAACCAGAGAGTAGGTCTGTGCCCCAAAAGTCCTTCCTGGGAGTGCGACGAGCAGGAGAAAATGTGGCAGAGATTCACTGCCAGGCACGAATGAGGACGATAGTGCCCCGTATTTCAAGGCTAGCACGGGGCACCGGTGGGATGCCTTCAGCCAGCCTGCATCTATAGCTGCTTGTTTCTCCCCCTCACCATCCTCAGAGATGGAGTGATATCTGCAGGGAGACAGAAATGCCGCCTGCCAACCTGCTGGGAGGCGGCAAGCTTGTGTCTCGCTGCGCTCACGTGGCAGGTTTCAAAGGGTTTGGGACCAGTGCTCAGCTCCTGCGTTTCGCCCCATGCCGTTACAGGGAGCAGGGCTGTGGGTGGATGTCCCAGCCCTTCAGTGGTGGCACAAAAGGGGCCAGTGCTTGTGTCTGCAGCCGTGGCAGGTCCCCAGCAGGAGGGAGCCCTGCTGCGGATGCCGGTAGAGACCCTGCCTGCATGGGGAGCATCCTGCACCCTTAGCGCCCATCTGGGCATGCAACTGCTGAAGCCTCTGCACCCTTTGCCCACAAGGTATAGCTATTGACAGCTCCTACAGACCAAGGCTGGAGTCTCAGGAGTTTGACATGTTTAGGAAAGTCAGCTTTGCCACGATCACAAGTTTACTGACGGTGGGGTGGGGAAGGATGCTGGGGGTTTTAGCCTCCCCTGGGTCGCGGTTCTCCTGGCGCAGAGTCGATGGGTTTTGAGTCGCCATCCCCGGTGCCAGATGTGGGCAGCTCAAGAGACCCAGCATCGCTCTGCTGAGCCCGGGGCAGTTAGCATCTGCCTGCCGGCAGCCCGATGGCATGGTGGGTGCTGGGGAGTTAACACCCCACTAAGCCTGGGGCTGCAGCCAAGTCTGCCTCCACAGGGACTGAGTGGGTTAACGACTAAAGAAGAGATGGCAGCTTTTATGAGCATCCTCCTAAGACACCACAGACCCTCCTCTTTTTTTTTTTCTTTTTTTTCTGAAAACATGGTGTTTTAGAACATTGCTACTTGTGCTTCTCCTTTCTTCTCCTGCTGAGAGAGCCAGGATTGATGACTCAGAAATTGCTAAAAACATCACGCTCACCACTGCCACAATCAGGAGACTGGCTTAAAAATCATGAGATTTCTACCAAACAGAAATCAATTCTTTTCCCTTGTCCTCTGGTGTTTTTGACTTGGAGGTCATTCCTCAGTCCTCAGCTCTGAAGAATGCATTATTTTGGTTGTTTTTTAATGGAAAATGGGTTTCCCATCTTGTCTCCAGAGAGGAGGGCTTGAGCACAGTACCAAATCTTGTGTTTCTCCCATGGAAAACATGAGCACTGCCCACATCCAAGTGTAGGAAATACCGGGAAGGACGAATGCAAACACCCAACTCTGCACCATTAGATCTTATATGAATATTAATGACCAAAGCACCACTGCAGTGAGTCAAGATCCAGGGAGCCAGCTTGTCTCCAGATCCCGTGACCACTTGCCAACAGGAAAAATGAGTGAACTTTCACTGGCTCTTTTTCAGGGCTGGATATTGTACTTTAACGAACAATCAGAAAGCAACTAGCTGGAAAATAACTGGACCTTTAACAGCCTTGGTGCTTAATTTACCATGTACTTTTTCTTATGTTCTCCCTCTCATTGCTGATATTATATCAGCATGGCTGCCTCTCTGACACCAGTTTTATTCAAATATTGCTGTTTCATCTCGCCTCTGCTCCTCACCCTGCTTCCCTGGGCTATTTCACCGGGTCTGCCTCACCTGTCAGAGCAGCCCATCACTGCCTCCTCAATCACAGCCCATTAGGAAAGGCTGCATGCCAGACACCTCCATCTCTGTGCTTACACCACGGTGCAAACACCAGCTCCTCCATCGGATTTGGGGCTGGTTACAACGCTGCCGAGTCCACCCTGCCTCGGTGGAGGGGGCCATGCGTGGTGGCTGTTCAGATGGAGTCATTTAAATTTGTGATTTATGTGTTCTTCACACTTTAATTGCATCGAGGAATCTCTCACTCTGGCAGTGTCTAATCTCTCGACATTTCACATGCTCTGCCTGCGCGGTGTCAGAAGATGAATAGCCCATTCATATGGGGAGTGCTTCACGTCCAGATATGCTGACTTACAATGCTGATAGACTGGAGCAAGAGATGAAGGATAGCAGCAGGGACTGGGTAACTTGTTTTGCCTACCAAACCTCATTGGTTCAAAAATAAAATGCACTCTGTGTTTATCTGTAAATGATGGCATTTTTACTCTCATGGCTTTTTCCTTGCATCTTCCCGCAGATCTTCTTCCTATTTGCTAGTTTCTAAAAGAGCTGCAAAGCATATCTTTGCCTTTAGGGTTTGCAGGGTGGTGCTCCCAGGGCCAGCTTTGACAGAACAGGCTATTGAGGAAACCCGAAAGCTCTCTTTAGTATATGTATGTGAGTATTGTTACTATTTGGCTCTGAATCTGTCACCTGAAATGCCTGAGATTTTCTTAATGGTGCATGCACATTTTGCTGGCTCCTTTCCTCTGCTCTCCTTAAAATACGTTTGTTCTTCAATACTGTAGGGCTGAGGTCCTAGATTTATTTTTTTGGCATTGTAACAAATAGAAAGACACCATACCATCAGACAGAGTGGGAGGAAAGAGGTGACTTTATCCTCATCTGAGGAACTAACAGATTAAATAATTTGCCCAAGCTCATACAGAATGTTTGTATCATCAGATCAGGGAACTGAAACCAGGTCTTTTTTCAGAGTTTTGATCACAGGACAAGTTTTATCATCCTGATCTGCTATATTTTCACACTGAAATATATTACTTACCTCTAGAACAGGTAAAACTTCCTTACAAAGAATATTTGTAAGGAACATGTCCCCATCCAGTCAGCAGATCCATTGTGGATGACTCCCAGTTTTCTTCTGTAATTTGTGTATTTGCACTGAAGAGTTTGGAATAAACGAAGTTCATCTGTATTGAGATGTGATACAGCACTGGCAAGAACAGTCATATCAGACAAGTTTAAGTTAATAAATAGATAAATAGAAGTACAAATCAGAAGTTGGCTGGTCTGAAATCCAACATATTATAACATATTATAAATCAACAAATGTGAAGGTTCAGCTGAGGAAGGAGTAGAAGGGAATGTGTCTCTTTCAATGAAATCGTAATGTCCTGTTTATTCCAACCACCCAAATGATAGCTCATAAATCTTATTTGATTGCCTAATAAATGCTAAGTCACTTGTACAAAAGAGGAGCAGCTCTGGCAGAGTTTGAGGCTTAGCCTAGAGCAGTCCCCAGTCTGGCTGGGACTGGTTAAAAGAGTCTCCTGCATGACTACTCCTTGGTGGTTGTCTCTCTCCATAATTTTCAGTCTGGAGGCTTTCTGTCATGCTCATATGAAAATTTTTGGAATTTTGGAAACATTCCTGAGAGAGGAAAATCAGTTTTGGCCCACATCTATTCTTGTAGTCTGAGGTAGGGAAACAGCACAGCAACTGGATCAGAAGGAAGGGTCTTGCATTTTAGTTGCAGTCCTATGAAGCACTTATAGCATGAAAAAGTGATGTAATTACATATGTTTGAGCAGTCATGTAAGTGAAAGGCAGGAAAAGAGGCCTGTCTTGCCATAACCCAGGTGTGGACCAGGGGAGGATGGGTGTATTCAGCTGTCAGAGATGCAAAGGGCTCTTCACTCTAACCCACTGGCTGCAATTATGCTCCCAATGTTCATTTGCTGGGTTGAAGTTTCCTGGCCATATCTCTCTGCCACTACATGAACTTTCCTGGAAATGTTGACCAAATATAGCTTAAATGATTTCTTTCTCTTCTTCTGAGAACATATGAAGATATGAAAATCTGGATTTTTTTATTTTTTTTTAAATTTTAACATGGAAGTCACAGTTGGAAGTGTTGGCCTGTGTTTGAATAGACCAGCAAATAACTGCCTTTAAAAGGGAGGATGGGGCTTGGAAATGGATCTAACAGTAAGATTGCTTGTTTATCATTGCAACGAGTAACATGATGAGATGTGTCTACTTTAATTTCCACTAATTTGGCAAGTTACTGGAGTAACTCTAGGTCCAGATTTTCAGAAGATCTTGGAGGCTTTTGAGTGTGTCTGAAAATCTGGCTCTTATTTTAGGTGTCTAAATGGGAATCAAACACTTGTAAAATAATCTAGCCCAGTTGTGGGTGCTGAGCACTTAGAAATCTGGCCCTCAGTTCTCGAGAAAATCTGGCTGCTAACACGTTTTAAGACTGAAAAAAGCATGGCTAGAACATCAAGCCAAAGGAAACAATTTGTCTTGTAATGACAGGGTTGAGAGGTGGATGATATTCTTTTAAATAAGTACAGTACCTAGGTCTGGATGATCTCTGCTTCCAACTAG
This sequence comes from Haliaeetus albicilla, assembly GCF_947461875.1. NCBI lineage: Eukaryota > Metazoa > Chordata > Aves > Accipitriformes > Accipitridae > Haliaeetus > Haliaeetus albicilla. The sequence goes on from NC_091484.1 coordinate 73,984,193, forward strand.
ATGAGGATATAAAGACACTGGTAATGAGATTCATTACAGCAGCTTTCTAATCTCTTTCGCTACAAAATACATTACATTTGGAATTTAACTGTGTGTGCAGCACACCAGGTGGCCAAGCTGCTTTTACTGGGAGAAAATAAAGAAGCTGAAATGCACTGCTATATAGTGCTCTTAATGCCTAATAATGTCATAGAGGAAGAAGTATGTTCTTGCTCTCTGTTGCTGATGACTGCCGAGCGAAGCACATGTTATACAAAGTCACATATGCTGGAGAATAACGCTGCTGCGGGAGCCCTTAGCTCACTGGTATGTGACACTGCAATGTGATTAGGAAAGAAATTACATACTGGCAAAGAGCTTTCCCCCATTTTGGGAGTGAGAGAGAAGAATTACCCCCTTGGAAATGTTATATCTGAGTGAATTTACTTTTCCACGGGCTGATATTCTTCTAAGGAAGAAGGATGTTCTAGCTGTTGCTCAGCAAAAAGGACATTTTTTTACTTTATTGGCCCGAAGTGGTCACAGGGTTGTGGACCAAATTCCACCTTGGGTGAAGAGGGGAGGATTTCACCAGTTTCAGGGGAATTTGAGTCTGAGGTTTGTGTTGCGCTGAATTTGAATATGGAGACTTAAAAATAGGGCTTCTAGTTCACATCCCAGTCTCTGAGGTGTTCTTGCTAACGGTGGAGGTGTGTTGACATGGCAACTCCCTAAATCTAGCCCTGAATGCTGTAAGCTTAGCTCCTGGCCCACCAGGACTCGAAACTCTTCTGAATGAAAGACTAAGTCAAGGCTTTCCATCCACTGAGGGTGGAAAGTTGGCCTTTGTGGGTTTTTCGCCTAATCTCATAAAAGCCCTCAGAAATTTTGCATTTTAATTTAATAAGAACAGAGCTGCGCTGCTCACCTGTAGTATTTGGTCATAGTAAAACTGTGGCAAACACCATTTCTCCCCCCTGGTACCTGAGCTTTCTGTGATGCAGAATTACTTTACCTTTCTCTTTTCCCCCTCTTCTTCTTTTTGGCACTGAGCAGAAGTTCCTGCTAGTATTGGTAGGAAGCCGTGGACGGGCTGTAAAGCACAGTGCAAGTATTGAATGCTCTTCCCAGCTGTTTGTTGTGGATCAGATTTGCTCTTTGTCATGGGCTGGGATCCAGTTGCAGGACAGATGCTTTACAGTTTTGTTTATTGGATTTGCTACACAAAGAGTTGTGCTCCACATTGACAGGGAGCAGGTGGCTTGTAGAAAGAAAAAAAAACCACACCATGTTTTTGTATTTTTTTGATGGTTTACAGATTCTTGTCACATACTGATTGCAGCTGGATGTGCAAAAAGGCAGGGCTGGAGGTATCCATGCGGGCTGCCATCCTGTATCGCTCAGACGCAAACACTGATGCACCAGGACTTGTGTTTTCTCCAGAGCCTGGGGATGCTCACACCATGGCCCATGGGCAAGCTTGGCCAGCTCATAACCTCCTTTCCCATACCCTGACTTCTTACTCCTCTTAATGCTGTGGACCATGTGGGTGTCTCTGTCAGTCTACCATGTTAGGTCCCAGAAACCCTGGAGAACCCCCGAGGAGTGACCAAAATGCACCCAAGCCTCACTATGTAGTACCTACATACACACGTGTGGCAGGTCGTGTGGCAGGTCTGCTTCCACCTCTTGTCATGTACAGGACTCCTGCCTGTCATTGCATGGAGGGAACTATCATTCTGGTGACAGTTATGTTGGATGTCTCCTTCACTGTCTTCACTGATGTCGGAGATGTTGCTTAGAATGGAAAAAGAAATTAAGTTATTGAAATATGTAGGTAAATGGAGCATTGATTCACTTGAAAAGACAGCAGGAAACTGTATAGACCACTAAAGCCTGACTTTTGGGTTTGGCCCCAAATAAAGCTAAGCGGTAGCTGTGGTCCCTTCATGACCTTCTGTTTCCTCCATCATGTGACCAGACGTGAGCCCTTGTGCGGCCAAAATTTAGGTGTCTCCCAATCCTTGCTGGACCTCTGAGCATAACAGTCATATAAAGGTACGTGCAAGAAGTTCCCCTTATGGGACTGAGGGATACCTATGCGAGGTCCATGTGAAACCCCGCATCCCTGGGGACTCCAAAGGAAAGAGAAACCGGCAAAAAATAGACTAGTTTGGGTAGCTATCCATGGAATGCCTTCACCACATAATTTTAAGGCAAAATCCGGGGGGGGGGCGGGATATGGAGGGCTGTTAAAAAATAACCCTATGAAAGACTGAGGAGTCATTGCTGTCAGGACATTTCCATGTCTGCGCGATTCCTCCATGATATGTCGGTTGTGCAGAGCACAACTGGTGATCTCTCAGGGATTTTTTCAAGCACTGCTAGCCAGTTATACAGAAATGCTTGAACAGTGGAACCAGCATTCAGACCCTAACTCATAAACAGAAGTTGAAAAACCACACTACCACGTAGTATGACTGCCATTCTGGTGTGCTTAACCATGCAATTATTTCTGCGCATCAAAGCATGGATAAGAGCACCTTCACTCATGTGTTTGTGCAGCAAGCACTGGTGAAGCCATGTGAAAATCCCCATGCCCTGTTCTCAGCCTGCAGTTGAAGGGTAGATGAGGATGAGGATGATACACGTGGTCCTGGCAGCATGAAGAGCAGATGAGGAGCCAGGATCCTTTTATTCATAGCTGCGATGATCAGTGTGTGAGCAACCCTGATGTCAGCATAGGTTTGTATAAACCAGTCAAGTTAATTAAGTGTGAATAGGTGCGGATTTGGGAAAGCTCAGCCTCTATTAGTGCAAAATCACAAACAGGAAAAGGAGCTGACTTTGTGAGACTGCTCACAGCCAGCAGGTTGCCTGGCTCTGGGCATGACTGAAGAGCTTCTGTGGAAATTTAGGAACTAAGGAGAGAAATTGTTTTATTTTAATACACAGGGAGGTTAACAGGTGCCCACTGGAACCCTTTTAATTGGCAAGTAGCCCCACAGAGGCTGGGACATGTTAAAATAATCATCCTGGTAACCCAAAGCACAACTAGGCTGAAAGTGTACACATCTATCTTGTGAATTCCTTAAATAATAAACACTGGACAAAGTTCAATAAACAATCAGATCAAATCTTGCTGAGGAGGGACTAGGAAAGCAGCTAGACAGAAGTGTCCTTTGAGCAATGCTCTGCAAAAAGGAGAAAATCACAGAGATGCAGGCTGGAACTGATGTCTGCTCTGGAAGGATTTACTGGCAACATGAGGTGAAGTGTTTTGGGCAGGGCAGGTGCCTTTTATTCATGTTCTGAAGAAGGAGTTAGAAAACTTTTCCAAGGGCTGAATCAGCCTTTCGGACTCGTTTGGTGGACCAGAAATTAACGTCAGTCTGTAATAATGCCAAAAAACAACGTGTCCATGAGCTGTATGAAATGGAATTGCGGCTTGTGGAAGGGCTACAAGTTCTCCATTCACACGTCTAAAGTACGTGGGATTCAGTGCAACAAATCTCTTTTCTACAGCCTTCCTTACTATCTATTACTTCTCTTTGTTGGGGAAAAGTTTAGTGTCCCTAAATCACCATCAACTCAAAGTATGCCCTCCCTGAAGCATCATTATAGTTCCTTGCTAATGAAAGTACTTTTCTAAACTCCTGGCATGACTCTACCATATGATGCCTTCAAGAAACCCCATAGCTGGGATGACTGGACCAGTCAGCTTGGTCCCAGTTGAGTGGTATGGATTAGATGCTGTGGCAGGATGAACCCAAGCAGATGCAGCTTGAGGGTACCCACAGGACGCAGCTGTAACCCATCCCATCCCTCTCCCCTGGTGAATCCCAGTCCAGACCTGGCGGATAAGGTTTATGGTGTGGTATGTAGTGCTGGGAGGAGGTAGGCTGCGGTGTTGTGCAGTTGAGTGTATGGGTGGGTGGGCTTTTGGGGGGATGTGAGGGATGTAGACCTTGGTGGGACCTGTGGGGTCGTATATAGGAGGGCAGTGGTGCCATGCATGGGGCTGAGGCAGGTGGATAACACGTAGGGGAGGGCTGTGGGGCTGTGTGGAGGGGTCAGGGTTCATTTGCAGACATTGTATTGAGGTTGCTGGTGTATCCTGGATAAATGTTGCTGTGACATTACTGTCCTTGAAAAGGAAAAGGTTTCGGTATCTCTTTTTTAGCCAAAATGGAGAGATCTCAGCCTTGTGGATATAACACCCTTGTCATGTTTAACGAGATACGTGTGAACTGCTGGCTTTCCTACAGCCTACCTGCGCTTTTGCCTAAGCCGTTATGCCAGGCCTCTTATCATGCAACACTTTGCTGTTTGCACCTTGCTGATGGGTTGTCAAGACAGTGCACGGGAATGTCACCGCGCAGTTTGTCACCGTGCCGTCTGAGTGGAAGCAGGCGGCAATGACGTGCAGGTCTCCTTCCCTGCCCACCTCCTCCCCGCTCTGCTGCTCACGGCAACATCCCCGTGACTCTTTCCAGCAGGCAGATGTGACCGGGGGGAGTCTCGGAGCGCTCCGGGTCTCTTCTGTGGGTCAGAGGATGGAGTTCAGCCTTTCCCCGCAGCGGTACCGCAATTCCCAACCCCAGGGCAGCAGGACGAGGAGGGGTGCCCGGTCCCTGCTGTGGGTGCTAGAGGGGAGACAGCCCACCCAAACCCACTGTTGATATAGGTATTGATTTCTGCAGTGAAAAAAAGGAGAAAAAAAAATCTTCTCTCACCATCTCATTCTCTGCCATTTTGTCCAAGTGCAAAACCAGTTAAAGAAGGAAGTAATACTTCTGCCCTCGTGGCAGGTTGATGCTTGGGCCTTGCAGGGTCGTTTCTCTTGGGATGAGCAAGCAGCTATGTGGGCCAAATACTGGACTGATATTATTTTGTTTATTCATCAAAAAATGCTAACAAAATCCTGTTTCCCTAAATGCAGTGGAGGCAATGAACAGGCAGCCCCCTTGACCTAAAAACTCTGAATGCAAGCAGCTTGTCTTTTTGTCCCTTCTTAAGACCCTGCTTTTGTAAGACTTCGTGTCGCCAACATAAATCCTTGGCTAAGCATGGCCAAAAGCAGGGAATTACTCCTTTAGGAGGCTTCAGACCCAGCCAGAGGGAGCTGATGTGGGGTGAGACCACAGGCAGCACTGCCCAGTGCTCATGGATCAACACGACTTGACCAAAGCCAAGTCCTGGCAGAGCTCCTGGCTATGATGGGGTCAAGCTTGATATTTCATCCAAATCCTCCATATCTTGGTGAGTAGCTCCCCAGTGCCTGCTAGTGTTATTACAGCAAGTGGCAAGTGAGTCCCCAGCTGAGCAGGGAATGGACCCTGCGTGTCCTGCTGCCATTCATCCCCTTGCCCAAAGCACTTGAGTATGACCAAGGAGGACCTTGACTCTGCAGATGAGCTCTGAAAGGTGAAGCAGTGGTGAGCTGCAGGTATTTATAGGTGGAGCCTTAATGGAGGAGCAGCACTCATCAAATCAGTCAGGTTGCTGGCGGGGCTGGTTGTAAACACACGAATGCTGAATTGCCGTCAAGTCTCAAAAGGACAATAGCGTGAGTAAAACAGCAATTTATGGTTGTGGTGGGCTTTGAATGAAGTGACCTCTACAATGGGCCCCCAGGAAATGAGACAGGGGAAGCTAGATGGGAGCTGGATCACACAGGTTTCAGTTATGCCTCTTGAACACAGAGAGCCAAAATATTACACGTAGAAACGTGAAAGGGAATACTTGCCATGATGCGAAACGCTCTCTCGCCTGCCTCCTAAGTATTTTTAAAACCGAAGGAGAATGTCAGACCTTTGTCTTGCATGAAGAATGAGTTAATTTCCTATAGAAGTATGAACATTTTGCATGACCAGCAGAGCCAGCGTGGAATGCACAGAGCTATCTGTGCAACAGTGGATAGAATGTACACTTTGCTGTATGCAGTTTGTCCTCCCGAAACGTTGGCTGAGTCTTTAGCTGCTTCCCAAATCTTGGTCCTAGGAAAGTCACTGGGATCTTTCCTCCTGCGTTCAAGTGGGTAAAGATTTATGCTGAGGAACACTTCTGCCTGGGTCTAGCTCTGCAGAGTGTGTTTGGTTGTCCCACGGAGGTCGAAGAAGAGTGGTCATTTGTAGGAAAGCCTCCTGCTGCTGCCCCTCTGGGGCTGATGTTCCCAGAGAGGGGAGAAACTTCCTACATGAAACAGAGTGGAGGATTTACACCCATATAGCTTCAGGTGGGATTCATCTGGTGTAGTTTATGGATCAAAAGGACAGTTTTAGATGCAAATTCAGAGTTTGAGTTTGAAGAAATCAGTCTGGGCATCCTTTATAACCAAGTGAAGGGAGAAAGGGAATTCAGCTCCTCCAAGAGGTACCCACAGAGCCCCTGTACCATCTGAGCTCATGTCTGACCACCATAAAGAGAAAGCTTTGGCCCAGATGTCTAATTTACAGAAGCCTAAGGTATTCGTGATCAGACCCAAATCAGCCAAATCAGGTCTGTTCTCCTTTTGTCTTAATATTACAAACCTAAGGAGGAAGCAATGTGTTGCTGCAAAAATAATGCCAGCAGGATTTCTTCATTTCCTCTGTTTCCTAGCTCCAGGGGGGACAACGATCTGCATGGGTGATGAGTCAAGGTTTCCGATGCTACCTCCCTGTGTCAGCATGGATCCAGTCACATGCAGATTTGGATCAGCTTGCTAAGAGGGTGAGAGGGACCTGAAGCGGACTTTGCTTAAACAAAATTGAATTAACCTGGGGGGAATCAGCACCTAGAAGCTTCTTTTTTTTGCCTAAATCTGACTTTCTGGAAACATTGACTCAATGTATTACCACAGGTAGAGCCCATCTCTTAACACAGTGTAGCTCAGCTGGTCCTTCTCAGAGCAATCAGCATCTCTTGTGGGCACTGGTTGCCGGACCAGTGTATTCATGTAAAAGTTTTGGCCTCTGTGGGATTGTGTAAATGTGTCTTTCTCAAGTTGCCCTTGAAAATTGGCCAGATCCCTGGATTCAATTTGCCTGGACCTAGAGGACAATGGGATGACAACATGAAGGATTTATGGGATGTGCCCTGCACGTCTCTGAAGTCAGCATCCTCACAATACGGGGACAAAATTTGGTCCTGGTTGCAGTAACCTCAGGCATGTCGCTGTATCTTGTAGCACCATCAGAGGCACACAATGTAAATGTTTATTGCCTTCTTTTCATGGGCCTGTGTCTTGTGTTTTGAGTTTCATGCAATGCAGTGAGGAGGGCCTCTGGAGAGCGGTGTTATAAAAGAGCCAGAGGCCAGATGCCTATGAGACTCCAGCCCAGAGAAAAATCCCCGCAGTTTGACTCCATCAGGGCAGCAGGGTATTGAGAACAAGGGAAAATTGAGTCAGCCGCAGGATGCCATCCGGTCTTTAGGGTGGACAAATGCATGTAATCTTGGTCAGGGCTGTAAAAGCAGCATTGCTAGGCTGGAGGAGAGGAATGCATGGCCAGGGAGCTGCGATAATGGAAGGAGGAGCTGGGAAGAAAGAGGAGAGGAGCAGCATTCGCTTTCCCTATCTGCGAACTTGATGCAGAGAGACATTTGTAGTCTCCAATAAGCAGTTCATTTATCTTAATACCTTTTTACTCCATCGCTAGAAGAGTGATCCCAATTAAGGCAGCACAGCAGGGCTTCCTGTATAAACCTCCTAACACCGCCAGTTACGTTATTTGCTACAACCAGCCAGAGTTATGATCACCAGTGAAAAATAAGCTTCCTATCTGGCAGCTGGCCAGATTCATCCTAGCAAAACGGCAGAGTAGAAGGACTGGGAGAGGGAATGCATTGAAATGTAAAACAGTTAACATTTCTACAATATATGTCAGCATCCACCAAGCAGTGTGGGCAATTAAGTAATGTTACATTGTACACTTCACCTTGGAAGAAAAGCTCATTTTGATGGAATAAAATACCCAAATGCCACAGACTCTACTGCTGGTTTCACATCTAAAGCAGTGTTTTCCCTTCTATGCACAACGCTTAGCACAGAATTAAGAGGGGGAAAAAAAGCAGCATGATTTTAGACTTAGAAGATAAGTAAAAGTGTGGGCCCTCTGCCAAGTTTCTCACCATTTAGCAGTACTGAGATGGGATAAAGAGCAGATTTCTGACTGCTTCCCACAGCCACTTTTCTAGTTTTGCAGAGCTGTTTTATATTAGAAAATTGTTGAAAATCTTTCATTGCATCTTTTCTTCCTCTGATTTAAGGGATCTTCGTGTCTCCTCCTCCCCCTGCTTTTCAGTGGAAGCAGCCTCTATAGGGGCCCTGACCTCGCACTGCATGGGAGCAGTTTGCTTGCAGGAATGATAAAGCTCTTTAGCAGAGTGACCAGGGAAATTGGTTGTGGCTGCATATGTCAGTCCTGCTGCACTACTTTTTTTTAAGGTAGGGGCGTGCCAAAATTAAGTGTCATAGCACTGCTGGAAATCTTCCACATCACCCTATGGACAGCCTTGAAACTTGGTGACTTTGCTGAAAAATAAAACAGTGTATGTGCATCTGGGCTGTTAGTCTGAATAGCTGAACTCGAGAGATTAATGGAAATTGCCTGTTGCTTGAGTTCACCAGAAGGGAAAACCTGTCTTTAAAAAAAAAAAGAAAAGAAAAAGAGGAAAAAAAAAGGATATAAGCAAAAAAATGTAGTCTCTAAATTCCTGTGGGTTCTATTAAAATTCTTCCTCTGCTGGCATGTTATTGGAGAGCCTTTAGCTTTGAGAACTGATTGTCCAGTACTGCTGGCTTGTCTTTTTTAAAACCTAGATGCTGACTGGAACCAGATGAAAAATTTTAACTCAAATGTCTATTAGGGAACTAATTCTGGGAGGAATTCAACAGACTTTCAGGCTCATTTCTGATACACCCGGAGGCTGAATTGGTAAAGAGATATGCTGCAGAGCAGTATAAGGAGAGGAATGGGGAAGGAGAGAACAAAAAAAAAGTGGCAAAAGTGTTTGCAGGGCTGGGAGGTGGGGGGGCAACATTTAAACCAGGTCTTCTTTTGCCTTTGGTCCATGAGTCTCACGAATGTTACTGTTAGTTTAGTCATTAAACATAATAAAATCATGAGATTCAAGGAAGAAAGCTCCTATTTGCAGCTATGCAAAGTTTTCAAGAGGTGTTTTGGATACACAAACTGTTGTTAAGCAAATCTAAAATGGCTTTTTCTTTTTTTCTAAATCTCTTTGTTTGGGGCATTGGAGCCTGGTGCTGCATCTTCCTTTGGTGTGGTATTTTGGAAATTTGTTGGGCTCAGATTCTGAATGCAGGCTCTGCTCTTAACACTTTGAGGGTGTAGGAGGCTGGCTTTGATATTTTGCATAGGTTCTGCTGAACCTATTTCAAGCTGCAGTTTGATGGTTTACACAAGAAAACAGCCGAAGAAAGTAACATTTAAAACCTGATTGTTCATGAACTACCAAAGCCAGGAGAAACTGTGTAATGGGAGAGCTGGGAATCCCAATTTTGTAGAGATTCCCTTCTGGTCATCAATTTTATGCTTCCAAATAGTTGCTGGTCTTTCCTACTAGGCAGGAAATCAGTTTTTCAGACCTCCCAGAAAAGCAAAACTGGGTTTCTCAGGCAGCCAGGACCAAATGACTGCCAACAATGCCATGTCTAACAGCGGGATGGTTATTCAAATGGCAACAGAAAGTCCGCCTAGAAAGCATCCGTGTGACATTAGGAACAGCTGAGCTATGGGGACTCCACTGCATTCAGTTGTCAAACACAAAACGTCCTTCTGCCACCGCTTCACCGTGGGGTATGTTGCCTCAACCTGCTAAACCCTTTGCTGTTATGGACATGTATGCAAATTGTTTTCTGGACTTTGTCTTACCATTTATCTAGAGCTTTTTTGATAGCACAAAACCTCCTGTTCTTTGTTTGAGGTACAGTTCTGACACAGACAAAATGTCCAGAAGGTCTAAGGCACCAATCCTGCAAGGACTTAGCCTCCTGAACACATTGACTTAATTGGGACTACCTGAGTTTATCATTAAGCCTACAACCAAGCCTTTCCTGGGCCGAAGCCTGGATTAGTAACCAGGACAATAAACTGCTGGTGGTGGCTTAGAATGCCAAGTAGCAGGTCTAAAACATTTAGATGTCTGAGGCCTGAATCCAAAGAAAACAGATTCTATATTTCCATATTTTGAACTGACCTGTTTGACATGGGGTCTTTTTTAATGTCCCCACAGCATTCTGTTAATCCCTATTCCTTGTATTAACTGGAAAATGAACATACTGCCTGGGGTAGCAGCTTGGTTCACCTTCATGGAACGGCTCTGGTTGCATGCCAGCTTGAGCAATAGGCTAGCAGGATCTATGTTTTTCCTGGGTTGTTTTCTGTTGTGTTCACTATTATCCTTCTTATCTCTTTGGCCTTTTAATGATTGCAGTGGTTCTGTTAGTTTGCAGCAACATTCAAAGATCATTATGTGTTTCCAAAAATCTTTGGGTATAAACCACTCTGTTAACTGAATGCTGTAGTTGTCAGTGTGTCCTGTTACACTCAAATAATGAACGTTATGACCCTCCTATCCTTCTTCCAAACTTCCCTTTTTCCAGCTAATACCTTTTTAATGCCTTTTTAACCATCTGAGAGCATTAATGGTGGCAACTCCAAGCACCTTCTCCTGCTGTTGTTTTCCATATGGCCTCTGAAATGGGACCCAGTAGCTTGAATGGGGTCTAGCTATGGCAAATCCCTCCCACAGTCGATGGGAGTTGTTCTGTGGAGGACAGTGGGTGATGGATCGGGCCAAATGAACTGGTCACTCACATTTATAAACATGGATGTGGCACGTTGGGGGACATACAGTCAACTCCTGCAAGTGTGCTTGTGAAGCTTTAGTCTTCTCCCTTAAAAAGCAATTCATATACCGTTCCTTGGTAAGATTCCTGGTCTGTTTAACAAGACAAATTCATCCTCTGCCTGACCTTGGTAAGTTTTATGGCAGCACTGCATGTAGCTCCTGTGCTCAGCTGAGATAGCTCTGGGTAAAACCAGCAGTGGCGTGAGCCACTCTGTCATTTTCTTAAGGATCACTGCTACAAGCACAAAAAACTATCAGCGAAATGTCCCTAAATATGAAATCCTATTACATGTTCTGGAGAATGAATACAGAAAATACCCCTGTGTAAGCTGAGACAGCAAGTAGCCCAGTACCAGTGCCCTGAGTTCCCATTCTTTGTGTGGTGTCCTGGTGCTAATTTAGTCCAAAATAATTCGGGACAACTTCTGTGAGCAAGGGGCTCTTCTGTGTACAAAAAGACTGGGCTAATCTGTGATACGGAGAGCAAATTCAGCCCATGGCTTGAATGCACTATGCAATCTCCGGGTTTCCTGAGCCCCTGTGAAATTAGGTAAAGCAATGCTCTGACAGCCCCAGCACACCCAGTTGGCAGTCACCCACCAACAAACTCATATTGCCCTACCCAAGATATGGAAAGATCCCATTCCTTCTTGTCCCAGTTTCAGCAAGAGGGGAAATGAGGCTTAAAACCTGTCTTTGCTCTCACTAATTCTAGTTCTCTTGGCTAGATGGGTAAAATTCGTCTCCACTATAAACATCTTCAAATATTTACATACAATAACAATTATGGGCATTTTGATTTAAATGATTAAAACACCAGGCTTGACTAGACACTAATTGCTATTGATTGTTTAATGATATTGTGGAATGGTAATGCAGGCTTCATATTGACAGTCAAAAGCAATTGACCGAAAAGTCATTATCCATTTTTAGCCTTACAAGTAAACTGCCTGAATTTTGATTGAAAAATATTGTACTAAATGTAGAAAAACCTCCTAAAGAAAAAGGATGCAAACTCTAACCTCCATATTATTGAAAGCATTTAAATTACTCTTCTGACCACACAGTGGGAATATAAGAAGAAATTTAACCTTCATTTCCAGAAGGAAGCTTTGACTACAGTCAGTGGTTAGAGCACTAATCTTTTGGTTCTGGGACTGGGATTTAAGTTCCTTCTCTGATTTTTATGTGCAGTATGTTTATGGCCTCATCTCACTCCTATAATTGGCATTGCATTTCATCACAAAACCATTATACATAATTTAGCTGTGTTCTTCATAGGTCAGACCTGAGTAGAAGGTCACATTGGAGCTACCTAAACCATATGCATTCTGAAGATAAACACTGAATCTTGATTTTCATTTTGCTGCCAACTCTTTCTTTTTTTTTTTTATGGGAAAGGGGGAAGGGAGGATGCAAGGAAAATCCTGAAAAATGCTGTATTTTATCAGTAGCAGTATACTTTTAGTGTTCTCTGTGTACATTATTATGGATACAGCTTGCACCCTAATATAGAAACCTACTGGGTAAGATCAAGGGTCCACAAACTCACCATCTTCTCTCTGATCATGACCAGTGTGGGAACTGTGATGATATTATTGGAGCTAATATTCCTCAAAGGTGTATGCAAATTAAGGCAGAATCAAAGCAGAATCATGGACCTACAGAACACTGAGCCATTGGGAGGATCAGAGCTGGACCAGGGTTTACACAGAGCTAACCAGCTCCAGAATAATCACCCTGATGTTGGCCAAGCCCAGCTTCTGCATCTCATCTCTTTTAGAGGTTGTCCAGATTTCAAACCAGATCCAAGTTCAGGAACCAGATTAATCGTCCCCAGATAAGTGACCTCGGTGGATTTCAGTTCAACAGTTGAATTCTGCCCCTCCTGCAAACAGAAAGTCATAGTTAATATGTGAAACAGGAATGAACCTTGAATTAAAGGAAGGATTTGAGGAAGTGACCTGGTAATTGTAGGGTGGGCACCAGCTAAGCAATCTGAATATCCAGAAACCTCCAGCAGTTTTCCACACAGGCATTTTCCAGGACTTCTTTACGAACGGGTCAAAACATGGCTGGGTGAATTGCAGTGGTAAGACCGGTGGGCAGAGCCATTAGAAAATCCAGCTATGCACACCACATGGAGCCTGGCACCCAGAGGGGTATACTCCGAGTATTTCTTTGTCTTCTAGCTGTTTGCACTGGGGTGAGCTGTGTCCCATGTTTAGACTGTCTTGATCACAGTCAATGGGAGGGAAAACAGAACGGCTCCACCAATAAACTCAGGAGAGAGAAGCACAATTTAGGCACTTAAATTAATTAAGAAAAACATACCTTTTCTGTATCATTTATTGTGATACTCAGGAATCTTTTCTAAGAAGCTGAAAGCAGTCACTATTCTAATCAGTACACTAAAATCTCATCTTCTTCCCTTGTTCGAAGTACCAAGCTATTTCATTACAACTCCGAGAGGATGGGCTGCTAAATAGGATGCCTCAATCAATGTTAAATCACAACTGCTTTCAGAACAAAAATATACACTTTGATAATTGCACTGTAACCCCATTATATGACAGGTATAAACCACGGCTGCTAATGAGTTGTCATAAAATAACATGAAAGCAATCAAATAAATTTATAAATAGTAATTTTGTTTTGAAATAGTTCAGAATGTATTTTCCTACATGGAATATTCAAAACTTACTTTTAAATACTTTTCTGCAGGAAATGTGCAAAATATTTCATATGCTACAATTAAGAAGGAAAATGAATATTAAAAGGTTTTACCTGCCCACCAAGCACAAATCGTGCCCTTTCAGCCTAGCAATGCTACGAGGTTTGCTTCAAGGTAGGACCAACTTTTTCAAATATTTGTTTTCACTGGCAGACCACTAAAATCTAAACATAATCAACTAAAAGTAGCCTGATTTTTACAAGACTGTTGAACCTTCAGTGTCTATAGAAGCTGAGAACAGTTTTTATTCATTTTTAAGGCCAGAAAACCTTCAGAACAGCTCATGAAAAAAAAATAAATATATATATCACATCACTACCATACCAGTCCTAGTGGTATATCCAGCTAAAAATTCTCTTCCAGAAAGAAATCTCATTTTGGCTGGGATAACACAATCTATGGAGAATCTTTCTTTATCCTTGGTATTCTCCTAAATTTCTGCATTAGCTGGCTTTTAGGAAAAGAAAGGAGCATGGGCGTTTTTCTATTTAAAATGAGTTGAACTTCCAGGTGCTGAATCTAGCTGATAAAGTTTCTTTGCTGAAAAGCACTTTAGGACCTGGTGTTCTCTCACTACGAAGATGCTTGATGATGCATAATTACCATTGAGATTGACCAGTTTTAGGCTCAGTTCTGGGAACTTTGGTGCTTTCCTGCAACCTTGCAGAGACTATTGCCCTGTTTGGGAAACGAAGGGAAAAACGACTTCCTCTAGTGCTCAGTGGCACTGAGAAGCTGGGAGTCAGGTACTCTGCTCCCTGCTTTTGAATGACAGAAGACATGAGCCTAATACGGGATGACAGCTTCTCTGATGCGTGCAGTTCTTCTCTAACACCATGTTCATTCCCTGTGCTTTTCTTACATGAAGAGGACACACAAAGTAGATGGGCTTCTCCTCTCCATGAGCGTTTAATTGTAGAGTGGAAAGTCACTGGCCAAGCTTCATTGCTTGATTTGGATGCTATTTCATTGGAATTTTAGGTGCCTCACCCTGAGAAAGAGCAGAGGTGGTATAGTCCAGGTTGCCTAATGTACCTAAGTACCTTTTCTTATAATAGAATTTGACCCTTCTGAATAACTGCAGACTAGACTCCAACCTACCTAATTTTGGTGCCTTACCTCTTTGCCTGACAATACTGGGAGGCAGTGGGAAGCCCTCAGTGCCAGCATTCAGCAAGGAATCCGGTCTGCCAGGCTAAAAAAAAAGGGTGTGTGGTGGTGACATTAGCAGTGCTGCTATTTTGTACAGTAGTATATCCAGCCAGGAAGAAGACCCTGGTCTCTAAGTCACGCTCGGCAGGAGGAGGAGGGCACCCCTTCTGTCCACCCCAGTCTGTGCCAAACAGTGTTGGGATTATCTCTGCCTTCATCACTCTCCTAGGGCTGCAGAGCAGCCAGGACTGGCGGAGTCAAAGGGCTGGCCAGAGAGAAAGGAGACATCTAACTTTAGCCTAACCGTAAGGGCTCTTAGCTGGAGGAAATCAAAACTGGGCTCCAGGCCCAGCTTCCTGGCAATCCCATGCAGTTTTCTTTAACTCGTCAATGGGGTAACAGGGAAGAAGTCTGTAGCAGGGACCTGAAGCCTAGATCTTCTCCCTTGACCACTCCTTTCCCCAGTTTTTACCTAGTCCTTGGGAAATGTCTTTCAACCTCTTTCCTCTCCTGGAAATTTTTATATTCCTGCCTGCAGACATAGCCCAGCTGCAAGGGAAGAGTGCAAGAGCAGGCACTTCTAAGCTGTCTTATATCCCAGCAGTTAAGGACCTCTCAGGAGATAGGAAACAGGGAGACTAATCTCCCCTGGACTGAGAAGATATAAACTACGGCATCCTTCTGTGGGTGAGCATTTAATTGCCAGATAAATGGGCCAGAGGCTGGTGACATCTCCACCACCATGTACTGCCGTCTTTGCTGCAGCCCTAATCACGTCTCTGCACCTCTAGCAAAATAAGAGACGGCCATCGTCTTCTAGATTAAGGACATCTGGTGATGGTTGGTGACCATAGCTATGCAGCCAGCGATCTTTCAGGCTTAGTATACTTAGCCATCTCCAGGGCAAGGCAGACTTCGTCTATACACAGGCTGTTTGGGACTTTTGATGAATTTCAAGTGTTTAGGTCTCATTTGAAGTAGGATTTGAGCTAGCTAGCTCAATGACTAAATGACTAAAACCGGTTTATATGTTTGTGCCTTAATATGTGATCTTTTGATAGGATTCACAGATATTGAGCTGGGAAATGAAACGCTTTTGAAATGTCTTGCTAGGAAAATGCAATGGCTTTAATTCAAGTCACAGAGACTTTCTCTGTTTATTTCAGGACACTCAGTCACCAATTCTGGTATAATCCTATGCACACTGGAATTAGAGATGGAGATAAGAGCTTTATGTGTTTCTTTCCAAGATCTCTTTTTCTTAAGTGATTGGTGCTCTCCCTTTAAATTGAAAAGTTTCCATTCGAAGTGTGAAACCTCAATTATGGGTGGTGGTGTCTTCTGTATATACATTCCACCTATCTTTATATCTGACCTTTCTGGTGTTAACAAGAGAATTACTAAGCATCTAACAGGTAAAGCGCTCTGAAAAAAAAGCATGTAGGCACTTTTACTACAGCTTTGTTTTTACTGCGGATTGAATAAGCTGAAATGCAATGCAGGTATTAATTACAATCCCTTTTGCTGTGTAATCAGAATATAGGAAATACTTTCCACTTTCCTGGCAGTGGCCCTGATCCAGCAAAGCACTTAGATGTAGGAGTAGTCCCATTCAAATGGGCAGGAATTTTATAGGATCAGAGTCAAAGCATGTGTGAAAGGGATTTTTTTTGTCTGTGTGTGAAAACATGTATGTGGACATATATATAATCCAGATGAAATTTTTTTGTTAAATTCTTAAAAGACAATTCTCTAATTTCCGAATATTAGCGTCAGACCTAAAAGGAGGCAAATGTTATTGGTCACTTCACAGCAGTTACTGTGAGGCCTCTGTCTGTTTGATAGTACTCCTACTAACCCGCATGTAGCATCATGCCAAGGTGGCCATATGACCCTGGGAAAAGAGCTGGCTGGTGGGATGAGTGGGAAGAAGTTGTTCGTCCATCCATGTAGACATGCCCTTAGTCATGCTGAGTGAATCACATTTTAAAGAAAAAAAAAGAATTCCTAGATGAGAACGTCCAGTTCTTTTGGATTTATGATAGCACAGTCTGAAGTTAGATCCAAAATTCATGGCTGACTCTTCCCTCCAATGATCCAAGCCAAAATTCTGGACAGGAATAAATATCCTGGAACTCTTGGAGAGTTTGAGATCCAGACCAAAATTCTGCAATTCATATCCCTCCCCAAGGGATTGCAAGGTATTTTTTAATTGAACGGTTGTTTTCTTCAAATAACGTAAGGCTTCAGAATTTGTCCTTTTGCCTCCAACTCCATTTTGTCACTTGTGAGCAATCTATACTAACACATCGAGGTCAGGCATCCAAGGTTTACAAATCTATCTTTGCATACCTCTCTCTGTTTCCTTGTCTCATCTTGAAACAGGAATAAAAGCCCTGCTTGCTAGTAAAGTGCAGGGAACTGGTGCTTGGAGTGGGGCTCTCAGCACATGGGTTTTGTTGATTACTTTTTTGTCCAACTAAGAATGACAAAGAAAAAAATCCTAGGACTTGTATCTGTTAAGGTCTGATTGGACACCACCACAAAGACAGGGAGCAAGCATGGGTGATGAGGGGGCCAGCACTTTGGCTTCCTCCCTAGACCTCTTCTGATTAACCACGTAGACATTCCCTTGCAGTCTTAAGGCCTCAGACCTCCAAAAATATACAGCTTTGCTTAATTTTGCACATGGAAACTTGATATATGAGAAAATCCATACAGAGTCAGGGCCCCAATGAACAAGGCATTGACTGAGAGAAGTACAGTGAGGGAACAGCTTGGTCATGGTCAAAATCAATTGCAAATAGCACCAGGAACAAAATTCTGCTCTCCTTAGCACCAGTCCACTAAACCCTCCCAAGTGACTCCTTCAATAAAGAAGTGTTGTCGTCCTCTCCGATAGCCACTGTGTAGTACTGTTACGGGTGGTTCTTGACAATTGGAAACGTGCAAAGATAAGCTCTGGAGTGGGACAGGCAGATAATTCAAAGTACACCTAGAGATCGAGAAAGACTGCAGCTGATTAGATGAGAAAGCAGGAAAGCTGCCTTCTTGCTTCTCCAGAAGAAAATCCTACAAGACCTGGTGGAGTCCCCTAATTCTGTAACACCTGGCAAAGGGTTAAGCACTAGAGAGGCTCCAGCCTAACAAACAGCCACACTTGCTGTGAGTAGTTAGGAGTTCTTTGGCCCATTCTTCACACTTTAGGAGGCCCCTCTCAAAACAAACATACGTCAATAGTTTAGAGGCAGAAACTATCAAGTCATGCTGTGTTACTCAGAAACAGAGAGAAGAAACCGGTATAATGGGAAAAAGAAATGATCTCACCTGCCTGGTGGTAGAGAGACATTTCTCACAACATTTAATCTAAGAACTAGTCTTAGCCGCTGGCCATATCTATCATTCATCATGACTTAATGAGAGAGGAATTGTCTCGCATTGGGTGCAGACCTGTGCAACAGCAACAACAATAAACATTTTTGCACTTATAGTGGAATTCTTTTATCTTTCTTTTTTGTTTCTTTTGACATATTCAGCACCACACAGCAGGGAATAGTTTGGCTTTACATAGACCTGTACCCTCTCTGTGTGGTTTGCAAAGTAATGGATTGGTATAGTAGCCATGATATAGTTGTGCTGCTTGGACTGTCAGCTCAGCAAGGGCTCACTGGTGGATGTGGAGCCTATGGAGACGAGGAGTGCTGGTCAGGGCATCAGAGATATCCTTCTTCTTCAAGCTTTTCAGTGGTAATTTACCAGCAGGATAAAAATATACATTGCAAAAATCCCACTGAACCTTTGTAATCCTTTGCACTTGAATTCTATTGCTCAGTCTATGGTGCAACGAACAGACGACTGGTTTTCAAACAAGCTAGGTCAGATACTGGATTCATTTTTGCTGGAGTAGCATCAGGGCCCATGAAGACCCATAACTATCTGCCTCTCCATCATAGTCCTGCAGCACAGTATGTGTCTGTGAATGGTACCATTTTTCTGCTGCCTTAATTGAGATGAAACGTCATCCTTTGGTCACTTCTTTTTTTCCCTATGACTCCTGCTCAAATCAGGTGAACATGGAGGTGTCACTTTGTATCTGAGTGTGCTTGCAACAAGTAGCGTGCCTTCCAAAATTCCCTCTCTGTCCAGCCACTGTATGGTATAGGACAATGTGCAGTCATGGCTAAACCTACCGATGTGAAGATCTTATACAGGAAAGGCAACGCTAGCCAAGTTATCATGAAAGTATATGGAAAAAAGTACCCCACTGATGTCCAGATCACAACCAAAGAGGTATCAAAATATGTTGTTAGCTTTTTAGTGATGTCAAACCCAGCTCTGTAGAGATTTTGTTTTCTGGCAGACAACTGGAGGCAGAAGAATGACAGCGTCAGGTTTTGGTAGAAAAACACCTGGCAAAACAGCAAAAAGGTGAGTGCTTCTTAAAACATACAGCCCACCCTAGGAAGGGAAGGGAAGTGGATTCAGAGCACTCACAGGCTCTTTAGGAAGTTGGCCTTACCTGCCACATGGCCTATGCTGTCCCTCCAGGGCACAAAGATCACAGTGTTTGCCAGATCTGTGATCTACCTAGACCAAAATACAATGTGGCAGTTAAATGAACAAAGTGTGAAGTAAAAAAGGATTCTTTCTCTCCCCAAATCTACACTTCTCATGACAGACATTGGAACAGGGGATCAAGAAACAATAGTACATCTAAAAATCACAGCAATTATAGAGTGGAAAAGATGCTGTCAGAAATGCCACCCTTCCTCCCAAATGTGAAGTCTCTCATCCCAAGGAAAGTGGTGATGGGGAGTCTTGGAAAAAAAAGGATATCAATATTTAATATTAGTAAACTGGACTTTCCCCCCTTCTTTTTCCCCAGGACTGTTCTCAGAAAAGTCTGGACTGCTTTTGATTATATTGAAAAGAATCAACCTGAGGCAAACTCTCAGTGTGGAAAACCTTTTCTTATACCACCAAAAGTTTGCAGAGTTATAAGAAATGGAAAGCAGAACATTTTAATGAAAAGCATTGACTTCGATCAGTAGTAAGCAGTGTTAGCTTCCCTAACAACAATATTGTTTATTCATGGATGAGATTACAAATAACCACATTTCTAAGTACAAATTATGGCATGTGCATAGGAGCTGCTCCAAAACCCCTTGAAGTCCATGAAAGTCTTTCCACCAGTTTCACTGGATTTTCACTTGGATCAAGCCCAAAGGGCTGAATTTGTTAAAACAGCTTAAGACAGGAGAGTGTTACTTTGAGCTAAAATTTGCAAGGTAATTATAAAAATAGTTGGCCGTTGAAGTAATGTACAGGGAAACCACTGTTTGTTAATGAGAATAGCAATGGGCTTAATATGTCTAACTGGAGGTAATAAATAAATCAGTCTCAGATTGAGAGTCTGGGTAGTTACCTGAAGCTAGGGTAAAAGAAGCTCTAATGTTCTGACAAATGTTGTATAATAGGGACTGAATTTGATAAGGATTTTGGAGATTTGTCTAGAGACAATAGAGCTTTAATAGTTGAGTGCTTTTTATAAACCTTCTTAAATTATTGTTACTTGAATATAGTACTGGATTACATGTACCAGCTATAGATATATTTGCGAAGAAAATATTGGATTTTAAAAAAAGAAACTAAAGAAAGAGTCCAGTCTTACATTGTTTGACACAAAGCACCAAAACTCAGATCTTTGTATGTCCTGTTCCTACACGACTCGTGTGTACAACCCTTTTGAACTTTTAGGTGATTTTGATCCAATTCAAATAGCTTGCTTCCTTCATCCTATAAATTTCCATCTGTTTTGGTCATACTAGTGGAATAGTACAGGTTTCTTCCAGCAGATAAAACAACTCCTTTAAATTCTTGTGGGTGTTAAATGTCTACTACCCCAGTGCTAGTTGTTATAAAAACTAATTCTAAGCTGTGTTCCACCTTGAAATGCTTTCATTTGAAATTTCTTCAAGTCTTTTTACAGCGAGCAGGTTATTTGGAAGTTTTTCCTTTTCATTGCCTGTATAAATTCATAGACTGTGTGTCTAATTCCTGTCTGAAGGCAGGTACAGGTCTCACCCTGAAGGTCCCTGGAACTGATTCTTTAGAGCATCAGCGAAGGCTTGGTTTGCTTGTACCGGGGTTACCAGAGGGAGTTGTTCCCCATAACCAATGCAGTGCCCGATTCCTCTTGTACATTTTTTTATAGCTTGGCAAAACCAGAATTAAAGTAGTGGCCAAAATACTGAGCATATCTGGGTGACAGCTCAGTGCACTGTGTGGTCAGAGACGCTGGTGAGAACCTGATCTGCAGATGTGGGTTAAGCTTCATGAATATTGGGGTGGAGAACACAGGTCCACAATATGTGCACGTGGATCTGGTGTGGTAAGTCAGCTGGCTGGATGCAGCACCCGTGGCATCCCCCATCCACCTCCTTACTTGCCAGACGTAGATGAAGAGAGTCTTTCTGGAACATCCCAACATTGCAAGCTTAGGTGGGATTTATAGGCCACTGGTGCTTGGTCTGTCCTTTGTGAGGACAAGCAAGACTGCTCAGAGCTAAGGCAGGGGACAGGAGGGACTGGGGACAATCTGTCTTTCTGGAAAGCCAAGGGAAGCTCTGTGTATCCAACAGACGCTGCAGCCCTGTCATGAACAGGAGATAAATTCAGACCTGCCTGCCCCCAGCTGAATCCAAAACCAATCCTCCTTCCTTCTCCTCTGGCAGTCTTGGCCCAAAAACAGTGGAGTACTCGTGTCCTGGAGTTGTCCTTTCCATTTGTGAGCCCTACACACACTCCCACAGGCAGAAACACAGAAATTACTAAATCAGGAATGTTCTGTCTTTGTAGGTGGGAGAAAGAAATGGGAAGGAAGAAGATGTACCTGGAGACAGAATGGGGAAAAGCTACAGAGCTAATTTAGGAAAGATGGCTTACTTAGCACAGCACACAAACACTCAAAGGGACAGCATGCGGAAACACTTAGCATCCTGGGGTGGAAGAGAGAGCTCATTCAAAAGAGCATTTCCAGAACAGGACTGTAAGTGAGGACACAGAGATGTCCTTCTTCCTCTGTACCTGGAGTAGCTTCCTCTCAGCCATCTTCCACCTTCTTCCCCACTGGGGTTTTTTAAGGGCAATAGTTCAGGTGGGTCAGGGAGAAAAAAACCCTAGGAGTTAGGATGGCTCAGGCAGGTAAAAGATGCTCTCCCATTCTTCTCTTCAGAGCAATGAGTCAATTTGGAGAGGGTTTGATGGCGGTGGTGGAAAGGGATGACCTTTCTGCATCTGCCCCAAGCCAGGGAGATGGGACGTGAGGCTCCTTGGGAGGAAGGGATCTTGAGGCAGTTTGGGGCATAACTGATGGGAGGTGAAATAGGATTTACTAATAGTAGGTGAGGACACAGGGTTAAATTGAGGGATGGCAGCAGGTCTAGCTGCTGGGCAAGGAGACAGGCAGAAGCAGCGATGGAAACAGTGGGCTTTTCAGGGCTTTCCAGATGACTCTGAAGGCACATGTAATAAGAAGAGTTGCTTATTAAAAGCAGCAGACTGACCCTTGCGACTTGGCCAGTCTTTCCCGTGCAAACTCTCCCATCCCACTGCATATATAGGATGTTTGAAAGGGAATAGGTAAAATCTACAGCTGTTGAGGGGCACTTGGCACAGCATGGTGAGCAGCATAGCCACAGCGAGGGCAGCCTTGAAGCTTGTTGTGATCCTTCTTCCAAGGGAGCATGCTGCTACTGAAACATCTGCAGCCTCTCAGATGGGCAGGGTTGTTGGGAAAACTGCAAGGAAGTGGTTGAGCCAAAGATCTGAAGCAATAGGAGTCAGGAGAAAGACATCTTAGGAAGATGGGTCTGTTCTGAATATCGCTGAGCAGCTGAAGTGCAGAGGCATCAGCATAAACAGAGCATCTTTGAACACCCAGCTTTCCCCTTTCTCCTCCAAGCTACACGAGCACGGTTCACATGTACAGCAGAGAGGAAGCCCTTCCAGCTGTCTGCCTGGCACGTTCACAGCAAAACAGAAATCATTTTGGCTTTCAATGTCTAGAAAACCCTCATACTTCCTAAAAAAAATAAAAAAGACCCTTTTGTAGCTGAGCAATGTGGGAACAAACTCTGAGTCTTTCTGTTGTTTCAGTTATCTTTGTTAATAAGCAAAAATACTAATGGCCTAAATGCACATGTCATGGACATGGCTAGTGTCATTCTGCTCCATCATCTTGCTGATGCTAAAAGGACGCAGTAAGGGACAGTGATGCAATACTGCATCCAGCACGCTCTGGTATTATTAATATTGCGTTGTGAAAGGCCTTTATCAGCTAGATTAGAGCAGCAGTGGTGGTAACACTAGGAAATGCCTGCACATTATCAGTACAATAATAATTATATAATTGTGCCCCAGAACCATGCTGTCATTAAAGAGGGCTCTGAGATATAGAAAAATCCAGCGGCTGAATTCTAAAGAAATTCATTTGGCCAAAGTCCCTCTCATCAGTAACCTATTTTTCTGACTATTGAGGAAAGAGGCTGATGATTTTTCTGCTCTGCTCATTTAAGGATCACCTCCAAAATAATGCCCTTTATGAAAAATTTCAATCAGGTTTCAGACCTTATCATAATGCGGAGGCAGCTCTTCTCAGGGTCAGCAACGATTTACATATGTATAGTGTGCTGATCGCAACTTACTGTCAGCTGTTTTATTTTTGGATTTCTCATCTACTTTTCACAGGACAGACCACACAGTCTTGAGCTCAGCTTGGGGAAAAGGGACTGTACGATTTCCAGCATGGCTTTCAGTGAGTTCAGCCCTTACATTACCACATCCACCAACTGATTCAGCAAACAAGATGGGATTTTTTTTTTTTTTTTTATCCCTCCCACAGCTTTGCCTACCAATTTCCTGAAAATCAAAGCTTTGGGTTCATGCTTTAGTGGAGATAATATCTTTTGTATTGGCAATTAAGCAGCAGTAGGACTGAGCTGTGTGTGAAGTTCAGCTGTGTGTCTCAGACCATTGACACCAAGGCTAATGTATTGCTGAAATCCTCTCCTACCAACCCAAAGCAACATACTCCTTGAATCTTCCACATAAACAGCATAGAAATGGGGCTAAATTTTCCTCTTTGCTTCATCACTTTTATATTGCTCCTCTCCTTTTCCTCCTTTTGCACAATTCAGCTGGAAAAATAGGATCATACCGCTGAAGCTTGGGTTCCTGTTCATGAAATCATTGTGTGTTTTTATGAAACACCTTTAAATATCAAGCTCGTAACCAGGACTGAAAGCAGGATAGGACCCCAAAACAACAGGCTGCAGAACAAGGATCTTTTTTTGACTCATGAAACTTGTATTCCTGAGAAGTGGCCAATTTCAAGCCATTTACCTGGGGCACGTGGAGTCATATCACAGCACCCCAAGTAGGGAAGGAACATGGATCCCATTTAGGGTCTTAACCCCACTGCTGTCGCTGAGAGAAAATACTTATAAACTGCCCTATTTTTGAGGGTCTGGGTCTTGTTAGTACGAATTAGGAGTACTCAGACCTATGAACCAGGGCCAGGTAGGTATCCAGCAGTATGCATAGAACAGTGGTTGTTGGCATGAGTGGGGCTGGGACAGGCATCTGCTATTAAGATGTCTTTTCTGGGTCTGGGTTTTTGCTTTTCTTTGCTCATTTACACTCCGGTAAAAGAGAGGTGATGACTGTGAAAGGCACTTCAGGGTCTGAGCAAGTCAAGGGCAATTGTTTTTCCTCTTCGCTGTAACAAAAAGAAACCTGATGGAGAATGGAAATGTTTTCCCTCAGAAAGCCTCATCTTTGTGACACTTTACAGTGTTATCAAGCAAGACACGCCTCGCATTGCCCAGTGTACACAACCCCTGATTAAACCCATTAACTTCAGGATCCTCCTCACATGCTTAAATCTAAACATGTGTCTAAGCATTGCGCTAAATTGGGATCCTGGTGCTCTGCTTCTCTGATCATAAAGCTCGATTGGTTTTACAGCAAGTTCACCTGAGCTTCTTGAATCCATTTGGAAAGCAGCAGCCTAACCTGGAGTACTTTGCTTTTTGTTTCCTATATCTCTTTGAGCCAAGTAAAGATAAAGGCAGCAGAGAGTTTGTGACCATGCAGCATTCAAACACAACATGTCAGAGGCTTTAACATTGTAATTCAACAAAAACCCACATGAAACCAGTTTGTCTGATTTTTACTTTCCCTTGTGAAAACTCACGTCTCCTGTTTCTCTTCTTCTGTCTCATGATTGCACCTCAGGGCTTCGGTCATGACAGACCTCTCTCCTGCTTATACAAATGCTGAGAGAGGATTCCTGCTTTGAAGAGTTTGCAGTCTAATGGAAGATGCTGCAAAGAAAGAAGGAAATGGAAAGAAGCAACCCTGAGAGGATGAGGAGAACATATGGGTCCTTAGCTGGACAATTAGATGTTTTACAAAAGCCATAACCAACAAGTATAAATAGTCTAAGAGCTCATGGATCTGCTACAGCTTTTTCTTTTCTTTCAATATTTGTTCCCTTACTTTGAAAGGTGTTGAAGCTAGGTTTGGAGGATGAAATAGGAAGAGTTTTGTCCTTTTTCGAAGAGCAGAATGTTGTTTTTCTTTTTTTTTTTTTTTTTTACCCTTTCATCTTTTTAACACCTCTCCAGGTGTCTGGAATTTCTAAAAAAATAAGTCAGTAGGACAGTAAATTCATCAGTAGAGCTCCCTTTGATCTCGTCAGAATGGCTGTCTGCAGATATTCCCCCAAGTCCCCTGTCCACTTCTTATTGACAGATTTGACTGCAACTAAACCGTAGGAGGCCAGAAATAATCTGTCAAAACTCCTTTTTTTTTTTTTTGCATGTTTCAGTAAACACAGCTCTTTAGGGATAGCATCTGCTTCCTGAAGAAGACTTCCACTTTGGAAGAAAAGCACAAGCATTTACAGGCAATTTCCCTTTCCCTTCCCTTTTCCTCCCTTGCCCTGTCTTGCCTTGTCTTCCCTCTATGAATTTTTCTCTTAATATCCTCATGAAGTTGATGTCGTTGCCCATTACCCATAACTTGGTCCCTACACAAGAGTTACTTGCCAAGTGAAGCAATTCAGAGGAGGGTACAGCTCCAGCTGCTCTGACCTTACAGTGGAATAAAAGGCAGTGGGAGGATGAAATTACTGTGATACAGTCTCTCAAATGGATAAATAAGGGAAGTTTGGGGTCTATGGTTCCTCCCTTCTTGTAAAATCGGTAACACTTGCTTTCCATGCATTTATTCTAAAAAGTATGTTTTTAAGGTAGACTATTTTACCTTGTGTTCATCTGACTAATCATCTGAATCTCAGCTAGTCACCCTCAGCTCCCTCTGCAGTCAGTGGAGATCTAGTCCAGGGAGCCAATGATTCATTTCACCCTAAACTAGATACTTAAAATGGATGAGAGAATCGTGCCTTAGGTGCCTGTTTGTCTCCATTGACTATGAGGGAATGACTGTCTAAGTGACTAACTCACCTGCAGCCATCTACGTATAGACATCTGAAGGTTGGTAAGGCAGACCTTGCCTTCTCAGACTGATTTCTGAAGGTTTAATTTCATTCTATCTGGTTTTGTGCTGCTTCATTCATCCTTTGTTAGCTAATGAACCTAAATTCTGTCTTCGGATGCTGTGAGATGGGCCTTGGAGGATTGGTTTTAATTATTGCAGAATTTGCAAATATTTACATTTCTACTAGTGTATACTGGCAGGTGTGCCTTTTCTTGTGGAAATATATGATTACATTTGTGATATAGACATCAAAAATCTGTTTCATATCCAAGTGGTTTTAGTTCTACTAACTATTGAGGAAATAATCATTTACTGGAGAAATAGTTTCTATTAATAGTCATTATCATATGCCTTGAAAACCCATACACAAAATGTAATCACAGCCTGTATTAGTTTTGTAATTTGTGCACCTGACATGCAGGTATTTAAGAACCACACCGGTTATAGTATTGACAGAAACTCTCCACTTGCAATGTTTCACAGTATCTGAATGGGAAAAGAAAAAATGGTGGAAAGATGTGGGATATTTCCATAGCAGTCTGAGAGAGACAGACAGGTTGAGCTGCCTGCAGTAATGGAGAGTTTTAAAAGCTTTATACAGAAATTGGAGAAGGAGAAGAAGGTCCTAATGCATGGTTGAGGTATGTATATACTGAAGGGCTTGACTGAAACTGAGGAAGGGTTGGAAGATTTTGAATTTGACTTCATTTTGGAAATGGAATTTGGAAAATAAACACCAAAATATGTTAGTTTATCACGGTTCAGTTGGAGATGGAGGAAAAGTGAAGTAATAGCTAACTCAAGCAATTGATTTAATGTTACAGCATGTTGGAAACTTAGCAGCAGATACAAAAAGGAGGAAAAAGACTTAGGGGTGAGATTCATCTCTCCTAACTTCAGGGACAGGATCCATCTCACTGAAATGTGGGCGTATAGAGAGTGATTCACTGACCAAACGTAGGAGTCTGCTTTACAGTGAGACAAATCGCTTCCTAGGCTCTGCCGACCACGTTGACTAGATCCCCAGTGCCGGCAGTGGGAGTGCAGACTTCCAGCTCACATGTAGACTCTTGCATTGCACCATCCTACACTACCTCCCACCCAGGCTGGCTTTAGGGATGGGATTCACTTCGTCTAATTTCAGACATCTCCACAGCACACATCTACATCAAGCTGGTCACCCTGGGCTCCCTGCACAGTCAATGGAGAGACACAGGTATTTTTAGGAAATGAGTCATGACGGTGCAGATCTGTCCCTCCCAACTGTTGGGCTACAAAGCCAAAGCCCCTCTTGCTTGATCCTGCAATTCCTGTACACTTGTCTGTATTTAAAAGAAGGAAAGGAGAGGCCATCACCCCAGTCTTGCTGTAACCTGAAGAACAGGGAGCTGCAGGCTCAGTTTTGCAGAAGTCTTGGAAGCCAGGTTTTCTCTCAGCTCCCTTTCCCCATCTGCAGGTACACTTCAGCTCAGTCTCTGTGCCTACAGCCAGCTCTAGACACACAGTCCAGAGGGTGGCATTGCTGTCACCTTGTCCATGGCCCTGATCCAGGCATTGACACCTGCAGCCCAGTGCAATCCTAGACCTCCTTTCGTGGTGCCCCACTCTGTGCGTTCAGAGCTTGAAGCACCTCCGGGCCCTACCTAAATGATGGTAGAGCCCAGCTCTGTCCTGTGGCTTCCACACCATGGCCAGGTAACGAGAAGTGCGTCACCATGCACCCCAGGTGTGGGCAAGCACGTCCTTTCTGGGACTCAGAGCTCACCTGGGTCCCACTCTTGCTGAAACTATTATTTCAGCAAGGTATTTGCCAGAGGGAATTGGTTACGGAAAAGTTCATTGTGATTTTGGCTTGATTTTCGTAGAGTTATTAATTTGGGGAAACACTGCTTTACCCATTCTCAGCTTCTAAGATCTTGTGCCAACAAGTTGCGAGACCAATAAAAAAGAAACAAAACCCATCGCTTCCATATTGCTTCTCTCCTTTCCCCAATTTATAAGGTCCCTAGGTGCCTCACAAACTGCATATACATATGCACAGAGGAGACATTTAGCCATCATTCAAAGGACAGTGACTATTCAGCAGCCAGCTGGACTGTTAAACTGTTGGTTTGGACAGGAAGGGAAGAAAATTGCTAAATGCCAGGGAAAACTGAGGAAGAAATTTAGATAAGTGGGACATAATTACCTGAGCTGGGACTGAGCCAGGACACTAGAGCAAAATATCTTCATTGTTTGGGTTCGCCAGCACCATCAAATCTTCCTGGGTCAGGACTTTGGTCTGTTACTGTGCATGAAAGGGATCACTTCTCCCTGAGCAATGGCACTGTTGGTGGGCTACCATCTGAGCCAACAGCCCCAAAATGTTTCCTTGTAGGACTTTATCCCTGCCACCTCCCCCAGCCCAGGTTTGCTTAGCTCTAATAGATGCTTGGAATCACTTCTTTTGAACAAGCAACTGTTGATTTAGTACCAAGCCACAGTTTTTCCAAGTGCAAAACACAAAATATAACAAGCTACACATCTGTCTCTGCATGGAAAGATGCAGTCCAAATCCACTGGAGACAGGAAGAGCTAATTCAGCACTCTTGCCGAGCTCCATTAATCCACATATTTAATACAAACACAACATTAGAACTAATTCTGGCTCTGATGTAGAAAGCAGATGTAAAGGCTGTATGTGTGTCAGAAAATCCAGCTTTTCAGATTACCCATCATTTGTGGTTTGGATGTTAATGTGGTAGTCAAACCTCTTAGGATTATCTACCTGTCAAGAAGAGAAAAGTAGTAGTATTTTCTGTTAGGCTAATGTTAAACCACATAAATGAAGTTAGTCCATTGCCAGCTGCCTTAGAGGATTGTCTAAGGATCCACTGTGGTTATCCTGTTTCAGAACTAAAACTTGTTTATCTAGCTTAGTGAACTTAATTATTTGGATTATGTATGGAGGGCAAGATCATCAAAGATGACTCCATTTTCTGTGTTTCAATGTCTGGGTGCTCAGCGGGGTTACACTGGAGGAGGCCAAAATTTGGAGGCTGGCAGCATAACCAGGAGTTCTACCCTGCCGAGTGCTCTACAGGCTCAGATTCTTACGCAGGTATCTGAAAAAAAGCTTCCGTTCCTGAGCCAAAGGCACACAGAAATGCGTAGGGCAGAGAACAAGCAGTTAACACTTATAAATTTCTTTCCCATCCTTTAGGACTTGACCTCTTGAATTCCCTTGGTGTCTCAGCTGGCAGGTCCTCACTGCAACAGATTTCAGTTTGCCCTTGAAGCAACGTACGTGACAGCAAGAGGGGAGGGAGTTTTCTGCTGGGGGCAAAGCTGGGACTGGTACAAGTAGCAGTTGAGAGGAGATGGGATGAAAAATACAGCTGGAGTATTCAAAGGTGGCCAGTGCACAATTTCCTGAAAAGTCAGTGGAAAAGGTTTTCCTTTCCCCTAGCCAAAATCTGTGAACCCTTCCTTGTGCGGAGGCAACCGCCACCGTGCAGAGTAGCTGGGGCAATAGGTTAGTCCCTGTGCTCTGCAACACGCGCCTCTGCTCCTGGGAAAGACAGGGAAAACAAAGAGCAACATTACCATAAGGTAAAAACTCTTCGGTGGGGGAGGGATTTTAGTGCTGGTTCTTGTGATCTTTACCATCTGTAGAACAGATGGAGCTTCATTATGAGGAAGGGAACACCTTGAGAAGCATTATAATCTCACACCAGCCAGGAGAGAAGCAAAACCTGACTGTAGTCAAGATCTCTCTCAGGGAGGATTTCGGCTTGTGTTTATGAAGGTTTAGGGAGCAGGGAAAAGAGGCTAATGAATGATTGGCCAAAAAAAAAAAATATGCTGCCATTAATTTTGTTAGCATCTGAGACAAGAAGAGCAGGAGTGGCTTTATTTAGTTCTCTGTCTGAAATAGCAGAGTGTATATTTTTTAATCCTGGGAAGCAAGCCTCATGCTTGCACCTCAGAGCTGAAGTTAGCTGAGTGGTTTTTTTGTTTGCAGGGTTTGGTGCAAAAACGCATTTATTTTTGTTTGTTTAACCTTTGTGCCTTCGCCCTCTCTCTGCCCTACGAAGTGTCTCTGAATCTGGCATCCTTGCAAATCCCAAACTCGCAGCAAATCTCAGCTCTACCCTCCGTGTTTTTCCTGCGTTGGCATGCAAATACCAGGAAACCGCAAGATTCATCCAGCTCATGAACGGTGGATGCAGCACAGATCTGCAAGAAGGCTGTGCAGGCATTCCTGCCTGACACGGTCGGGAGAAAGCCGGCCGCAGCGAGCCCTGTAATGGGGGGCAGGCAGACCCTTCACCCCCTGGCAAGTCCGCACCTGGCTTCTGCACCACAAAGCCATAAATCAGCTGCAGGACGCACCAGCGACCCTTGGGTTCCACCACCCTCCCGACAAAACACAGTCGAGCTTCAAGTGTGAAATGAAATCCAGGTGAGTTAGATGGCTGCAGAAACAAGCTCCAAATCCCTAAGGGTCAAATAATGCAGCTTTGGGAGAGCAGCCTTTGCTCTTCATGATTTCCTAAAATTCCCCTCTGCTAGTTCCCATGGTCAGATATTCCTGAACCTGAAAACTGTAGCCGCTCAGATCACTTGGCATATTTTTGTCACCCTTGCAATGATTGCTGTGTTTGCCTACTAGAGGCCTGAGAAGCATTTTTATGAAACAGCCTTGTCCACTAGATACAGAGCATGGGACTGGGCAGCAGGAGCCCAGCTACAGACTTTCTCCAGCTTCTCCATACGGCTTTTTTTCCTTACCACTCTTTAGCTGTCTTGCCTCTTCCTCCGTGTTTATGCAGTGCCTAGCACTACAAGGCTGGGGTCTCAGCTGAGCTTCTAGCAAGCAGCACCATAATACAATAAAGACACGCTCCTTTAGAAACTCTACCACCTTCCGTGAATAGCTGCAAGTTTGGTTCTGATCCAAGCAACCTTATCCACAAAGTACAGAGAGAACCTGTCATGGTGTGAAATACTGAACTCTGCCTCTATTTGGAGGAAAGCCACAATTTATCAAGCTGAACACCACAAGGAGCCGATCCGTCTGCCTACCTAAATCTTCCTTGCTAGTTAATAGCTAGGCAGGGAGTTTTGTCTCATATTTTTTTTATTTTTAAAAACTCAGAAGATCACTTATTCAAAGTGTAATGACTGCAGTAGATGGGACTTGTAACAGATTCAGAATTAACATAATGATATTTGATAATAATCATAACATTTCATAATATTGATTGCTAGAGAGAACTGACAGCAAAAGAATGTACCAGCTGTCTGTACGTGTAACATCTCCCAGCTTTTTAACTTTGTCTCCTGATGAAAAGTATCAGACGGGAGCTTTATTTATTTTTTATTTATTGGGGTATGTTCATTCATAGAGAGAGGGAAGAGAGATGGCAGAAATGTGAACATTCACGTATATTCCCAGGAAGGTAAAGACCTTAAAACCACGATCTTGGCCC
Source organism: Haliaeetus albicilla (assembly GCF_947461875.1). Taxonomy (NCBI): domain Eukaryota; kingdom Metazoa; phylum Chordata; class Aves; order Accipitriformes; family Accipitridae; genus Haliaeetus; species Haliaeetus albicilla. The sequence continues at coordinate 74,015,954 of NC_091484.1, forward strand.
AGATGTATTTTCCGACCTCTTGCTCAGCCATGCATGAGCACTGGGAAGAGAAAGCCCTGATCCAGCCCCTCTCGATGCCCGTCGGGACCCCATGGGCTCCAGGGAGCTTGCCCAAGCCCATGGATGGCGGCTGTGGCTGAAGCTGATTTCAAGAGGGGGCTGCTCCCTCACCCTGAAGCCAAGAGCAGTGGCATACATTATACCTGTATTGCTAAAGCCTTTTTTTTTTTTCTCTTTTCTCCTTCCAGCCTCAGGGTGGCTGCGTCCAAATTGCTTCCTACCCATAGCAGGGTGCACGAACCCCTGAGCCACGCCGGGGAGGGAGCCAGAGAGCACGAGCCAAAAAACACCCCAGGGACGGTGCAGCCGTGTGGGTCACTGCAGGCCAGCCCAGTGCATGAAGCCATGATTTTATTTATGGGTGCACATGGAGCCTGGATTCTTCATGGGTCCTAATTCAATGGCACATTTAATCCTTTGCTGGACAGAGCTGCTGGGGTGGTGGTGTGGCTCTTCCAGAGGCTAGATGCTTTGAACGCCTTCATTTTTACCATAGTAGATCCCTGCAGATGCCAGGCAGGGATTTCACTTCCCAGGTGCTCAGCAGTTTCTGAAAAGCTACATATGTCAAGAGGAGCATTGAAAATCACTAGTCACATCAGCAAGCATTGTCTGCAAAAAAGTGAAGTGTTTCCCAAGACTATGCAAGTTTGAAGAAGAGAAATCAGCCTACCTCTCTCAAATCTTATTCCAGCTCTTTAATTATAAAATCTTACAGTTGGTGAGCTTCTTTTGACCACTCCAAGGAGAATGAACTGGTAAATTTATACTGTGGGGAATTTATATTGTGGGAAATCATTGCCACTCCTACTACAACTTAAAGGTACGAGTGCTTCTCCGTGCAAAGAAACAATTCATAGGATCTGTGCACGGGGATGTATGTGTATTGGAGAGCTCACTTCAGCCTCCAGCCCCCTGCTTTAACTCTTTACCTATGTTCTGTGATAAGTTATATTGCAAGCCTGGAAATTTTTGGTGAGCAATTTGTTATGCACGTGCAAAGTAATGACATTGCGGCAACATCTGTGGCTGGCATTTTCTGTCATGCGATGGAGTTTAACAGCAATGCGAAATCAAGGCTGAGAGGCATTATATGAGAGAGAGGGGGAAGGAAGGAGGGAGAGAGAGTATGTTGACTTAAGAATCCCTCCAAAGAGCATGGGATAAGAAAATAAGGAGACCGGTGGAACAGTCAGTCCTTGTTTGGCTGGCTGGCTGCAGATTGAAAAGATCAAATATTTACTGGTGCTCCCAGTGCAGAAGAATAGCTGGATCTCTGGCTGATTGGAAGCAAAGCGATACTGAGCACTGTTAAAATAACATAATGCTTAATGCATAATGCAGTTTTTCAGCCAGCTCTCTGGTATTCAGCTATACCTGTACATGGGAAAACTATTCATCAGTGCAATAATTTTCTCCTTGGAGAAAGATGAGTTGGGGAAGAAAATATACATTAAGATTGGGGAGATGAGTGATTTTGTAAGGGAAAAAAAAAGCCACTGACGTGAATGGAAAGGAAGCCTTCCAGAAAAGAGTTCATCTGCCACTGGCAATGCAGTCCCCCCCTGTAGCAGCTGGCTATACAATGGAGAGGAGAAGATGGACAGACTCTCTCAGCACCCATCCTGTGCCTGGTCCTTGCTGCAGCGCCCGCAACGCCGGTCCTGCTGCCTTCCTTCTGCGCTGAGACCCAGACAGCAGGCACAGGCGACCCGCCTGCATAAAAAACCTGCTTTTTGCAGGGGATACTGGAGAGCTTTGACTGGCTTTCGTTGCTGAACTATCTGAATCCATGAAAATGAAGGGTTCACGAATGAGAATGAGCCCCAAGTAGTTGCACTTGTTTTAGGGGTACCTGGTTTAGGAGATGGCAGCAATGCCGAGGTACCAGCCTGCGCGTTGCGAGCAGTGCATAATGCAGATATTATGTGTCTGAAGATCCCCTTTCTAGTAATCAGGGAAGCAAAAGGAAGTAACAAAAGGCACACCCTGAATTTGGGAATTGCTAAGATCCTCTGGTCTAATGACTTCAGCTGGATTTGCATACACTTGGCGCCTCTACAGACTCAAGCTTTGCTTCTTGGGACAGTGGATATAAAACCAGGAGTACTGCATTAAGCATGGTAGGTGAAAGGAGAATGAGGCTCAAAAGACACATGTGCTTTAGCTTGGTACTCTCCAGCCTTTTAAAGCCTCGGAGAAATCCTGAAGCTTTTACCTAACGTTGATTCGTCCTCGCTCAAGGAAAACATTCTCTTGTTGCAGTGGATAAGTTGCCAGAGGAAATTCTTAAGGATTTCTCTGATAATGAAAAGATGATAGGAATGACTGTGTAAAAAGCCTAAAATGGTGAGAAAATAGCAGCAGAGTGGTTTGAGAATAATACATTTGCTTCTCTGTGTGTATAGCTCCACTGCATCTTTTGTGTAAATTCTCAGCATTCCTGGAAAAGAAGAATATCAACCAAAGGTGGCATTCTCCAGGAAACTCTTTGAAAAGAATCATCCTCATATTCATTCACTGGAGACTGCTGATATACTTGTGTGTGAAATTGTAAAGCCTTTTGAGAGAGCAGTTGAATTAAAGTTTGCAGTTGTTGGTCTGTGAGACAAAGAATTTTCCCAAATACATTGTGCTATAATCCCCTCCTCCCCTTTTTCCTGTTAGACCAAAAGTTGGTCATTTTAAGTAATTGATAAAATTGATGATTTTAAGTAGTTAGTCTGCCCAAAAGAGTTTGTTCTAGGAACTGTGGTTAAACCAATTCCTAAACATAAAAAATGGAAAATATTGGAGCAGAAGTGCTTAAAACATTGTTAGAGATCCTATACCAAAGTTTAATGCAGTGATTCTTTCAGGTGCTGAAAGGTGAAAATTATTATATTAAACATTTCCTGTGGTTATTTAACTGTGGATCCAATAACGCAATAATTGACTTGGTGGTGGTAGAACATCAAAACGAAGGGTTCATGAATGAGAATGGGGAGAGAGTGGTCCACTCTGCAACAGACTGCTCCATGGTTAAATTCCTGTGGCAAGTCATCAAGTCATGGTCTCTGCTAATGAGCTACAGCCTACAGTTTTTCACCCAGCGTGCTTTTAATTCCCACGTTTTTCATTTCTCTTGAGGGACTATGGAAGAGACAAGTGAGAAGTTCTGCTGCCATTCAGCCCGCATGCAACTGCAGACTTCAGTCTGAATCAGCCCATCTAGGAGACACTGATTTATTGAAGAGGACTGAACACATTAGAGATGGTCTGCTGGAGATGCGAGAATATATTAAAACACTGAGAGAAACTTCAGGGTCAACCAGATTCAAAATGGAAATCACAGCTGATCTCAGTTAATAAACTATTGGGAAAATGGCAGGAGAAAAGATGATTTTTGATCTTGCCAAGCATGCAGACTTGTTAGTAGGATGGCCAAAGTGCTTTAGATGCTCTCCATAAATGTCAGAGAGAAAAATGCACATACTGGGGAAATATTTGGTTTATGTGAGAGCTAAATGCCTCATTGGAGAGTCCTGTCTCCCTCAGTTACAGAAGCAGCCCGAGGTGATTAAGTTTCCAACTTAGATGCCCTAATGAGATGCCCAGTCAGGAATCTTGAACTTGCCACATCCCAGAAATGGTTCCTGGGGAGGGTGAATTTAGATCATTGCTTTTCCATGCAGTGAAGGATGGCTCCCCGGGAGAGGGAGGAGGAAGGCTGAAGCCATGCAAAGGAAAGGGAAGTTTAGAGAGCTGCTGAATACACCCTGGTCTCTGCTTCTCATGCTAAGAAGCAATTGAAATATTAAAGGTAATAAAACATGATTTAGTTCATGCTGTGAACTTCAGTTATTTACTTCAGTTCACGCTTTGCATTTTATCTGCTGGGCCTCAGACTGTCTATGTTGATAAATCATCATGTTCCAAGTACAGAAGGGGGGAAGAACACTTTATTTCATAACTATTTAATTATGAAAGCAGGGGAGGAGGGAAAAATGCATGAATCAATATCACTTTTCCCAGAGTTATCAATATCTCTAGCGTCATCCTTATTTTACCCTTTCTCAGCCAGGGATCCTCATCCTCATTTTAAGGACAGGAATGGTGACTTGTCCAAGAAGCCAGGGATAAAAATGAGGTTTCCAACTATGGTTAACACTTTCTACTCTAAAAAACTGCACAATAACACTGTGCTATGATTAAAAACCAGCCCCACTACCCCAGATAGCCTCTGGACCCAAATTCTCCCTGCTGAAAACCCCAAGTTGCACTCACAACTTGTAGCACGAGGAGGTTGCCAACAGCAGCACAGTGATGCTCAGAGAGGAACTGTTCTTGCAGCTTTAGGGGCCTACCCTTAAAATGACAAATCGTAACACTAATTGACAGAGTCCTCGATAATTAAATGGAAGGTTGAAAGTGATTTCCTTTTTTTTCTTGCGTTTCTATCCTTTTGCCACCCCCAACAAAGGACAAAACGTCAGTCATAACTTCAACTCAGCAGAGCTTTGTCACTTTATCTCCGTTTTAAATGTTATTTGAATGTTAGCTCTTTACATTTGCTTTTCTTTATTTAATAAAAAAGGCAGACTGATCATAATAGGCATAAGACCGTCATGAGAAGGTCATAAAATGCATATTGCTTACTGAAGTGAACAGGGCATCTCCTGTCCTATCTATCTGGTAAATAAATACTGAAGGAAGTTTCTCTATCTTGCTGTTGTTTGTACATTTTTAAGTGCTCCGAGCTGGTATAAATTGCCAGATTGACAACTCTGCTTGTTGCCAGAATAGTGACAGCATAGACTGCAGGCAGGGTGAGACACCGTCATGCTAATATGTTTCAAGCCTGTTTTGGACCAGACTGGGATGAAAGAAAATATGTGGAGTGAAATATCAAGTGTGTGGTCCATGTAATCTTTTGTCTCTGTGGTCTAATATAGATGGTGGTTGTATGTGCCAGATTACAGAAGAAAAAATAAAGGAAAAAAAAGCCAGCATTAAAATAATTACTAAGCAAAGGCTTGGCCAAGATTTACAAATACAGTGATTTCAGTGTGGTTGGATGCCATTATTTCTGGGTGTGCAAATTAAAACACCTTAGAGAGCTGATTTTCAGAAAGCATGGAACACTCCTCCTCTGTGAAAACTGTACTTCTTAAACAGCACGCCTCTCCCGCAAAACCTAAATAATACTTCTGAGTATCCAGCTCACATACAAACAGGACATGAAAATGCCAATAGCTTGTGGCAAGTAGGAAGTTTCTCTCTGTAAATTGCCTTTGGATTCTACCCAACCAAACGTTCATTAGAAAGGAAAAAAATCCCTAGACCCACAGGTTACTAGGAAGTCCTTTTGAAACCTGAACAACTACTTGGGACCTGATAATATTCCCAGCCCATGAGTCAAATAGGTGGCTTGGGTGCTTTTCCTCCTGCTCCTGGTTTTGTCAAAGTGGAGGGATTTAAAACTATCCAAAGCCTTATCAGTTTTTGCTGACCCAGCGTGTAACATTGAGCCAAAAATCAGGTCAAGTCCATTCTGGTGAAGGTTGCACAGCAAACTATATGTATGCATCTAATCATATATATATATATGTATCTATAGATTATAGCTACCTGTGGGAACAGGAGAAAGGGAAAATTTCCTTCACCTCTACCCTCAATTTGGGAAGAAAAAGGACAAAAAGTACTTTTTTAAACAGAGACGTTGCATGAATTATGGGAAAATTGTTATTTAGAGGGCTGATGAAGATATCCTCTTTAAATAGAAGATGTGGCAAGCTTAACCAATAATTCCACTTTTTAAACCTGCAGGTGGCCCTTCTGATAGACAAAGCAGCAACATGGGTGTTTTTTCACCTTACCTAGGTGGCAGTTCATGGGCCAGGAGATGCCAGGTCAGCTTTTGGGAGCCCAGTTTCATAATAAACTACAATCTGTGGCTGAAAAACCTGTAAGCCCTCCATTTATCACCTCCACGCGAGCTGCTGTCAAGGCAGAAACATCTCAGCAGAGGTGGGTGTATGCAGAGCGGCTGGTGCTGGTGTGTCCCCACGAGGTCTGTACCGACCGACGCAGCTGCGGGAAGAGGAACCCAACTGTGTTGCTTCATCAGCTCTTGCAATTAGTTGCATCTAATCACAGGACAAAACAATAGCAATTGATGAATTAATGAGTTGGCAAGGGATGATCAAGAGAACATATTGTGGCTTTCAGAGCCTTACGACTGACGTTGCGACGTGAAAGAGAAGGAAAGAAAAGCAGGAAAGAACAAATGTTCCCACCCGCTTACCTTCCTGTCCTCGGGAACTGGAAAGGGTAGTGGGCAAAGAGGAGAGCTCCTGCAAGAGTTAAAAGACACATCATAGGAAACAAACCTTGCACTGAAGAACCTGCAGTAGATAAAGGAGCAGAGATGGATAGGATGGGAGAAGTGCAGTATCTTTTTCCCCGTAGCCCCCTGAAGCCCCACTTGGATGCATGAACTCGCACTTCTTTGTGCAGGAGACACATGGCAGAGCCTTGAACTGAACCCACAGCTCCATATTTAGGACAACTTGTAGACAAATGTTTAACTTTACACATGTGCTGAAGGTCCTTTCAAATGCTTAAGAGCTATCCTAAGAACTCAGAAAGAGCAAATGCAGTTCCCTGCCTTTTTAAGTAACCACACCTCTTTCAGAAACTGGTCTCAAGCCACCTTCGGCCCACTGGATATTTTGTTTAATTCCATTCTTGGCCACAACTGACTGGCTGCTTTTATATCAGGAATGTTCTCCAGCTTAGCCTGGACAACGGACGATACTGCCCTGAGTTGTGACCATGTGATCTTTATCATAAAATCTCTCTGATTCATTTTTGTCCTTTCCTTTTACATATTATTCTTATTCCAGTTATTGCTAAGCTTACACTGCTGAGAAGCGCTCTGGGCTTAGGACACCAAACACATTCATATGGTGTTATACATCTCCTTCCTTCTTTGTGATGGAAGGAGTCAGGGAAACTTGTGTCCACGAGTGAGCCTGAAATGAGAAGCAATCCATTGCCATTTCAGTTTGGAAGAGGAGCTGTAGACAAAATGCTAGCCTTTGAAAAGCCATGAGCTTTAGAGACCCCACAAGGCTTCCCATCTTACAAATCACATGCTCTTTGGGGAAGGCAAAGTTTTGGTGCCTTTCCTGGCACATATCTGCGTGATTCCAGTTCAGTTGTGTTCATACCCACTGGACACTTAGGCAGATTCCAGAGAGCCAAGGAAGCACTTGGCTGAGCAAAAGAGTTATTCGGGGCTTGAGTCATGGTGGAAATGAACCTCCCTGAACCTTGAGGCCCCAGCCAGGATTGTGAAACCGCTGGGCGTCTGGAGATCTCTCCTCTTCCGTGAATAACAGCGTTGCTCAGTTGACTTTTGGAATCCATCTTTTTTGTCCTATTAATTCTACAACAACATCTTGGGGGAATTTATCTTAATCCACAACACGCTCATGTTTCTGTGTGTCATAATCTAAATTTAGGCAAAGAGAAAACTACAGTCCACTTATTCTCCCTACTGAAAGAGAGGCTAAGAGGGAGCTTTTATTATTTGCACAAGCTAATGGAGATACATCTCCTAATTCCCTCTTTGCCTCACAGACTTGAAGCTGCTGCTTGCTTGCTGTTAAAGCTGGTAACGGATAATAAAGGTAGCAATTATTTTTACGTTGCAGGATGCCCAGTACAGAGGCTATGCAAGAGCCTCATTACTAAACAGTATTCAATATTTATTCATGTATGTAAATTCCACTGGTCAAAATCTTGACACACTCACAGCATTACATATTTCATTCAGTTTATCCTCTGTAATTGTTCCCAACTGCTCAACAGCTCTGAATGATGAGTCCTATTGAGAGCAGGAGGTACAATGAGTGTAGTGGCTTTTCCTTCATAAATAATCTCTGAAGCTTGAGGACTGCAGATGACCTTGTTGCGTTTAAGTTTGGAGCAAGGAGCACTCTGTTGAAAAGCTGTTTGGTGGTTTTGACTTTTACACTGTGTTTACATATGTGTTTCGTTACTTTGTCTTCCTGAGGAGAAGACGGATGGCACAAAGGGGTATAGAGAACATGAGGTGCAAGAGGTGTGTAAGAGTCATCGCTGTAAATAAATTTGATATTTTGACTCTGGTTTGGGGTTCTTTTGAGTATCCATTATACAGAATCACACTGTGCAGTTGGCAGGAGCTGATCTAGTAACTACAATGCATATATATTTTAGGAACAAAAATTTAAAAGGGGATGCACACAAGAAAGGGTGGAGATTGAAGAGCAATAGGTTAACATATGTTATGGGTTTTATTTAAAATTTATCTCCTGATTCTTCATCTCTGTCTGGAGGCCATTTTGGCATGACTCTGACTACATTCAGAAGGGCTAGTTCAGTGCAACTTCAAGATCTTGATAATTCAGAGCCTGAAATGGTGGGCATAGCAACACCCAGATTTTTTCTTACAACTTTCCTCACATTGATGGCCCTGGCATCATTGGAAATGCTCAGTAACTATTCCTGAACTGCCTGGCATTTGTGCTGCAGAGCTAGTAGTGCTTGACAGTGGTGCAGTCAAAGATAAACCCAAGAAAATGGAGTTCTCACATGTTATTTGGGCAACGTGTTGTTTACTTACTTCTTGGATACATCAATGCTGAAATTTCACCCTGTCCTCACTGCTATGCCCCAGGGTGCTGCCTGCCTCTTAAAGCATCAGCTAGTTGAGCTTGAGGGAGAGAGATCCCTCTGAGAGATCTGAGCATTAATAAGACACGGATTATGCCTTCCACCTTCACATAGGGCAATTTGGAAGACACTACTAATGCAAGTCCTTGTTGAAAGACAAAATCAAGAGACAAGTATTTTCAGAAGGCAAATCAACACCAGCACAAGGAAAGGAGGAGAACAAAACACCCAAAGTTGTTTAACATATCTGCAACTTGTTTGTTGCTTTAAGCAAGACTTAAGCATTGAAATGAAGCCCAGAGAGGAGATGGAAGAACACAAACTTTATTATTACTACGTGTAAATGTGGATGTTTTTAAAGGAAGGCTTGCCACAAGTAATCACAGACTAGAAACTTGCACTGGGGAACCAAAAAGTGAATGGCTGGAGTCCCAAGCCCAGACAAGTGAAAGGTAATCAGCAGGCTCCATCTCTCAGAAGGAAAATAGTGAGGAGACTTGCATTCCCATTTAAAAACAAACAAAACTGATCTTGGCACAAAACTGATCTTGGCTTTATTATTACTGCCTAAAGTTTAAGAACTGCATGGTAGTGATTATCATTTCATCATGGAGGGAGAGAGAGACTGCTCCAGGCTCTGGCTGAAATTACAGCATCTTGTCTTCCACGTACTACTTCTCTGCATCTCCACAATCGCTGCCTATGTGGCAAGAGGCTGTCATTGAAACCTTGGCACGGCCACTGCCTGCTACAGAAAAGACACACTTGCTGAGCTGATGTTCATGGTCCTTTGGCATTTGTCCTTTTTTTTTATTGTTTTCTTTGAACTAGGTGATGTTAGACTGAAAGCATATGTTGGCTGTTTGTATAAAGAAAATCGTGACCAACCAGCACATATAAATTACAGCTGGTCTTGTTACTTCTTATTAGAAAGAACATATCTGAGAGGATGTGGTTTGCACTCACCCTGACAAGGCTCTTACGTCGTGTCTGTCTCCAGAGCAGGCTTTGGAGCTAAGCAGTTTTGTATTTCTGCTCTTCCATGATGTAACCTGGCCCATCCGCTGAGTTCAGGCTGCGTCACAAGCTTAGCAGGAATTACTGTGAAGAGAGGAGAGTATGAATGATTAAAAGGAGCCTTGACCAGCTAAGCTGCGAAGGCATTTGACAATAAAAGTCTATGTCGCTGTCACAGTAATTAATGCTGAAGACCATTTTGGTGCCATGAATATTGTACTCAAGGAATTATATCAGGCTGTTAAAAATGCATCATGAGAGGGCACATTTCATTTGAGTTAGTTTCAAAAAGGAACAACTAATAATACAAAGACATAAAACCGTGCCAACAGGGAAAATCATCCTTTCTTCTCTTAGGTTGCTGTAACCAGAATCTTTCAATTACAGAGATCCCAAGAATGTGCCCAGTTGTTAAATTTAAGCTTATCAAGATTCCAGCAATACTGTCCGTTGTTGCCAACAACTACCGGGTGTCTCAGACGGGCACTCTCGACAGAAAAATGAAAGCTTTCCAAAAAATTGCATGCTGAAGCAAAGGTGTTTCACCACTTCTTTTATACAGCGTGCAGCTCTGGTCCTCCAACCCCTCCATCTCAAGCAGGATCTATTAGAACTACAAATAAATGGTACTAAAAAGGTGAGAAGGTTGCTTACAAATATAAAAAAGGCTTTATTACAAGGAAGCTACATCTGTGCTAGTAAATGAAAAGGTCTGGGTCCCTGAGGACAGGTAGCCCAACACAGCTTTCATGTGTATAGCTAAACTCTTCTTCTGCAACCAAACAGGTGGGTCTGCTCCTTGCTGCCTCTTGGCAATCCCTGTCTTGATCTGTCCTGGGGAAGGTGTAACATCTTCATTACTGGAGAGTTTAGAGAACAGGTTAAAAAATGCCAGGAATAGTTAAGCTCTACCTGAACCTGCCTTGGGACTGGGATTCGGTATCTTCCTTCCAGCCCCAGTGCTTTCAGTTCTGTTAGTTTATAAATATATCACTTCTTGCCCTAAGACATGCTACAATTTTTCTAGGCATTTTTCAAGTCTTACTTTTAACTCACTTCTGAAGTGGCTGCAGGAGGTGGTGAAGTAATCCTTGTTCATAACAATCTTTGTATTGTATGTCTGCACACAATGTCCCTTGGGGTCCAGCCCCGGTACTGGACGTGTACTAGACATGACTATTTTAGCCATCACTTTTCTATTCAAGCTGTAGGATGCTGCTCTGCTCTTCCTTTCATTTGATGGCGTCATCTGTCCTATTCTTCTTCCAGCTTTTTGTTTGTTTTGTGTTTGAGGAACGTTCCTTGATTCTGAACTGAATAGAGAGGTCGCTAATGGAAACCCTGCATCCGAAACACTGGGAAGTGAGAGAAAAACTCTGCCCAGCTTTGAGGGACAACTTCTGGTTGTTAGGATCTGTTAAGAACTTGACCTTCATTTTTGTGCCTGTGGCAAGGGAGCCCACCTTCGAAGCACAGCGACAGAGACTAGTCTACTCGGCATGCATCAGCTTTCTGGCTTAATTTCCCAATGACCTGTAGCTTGAGCTGTTATTTGCACCGGCATGTCCTAGCATTTTACATCCACTCCATGTGGCTATCGATCTTCACAGGGCAAAGAGCAGCAGCCCTCTGCTCCCCTCTTATAAAGGGAGATGGGAGGAGAGGGCGAGTGGTACCAGGGGACAAAGCTGCCATCTGGGGACTGAGGTCCTGAAAGAATAGATGTTCCAGCTGAGCTTTGTGTTCTTCCCCAGGTGTTAGATACTAAGTCTGATTAATACAGCCTTCTCTTGCTTTGTCATCAAAACCTTTGGTGTTGTCTAAATTCATGAAAAACATATTTCTTTTACCAACAAATTGATTTGATTTTCTTTGATAAATTATGAGTTATCATATAAGAAGAAGCACTTTGTGTGCCTGGTGACAACTTCCTTTGAGGTAGAGCATATTAATCTGCATACCGCATTTGCTTTGAAGTCAGAACAAAATCCTGAATCGTGATTTGTGTGCATGAAAAAGAGACAGACGGCAAGCTCGGTTCTGTTCTGCTACATCCATGTAAATCCGGATCAATGCCAAGGCTGCAACAGAGATAAGGATTGGGCCCAATATGTTATCTCCATGCATAGCCCATGCTTGGTAGGAAGCAAGAGACAGGAAACAGAGAAGTGAAAATTCCCCATTTTAGCCGTATGTCATCTCCCTGGTGAAAGATGTGTTGACCGGAGGATGATCTTGCACATTAAAGGTAATATTGTGTATCTGTATAGAACAGCTTACAGTGAACTAGAAATAAAAAAAGTCAAAGGAACCAGTTATGGTGGTAAATATCAGTGTGACACAGATGAAATAACTCAAAATGCTTTTTACTGACACAGCGTCAGTAAGATGTAGAGCCTGTTTCTCCACTCATACCAGTTTTACAGCCACATAACTCACCAGACGGCAACAGAATAATCCTTGATTTGTGCTGGTTCAAGAGGGTCAAGCAGTTACCCAAATTTCTTAGTCCACCCTCTCATTTTCTTCTGCTGTAATATAACCTCTTCCTTCCCAAAGCTGCCATTGCTGAAGCCCGTGGGCCTCCTGCTCTGACAGCTCCAGTGCTGCGGGACTGGCTGGCTGTGGGAAGATCCTCCTGCCCTATGTTAGCATCCCCGAGAAAGGAATTAGACCCCATGTGTGGCTGTCAGCATCCCATTTGCAAAAATCTTGTTCAAAGACAATGTGTATAATGCTGAATATAATGCTGCAGTCCATGGAAACCTAAGTGAAGGAAGCGTTACAGTGGAAGGGAGATGTCTTACCTTTTGTTCACCATTCATCACCTTTATTGCTCTGATCTCCTCTCGCTCCCACTCCTTTGGCCAAGGTATGGACCTAAATATCACCCTTGAATTTGGGTATATTATAATTTGGCTTACGATTTTTAATTCCCACGTGTCTTTGAACACACCTTGCTAAAAGAAAGCTGATGGGTGGGAGAAGGTTAACGCAGAGAGGATAATGGAGCAGGAAAAGCAATCACAGGCATCTGTGCTTGGGTAACATGGGAAAACCACAGAATAAAATAAAGAGGTGGTGAAATCATTGGAAAGGACTAGTTTTATTATCGTCATTGTTGGAGTCTGAACCACAGCCTGTAACGCCCAAAACCACAGAAGCAGCTGGTCCACTTCTAGTGAGAGAGCTCCCTGCAGTCAGTGTGGTGGAGCTGTGCTCTGCAATGGACGGAGATATTGTACGCCCACCCAGCACAGAAACACTGAGGTGCTGAGGCTGGAAGGTGCCTCTGGAGACCACCTGGTCCAACCACCCTGCTCAGAGCAGGACCAGCAAGAGCAGGTTGCCCAGGACCTATTCTAGCTGGGTTTTTAATATCTGAAGGAGATGCCATGTACTGTCTGGGCAACCTGTTTCAGTGTTTGACCAACCTCACTGTAAAAATTTTTTAACTTCTTTTAAATGGAATTGTCTGTTTTTCAAATTATGCCCATTGCCTCTTGTCCTGCCACTGGATAGCACTGAGAAGAATCTGCCTACATCTTCTTTACACCTCCCATTAGGTATTTATGCACATTTATAAGATGCCCCTAAGCGTTCTCTTCTCCAGGCTGAAGAGTTCCAGCTCTTGCAGCGTCTCCTCTTACATCGTATGCTCCAATCCCTTAACCATCTTTGTGGCCCTTAAGTGGGACTCACTCCAGTATGTCCATGTCCTTCTCATACTGGGCAGCCCTGAACTGGACCCAGCACTCCAGATGTGTCTCAGTGGTGCTAAGCAGAGGGGGTGGATCAACTCCCTTGACGTGATGGTGATGCTTTTCCTAATGCAGCTCAGAGGGCTATTGGCTTGCTTTGCTGTAATGGCACTTGGCTGTCTCATGTTTGACTAGGACACCTGGGCCTTTTCTGCACAGATGCCTTCCAGGTGGTTGGCCCCCAGTAGGTACTGGTGCATGAGGTTGCCCGTCCCTAGGCGCAGGAGCTGGCATTCCCCCTTGTTGAACTTCATGAGATTCCTGTTGGGTTACTTCTTCAGCCTGTTGAGGTCCCTGTAAATGGCAGCATGACTGTCAGCTACTCCTCCCAGTTTTCCACCATCTGCAAACTTGCTGAGAGTGTCACTCTGTCTAGGCAATTAATGGTGGATGTTGAAGAGCATCAGCCCCAGTATTGACCCCTGGCATACACCACTAGTGACTGTCCTCCAGCTCCATTTTGTGCTGCTGCTCACCCCTTGAGGTCAGCAGCTCAGCCAGTTTTCAGCCCACCTCACTGTCCACTTATCTAGCCTGTACTTCATCACTTTGTCAATGAGGATGTTATGAGAGACACTGTCGTAAACCTTGTTCTAATGAAGATAAACAACATCCACTGCTCTCCGCTCAGCCACCAAATCAGTCACCTCATCGTAAAAGGCTATCAGTTTGGTCAGGCACGATTTCCCCTTCAGAATTCCATGTTGACTACTCCCAATCACCTTCTTGTCCTTCATGTGTTTGGAAGAGGCTTCCAGGAGGATTTGCTCCATCATCATCCTAAGGATCAAGGTAAGGCTGACTGGCCTGTAGTTCCCCAGATCCTCCTTGTTGCCCTTCTTGAAGACCATAGTGACATTTGCTTTCTTCCAGGTCTCAGGCGCCACTCCCAGTTGCCATCACCTTTCAAAAATAATTGAGAGTGGTTCATAGTGCCATCAGCCAGGTCCTTCAGCACTCATGGGTGCATCCCATGAGGTCCCATGGACTTCTGTATATTTAGCTTTTTTAAATGTTCCCTAAGCTGATTCTATTGTACCAAGGGCAAGTCTCTTTGCTCCATACTTTGATATAGGTCTCAGGGTCCTGGGATACCCGAAGGCAAGACTTAACAGTAAAGACAAGTAAAAATCAGCACAACATCCAGTAACAAATAACAAGGCAGCCTTCCATCTTTTTTTCCTTGTCAATAATTACAAGAAATGGTGTATAAACAGAGATGAAAATAGGTAGCATGTAGTGGCCAATCTGAATAAGATACTAATGCAGCTCAGTCCTTCCTAGTTTTTATGTGATTGCCAAATAAATACTTTTTTACTAGAATAGCAGCCTCTTTGACCTATCAAGAATGTTACAACCACTAATGCCACAGTTTAGTCTCATGCATTTTCCTTAGAAGCCTATAAATACTGTAGAGTCTTGCTTATAAATACTGTAGAGTCTTGCCTATAAATACTGTAGAGTCTTACTTACACAGAAGGCAACTGGGGTCTTCAAATGGCTTCCCTTTAAACATACCTCACTGTAGTATTTGAGGTGTTTCTCAGCATGTGATAGTAAGTGAAACAACCAGAAAGGAAAAGATGCAATCTGGATGGTGTTGGATCTATTTCAACAATTTTTTTGGTGTGTGTTATATCTAAGAGATCATTTGCATCTACACCATCTTTGGCTTTTCTTAAAAAAAAAAAAAGCTTGATTTTTTTTTTTTTTTGCAGAGGGAGGGTGAGGGGGGAAAGAATTGTTTCTGAATCTTATCAAGAAATAAAATAACACAAAGTACATCTTACGAAAGAAGAGGCACACTGTGCCTTTTTTTTCCACTGGCCTACTGCCTAAGGGAAACATTCACTGGCAAATCTAAAACTTGTTCAAAACCCTTTGGAGAAGCAGACTATTATTAAATTATTTATTTTATCTTTGAAGAGTTTCCATTTTTATACCGTTAAGGATTTCTCTGTAAAAGCCGGGGTGCCTGAGAATATTTGGCCTGTAGTGATCTTTGAAACATAAGCCTCTTTTTTTCCTCCCCATCTTTTCTTCTCCCCCACTCTCTCCCTCCCAGTTTCTCCCCAAAATGAATGAGGATCTGTCTGATGTGGAGAGGCTGTACTCATTGGGGAAATTTAAGGAGATCTTTAGTAGCTGGAAACAACTAGAGCTTGGTTTGCACTGTGTTTGCTTAAATTTTTTTTTTAAGAAACGCAAACCTGGCAGAATCAGAAAGGGTGGGAGACACATTCAAATGCTCTCAAGTGCTTATTAAAATGTTATGTAATTAAATGTTAAGATCACACCTTAGCAGTATCTTTTGAAATAACTGTACTAGCTGAGCCTTCTGAAACCAGCACAGGAAAGTAATTCATTTGCAAGGTTATCGGTCATTGAGGCGTATGCCTTAGGGACCTAATTTAACGGGAGAACTCCCATTGCCTTGCGTGGGCTTGGCCGGGGCCTGAGGAGAGCCCTGCTGTTGTTTCCCAACATGGTCCTTCCAGACTCAGAGGACAAAAAACATTGTGTAGCCGTATGACAAGCACACTGCTTTGTGTTGGGGTGAGGTGTTGGTCTGATCCTGAGCGGGGGTAGCAGCAGAACTAGCGGGGCTGAGCCCTCCACCGGTGGTGGGTACAGGGTTTGGGAAGGATGCTCCGCTGGATGCTGGATGCAGTACTGCTGCCAGTGGGAGCTGCGCTACTCGAAGAGACAGGGACCATCACTGTCTCTGCAGGATTTCTTGCTGGGTAGCAGAAGGAGGGGACACAATATACAGGCTAGCATGTGAGCTTGGTAGAAATGTGCCTTTTAAAACAGCATTATGGGGCTTTCCTTTCCAGTGGTGGCTTTCCAGTTACCACAAGGAGGGTAACTCTATTAATGCTGCCTCAGGCTCAGGGAGCAGAAAGGGTCTGAGTGATGGGTGAAATGGATGTAGAGGTGCAGCCTGGGCGCCGTGAGCATCTGTGTGTCAGCGGCTCCATCCCTCCATGTGGGACATCCCACGCTAAGTGGGTGGGTTGTACGGAGTTGCATCTGTGGGGGAGTTAGGTGGCAAAAAGGATGGGTTGTCCCATCAGTGGGATTAGGACCGTGCGTGTAAGGGAGCATTTCTATGCAGGTGGGTAAAGCGGAGCTCAGCGGCGTGGAGGTAGCAGAGTTGCAACGGGAGGGGTAGGACAGGTCCCAGTGCAAAGGGGCTGATGAGGCTGTTGCTGCTGCTTCTTACAGCGGATAACGTGCCAGCTAGTACTAACCCATAATGCTCGATGATCATCATGGGGAATTCCTAGCTCCCACGATTACTGGTAGTGAGATGTTTTCCCTTTTAGTTAGCACTCTGATTGAAGGGCACAGCTAAAATGCACTGAAAGCCTGTACACAACGTTCCATTTATATTGCTGAACTTTATCCCACAAGGGAGGGCTTCTGTGTTGGTCTGTTTTGTCTTGTGCAACCTTCTTGCTGTCTTAACTGCATATGATGATTAGCTAAATGAGTCTGTTCTTTCTGGTAAGTAATGGGCATCCTCACTCTAGTGCAGTCTGGGTCGCAGTGGATCATCTCACACTTTTTTATTCAGCATATTGCCTGTCATTAGAAATCTGCTCATCTTTCCTTCATTGCTAAGGCCAGTTAAGTGCACATGGCTGCAAATGCCTTCAGGTGCTGCCTCTGTTCCCACACCTCTCCTTTTACAAAATATTTGAAGCTTAACATGTTGAAAGTGCATCTTGTGAATGGGGACTCTGCTGCCACAGATTTAAAGCCACACTTTCATGATTGCTAATGTCAGGTCTGTGCAATGCCAGATCAGCTACTCCTATAGACCTGAGTTTGGGCAGCCACATATCTGCACTTCCATGAACTGGCAGGAATGGGACAGGATAGAAATTTTGCTTCCAGTTGTGGGAAGACTAAACACTTGATCTGGCAGAACAATTCCTGATATGGGGTGAATCTGTGAATAGTTTTGAACAACTAGTAAGCCCCTATCAGATCGATGCTGTATGCCACATGGTCTTTTAGCTCAAGCACTTTGACCCCAAAGCCAGAAGTGGTGTGTCATCAAACTATGGCTGCTTAAGCTTGCTGCAGGATCCATATCATGATGGGAAAGCATAAGTCTGTAATGCCGGGCTGTCCACTTTATATTTTTTGTGAAATGACTTAAGTGAGTGCAAATGATGATTGTGGGACCCAAAAGCAATATCAAAATATTAATAATTGAGAGGTTTGTGTTATTCTGGGTAGCCAGGACAACAGGCCAGCTTGTGGTTCCAGGGAAATCAGTGGAAGCCAATGAAGCAACATTTCAACCCTCAAAAAGGCCAAGTTTGGGAGGGCCCCACTAAAATCAAAGGAACTGTGTGTGCCTGGGAGTGTCCCTGAGGCAACTCCTTCTGCAAGACTGAAGGATTTGAAGAACTGGGTACAAGGACAGAAGGAAAGCCATTTTCCTCGTGTACAACATAAAAATCAGATCCAATAAACACATTATTTTTGTGTCCCCTGAATAACATCAGGTTTTTTTCAGGCTTTTAACATTTTCATCTACTACTTGCAAAGCCCTACACTCTAGCTCCCTCTTAGCAGATGGAAATTGGAGGGGAAAAAAAAAAAGGCTGTATGTGCTGGCATATCCATATGGCTTTCAAGTGAGAAATCACTTGGAACATGGGGCCTCGTGTGGGGTCACAGCCTCCATACGTTCTTTGATAGGTGCAAAGGGTCCTGAAACTTGTTGCTGCTGTGACAGCGGGGGAATGGGGTTGGTATAGCACAGGCTGAAAATCCCTGACAGAGAAGGAGGGGAAGACAAGAGACATGAACAACCCCCAAGGTGTTTAGTTACCTATCTGCCCCTGAAATCTCAGGCACAGTTGAGAAGACAGGCCTGAGTGCTTTTGAATAATTTGCAGCCTCTTGCTGTAAAATGATAATTACATCAGAGCAAATATATGCTGGCTTTATCATGCATAATAAACTCCATCTGAGTGAAACCCTCTCCAGCACGGAGGATCTGCAGAGGATGTTGCGTGCCGTGCGGCGAGGGTTTAAGTGATGCAGGAGCCTCATGTGGGCTTTCTGTCTTACTAGAAGGACATGTGAGGACTGCACGTGCTACAGCAGGAGCACGAGCAGATAAAAGAGACGTTCGTGCATTGTTCTGAGTGGCTCAGTAGTCTGCTCAAGTCACCTGAGCAGCTACTCAAATGCCAAAGACTGGCTTTGAGCAGGGTCTTTTCTCTTGTCCCCTTGCGTTATCTAAATCTGTTCTGGTACATCCATCTTTGGCTTTTCATTGACTTCAGCAGGTTTGGCATCAGCCCTGTGTACGCGTGTATCTGTCTCTGTAATTCTCCTAGCTGTTTACATATCTGTCTTATGTATTTATTTTCCCTAGTACCCACCACTGCAATATATAAGGCAGGAATCATCCTCCACAATGCCAATTTCTTTTGGCTTCTTTCCTGTGCGTGTTTGGCTTTGCACTTTTCCTCTAAAGTTACGGCTGGGATTCTCAGTTATTCTCCAATGTTGCTCTAACTCTGCTCAGATGAAGGGTCTACCGCCAGCTTCAATGGGAGCAGACTCAGAGCAGGGCTGAGATTTTATGGGTATCCTGCCCTACATGTACAACAGAAATAGCCTGGAGTTTCAGTGTATCCTCCGACAAACAAAAGGTAGTGGACCATAACTTTCCCAGAAGATCAGAAGGGCTTCAGAGACCCTGCAGATCCTTCCCTCTTGACCAGGCTTAAATGTCAGTTGTTGCATCTCTAATTAGGAGTTAAAATAGCTGAGGTGGATATATTTTTTGAGAACAAAATATCATGTACAAAAAGGAAACTAGCTGTATTTAAAACTTGATTCAGAATCATACCCACAGCCCCAAACTCCCATATATATAAGTAAGTCAAGGGAACAATCCATTTGTTCATATTCAGAGTGCCAAGGGGAGGCTGTGGAGAAGTCACAGGACTGCAGCACTTGCAGACCTCCGGATCTTCCGAGGCCAGCTCTGGTTCAGCCTGTGTTCAGCCTCTTGCCAGCTGATTGCTGTGATCCTTCCCAAGCTCCTTCGCAGGGAAAATCAGACAACCGATGCTCCAAAACCCACTGAAGCAATGGGGAGCCTTGGGCTGAATTCCAACTCTGTGCAAGACTTTCATCTCACCAGTGCTAGCAATTCAGCTCCAGGACAACAGATAGACATTAGCTTTGTGCCCCTCAGAGCTCCTTCCTGAAAAGCTGCTAGTTTATGTGCCCTTATATTAAAGACTGATCTTAGTTACAAGCTCTGACATGGACTTCTCATTAGTACCACCTATGAACTTCAACTGCTTCAGGTCAAGTTGGTTGTTAGTTCTAATTTTTCAAAAGGAAAGAGCTTTGTAGAATATCACCTTTCTCTTCATTTCTTTGCTTGTGCCTAACTGGCCCTTGGAGAGCCTTATAAGAGGTATGCACCTGTAAGGATATGTTCATGTAGCAATAAAACAAAAGACAACCAAATCCAAATGCAGCTAAGACTTGTTAATCTATTGGAAGTCCAAAGAGCCAGTCATTATGTATGGACAGCTTCATACCAGACATAAGTATTGCTTGGCATGGGTCCTTCTTTAATTGCATTATACAAACATAACAGAAAATTGACCCAAAGGGGGAAAACAATTTTATCCTTAGAACACTCTTCTGACTAAGTACAGAGCTTTTAATTAAATTCCCTATACAAAGTGACTGCCTGTCTCTCATGTTGAGCCTAATTGATATCAAAGCCATCCTTAAAATCAATATTTTTTTCTGGAAAAAAGAGCAAATACCCTCTCCACCCCAACAGAATTCAATAAATAATTTGATAGTACTTGACTCCTAACTGTAATCTTTGTCTCATTTGAGCAGAATATAAAGTGAAAATTTGTCCCCACTGCCCCCCAGCATTCCCATTGCACCACAAATCAGGAGCCACAAAATGTCAGTATTCCTCCTCAGCAGGTCTGCTGTTTCCATTTATTTCAGTGAACCACGCTGAGCAAGGGAGGAATTTGAAATCTTCAAGTGGCAACACTTTTATGCGGCTTTTGTTACCTATTTTATATTTTTCACTTATTTATGATTATGGTTGCAGTTGGATCCCATTAGAAGTCTCAGTAAGATCAAAGGCTTGTTAGAGCAGGCGGTAGACAAACCCATACTCTTTCAAGCCTGCTCGGGAGGGTTTGCAGCGTACCGTACCCCTGCTGCAAACCCGTAAGCAGGCGCTTAACTTTACTCCTAGGAAAAAAGGCGTGCAGGTCCCTGCAAGATGGGGCCCTGCTTTGATAAGACAAACACACAAATCAAAGGAGCGGGCCTTGTTCATTACCTTTGCTTTCTAAAAAGTCTCCTTCATCTGTCCTTCTTGCTTTGTGCAGGAACCCTGTCAATCTATCTCATCAGAGCTGGCAAGAGAGTTGGTCCCTTTTGCCAGGAGCAGTTTAGAAAACCGAGGGAAAAGAGCAAGAACAAAAATGAAGCTAAACGCTAGGGTGGTTGTTTCTTTTTTTTTTTTTCAATTATTCAGCCAGGTTTAGTGAAGCAGGGAGCTGAAAGTCTGGCATTGGTTACTGCCCCGCCAAAAAGACGGTCTAATCGTAAGTCAAAGCAGAGTTAGCGTGTGCAGTCCTTTTGCATTGCCTGTTCCTGATAAAAGCAGGAATAATCTCTGCAGAGACCACTGCCTAGCGAGAGAGCACGGACTTGAAAGCTCAGCCCTGATCTTCAGTTTCTGCTCTGTAATGTCTCTCTGTTGATATTGGCCCTTGGGGACTCTTGCTACAAGCACAATTTTCTTTCAAGAGCGTATGCTAATTGTGGCATTATGGGTGTATTTATGATCTCTAGCTGACTGTGGCAGGTAAGATTGGGAGGGAAGTGATACTGAATCTACAGACAGATCACACTCATCAAGCATGATTTTGTGCTTCCCGTGCACTGTGACACCCTGAAGCATGAGGCATTAGCGTAAAGAGAAACCTGCCTTGGCGTCACTGGAATAAAAATTCATCCAGGAATTAGGTGGCCAGCTCCATGGACCTCACAGCAGGCTTGTGCACCAGCATAACGACCTGAAACCTGGTTTTTGCAGGCAGCCAGCGAAGCAGTCTGCTGTCCTGGGCTTTGGAAAAGAGAAGAGTCTGGGGGAACGTTGGGGCATGGAAAGATGATGCTATTTTACCATATTATGCATGGCCCTTTGTTCCAAAAAGCATCATTCATTTAGTCCTGAAAATTAATTAGCTTCCAGAGTGGTCCTGTGCCTTCACACCTTCCCTTCGGTTCACCTCAGAGGCAAAAACCTGGTGGCTGCAGAAGGAGGTAGCCCTCCTAAAAGGTCACTTTTTCAGGGGTTTCTCATTTGGGGTCTGCATCCCATGGTCCTTTTAACATCTTATTGCTGGCTTTGGCAGACAGATGTGATCAGATCGCCACGTGAGCATGTCTGTGCACGCCCGAGTCGCGTCCTCAGCTGGGATTGCAGCTGGCGGTGGGGAGCCGAGCCAGCGCCCGCCGCGGTGCACGGACGGCCCTTGTGGACGGCGCGCGTTCAAATACACCGCCATTTCTCACCTAACATAAACTTGTTTCAGCTACACACAATACAAATAAAATATTTAGCAGAGGCTGGCCGTACATCTGAATGCCAGCGGAAAGTGAGAAGGGCTGGAAATAAATATTGACGTGGAGGTGCCAAGGCTCACGGTTAAGTCAGGTGTATGTGTCGCTATGTTACAGGCTCTGCTAAATGACCAGAGCCTGACTCTGCTCCCAGCTGCAACGGTGTAAATCTGAAATAACTCTGCCAATGTTACGGTCACACCACTTCAAAACTGGTGCGTATGAGCCTCTGTCCAGTGGGGCTGAGCATTTCAATGCAGTCGGGAAGACCCAGACCCCCCTTCCTATTAATATTTCTGCAGGATTCCTTTGGCATCTTTGGAAGAGGCACCATAAAATTTCTGTCGCTGTAGGGAGGGCCCCAAAAGAACAATTTGCAGGCAGTTATTATCATTATTAGACGTGGTAATTGAATTAGTAGTTATTTAATTATTATTATTAGTGTAATAAATAGTTCTTGCCCTCCTTGGTCCTGCAAAATGCAGGCTGAGGAAATCCCAATAAGAGGGAAGAGCTCCATTTGGAGACAGCTATTGGAAAAACACTGCAGTGAAGAAGGAACCAGAGGAAATATCCATACTCATCGAGAAGGCAATTTCTGCACACTCTAAAATATTGCAAAAGATGCTACTTCCAGAAGTTCATTTTGGTTCAGGGAGGAGTTACACTGGGAGCCGAAATTGCTGATTTATATGTGTATATATATATTGGGGGTTGCTTCATCGAATATATGGCATAGAGGCCCCCAGTGTAACCGGTTAACTTCTCCATGGATAAGTTGCTTTGAGTTATGAGAAACATTTATTTACTGATGGAGGCCGTGTGGTGACAACACAGCCTGTGAGGCAAAGCAGGTGGAAAGAAGGGTCCGTCTTGGCCAGTCTTTAACACGAGCCCAAGAGATAAGTGTTTCCAGTACAGCATGCCAAAGCGATGCAGGGACATTTGTCTCCTACCCAAGCTAATGATGGAGCCATGTCACCATATGTGTGGTTAGTTTCCAGCAGCTCCTCACTTTTTCAGCACGAATGGAGGATGACAGATTGTATATTAGACAAATTACTCTTCTCTCGAAAGCAGCAGTCACAGTGATATCCAAGTGCCTTCTTCACTCTCTCTTCACTGCACAATTTCTGCACCATCATTCAAAGCTCTTTGCAATATAAAGGTGGTCGGTAAGCAAGAATTACAGCGCGGCTCCTGAGCTCCCAGCCAGCGCTTCCTGAGGCTATGCCTGTACCAGTGACCACAGCAGGCGGCCGTCCATCCTCTGATCTTCCTGCCAACTGGCACGGCCACACTGGCACCCACATGGACAAACCCACTTCTTCTGAAAAAACCAGGGTGGCCAGATCCCAGCTGCCTGCTGAGAGCAGCCCTGCAGGCTCCAGCCAAATCCTCGCCAGGGAGGATGCTCGCGGGGACGGTGCCGACATCTCCTGGCTAGGGTTTGAGCCGGGCTCTGGACCTGTGTCCACCCTGGGATGGGTGGCAGAGGGGTCTCCAGGTGTAGCAGGGTGGGTTGATTCCCTGACCTCCAGAGCTGCTCCTGGGAAAGTCTCCAAAGAAGCAGATCCAGCAGCACTGCGGGAAGGAGATGGGGAATTGATGTCCTCAGGGGAAGCCTTAGGGATTGCCTCAGACAACAAATTCACTGCTTGCCTCGGGGGCAAAAACTGGAAGGCAAACATGCTCCTTAAAAACATCATGTCCCTGGGCACGCTTTGGTAGAGATGAACTTTTTTTCACCGTGTTTGCAGCTTTCGGAGACAGATGGTGGTTCCCCTCGCAAGCTCAAATTTTTAAGGCATTTCTGATATTAAAGACTCATCTCAGTTATCAGTTGAACCCCAAGTTCCCAGTAGTAATTGCCTGAGGATACTGCGTGTAGGGTCACCCAGCTGGTGATGACAACTGGTCTGTAAAGGAGTACCCCCATGGCCTGCCCTCTTTTGAGTACAAACCCGTAGATCCCATCAGCCACACATTGTCAGGGGTCCGGTGCTCCACGTTACCTTCCTTTCATCTGCGTTCGCTTTTGCCTTGTATCATCCACCTTCCAGCACATCTTCCAGACACCACCCAAACCACAGACCTAATTCTTGGGTTTGCTCTTCGGCTATCACTTCTGTCCTTCTCTTTGCCCCCTCCTCAAAGTCCTGCTGCTGCTCTCTGTCTCCAGGACATCACTATGGATAGTGCATTGCCCTCTAATGGATAGATTTCAAACTGAGCTCCTCGACCGACCAGAACTGTTGGTAGGATCCTCTGACCCACTCACTAATGAGGCAGGAGACTCGATATCTGCATCCAGGCCACTTTCTATTCCCCGCTTCTCTTGAATCAAAATAAAAAACTTTTTTTTTTTTTTTAATAGCACAGACATAGGACTGAATGTTGCAGCTATTTTTAAGAATAGACAGATGAAATCTGTGCCAGTATGAACCCTGGTTCCTTCGTGTCCATGAATGCTTTAATTGGCTTCAGAGTTAGGAAAGCATTGACAAAGCTGATTTCTGTGATTCCACACATCTGGATTTCAGGGTGCTTTTTTTTTTAGCTTGCCTAATCCTGCTTAAAGTCTTAAGATTTATTTGTATGTTTATAAGATGTTTCTTTTCTCATTATATGTACATTATAGTCACCATTAAAATAGTACAAACAAAAGGAAAAACAGAATGGACTTGCAAGCAGCTGATAATTAATTACGGAGAACTTTTGAAAGGGTGGCTTAGCATCTTAAGCAATTTCTTTTGCTGCCAGATACATGGGCTTGTTTTATAAACTACAATCAATCTACCGTTGGGGGGAAAACTGCAAAATGAACTTAGTCATCTGAGCTCATTTTCAGTTTCAAAAACTGAAAGGCTTTGGAGTATAAAGTACCCTCTTCTTTTAATGTCAGTAAATAAGTTGATCTGTTTATATGGTTTTCAATACAAGTAAACTGCTTGCCATTTAAACAAGTTCAATCAGCTGTGAAAATTGACATTTTTAACCATAAAATCAGACTTCATCCTACCATGATATTAAATATTAAGGAATCATTTAAAGGACAGTATACATTTCAGAAACCTGCCTGGAGAGATGAATGCCAATTTCTGCCATTCAGAAATAACGTACAAAAAAATGGCCCCTTGGCTTGGGGCCTGCTGTTCTGTAAAAGCCACTTTACAGACTTATTCCAACATGGTAAATCATCATTGCTCTGAGAAGACATTCAAGCTTCACGTTTAGCCCTTGCATGGCAAAAACTCATCTTCAAAGAGGACTGCCAGCGAGGATGGAGGGGAGAAGGGCATCGTATGCTGATGCTCTCCCTGGTGATAACATGTCCGGGTCTCTGGGAGGCTCTGGCAGGGCTCAGCATCCTCCGGTCCCTGGGGCTTTGCGAGCCTGGGAGGCATCTGCCCAGCCGTACCCTGCCCGTGGAGGCGAGCAGTGGGATTTCCAGCTCCCCTTGCTCATACACATGGCTGCGCTCGCGAGTGGCACTTGGGAGTGGGACATTCCTACTACCATCGAGACTTCAGAAGGTCTGCACATACTCCTCTGGCCCCTGCCTTTTTTTTTTTTTTTTTTCTTTTCCTTCCTTTTTTTTTCCCTGTTTCTATCCAATTTTGGGGACAAAAACCCCGCGCTGCTTCTGACCGGGCTTACAACTGACACAGCTCTTCACAGCTGAACACCCCTGATGTTTTGCCTGTGCCAAAGGGGTCTCATTGTGTAAGGGGTTTCCTTCTGAATAGGACAAAGCAAAACAGCAAAGCAGTGGGATTACTGGGCTGCTGAAGGGAGACAATGGGGAAACAAAACTCAGGCCGGAGAGACATTTATTATTCGGAGGGGCATGGCTGCCCTTACACAATCCCTTTTAAAGCGCTGTGAAGTTTCTCTAACACAATCCAGTTCTGCAGCCAGGCAGAAATCCAGCACGTTCGAAACCTTTTCATTCCATCCTTAATTTAAAAAATGTGCACCCATTTACTACCACAAACTGCAAGGGTATTAAGGTATAGGAAGATCTAACAACAGGCTTTGGGGTTTCTCTGCTTGAGCACCCCTGGATGTTTCAAGTACCGAACGATGACGGCAGCCAGCCCTTTCCATGCTGACTAGTTGACGTGGAAATCCGAGTGGGTGCAGGTTTCAGTGATCTGCTGCCTGCTGACCAAGCACATCTCTGTCATTCCCCATCCCGTACTGGCTTGCTTTTGGCTTCCCGCCTGAATTTGAGCTCTAATTTCCCTCAAATGGCCTGAGGCTTTTCCACCTGGGGGCAAGGAGAAGGGCCAGCCTTCTCGTTGTGGCTGTGGTAGTGATCTGCATCCACGGTGGGGTGAGATTGAAAAGAGGGTGTTAATTCTGGGGGTGCTGGTAGGGTCTGTGTTTGCTCCCTGTGACTGTGGTCCTTTCCCGTCTAGAAATTTTCTCCAGGCCCCCTCCGATGCTGGAAGTTGACCTTACCCATACAGACCACTCAATGCTGTCTCACTTGTCGCAAGTACGGGGTATGAGCCCCCCCAGATCAGCCCAAGGAATTCATTTCCCCTCAGCTTCCCACACGCCAAGCTGTGACTATCTCCCTGCCCTGGGCATAATGGGGAAAATACTGGAGAGAGAACAGTAACTCATCCCACAGGGCCGCTTGCTATAGGGCTAGCTCTTGGAGCTCCTTTGTTCCCCTACAAAGGCATGCGAAATGGGGAGAAGCCAGTCCCATCATAAGTAAACAAATGCGCTGAGTTAAATTTTTTAAATGGAGTCATAAATAAAGAACTATCATCGGAGAAGTCCCTAAAGACACTGGTTTTGCTAGGGTTTTTTTTAATGTTGGCAGCTTCAGCAACTTTTACAGAGATGTCAGAGTAAATAGCCTGCGATCCTACAGCATCTTATAAAAGTCTTTAACAACAAGAAGATTTTTATGCTTTCATATGAGACGGGTTCCTAATAGACATTCTGTTCATGTTTCCTTATTTTATGTAGTGTAGAAAAAAATAATAATCCCTGTCTGCAGCGTTTCTTAAAACATACATCTTTAGCAATTTCTGACTTAAGGAAGAAAGAACTAGATGCCTTTCGGACAGAAGACGATCAGGGTTTTCTGGGATTTGGAACATCCCATAGCTTCTGCACCGGCCATAAACAGGGAGGGAGGGGAAGAAATGTTTATTCTGTTTAACTTAACGAACAGAAATTTAAGTGAGACTTAATCACACTGTACAGGTAAATTTCCTGATACGCTATTAGAAGGCTCTTTCATCTTGCAGATTAAAGGCAACCTGGGGAAGCTGTTGCACAGTGAGGTAAAGGGTGCATTAACTCTCCTGGCTCAGTTAGCACAAGGTGGGCCACTTCACTTTCAAAGTGGAGTAAATTTTCTCTCATGAGGAGAGTTACTACAAGGAGCATTAGTACAGCTTGCTATATGTTTACAACTTGCATTTGGGATAGGGTTGATTTCCCCCCATAGAAGAGGTCAAAACCATGATGAGATACAGTAGCTGAAAGCTGAATCTCTCAAAAATTCAACCTAAAAATGAGCATACACACTTAACCATAGGCATTTTTAGCTCCTGGAACAACTTACCTAAATTCCCCATCATCTGACAGCTTTAAATCAAGTCTGGATATGTTCCTAGAAAATACACTCCAAAACAGCTGAAAGTCAAGAGCCTGACGCGTGATTCCTGTAGGGAGGGTCTACAGCTACATTATGAGGGAGGTGAGACCAAGTGAGCAGAATGGTCTTAGAGTTGCTGAAGCCCATGAACAACATGTTCCACACCACTCTCGACCAACTGCATCTGCCTGCAGAGTGAGTGCCTTTAACAAATCATGGGTTTTTTCCTTTCTGTATCAATCACTTGTTTCAACTCTGGAGCTTTCTCAAAGGGAATGTTATAGGGCCCCAAAACCTTCACCTATGGCTGAAATGCAAACACAGTGATGGGGTTTTAAAACATGGAGCTGGTTTTACTAAAGTCTCCTTTCTTCCTCATGCCTGGAACTCATCCCTAAAACCTTCAGACTCCATACTTTTCTAAATCTACTTCCAAGGTGACAGATAAGGTGAAGCCCACTCAAACTACCTTTGGAGTTGTCTACACTGCAGATGTCCACCTGACCCAGTCACCATGTATAGTGGAAGGAGAGAAATAAGCCTTTGTAAAGAGTGATTCTTTTCCAATGTTAGGGTGAGGTGAAGAGTGCCCTGGACTCCATTGGCTCTACCAACTAGATTGGCAATGAGCTTAGGAAGACCCGAGGGTGCTGAGCTCGGATGGCTTTAGAGCCAAGACAGTGTTTCTTGTATCTTGAAACAACCTCCAGAGGAGAATTTAGTGCAACCAAGTTGGAAGGGGGAGGTGGTGGAGGCAATTTTTTATTAGATCTACTGATATCTCTAGTGGAAACCCCAGATAAGCTTCTCAGAGTTGTGTTCCTTCACCAGGCCTGGCAAGAAACAGTAGGGTCTAAGGTAAATACAGGTTAGCTGCAACTGCTAATCCATTTCTCTGCACAGGTCCAGCTCGAGGGCTAGGTGCTGAGGGCTGCCAAGAGGTGCCCGCTTGCCAGCAGCACAGTTCCCTGCAATTGCAGGAGCTGTGCTGACTGTGTATAAGGGCAACTCAAGCCTTGCCTGTAGTACCAGCTACCTGCAGCCCTCTCTGAAAACTGGCTTTCTTTTTTCCTTTCCATGCATGTAAACCATCATGAGAAGCTCAGTGTTTCCTTTAATGCTGTAAATAGACAGCCTGCTGGTTCCATGACTGTGTTTGGACTACATACTTTTTAAACATTGCTCTCATGGATCTCTAGTCTCTTTATTTCCAGTGTGAACTCATGATGGAGGTGCTTACAACATTTTACAATGAGGTAGGAATCATTCAAGCTACAACTGGATCAGTTTTGCTGCAAAGGTATGTCCTTCTTACTGTTGCTACACTGATAACCTTGGAGGCTTTGTTAAGCCAGAGTGGAAGTTTGGAAGGATAAAGAGTGTCTGTACCAGATCTGGAGATGTGACTGCAACTGAGATGGAGGCCTAATTAGCTTGGTAAGACCACCATGCTCCTGTGGGTACTGTAAGCTTGATTCAAGCTAGTGCACCGATGTGGTGTTGCACAGTGCTGTACAGTCAAGCCAGACTATTTAGAAGTAGATCGGGCATCTCACGTTATACAATATGTCCATACTAGAGTGTTCAGAAGGCTATATAAAGAGGGCTAAGACTGGAAAGGGAATGGCATCCTAGAAATCAGGATAATTTCTTAACAAGCAAATCTCTTGCACTATGGAATGATTTCCAGTGGCAGCTCTGTTGGTTGAGACATTTAAATCTAGATCTGAAAACAATAAAAACCAGCAATAGGTTACAACCATCCAAAAGGCATCCTCCAGCTCCACTTCCATTGAAACCAGGAAAGGAAAAACGGTGATGGATTTACCATCATGAGTAATTCTGAGGCCATTCCTGGTAGTTGGCACTGGACCTGGTCTGCAAGATTCTACCCAGACACCACCCTCCCTGCTCCACTAGCTTATGACTGCTACCAGCTAGTAGGTTAGCCACATTTCTTAAGCAAGATGTAAGAAGTTGTTCAAATCTTCTGCTGAGCCATGAGGAAGTCATTGTTCCACCAGGGTGTAACAAGGGCTGCTTTAGATTATTCTGTGCATATCTGTGTTGGCCTTGCTACTATGACATCCAAGGGTGCTTCAACATTAAGAGGGTTTTTTACGCAAACAGCAGGGTAATAGACAGGTTTTATTAAGTGCTTCTAAAATCTCTGCAGACAAATTTAATTCTTCAATGCACAGCGTTCCAAGAATTATCTTGGTGGTTATTGTGCCTTTGAAGCACAGAACAGCCTGGATACCAAACGCAAAAGGCAAGTACCAACTGGAAGTAGATGGAATTAGGGTTGCTTAGTTGTGTGGAGATATGAAGTGAGGCTGGGTTCAGACAAGGACCTTCTTGTTGTCAAATTGTGGTTTTCTTGTTTATATTGTTCTTTTTGATCCAGCAAATCTGTTGTAGCTAAGCCACATGTGCGCCTGCTTATAATAATTGGTAAAAACAGAATTGAGGGAGTTCAGCAGTAACCGAAGGCACCGATATCCCTTGACCGTTCCTAGAACTGCTGTATCTGAGGAATATGCAGCTGGAGCAATACACTGGGGACCCATCTTACATTCCCGGGACAAAGCAATTTTTATATACCTTAGTCCTAGAAGTTAGAGTCTGCAGATCACGGCAACTCCAGTGGGTCTATAAAATCACAGCTCTTCTTACAATAGAGGAGGGCCTTTGAAGAAAGCAGAAACAAATAGGCTGAGTATGGGTTGACTTCCTGATTTGTCTCCCTCCTGTTTATCAGGACCCACACCCTGTCTCATTCCCTTTATGCTCTTTATACATCAAATGGCTGAATAGCTACTGTGAGTAAATCTGTCATTATGGCCTTACTTAGCATTCAGACCAACTTCCCTTTTGGATGCAACTTGTGGGATCCTAACTTTGCAGACCTAAGACGACTTGCTTAATTTGTGTTCATATGAACAGAAGCTTGTGCATTTTGAAATGTTACAACCAAATAATCCCATCTGTACTTTGGAGTCTCTAGCAGGCTGACTTACAGTTGCCTTTTTGCAGTAAATATGGAACTTCCTTGGTAGGAAGAATTTCGGCTGAGCTAAACCTCAGTCCTCTTGGCTTTCAGTTTCCTCACAAGATGAGATTTATAAACCCTGTGGAAAACTCTGCATTTTGCATTTTAATGATCTCTAGGAAGACTGACCACTTAGTGACAGCATCTCCTACCTTCTTCAAACATCTCCAGCCTCCTATACTTCAAAATCCCTGTGAGCTTTCAAGGTGGCAGGAAGGTATTTTTATCTCTAGCCTTTCCCTGACTTTTGGGCATTTCAGTTTTTTTCATTAAATACAGTGAAGACCCAGAGAAGATAGCTCTCATCTTCCAGTTCGAGCTTTGCCCATCCTCCTGGTAACAAAATACACTGTTGCCTGGTTTCTTCCTGCACAGCTTTTTTGGCCGTAGGTGGGATACAATGAAGTCTTCACCAACATAAACAATTAAAGTAAAATTTCCCTGCTGCTTATTTGTAGTGTATTTTGAAAGTATAGGTGAAGATTTTTTTACAAACTGGATTTCCAAGGATCTGGATTTTAGGTCTGAATACAGGTTAATAAGGGTTTTCTAAATGCCAGTCTCCTCCTCCTGTCACTGGTGAGAGTTGCTTAGTATTTCTGAAAAATCGGATCCATTGCTAAAATGTGCTGCCAGACAGAATTTGATATCTATTGTTAAAGTTCATTAGACTGAAGCCAAAAAAAATCCCCGTCTGGTTTGGTGCAAAGCTCTTTTTCCCCTGAGTGCCTTTGGCTACGAATTCTGCATATTCTAATTTCAAAGTATCATTCATTTTCTATTTGGTGATAAATGCTTTCCTGCGTAAGAGTCTTTTGATTGCTCTGCTAATTAAAGTGGATAGTTTCCTTTTATGTTAGGTGACTGGGCTTCTGGGTAACTGCAGTTTGCAGGGAACAGCCAAGGTTATGTGGCAGTGTTTATTACCTTCACTCTCATCACCAATGGGTACACGTTTTGGAGCTCCAAATTCTCAGGAAGGAAATGAATTAAGAAAATGGGGAATTTGTCATTTTGGATGCTTTTTGGTCCCCATTTCCTAGGAATGGCTTTTCATCTGTTTGCTCTCCCAGATTCGTTACACTGTGAGAAAGTTTTGGTGACTTAAAGGGCACAGAGACAGAAGCAGGAATGGAACTTCCATGTTGTCCCCCTTTTTTCCCCTCTGAACCTATTTTGGTCAGCATAGATATTTGTGATAGTGGCACATGAATGTGTTCTGGGAAACTCACTCTTTTGTGAATGCTATTTTAATTGCCAAATGACACTGTGCCTTCACTTCTGCAAAAATGCCTCTCTCTTGATCTGAACTGCTCTGGCAAGTGCAGGGGACTTGATGTGAAATATTAGAGAAAACACAGGAGAATACCCTAAACAGAACAGAAAGTGAATAACTATGGCCGGTCAGGGCAACCTATTCAGAGAAAAGCCTCTGCGGGTGGAGATCTAGCTACCACCCAGGGGACTGTTGTTCTTCCAGGATGGACTTCTCCTGTGATGGATATGAGCGACAAGCTACCAAAGAAGGGCCTCAAACTGTCTCAAGTGAGTATCTGATAAAGGGCACTACTATAAGCAATATAGCAATACTATACCCAGGACCTAAAGGGGGCCTACAAGAAAGCTGGAGAGGGGCTTTTTACAAGGACATGTAGTGACAGGACAAGGGGTAAAGGCTTTAAACTGAAAGAGCGTAGATTTAGATTAGATGTAAGGAAGAAGTTCTTCACTGTGAGGGTGGTGAGGCACTGGAAGAGGTTGCCCAGAGAGGCTGTGGATGCCCCATCCCTGGAAAAGTTCAAGGCCAGGTTGGATGGGGCTTTGGGCAACCTGGTCTAGTGGAAGGTGTCCCTGCCCATGGCAGGGGGGTTGGAACTAGGTGATCTTTAAGGTCCCTTCCAACCCAAACCGTTCTATGATTCTACTATATAAGCAAAACTCTTTCCAGTGCATGGGACTTACAGAATGCATAACAAAAGATCAAGGGGAAGATGTGGAAGTTTTGGGGTGTCTCTGGAAGGACGTTACTCACATCTTCAGGATGCTCCTGCCTGTAGATGCGTGTTCCTGCAGGTCTGTAACTATCACGGTGTGTCTGTGTCAAGTGTGCACATGGCTTAGGAGTGCTGTTAAAATGTGACGTTAGGATCTTTAGCTGTTTTCACACAGCCAAGGTGACCAGGAGCTCTGCTGATGGTATGCAAGTGGTTTTGGTGAGGGGGAAGGTTCCTGTTGTTTCTGAAGTCTATGGAAGCTGGTCTTCAGAGCTCACATGGAACAGGAAGGGGTACAAGCCTTAAAGTTCACCTCCAGAGCTAGTGTCTAAAGGGATCTTAGACTCAACAGGATCAAAACTCATGGACCAAAGTTTGGGTTTAATGTAACATCATGATGACAGTTCTTAGGGAAGCTCTGCTAACCGTCTTACTTCAAGTGAAATTTGGAGATATCTGGAGACCTAGTCTGACTGCTCTTCTCTGAATGCTAAGTATTTGTGTCAGAGCCCAGCTTCCCCTGTCCTGAGCAGTGGCAGAAATTGTGAGCCTTGCAGGTCACATCAGCCAGGCAAAGCAACCATGGATCCAGCATCTGTGTATAGGGTAACTTGTTTTTAGTCAGACCCCTGAAGCAGCAGGAGCCATAAACTGAAAACCTTATAACAGCACCATTTTTAGACTCCACAGGAATAGAGGAAACCCAAAGTGAAACTCCTTAGGCTTCAATGCTTTGATCCTCACAGGACTCTACATGACCTGAGCTGCAAGCATTTAAATCATCCTCACAAACAGAATAAACCTTTGAGGTTAAGAAGAGCTTGGAAGGCAAAGTGTGCTGATACCCCCATAACCATGTCTGCTGGATATCATGTGAGGGAAAAAAAAAAAAGAAAAAAATTTGCCCCGTTATTGGAGACGTTGCTCTCTGCCTGCCCTGGTTCAGGTGCTGGGGTGCAAGCTGAGATCAGTCCTACCCCCCATGCAACATTCCTCTTTGTACCTACAGCAGCAGACTGCATGGTATGCTGCATTAGTTATAAAGCTACACTGCACACTACTTTGACTTGCCTATAGTAACCAGGATTTTCCTTTTATAACCCAGACAGTATATATTGTCTATATGATTTCCCCAGAACTGGGTCTCCTGTTGCCTCTGATGCAGAGCTGCTGGGTGAATCACCAGCAAGATTAAAGAAGCTGCTATAGTCTTCTTGTTCTTCACTTCCACAGATGTGCCCCTTCCTTATAAACAGTATCAGAAATGAAAAGCCCAGACCTCAGGAAGCCACAACGCAGCCTCCTGGGTCTTGTTTACACAGCATTTCCCATTTCTAGGAGCTGGTGACCTGCAAGAAAGCCATAACCTCCACCTGCACAGATGCTCCTGTCTGGAAAGCAGAGCACACTTAAACAGAGGGAATCCCAGCTTTGTCAGTCCATGTTTTGTATTTGCATTTGCAGTGACAGATGAGCATTGCCACATCTTCAAAGCCGGGCCATTCTCATGTGGGTGCCTTTGAAACTCCCCTGCTTACGCTTCAGGAGCTGGATCCCAGGATTTTGCCTTTGGGCCATCCCTACCCAGCAGCTGCATTGCCGTTGCTGAACAGTGACTCTGACTTTTGCTACCTTGTTCGGAAAACCTCCCTTAAAATGTGGAGGGAACCAGGGGAAAAAAGACACCGCAACAGACGGGTGAGTCTAACACTCGGCCACTCCAGCTGTAATGGCTGTAACAAGTTGTCATTCATTA
The DNA here is from genome assembly GCF_947461875.1 of Haliaeetus albicilla. Taxonomy (NCBI): domain Eukaryota; kingdom Metazoa; phylum Chordata; class Aves; order Accipitriformes; family Accipitridae; genus Haliaeetus; species Haliaeetus albicilla. The sequence continues at coordinate 74,050,581 of NC_091484.1, forward strand.
CCAGGCAGTCTTACTTGTGAAACAAATGTTGTTCACCTTCCAGGTATCCTCTTGTGGGCATGATGCTGACTGCCCTGTGGAGGTTAATTGGCTATTTAGAAGTGCCACTTTAGAGTAATACGCTGTTAATATGTAGCCAGCAGGTCCCGAAAAATAAATATTCAGCCAAATAATTCTAGAAAGCAGAATTTCTCTGGATGTTATGGAGTCACCATGAATCCTCCTCATAATGCATTTTAAGCCTGGCTGCATTGGTTCCCTGCAACCGTAATTCCAGAGCACCCGTAGAGCTGATGTGGATCTGGGGAGTTGTTTAACAGATGGTTTCTTTCAGAAGCTGGATAAGAAGAGCTGCCTGTTAGATACAGGACAAGCAGTGGTGTGAGGATCTTTTGAGTGTTCAGGTAGCCTTCCAGCTCAGCACATCTCTGGATTTAGTTGCTAAGTTGAACTGAGTGAAGGTAATGGTTAATATGGATTTGTATAGGTCCGGGAACAGTACAGCTTCTGTTCAGGCAGAAGATCTCTGACTTTGGGAAGAGGATAGGCTGCAGTAACAGTGTATGGAGGGCTCCTTTAAGTCTGAGGCAGCAAGGTTAGACATGGGAGCAGAGACTGGGGCCAAAACTCTGCCGCCGAGATGTAGATTAGAGGCAGTTGCAGGCTCTGGGGACAGTGCTGTTCTCCGAGTTCTCAGTCAGGGTTAGAAGAAAGTTCCTTTCTGTGATTCCTTAACCTTATCACAGGATGATTATTGTAAAGTCCAGGAGAAACACTGTATCATTCCCTATTTCTTTTAGTGTAGCCTATATCTGCATCTTGGTGTGTTTATGCTGAAGGACTGAGTACTGAGGTCGTTGGGGGAGAGCCATTACAATCACGTGCTGCTCTGCTAAAGCCAGAAAAGTTGGACTTGCTCAAACCAGCTTCAAGATTTCTTGGTCTTGTAATGACTGAGAGGATGTGGGTCCCCATGGGAATTGTACCATCCATCACTGAGATTTTCAACAGAGGCTGCATGAAGATTTTTGGTCTATTCCTGCCTTGTGAAGTCCCAGAGTTGAATTTACCTTCATACAGCTGTGTCCTTATCTCCTCCAGTTCTTGTAACCACATCTCATCGGCAATGCAAGCCTTGTGCTGCGGTGGGCTTTTTGCCTTCTCTGTGAGAAGATAAACCCATGGCAAGACCCACAGCTGTGTGTTTGTGATTAAGGGGAAAGAGTTCTCATCAGCTTTGATGGACACTGGCTTGTGTTTCATATGCAGCTCAAGAGGGGAAAAGCCAGTTCTGGAAGCAATGATGTTTGCTGTTCCTATCACATCAGTCATTTCTATTGTGGCATGCAAAACCAAGTGAGTTGGATGCCTTTCCTTGATGTGGACATTTTTTCTATAGGATGTTTAGTGGCTCCCTAGTCAAAGATCAGACTGACCCCTTAAATCCATTGTTAGCACTATGAACAGCATCATGATGAGCAGGTGAGTTTGCCGTAGCAGGAGTGTAATTGTAAAGAAATTCAAATCAATATAGGTCTAATCTAAGTTAAACTGAGCTTTAGGGATTAATCAAATCTTAATTACAGACCAAACCACACAGCCACAGTTATTTCTAAATTCAGTCTGAGCATTCATGCGGGTGCTAGAAACTAAATATCACCTTTTTGCATTACTGTTATTAAACATTACACATCCATAACCTTTTCGGTTGTAAATTATTAATGTGTGTAGTTATACTTTTAATTAAGACAAACTCTTAGGGACAGATTCTACTACTGTTATTTATCTTGTGCCTTTTCCCACCAGGAGCTCCCTTAACTTCAATGGGATGGTTCATGTAATAAGATACTATTAATTTATATTTATTTTTGGAAGAGTGAATAGTGTGTTAGACCATGTATTCACTGAGGCAACATTCATGTCCAAAATAACTTGAAATCTAAGAAGAGCAGACAAGAAGACACAAACTAAAAGAGAAGAAAGAGCGATACAGGCAAAGGATGGACAAGCAAGGTAGTAAAATTTATAGCTAACATCACTCCTGTGTCCAGAATAGGTGATAAAGAATTTCTGAAGGTCATAACTGAATTAGGTGAGTGGACAGCGTGAAGGTGCATGACAAGTTAGTATTAGCAGAAGTACTATTTTGTGGGCTTAGCTGTGGATCAAGGTCTTACTTTGTTAGGCACCATATAAACCCAGATCAAGGTGAGAGTCCTTGCCCTGTTATCCTTCAGTTAAACCATTGCTGGTGAATGTAAAATAATCCATATAAAAAGAGAGGAAAGGAATTTGAGTACACTTATTAGTTGCAGGTGCACACTACCATAAGACTGCTGCAATGATAGATGGCAGGGGATCTCAGGATAATTTAAAGGCACTTCAAAAGGTTTACAAAAATCTCCCATTAATTAAAAAAATATTAATTAAGGCAAAAGAAACTGAGTTATGTTGACTTATATTGGCTCAATACAAGTCCTCTGTGGGGGCTAGTGAGTGTTTATCTCTGCAGCCACTAATTACAGGTGTCTCTTCCGCCCTGGAGGACCTGAGCTGCTGTCAGCAGTGAAAGGTAGTTAGCAGTTCCCCGTTTGGAGTATTGCACGAGGGAAGATGAGCCCAAAAGGGGAATGAACTTGCAGAAAGCTTGAGAAACAATGAAACACCTTAGTAACAGCACTGACCAGCAGAAAATATCTCTGAATCGTTATTGCACCCTTCTCACTTAAGTTTTCAGCTCAGGGTACAGCTGCTGTCAAACAGGCAAACAAAAGGTTAGGATGTGTAAGAAACGGGACGGAGTAAATTTCAGCATGGTATAAAACCAAGGCTTTTCTCTCATCTGGAATGCTATATGTCACTGCCAAGGGAATTAAAGGATGTTCAGATAAGGATGACAAGAATAATTTGAGACCTGGGGAAAAAAAATCTTATATGGAGAGAGATTGAAAAGATAAGTGGTGTTTACGGTGGAAGGGAGCTAAATAAGAAGGTCTGTGATAAAAGCTTGTGCTGTCAGGGCTATGGCAAAGGAAAGAGAGGAATGGAGAAAAGGAACCCCAGAGGTGTGAGCGTGCCTGAGCCTGTGGGCAGAGGTGCTGCCGAGCCCGCTTGGGAAGACATCGGGCAGGGGGGTGGGAAAGCCAGGGGCATCGGGATGGAGCCAGAAATCCTGCTAGGGCTGAGGACTTGACTTGGGCTCCAAAGGGAAGGGACACACACCCGTTGCCAAAACCTCCCGCCCTAACTCTATGCGCTATCAGAAACAGTGGAAACGGGGCTGGCTCAGCTTTCTTTTTTCCACGTCTCCCAACACAAGGCATAAAATAAAAGAGTAGAAGGCAGGAAATTCAAGATTAGTAAGACTTGTCACTGTAGAAAACACGATGGGTTTGTGGATCTCAGTTCCACTGGCTGTTGTAGTGGCCGAGGACTTAATGAGATTCAAAGAGGGACTGACGGTTCTTGTGAGGAATTAAAACCCGGTATTGCCATAGTGAACACGAACAGACTGTTTGGAGCAAACAGGCATTCTCCAGCGCCAGGGGTTACACCACCTCCTAACAATAAGGAGCTGAGATAAGGCCTTCATGCAGAACGTTGTCTCCAGAGGGTTTCCTTGCACACAGCCTGAGAGAAGGTCCAGGGCAGGATGGCAGCAGGTTGGTTTTGCTGTGGCCAGCCACTTGCCCCTGAGATACAGCGTCTGTGAGAGGGGCTGTGCTCTGAGGAGGTCAGCTCTCATGCAGTTATAGCTTTCCCCATGGCTTGGGGAAAGCAAGGTAGCTTGGAGCTCTGAATGAAGAAGAGGAGCCCTGGGCTGTACTCACAGCTTCACTGCTGGTTCCTTAGGTGCTCTTCTCCACACCACGGTTTCCTCACATGTAAAATGGCATCAGTGACACTGACCACACTCGAAAGTTTGGTGGTCGACTACTAAAAGGTGCCACACAAGTGCTAATAACCTGTACTTTTTGGTCACGTAATGTGTGCTTAGGTCCAACAGCAGAACTGTTCCCCAGCAAAAAGCTCCAACCGCCTTTGGTGTCACCATCCTTGCTCCAGACAGCAGTTAAGCATTTCGTCTCCCTCACCTCATTCAGGAAACCGTTCCAGCAAGAGGCTAAATTAAGTTTACCCAAAAGCATTTAATTTAGCTTCACTAAGACAGTTATCCTATATTAGATAAATACCCACTGGGTTTTAAGAGCATATTTGTTTGAAGATTAACTACAAGGCAGAGCTGTTTATCCAGTGGAGCAACTGGATTAACGAGGGGAAAACTGAAGCACCTATCCTATTATACTACAACTGATGACCTAGTTTCGATACTTTGGTGTTTTGATTTATTCTAAGTCACTTCGCCTTGTGCTTCTCCTGCTCCTTCTGTCTAGGCAACGCTGCTGACCTCAGCCTGTCCAGCTTCAGAACGGGGGAACTCAGTTAAAAATGGGTCAGTAGGGTCAACGATATTAAAGGAGTCTTTGGGATGCAGTCTGAGGTCTTTCTCACTCTTCCTCTTTCTTGCCCTGCTCCCAGAACCCCATCCTCCTCCCATCTTTCTGCATTACAGGCTCTCTGCAGACCTCAAATCTTTAGTCTTCAGCTTCTTCTGAAACATCAGTCTTCCTTTTGCAGTAGGTTTGTATTCATTTGTCCAATAATGTTCCTCTAAAGCAAATTCTTTCCATTAGCCAGAGGAAGCAAGTGATTCATGGCTGCGCTGGGCATGCTTCTGTTGCCTGAAGATAGGTGTCTAGTGCTACCTGAGATGGTCTAGCATCTCTGACTTGCTGCTGCATAGTAGCATAAGTAGATTTTATACTTTGCCTACCTGCCCCAGACGTCCTGGATATCCCTACATCCATTTACCACATACCTATTTTTGGCAACAGAGTACTGTATTTTTGTGCCTAATTGGATGCCGCCTCCTTCATTTTGGGATATGAGAAAAAGAAATGGGGATGGTGAAAGCATTATGGCTGTAAATTTAGACTTTCAAAGCGAAGAAGCTAAGTGTCAGCTCCTGTTGACCTTGAGCATATTCTCTGAGTTTGTTTAAAAATACCAGCCATGTTCCTTACAAGGCCATAGGTAGCAGTGCTATACAGAGCATCAACAGCACGGCATCACAAACTAGTCATGACAGTCTCACCTGAGCCATTTTGAAGAGCTGCTTTAATCACAAATCCAGCAAAAAGTTCATCTTTCCAGTGATAAGGAAATCAAAATCTCTAATCTTCCTCTAAACAGGGAAATGTGGGGGGGGTTGTTGTTTTTTTTTTTATGGAAAAGACAACTGATATTCTAGACCAAGGACATGCAGCAGACTAGTCCTTATGGGCATTAGTAAAATGTATCTAACTCCAAATTTGGTGCCAGTTTGAGGGGAGCTTTGATCAGAGGGCTTCCAGCGTTCCCTGTCAACGTAAACACTCCTCTCATCTTGTTTTTTATGCAGTGACACATGGGAAATGATGAGTTAGTTGGAGAAAACAAGAATGAGCAGTAGATTATAAGAAGGGCAAGGAACTAGCTTGAGGAGAAATGACTACCAGTTGTGCTGACCTCCTCTATGGGGCTGAAGATAGAGATAGAGCTTGGCACCAAAGGTAGAAGGGAGGGAAAAGAAAACGTGTAGGTGACATAAAGTTGAGAAGCATTGTCAGAACTGAAGGGGATCCAGATAACCTTCAGGAAAGCCTGGATGACCTCACAGATTGGAATAGCAGAAACAGGATGAAACTCTAAAATCCTGAATGCGTGACCTTGCACTTTGCATTAATTCCCACCATAATCAGAAATTCTGTGGATTTGCTGAGATTGCAGAGGAGGAAGGCCTAGATGTATTGGTTAAGCATCACATCTGAGCTACCAACGTCATGTCACGTCATGTCAGACTAATGCAATCCTGAGATGCATCAAGAGATGCATTTCTAGCAAAGACACAGCTGTATTAATTGCATCGTACAGGTGGCTGATGAGGCCTCTTCTGGAACAGAATGTGCAATTCCCAACACTGGTGTTCAAAACTGATAAATTCAGACTGAAACAGGAAGGACCACTGATCAGGGAAACGAACAAACTGCTTTGCAAGAGGAGATTACAGATTTGACTTCTTCAGCCTGGGAAAGACAAATGTATATAATGGCTGCTTATAAATGTATCAGGGAGGTAAACACGAGGGGAGGATAGACCTATTAGCCTGAAGGACAACACTGGCACAAGAATAAACAAGAATGAATTGGCCATAAATTTAAGCTAGTAAGAAGTATGCAAGAGATAGGAGAAGCGAGTCTGTAGCAGTCTCTGAACCATGGAGGAAAAACCTGGTTAGGTTTAAGGTGGAGCATGATCATTTATGAAAGGGGAAATATGGAATGTGCAACTGTTAAAAAAAAAACAAACCAAAAGAGGTACCTTTTAACTTGGAATAACCTTTTTTTTTTTTTTTTGCAAGTCCACAGCCCACAGTAATGTTGCATGGATGTGAAAGGAGGAGATGTCAGCTGCAGGATGCCTTCGAGGCAGAACTCCAGCATCCATACTAAAACAAAGTCCTCACTGACATGTAGTGTTGCTGTCGCTTAACTATTCTTCATACGCTGAACCCAAGAGCCCCATTTCTCCAGGCATTCTGCAAGTGCATAGGTGCAGTCCCTGCCCCAAAAGCTTACAAACTAGGGTTGGACTTCTTGTTTTGTAAAAAATGTTTTATGGTGCCTCAGGATACTTTCCCAATGGGGCCAAACCACAGAAATAAATTCACAATATGCTTTTAGTGTTCAACTGATATATTAAACTGGATTATAGACTTGTATCATAGGAAATTATACTTGCGCTTTAGTTCCATTAGCCTACTTTAAACATTGGTATTAAAAGCGGATACTTACTTAAATACCAAACTGTGCCTGGGTTATAATCTGTTTCTCTGATATCATAGATCATTTGCAAACCACAAAGCCCCTTTGATCTTGCAGAATGCTCAACTGAACTTAAAAGGAAATTAAATGCAGAGCTCAATTTTTCATTAAATTGTCACCCACTGTTTTAGAGTTATGACTCTTCAGATCTGTTTCTTCTAACAGGTGGACAAACAGAATGTTAATACCATGGTATCTGTGGAGTTATAAAATCTGCACTGAGCAAGAGATTTTCTAATTATTACCGCTTCTTTATTAGCAGGACTAAAATCTCATTTTTCCAAAAAGTCTCAGGACACTCCAAAACACGACTGAAAAATCAGGGCTTTAAAAAACTGGGGACAATTCTGTAGCCTCAGATGGTTTAAGGCAATAAGAGCTGAACAGATTTTATAAAATTGGAGCTGCAAAGATCAGGTCTTATGTGCAATTAAAGAAGTCCTTGATGGGTGTTTTGCCTTTATAAAACCAGATATACTTCTTAAGATCTGCAATACAGATGCAGACTTTGATTATGAACCTAAAACTGCAGCATTAAATCTTGCAGGTGGTTTTAGACACCAGAGACACCAATGGGCGCAGAACCAACCTCCGTGAGAAATTCCCAACTCACTTTATCTCACTAAGCAGGATCTCAGCAATTGTTTTGCACCCTAGAACTGCCTATCCAGCTCCAGCTCCCCAAAACACCAGCTGTGCAATGCCTCTAAGAGGCTGCGTCACGAAGCTGGGTGATATAAGCCATAGGCGTGTGTTGCGTGACTCTCTCGCCATCTCATTCTCAGAGAAAAGATCTATTGCAGATCCATCCAGACAGCCTTTGGTGTCTTTAATCCACACTGCGGCAGGTCACCATTTTAGGCTTGAAAGCCTCCAGGTTTGGCAAAGATTGTGGTTGTAATAGATAGACTTATCAAGCTGCCTATTAAGGTCACAGTCTGATGCTGCAGATACAGCAAAGACTGGCTGGAGGGAAAGAAAGAGATTAGGAAGCTGCCTGTTGAATGCATCCATTAGTAACATCCATTCTTTGGGATGAGAGTTAGGGTTGAGTTTTGCTAAGAGCTAAGCAGAATTAAAAGATGACTTGTGCTCCAAACTCCAATTTATTCATACCAGAAAGCTGTCGGTGAAGGGAAATGACTGCGGTGAGAGAGGCTGCTCCGAGTTTGTAGAGCTTCGTCTGAATCGGGCACGTTTCTCTGCTTCTCATTTCTTTGTTTTGTAGCTGCACTTTGCTTACAACTGGGATTTTTTTATTTTTTTTTACTTTTTAATTACAGCAATTTTTTAATTGGAGGAATTTTGGGTGGGTTCTGTCAGGTCCAACAAGTCCTGTTCTTGGAAATCTGTTTTTTTTGGCATGGTTTTGTACAAATCTCACTCTGGTTTCAGAAAACTTTCTCTTTTGAGAAGCTGGCTGAGCTGTTGTTTGTTCGCACAGTCATCCCTCTCTCCCAGGAAATGCGTTCAGATTGAACGTCTTCTTCTGTGAACAGCCTGGTTGGCTCACCGGGCTGTTAGGAACAGTGTGCTGGCTGCATTTACTGCTTTTATACTAGAACCTTAATGCTCTGACAAGTTGAGAAATGAAGAGCCGAAGATGTTTTTGAACTGTGGAAGGAAAGAAACGGTGAGGGTGTCTGGGCCTAGGTGGGGAGACAGACATCCCTTTTCATCCTGAATTTCAATGAGACTGTGAAAGCACAGCTATTATTTCCCAAAAGAGGAGTTTGGAAATACTGGACAGATGCTTTTATTAGAGTAATATAGTCAATGTTAGTACAATAAAAATTAAAGGCAACCGTTTCCTCTGAGCCAGGAAGAGAGAGAAGACACTCTTTGCATACCCTCTTTCCACAAACATTAGTGGAAGGAGCAGTACTTTAGGATGCTTTGAAAAGCAATGGATTAAGACAAAAGTGTATGAATTGCTACGTCCAAGACCTATTATGAAGCACTGTTAGTATTACAGAAGATTGCAACTGAGGTCTGTCAGCCCGGCTTGTTTTCTCTGAGCCCTGAGGAAACTAGGGTTTTTAACTGTAACCTAGTGGAAAAAAGACCCAAAGGTTGCCTTTTCCAGATATATATCTTCAAGATCATAGATGTTCTGAAAAAATTTTCCAAACCAAACAGTTCGAAGTGGATCACCTCTGAGAGATGTCGTCTTCACACTCTCGACACCTGGGTGAGAGCAATTCTACTGACATGGACTTGGCTGATCCTGAAAGATTTATCTGTCTGATTGGTTTGAGAATCTTTCCTTAATGAGTAAATCAGTGCATAAAGGAATAGCTCCAAACTCCTTATGAGATTGCTTATGGCTTGGGTCAGGGTCCCATTGACACTCCTCTCCAACAGTGGTAAATAAGCAGCAAGACTAGGACTTTCTGTTGAGGTCTTGCTCATCGACCACCCATTGAGCCTCACCATGCCATGCACATGCACACATACGAAGAGAGCATCCCTGGCGAGAAAGCAACTATAGGAGGAGGCTAAAAAAACCCCTACAGGTGCAAACATAGCAGGGAAGCATGAGGCAACAGCAAGATAGTTAAAACTGGCTTGAAAGTACCTTGGACATCTTTACCCCTACCACATACCCACTGTGGTGTTTTAGCTATTGTGTGTGCGAACAAAAAGCAGGGAGGAGAAGCTTTAAAAATGGCACTGCAGTCAAAGAACTTTTTAAAAATTCTTTACACTTAGCCTCCATTAGTCTTTTAATGTTAATTAGGTCTCCTGGGAAGTAAATGTTCTTCCAGGACAGCCTTTTGCTGGGAGGCAGAGTATGGATTGGAGGGAAGATCATCATTCTTTGGGAACAGAAGGCTCAGAAATCCCCTTTGATAATTGGCAGGTCTGGCTTACTTGCAGATTCCCCATGATAATACCTGTCTATCTGGGTGGGAGAACTAAAATCCAGGAAATCCAATAGAGAGGGTTAAGTCTTCCTTTGTGTGGTCATAATTTTTTAACTTCAGAAAATGATGGGCCCTTACAAACCAGCGCTTAGCCTCTAGCAGTTCATTGTTGAGGGCTCCTCAGGGCTCTGACTATCATTGATGATGTGTTTGATATGTTTAATGCTTAGATTCAACTAGCAAGCTACCAATAATTAGCCCTTAACCAGCAATACTCGGCCTTTGAGAGAAGGGGAGATATATAGTACAGAGGGATGCTGCAAGCTTCCCAGTATGTTTCTGTCTAGGTACTTCAAAACCTGTGATAGATGGAAAGGCTCCATCCAAGGGGATGACCATTTGCACCATGGTGCTTAGAGGGTCTTGATCTATTTAAGCATTTTGAAGGAACAGCTTACTGACAAGTAAAAAACTTCACCACATCTTCCAGGCTCAGGAGAGCAAGGCTACCACTATATCTATTATAGGACTACATCACATAACCTCCAGACAGAGTATGTTATTAGGATTTATTAGGTTATAATCCTTTTTTGATTAAAAATTATAAATCAGCTCATGTTTGATGTTAACCCATAAATGCATAGCACATGTCAAGCAAGGCGTAGTACACATGGCCCCTGGGCATGCATGGAGGAGCCCACCCTGCTGCTTCGATCGCTTTGCAGAAAATACTGGACCCGATCAAAGGAGTGTGGCCCGCACCGTGTCGGGGACATGGCTTTCAAGAGGTTAACTCTTAGAGATGGAGCATGCTAAGCTGTTGCTTTTGATTTATTGTCCCTCTTTTCTTCTTGTTTCTCCTTGAAACATAAAAGCTTGCAGCCCACAGACTCTTGACATTTCTTTTAAATGCTCTTGTCATTCAGAAATTGCCACAGTCATCTCCCGCAACTTTGCACTTAGTGTTCCCAGCCTGTTTGGGGTTACTTGCAGAAGTTGAAAAGGAAATACGAATAGATTACAGGGCTCAATCCTGCGAGGTGGAGAGTCTTCTAGCTCTGAACCAATAAAGCACTTAACCATTTACTTAACTTCAAGGGTGGGAGTAGTCTGACAGAACTGTGTTACCACTAACTGAATTATAATCTTGAGAATGAAATTGTGAAGATGTCTGCAAAATAAACAGCCACTCTAGCTACTGAGGGCAGGTGACACTGTGTGGGATTTTTAAAGGATCTTGTTGATTTATGAGCACAATTATGGCTTGCACTGGAACCTGCCACTTAAATGCTTTTCTAAAATCTGCCTCACTATGACTTGGGGTTAGGTCCCTGGGCTCCTTGAATTCTCTTTTGCACAGCAGGACTGTTTTTCTGCTCATCCTGACCGCACCACACAGGTCTCCCTCTCTCTAATGCATGCTAATGAAGGATGGAGAGCCTTTCAATGCGCAAGACAGTTCAAGAGGTTTACAACTTATTATCCCAGACCCAAACAGCTCCGTGGGAAACTCAGTCTCTGGCCTTTGTAGCCATTTAGGGTTAAGAATAAAAGTTGAGGGTTAAGAATAAAAGTTAAGAAAATCCTGCGCTTTTGGGAAAGCACCTTTATTTACTTCAGCACAATGCAGGAATGCCAGGTGGAGCTTTCATCCATTTATGAGCCATTGAACTAACAGCACATTTTTTAGCTCTATTAGCTACGTATACGAACAAAGATAGAGAAAATCAGCTTGTAAATGGCACTACAGTCAATGTGAAAACAAGCGTAATACCACCTTCAATATTGCCTTCTGAAAGACAGCCAGAGTGAAGACACCTCCCAGGACCGTCACCGATCTCTGATAGGAAAGGTCCTCTGGTTCTGACCTGGCTGGTACTATTGATTACAGATAGTGCTTGTGTTTGGTTTCTCACCTGTTGTGAGCCTTATCCTCCATCCAGTGCTCATCTCCAGGAAATGTTCCCCGTGATCTAGTCCCTGTAGACAATGATATTTTTTGTTTTCTTGGAAATTTATCCTTTTTGGCGGAATTTTTTTTTTTGTGACTAATGCTTCCAAAATCCTTTCCTTTCAGCCCTGAGCACTAGGGAACCTGAATACTAGCCAGCTCTTCTAAAGACACGTGGAACTCATATTTCCTGGCTGAATCCTGACAGTTCACTGGGCAAGAATTCTTTTTTTTCGGCCCCACACACACTGTAAATTGGAATAAAAAATCTTAACTTTTTCAAGTTGCTTGTGGCTGCATGTAGCAGTTATTTCAATGAAAAGGTCATGCAAGAAAAGCATGGCAGTGTGGTGGCAGATCAGGGTTTCAGACCTCTTCAGAGGAAGGGAATGGACCCAAGTTTTCAACTCCTTGGGTAAGTCCTTGAAGACAAGGTTACTATGGAAAACGTGATCCCTTCTCTTTTCTCTGCACCTTTTCAGATGCAGTGCTGCTGGAGTCCAGAGAGCACCTTGCCTTCTGGCTGGGGCATCCCGGGCATTTTGGGCAAGCAGCAGTGCTTGCGGACACCAGAGTGTGGGTGTGGGACCTGGATGGTCTTAGTGAAGCCAAGGACATCCCCAGGCATGGTGACCAGCAAAGCTTCAAAGAGTTCTCGGAAGCTTTTGCCAGGGAGATGGAGACACAACTTTGCAGGCACCCAAGCGGGATGGTGTTATTTTTTTCAGTGCAACTGCTGATTTAAATGTTGCCCTTTGTGATTTGCAAGATGAGGCCTCGGGTAGCTTCAGGAAACCATGCTGCACTGGAGAGGCACAGCTTTCTCTCAGTAATCCTGGTTAAGATAGCAGGGACAAGTGACATGAAAGGTGCGTTTTGCATGATTTACGTGGAAAAGCCAATTACATGTAATTAATGTTGGTTAAATGCTTTGAAGATGAAAAGCTTTTATATAAGTGTGATTAACATCTATTCTGCCAAAATGATTGTCTTTCTAGTGTTTTAAGAAGCTTAATAGCATGCTTCAGCTTTTCAGTGTTTATCTCGGAGATGTGATGACCCCATGTAAAGCATTCACTGGAAAACTATAAGAAAGGCCTTCAGTGGGAGTTGATCTTGGCCACAAACCAAGAGTAAAGAGTGAGACACTGTGGGACACAGATGATTCACCTGTCAACAGCTCAGTCTCTTACAAAGATTCCTAATCAGCAAACCAGTTGAGCGATGCTAAAGTATTGTCCTGATACAAGGTCTTAAATTGTGAGCACTTACTGCAGGATGGCTTATGGAGCCCATGAAAAGACAGGCTGTGCATGCTGGATCCAGTTTTAGAAGGTGCATGGTAAGGTATACCAGCTTAAGCTTAGCAGGAGTCCAGGATCTGGCACAGGACCGAACAGACACCTCCAAATGGGAATTCTGCCACTGATTTCAATGAACACAAGAAATGACTACATTTTAGCATGCACAAAAATAAGCTGTTATTGACTGAAGGCTTATAGTCGATTGTCTTGCTCCAACATATTTTGCTTTCCACTGTAAATAAAGTGGATTTCATTGTAAACCACTCACAGGAGATGAGAAACAATAAGGGTCGGACACTGAACAATAGGCGTTCTGAGAAAATAGTGAGTTCATACATTGGCAGTTGTTATTTTCTGAAAATGAGTGCAGATGTTTTAGTATGCTGAAATCACTCAAGACTTTTATGGCAGAAAGAGGCCATGGAGTAAATAAACTGGTGACAGGTATAATGAAAGGCATTCAGTTTATTTGCTTGTTCAGAGTTATTTTATTCAAGGGAGCCCTGTTTTGCCTACCACAGGCAAATCCTCGAGACCATCTTGAAGATGTATCTCCCTGGAAAAAAGAATCGTGCGAGATCATGTAGCAAGCCCAGGGCTTCTGGATGACAATCAAATGGGTTACTTAATTCTTTGTAAGCAATTCCTAGAAAGCAACGCTTCCCAGAAGAGACATATATGAAGACTCCGCTTTTTATTTGCCGGTGGGGAAACACAAGGGTTGTACCTCCAGTAGTGAGGGGAATGCCATTTGAATCGCTTGTGGTGCTGTTGCCAGGAAAAGTGTTCACATATCACCGAACATCATGCTATTGTATCAGCCAGATAAAGATCAGGGAGGTTTGCAGGGCTGCAGGAACAGGCAGAGATCATGCTCCTTCCCTCCGTCCATTAGCTCCCTGGATGAGTTGATCACCTGGTGGGTTAGGACCAGTCCCTGCAGGTTTTGCCTGTATGGAGGAGGTTGCAAGACAGCTCTGAGGGGTTGTTGGGATCACCTTTTTCTCCACTGTTCAGCCAACCTAGCAAAACCCTTCCCCGCACTGCCCTCCCGGCAGTGGTGGGGGAGCGGGTGCCGGGGTCAGTATTAGCAGCAATTGCAGCCATGTTTGCTATCAAGCACTGGGGCAGGGTCACTCTGAGCTGTCGTCCTTCAGGACATCTCTCCTGAGGTTCAACACATCCCTCAGAAGCACCAGTGAGGGGGCAGTGGGCGGCATTCAGGACTCACAAAGTGCCATCTTTACCCAGCCGCAAGGTCTGTGCTTACTGTGTCGGTCTACACATGGCAAACCAGGTAAGACAACCCGAGCTTCACTTGGACCTGCTAACTCACACAGAAGATGGATGAGGTCCTCAGGGCTTATCTGTCAGTTCACATGTATTAATACTTTAGCTGCTTTGCCTTCACTGGCATTTTACCTCAGGTTAATTACTCTGTATTTGCTAATGCCATGTAGGAACATGCATTTTTTCCCCCTGGTGAAGAGAAGCTGGATCCAGAGAAGCACTCACCTTTAGTGCAGCTTGCCGGAGCACTGGCAGCTTTGTCTTTCAAAAATGAGATTGGTAAAAATGTCAAAACTGTTTCCATGAGGCTGTTGCCGCAGGTGGGGATTCCTGCACTCTCCCACCAGGCGCCAAGGGGCACTGCTGGAAAAGGGGCATTGCTCAGGCTGGACCTCTCCCTGGCATCTCCCGTGCATCAGGTTTTCAAGTCTGCCACCTTTCATAAACACTAAATGCCCTGAAAAAGAGTTTTAGAGGAGAGATCTGCAAGACGACCCACCTTTCCCTCAAAGGGAGGAGTATGGTAACTTCAGCTTTTGTTCCTGTGACCTGCCCTTGCAGGACTGAAAAGCGCTTTGAGCACACACCCAGGAGAGCAGGAAATCTCTCCTACGGATCACTTGTAAAATGGCCCGGTTTGAAAAACACGCTGCAGAAAGAATGAAGCCTGACTGCAAAGGAGAGGGTTTTTTTCGCCCGTGAATAGGATTTCAAACTAGCAGCCAAAGTGAATCATTATACATCCTTGCCATATGCCACTTTCAATCAATAAGGCCTTATGCTCTGCTAACAATCATCCTAAACTATACCTATTAACAAGAACGCACATTTTCGTAGTAATATTCCATGCACGTCACCGCACGCAGACTGCAAACAGTCGAGAGCGATCACAGCCGAAGGGAGACGGAGTTTCTGAAACAACGGGCTAAGTGTGTGGATGTACACCACACTGTAGAGGCTGCCGCTCTTACACGTGTAGGCTGGTTTTTGCTTTTAATGGCATACGCTCCTACAGACTGATGTGGTTTTTTCTGTCTTTCAAGTGTATGCTTTCTTGATGACCCAGACAGTTTCTCTCCTGATGACCCAAGACTTTCTCAGAAGTGGCTGATGCACTGAGGATAAAGTGCAGCAACAACCATGGGGGGATGAGATATGGCTTCAGCAGGACCCCTTCAGTTTGGAGGGAGATGACAGCAATCATCATGAACTAATCATCAGTATTAGTTTGTACCTGAACTAATCTCTCTGTGAAGACATGGAAATCTGCTATAAGAGAGATGCAGGGTTTGAGGGACGTGGTGCAGGAGCAGGAGATGCAGACTTTTTTTCTTACTAATCACGGGGCACCTCTGTTGCCCACCTGCTATTTCTTCTGTCTACTTGCATTGCAAACTCCTCCTGATGGGTGTCGCTTTTCCAAAAATACTGTGCTTGCCGCAGAAGTTATTGACTGAAATGCCACAGTATGAGCTGCTCAGAGCGGCCAAGTCTTACACTATGGGCACGAAGCACTCGGTAGATTCACCCGACTAAAGCAGAAATCTGCACTTGAGCTAGTCACCTGTGGCTCCCTTGCTAGTCAATGGAGAGCCAGTCAATACAGTCGATAGAGTCTATGGTGATTCATCTCTTCCTAAAGTAGATGGTTAAAGCAGAGCAGATGAATTGCATAATAAAAACACTTATTTCTTCCTGCTGCCTGGAAAGCCCAGTGTGACAGCTCGCATTTAGAAGTCTACTCTGCAAATATCTGAAATGAGGTGAGTCTAATCCCACCACTGCCCTCACAACCTTCCCCTGCCCTGATGGTCTGTGCATCTCAGGCATTTGCCGGTGCAGCTCGCTCTGTATACTGTAGTGCAAAGAGAGTTACAGTTGGGCAGAGGGATGCCAGAGCAGAGTGGCAGTCCCACGCTCAGGTAGCTAAAACATACACCTCTGACTAACAGCCCACTGCCTCAGGCCCTCTCATGTGTCCCCAGACCCCAACCCCACCTGAGTCATGGCCATATGACTCAAAAAGCAGTACGTGAGCTGTGCATTGGGATTGCATCACCCCTGGGTGTCTGGCTGTGCAGGAGCTCAGGCTAGACTATACAAAGTTCTTATGTCTATGGATCCTGGATTAGCAGAGCACGCACAGTATGGCACGGTCCCAATACAACAGTCTTCAAATGCTACCACATAAAACCCCCTTCTATCTTTCCCTCAGAGGGTGAATTTAATCTTTGCTTATTTCTATGTTTTATAACTAAAGGCTGCTTCTGCAACCCTTGTGTAGATATCTTACACATGGTCTATGTGATACCCTTCATGAGTAATCCTCATGTGTTTTGCAAGGTTCAACATAAAAATTCTTTGCTAATCAAAAGGCATTACTGCTCAGATGTTTCTGTGCTGCAAAATAACCCCCAGTCAATCAACCTCCCCTTCAAACAGTCCCTGTCTGTGCTTATTGCTTTGCAACCTTGTTTCCTGCCAGTAAAGGCTGGAAAGGAGAATGCGCTTACCTTTGAGCAAAGAGCTGTGCGACTCTGGGTGTCAGTAATACCACCAAAACCTACCTGATGTGGTGCAGTGCCCTTTCGCTGGCTTTCTGTGCAAGCACATATCTGTAATAGCATCATTTGTTGCAAATATTTCACTTAGTTTCTGCCTCTCTGGCACAGTATGCACTCATAGAATCTTGAAGTCCTTATTCCTCAGACAATTCCTCTTGCCTTTGATGAAGATTTGTAATCCTGGAAGGGCTGTGCAAAATTTATATTACTAATTTTTCATATTTGGAGATATTAATGATGTACAAGTTATTGGATTCAGTACAAGATAACTGGCCAAATTGCTGTAGTCTATTTTACATGTGAAGTAAATATAAATGATCAAAGGATAACTTCTGGCTTGAAAAAGCATTAATACTACTAGTATCAGCTGAAGTAATTAAACTGCATGTATTTGTCTAAACACTTAGTGTAGCTGTTGACCGTATGGCATCCTCTCCCTTCTTTTTAACATCCACAGACATTTTGACATCGGCAGGATCTTTAGGAATGAGGGCAGTAAAGCTGGGCAGAAAATAGTTTTCCCATCATGATAATGCTCAAGATCATGAACACACCCTTACTCCAAATCGGGATGAAAGCTCCAAATCACAGCCCCAGAACCCAGTTCTGGCAATGACAAAACCAACATGGTCCCACCTTAGTTTCACATCTGGAAAAAATGGTCAAACACCTCCTAACATTTTTGGCTGCCGTTTCTGGCTGATACAAGATGCACCTGCTTCCAAAGCAGCCCTGCATCCCTGGGGATCCCATGAAGGCATGCAATGGGGGTGCGGGCGCTCCTTTACGGCAGCCACTCAGGGATAAAGTCAAAAGCTGGGGCCGAGCAAACAAGGTGGTGGGTATTTCACACAGAAAGGTTCTTTTTAAATGACTTTAAAGGGCTGGGGCTAGTTGAAAGGCAGATTCACATCTGCCCATGGCGACTCATCCCTACCGTGTCCCCAGGCACGACGTATTGCATGGTTTGGGACACAGGACTGCTTTCTTACACGTGTCCTCTGTGACTTTTTAGGAAGGATGGCAACTATCGAGACAATTATTTAGTTACCCGTACTATATCCAGAGACGCAGTGCAATCTCGTGCTCTTGCCCTGTTGTTTCAAACACAGCCAGTGGGGCCGGTTCTGCACAGACATGTTGAGCTGAATTCAGAGCAAACTCAATTCCTTGTGCTGCAGCTAATTAGAAGGTAATTCCAGTGGGTGAGATACTGGAGAAGAGCTTTAGCCACAGCAAACTGTGATCTCCAGCCAGATTCAAATCCACACCCCCCAGCAACTGCAGAAGTGTGTTTTCTACCCTGCACAGACCACATTTATTTTGTGTGTCTTCAGTTTTTTCACCCTTCATTTCCCTTTACATAGTTTTATTTTTCCCAGTCAATAAGAATGATTTTATTCTTCTTAATTAGATTTTTTTTTTTTAGGTTTTCCATAGTAATTAATGCACTTTTCTTCAGCAGTATAACCTATTACAGTAGTTAAAATGTTAAATCATGACTGCTGCCAGATCTAAGGGACCAAGAAACATAGGTTTTTCAACAGCCACTTTGTCTTCATCTTTTGAATTAGACTGCAGCCTGCTTTACATTTTTGGGTAAGTAATAAGATTTGTTGATTTGAATGAAGAACGATATAAAAATAAATTGCATTGTACTTTTAATTACATGGTCTTAATTTTTGTGGTGACACTCCAGGCTCTCATATAATGTTGTTTAATGTTTACATCTCTTTATTGATTTGATAGTTTACACACAAAAATGTCATTTAATTTGCAAATTTCTACATTCATTGTTGGGGTCCTGTGCTCATTAAGGAATCAGGGGAATTCTGTGTTTCCCCCCCATCTCCTTCATGCACATGCAGGCACGTATGTTCCATATTTGCTTTTTCTTAGGCACCAAATCCCAGCTACAGAGATGCTTTTCTTCTCCACCGCTGTGAGACCATGATCCTTTCTATGCTCGACATATCGAACCAGGGGGCTTGGTGCAAAATGGACTGCTGCTCCAGGGAGCCGTTTTTTTGGGACTCCTTGGCGGTGGTTGAAGATAGCAGTGGGTAGGTCAAGAGCCACCGCTGGACATGCTAGCCTTGGCAGTGGTTGAAGATAGCAGTGGGTAGGTCAAGAGCCACCGCTGGACATGCTAGCCTTGGCAGTGGTTGAAGATAGCAGTGGGTAGGTCAAGAGCCACCGCTGGACATGCTAGCCTTGGCAGTGGTTGAAGATAGCAGTGGGTAGGTCAAGAGCCACCGCTGGACATGCTAGCCTTGGCAGGCTCTTTCTTCACTTGGAAAGTCAAACACCCTCACGGCACCGAGAGTGCTTTGAGTCCACCCATCCCATGCAGAGGACGTGGTGGAAGCAGATCTTGCAGAAGACCACGGAAACCATAGGATGAGCCCAGTTAGATATCCTTTGGTTTAGGGTGAGGATGATGTCCTTAGTGCTCTCCAGGTGCCATTCAGAAATAGCTGTGAGAATGCAACCAACCAAGAGCAAACCTTCAAACCTTCCTTCCTCCATCAAAACCAACATCTCTAACCTACCTCTTCTACTCACCTCAGCTCTCTCGGTGAGGAGCAATGGACGTTACTCCATCCTGCCCCAGGCAGTGTTAGCCACTTGGCTAAATCCCATCCTTGTGGACTGGTTTGGAGGCGTTTGTCTTTTAGTTTTAGAGCTCCAGGCATATTTCTGAGTTTCTAAAAGTTAAGCAAAATTAAACTTTTCTTTCAAAAATCCATCACCATAAAACTGTTTTCCCCCCCTCTTCATTAATGATTTACTTTCTGTGGAACAAATGCACCAACTGAGGACAGAATCATTATTAAAATCTCAGTTAACAACACAATATTACTTTGGTCCTTTCATTTCCTCCACTATTATAAAATTCAAGATTCATTTCATCTATTAATATTAGCAATCTATTTTTTTTTTAATTTTGACCAGGCACAAATTAAAGAGGGAATGATATTATGGAAGCGGCACTAGAACTTACTCCTTTTTTTGTAAAATCTATTTTTTCCCCTTCCATCAGTTCTTTCTTTGCATCTAATATTGGCTTCTTTTGCATTGATATTCCCAGTGACTTCATTTGATACCTGGCATTACTCCCATGGAAGTCAACTGGAAGAGGCCAACAAACTTCCTTGGAAAGTGATTAAAATTAAGGGTCAATGAAGAGATGAAGGTTTGGGAGCAAGGGAGCTGGGTTCTGGTCCTAGCCCTGCCACAAAATTGCTCTGTGACCCTGCGCAAGTCATTTTATCTCTCTGTACTGCAGTTCCCATGCATTTAAAATAAGAACAAGAGTGTTGGCTGCTCATCGTTCAGGTCTCCTAGCAAATAAAACATGATGTATAAGAGCTAAATGAGCAAGAAGGCACAGATCCTTCTCTCAAGAAATCTGTGTCCTAGAGTAGCAACAGGCAGTGAGGATGGGCAGAACAGAGATGCACTCTTATTTTTCCCCGAGCTCATGAATTGCTCCTGTTCCCTTTATAACAGATCATTGTCAGTGGGTTCTAATGAGATTTCCTTTGTGCCTCCCTAATGCTAAACATAACTGAGATTCCTTTACAACATTTCACGTGGAAAAGCTCCACTCATGTGCAGCGTTTCCTTGTCAAAGAAAGGCTGGATTTTTAATGCTCTAGAATAATCAACTTCCACAGTTATGGCACACTTATTTCTTAGCTTGTTTCTGTACCCCTACAATCCTAGGAGCTGCACATCAGCTAAATATGCATGTGATTGCTCTTGCAATCTCCTTGATTGCAAACAGGGGATTGCTATTGTGGCAGGTCTTCCCAAACGCTGAAGTGCTGAATTCCAATGATTTCAGTGGCAACTGGAGGAAACAGGAAAAGAAAGTTGGATAAAGGATTCTAAGAGGCCCCAGGTACAATCAACAATACCTCAACCATCCCTGCAAGATCTTTGTCTAACACCTTCCTGCAGTGACAATTCCACAACAGCCTGTGGGAATATATCCCTGTGCTGAACTATCCATAGCCCTGGAAAGTTTTTCCTGATCTTTTACCTACGACTTTCCTGCTGGACCTGAAGCCTATCACTCGCCCTACTTGAAGAAGGTACAAGGACACATTGTGCCTCTTTGCATCAGCCTTGCACGTATTTGGCAAGTTGCTTTGTCTCAGCTTGGTCCCCTCTTCAGACCACACACTTCTCTCTCTCTCAGCCTTTTCTCAAAAGCAGGTTTTCTACACCTCCAATTGTTCTTTCTGCACCTCTTTGGGCTTCTCCCAGCTGAGCTGTATCTTTCCCGAGGTATGGAAATTGTTCTTGAGCCAACACCCCACCACTGCCAAGTTGAATGGAAAGATTGTCCCATGCCTTCTGCAGTGTGCCCCTCTGAACAGGGATCCCGGCAGGACCGCTGGATTTTTGCAGCACTGGATTTCTGCTGTACTCCCAAGCATTGCAGCCCCGGATCTTTTTCCACACGGTAGCAGCCTGGCCAATTGCTCCTCATGTTGTATTTGAGAAATTGATTTTAACTCCCCTGCCAGGGAGTGCAACATTTTAATTACTTCTGTGGATAAAGCCCGTTGTTCCCATTCTGATCAGGACTTAAGAGATAAGTAAAGCAAAGCCTATCAGAGATCTTGCAGAAGCTTGAGCTGGAACCCAGGCCACCGGAATACCCCCAACCAGTGCCTCTGCCATATGTCCTTCACCCTTCTCTCATCCTTATTCCATGCCATCCTTATTTTTTTTAAAATCTTTCTTCTCCTCCATTATTAAATTCTTTTCAGATCTGGTGTCAGTAGCTACTGGCAACCATTTAAACTACTGTAGGTGAATAATTAAGGGTCTGTGCACTATCCTACAGCATGGATAGGCCACAAAAAATGGGAAACAGATTAGCAACTTGCTGGATTATTGATAATTTCCTTGCTGCCAGTTCCTCCTTTTCAGCACAAGTGAGTGGCATTTGGTGGCAAAAATAAAAGACGAGATCAGTGGCCTTTGGCCAAGAGAGGGCTGGGTGCATATGCGGCCAGGGAAGTCAAGACATGAAGTGCAGTCTTCCTGCCAAAGGACCTAATCCCAATTTAGGGGACATCAAGACACCTACAAATAGATAAAAACTTGAGGCTGGCTACAAAAAATATTTCTGTCTTGCTCTTCCGAAATCCACGTAGAGGCACTGCCCATGCCAGGAACCCACAATACCCTGGCATCACAGCCTGCAGGGCTGGCTGCTCTCACTTGTGAATACATTTATCACTGATAATATGCCAAAATGTCCAAGAGTTGAATGCTGGGGAGTGCTGGGAAGGAAAGCAGGTTCTTCTCACAGGCATGACCGAGTGCAGCAGGACTTTACCTGCATCTGTATTGGCAATGTGTCACTCCTATCTCTCTACAAAACTGATGGAGCAGTGGTTGGATTCTTAACAGAATAGTTTTTATACTTTGTCCTTTTTATGACATGTGGTATGTCCTATGCTATGAAGCTAAGGAAACAGTCTGAGAAAGGGCATTAGGGCAGCTAGGCAAGAAGCAGCTGATAGGAGGGTAAAGAGGTAAGACCAAGGTGGAAGCCCATGAAAGCCAGATATTGCCTGGATGAGTCCATCAGGGAGTCCTTCAGCATCCCAAAGACCTGCAGTGTAACTGGGAGGGCTGACCCAAGAGAAGTCCCCCAGAGCTGAGGAGCGCATGCTGCAGATGGTGACAAGGGGAGTCCAGGACTTCAGCAAGGGAATTTAGCCCTTGAAATATGACTAAGCAGCCCAAAGCATAGAGCAAGTGTCATGTTGCGCGGCCAGAAACACGAGGAAGGGACAAAAGAATTGGCCTGTTTTGGCTTTGGCAGGCTGAAGAGAGACAATCTTCCAACAGGTAAAAGCTGGAGCAGAGAGAAAAGCAGCAATCTGTCCCCCATGTGCTCAGCAAGGGCCAAACTGCAGCAGAGAAGGTTGAGGTTACGCAGGGGGAAAGCTCATGTTCTGCAGGCAAAGCTCATGATGTCCTGGGAGCCTGGAGCACTGTGCAGCACCCAGCACCGCAGGAAGAGGTTGGATGAGCATTTCCTAGGAATGACACAGGTCGAATAAACACTGCGAAAGGGAGGATGGACTGGATGACACCTGAAGATCCCTTCCAACATTAGCTCCCTGCTTGCACGCTGCCAGCTGCCAGTGTGTGGGACGAGTTTCCCCCAGGCGGTTTACACCAGCTTTTCCCCATGATGAGCAGCAGCAGAGACAGACACTTCATGGTGTAAAAACAAATTCTGGTCCCAATAAAGACAAAAAGAAAACTACCTTGCTAGTGATGTCCAATTCATTACTCAGTACCATCTAACACAATAATGTTGCACGCTAAAGCTTAGTGCATCTGCCTTGCTCTGTTTATACTGTGGTCTTGAGCGTTTATCACCTCCTGCTAATGGCAGTATTTGCCACAAAAACTTAATTATTTGCCTTCTCTGAGAGGGTATTTTTCCTGATTAAAGCCTTCCTGAGAGCAATGCAGGAAGCACTCGGCCCCACCGGGCATTCTTATACCCTAACCACTGAAATCTGGGACAAAGGCCAATAATCTGGGACAAACTCTAAAAATACACCAAACACTCCAGGACATATTTTATTGGTCCTTCCATACATGCCTCGAGTGTGTCAGGAGGCACAAGGCCACAGGTAAGAGTAGTGAAAGTAAACCCTCCAGCACAGTCCAGCTGGCTGCAGGAGGGATACAGATGCTTTTCTTAAGCAGAGCCATTCCAGAGAGAGACACAGCACCTCCGTATGAACTTTCCCGATGTTAAAGCCTAATTGCAACCAGTTTAAAAACCCCTGAGTCTAGCTTTTAAAACAAAATATTGGAATTTGAAAGATGTTCTTCTGCCAACCAAACACCTGGGGAGGGAGGAAGGCGAGGGAGCTGGAGAGATGACAGGCCTTGGCTCCAGGCTGCTGTAGCCACCAGATGCACTTTAAAACACCTGCATTGCATTTTCAGGTAAAACATCAACAGCTGAAGACAATGTGGGCAAACACCTACTATCTTCTTTTACAGAGGATGGCAACTAAAAAGGATAATCTTAGGGAACAGTCTAAGGGCAGTGACAGAACATGCTGTTCTCACTCTGCAGATTCAAGGGTTGTTGTATTCTCAGGCTCAGGCTCTTTTTTAGGTGTTGCAAAACCCTGTGGGATCTGCTGGCGGCCACCCAAAAGAGTGCAGCACTTAAAGCTGCCCTAACCTGGTCCAGATACACTCCAAACACAGAGGAGGTTGAACACCTTGCCTTTCGCCTGCCACCCCCAGTCGGTGTCAGCAACGTCGGCTGTTGTGCAAAGCAAACCGGAATGACCAGGGCGACTCGGCAGCTCCCAAGCTTGCAGCGTTGCACCCTGGCTAACCTTACACCGAGGATGGGAAGATTTTCTTTTGCCCTTCTGCTCGTCCATCTCACGTAGAGGCTCTGTAGATAACGTCTATGCAAGCAAAATGATCTGATGATGGGACCTGTATTTATTTACCTTCAGCTTTTAATGGAAGGACAGAGTGCTTTATGGGCACAGAGCAAGAGATTAATAGACTGCCATTACTGGAGGCTGTCACAGTCACCAGGATTGTCACCAAGAAGCGATTCTGGTGTTGCTACCACCAATTTGGGAGCCCATTTTCCTGACTGGCATCCAGGCAGTCTTAAATGTTTCAAGCAGAAAGGATTTTGCTGCCATAGCACTTGGTAATCTGTTTGGATGGTTAAGTACCATCAACCGATAGAAAACATCTTCCTTCCACCGAATTTACATTGACTTCAACTTACTGCAGCATGCATTCTCGGAAGTTAAGAGAGACATTTACTTTTTTTTATGAGCTAAGCATCACCAATGCTGTATTTGTATTTTACAGGGAAACTGAGGCAGAGAGCTCGGAAGCAGGGCATTAAAATGAATGTCTAAAGTTCAGTACTGTAGTCTGTTTACTGTGCTTTTCCTGACTCCGGGCCACCGGCTTTTGCAACAGCCGGAGCTTTTGTACCTGAGGTTCAGGGAAGTTGTTCCGGGAGCTGCAAGAGCAGCACAGCCTGGTGTTTCAGGGCAATTTGAATGCTGGTTTCTCATCACTAAAAAGCACAGTAGCACTTAAGGGCGTAAGACAAAGCCAGCGGCCACAGTAACCTTAAGTACAGTGAGTCTCAATGAAGAAAATACCTGAAAGGAACCTCAAACATCAGGCAGACCTTTGACGCTATGCCCTGGGTTAAAAAAAGATAGAAAATGCAGTCCTTTACCAATTAAGCATATACCGTCATTGCAGAATTAGTCATATGATGTCCGTAATCCTCCTTGTCTGAGCACAGAAGTCTCCAACTCGAGTGTGGGCGTGCTTTGGTTCCCGGCTAGCTGGCATGACTTGGGGGTATGGATTAGAGCCTGGATTCTCCTTTTTGGGGGCGGGTAACATGCTAACGGTACAGCTACCTTCCAGCACCAGCCATCCATCCTCCAGAGCCTTCTTGCAATTAAATTCCCCGCCCAATAGGCCAGACAAGTTCTCCTGGATTTAAAGGGAAATAATTATACGATGACTCTGCTGGTTACAGCGGTAAAAGTAATCAGCTATGCCCCAGAAGTCCTAACAAAATCCACGGACGAGTAAATCGACGCTAAAGATCCAACCTGAACAAAGCTTTGGCGTGCGGCTCTGACACTGGCTGACACATGCTGGTTGCTGGTATTTACGCTTTAATCAAAATACAACTGAAAACCAAGAGAAAAGTTCAAATTCTGGAGGATGGCAAAACTGTTGGTTTATGGGCATCTCGGTAACAGACACTTTGGCTTGGTATATTCCCCTCCAATCTGTCAACATCTGATGCCTTGCTCTTTAGACTGGAGCTAAGAAAAGCTATCAAAAAATACCTTCATATAGTTTAGGGCCCATTCTGTCTGCCGTATCACTCGCTATTTTTACTGGCTGCACTGAAGCCAGACCGCAAAGGGCAAATTTGTCAACGTGGGTGGGCTTTTTTAGTGTGAAAACCAAGGGCTCGTACAGACAGTAGCAAAGACCATCTGCATCCAAGTCTGGAAGTTCAGGCTCTAATTTAAAGCTGCTTCAAATATAGAAATTCTAGCAAAGTTAATTGTAGCTGCATTACGGAAAGGTGACAGCAGTGAGTCCTTAGAAAGCTGAGGAAGGTTTAAGTCTGCCTCAGGTCTGTTCCCTTTAGAGTCAGGCAAAGCCACCGAGAGCAGAGTCAGGCTAATACTGGGTATAAAACCTGCTGGGAAATTCTGCAGGTGAGATACTGACCTTAAAGCAACAGCATTTCTTGAAAATAAGGAAAAAGTTCTTTAGCAAACGCCCCTTATTTCCACACGTTGATAACTGTGCAACATCGCCCTGCTGTATTAATTGGTCTGTGCTTTTAAAAGCTTCCTAATTCTGCTCACAACCGAGAAGTTAGCTTACCATTATATTAAGAAACGGCTTCATAGTGTGGGTTGGTTATTACCGGGAAGTGCTTAATTACAACAAAATGTGTCGTTAAAGTGACAATTTATTTACTCAAGATTATGAATATAAATAGTTTTTTCTTACCCATGCATTTTGAAATGGGAATTAGAGGCTGGGATCCCAGGAGTTTCTTTAGGCTGAGTGATTTCCTACAAGCAGCTTTAGGAACCGATATGGAAACTGCAGCCTGTGAACCAGTTTGCTGTCTTGGGTCTGCAGCACGCATTTCTCACCTGTTGCAAGTAATGCCAGTTTTGCTTAAGAAGACTGGAAACGGGTCTCTTTAATTGCACCAGGGCTCTGTAACCTGCAACGAACCAACGCCGAGCTGAAAAATAAATCACCGTTAGTGAATACTTGAAGAGATAAAGGAAACGTTGGGTCCCCTTCCCCCAGTATTTTCCATGTTTTATAACACCTCTGTCAGTATAAATTTCCATTCACTGAAGAAATTACATTTCACGAGAGCTACAATAGGATTTTAAGATAAATGACATGCGAGCACTGCAGTTTTGTACAGGCTTAAGTGATCCAAGTATCTTTATCACGTGCGGAGTATCAAAATACATGAATTTGACTTGTTACAACAGTCACACAAGAAAGATTGAGTGTCATATGAGGCTCCAAAGCATAAAACCATCTTAGCTAAAATTTATTTTAGCACAGGAGGGTTTTTTAACTGTTAAGTATAATTATTTAAAAACGGTCTGAGCTGTGCAGCTCTAGTGATAACTGGAAGCAGAAAAAAGCTCTTGAAAACGCCGCTTGTAAGGGCACTTCTTGCAAGCGCTGCCTGCTCTTAACACTTGCTACCTTTGTTCATCACTATTTCCGAAATTCTTGGAGGCTGATGAAGTTTTTAAGTGTCATCTTGCTAAGGCTGTAACATTATCTCCAGCGACAATACTCACTCCCGGGCTTTTATGTTGCAAGTAGAGAAAACATTTTAGCTTTTCAGGAGGGTAAACATCTCCCTGTGAAACAATGTAAGCAAGACAGACTGCAATTTAATAAATGAAAATTCAGGCTATCGTTTATCCCGGGGCAAAAATCGCCCTGGGTCCGGCTCTCTATCGATTTGCTCTTTGCAGCATCGCCTGCAGCAGCACGCTGTCCAAGTGCAAAAGGCCACGCTACACCCGCCTTATTGGGTGGCTTTAGGACAACATCCAAAGCGCTCTGGGCCCGTTTCCTCAAAAGCGATGACAGCCGCGTGATAAACGTGCTCCCAGGTCTCTGCCTGTAAAGCACAAATTCAGGCACTGTGAAACGGGGCTTTTCATAGCGCAGCGATTAAAAATAGGAGCGGCATTGGCCAGAGAGCGTTTCAGCCCGAGCAGGGACGCAGCTCGAGCAATCACTACGTTAGACACACTGCCTGCTCCCAAGGGTTAATATTTTCTTGGTATGAACAAAAAGTCTCATTTTAGCTAATCGTGGGGATGCCGGTACGGTGAAACGCTGGGTCGTGTTTTATCACCCCAGACGTTTCTCCTTACTTCAGCCACCTGGTAGCTGTTTAAGAACTTACTCCTCGACTGAAATAAGCAGAAATATTGACCTGTTATTTGCTTTTGAATGAAATACGCGGCTGTATAGGAAATATTGACCCATTATTTGCCTCTTCTCTTGAGGCTCTAAATGTATCCTGAGCTGCTGCAGCCCATGGCCAGGACATTTACTTCTCCTTTGACCACTGTTTTGCATTCCCTTTTGTACCCTGCGCGGCCTTCTCAGTGATTTGTCCCACAAGCATCTGGTGACAACATCGGTCCTTGCTGCCTCTGGATTAAAAACCACCCAAACCCTACCTGTGAGCGCTTGTTTCCGAATAAATAGGGATCATCCCCGACCCATCCCTTTGACACACACGTTTCCTTTTTATTTTCCGTCCCCGGTTTGACTAGCTGGGTGACACTACCCACGTTGCTTTTTCCATGCCACTGACCTGCCCAGCGCTAGCTCTTCATGGGCTTGGTTTTGCTGCTTTTTGCTCCAAAACTTATTTTCTTGAGCACTTTTGGTAGCCTTACCAATCGCATTGCCTGGCGGTGCACGCGTTAGCTGTAACTTTCCCCCAAGAGTATCGTGTTTAAAGTCGCAACCACTGTACTCCTGCCGATGAATTCCTCTTTACTTATAGTAAACATACAAATGAGGTATGATACCATGAATGATACTATTAATTAGTTTATTGCAACTGCACCTAGGAATCCCATTCACAGTTAAGACCTTGTTACGCAAGTGCTGTATGTATAGAAAAAAAAAGTCTCCAGCTTCAGAGAGGTTACAAGCCCTTAATAAAAGCTTCCTGAAGTTTCCTGCGAACTTCTTACTGTAAAGAAATATACGTATTTCTTCTCGGAACAAAACGCGTCTCAAACTTTTAAAAGAATGATTCATATTTACTCTTATCTCCCTCCAGAGGAAAAAAGCAAATGGTTTTAGAAATATTTTCAGCCTTACTCCCCGCCGGACAAATTAAGAGGGAGCTGACCTGCGATTTACCACCCCGTGCT
This sequence comes from Haliaeetus albicilla, assembly GCF_947461875.1. Taxonomy (NCBI): domain Eukaryota; kingdom Metazoa; phylum Chordata; class Aves; order Accipitriformes; family Accipitridae; genus Haliaeetus; species Haliaeetus albicilla. The sequence goes on from NC_091484.1 coordinate 74,079,512, forward strand.
GACGCGCAGCGTCCCTCGGTGCCGGAGCCCTTTCTCCTGGTGAGTCAGTGGACCTGGCGGACCCGAAGCCTCGGGAACGACCCACCTTCAGCATCTCCCCTTCCCCTTAAGATTCCTTTGGTGCTGCCTAACGCCGTATTATGTAGTTCTAATTAAAATAAATCGCGGAGAGAGTTCGATCCCCGTCACCCTGGCAATAGAGAAAACCTTGTTAACCCTGAGACGCCCCCAACCCGGGTTCTGCTGAGGGTCCCTTCAGCCCTGGCACCCCAGGACACCGTCCCCATTGCTCCTGCAGGGTCTTGGGCTCAAGGGACTGTTTTTGGGGGCGCGGGGGCTGCGGGGCAGGCGGGACACGAGTGGGGGGGGAACCCCATCCTCACCAGCCTGGAACAGAAGGATTATTTTTCCTCCGAGGACGCGGTTTATTCCTCCCCCCGGGGGTGGGGTGGGGGGGCCGCGCTGCTCTCTCCCGTGGGAAGGCGGCGGGCGTGGGGGGGCATCCCGGCGGCCCCCCCCTTGGCCCTCCATCCTCCTCCTCCTCTCCCCCCTCGTGTCCGTGTCACCCACCTCCCCCGTGTCCGTGTCACCCACCTCCCCCTCACACGCCTCACCCCGGGTCTCCTCACAGGGGAGGGGGGGGGCGGGCGGTGCGCGTCCCTCCGCGGGGCGCGGCCGTGACGGGCAGCGCCGCTCCCCACTCAGCGGCCGCGGAGCCCCCGCGCCGCTCCGCCCCCCTCCAGCCTCTTTGTATCAAACATCCGGGTTTCCCCCGCTGGCTCCGCTTTGGCTTCTCCCTTTTTTTTTTTTTTTTTTTTTTAAGAAGCCATTTTGGACTCGGTTCAGGTTTTTTTTTTTTTTTTTAATTATTAAAAAAAAAACCACCCCCAAAACAACAAACCGCCCCTTTCCCCTCGCCTTTTTAATTTTTTTTTTTTTTTATTTTTTATCCCCCCCCCGCCTCCCCACACACATGGCAACTCCCGCCGCCCCCTCCGCTCCCGCCGCCCCCTCCGCTCCGCGCCCCGCGCACCCCGCGATGCCGCGGCCCCCCCCCGCCGCCGCCGCCGCCAGCCCCGCTCCTCCTCTCCGCGCCCGCTCCGCGCCTCCTCCGCGGGCTCTTGCCTGCCGCGCAGCAGCCGCCCTGGATGGGGGGTCGGTAAAAACCTTGGCGAAGTTTTCGCTGCCGGTGCCGGGAGCGCGTGTGCACGGTTGAAGGGGGGGGGGGAGCGTGTGCGTGTGTTGCGCGCCTTGCACGCGGCTGCGCGTGCATTTGCGCGGGGAGGGCGGGAGGGCGCGCGCGCGCGCGTGTGTGTGTGTGCGCTCGCCCCTGCTGCTGGGGGGGAGCCGGAGGGGCTGGGTTGGGAGGAGGAGGAGGAGGAGGAGGAGGAGGAGGAGGAGGGGGAGTCGGTGTGTGGTGCACGCCGCGCTCCCAGCACAAAAGCCCAGGGAAAGAAACTCTTGGAAAGCTCGGAGCTAAACGCCGGGGCCAGGCGGGAGCAGGTCGAACCGTCCGGGGGCTGTTCCTCTCCACTGGATACATTTTGCAACTGCGAAGGAATTAAATCCGATTTATTTTCTTTTTTTTTTTTTTTTCTTCCCCCCCCCCCCCCTTCCCAGGATTTTTTTCTTCTTTTTTCTTTTTAAGAGAGAGAGGGAGGGCAGAGCCTCGCTTCTCCCCCCCTTCTTTCACTCTCTCGATCTTTTTATTTTTGCTTCCCTTGGGGATAGAGGGGCACGCGAGGAAAAAAAAAAAAGTAAAGGAATATGATTGCTTCGTGGCTGACTTTCGCCTTGCTTTGTGGAACTTTCTGTGCAGGTAAGTGCATTTCTGCGTGTTTACCTCCCGCTCGGGCTTACGGTCGCCTCTCCAAATGCAGAATTGAATGGGCCGTGCAATTATTTGCAGCCACCCTCCAAAACAGAGCAGAGCCACCAGCGAGCCTGCAAACTGGGGGAATGACCCCACCGCTGCGATCCGCTTAATTTTTTTTTTTTATCATTATTTTTCCTTTTTTTTCTTTTCACCCCCTCACCCCCCCTTACTCTCCCCCGTTTTCTCCCTGCTCGCAGGACGAGCCTTCCCGTGCTGCTTTTTGTTCCCTTCAGGCAGCCTGTGGGAATTAATGGCAATGTAAACACGGCGCGATATCGAGGAAACTTTACAAAAATGGGCATTTACTTCTAGGCGGGTGCTGCCGGAGTGGAGCGGGGGCGGAGGTGTGTGTGTGGGGGGGAAGCCGGTGGGGGGTGTGTGTGTGTGGTGGGGGGGTGTGTGGAGAAGTTGGGAGCAGCGGCAGGAGACCTGGGGGTTACTCCGGGGCCGCTCAGGTAGTGTGTGCCCCGCTCCTACCGGGCTGCGGTTTTGTAACCCGGGGGTGTGTGTGTGTGTGTGTGTGGAATGGGGGGACCCCCCTCTCAGCCCCCCCCCCCCCCCCGGTTCCCCCTCAGCCCCCCGGGACTCCTCGGTCCCGTTGGGCTTTGCCCTGTTAGCACGAAACGAGCCGTTTGGGGCTGGCTTGGCGCTGCGGGGAGCTGGGAGAAAGTTGGGAAAAAGGGGGTGTGCGGGGCGGGAGAGGGGGGGCAGCATCCCCCGGGAGGAGGTTTTTGTGGCGGGGGGTGTGTGTGTGTGTGCTTGTTTATTTCGTCTGTTCTTCATCCCATTGGATTTAGGGAACTGGGCTGGCCCCCAAACTTCAGCTCCGAGCTGCGGGGTGCGCGTTTTGCCGAGGGACGCGGGGTGGAAGTTCGCCGAAAGCCGGCGCACGGCCGGGGGAGCAGGAGGGGGCACCCGGGCAGCGCTCCGGGGGGGGCGATGTTCTCTATGGGGTGCCCCATCCCACAGCCCTCGGGGGGGGGGGGGCGAGAGGGGTCAGACCCCCTGTGCCCCCCCCCAGCACTGAAAACGCGGGCACGCTTGAAATCCCCACTTTCCCTCCTTGATTTTTTAAATTATTATTATTTTTCCCCATTCTTTTTTATTATTGCTGAGTATCCCCCAGGAAGAAACCGAGGCAGCACTTTTGCCCCCCCCCCCCTTTGCCTGGTCACCACGACCCCCCCTCAACCCCCCTCCCCCAGGGGCTGAGCCTGCCGCCCCCCCCCCCCCCCCAGGTTCTGGGCAGTAACTTCTTACGTTACCTCCATTTCCCAGCCTGGGGCTGGGGGCGGTGTGTGTGTGAGTGGGGGGGGGTCGTGGGGGGGGGGTCTGTTTGTGGCCGAGGGCTTCCCGGGGGCAGGGTGTGGGAGGCAGCGATGCTGCAACCGTGCCCGTTCCCCGCTCCGCGATGGGCAGCCGGGGAGTTCCCGTCGGTTTTGCCATCGCGGCTTCATTGTATTGCAAAGCGGTGGTGGGGGGGGGGCTCCCCGCGTGTGTGTGTCCCCCCCACGCTCCGGGGAAGGGGCTGGCCGGTGGGTCCGGGGGGGGGAACGGGCGGCGGAGCCGGCCCCGGGGCGCTCCTGCAGCCGGGCTTCCTTTGTTCCGAGTGCCCATTAAATATGCACTGCCACCGCCTGCCTTTGGCATTATAAACAGTGCCATCGCTTAATTGTTTCTTTTTTTCTTTTTTTTTTTTTTTTTTTTTTGGAAGTCACACCGAAAGTGTGAGGCTGGGAGGGGGGCAATAAAAAGGGAGTGAGGAAAAAAAAATTTAAAAAAAAATTAATTTGATGGTGACCAAAGCCAGCTTGGTGTGTTTTTTTGTTTTGTTTTTTTTTTTTTTTTATCTGATCACTGGGACACTTGTACGCAGCTTTGTTTCCATGTGTTAGGAAAGGGGGTTGTGCGGGCTTGTATTTACATAGCAGTGCTGAGGGAGAGCAGGTATTTTGGAAGAAGCAGGCAGTGTGTGTGTGTGTGTGTGCCATCAGTATTCGTGGTGCTCGGCGTTGCTATCATCACAACAGCTCTCTTGGCTGGAAAATTCTATTATGTGCATAAAGGAGATTTATGGTCAATGTATTTTCTTTCCATATATCTTGGAATCCTTTTATCTCGGGTGATTCAATAAAAGAGATGGCTTCCGGGTTTGGGTTTTTTTTGTTGTTGTTGTTTTTGTTTTGGGTATGGGGTTGGGTTTTTGTTTGGTTTTGTTTTTTAACCTGATCCTATGGCTCTGTGCGTATAGTGGCAGAAATCTAAGTTGGAGGAAAAAAAGCAATTGCTTTAAAAAAATTAACCCTGAAAGCTCCTGAGATGTATCATGTTATGAAAAAGATAATATGATAGGGCATACCTATGCTGAGTTTTTCTCCCCCTTGAAAATACAATAAAGAAACCCCAGAAGATGAATATAATTCTGTTTATTTGGAAAGGTCCTTTTGAATCATTAAATCAGTGCATTAGCAATTCTGTAAATCCCTCCCTCTCTTTTAAAGCCTTTCTGCCTTTCTTGTGCTATTTACGAGTATTTATCAATGTGATCTTCATTGTCCAGTTTTTCCTAAAGCTGTTCAGTCAAAAAAAATAAAACAGCCTCAGATACCCGAAGTTGCAATGTGTTGCTGGGATTCATAGCACTGGGCTTTGCTTGAAGTATGTCTTTTGTGTGTGTACATGTTAGGACTGTGCAAAAGTGGTGGGCTTTTCGAAAATCGCTTGACCTCCATTGTTGATGCTTCTCATCGCTACCTTGGCTGGCTGTAACAAAGCAAGCACGGGCTGCTATTCTTTAAAAAAAAAAAAAAAAAAAAATCTGTTATGCTTAATTTTTGGAATACTGAGGATTCATTGAGGAAAACATTATGTTCATTTTTAGCCCTTTGTTTGCAAATTTTCTGCAGCCCAAATGTTCAGAAATCATGTTTTAATCTATGAGCTTTAGAAAATACAGAAGGTGTAAAAGGATTCGTCTTGCAGAATGCATTGCTAACATGTTTTCCCGAGCCATTACATTACTTTTATTTTGGTGCAAGTTTAAGTAATGCCATGCAGCAATGAACTGTGCTGCAAATGGATCTGGTCTCCTCTTTCACTGTCTTGTATTTATCCTCTTGTGCTTGAGAAAGGGAATAAAACTGGCTTCATTAGCTTGCTAATTAAACACAATGAAGTGCATGGCCCAAGGTTAATGGCAATGGCCTTTAAAAACACAAAACTCTTGAACAGGTGTTTGGGATATATATTTTTTTAATCTGTCATCAAATCTAGATAATTATCCCACCGAGATAACCATTGTCACAGTTCTGTGGAGAAGAAAATGCTATGTTAGAGATGTGAGTGCGCAGTGTATTATTTTTAGTGGCATTATTTATAAACACCTCTCCAGGTCCTGCACAGCCTGTGGTTTAACTCCCCCTGCCTGCCCCCCCTCCCCCATTTCAAAGCATCTTCTGCATCCTCCCTTTGATGTATGTTTTTGTGGATCAGGCAGGGTTAAATATTCAGTATCCCTGGACCGGAGTGAGAGTCTAACCTGAGCCTGGGTAGTTAGCTAAAGTATTTACACGCTGAAATTTCTGCCATTTCTTGTGTCTCTGAGCAGCCCATCCAGGCTGTAACGCTCCTGCTCGCTTGGTGAGATAGTAAGAAACAGCCAATTAAAGCGGAGGTCTCTTACTCCCCTCGTTCGAGCTGTCACCAGCCTCCTGTCCACTCTGGTCTCCATCAGCTAAAACACGCTTGTCAGGTTTTTTTGTGCTTTATGTGACGCAACAGTTGTAGACCTCCCCTGCTGCCACTGAATAGATGGTAGAGAAGAAAGAAACAGGCCAGCCTCACTTTTTTCCTTCTTTTTTTTTTCTTTTTGGTTGTTTTTGTTCTCTCCTCTCCCTCCCACCATTTTCCCCCTTTCCCCACCACGCACGCACTCCTTGCTTTGCAGATCAGCCTGGAGGGGTTTCCTGGCTTTGCCAGTTCTGGGAAGCAGGTCACAGGTTCAGATGGAAGAGGAGCAGCTTTTGGAGCATTTGTAATGGGATGATAAGACCAGCCCAGGAATCCCACTGCTGTGATTTGCATCGTGCTTGTCCACGGGGTGGGTTCCTCTGCAAGAAGTATTGCAGGTGTAAAAGGAACCAAGGGATGTTTAACTTAATTTATCAAGAGCGAAGGAGGCGGATGGAAGAGATGGTTTGAGGCTGGGCACCCAGCAAAGGTCTACTTGTGTGCTCTGTCCACGTGGTGCCTGTTTCTAGAAAGCCTGGACAGCTATAAAATAAAAAGAAGTCAAAGTTGTTCTACTTTTGGGCCTTGTCATGGAATGTGTTACGGCTGTCGTATTTCAGGGCCTGCTTTTAGAAGCACTTCTAAAATTTAACGTTAATAGTAGTTGACCATGTGGAGCTGCGCTAGAATAGTGAGAATTAAATGGGATTTCAGTAGCACTCCATCTTTCAAGCCCCGTAAAATATAACACCTTTTCACCAAACACACCCAGGACAGTTATTTCGAGCTTAACGTAGTAGCTGTAGTCTAAAAGTTGCAGAAGCAACTTGATAACCCTTGTGCTTCTGGCTGTGCGTGGCCAAGGCAAGGTAGTTTGCTGGATGCCCCTTCTCCAGGGAGTACTGCACCCGGCGCCGGGCCTCTCCTTATGGTGGTGCCTTCCATCCCTCGCCTGGAAATCCGTGTATCCAGCCCCGTCAGCCGGTGCTGGAGAAGCCTTGCTCTAATTTGGGAAGGGTGGAGGCAGGGGAGAGAACCTGGTTGAGTTCAGTCATAATCACGACCCAAGTGAAAGCCCTGATGGCGTCTCGCCCTCAGCTTTGGCAACTGAAGAACTACTTACGTGCTGGAAAAAGCCTTGCGAAGGCAACTCATATGAAGTCAGGGTTGGTTGGTGCCTGCTTCAGAGTTGGCTTTTTCCTGCCGTTGGACTGATGGAGGGGTGTCGGGAAGGCGGCAGCATTTTCCAGGTTCCTTGGTCAGCCGTGGGCAACGTGGTGCCCTGCCTTGGCACTACCGCAGTACCCCGGCTCCGGCGCTCTCGCTGTAACAAAACATTGTGGGAAGTTGGGAAATGGGAACCACGGAGCGTAATCTCTGCTTTAAAGAGGTGTTGTCTTTCTCTTTTATCCTTCCTTGGCCTTTGATTTTAAAACTAGCAGGGGGGTGTGATTTTCTTGCCTGGCCAATAGTGCTGCCTGGATCTGAATTATTCAGTGTAGCACTTGGCATTCTGCACCCTGTTCCCACTTAAGCTCTTTTTCGTCTGTTCCTTCATGTGGAGATTTTCACATCAGTGAAATTGGATGTGTTCAAGAGAGGTGTTTGTGGCCGCAGCATTCACCAGTATAAGCTCTCCTCTCCCCTGCCTTTCCCCTCCATTAACCACTGAGGATCAACTAATGTCTAATCTCTTCTCTTCATTATTACTTCAGCCTGAAATAATTTTGTATCTCTTTAGTCATTTGTACCTTTAAGGTATATTAAAAAAATATACATCACTTCCTTCCTCCCTGCCCAAAAATCTTCCTTGTAAGTTTTCTTGGAGCCACTGAAGTCAGAGGGGCAGAGAAGTAAATTAAAGATGAAACACTCTGCCTGCATTCTGCAGACCCAGCACATTTTATGCTTAGATTTGAATATAACTGTTGGTCTTTTTCACCAATTTCATATTCTTTTCTTTCTGTCATCTTCCTCCTCTGCTACAGTATAGCTTCAATTCAAACTAAAAGTTAAGAGCAGCAATTGTCAGTGTACACTGCAAAATAATAATATGCTTCCCTCCAGCACACAAGTGCCTCTTATTTTGCCAGTATTTGAGTCTTGTTGCTCTGATTATGTTATTGCATGTGGCATTGGTCCATTATGCTACTTAAGAAAAAAATACGTTACTGATGTCTAGGTGCCCTGAAAAAAGTGGCTCCTCTTTTGCAAAGTGCTGTTTGTGTAGAGGGAAGGTCCCTGTCCCAAAAACGCTGAGCAGAGGGGCCAAGGGTGAACAAATGTTACTGTCTGCAAGTGTTCCCTGCTGTATCGTGAAGTGGCTTACCCAAGGTCACACCAAATATTTTGTACCTATACTAAAAAAACAAGCTGCATGAGGAAATTTTCTGTATTGGGTAAAATCAGGCTTTAATCTAGTAGTGTGCTCTGGCCACCTTACGTGATTGGTTTTTTTCCTTTTCTTCTGGTGACTTTGTTGGAGGTGGTTGAGGTGGTTTTGCTCTTACAGAAGATCCTTTCCTCTTAGATTGGGTTGCCCGCAAGCAGGGACCGGCTCATGCATACAGGTTTGTAAATTTAAATATGAAAGAAACAGCGCAAGGAGGGAGCCCGTTTGTGCTCGGCTGGAGGAAGATGCGAATTACCCGTTTCTCATTAATAATTCTGCAATTTCCAGCTTGGTGTGCCATTTCATCGCAGATTCAGTTTCGGATCTTAGGGGAACTCTGCGGGCAGGAGGGTGCGGGCAGGGCTGCCTTGCAGGCGCTGGGCAGGAGGCAGCCTGGACCCAAAGCACCATTTTTTTGGCTCACTGATAGGTTTGGGAAGCAGGGGTGTATTAAGCAGCTGAAATGAGCCTGTTAAAACGTTTGCACAGGAGCTGTTAGAAGTAAAACTTGTATCCGTGGATGTTTGCATCCTATTCCGATAGTGCGTAATTTATGGGACGTAACAAAAGTTTACCAGGTATTCCCACCTCTTTTATGGTGGGAGTGACTTCTCTGAGAGCTTGGGAGTCAGTGGCAGGGCGTGAGTGTTGCTCCCCATCCTCTTGGGTCCACGGCTGGTGCTCTGACCACCATATTATGCTTTTTTGTACACCTGGAATTAAATTTGTGGGCATGAATGGCATGTTCTGTTAATTTTATTAAACCAGAGGTATCGTTTTCTTTTCTTTCTCCTGTCTCAGTCTGATACTAATAGATCCATATATGAGTTCCTCCTCTTTAAATAAAGAAAATAAAGCATGTTCACAAAAAGATGCAGCGCTTTACAGTCTGAGCTACACTAATTTTCATCTAAGTGGGTACTTGTGCAAATTAAGACATGGATTTTGAACTTGACTCTTCATGTCTAACATGTACCCTTGTGTGAGGACGGAAGAAGAAAAACGGGCTCATGGCAGCAGAGGGGGTACGTTAATCCTCCTCCAGTAAAGCTGGAAATGGAATGTATTGCTGTCCGTTTTATAGAGAAATAAACACAAACTGGGAGAGATGAGTGTGTCTCTGGCACTTCCCACACCAATCCAAAATCCCAGGCCTGTGCTGAATGAGCCCCCAACCACAGCGGCAAAGGTGGTCATTTTAAAAAGTCCACGGTAGCTGACACTGCCCTGTAGCGTCTTAGGTGCTGTGACTGTCTACCTTGTTTTATTTAAAGCTTTTCCCATTATAGAACTTGTTTTCTAACTGGTAGCAGAAGTTTAAATTTTCTATGTGGTGCCTGTAATGCTAATGTAATGCTTCTTCCTAATTTATTGCTCCAAGGTGTGAGATTATAAGCCTTTGAGTGGATGAGAGGGATAAAGTTAGCTCCACTTGTGCCTGATCTATCAAATGGTCAGTCTAGGCAGCTAACCCTTCTTTCCTCCGACATTATCTATTTAAAATGCCTTGTGTAATGTGTGCAACTTTTAAAATTTGGCTTTTAGGAATATTTTGCTTATACATAATTTACCTCTGCAGACAGTTTTGAATTCCTGGGGAGGGAGGAATGCAACATGGGTCTGAAGTGAAGAAATGTTCAATCAAGGCCTGTCTCCTTTTCGTGACTTTTTAAAAGCATTTCATAAAATGAGGGTATTTCAGGCTTTTTAAGCCTCTTTAGTGCTGTTTTCATGCGTCGCAGTCTCTGGCTTGCTTGTGTGAACTGGTGGTTGTTGCTGCAGTTTGGCTGAGCTGTCCACAAACTCCCCTCTCCAGTCGCTCTATTTGCCATTGATACTTTCTTTTTCTGGGAGACGAGGGGCATTTAAGCTTTGACACAGTTGATGTTCAGGCCTTTCTCTGAGGCAGCAAGCTGAGCTTTCCAGTATTAGAGTTGTAGGAAGACTATGGTACCGGTCTTGGAAGAGCCTGCGAGCTTTGTAAGCGCTCAGGTGTGAGTACGCATTTGCTTTGCTTCAGACCTGTACGTTATCATGCGGATTTGCAGAAGTCCCCATACTGAGCAGAGGGAAACTACAGTTGACTTGAGATGCAGCTGCTCAGCAAAGTGCAGATTTGTGGTTATTTTGGTGGTAGCTTTGTCCTGGCAAGTTCACTCCTGGGACAACCGAGACATGGCAATGCAACCTATTGGTGCGCAGCTCGCTTGTTTCTCCAAGTCTTTATTTTTCTTTCCCCAGTAATGACAACTGAAACTCAGCAGGATTTGTGTTGCCACTTTAGTTCCTGAGAGTAATTAATGGGTTAAGAATGCTAATTCCCCTATATATGTGCAGGCTGAGAAATTCAGTTGTCCTTGGGTTTTCATGGTGGGAGTATCCAGTTACAGCTTGGCGGCTATTGGGTAGCTCTCGGCACCCACAACTTATCAGGCACTTTTATTTTTATAGGAAAGTCTTTGCTAAAGCACATTCTTACGCCTGGGGCAAGGCATTTTCCCAAATACCTAGTGCAGTTGCGTTGGATAACACTCACCTGCTTGGCTCCTGAAAAGCGAGTTTGGGGTGGTGGCCATAGGCACTGTTGCTGACGTACCCGAAGCAGTTCCCTGCTGTGAAATTCCTGTTTACGCAAGGAGCCTGGGATGCATGTGAGATAAAGCTTGGCATAACCAGAAGGAGAGAGGGATGGTGCATTTGATGCTCGGTGCTGCCTTACTGGGATGTCGGCTCTGGCTGCTGGCAGGCATGGTGTGGAGTTGTGAGTGCCCGACTGGTGATAATACCGGAGCTAATACCGGAGCCGTGGCATCTCCGGCTGAAATGCTGCGTGCGGACCCTCGGGTGGGGATGCTCTCACGGGCTGTGACCTGCCACAGAGCCGCCTCATCCATGCTCCTTGGCTTCCTTTGAAATATTTCGAAGACGAATGCTCTTTTTTTTTTTTTTTTTTTTTTTTTAGAACAAAACAAACCCAAACAAAAACCCCACAAAAACCCCAACAACTCAAAACTCGTGGAGATGGACATTTTTATCTGCTCACTGTTGTTTAACTGCCTCGCTGTTACAACAGACCTTAGTCCCTTCCTCAGGCTCCTGGAGCATCTTTTTAAAGTGAAAGCGAGAAGCAGGGACCTGTAGAAAGGGCAGGCTCGGCACGCTTAGTTATAGCAAGAAATTCCCGTGTAGATTTTAATCACCTTTTAGAGACTTTGAAGCAACACGGTGGCCCTCTGTTCTCGATTTCCAGGCTTCTTTTACATAGGTGATAAAGAAAAGCAAAGTCTGATGGAGCATTTCTTATGAGCACACTTACTGTTGCTGGGCAGTTCCCCTTGTGAGTGCAGCTTGGTGGCACAAAGCTCATTTAGCCTGGATTTTGAAGGTGGTGGATGCAAAAAAAAAAAAAGAAAATCCAAAAAACCCCCACTGAACATACCGTCCCTGCAAGCGCGTGTCCCCACGGCTGTCGCCTGGCTGAAGCCCTGGCACCGTGCCTGTTTGCATCGTCAGGGAGTTTGGCCCAATGCATCCGTTCCTAAGGCGTTATTTTAACATTTATATTGTACCTGAGATAACTGGGGAAGTCTTTTACAGATAATTTTTATGGCTATAGATAATTTTCCGTAGATAGCTTCTGCTGTCATCTAATGGGATGGAGTTAGTCCTGTGAAAAGCAAACATGCAAAACTTTTTTTATTTTTATTGGTAATAGAATTTCCTTTCCCATGCAATCCTGTACAGATTGGCCATTTATTATGTAAATAACAGCTAAAAGAAGTCCTTCCAAGGTAACTGTAAGCCCCAAAGGTAAATGAGATCGCTCCTACCCTGTCAGATAAGTGAGATGCAAGCGTATCTGGCTGTGTAACTGTGTCTATAGGCTCCTTCTCAATGAATTGCTGATGAAAGAAGAAACCCTGAGCAAGGGACGCGCCGTTCTTGCAGCCTGCGCTCGAGAATCGCCCCGTTGATGTCCCCGACGCTTTTTGTGCATGGAAATGATTTCGAACCAGCTAACGTGCAAAACTTTGAAGTGCAGTATGGCAAGATAAAGTCGGCTAAAAATAGGTCGGAATATGAAAGCCAGGCGAAAACTCGGAGCGGGGGGAAGCAGAGGGTCGTTTTACAGGCATTGTTGATAGAGTTTCAGGGTCCCAAGAAGGGAAGATGAATGTCTTTCTGTTATAGTAACAGCTGCTCTCTGTCCATTGGGATCTAGTGTTTGCCGATCCAACTCATAATAATTAAACAAAAGAGTTATTTCATAGCAGTCTTGGTGGAGGATTTATGTTGGAATTTTATCTTGCTCCATTTAGACTTTTCTTCGTCTATTAAAGAAAAATACAAAGTTAACCTCTCACCTGGACCTTGCCTCTTGTCAGATCCAGCTAATTACTACTGGGAGGAAGCTAGCCCTTAACTGTGCCTTCAGACTTACATTTAAAAAAAAAAAATTCCAAGTTTCACTAATGCACTTGCCCTTAAAGAGCTCTTCAGGGGTTTTGTATCCTGAATCCCTGTGCGGTTGGGTGACCCTGCAGGGTTGTTAGTAGCTCTCTAGTATGGCCTTGTAATGCCACGTGCAGATATCTTTTCTCCTTTTCTGGTATTTTTTAGGGATTCTGCCCCCCTCCACCCCTCATTTTGAGAGCTAACAGCTAGTGTGAACAAGCAAACAGCCCCAGAGGAGTCCCAGATGCAAAGCATAGCAGTATTTTGGGAATGGATCTACATTGTGGGACTTTATTCCAATGTAGTTAACTCTGCAAAACCCCCCGGTATGGGTCAGTCTTAGAGGAGTCACGGAGGTCCGTAGCAAGGAAAAGCTTAGTTACTTAGTACCTTCTTGTGTATTCAGCCACAACTTTTAAGACAATTTGGGGTTACGTCCGCACTCCAGAATAAACCAGTCCCTGGCCAAGTGGCGTGGCGTGGCACGACTGGTGCCATGTGCTTCAGTTCTTCTCCCACCCGAGCAGGATGGCCGCGTTGGAGCCCTGTCCCTGTCCTGTCCCTTCCCTGGGGCATTGGCTGGGAGAGACACCGGCCAGAGCTGTGTCACTTGTTCCTCCTCTTTGCTAATATCTCCTACCGTTTTCTGTCATTTGTCTCTGTCCCTGCAGAGGGTTTCTGGAAGATTGCACCTAGAAATAGCTGGTTTGTAACTCTTTTTCATTGCAATGGCACAGCTTTTTTTTTTTTTTTTTTTTTTTAAATACGCTGAAGCTACCATTTCTTGAAGATCACAGGCTTGAATTTATCCAGTGCTGAAGCACCACGAGAAGCTACCTGAAGCCCAGGGCTCCCATGGCAGGATCCTTTCCCAGGTCTTAATGGGATACATGCCTCCGCGTAGCTGCCTTTTGAACCCTGTCTGTTAATTTAATACCATTTACCCTTCTCTGAAGGAGAATAGGCCCAGTTGGATGGTAAGGTTAAAACCTGAGCTGTGCTATGTTTATATTAATAATTTCCACTGGTGAAATATGGATCTGAGACTTTCCTCATTCATTTAAACCTCATAGTTAATAGGCAATAGTGGAAATGTACCATGTACATGATTATTGCAGTGACCTGATTTCACATGCATTTCTGATATAATGTCTGTTTAAAGAAAAAAAAAAAAGAATGATATATATATAAAATTGATTTTGGGAGCCCTGGGAAGGAGAAGGAAACCATTTATTTCAACCCCCAAATTCCTTTGAGCTGTAGAAACATTGTCAAAGTAATTGTAGCCTTTTCAATTTTTTCTGTGTAGATTTCTTTCTGTGTAGTCTCAGAAAAACTGTGCTCTGTTGATGGATGTCACTGTTTTTTTACTTGTGACAAATATCTCCCAAGGTATTGTTTGAGTGATGTAAAATTGGTTCATGTGTAAAATTCTAGCTTTTCATGAATACTTTATCATGGATATGTGTTTGCCAGCTTCTTCTGGATTAAGGTGTTATACCTTTAGTGGTTTGCTGCAGGATATCATCTTAATCATTTTTGCTGTAATTTAATCATCTTAATTAAAACTGCATTGCATTGTGGAAAGTAATTTGGGTCTGGAGAGCAGTGGGTTTTGTATTTGGGGGTTTTTTTTTTTTTTTTTTTGGTCTTGTTAGAAGATGGTAATGGTCTTGGCAAGATTCTGCTAAAAATTAGCACAGTGTACAAAAACTTATGTTGCCAAGTTAGTACAGTATTTCTCCAGCTAATTGTGGCCTTGAAGAGTATAATATAAAAGGTCATCTTTGTTAGTGAACTGCAGGCTTCTCCGGCGAGACAGAAATCCATGTCCTTATCAAGGATGAAATCTTGGCTCCTTGGTTACACAATTGAGCTTTGCTGTAATTTGGACATCATTAGGCTCTTTATTAAAGCAGCGGAACACTCTAATCAATCTCGGTGCTTTGCTTTCTTAAACGTACTTCTGTATGTGAATTTGTGTTACGGGTTCCCTTTCTTTTCCTCCTCCACAGACCCCACGAAAGGGAAGGGTCTGAAGATGACGTGGGATGAGAAGTTGCTGGTTTCCCCTTTTCAGGGTGTTCTTTGCCAAGAAGGTTCCTATATGTGACAGTGGTTTTGAGAGCTGGGATGTTTGACCTCCTCTTCTCATCTTTTTGTGTTGAGAAGAACCAGGAGGAGACCATTCTGGAAAGAGCAGCCACTTGTTTTGGTTTGGGATGTTAAACTTAAAACAAAAAAACAAGCCCCACAAAACTTCATGAAACCAAAATTTAATTTAAAGAGTGGTTGGCATTACTTTTCTCTTTCTTTAAATCCAAACAAAAGGGTTTAATTTTTGGGGGGTTGAGGGGAAGCCCCAACCCAAAACAGAACTCTCTTTCTCTGGCACTGATCATGAGGCAGAATTGTGGGGGAAGGTAAGGGGGTTTTGTGCCTTTGCCCCTTTTTTGTGTTCTGGGTCTTGTTTTCATTAGGGTGTTAGCACTCCCAGGGACGTATTTTTGTGGCTCTGACTTCTGCATTGTAAAACATTGCTGGCGCTTACCATCTCTTTGTTTGATTGCTGTTTCTTTAACCAGCAGATATTTTTCTAGTTGGATAGACAAATGGCTCTTTCCCACTTACTGGACAGCTAGATCTGATTTTGCACAGCTGTAAAAGTTAGACCCGTGCTTTGGCAAAGCTTCATTCACAAGGTTTTGGAGACTCTAAATTTTGGTGCTTTCTATCACCTATATTTATTTGGGTGGATGATGTGCTGGAAGTGCCTATGTCCTTGAGACACACTGGCATTAGAAACGCTTGGAGAGGCAGGAACAGCAGTATCGGATCATCTCTGCAAAGGACTGTCTTCTGCAGTATCCCTGCCAACTTCGCTTTCATACATCTTGAAGACGATAATCTGAGAGTACTACCCCAGTGGGACGTGGAAGTGCTATTACTTGCACGGACAGATGAGGAGCGGAGCAGAGAGGCAAATCCTATGGGAGTGATGCTCGGACCCTTGGTGGTGTTTGGGCAAGTTTAAGTCTGGTCCCTGATCCCCAAAGACAGGCATGCGTTTGTATGTGGACCTCCGAAGTTCCCATGCTGGGAGGTAGATACCTTCGGTTGTTATTATTTTGATAATGTACCATATAGATGGCTTTACCTCAAGCACAGATGCTGTAACAAATGCCTAGTTTTCCAGTCGGTTGCTGTTAAGTGCTGTGGCTCTGCTCAGAGTACTGTGTTATGCCTTTAAAAATAATGAAAAACTGGACAAGAGCCTGTGTTGTGCTTGTGGATGAAGAAGGCTCTGTCCAGGGACTTTTGGCATCCAGCAACTTCTTTTCAGGAGTCCTGCTTTTCCTTGAATCCGCTTACCGAGGGCTCCCAACCTCATGCCGGTACCACCGTTACTGGCTGCTTGCTGCATGGATGCATGCCGAAGTGCTCAGTGGCAATTGAAATGGGTTGTGCACCACCTCATTTACAACCCTCTGGTTGGTACTTCCCCAGTTTCTGCCTAACAGATACATGTGCTCTTCAGGAGATCTCCCCAGGTTTTGCTGGTTTGTGCAAAAATTTGCTCTTTGAGCAATTATGAGAACTGAATGTTTCTGCTCTGAAGGGGTGAGCTTTCTTGGGCTGCAAGTTTTTAATGAAAGCTTTAGGTTATGAATGTGTCATCGTCTCATTACTGTTCCTTACCGCTTGGCGTCCTGTTGGTCTAAGCTAGTTTAACTGTCTCCAGCCTAAATTGAGTGCTGCTTTCAGTATTTATAAACTCTACAACTGTTAAGACAAACCAAGCCTCCAGTTGCAGCAATGGCAATGGGGTTGAAGACAAGGAGTTGTCTCTGAGGAATATAGTCTATTATATGTTGGGTATAAATCAACCTCTGACTTGTGGGTGTTGGGAGGAAAATTTCCTTGGGGACTTGTAATCCAGAATCAGCCTCCCATAAATCTGCTTGGATCTTCTCCTGAAGCGTGTGGCGGTACTGGAGAGCTGATTATGGATGTAGACCATGGACCTGCGAGTGTGAAATACTACTGCTCCTTCCCTTCCATCACCATGTTGGACGGACAGGTCTGAGGAGCAGATTATTTTCAGTATGTTAGAAGTGATGAGTTCATTGTCCTGCTCTCTCCCTTC
This sequence comes from Haliaeetus albicilla, assembly GCF_947461875.1. Lineage (NCBI taxonomy): Eukaryota > Metazoa > Chordata > Aves > Accipitriformes > Accipitridae > Haliaeetus > Haliaeetus albicilla. Next base: position 74,096,111 of record NC_091484.1, read on the forward strand.
CCACTCCTTCCCTCCCAGTAAAACCTGCAGACTTGACTTTAAATATTCAGAATTGAAAGCGAACAACACCAAATACAACTAGGTTGGTTTTATTTGCTTTCTGGGGTTTCAGGTGTGAGAACGCACTTTGGTTGCATTTTTGTGCTTTTTATATTTCTTTTCCTGTTCCTTGAGGGCTGGAAAATGTTTTTCTTTAAATGGAAGGTGATATTTTACATCTTCTAAATGTTTCTGAGGGATGTGTTTGTCGCAGACAAAAATCCAGCTCTTTGCTGGGTAGCGAGAAATCCTGGGAAGGAAGAACAGGGCAGGAGCTGATGCCACCAAATCTGCAGGGACAGGTTGGCTCTTGCCAGCTGGATGTGACGGTGTGTGAAGTTTGTCATTGCACGTCTTCTTCAAACAAAGGCTTGCTTTTTTTTTTGCCTTTTTGTAGTGCCACCCGGTTGCTAGCAGCTCTCTTAGTGCTGTAGGTTTGGTACTGCTCGAAGGATGGGTTATGTGAGCAGCTTTGGTCCTTTGGGGGCTTTCCATGAAGAGCAGCATATGATTGCTGTCTCTGAGCTTTTTGTAGTTGATGAAATTTTCCCCAGAAAGGTAAACAATTCTTATGGCAGCTCTAAAATGTCATCCCTGCTCTGTGCTAGAAGAACACCAGCGATTAGGGCAGCTTTATTCTCTCCAGTAGCCTGGTGGGTTCATCGGCCTCCAGATCCAGGAGGCTGCAGGATCAGGCACATCCTACAAGACTTGGGACTTGTCCGTACCTCACGTTGGTCACCTCTTCTTCATCCTTGCGTCCATCCTGGTTTGCACACTGCTCAGATGTGGCGTTTACAGGAGGTTTCCCCTAATGGGAAACATGGCCAGTAGCAAGTGATATATATGGGCTTGGTCTGTGTTTTTTTTATTAACCTTTTTCTTTTATCACTTCTCATGCAACTTGCCTACTTCTCTTCTTGCCTTTTTTTTTTTTTGGTTGTGCTCTCTCAATGTTTCTCTCTCTTTAGAAGAAATTATCTGTTCCGACTTCAGTAAATGTTTTCTCACTTGTCAGAACAAAAGCAGCTGAGCTTGCTGGGTTTTTTGTTCGTGTGTGTGTGCGCGCGCGCGGAGGGAACGTGTCAGGGTGTTTTTATGGGCACTGCTGCCGAGCTTGTCAGCAGCGGCTGGGCCAGGAAAGCCAGGCTCCTTTATAGATTACATATCTTTACAGATTTTTATCTCCAGTTTGCAGGGAAGGGTAGCCTGAAGTCAGTCTTGACAGTTCAGTTGAGGAGTAGGCTGTAACCACCACTGGTGCAGTGCCTTTGCCAGCTGCCTGTGGACAGGGACCCTCTCGTGGCATCTCCGTCACTGGAGAGGTCGTCTTATGGTGATGGTTGTATTGATCCTTCTGTATTTGCAATGAACTCTGCTCCCTTCCCCTCCCCGTGTGCTTGTTGCTCCTCACAGCTGGAGGAGCTGAACTGGAAATGGAGAAACCTGTCCCTGCCCCTTCCCCATTGAGGGGACGGTACTCTCCGGCTAGGTCTGTGGAGTCCTAGTGACAAATGATTTGCATTAGTTAGGAGTCCTTAAAACCCTGCCCGGTAAAGGCTTTTTATTTATCTTTCTCCCACGTAGCTGTTTGGGGGTGGATGCTTGTAATTCTTTATGCATATTTCTTCTCCTGCTCCTTATGCTCAAAGGGGCCTGGAGAGGAGCGGAATCAAACCCTCTGGGCTGGAGCATCTCCCGCCCCAGGGTGAGCTCCCGTTCCCAGCATGACCACACTTGTTGGGTTTGTTTTTTTTTTTTTTTTTTTTTTTTGCAAGGTGTGGGCAGTGCCTGCTGTGATCTGATCCATTTTGGCTGCAATCTGAGGATGTTACAGGGTCCTCTTGTGTGTAAGGGCATTGGCACTCATCCCTCCCCTTCTTCCCCTCTGGTATCTGGGATGCCCTTATCTACAGCAATTCTGTCCTTTGGTGGAGGATGAGCTGTCAGGAGTTAAATCGCTAACAGGCAGTAGGTAACTGGACTGAATTAAACTGGTAATGCTCTACTAAACCCCTTCTCCCTCCCCTCGCATCTTTGGAAATGCCTTTTATCTGGACAGTAAATTAAATTATTGTTGTTGATGTTGCTTCAAAGAAGCTGCGAGAATGAGTTAATGGGAGCTCCTGAGAGAAGTCTCCCAAGAAAGACTCCTCTTAGTAAAAAGTTAAGGCATCTTTTTTTCTTCTCTTCCCTAATTTTTCCAAAGTTAGAATAGAAGTGATCATTCTGTCTTTTTAACTTTCATGATACATTTACAAAGAAACAAAAGTCCTATAAATGTCTTAAGTATTATCTTTTCTTGCAGGCTTCATCGTAAAAATATTTATTGAGGCCTCACTGGCTTAAAGTATTGTGGTCAGCATCATGAAAAGAATGTTTTTCTTTGGTTTGGTTCTTTTTAGTGGTACTTCAAAAAAAAAAAAAAAAGAAACCAACCCCCTAAGAAAACCCTCATAGCCTGGAAATACTTGTTTCCCTGGCTTTTTGGTATTTCTTTACCAGATAGGAACCTGAAAAGGAAAAAGAGCAGTTCCTTTCTGTTGTCAAAGCTGAGCTAGCAGCAGAAAATGAATGTTTAAAATAATGCTACAATTTAGTAGTATACAAAGGTTCTTTAAAAAAAAAAGATAAGGTATAAAAGGTGTACCTCTTTTGTGGCTTGGTTTGGGGTTTTTTGAGGGGCGAGAGTGGTTTTTTTTTTTTTTTTTTTTTCCTTCCCTTTTAATTATCCTGTTTTTGGAGCTGTGGAGGGCCCAGTTCCCAGGGAAGAGAAGGAAGGGGAACATCTACTATTAACACGATTTGGAGAGGAAGGAGTGGGGTAATGGGAAGATTTGCAGGAAGGGAGACAAGGTGGCCTGTCGGTGCTTCCTTTCACCGCTTCCCTTACTTTTTTGTTTCTTCACCTCTCCTGCCTCCGGATCTTGGTATCACGCGACTTGATGCTTTCGATATTGGCATCTCCTACGCATCTGTTTGTCCCTCTGCTAAACCCTTTCTTGTCGAAAGCATGCTGGCTTTTGTCCGCTGGGGCTGGACAAGTGGCACTTGGGCATATGGTGGTGTGGGAAGGTGGTGGCACGCCTGGGGGCTGGCTTGCACAGTGGTTGACTGAGGTTCCCTGGGATGTGAATTAGTGATTTAAAGTAACGGGGAGATGTTCCTGAGCTTCCTCAGTACTGATGCCCCCTTTGAATTTCTCATGGAGACATTCATGTTTGTTGTCAGACATGTAGTTGAAAATACAAACCGGCAGCGGGGCACTTGTGGGTCCCGGAGCACCACTTGGAAATCCCTGGTGCCAGGAAAATACAGGGGGGGAAAAGTGGCTTGGAACATATTTAAGAGTCTCAGGCTGGTATCTTTTTATGAGACGTAGCTATCTAAATTTTTCTTACTGTTTCCATGTCTGTAAAGACTTGGGGCTTACCCCTGTTGTGAGCTGTGGTGGCATTTAGCCAGGGCTGGAAGCTGGGGCTGACGGTAATGAAGATCAGATTTTGGTGCAAGAGATGGACTTTCTGGAAGTGATTGACGAACTAATTCCCCGCATTTGTCAGGGAAAGTACAAACTGGAAATCCTGCCCCCGTGCTGGCCAAGAAAAGACAAAAACCAGTCAGGGAGAGTTTCTGTAACAGAGATATCGCTCCAAAACCCAGCAGCAGTTTCTTGTTTCTTGCCTGTCAGAGCACACTGCAGCCTCTCCTTCTCGAGCAGTCGTGGTGGCTGACACAAACTGTATTTTTCAAGTAAGAAATCATCTTTTCTGCAAAACACAAAGGTCGCCATGTGTATGTGCAAACCTTCCCTCTGTGAAGGGAATAATGTAACCTCTGTCCTTTCGGGCTTCACCTCAGTTGATCTGTACCACATGTCCTTCAAGGTAAGCTGGGTAAGTGGCTAGCAGTCAAAGCAGGAAAAGAGAAATCCCATTTGAGGCTGACCTGATGCCATCTGACATTTTGCTTATTTGAAAAGAGGAGGTTTGGTATGGAAATGGCGGGGCTGGTTCGGAGTTGCTGCGGCCCCTTATGACATATTCATCTTCAGGGTGAATTACAGCCTTATAAAACAAAGGGGTTTTTTACTCTGTGGTAAAGACTTTTTCTTCCATGGGCCACTTAAGTCTGCTTGGATCCTTGATGTGTTTGTGTGCCTCACTTGAAGCATGTTGAGAAACCGTTGTATACCTAGTTAAACATGTGCATTATTAATTCTGTAAAATTAAAGCCTCCTTAATTATACCTCCACTTAGGTTTTATGGATGATGTGGTGCACGTTCCCTACTTGTAAGCAGGGCCAATATATTCTTGCTCTCTCTTTAGCCCTCATTCTTGGAGAAGCTGGAAGTTTGCAGCATGCTTCAAAGATGGAGGAGTTACCACTGCAGCCTGCCTGCTCTGGCAGATGCAGTCCCCTCCATTAGGAAGCATTCAGCTACAGGTTACAGAAAATAAAGCACCTCTCCATAGTGTAGTATTTTGTTTTTAAAGGGGGTCTAGAATTTATGAGCATGGGTAGGAAGTTTGGATTGCTGCTCTGCTTGCTGTTTTGGCCTTTGTGAAACAGCCTTAGCTTTGAGGCGTCTTAATACTTTCTCTTGACTTTGTGCCAGGGTGAGGGTTTCTCGAACCTGCAATCCAGCTTTCCATGACCATATAGTTTGGCGTGTGCCATCAGCGCACAGCAGATACGAGTGGTCCCGTCTTGGCATGGGAGCCCTTACGGGCCCTGCCCTTACTCCAGCTACTGGTATTTGGACTGGCAGAACAGGTGCAGCCGCTGCGGAGAAGTTTAAGGCCGTGAAATGCCTGTCGTTGGGAACAGAAGTTACTGAAAGTTTGTGTTTTTCTCACTTTTGATTGGCACATGTGATATCTCCAGGAGGAAAGGCAGCATCTTTTCTGTTCGTCCTCTCTCTCCCAACATCCAGCAGCCGGACGGTGAGGTGGCTGCTCCTCTGTCCCATCCACATCCCACTTGGACCAGCGTTCTGGGCCGGGGTTGCATTTCTCATCGTGCTGTCATTGGGTGCAAGCAAAGAGTGGGAAGAGCCAGAAGAAAGGTCTGATGGTCCCTGTCCCACGAGGACATAGGGAGGGGAGCGCTGCGGCCGCGAGCAAGCCAGACGCTCTGCTGTTACGCTTTCTGCCCATGTCCCCTTCTATAGCTGCATCTCGTCCAACATTCCTGATTTTCCTTGGCCCAGCACTCGTCTCTGAGATACCCTGCTGGGTGCTCTTTAAAACGTACTGTAGTCCGGACATTGGCTCCATGGGGTCTACGGGCCACCGGCCGGGCTGTGGGATGGGAGCCGCTCTCCGAGGCGAGGTCCAGCCCGGCTGCTGTGGGAGCAGGTGGACCACTGCCATGGCCTTGGGGACATCCGCACAGCCATCCTGCCCCGGAGGGGTGTCAGGATGGGCCAAGGGGTGATGAGGACGTGCGGTTGGTGGGATGTGGGGTGCAGCAGGAAGGTGAACGGCATCTGGGGACCCTCAGCAGAGCCATCCCAGGAGAGCAAGTGTCGCTAGCTTCCAAACGCTTGGAGGATGCATGTGGCGGCTCTCCCATACCCCTTGTTTCCAAGTAGTAGTGTGTATTTCAGAGTGCTATTCAGGATTTTCCTTCTTAGAAGAAATTGCATTGGGTGAAAATCCCCACACAGAAAAGCTGCTGTTGTCCTGGTAGGATCATCTTTTGAGAGTGCCCTCTAATTCGAAATCACAGCTGAACCAAGACTTGCATCTATTTTGGGTTTTTCGTTTTGTTTTGTTTGCGTCCTCCTTTCAGCTTGGATAGAGTTAATTTTCTTTCGAGTAGCTGGTATAGTGTTATGTTTTGCATTTAGTATGAGAATAATGTTGATAACACACTGATGTTTTCAGTTGTTGCTAAGTAGTGTTTATACTAAGTCAAGGATTTTTCAGCTTCTCATGCCCAGCCAGCAAGAAGGCTGGAGGGGCACAAGAAGTTGGGAGGGGACACAGCCAGGGCAGCTGACCTGAACTGGCCAAAGGGGTATTCCCTACCATGTGATGTCATGCCCAGTATATAAACTGGGGGGAGCTGGCCTGGGGGGGGGGGATCAGTGCTTGGGAAGTAACTGGGCGTTGGTTGGTGAGTGATGAGCAACTGCATTGTGCATCACTTGTTTGGTATATTCCAATTCTTGTATTATTGTCATTATTACTATTATCATCATAATCATCATCATTATCATTATTATTATTTTCCTCCTTTCTGTCCTATTAAACTGTTTTTACCTCAACCCATGTGTTTTACTTTTCTTTCCTGATTCTCTCCCCCATCCCACTGGGTGGGGGGAAGTGAGTGAGTGGCTGTGTGGTGCTTAGTTGCTGGCTGGGGTTAAACCATGGCAGTTTGCATTCCTAAAAATCATCCAGACTTTTTCTCCTCTTTAAAAGCAGCAGTGCTGCAAACCTCTCCAGCTGCTGTTACAAATGAGCGAGTTATTTTAGCTAAATTGAGTAGATTGGACTGGAAACACTTCTGGAAATACTGTGCAGGTTGTGGACCAGCTGTTGGCAAAACTAGCCAGGGTTTCATACACACTGGGCCCCAAAAAAGAAATGGTATTTTACCATAGTGATTTTTTTTTTTCCCCCTCTTTATTCCGCTACAAGCACAATCCTGCACTTTTTTTAATTAAAGTTTGAGCTGTCTCAGCAGTGGGAGCGGGCTGTAAGTCTGTGATGTGAAAGGGCAGTCGTTTCCTTCATGGTAGCTGGTTTCTCTGCCTCCATCGGGTGGTTGGTGACCTGAGACAACAGCATGTGTAAGGGGACAGAGTGGAGGGAGGGGTTTTTTTCTCTGATAGCAGAGTTTTCCTTGCCTTTCTAACCCCCTTCGTGAGCTGACTCTTCCTCTGCTGCACCCGACGGGTGGCCCAGCGGCAGAGGGAGTAAGGGAAGAATTTACAATAATTGAGGTAACTCAGCAGAGCATCCCGTGGGGAGCAGGAGGGGTCCATCGGGGACAGGTAGACCCATGCTGATCTTAGTTCAGGCTGGCACTTGCGAACATCTCCGTTGAACATCTAGTGGTCTCTCCGTGTCTGCCTCAGTCTGATGCTCTTGGGCCCAATCCAGTGTCTCAGAAATTTTCTGCCGTCCCAAGAGGATAGCCTAACTCTTTAATTTAGGACTATGGTTGTGCACGAAGCCTCGCGAGCCTCCTCCCCTGCCCGAGCAGCTGGGGCAGGCGCAGCGGGCTGGATGGGACCGAGCACAGAGCAGCCCCAGTGGCATTTGAGTTAGTTTTCTTCTGGATGCAGTCAAAAATTCTTCTAGCATCTTCTCCCCTTTTTTCATGGGGAGGAATATTATCATCAAGCAAAATGCAGAGCGCCAAATTCTTCAGCCTGATGCTACTCTTATTACTTGTACAGCATGTGTCCTTTTTGACTCCCTTCTTAAATGATTTCCCTTTCCAGTTTGGGTCACGTCTTAATCCATCAGGTTTTCAATCGGTCATGCACAGATAGGAATTTTATTCTTGTTTTCTTGCTGCACTTGCTTGTTGTCCACTGTCCCGTATCTGGCCAGGTCAGCCAGAGCCAGCTACTCTGTCCTGCCTGTGCAGGAGCAGCAAAGTCCAGACACAGCCTTGCCTCCGCTGGCTATGGTAAGCTACCATCATTTTCTGAAAGAATCTAGCTTTAATGCTTTGCTGTCAGGGATATTTGGATATAAAAGGGACCTTTTCTCCAACCTCCCAAAGGAAGAAACCCTAAACACTTTAAGGGGTTGTATTCATAAGCCCGCAACTTTTTCCAACCAGTTGACCAAGAGGTTGACAGAACTGGTCAGATGCTGCTGGTTACATCCCACCTGCTGCTGAGATACTAAAGGAGTTCTGACTCTCTTAGAACACCTAGAATTAGTCTTTGCAGATTGAGATGTTCCTGCTCTGTACTGAACATAGTATTTGAAAACAAAAGAGGAGGTGGATGCTAGCCCCTCTGTCACTCTTTCTACAGAAAACCTTGGAAGTGCTACAGGAGGAACTGCTCCCTCCAGTTCCTTGCAGTCTGCCTTGGCCAAAGCCTTGCTTCCATTTTGATGCATTTTTAGCAAAACCATGATACTTGGGAGCATTGGCAATTCATTTCTTGTCGCAGAGTAGCAGCTGTATGGTGCAAACTCCCGCAGCTAACTTTGCAGCACCAAACTAAGGTTTTTAAACGTCTCTTGTGGTCCAACAACACACGGCTTTAAACAACAGCTTTAAATTAGGCCACACTCAGATTTTGGGGAAGACAAGGCAATGAGGAGCTGTGGCTCGGCGGCTGAGTAAGCGTGTTGTAGCAGTGAGATAAGCTACCCCATCCTCCCTCCTCTGCTGTAAATTTTACTGGAGGTGAGACACAAGTAGGTGACCTCCCAGGACCTCGCTTAACTGTGGGTGAGAACTTCCCCGCTTTTCCTTTGTGATGATTTTAGAGTGGTATAACTATCATGCAATTGTGACCTTCTGGTAAAAATACAGTTTTGGGGGGAATTTTACTCTTTAGCTGCTTTATCTTAACTTGAGTTGTAGCTTCAATGAAAACACCCATTTCATCCTGCTGTGCGCGGGGTCAGAGACCCTGCATACCTTGTCTGAAACCCAAAAGTACTTGGTGAACTCCATGGATAGCTTTACTAGGGGTACTTGAGATTGCGGTATGCTGATACGCTGCTTTAAAATGCTATGTGCGCTATTTGGCTGGGACTTTTCGTTGCGGGCTCCACGTGCTTTGAAAAGCACTGCTCTACTCTAGGCAGGAAAAAGGACGATCTGAGGGGGCTCAAATTGCCACGATTGGCCTCGGAAATCCTCTCCCCGACTGTGTTGAGCAAGAGTCTTGCTCCTGGCGTTGGTGGGGAGGGATATTGCCCTTTGGAAGTGTTTCAGAAGCGTGAAATGCTGTCCCTCCCAGTGTGCCGACCCCGCAAGGCTGAATTTTTCCCTTTCTCTCTCTTGCCAGTGTAATTTTTATACATGCAAAAATTTTGCCTTGAATTTTTAAAATTTGCATTATCAGCACAAATTACTTTCTCTTCTCTCTTAGGTGTAAAAAACCATTTTGAATGGCTGATCTGCTTTCCGAGGAGTTATTTAAGCGCAGTAGGTCATCAATGTATTGCACGTATTACAGCCATGCCTTGGCATTTGTTTTGCGTTTGTAATCCAACACCCAGCTGCTTCAGCCTCAAACTCCAGGCGCTATTTAGTGGTTCGGCTAGTGTTGAGGAATGCATTGTGGTGCTGTTTACTTCATTACGTGCAAGGCTTATATGGAGTACAGTGAGGTTCAATTAAAAAAAAAAAAAAACCAAACTCAAAGCCGAAAACCCAGGCTAGGAAGTGAAAGCTTAAGACAGATGTTAACCCAAATCAGGGTAGAGGGACCCAACAAAGAAAATTTGGGTTATATTCTTCAGTCATTGCAAGCATTCTTGATGATGAGAGCAGAGATTACTTACAGTGTGATAGGGAACTGGACCAAGAAAAAAAAAAGTATCCATCTACTCCTCTGCTGCAGCTGTTCTGTTGCTTCTCCATCTCCGGCTGAGCAAAAAACACTGAAAAACCCCACCCAGAGCAGTAAATGGGGCTTTCCTCTGGGTATACTGAGTTTTTGCTGGTCCTGATCTACGTTCACGTTTCCATTGTAGACTTGGCGGATGGTTTCACCCAGCATTTCCACATGCCCAAACTCTCTAGTTTTACTGCAGTGCTATGGGGTGAGTTGCCCTGTGCCTTAATTTATATCTAGCGTGGTAGTGAAAGTGTGTGAAGTCAAGGCAAATTGAATTCATTACGTTTAGCTGGATAATTAGGATGCTGCTAGCTGGTTACATAAAGGGTGGTAGTAAGCAAAGCTTTTGATCAGCTGATGAGGATTTTGTGCGTATTCCTGCTGAGGCTCTCTAAATCTCCTGGGGGGTGAGGAGCAGTGGTGGCTCTTAAGAGGATATAAGGTACTGAAATCTCGCTGCTCTGGGGGAAGGGGGAGAGGGCAGAGCCCTTCCTGCTCTTTAGCTGGTGGAGGTTGTCATGATGGTGTCTTCTTGGTCACAGAATAGCTTCTCATGACAGACGAATGTGTCGTCTCTGAAATAAGGAGTGATTAATGGGGGGCTATTCCCGTCCCCGTGCTGTAACAGCTGGCGTTGGAGGGAGGGATCTGAGGATACAGAAAAATTTAGGGAGCTCAGCCCTTGTCCCTGACCGTCACGCTTGTGGATGAATTTGGTGGGGTCAGGATGAGGGTGGTTAGCTGGACTCCCAGTTTGGGCTGACCGCAGCAGGGGACACCTTCTGGGTCTTGCCAAAAAAAAGTGAAAAATGTGCTTTTCTGAACTGGAAGTTCAGCATATGTGTGTGTAGTCTTTTGGAAGAGCCACTGCACTGCAGCGGTACCTGCAAATGCTCCAGCAAACAGGGCGTGATGCTCAGTCGTAGGGCTGTGCTGGTCCAAAGTGTTAGTACCTGGCTGGGTCACTTTATGGTTTTTCTGGAAGAAGAGCACGATAACCTTCTCCTCGTGCTTTATAAAGCGTGGGCCCGTTGAACTCGGATTTCTTTAAAAAATAACGTATGGCCTGAAAAGAATAAAAGGTGGGATTGGGATATAAATCTCAAGGCAGCTTGGCTGTGTGACCTGGGCACCCTGCACAGCAGGGTTTTTTTTTTAAATATTGGGCTAGAGAGCAGTTGTTCTAGTTTTAGGCTTGGGTTGGTGGTTGTGGGTTTTTTTTTTTTTTTTTTGGTTTAACCATTTGTCATTGGGCTTTCTAAAGATGATATCATCCTTTTCAGCTTCTCACTGTTCTTGTGTGGAAGAAACAAGTGATGTTCCCTGTAATGGTACAAGAATAAATCCAGGTAGGCAGTGAGAAGTTCTGAAGTGCTGGATAGACATAGCCAACAGAGCAGGTTTAAAATGCATTTGGGTTTATTTGAGCAAAAAGTCCCTTGGCATATGTAGCTGCATCTGACTTGGCATTTATTTTTTGGGTTCAGAGATCTGCTTTAAAGCTTGTGTATCACTGACACATTTTTGGGGGATGCTGTTATATCCAGCAAGCAAACTGTGCTGGGCTCTAGGCAAGGTTTAATGAGTAAAGGTTGGAGCACTGACCTTTTCCACGTGTATTGTTTTGGATGTGATCCTGTTGTAGAGCCTGGTGTCTGACTGCCCTGCGTTTGCGGCTGGAGTCGGGGCTTTATCAGCCTAACTCAGCATTGCTTATCAAATCCTGGGGCAGGAGTTCAGTTTCAGTGCCAAAAGGGGAAACTCTTTTTTTTTTTTTCTTTTTCTTTTTTTTTTTTTTTTTCCTCAGAGGAATGAAACTTGAGGGAAATGAGAGACACTGTGGTCTTCTCCTGCTCCACTTCCCAGGGTGCTGAACTGATGGAGGCTGGGGAGCGAGGTGGGACTCCTCCCCACCGGTCTCCTAAAAATGAGTGCAGAGGCTGCATCCTTTAGAAACAGACCTCTGCATCATGCTCCCGTGTTGAAGAGAGGGGGAAAAAAGAAATCTAAGCCTATTTGTAACAAAGCAAATAAGAAGAACTAGTATTTTATTGAGAGGGGACTGAGACATCCCTTAATTCCAATAAGCTCTTTGTCGTTTACAGCGGCAGTAAAGAAGGATCTTCCTGCCTCAAAGCTGATGCTTCCAGAAGGGTTTCCTCCATGTACAGCAGCAGTCTTTAGATTCAGAGAGGTGTTGGATCCTGCAAACGTCTTCAGCTGCAAAATGGTTATTATCCAGCTATTTTTGTAGCAGAGGGCACGTAAAAGTGGCTGTGTGGATTTGATTTGCCTGTTTTCCCTGTCACCGTAGGTTAGGTATCTTGTCATACTCTGCAGTGGCTTTCATTAAAGTGGTTTCCAAGCAATAGCACTTCAGTGGTTTTGTTTTCTTTCTTTCTCTCCCTACTTTTCTGTCGGCACATTTCAGGTTTGAGAAGGGTCAAAGCAAGCCAGGCATGTTTTTGGTGCTTTCTCACCTAGCCTTCAAATCCTTCCCTGCAACCTGGAACCAACTCCTACCTGTGGCCCATTTTTCCAGAGTCCCAAACCTTTGCAGTACCAGGCTTATAGAAAACTAGCTGGTGCTTTCTTATATGTTATGGGATAGTCTAAAAATAGCGTGCTGCCCTTTTTAACAGAAGCATGTATTATTAAAGAAAGAATGAATAGGCGATGGAACCAGAATAAAATCCCCCTTCTTCTCACTGAAGACAAGCTTAAAAACCCTCTAAACCAAAATATTTGACCCTTTTGAAAATGGGAGCTCCTCCTTGGGAACTGCAGTGTAAACTTTGAGTTTCTCAGCTTGTGGTGAGGTGGTTGTTTGCCTTCACAAATTAAGTACCCAGGTGCTGGGTGTGGTTTTTTTTTTGTTTTGTTTTGTTTTTTTTCTCCAAGAAGAGCAGCAGCAAGGATGGAGCTGGAACAGCATTTTCCTAACCACTCTATGCCCTTGCATTTCTGCCAGGTGCTCGTAGGTGGTTTATATATAGAGATAACAGGGCCGATTGTATTTATCTTGCCTGGGATGTAGCAGTATAAAATACTCCTAAATTGGGCTGGTAGCATCTGACACTGCACAGTCATTCACGCGGGTGCTGCGGTGTGTAAAATGATACTGTGCTGCTGCAGTAGCATCTTATATTCGCTGCTGGCGCAAATGAAGCGAACAAGATGCCCTGTGCCTTTTCTTGTCTGAATGACTGGTTGGGACAAATTATTGCAGGGTGTTTATAAGCAGCAGGCTTTTCTCTTTGGCTCAGTTTTCTGTGTGTTGCTGGTTGAATAACAGTGTGTATAATAAGCAATTAATGTCTATACATTTAATTTTAAAGGACACTGTAAATAACAGGTTTTACTTCCCTCCTTCCCCCAACTGTTGCATTGAATTTCACTCCCTTTAATTATACTAACAAATGTGAAAAAATTATAAATATTTATAGTGGACTGGGTGGCTTTATTCCATGAGTGAGTGAATGTCCCAAGGTTGATTATAATCTTCCATTCAATCACAGATCAAAAGTATCTATTATACAACTTCAAGAATGAAACATCAAACTTCTGCCAAAGGCAGAATGAAGCAACATCAGATGTCAGGAACATTGTTAGTACGAACCGTGGTGTGACTGGCCAATACATTTTTGTTATACCTGTTTCTGAGCAGCTAAAAAGTGAATTATATGGCTGTAATTCTGGTGTGACAGTGCATTTTAGATGCTGCCAATAACTAATTTTTGGAAAACAAATGTCAAGCATTGTGCTTTGACATTGACTTTGATTCAGCGCGTCTTTCAGAGTTTTAATTTGTTAAAGGATTTAGTGTAAAACCTCTACTTTCAATATTGCATTTATATCCCAGGTTTCTCTCTGACAATCTGAGTTTCTTCACGCATCCTTTCCACGTGTGCTGGGCACAGGAGAAGCCATCCTCCTGGCAGACCAGGGTGTTACTGGAAATGCTGTATATCCATTCATCTTGAAGAGTATTAGCAGCATAACCCTTTGTATGTCCTCAAAAATTTTTTTACTTAGTTTTCTGCCTTTTTTCCTCACTTGAGAAGTGCTGTGCCATTACAGAGATGGGTCTTCTCTTGCTGCAGTAAGAATATATAGTTTCAAGTGGAGCTGTGGAAGGGTTGACTGTTGATCGCTTGGTGGAAAGTAAGAGCTAAAAGTTTGATATTGTTTAAAACTGGTTGGTTTGAATCAGCATATGCCTGCTATTGCTTTATGAATGTATGGTTGAGAAGAAAGGAAAAAAATATCTCAGCCTTCACCACTGAACATTTGATTGTCACTTTAGTGTTAGTGCTGTGAGAGGCTCTTGGCGGATGAATTCCTCAGTCTGTGTGCTTCACCTCTGCTAAACTGCTGGGACTGCTTCTCTGGGCTCTGGTTGTGTATCTACACCAAGCTGCTCCAAAGAGGAGCTCTCTGAGGTTTTGGAAATGAGGGGAAAAATTTCATCTCTATCTTATGTGTGTGTGTGTGTGTATATATATATGTGTGTGTGTGTGTGTATACATATATATATGTATAAAAAAATTAGAAAAATAAAATATATTAAAAAAGCATTGCAGCTATAACCACTGAGTAATGGTCTGTTTGATTAAAATTTTATTTAAAAGAAAATAAAGATAAGACTTTCAAACCTTCTTTCAGTTCTTTATTAGCTATTCTTCTTTGTATCATCCAACTGCTGTAAGCCAGCCAGGTAGACTTTTAATGGTACGGATTGTATTTTATAAAGAGTCCAGCATAATAGAGTCCTAACTGGAGCCCATAATAGAGACAGTGATCATTATTGGTAATAAAAACGGGCAAATTTGCTGGAAGTGTCTTGTGATTTTATAACTTTAGATGTCTGTCTTACATTATGCTTAAATAAACGTGTCTCAAATTAGGAATTTAGGGCTTAAATTGGACTAATATTCCCACAAGTTTCATGATTTTTGTTTTGACTTTGAAGAGCTGAAATAAAATGACTTTGGTTTATTGCTCACCCCCCTCCCTTTTCATTATTGAAGAGCACTGAAGTGACAGTATTTTAAATGTGGTCAGATGAAATGTTCGTTATGTAACTCACTGTTCAACTGCAAATAGGAGGTTTGAGCTGAGGCTTGAGTAGAAGACATGTCAGACATAGATTTCCATCCTTTTTTTTTTTTTTTAATATTTAGTTTTTAAAGTAAGTTGCGGTGATGGGCAAATACTATATACTCTTTCATGTCTCTCCTGGCATTTGCTCCTTTGGCCTCTGCTCTCCAGCTACCAACCCTCCAGTCATTCCCACTGCGTCACCTCTGTGAACATCCCCCAGCCTTTCCTTCCCCCTTTCAAAGTTTCCTCCATGCCCAGTATCACACAATCTTTTTTTAAGCTCCTTTTCCATATCTTTTAAAGATTCTTAACAGCTCCCTCTCTGGTCGCTTAGGTGATGTGGTGCTTTGCTGTGTCACTCGGACGATGACAACCTTAATCATCCGTTTGTGTGGCAATCCTGCGGGTGGGCGTCCTTGGCTGCTCTTTCATGTGCTCCTTAAAAGGGTCCATGAAGATGCTTCTTTTTCCTCCAAATTGTTCTTTAAGACTCCAGAGATTCTACAGAGAGTTGGTATTCACACATGCTAGGAGAAAGGCCCTTTTGATTTGCTCAGATAGATGGTTCAGGGAATCCTGGAGATACAGCTCCATAGGAGGCTGAGGGTTTTAACTTTCCAAACCCCATGAATTTTAGATGGTGCCTGTGTAAAACCACATTAACTGTGTGTCTTGTTATGAATTTCTGTTCTTATCTCTATTGCTCTCCCTTTCCATTGTTTCTTTTCGCATTAAATTGCAAATGATGGAGTGGCAGCACAGAGAGGGAGGAAGGGCAGGAACCTTTCCTTATGTGCTTGAATGGCTCCTGCCACACTGGAAGCTTGGTCCTGTTTCATACCTTTCAATACTACTTTAATATAGACCTTTTCATTGAGTGACGTGCATAATTCCCCAACAACACTGTCTACTGGCACCTTCCTGGGGCTAGCTTGTGCTCCCTGCATGGGCAGGCAGCTTTCGCATGTCTTTATATAGACTACAGTAATGTTGAGATACTCAACAACGACCCATTTTATTTTCTTCTGGCCCCTTCCCAAAGCTGGAGTAAATTACTTTTGTGGCATGGTTGCTGGTAAGGCTCCTGGTAGTCTAGCTCTTGTAAGTCAACCAAAACTGGTTGTGAAATGCTTCTCCTGTACTTTAACCTCAAGTTGTGCCATGCTGGGTCTCAACAGCCATGCAGTGGGAAAGAGGACTTGTGCTCACCATGCCGGGAAGACTCGGTGTGCTCTGCGGTGGGCATTTGCCATGTAGCTTTTGTCGTGTGTAATAAAAGTCATATTTATGGATTGGTAGCGTGCACTGTCCCGTTCCTGAATGGCGCTGATTTGTACTTCACAGCCCAGGAGGCACCCAAGTGTGCGCCGAGGGTGAGAGCGGTTGAAGCTAACTGGGAGCCAAGTGCAAGGAGGAGGAGGAGAAAGCAAGGTCCTAATTTTTCTAAAGGAAAGCATGGCTGAACACCTGCTGTTCCCCAACAGAATAATATGAATTTGCATCAAAAAGGGGTCCCAATCAGTTGTGCTGGCTGCTTTTGAGGAGAGCAGTTGTGTCTGGAGGCATTCTGTTGGGGGAGATGTCTTCCAGTGAAAGCATTTTCCACACAACGGCCGTGGGGCCCACCCCGCGGCTGGCATTTAGAGAGGGGTGGAAATGCTATTTAAATTTCAAATGGACTCAAGTTTTCACAGTTGCCATGTCAATAGATCAAGTTCCTTGAAATACATTTTAAGCGGAGTTTACACAGAGCCGCAGGAGCCCGCATTGACTCCAAGGCCTGCCTTTATTGTGCCTCCAGCAGCGGTAAGTCAATATGGCATATTGAAAGCAGCTCTGCTCCGCCGCCGAGTGAAAGTTAGCAAATTCCCCCCGTCTCCTTCCAGCTCTTTTCTTGGGTAGCAGCATGTTTAACTAACTGAAATGGTCTTTTTTTTCTTTTTCTTTTTGACTTGTTTTGGGAAGGTGGTAATTAGATCAGGCTATCAAACTCATCACGCCTTCCAAAATGCCTGTCCAGTCAAGGCTGAAAAACCAGCGCGACACAAGGGAAGGTAACAGGAAAACAAGGGTGACCGGGGCCATGCTGATAAGGGCTGACAGTTGCTTAGTACAGAACAATAGAAAATAAAACTCGGAAAACAAGAGTGGCCAGAAGAGTCCTCCTATTTTGTTGCAGGAGCTGATAAAGGTTGCAAACCGTAACTCCTGTGGTTCCAGGAGCAACATCCTCTGGGAGTGACCCGATCTGACCCTCCCTCCGTTACCCTTGCCTAATTGTGGTTCTCACTCATTTATCTTCCCTCCCTATCCAAAATAGCTCCAAACCTTGTAGGTCTAGGCTTGCAGCAGGTGTGGGTTGTGGGCAGAGACTGCTGGAGATGGGGTTGTCTCCAAATAGAGGTGGGATGGGAGCTCCCAGCGTGTCTGGAGGTGGCTGCTCCTGGGAAAGGCTCTGGACTTTGTCATTAACTTCCCCAACTGATCCATCAGGGTGCAAATGTATCTGACATAAATGCCATGAGTTAAAACCGCTTGATTTTTTTCCCCCCTCCTGTTTTTTTTTTTTCCTGGGGGAATGGTGCACGGAGCAATGCGTTGTGCTTCTGCGCGCTGCTGTTCGTGGCTGACGCTGGAATCAAATTTTGTCTCTGGTCTTCTGGCGTGTGCCTGCATTTGGTGTGTGGGTGCGTGCAGTGAGTCTGCAGTGCTGGAAACTGTCTTCTTTGATTTCTACAAGACGTGTTTGAAATGCTTGTGGAGATGTTGTGTGCACTTCCTTCTTCATCATCCGCTCATGCATAAGAAATAGTAGTTTCTATTGATGTGACTACCATCCAGGCTGTCCCTATTAAAGATGCTCGTTAACTATTTCTTGCTGTGCGTTCCCAATGGATACGTGAATCTGAACATCCTCATGCATGGTGAGCAGATGCCAGCAGGTACTTCTGATTTTGAGTTTGACCTGCTTCGATATTTCAAGATGTGGCATGTTGCTAGCTATCTGCGGTCCTCCTCTTTGCGCTGGTGTAGCGTGTGAGGAAGCCGGAGCAGTATGCAAGCTGGAGTCTAGACTTTGAATTTTAAATGCTCTGGTATGAGTTGTTTTGTTTCTGTTTGGATTGCGCCTACCACTTTTATAGCCTAGTGCTACCCTGCCAGGATAAATCACTCTTGAGGTGACCACGCATTTCCTGAGAAATACTGTTAACTTAAGCAAGCAAACGAATGACCTGGCAAATCGCCGTGTGATATTGGGCACTGATGGTGGAGCCTTTGATTCTGCAACCCAGGGAATGTTCCTCTCCCTTTTCCAGGGCTCTGGTAAAGCTCTGTGATTGTGGTACTCAAAAAAGGATGGCTAGATTTGCATTCTACCAGAAATAGAGGGTAGCATAGGAGAAACATATGCCTTGATTCCTAAATGGGGTAAAAGAAGATATTTAGGAAGGAAAAACAGTTCTGTGACTAATTATTTTTAATTGTTTTCTTTTTAAAAAAAGATCAAGATTGTTAGAGTGCATCGTCCCCTCCAAAACATCTACAAGTGATCAGGCTACCAAACAGACTAATTAGATGTCAAATAGACTTCAGTTCTTAAATTGGTTTAGTTACACAATGCAAAACATCACATTGAGAAACAGATGGTGTGTCATTTTTAATATGTCTTGTAACTTGCCTGAAACCACTTCAAAGTTTCCTTAAAGAAAATATTGCTACTACTGACCAAAAGAGATGCCACTGAGCATGTTTCAGTATAAGAGCAAGATGTTGGGCCAGTGTTTTGCAAATGTTGTCGGTGCCTTCAGAGGCTTAGAAGTAGAGGTATCTTTTTAAAAGCGGTTTATATTCAGTGGATAAAGAGCTGGTGCTCTTTTAGAAAATTGGGACCTTTTAAGGTTGGTCAGATTGGACACCAAAAAATCAAGGCTATAATATAATTAGTTCTGAAAAATTCTTTCTCTGTGCGCAGACTATATAGTTCAATTGGAAAGCCTTTTGGGCCATGCATTCCTTAGAAATGCCTGTGCTGCACTGGAATCTAAAAGACACATTGAATACGAATATGGAGAACCAGAAACCCCACAGCAGCGGGGGGAACCCTTAGCCTCATTTGCAAAAACATGAAAATGGTTCAATATCTTGTAACTCGAGTCATTACAGCATTAATAAAAACAGCATTAAGTGCTGCCAGGCTGTTCCATTGCAACCTTAATTACTGAAAGAGTAGGAAATGAGTGTTTGGGTGAAAAACAGGTTTAGGATTGTGGTGGAGATTAAGTAATACTGAAGTGGAGGGAGGGCTGTGCTTGAGTGATCAAAACTAGGAGATAACCTCAGCTGTATTTTGAATCCATTCCCAAAGCTATGCTTCAGTGGCTTTGGAGGGTGTATTTGTTGCACAGGTGGAAAAGTCCATGAGATGCTGATAATAGCAATGAAAACGAGCTCGGTAGTAAGTGAAGAGATGA
Organism: Haliaeetus albicilla; assembly: GCF_947461875.1. Lineage (NCBI taxonomy): Eukaryota > Metazoa > Chordata > Aves > Accipitriformes > Accipitridae > Haliaeetus > Haliaeetus albicilla. The sequence goes on from NC_091484.1 coordinate 74,115,276, forward strand.
GGGTTTTTTTGATAGGCTCTAGTATATATAAAAGGTCAGTTTAAGTATCCTTAGATGATTTAATGCTTGAAGAAACACATCTTCCCATTAGAGGTTTCTTTAAATATTATTAGAAGAGTATCAATTTGGCTTGGGGTGAAAATCAGAAAATAAATCAGTATAGGCAAAACAAGGCAGCGGGTTTAATTTCTCTCTAATATCCTTCATTCATACACAGCGTTAGTTTCATTACTTAAAATTTGTTTTTTCTGAAGGAAAGTAATAAATGCAAAGAATTAGTTCCAAATTAATATTTTAACCTGTTGTGCAAACTTTGGAAATATCTTCTTCTTTTATCACAAAAAAATGCAAAATAGTGGAATTTCCTCCCTCCCTTCCATCCCAAGCTCTTAAATGGCAGGAGGAGCAGGCTAAGCTTTGCTGTGGGGCATCCTTGTGTCAAAGATGCTTAATTGCCTTCGAGTCTACTAATCTAATATATGAACAAATACCGCAGCAATTAATTGTGTTGATTTAAAATCCATTTCCCCTCTTTTTTTTTTCCGCTTCCCCCTCCCCAAATCTCTTTACATATTCATCCTGTTGGCGACAGACCATCAGTTGTGAAATTGGGTGATGTATTGACGTTTTTGGGTTGAAAGGCTATGGCTCGCAGGAGAAGTGCTGCTTTAGGAGGGAGGGAGGAGATGGAGGAGTTGGTTTGGACGCGTTGGTGGATGCTTTCTGCTGGGATGAGGTGTTGTCTAAAACTGCTGTTGCTTGTGGGACCTTTGGTTATCCCCATGGGGAAAGAGGAAAAACCAGGCTGGATGACACCTTGCCTGGGCAGAGAAGAGGGGAGCTGGCCCTTCTGAGTTATTTTCGCACCCTTTAGTCCCCCCTGCTGGTAACACGGTTTATAATTAACCTCATTAATATGGTATACAGGGCCTCAATCAATCTCTGGGCTATTGCTCCCAAGGATGTCTTGCTAAAGGACTATACGATAAGCGTGTTTGGCACCAGAACGTGCTGAAGATCTTTGTCCATGGCGCTAATTGCTTGTGTCGTCCTTCTCCCTGCTGCCAGCTACACACGGTTCTGGAGATTTTCCTGAATGGCAACAAGTTTCCTTGGAAGGAAAACAACCTTGACTGTACTTTAGATAATTTTATATGGCAGCACTCATTTTTCAGCACAGCTCTGGGGGATTTGAGGAGGTGGTGGAGGCAGTTTGGAGGGGGACCCAGTGTGGACCCAGCGGAGACCTGGGTGGTTTTGAAAGGTGCTTCTCACCTTTGGGTACTTCAGAAAAATCTGATTCTAAGTGAAAATAACCCCTGTACTAAAGGTGTAGAATAAAAAAAGCAATGAGCAGGGTCACTTGCCCTTATCTTTTTTTCTGGCTTCCCCAAAATGGGAGGGCATGACAGCATGGAGCTGCCTCAAGGTCGTGAAGTTTGCAGAATAGCAACCAGGTGGATGAGAAGGCAAAAGTGAAGACAAAAAGGCTGGGATTAGTTTTGGGTTTTTTTGGAAAATGGTCATCCAGGGTGTTTCTTTTGTAGGCTACTTTCTGTTGAGTGCAAATCAAGTCATTTCACTTTATTTGGCTTTTGGCACGACTTATTTTTTGGTACCTGGTTGGTTTCATCCTATGTGCCTTTGCGGACCCTTCCACATTTTTACTAAAGATTTACAGATCTTGGGGGGCACCTTTTAATAATACTGGCAATAGAGTTGCTTTTATTTGCTGCTTTCCTAGACCCTTCACAAGTAGTCCTGGGATGCTTAAGAGTCTGTGCATCGATGCCTTAAAACTCCTAATCCCTTGAATTATGGTAGTGCCTCAGTTTGTAGACTGGGACCCGTTCAACTCTTTTTAAGGCAGAGCAAGACTGGAAGCTTTATTTTGTTGCAAAGGAGTTACGGAAACTTTCAGCATGACCACACTATTTATCTTGCAGTGGGAGTAAAGATGCCGGAGCATTTAAGAGAAATTTGGGGGAGGGGAGGTGGGTTCTGGGGTGCCTTTGCTGATGGGTGATTGTGGGTGTTTGCTCACCTTCCTGGCAGCGCTGGGTTATTGGCTTCCCGTGATCCTGGCATGGGAAAAGGTGTCGGAGGAGGAAGCGAGGAACAGCTCTATTGCCCATCTCGCACATTGAATCCTGCCTTTCTTGTTATTTTAATTACAAACGTTTTACTTGTCCATTTGTTCGCATGGGGGCTGGACTCTAGCAGTAGCCCTTGACTATACGCTCAAACGAACAAAAATGACCTGAGAAATCTGACCTATTCTTGTCTTTCATTCTCAAAGCTATTTTCAGTAACTGTAGTTTTTGTTTGTGCTACATCTAAAAAAATAAAACCTTCTTGGCAGCCTCAATTGGTGGGCCGCAGCAGGATGGGAAGGCCCTGTAACCATTTCCCCCATTTTATTTTCCATAGAGTGCAAGCATTTTAAACAGAAAACCTGACAAGTCGTTTCCTATCATGCATTGTAATTATCTATTATAATAGGGAATAAAGGATTAATTAGTTTTCATGCTGCAGATATGATTTAATTAGTTTTCAATCTGTATCTGAAACACCTGTCTCAGCAAAATCAAAGTGCTTTCATTTAGGGGGAAAAAAATACAGGGGAGGGAGAGAAGGAGAGAATGAGTTCAAGGTCGCTGATGTTTGCTGACCCGTGGGGTCGCTCCCCAATTTTACACCCTCCTTGAGGTGTAATGCATTGTTTGTTTTTAACTGTCCAATTTAAGACAAGCGTTTTATTGCACTGATATGTGCACACTTGCTCAAGACACATCGTTGCCAGTTCATGCCACTACTCCCCAAAATCTAAGAAATTCTGAGTGTCCTCAATAGGATGCATGTGCTGACCCCAGGGAGGTCACGACAGGGAAGGATGGACCACAGAACATTGTTTTCTGTGAAAATCTCAGCTCCAGTCACTTTGCTGGGGGAGGGCAAAGCGGCGGCCCTGAAACTCTCCTCTGGTCATGGATTTGGGGACAGTTCAGTGCTGAGTGGTCAAATTAGGTCAAAGGATGGTTTGGGTGTATGTGAGCAGCAGCTGAAGTCTCCATTGCGGGCAGCAGTGTCTTTCCATTGGGATTAAATGTGATTTGGGAGGAAAATGGGTGTAAACTGGGAGGATGGAGGGGTGGGTTTTCTCGTGGCATCACTGCTAGCACCTGGCTCTTGTGGGATGGTGTGGGAAGATGACCCCCCCTGGCTGCAGCTTCACCTGGGGGCCAGCTCTGCCTATGAGTGAAACTGCATCCTCTCTGCTATCTTTTCCTTCCTAATAATAATAATAATCCACAAGAAACTAAGCTGCTTCTTCTTCTCTCCCCCTGCCCTGCCCCAAACCATATTTCGGGGTCATTCCTGGGAAAGAGGTTTCCAAAGGAACAAGAATTTTGCTTTTTGATGGTGGGAAAAATGGACTATTCCTGAAAAAAGCTTTTTTTTTTTTTTTTTTTCCTCAGTATCAAGAGATTTTTCTTGGCGCATATTTTTCCCTCCCCCATCTCCCTTTCCCCCCACCACTTTTATTTTGAGCTCTGCCTTACAAAGCAGCCCTACCTACCCAGGCAGACGCAGGGTGCAGCGCGCTTTCTTCCTGTAGTAGTAGTAAAGGTCACGCTTCCCTGCGGTGGCTTTTTTGGCTGGGTTATTTTTAACTCAGAACAGCCCATCCGTGCTTCTCCTCTCCCTTGCCATCATGTTTGCACGCGACGGGGTCTGCGGGAGCAGAACAACAGACCGATTGCACTTGAGTTTATTTTGTTGTTGTTAATATTTTGGGTTGGGTTTTTTTTTTTTTGGTGGTGTGTTTTTTTTTTTTTTTTTTTTTGAACCGCTGGGGCTCTGCGGTTGGGTTGCGCCTGGTTGCTCGCCAGCAGCTATAAATAGCGTTGTGTACAAGCAAGAAGTGCCTGAATGAGGTTGAGCGGCAGGAAAGGAAAAGCCCCTTTTGGCTTCCAGCTGGCTGCCGGCCAAGCAGCGCATTGCTTCAGCAGATGAGTGTTTTGAGGTAGCGTGGGAAGGAGAGAGCAGTGAGTAAGATGGTCTTTCTCCGGTTAGAGGTGTGTGTGGATGTCTGCGTGTGTGTCTTTTGTTGGGATTTTATTTTATGAATGGCTGCCTGCGGGCAGGGCGGTGCTGCCGGCGGGGATGCTGTGGGCTGTGAGTGGTTTCTTACTGAGGTTTGATCCCTCGAGGTGTTAATGAGCGAGCCTTGGGAAGGACGTAATGGTGAGGATGCTCTGGAGGATCCCTGGCGAGGTGGTGCCGGGTTGGGAATCAGGTAGGTTTTGGTTATGATTTTGCCCCTGCTTGCTGCTGTGTTTAACGTCGGTCAAGTTTCTTCTCCCTTTTTTCTGGTCTGGAGATGCGCCATCGTGTTCGAACTGGGGTGTTGCACGTGTTTATGGGTGTCCCATCTCCAGAGTTTCCCACGATCTGGTTATCCTGATGGGTTTTGGACTTTCGGGCTCAGGAAGCGGGAATGGTCCCTCTGCAGTGGGAGGGATGGGACCATCGTGCATCGTTTCCTTCACCCCCATCATCTGTGGGGCTGAGCCGCCGGTTGGGCACCCCAAAGGTCACCCATAACCCCAAATGCGCTTCCTCGCACCCAGGCTTTTCTTTCCCAGGGGATAGTGATGATTTCTTGCGTTACTCTAGCACTCAGTGGACCCCGGTGCATTTGGGGCTGTGCAGATAGACCAGAAGGAAACACTGAAAATCAACCCTTGATAAATACATTTTTTCCTCTCAGTGCATAGATAACCTAATTTTAATCAAGAACTTTGTTTAATAAGTCTTTTATCTATACATATATTAAAGAAGAAAATAAAAAGTGTCTTTAAGTGCTATATATAGAAGCACAGATTAAATGGCATTGTTACTGTTGAATTAAATGAGTTTTTATGAGAATGCTTAGAGACACTTTTTCAGTAAAGCCTGAATTGGACTGGGGGAAACCTGACTTTTCTCTGTCCACTTATTTCAGTTCTACTGAAAGGATTTCTAGGAAGAGCTGCAGGTCAGCCTGGAGACCCTGCCAGGTTTGTGGGAAGGAAAGAGGATGAGGGGAGGGTTTGCTGTCTCTGGCTTTCAGTTTTAAAAAGAAAAAACAATAAAAAACCCCACCTAATTTCCTTTTTGAGTATAGACTGAATTTGCTAAATTTTAGTCTGAAACTTGAGTATTCAGTGAGTTATGAGAGACTAAAAACAGGGGCGAGAAGTAGAAATATTTAGGGAATTTATTCACTCTTCCTTCTCATAATTTGTTTGCAAACTCAAGGAGTAACATTTATGCTAAAAAAATATATTCTTTAAAAAGTACCATTAATGATTTACTTAACCAGGTAGGATTTCTTAAAACTTTGAAACTGATGAATTAGCACTATAAAAAAGTAAGCAGGACATTAGGGATCAGCTGATATGCTGATGAAGGCAGCATTAGTTTGTAATAGTGATGGTAATGAGTTAATGATTGCTTATATGGCAGAACAATATATTCAAATGTTTATGGTTGCCTGTGCTATGTTGTGCTATGAGTTAGCAGTTACTGTAACCATCGCTGCCCAGAATAACTGCACAGTCTGCTTCAGAAAAGCCATATACTGTGGGGCTTGCTCTCTAAAATGTTTTGGGGACTTTCCCTTTTTTTTTGAAGTTTCCTGCTAATTGTGGTGATCATCCTGCAATACAGATAATGCAGCATTAATTTAACAAATAAATCAATCTCCCTCTTTTTGGTTTCATAGCTATTCAAATGCTATAGGTGCATTATATTGCTGGATAATTTTTTTTCCCTTCTGTAATTGAGTAGTCTCAAAATGCAGAAACAGCACTCTATTTATTTGAACTGTTTAGAGGAAAATTAATTGGGCTATTTTTATGATTGGTCTTTTGTGTCACGGTCTTATTTTTCACTATCTGATTTATATAGCTAGAGTAAAAGGACCGAAAAAAATCTGCCTCACTTGAATTGCTGATATTTTAGCTTGGGATTTTGTAATTTCTGCTTTCGGAGCAGGAAACAGAGAGCTCATGCAGGAGAACCCAAAATCTGAAGTTTCTTTTGTGCTGTTGTGATACTGTGGCTGCTTTGATCTCCCATGATGAAAAGTAAGATGCTGCAAAATGAAGGGTTGCTCGAGAGACCGAGGGGGGCTTTTTTCCCCCCTTAAATTCTTCAGGCGGCTGGATCAGATAGGGACCCTCCGGAGGGAGCGGGACAGGGTGAGGGACATAGGCTGGAAATGCCATTAGGGGAATTTGAGCGATGAAGGTTGGCAGAGCCCTTCCTTAAACCCCAGCGAAGGTTGCGACCCCCAAGTCCTGGTGGGGCACCGTCCTCTTTGAGGCTGCAGGATCGCTCCTGGGGGGAACCAAGACACGGAGGGCTGGCTTTTTTTCCCTTTTCCAAAGTAGACAATTTGTTCTGCACGGTGGTCTTTGCTAACCCAGGTCAGAGATCAAACACCAGGCTGAGCAGGGAGGTTGCAAACGATAGTTTGGGAAGTCTAGAAAGAAGCGGACATGGGAGCACCACCTTCAGTGCCGCGTTTGAAGTCTTCTCCTGAGCTGTGCTTTCTCCCTGGTGCTTGCACCGTGCATGGAGGCGGGAGGTTTCTGGTGGTGCTGCTCCAGTTACTCAAGCAAACGCAAATTTAGGATAGGGGTTTGGTAGCCGGTGACTGCCCAGCCATGTGTCTGTCCCCGATTCTTTGCACTGCCAAGAAAACAAGGTGGCTTGAAGCCCTGGAAGGAGACGCGGGGCTGACGTCTCTCTCTTCTGGCCCTAAGGAGTGAGCGATTCCTCAAACCCAGCCCTTGCCCAGCCGCGGAAGGGGCTCCTGGCTGTGGCATCTGCACAGGCAATACTAGAGGAGAAATGGCTTGGGTGCTGCCGGCAGCGAGCCCGTGGTGGCCGGACCCCGCCATAACTGCTGCCGTGGGTGTATGGTGTCCCGTGCTGCCAGGTTAGTCACATCTCTGGTGATATTCCTTCCTGTTGTGCTGTGATTTTAAGAAATCCGCTCTTGGCTGATTCCCCTAGAAGGTTTGCTAGAATATATATAAATCTGTGGTCTGCCATCCGGCAAAGCGAGCTTTGCCAAGTGCTGGGGCTGGATCAGAGACTGTGGCCCCATAGTGGGCAGCTCTGGTTTGACAGAATTAATTTAAAATGTTGAAAGTTTCTTTTTTTTTTTTTCCTTTGAGGTTGTCATTTAGGTTATTTGAAAAAGATAATTATCACCAACTTGTGGTTCAGTCCCTTTCTTCCCCTCTCCTTGCGTGAAGGTCTGTAAAGACTCGAGCTGGGGTTCGAAGGGACCGGCCGCCCCCCCAGCCGCTCCCCGGCATCGCTACGATGCCGAGCCGCATCGGGAGGTCACCAGGGGAGCCTTTTCTGACAGCAGGAACTTACTATCCAGGGAAACGCTGTTATCTCTGCGATAAAATGCTGTTTATGTTTTTTTTGGCAAATAGCCTTCTTAGAGTCACAGCTACTGGAGGAGTTAAATCGTCCAGCTTTAAGGAGACTGAGCCAAGCAAAGCACTTGGAGCGCTGCTACCCCGTCCCTGTGAACTCCCTCTCCTTAGTGGCTTTTGCTTGTACATGGCGGTGTAGCTCGTTGGTAGGGAAGTGTTGTCCTTCAATAAATGAGAGATAGCAGATAAGGGCACGTTAATAGTGGAAGGTGCCACATGAGAAACAAACACCAAAACCACTTTGGGGGCCATTGGCGGTGTTTCCCTTCCCATGTGGACTTCGGTGCGCTTCTAGGCTTCATAGTTCGTGGACAGCATAAAGGTTATTAGGAAGTTACTGTTAGCTCTGAGGCTCAAATCTGCTTTGGCTAATTATGGTACAATACCTCTACATTTTATGCTGATTTTTTTTTTTTTTGAAACTGTATTAAGTGTGTTTTCTAGTTAAAACATCTCCTAGCATGATACAGTTTTTTGTACTCTAAGCACCTAATGCTCATAGTTAGCTGAAGGGAGCCAGAAGACCTTCTGCTTGCGGTGATGCCACGTACCCAAGTTTCACTGCTCCAGAAGGGGTTCACATCTCCCAGTGCAGCCGAGAAGGTCATGCATCCATGGCAAGAGACCAGCTGAAACCACACTGCTGGTTTGAACTATGGGCAAAACATAGAAGACTTCATGCTTTAACTCCTCTGCTAAGTCAGAAAAAAGGGGGATGAGAAGATAAGCTTGTTCCCCTTAAAAAACCCTATAGCCATATTGGTTTTATAGCCATACTTCAGGTCCACTTTTGCTTTGTCCCGTTGATGAGAGGAAGGGTGAAGCAGTGATCAGAGATCTGGGCTCGTCAGAAATCCCGGGTTGATCCCCTGCTGTCTTGCAGGCTGTCCCCTGTGGTCCTTAGTAAGTTGTTTTGCCTTTCAGTGTCCCAGCCCCTAGACTGTAAGCACAGAAAACACTTTCCACCTGCACTAGGAGGCTGAAAATAATGTATTGGTGTTTGCAGGGTACTCAGACTTTTAAGTGGAAGTTATGTACGCACCCAGCATATGCATGCTGAAATTGTCTCCTGGTTGTGTGTACAAGAAATTGCTGTGATAAACCCACATGGGTATAAGGGACTCGTTTTCTTAGGTGAAAAGGTTGCATCAGTTTGGGTTGGGTCGAAGGACCACAAGGTCATGACAAGTGTCTTCAGTGAGAACAGGGTGCATCATCCCCGACCAGTAAATCTCTTCTTTGTTGCTGCTGTTATGTGCTTCTTGCGTTTACTTATGTTTACTTATACATATGTGCGTTGAAATTATGGAAAGGGTTTTGCAGGGTTATTTCAGGAGCAAAACACCATAAGCAATCTGGATGCCTGCAGTCACTGGAGGGAGTGGGTTGCAAGAATTGCTAGATGCTTCCTCTGTTTGAAACTTCGGAGTATGAGATTGTACGGAGTTGTGTTTTTGAGACATACAAAGTAGCATATCTGAGTGTACAGTGTAATTAGCAGTGTAATTAGCCTTCTAATTAATGAAAGCTTTGGTTTTGTCATCCAGAATAGTGTACTGGTGGTTGGAAAGAATATATGTCCCTGTGATGGGGTTGCACAGTGTCCCTAATGACTGCGCTGAGAACTGCTGATCCAGGGCACTCCGGCAGAGCTGCCGTAGGGATCCCAATGAAATATGTAGGGCAGGGATGCATGCTATTAGGAGAATGATGTAGGCACAATGCCATGGAGATAGAGGTTAAATCACTGTGGCCTAATGCAGATTGGCACTAAACCTTGCCAAATTAAATGTTCAGCCTTTCCTCTGTCAGAGGTTGCATTAACCAATGGTGTAATTAAGAAAAAAACAGTAATTTTACTCCAAGAGAGAGTTGAGAGGGGTCTTGTACCTTGAGTTGCAAGAGTGAATAATGCGAATGTCTGTCGAATTCAAGTGTTCATACTAACAGGTTTTTACCAAAAATGAGTCAGTAGGGAGAATTAATTCTAGTGCCAAGCAGAAGTTCCTGCTGCAAAATACCGTGGCCTAAAGAAGTGGAGAAGATGGAGTCTGGTTAAAAGGAAAGGTAAAAACGCCCTTTTTATTAGCGAGGTGTCGATGACAATTGACTGTTCAGTGGTTGCTTTAGCTGTATCAAATGGGCATAGGGTCAGACTCCACTGGTTTCTGCTTTTCCCCATCAGAGGAGATCCTTGGGAATGTAGTTTTCGTGCTGGGTCTCACCTTTCTTCTGACCCCCTCTTTCTAGCAGTTTGGAGCCCTGCTAATTGTAAACTTGGTCCTAAGTTAGCTAGTTTTTAATTTTGTGCTGTTTTTCTGTTTTCTCCACTGAAGGAGAAGTCATTCCCTAACACTTCGCTTAAAAGGAAGAGTAATGCAGGTCTCCTCTGAGCAGAGATGGTAAAGGGAGTCAGAGCAGGAGCTTAAAACTCAAGCACCTTCTTACTCTTTCCTATTTCTCTCTTTTGTTTTAACATGGGGGGAACTGGAAGGATTGGTTGCTCATGGTAAAAATGATTTTAAGCAGTTGAGCCATTTAAACTAGGTTTTGGTTTTGCTTGTTTCTTTGGCCCTGCATCATTCATTCACACCAGTAAAGTCTACTGGTCTGGAGAGGGCAGGAGCTCTGCAGGAGCAATGGTGCTTACACGGTGGCCCAGACCTTCACCAGTTGTTATGTTCCTCCGGGTGATGCTAGTTTTTTTATTGTTTTAAAGCTCCTTTCTGCTGTAGCTATTTGGTGTCATTTCAGCAAACTATGCAAAACCGAGTACCTTGGCTGCGGTGACTTTGCAGCGCTAGAAGGAAATGGTTTGGGTTTTGTGTTGGGATGAGCTGTTGAGTACCTGATCCTTTCTGTGCCTGGCGAGAAAACAAATCTGTCCCCTTGCAGCTGATACTTTCCATGGTGGAAATAACACAAGTGCGTGCATGGGGATATGGAGGAGGAGAACATCCATTTTCTTGCGCTGGAGGAGCAGTGTGATGGGGGAAGAACCTCTTTTCTTGGGCTGGAGGAGCAGTGCAGGCTCAGTGGAGATGGCAATCTGCTAGTGAGGTTACAATCAGCCGGTCTGCAAGAAATCTCCAAGTGGAGTGAGACTCTCAGGAGCCACATAGTTACTGATAATCAAGCCCAGGCTCTGTGAAGATGGTGTCAGCAGCTGTGCTGGTCCTTTCATCTTTCCAGGATGACCCGAGCGCTGTCACGGTTGTTCAGGTATCACGAAAAACTCCCGATTTAATGGTACGGCTCTGATGGCTGCAGCATCAACCCGAGCCCTGCCAGGAACAGCTCCTGTGAGTGTTGTTTGACTTGACAGATTGAAGGTGCTTGTTCAATTAATGCTGCATCATGGTTCGCTTTCAGTAACGCAGGAGGTGTCAGCAGTTTTGTTTATGAGCCTCTGTGCTCTCCCGGTTTAAGTCATTCCTGACAAAAGGAAGTTTAAATGCTTGCATTGATTCCTGGCTCTGCAGTGCAAAATATCCGCACGTGGCAAAGACGCGGAGATTTTTCAAAGCAGCCTAAAGGATTTAAAGTGCTTTTAACATCTCAGGCACTGAGCTCCCAGGCCTTGGACCACTGCTTTTAAGCATCTGTAGTCACAAATAGATTTAGAAGATAAAATGCTAGAGGCTGTTAGTTCTCTCAGCGCATACTCTACTTATTATTTCTTTTGAGGAAGGCACGCTTACTAAATTTACCCTTTGTAATGTTTAGAGATTGATATTCACAGATTTGGCCTTTCTAAAAAGCATGTTTGGTTTCGTAAAGAACATTATGGCTTAGAAGCAAGATTTCTGGAGACTTTTTCATAAGTTTCCTCCCTGTCACTGAATAAACTACGCAAAAACATAGACCTTAACAATTTAATATGTGATAAGTTTAAGAAACTAAGACGCTTTCTAGTTTACAAGTAAAAGCTTGAAAATAGCGGGGGGTGGGAGTGGTTTTGGTTTGTGGGTTTGGTTTTTTCTTTCCTTTTTAGGAAACCCAAGTTTTTAACAAAAGTAGTTAATTTTTTCCACTTTTTTTATGGACTTAACATGTTTCATATTTGAATGCTTCCTTTGAAATTTTTTTGAAAAGGCTAATTCTGTGTTTGCTGAAAAAATTCAAGTTATCATATATTAAGAAGTCCCAGTATTTGGGGAAAAATGTAGAAGGAAAAAAAAGGAATTTCAACTTGTAACTATTTTACATGTCAGATATATCGGAGTTAATTGGCTTTTGTATCATGTTCATCTGCAGTGGGTCTACCAAAATAGCCTAGATGATTGCGCTGCTCCATCTGGTTATTATCTTGCTTCTTGTAATATCCTTGTGCCATGCTGTTGTGGCCAGCCGTGGCTGAGAAAAAGCTTGCTGGAGAGTCCTGAAGATCTGCTCTGTTATACGTTACCAACTTGTCAGGGACTCACTTGACAAATTGAAAATTAGCCAAATGCTTTTCCAAGCCAAAAGTAGCCTGAGATGATGTCTATGCATCATACCAAAGAGCTCTTTTTAGTTCCTTAAGGTGACTGACTCCAAATACTCCTCAGATTATTAATAGTGCCCTAATAAACCTGGAGAGCGATCCTATAAATTTCTACATGTTCGGGGGTCAAGCAGTGAAGTCAATATTAATTAATAGTCAAATGCAGTGTTTTATTTCATGTAATCAGCCTCCTGACAGTCTGAGCCGTCTTGGAGGTTAGTTACGCTCAAAGAGTGGGAGCGATGCCAGAGCATCCCATGCTCCGTTGTTATAAAATAGCAAATAATGTCAAGCTGTTGCATGTAATAGCTGCAGATTTAATACATCGCCTGAAATGCTCTGTGCCCTTTCATATGGGGTGGTAGGAGCGATGTTCTGGTGGACCTCGCGGTGGTTTCTCCTTGCCCTCTCCACCAACGCTCGGTGTGGGAGAGTTGCAAAGCAGCAGAAAAAAGTTGGCATTATCACAAGGGCAGGAGAGGGGTGCAAAGACCCGGGTGTCGGGGTGACCTGGGATGGTTGGTAGCTTCAGTGGCTTCATGGTGGCAGCTCCAAGGCAGAAGGTTGCAGGGAGAAAGGAAGGACACGTGGAGAAGCTCCGTGCTTGTAGCACAGATGGAAAAGGAGAGGGGCTCTAGAGAGAGGGAAGAGGATGCCCCTGAGGATGCCCTTAATGTCAGCTCTAGTATAAGCTAAATGACTTCAGAATTGTTTAACGTGCACTACTGGGAATATTTAAAGGATGAAGATTCTTTCTGAGGGGGAGATGTATTTGTGTACCTGGACTGTCAGATTGTTGCGCTCAATAGCAAATCCATTTATTTGAAGGAGTGATTTATAGATTATTCTGCCTTTCAATAGCTGATCTGCAGCTCCTGGAAATTCCTTATAAACCCTTTTCCTTTGACTGGCTGGCAGTTGCCATCTCACCCGGATTTGGCTGTGGTTCAGAGACACCCTTGGTGGAGAAGGGTGAGCAATACCTAAAACTCATTCCAGGACGTCTGATAATAAAAAGCCCATCTTGTCCAGAAGTTCTGCCTTCACTCATTTTCACGCTAGCTTGAAACTGTAATGCACCCCAAATGCCACCCTTCAACCGTAAAAAGGGCTGAGGGGGAAGAAAGGGGAAGAAAAAAAAAAAATTTCCAGGCAGATGCACAGATTCCTCTTAGCCGAGGATATTTGACAGTGCAAAGATGGATGCTTCATCCAGGCATTTGTGTTTTCTCTCCAATCCGTTATTAAAGTGAATTAGGATACCTTTTGGCTACCATCTCTTCTTCAAGCAGCAGGCTTCTTTTAAGTTATTTATGTGAGATATGTCACCTTATTAATTATATTCCTAGGTAACCTTATGGTGCTGATGCAAAGTGTTTCCTAGCGTGAGGAAGATTCACGTGTGATGGAGGCGGGCTGGATCCATGGCGCTCATCTCCGAACCTGCGCCATACTTCATTCTTGGGGAATTAAAATAAAAAAGTTTGCAGAGATTTGTGGCCAGTTAACCCAGGCAATACTTCATTTTTGTGGAAGAAGAAGAGAGATTTGTGGCCAGTGAAAGGTTTATTGTTGAATTTTTAAAATATCACGTATATACACATGCATGCATAAATACAATATGTGAATATAAAATAAACATATATTCACTGCCAGTGCTACTGGTTGTGCATTAGTGTTTTAATTCGGTTTAAATACATTTTGCCTGCCATCCTGTTGCAGCTGGAGTTGCAGTCTCCAAGGTTGCAGTGTCCTCAGCGGAATCTCTCACTGTAGAGCAGCTGGGTGGGGGCTCTGCAGGGTAGAGCCAAGTGTGTTGATGTTTCCAAAGGAAAACTTCTCCCTCTTTTCATTTTTTTCCCACTGTTGAAGCTGATCAATTCACTCAAAGAACGTGAAATTTTGATTGACGTCTTCCTGTGTTGGCCCCTGTTCAGTGGAGCACATCTTGCACTTCTAGTTTAGACCCATCATGTATTTATATATATTGTCTTAATGTCATGGTTAAGGCTGTTGATGAACGATATGGATTAGCAGGTTGTCTGAATGCTTTCTGAATCGGGGTTTTTAATGCTATTAACCAGATGTTAGGCAGCCTATTTTTGTGGGGATGTCTATAGATGGGGGGTAGAAGTGGCAGCTCTATCACACTCTGCTTTTCTAACACTTAAGGACACCGTTGTTCATCATCCACATTTCTATATCCAGATGCAGGTGAAAATAAATGTTCTTGGTTTTAACTGTTTTTTCAACAAAATTGTTTAAAACCTTTCTCAAAGCTTGCCTTTCATTCTGTGAACTCTTCTTATCCCAAGTGTTTCCTAAAGGAGATGTTAGGCGATAGCGTTATGTGTCTGCCCGCTCTGCTCCCGCTCAGCCTTTTGACGTTGGCGCCATCTCAAAGGATGAAGTTTTCAAAGGTGACGTGTGTTTCTACAGCTATCCTGAGAAAAGGCTGCCGAGTGGAAAGAGTTATGTTTCTGCCATCTTCTTGGCCAGGCGTTTTCTCCCATCTGGACTGGTTTTGAGGTGCAAACCCCAGCTGCCAGGTGGAGCTGCAGAAGGGATTGCCCCACGGGTCAGTCCTCCATCGACCCGTTCAGCAAACCTCTGGGGCATGCCAGCGCTGGTACAATACTGCATACTTTTACAGTTGCTGCCTTTTTCTGTGGTTTGGGTTTTTTTTTTAATACTGTTTTGACTGCATCTGTGGCTGTAATGGATTTTATGCAGTTGAGGAGATAAACTGAGAAGCTCCACTTGAAGGTGCCTTGTTGACAGCCTCTCCTCCGCTGCAGGAGTGCTTTCTTTTTCTGGCCGTGTGTGGTTTTTAGCTGTAGTGGTGGAGTTTTGAGTGTGTATTGTTGAGCACGTCGCAAGGCTTTTCGGTCGGCAAAGCGCATGTGCACGCAGCACGGAATTGCCCAGCGTTACAATGGGTTTTCTTTTAATGCCAGCTACATCCAAACAATTTAGCTAGATCCCTTCTTTCTACATTGGTGCAAAAGGAGAAGAAATAACTGGAGATTAATTAATTTGTTTGGGAGATGGGCTTTTGGGGGGAGTTTTTTTTTCTTTTAATCCATAGAACCAAATATTGGTCTTGGCTTCAGTGGGGATGAAGATGTGTTCCTGTGGTGTGGATTTAGATTTAGCTGCAATCTGGTATGTCTTCTCCTAATGAGAAAGCTGTCTGCCTCCTCTCCTCCGTAGCATTTCTTGCTCTGTTTCTTGTCTTTTTTAAAAAAATTTTGTTTAAGTGTGTGCCTTCCACAAAGCCCAGCAGCTCGAGCATCTTTTAGTCTTGGTTTAAGCACATGCTTATGTGCTGCCTTGGATAGGGGAGGATTTAAGTCCTGAACTGCCACTTTCCTTGAGAATCTGTCTAAAAACTTAACACAAACCTCCAGCTTTTTTCAGCTACGCCTGTGACATGAGTAAATAAACAGCTCAGTGTTTTTCTAAAGGACCAAATACATTCTGTAACTATACCAAATAACCCTTCCTGTGCAGACAGAGGTATTTTGGATGAGACCTTCCACCCAGCTGGTATTTTTTTCACTGATATCACTGTGCCTGAATTGGAACTTTCATTGCTGTAGCTACATCAGCCAGGGATGGAATGGCCACGATGCTGGGGGAAGCGTCGTGTCGGATGATTAAATAGCTGCTTTTTGAGGTAATTCCTCTGTCGTGGGATAGGTTTGAGTGGATGGAGGTTCATTAATGCCTGCCATTGAGTTTAGGCATTCATGCCTGAACTCCCAAGTGTCATTTTTATGATAGGGGAGGCAAAAAAGCAGTGGCAGGAGCTGGTTTAACTGGTGAAGTGTTGGTGTTGCTTTGGGAGTAAGGGGTAGGAGTCCGGGGTGCCCGCTTTGGCTGCGCTTTGTTCTCCAGGATGGGAAAGGTGTTGTAGACCTCAGCCATAAAAAAATAATACTTAAGCCCCTCAATAAATATCTTGGCAGGTCTGAGCCTTAGAGCTGGTTTTCCAAAGGATGTCAGACCTGTTGCGTGATTATTGGGTTTAGGTGATATCTGCCCAGGCACCTGCAAGTTTTCAAGCACATGTTGGAGTTTAGTCCTCTGTCTTCGTCCTTGGTTTTTTACCGAGTGCTAAGAGGCTTCGGGTGGGATGCAGAGACACCCTTTCTCCAAATTGGTCTCCCCTCTGTTTGCAGGGGAGCTTGAGTGCACGTGCAGAGACAGGATTTAATGCGAATGCATCCTCTGTCAAAAATCTGTATTAGATGAAAGTAGGGTTCACTGAACTCCCCTACTCTCTGGTTTGCGTGGCTGAGCGATGGAGGGTGTCTTGGCCTACTTTGAAGTCAGAGGAAGGGAATGTGTAAGGGGAGGCAGGAGCTGGAGTTGCTAGGGAAACACGAGCGGGGATGCTTGCATGGCTCTCACCTGATCCCTGCTGCAGCAGCTCTGTGGCGCAGGTTCCCTTTCATACAAGTGTCATGTAGCCTCCTGGGTGAATTCACGGTCACAAAAATCTGCCTAAATTGTCCCCTCCAGGAGTATTTCTCCCCCTGAGGCTCAAGGGGCAGCAGTGGTGCCCAGCAGGACCCAAGGAAATGGGGGGGACACGCAGTCAGCCCCTGGGCTGCTCCGGAGACACGCTGCCCATCGGCATCGTGGCCGGTCCCTGCGGGTTGTACTGGGGAATGAGGCAAATAGGGATTTTCTCCTTCTGGGATCACTTTTGGGGAATTGCCAACTCTCCCTCGCTAGGGATAAATGCAGCAGGTTTGGTGGTTTCGCCACTCGTGCCCGTATTGCGGGACGTGGGAATGATGCTGGACCCACCTGCGTTGTCTCCATTTTCATTGCCTTTAGAATTGTCGTTCCCATTTGTCCCTCTGGACTACGAGTCCCAGAGTACTTTGCTGTATGAATAATTTGTGCCAGGCCATGTACCTAGTGCTTAGCACAGCCTGTACCAGGAAAGATGAATTCCATCAAATTTATGATTATGCAGGTATTTTGTTTCCTGCAAATGTTTTATTTATTGCAATGGTTATTGATAGCTGCACTTACCAATTCTGTTGAGGCAAAACAACGTTTTACAGCTGCTTTTGGTTTTTTTTTTTTGGTGGATGTGGAATAAAAATTTGAATATCTGGATTCCTCTTGGCTTTCCCACCTTGTAAGATTTAATAATATCTTGTAAATGCTTTCATCAGCTGCTCCTGTATTCTTTAATTGAGTGCAGATGAATCTTGAATGAATGGGTTTTGTATGACTGGGATTTTTTTTTTTCATGTTTAAGCAGCGATCCATTCAGTTTAAGCAGTGAGCACTTTTGGGGGGTGGATGCGGGACTGTTTGTAGTGTGATTATTTTCTTAGGTTTAGAATTAAACAGTTGAGGAGGAAAGCAATTGAAACTTTCCTGTGCTGGCTGGTTCCTTGGGAAGCAGCCTGTACCATGCAGGAATTGGAAGCAGCTGGCTTTGCTTTATAATTAATCAAGGGAGCAATTATCTTGTAATAATTTTGCCCCCTTCATCTCCTATTGCATAAGTAAACAGAACTTCAGCTTGTATAAATTGAATTTGGCCTTCCACCTTTTGCTACCAGAGGTGAAAATTCAGGCGTGCCGAGATGAGCTGCCCCTCCATCAGCTCTGCCCGGCTCGTTGTCCCCGTCACCCCGGCACGGTGCAAGAAGGGGATGACCTGGGCTGGTTCGGCCAAGAGCAGCGATGGAGCCCGGTGCCATCTCACGGGTGAGGCATCCCTGGCTCGGTCGAGGAGGGACCGTGTTTCGCAGCCAAACATCTGCGAGAGGAGAAGATGGACGCGGGTGCTGGGGGCTTCCCGCTGCGCTCCGGTAACTGATTTTTCTGTAACAAAGCATTTCTGGCCAGAGGCTGCCGCTTTGAGCTTCAAACAGAAGAAAGGGATCAATTAAAAAATGAAAGGCACCTACGAAGGGGTGAACGCGGGGCTTGCGCTGCGGTGCCACGGAGTCAGCGTCTCGAGTTCAGTAGGGTGGCTGGGTGAGATGAGCTCAGATTAGCTGAACTCCTGTCCTTAAGAGCCTTGGTTACATCCGAACTCGCAACGGACTTGAGAAGCGGTCGGCACGCACACTGCCGGCTTTGGGGCAAAGCCTCAAATCCCTTTTGGCCAGCTCGCCCGAGCGCTGCCGAGGGGTCAGCATTGCCACTTCTGCAGATCCCAGCGCCCCAGGCTGGGCTTTGCCTTTCCAGGCTGCTTTCAGGTCCCGTTTAAAAGGAAGGAGAAGGCACGTCTGAATAGCAGGCTCTGCATTCATCTCTGTTTTTATTCCTTACTGTTCCCCTGCAATATCTTCCCACTGGGAAGGTGAAGCCATGAGCTGGAAGGAACCGGCTCCTTGCTTGTCAGCGGCGCCGGTGTGGCCCGTTTGCTCGCCCGGAGGCGGGGGATGCTCAGTGCCAGCTCCTGGTCAAAATACATTTGGTTTCTAAATTAAGACGGGGATTCTACAGAAACACTTGGCGTAGGTGAGTTGGAAAAAGGTTTTAAGGGTAAGCAGGTTATTTATACTCTGCCTTGTGTGTCCAACCTGTGTCTGTGCTGCTAAGTTGTTTATGTTTATTTTACGGAGAAAGACCTCTGTCATAAATACTCCTCTAACCATCAGTCAGCAGCAAGCACAGGGTGGCTGTAGGGCACAGTGTCCAGCTTGGATGGAGGGGTCTGGCTGGGGAGGGGGGTTTAAATGGGATACAAACCCTTCCCAAGGACCGTATCCTGCACCGGTCCGCAACTAAGAGGGAGCAGCAGGCTGGGTGGTGTGGAGCCTCCCTCCTCCGTCCCTGGGCAGCTTAATTTTAAATACTGGAAAGATTTTCATTCTCCTTGGGAGCAATCACAGGTTCATACATGTGATATTTTTTTAGCAGGGATTGGTGTGTTTGTATGAGCCCTGCTACGCTATGGCAATGATGCCACTTGTGAAGTCCCTGGAAAATACTGTTTAATATACATTTTCCTTCTCTGGACATAGGTATAAACTGGCCATTGAGCACTCAGACTAGTAAAAAGGGTTTGGAGGTGCCTCTTGGTTCAGGGGTGGAGGAAAAGGTTTTGGCAGGAGCTGAAACCCGTGGGGTATTAAAGAAAATCCCTGTCTTCCCATAAAATGTCTGCAGAGACATTTAGCCTCACATTTGTCTCATGGACTCTTTAGTGGGAAAGAGTTAAATGTCTTCTCACTTGTGTTCATCGCCACAGACTCAAGGAGGTTTCTGTTCTTCAAGAAATAAATGTAGCACGTGTTCAGCTAAAAATACTGCTGGAGGAATCCTTCCTTGGCCACAGCCCCGATACGGGAGAGCAGCTGTGAGTCGTGGGGATTTTGTTTGTTTTTAAACTTTATCTGTCTTCAAAGTGATGCTGTGGTGGTTGTGGGGCGTTAGAAGAGCCAAAGTCCCCGTTGACCTTCTTTTGCATCCGAGGATGGATGTGGACAAGGACTTCTCAGCAGCTATTTGCAACGTGGGTTGGAGGAGGCCATTGGTTTTGTTTGCAGTTACCTGCAAAAGCAGAAAACCTGGAAGTTACTGGGATGAGTTGAACTTCAGTGGCTGCAAGATGGAGCATCTTTGAGGTTGTTTGTCAGCATGACGATCTACTGCTGCACAGAGGTGGAGGGTGAGGAGAGGTGTCTCAGCCTAACTTTTTGCAGGAATCAATCCATGACACTGAACCTTCCTCGTCAAGCAAGGCACCCGGTTCTCTGTGTTAACGGGTAAAATGGATATTGACCCCGTAAATCGACTGTCTTCCTCTAACCGTGCGTGCCTTTGATCAGTTCACTGCTTTTGAAAAGTCAAACTGCTCCCGTGCCTGTCTCAGTGGGGTGGGATTTCTTACATTTGGCTTAACCTTCTACTTTAGGGCCTTTTACCCCTGCAGGTAATTTCAGCTTAGTGTTTCCATTCTTAAACCCGTAGTGTGGGGTTATTGCTGCCTCGATAGATTCGCTGTGTGGGACGGGGCTTCCTTGCTGGCTGTATTAACACCGCAGGTGGATGCTGCTGCTCATCATCATGAAG
Organism: Haliaeetus albicilla; assembly: GCF_947461875.1. Taxonomy (NCBI): domain Eukaryota; kingdom Metazoa; phylum Chordata; class Aves; order Accipitriformes; family Accipitridae; genus Haliaeetus; species Haliaeetus albicilla. The sequence continues at coordinate 74,135,325 of NC_091484.1, forward strand.
GTGTGGAGAAGCTGCACTCAAGGGCTGGCATGCCCTGTGCTAGCTGCTCCCACTCCCAGACAGATCATTCTAAATGGTGCTTCACTTTGCATTGTAAAAGTAACCCTCCCCTCTTTTTTTTTTTTCTTCTTTTTTTTTTTTTTCCTTTCTTTTTTTTGCATTGCTGGCCAGTCATTTGCCCGCCACCCCAAATCCCAATTGAGACCTGATGCTGAGGGGCAGATGAGGCAGCAAATGTATTCAGCCCAATGATTTCCACATGAGCAGGGCTCTGTGCTGGTGAAAAACATGAACTCATTGCAGAAACCTCCCAAGAACAAAGCTTTGGAGAAAGGATCAACCTTATTAGCACATTGAAGGAGAAAGAGGGTTTGTCACTGTATCAGTTTATGCTTCAGCACATTAGCGTTGTAAATCTCTTTGTGGAGGGATTGATTAAAAAACTATATTTACTTTTCCCCCTTAAAAACCCAGAAAGAAAAAATTAAATCCCCACCACACTAGTTTGCTGTAAATCTTTTAAACAAAGTTTATGGGGTTTGATGGTTTAAAGGCGCCTGCAGTTAAAATGATTTTTTTTTTTTTTTAAGCGATCTTTTGGTTTCCCAAGTATTCTTCTGGCCTTTTCACTTGAAAAGGAAAGGCAAACTTTCATGAATTGAGCAGGGGCACTCTTTGAATGAAGCGAGGGTCAGTGCTTCTCCAGGCTTTTCTTCCCATTGTTTGAAGAATACACTGAGGATGGTAGGAGCAGATGTGTTGCTTCTATCCGGACTTATTCTTCCCCTGTTACGGATATGAGCTGCCTTTGCATTAATTCCTCCGATGGTTACTGCAGTTCAGTCTGCGTTACCTAATGTATCGAGGCTGTTCGTAAGCATAGGACAAAGCTTTTCTGGTAAAGGGTTGGTGCTGTACATTGACACCATCCCATTTAAAAACAACAACAACAAAAAGATGAAAAATATCAGTAGAAGGAAAAATCAGCAGAAATCTTTTGGTTCTGTGATTTATGTCGCGGGATGTATACCCTGCACTTGTGACCCCTTGTAGAGGTGTATCTGCCATACAGTCCTGCTGCAGCTGGGATCAGCAAACTTAGCCAGCTGTGTTAGTGATGGAGGGTGAACTGATGCGGCATCCAGCCATTGATTGCTGAATATGAAATGTTGTTTGTAATAGTAACTGCTGCTGGGATTTAATTCCAGCAAAAAAAAAAACAAACGTGGAAGGTGAGGGAGATTGCATTTAAAATAAGTGTATGTGAACGGTTTATCTGTATTTCATAATATACAGAAAGATTAACCATGCTTTGAGCACTAGACTACTAATGGCTTTTGTTTGGCCAGTGACTCTCAATTTAACTATGCTATAAATGAAATGGAGAATGGGTGCTCGTGGTCACGAATGTTTTAATGTTAACAAAAAAAAAAGTATGGTTTTTATTAGGGTAGAGGTTAAGCAGTCTGGCTTTGGAGCAGAGATGCTGCATTAATTAAAGGCAGCCAGAAACCTGGCAGATTTTTTGCTTTTGGGAGGAAATCCTGCAAACAGGGGCTTGCTTCTGACTGTTCAAATTGAGATGAAAATCTCTGCCTTGTGTTAGTTACAGATGTGGCATCCTCAGCTGGCCTCTGTCCCATCATGGAAATACTGTTAAGTTACTGCTTGTTACTAGCTGGGTTCCCGCTGTTACGGTATCTTTTAAAGCAGGTTTTGTCTCGTGGGCACACATCATTGCAACCACTGCTTCAAGGACAGTATCTCTTTCATGAGGACCATATCTCTTTCACCTTCTGAATCTCTCATCCTCTTGAAACAGAGCAATTGTTCAGTGGAGAATGTAAAGTACATCCTCATCCCTATCTGCCACTAATGATGGAGGCGGTTTGTTTTGGTTGGGAAAAAAAAAAAAAAAAAGTATAATTACACATCTGTTCATCTCCCTTTCTGTCCCATTCTCTTACCTTGTTCACGCACGCCTGTGGGATGCGGTTTACCCGGGGGAGAGGGCAGAGCTGGGCTCAGGTCTGTGCAACACGAGGCAGCTGTGGGAAATCCCGCTTGTGTGAGCGATGGCTCCAAAGCAGCAGGTCGTGGTCCGCTTGTGCCCTTGTAGTGGGCAAGGAATGATCTTTACCCCGTGAAATGCCCATGTGGAAAATCCATGACATGTGTCCTTCTTCCCCAGAGGGGTATATACTGGGAAGAAAACCCGGTCTGCTCCGCTGGAGTTGCCTTTGCCGCAGCCCCCTCCTAATTCAGCCTTGTTTGGAGGAAATTACTGGTTTGCACCTGATTCATTATCAAAAAATATCCACTTGCAATGAGGCTGGATTAACCGTGGCATTTTACAAGACCAGCTGGGAGAAATGCATCGTGATTAAGCGAAGCCAGTTTCTACCCGAGCCATGTGCTTTACTGTCCAAAATGTCTCATTTTCGGAGGGCAGGATGCGTATTTCTCACTTTCTTTCTGACAAGTACATTTTAAAAACAGGGCTAAGCTGCAACCAGTCAAACTTACTCCATCCCCTGGTCAAACAGAGCTGGAGAGATGCTATCTTCAGCAGGATTTATGATGCATTTGTGTGCTTGGAAGGTGCTATGTGATACCCAGCCATAGATTGACCATTCAGGCAAGTGGTCGGATGACAAAAGGAGTCACCCAGCAGAAGCTTAGTGTGATGGGCTTGAGATTTTGTAGACATTAAGGTTTTTGAAGAGGACTGTGAGGCACTAATTTAACCTTCTACATAGCACAGACAGAGGAACTTTATTTTCTGATACCCGTAGCCCGTCTTTTTTCTACTGGGTACTCTTCAGGCTTAAAATCCGTTCCAAGATAAGAGTCTACTTAAGCCTCTAAGATTGCTTAGCAGTCAGCAGAGCTGGAAACAGCATGGTCGGCTGAGGAGCAAAATGATGCTCAGTATATTGGTTCCAAATCCTGCGGGGATACCCATGATGTGGCAGAGGCTGTTGCTTCCGACAGAGAGCTCTGCTGAAGGAATGGGACCAAGAAATCTGACTGTAATGAAACCTAATCTTCACGCTGGTGTTTGAGTTGAAACCCATCTGCTTGAGCTCTCCTGCTAGTCCAGCATGAGAAGTTCGTGTGCTTCCAAGAACAACTGTGGAGAAGTTGTGTCCTTCATCTGTAAGTGGAAGATGGAAATAAGAATTGAGGGAGAGAAATCTTCCATCCCAGGATAATGAGATGAGAGAATATAGCATCAGGAGAAAACACCTGGAAGGCACATCTGGCTGATGCAGACAACTCCTCTGAAAAAAAAGCAACTTGTCAATCCTTAATCTCCTAGTGAGGATGCCCTGAGTCTGGGATTCTTGTTGTGCCCCAGAAAACATCTTGCGGATTCGTCGGGCTTCCCTGTGCGTTGAAATGCATTAGAAAGAGTCGCTTGCTTTCTAGTACTGCTGTGGCATGCTCTGTTCTTGCCAGCCCTTAGGCGGATGGTTTGCAAGATGGGATTTCCCAAAAGCACTTGGTATTGACTCAGCCCTACTTCCAGAAGCCAAGGGAAATATCTGCTGAGGCACTCGGAAGGCCCTCCCGGAGTTGCTCAGGTCTGTAGGGACTTCCACATGTGCTTTGATCTTGCTGTCTGCTGCTCACTGAAACACAGATTTTGTGGAGAGCAGATAGTCGGGATTCCTGAAGACTTTTAACTTCTGTTCTGCAGCAGCTCTCGGTACGTCTTGCCTTTGCGGTGATGATCCCCCATCTAGTGCAACTTTGGCACTCTCTTCGGTGTATGCCGGGAAGACAAGGAGGGCATCCCTGGAGCTGTGAGTGGGGTTTTTGGTACGGACAAACTCAGGGCAGTGGCTTTCTGGTTTGCAGACTCTCCTACTTGATGAGTAAGAGGACACCCAGCAGGAGGGGATGAGACAGGAATTTGGGGGAAGCTGGATGGAGCCAGCAAGTCTTGGCACCAAAACGCTGGGTGTGGTGGGGATGATGTCCTTGTCTGAGTGCTGTGTCCTTTGAGTCCTCGAGTGACTGAGTCTCTGCAGGGAAGGTGGGTTGCTCTGTCCTTCACCAGTGAAAGTGCATCCACGTGAGGCTTTTCTCCAGTGGCACAAACCTGCCTCACGCTGCTGCCAACAGCTCCTTGGATGCTGCATTGGGAAGAGCTCTTTGGACTGCTGTTGTAATGCTCTCGCTCAACATACCCCTTGTTTGCCTACCCGGTTTAAAGTGTTACTAGTTCCTGAATACAGACACTATTTGCAGGAATTCATTAGCTTCCCTGCTTTTGAGCACTACAGCCTTTAAGAAGTGACTGCTGAAGATGTGGTCAGATATGCTATTGAAATTAAAACGCAATATGAATTTAATGTGAAATAGCTGCTCCTAAATGGCTGCATGTGTGTAGATCTTCCTCATCTGGAGTGGAGATTAATGTTTAATCTGTTATATTTCATTGCAATATATCCACGAGGCTAAATTGAAACAAAACAATATTATTCCAGGATAAACATGCTCGCCTGCGGGTATTCAGGAGGAACGGGAGCCTGAACAGCTCTGCTGGAACAGCTCCGTGTGTGCACAAGCCGCAAACTGATTGCAGGCAGCAATCGTCTGCTGCGATTTTAAGAGGGAACCCATGATGTGGAAAATCCTTTGCAGCTGATATGTCAGTCATACCTGAGGATCAGCCAGGAGGGAGGGATAACAGCATGTTTGCTTCCTAGTTGAGGGTGAGCAGCTTGCAAAAAAACTCGGAGTAAAGCTGGAAATAAGCTGCTGGGACTTCATGGGGAATTGCAGTGCGGCATACAAGCAGGTATAATGTTGGAGAATAAGTAAGAACACTTGGAAGAAAAAATAAAAAAAAAAGGAGCTACTCCTCCTGATCTTGGTCAGTGCCTTAAAAGCAGTTAGATTGATCAAAATTTCTTGCAAACCACCAATTCGGGGGCGTTCTTATGAGGCTTGCTCTGAGTTAGCCGGCTCTGCGGGAGACGTCTCTGCGGTGGCTGTTCGCACCAAGGGTCATGCGAGGGGATGAGGAAATTTTCAAGGTGGTTCTGGGAACTCATTAGGCTAAAAAAAAAAAAAAAAAAAATCTATGGTGGGTATAAGTGGTTGCTGTATATTCCCCTTTTAACATGCCTGAGCTGGGCTCTCCCACCCCTCCATCATCCCCCACTCTCTCAGTGCTCGCCTGCATGCGCGGCTCCAGTCATGCCAAACCAGAAACGCTCCTCCCTGACCCCTTCGGCTAGATTTTGGGCTAAGGAGAGAAGTTCCCAGATCGCAGGGGTTGAGATGCATTCGGGATGCCTTCGCTCCGCCAGAGGTTTCCACGCTGGGCTGCCTCCTTGTCTTCCCTCTGCCTGCGCCGCTGGCATTGTGGAGGTGGTCCCAGGTGGGTTGGTTGGCCCCAGTGCCCATGTCCTTGCACCCAGTGCGGTTGTTGCTGGGCAGGGCAGAGGGATGACGGGTGCTGGTGGCACCCGGGGTGTGCAGGTGGGCAGCCACGGGACTCCTCTGGCCACCGCACTCCCCTGGGTCTGCTGGTTGGAAGCAGTGCAGGATGCCTGCCACATTTTCCTTGATAGAGTTAAAGAATGCTTTTTTTTCTTCCTTTTTTTCCTTTTATTTTCTTTATTTCTCTTTTCATGGGGGATTTTGATGCTTTTCTGCTTCAGCTATTTATACATCTAGACAACCCTGCCCGCTAGTGCCGGTCCCTATTTTAGCACAGCCTAGCTCCTTCCTTTGTGGTTGCCCTCACCTGGTTTATTTTGTGATAAAATGAGCCCAGCTTCGCCCTGGCTTCACCTGCAGGGCTATTAGTTATCAGAGTTAAGAGCTATGATATTTTCCTCTTGGTTGTATAGAGATGCTCAAAGCCCTGGCGCTAAAGAGCATCGATCCAAGGACCAGCTGCCTGGGGTGGTGGGCACCCGTGGGAATTGGGTGAAACATCTCTGCTTTTGGGGCTTTTGTATAAATTGGTTTTGCAAATTGGAAGAAGCTCTAAAAACTTACATCCCTCTTTTGTTGCTTAAAAACCCACAAACCCGTTGCTTCGAAAGGGTGCAGAGGACAGGTACAGGGCTGCAGCTTGAGATTGCGGGTGGTGGTAGTAAAGCAGTGAAGTGCTGTGGGATCCTGGACTGTTGAGAGTCATCACACCCCTGTGGCATCTTCTTGTCATAGAGAAAAATTTGATTTCATCTTAGCAAAACCCTACAGGTGGTTTGTGCTGGGATGGCACGTAGGTACGTTCCTTGTATTTGATACTGTGCTGTTTCGCCTCCGGTAGAAATTGGATGCTTTTCATCTAGCCCCAACATCATGTGTGCTAAAATGGTTGATGATTAATGTGATTTTTTTTCTTTCCCCCTAAATTCAGGGAAATCTCAGCAGAAGGTTGGAGCAGAGTAGGAGGAAGCAGCAAACACCATCTCTCCCTCGTGGGGAAAGACCCTCCTCCTTCCCTATTAAAAAATTAACAATAATGAAATAATTCCTTTATACTCATAGCTAGTCAGAAATAACTTGCCCATCTCAAGAGTCTCCTTATGTGTTTGCTGAAAATCATCTTCAGGATGTAGGGCTCACTTTTTTCTGGTTCAAGAAAATTGCATCCTCGCTGGGAGCGATGCTGTAATAAGATGTTGATGGGAGAGCGATCCAGGCACTTTGGTTCTGTCTCGTATTAAACCTTACAGCAGGTTTACCTGCTGGAGTCGAGAGGATTTAAAATGAAAGCGGAGACGTTCAAATGAAGATAGCGCGCTGAGCCTGACGGTAATGGGAAACGGTTGTAAGACATTAGGGATGGTAGGCTGAAATCTCAGGCAGTCAGAAGGCAAATGAAAAGTAAAGATAAAAAGTTCCTCAGAGGTGTTTGCTTAGAAAAATAAAATTAAAACAAACAAAAAAAATCTCGTGGAAGCAGTTTGGTGCTAATGCACACACGAAAGATTTGGCAATTCAAAGAAAGAAAATGGTAAAAAAAGAAATTAAAATTCCTTATATTGTTTGAAAGGCAAGAGGCTGCTGCCTTAGAAGAAGCGCCATTGGCACGTGTGGTATATTCTGAATTTGCTTGGGAGAGAATATTGAACTGGGGGGAGTGGGGATGGAGGGAGAGACTAATTATATATAATCTTAAAATGAATTAGGTGATATAAATGTAATGAAAGCAAATCCTGTTCCTGGAGAGACACTTCAGTTTGCATTTTGATATCCTAGGGCAATGGCATGTTGCTCTCTGACAGCCAACCATTTGATTTGGAAATATGTGAATAATTGGGAAGTGGAACCTCCTTTGAATTTGTTACTTGCCCCTCCAGCGTTTGAAGGACTAATTATAGGAAGAGCTGCAGAATGCCCTATGCGGGCACGCATGCAGCCAGTTTTATACTTTGCCAGTTGCATGAGTCACTGCACTGCATCCTGTGCTCTTTGATATGTGTCCTTGCTTAAAAAAAAATTATATATTTATTTTATAGATGGAGAGATAAGTGCGTTATATTCCATGTCACTAAGCCCTTGCTAAAGGTACCTATGGTAAAAAAAATGCACAGCAGCTCTGGTGGAGGCTGGGGATGGGCTGGGACATGCAGGTGGTTGGGGTAGGAATAAACCCACACGCGGCCGATGGGAAAAGCGAGTGGCTGAAAGCTTAAGCGTCTTGGCAAGGCTTGTGCTGCCTGCTCAATTGAGAGGCATCACCCTATTTTAAGATGATTTTAAAATGGGTTTGAGGATCCTCATCTCTGCAGTTCTGTGCTTACCAGCAGCCGGCGGCTGACCCCGCGCCGGGCAGGAGGGACCATCTCCCCGTGTCCAACGTGACCACTGCCCATCCCTCAGACGGCGTGGGCAAAATTGGTGTGGCCGACCTGTGCTCTTCGAGGAGGAGAGAGGGTTAATCAGCTGCGTGGCTGGTCTGGGGCACTTGGTCTCTCATTTATCATCTCTGCCTGTGCCCAGCCCCAGGGTGGTGGGTTTGAAGGGGGGGATGCAGGGCCAGCGTTGGGGCAGGAGACACTGATCGCTTCAGTAAAAATACTTCTTAATCTGGAAAAAACAGCATTTCGCTACTTGGATTAGCTCACAAATCCTAAATAATAATACTGTATAAATATATGAATGTCTTAAAAATACATTAAGTCCTTCTTTCCCACTGAACATAACGTTTGTGATGGGAGCGAAACCACTGCTGTGTTGGGCTGTGCAGGGGGAGGAGAGAGGGGCACTTACAGCGAGGTGACAGATAGAAAACCACACGCCTGCGTGCGAGAGCTGCAGTTGCCAAGGTGTGCTCTGCAGACCCGTTACGGTGTCTTACGTTAAGCTTTTGTTGTTTAGGTAACACAGAAAGTTTGGGATCTTCTGACATTGAAGAGTCAAATATTCCTAGTGGCTCGTTCCTGACCCGATGTATAACCTTGGGCTTGGAGCTGTGCCTCCTCCTCTGGCTCTCCCCACCTGCGGGAACTGGGATAATGACATTTGCTGCTGTTTGTAAAGCTACGCAGGCATGGAGGGTAAAGTAAACCGGGATGCTTCTCTGGGCTAGGATGCGGGAGGCTCCGCTCGCGGTTTCGGCTGAGAGCCGATGCGTGAGGTTGCTCAAGATGCGACGCAGCCTTTGTCTCTCCTTCTTTAGGCAATATCGTCTTTGGGAAGAGACTAGCGCAGTGAGGACCAGATGTGTGTTAAGCCCTTGGGGCCATATTGAAATGCAAATGGAAATGAAATAGTGTATTACCTCCAAGAGCAGTAATGGTGGTGTATAAAGATGAAAATGCCATGTTGGTAGATCATCAACATCAAAAGGGGATAGCTGGGTATCAGCCCTGCTGACAATGCTTTGTCCTGCTGGGAAACCTGCATGCAATGCAATGTTGTATTTGGGGTTTTGAGGTCATTGTTACACAGATTATTTAAGCCTGGATGCATTTTTAGCTGGACTTTGTCTAAAGAATAAACATAGCCAGGGCTGTTTTCCAGTCATCAGCTAAACAGCCGGATCGAGGGCTTGAGTCAGCGATCCTTGCAAAATGTTACTGGCTGTCTTCAAAAAAAATTTCCTAACACTTTTTGCTTTTGAAAATGTAATCGTGCATAAAGTGATGCACGTTATTGTTACTTCGTAAATGATTCTGGTGCCTGGACCGTGTGTGTGTGTGTCTTGGCTCTGTTTCTCACTTGTGTGTATGGTGCTTTGCTTCCTGCACGCATCCATGTATGCCTGAGATGGCAACCTAAAGATGGGAGTAGACCTTTTCCAAGAATAAAAGAGCTTAATTATGTCCTTCTGAAAAACCAGTGGCACAGGGACAGGAGTTATATTTTTGCTACTCTAGGGACGTGTGGCTTGTATCAGCATAACTAGCATGTAGTCCCTATCCCACTAGAAAAGCCTGCTGTAAACAAGGGACTCCAGCTCTTGCTGCAAGGCTTGTAGGTCTGCCCTTGCTTTTCATTCAATCTGTAGAACTGCTTTTCAGTAGAAACGCTGGTATCGTTCAGATTTTGCAGTGAGATAGCTAATGCCCATTAGTTATATAGTTAGAAATATACCTTCTGTGGCAAGGAAGACAATATGTTAATTCCTCGCTATGCTGAGATCAAAGGTGGTTGTGAGACACCAGCTTGGACCGAGCACCACGGTGACTTTTCCTCTCTGCTTAGATTTTTCAAAACAGTGTAGTGGCTTGTAGATACTTAATTTGAGACATTTTAAACACTTTTTTGTCCCCTCAAGGACAAGGCACCTTTTCAAGATAGTTTAGGCTGGCTGCCCTGCATGAGAATCTTTACTCCCTTTGAAACTCTTGGCCCACATCTTCTTCCAGAATACAGCTGGGCAGGCACGGCGGCTGCTTCTGCTTCAGTGTAAAGGTCACTTATGATGTGTTGTTAATGAATAATTACTACTGCATGCTTCCCTCTTTAAATGGCAGGGGCATCCTTGCTACATAAAACATTAAAAACTTGTTAAGATGGAAAATACCAATGAACAGATGAAAACCCTGCACAAAATCTCTGTCCATTGGGAAATGGTTTCAAGCGTTGATCCAAAGGGGAGTGGGGATAGGCTCTGGCAGGGAGGAGCTTGTGGAGACGTCGTGTCCTTCTCCCAGCAGCTGTTGGCTCCAAATGGCACTTCTGGGCTCGGGGCAGTTGTTCAAAGGGATTGGGTTCCTCGAATCCCAACATGAAAAGAAATGCAGACTGTCTGGATAGCTCAAATGGAAATCAAGAGCAAAGCCACAGTCAATAACGTACTCTGTTTGGTTTACCGGTAGGTGCTTGGGTCTTGCGACATTTGAAGTATTTTTAAATGACGTTTTTTAGTTTGAAGACATTTAGTATAGGAACTGGACAATGGGCAGACTAGGCCAGAACAAAAGCCCACCCAGTGGCCTGACCCTATCTATTGCCAAAAGGTGCCTGGGGAGGAATGGCAGAACAAATAGGCGCGCATGGTTCTTCTTAAAACATTATGGGGCATCTTCTGGGAAGGGCTTCCCCGCATCACCTGCCCTTTGCGTGAGGAACTGCCTTCTCCAGGTTTGTTTTGAACCTGAACCGCACCATCTGTGATTGTTTCACCCTCCATCACTTGTTTCACTCTCATCAGTTGTCTCACCCTTGCAAAGTAGGGGCCATCTTACAGATGGAGGAGATTGGTCAGCAATGTTGTTCTCCAGTTTTAATTCAATACGAAGAAGAGTTCATCTCTTAGTGCTCACCAGAGGTCCCGGGATAGCTAGAATAATAAGTTATGTTTTCCTGGCATTATTATATTAAAGAAAGTGAATCCTGTACTAGAGTATTTATATTGAAAAGCTTGAACTCTGCTGTAATACCCGCAGGAAATGTGTACATGTAGCGGTGGACTGAAACTCTCCTATAGTCTTTATCTTTGCTCTGACCTCAAAAAGAAAGATACAAAAGGTGGAGAGTTTCCCGTCCTTGTTGCTGCCTTGCCTGGGGCAGGTGTGTTCACCTGCTTGTTGGTGTGGAAGCAGATGGACGGTCCTGTGCTCTCCAAAAAGTTATTGAAAGCTTTGTTTGCTCTTCTCCGATGGCTGCAACGCCTTACCAAAGTTCAGGAAAATTGGCTGAAGAGCACTGAGACCTGTGTGTTCAAACCTAGTGGGTAGTGTAGTGGTTTTATTGCTCAACCAGCTGCTGTCATAGTGAAACTTTTCACATTGCCTTGGAATTTTTTATTATTTTATTTAGCAAAAAATGGAATTTCTTGGTGGTATGTCTTCCATTTCTGTTCCTGCTGATTAACAGGCGTCTACAGTAATGCCTCATACAGTACCTTTTTATTAGAGAGGTGGGAGTATTTTACTTGCCTTTGTCCCCAGGTATATCTGAACAGGGGGAGGCAGTGAGAAGATGTGTTCAGGGTTGCAGTTTGCTCATCTCTGTGTAGCTGCCGGACCTCCATGTGTATGTTCCTGCAGGCACCTCTCTCATCTTACCAGTCATGCACACAGAGGTGAACAAGTCCTTATTGCATCTTGTTGATGAAGCTCTTGAGTAGAAAGGAAGGGGTTTGACTGCAGCTTAAAATGATCATGTTGCAGGTTATGGAGGAAGTATTTGAAAGATTTTTTGCAAGGTGGTTTACACAAGAATGAATTGATCCTTGGTTACCCTCTTAGTGAAAACTGGAGGAGAAGGAAGAGAAAGAAATGTAAAGTATCTTCAAATTTTGGAATGTTTTGCTCTGTCAAGGTCAAGGTCTGACCTACTCTCTGATATCGGGAAAGGTCTCTGCACTGAGAGGTCAGGTTAGTAGAGGGAGGATTTATATAAAATGATTGCTTAGAAATTCAGCTAGATCTTGTGTGGTGCTTTGGACATTGATGCCTGTTTATAGTCCTTTTTAACTACAGGGAAACCAAGGTGTGGCAAGTCAGGGGTGACTTGGGGCAGTTAGTGGCCTTGTGGTGGAATCAGGATGGTGGCTTTGACAGCAGAGTGGTGCAGGGTGCTCTGGGTCACAGCTGGTAACACTCAACGTGATGAGAGTCACCAGGGATCAAGCGTCCTCTTGTCACCACAACAGTAGTGTAATCAAGGCTGACAACCATATAGTGTTGTTTTTCTTTCAGAGATCCAACTGTCTCCATTATAGAATCACAGAATGGTTTGGGTTGGAAGGGACCTTTAAAGGTCATCACCGGCCATAGGCAGGGACATCTTTCACGAGACCAGGTTGCTCAGACCCTCACCCAACCTGACCTTGAACACTTGCAGTGATGAGGCATCCGCAACTTCTCTGGGCAACCTGTTCCAGTGTCTCACCACCCTCATCGTAAAAAAAATTTTCTTCCTTATGTCCAATCTAAACCTACCTCCTTTCAGTTTAAAACCATTGCTCCTTGACCTGTCACTACAAGCCTTGGTAAAAGCCTCTCTCTGTCTTTCTTGTAAGCCTCCTTTATACATTGAAAGGCTGCAATAAGGTCTCCCCGGAGCCTTTTCTTCTCCTGGGCTCTCGTTGCATTTCCAGTGATAAATCCGTCTAAATACTTGTGGTGTCCCAGAAAATGCCCAGGCAAGGGCACCTCCATCTCCTTATTCTCATACATCAGCATCTGAATACGTGGGAGCAGTATCAGAGATGGGGCTTGTGGAGATTCCCACCTATCTGAGGTTAGGAAATGTCTAGGAGTACAGTACTGAATCTTAGAATATTACTTTATGTTGTTTTGCGTAATATTGGAGCCTGGTTACCATGGGAACGGGCATCTAAATAGAAAGTTGAACTGGAAGGGAATGTACCCAGTTTCTGGGGTGGAGCTGTTGAACTCGTGTCATCCAGAAAGCTTGGACACGGATGGAGGGTAAGTGCTTCTGCTTCCATGCCATGTGTGCACTGTGGTCCAAAGTGTTTTAGTCTTCCTTATGGATTGAGAAAACTATAAAACACCGGGAAGGAGAAGATCTGTCCAAGATCCAATTATTTTATTGCTTTCCACTTGTGAAACAGGCAGAGTTTCAACTTTCTGGGACAATCAGCTTAGAAACATTTTTATTTCAAAGTGGAATCTGGATGCCAGTGAGCGCGTGTAATCAAGATGAAAGCTAATAGGTGACTTTATTCCTGCCCCCCCCCTTTACATAACATCTCTTCAGCATCTTTTATAACTTGTCTTTAGAGAATCACTGCAGTTATCCAGCCGTTTCTTCCGTGCCTTTCATTATTGTAACAGAAACAATCACTGGAAATTGCATGATGGTATTGGATTGTGCTACATTCCTTCCTCAGGTCATTTGACAGGAGCTTTTTTCAATAGACCCAAAGGAGAAAGGTACATTTCTGTAAACATGAGACAAGTCCTAGATGTGCTGTAGCCACTTGGGAGAAAACTCCATTGTAAGAGAGGCTTTTAAAATTGCTCATGTGGGATTTGCCATTAAAAGCGTAAAGACGGGAGAAATGGACTTCTGATTCAGCTGACAACTTGCTTCTCATCCTCTGAAGAATTTTAGGAATGTCTTTACTTCCTTTTGGAGGGCTTAAGGCTAGTGTGTGATTGCAAGGGCTAGAATGTTGCTTTTCTTCCTGCCTCCCTTCTCTTTCAGGGGAGGTTCAGCTGCCTTTGCATGCTTTGACTGAAGCTTGTTAACTCTTGAAATACCGCTGTACCCTGGGAAAGAAGCTTTTAAAAGTCAGTGGTTTCTTCATTTGCAAAACTTGAATGAACTGGAGATCTAAGATGTAATGTAAAAGATGTCGCTTGCTTAAGGAGTTATCAAGTATTTTCATGCATACTGCTCTGGGCTGAACTGAGGAAACTGATTGGGATGTGGTAACGCATGCTTGTCTTTCACCAGTGTAACACTGGCTGTAGATTGTGCTAGTGCTTGTTGGTGCACTGTACTTCGATCATATTCCTACCCTTTGAGCTAAAATGCACCAGGGTGTCAGAGCATCAGTGATTGCTCACATGCTGGGGAATGCAGGTCGGACTGACAGCTAAAATTTGCATGTTTTATTCTCTAGAGCGTGGAGAAATACGTGAATTTTGTCATACTGTATTTTGTATAATACGTGAATGGTCTTTGCCCAAAAGGGCTTAATTACCCATCAGTACATTGAACTCTCAAGCATGCTGTAGGGAGCCGTGGGCTTTGCTGTGACACAGGGCTCTACAGAAAGAGCTGGGCAAGCATCCCGCATGTGCTCCCACAGCATTTCTTCTGGCTGAAGCCCTTGGTTCCTCTGAAGCAAAAGTTTGGTTTTCTCAGGGGAATAAAGTAGAGACCCCAGTTGGGATCAGCCAACAAATGTCCATCACCACACTGGAACTGAGGTTTGAACTTACACGTCTGGTAAGATTTTCCCTCTGCCACTGCCTCCCCTTCAGCTGGCTGGCGAGGAGAAGCTTAATGCCTGTCAAGCCATGGAGTAGCAGAAAAGTAATCTTAGAAAGCTGATTCCTAGATAGAGAGAATCTTCTTCTACTGACAGAGTTATCAAATTAATTCTTCCCTGAGTTCCCACTTGCTCATGTAATCTGCTGATTGAGTGAGTCATCTCTGTGGTGTATTTGAATTTTGGTCAATGATGGAGTTTAAAACAGTGATTTTGAACCCTGTCCCACAGTTTACAGTGATTGTGCTTTTTCTATTTCCTTTCTTTTTCCACCCTGCTGAGAAAACTGCCCAACTTCGAGCTTTAATTATTCAAGTGGAAGAGGGTGACAAGAAGACAAACAAACATCATTTAGTTCTTGGGGGCACGCTTTCCTGATGCTTGACCTTTTGGACTTCCAACATCTTCTTGTCCATTTACATGCATTACAGTTTTTCCAATTACCAGTGAATTAAATTTGGAATTGTGGTATTTGGAAATGTCAAGCAGAATCAATAGAAAAGCACTTGGGGCCCAATCTTAGTAGACTCAGCACATTTTTAAAGCATGTGTGAAATGTCCCTGCTGATAAATCTCAGAGGACCACATGTAGATTATGAATTGAGGTGCTGCTTTTTGGGTACCGAAGCTCTCTGTGGCTTGCCAGGTGTGCCATGTAGTGTTAGACACACATCAGTCTCTCCCTGGAGAAGACCTTAGAAATCAGCAGCTCTGAAAGGCATTTCTGCTGGTGGCAGCGGCACGGGAGGATGAGGACGGTGGGATGGAGCAGGCACACATGAAAGAGCTGGGAAAGGTATTGCCACGTGGTTATTGCTGTTCCTTAAATCTCTGCACTCCACAAGGAGATGCTCCCGTATCCTCAGCCCTTTGCCTGGAAGGAAATTTCTTTTGCAGGCTTGCTTTGAAAGCTTTTCAGAACTTCGCTGTGTGGGGGGAAAATATTTACGAACATACGTGATTTCACTTCCTCCTCCCATGCTCTTTGGAGACCTCATGCTGGCTCCCGAGGAGAATGAGAGAGAACAAATGATTATGTTTTAAATGTCATTTCAGAATTTGTTGCATATTTTACCTTAGTAATTTGTGGCATCTGGTCAAAATCTGCCCTCTATTTGATTTTTTTAGGAGTATAGTTGGAAATATCTTAATCTTGTAATTAAACTCTAATATTTTCTGTCACTGAGGCTGCAAAGTTTGGGGGCTAAGAAAACCTTCTCGATAGCTTATTCGCACTGTGCTTAGCCCACAAGGGTCCATTTTTCATGCCAGAGAGTAGTCATTGCTGT
This sequence comes from Haliaeetus albicilla, assembly GCF_947461875.1. Taxonomy (NCBI): domain Eukaryota; kingdom Metazoa; phylum Chordata; class Aves; order Accipitriformes; family Accipitridae; genus Haliaeetus; species Haliaeetus albicilla. Next base: position 74,151,012 of record NC_091484.1, read on the forward strand.
TACAAGCCAAATAAACGGTCTGCTTAATGCTTTTATAAATGCACACCTCAAATTTAAGGGAAAAAAAAAATCTCAATAACTATATGCTTGTTTGAAAACTCGTGGTCTGGGGGGAAAACACAACCTCTTCTCTACGGAAATCCTATATGGAGCAAGGCATTTTCTTGGTGTAGTGGTGCAAAGGAAGGCAGGAGGTGTCTCCTAAAGAGCAGGGTGGATGGAGGAGAGCGGTTGGCATTCACCTACCAAGCTTGTGGCAGAGGTCCTGCATGAGATGGCATCCTTGGGGACAGTCACACAGGGGTAGAGACAGCAGCTCAGCATCTCAGGCAGTTTGGATGGGCGATCTGCAGCTTCACGTGTTCTCCAACCCGCGCCGCAGGCAGGCAGTCAGTTGTGGGGCCCTTTTTGGATGCGTAACTTTCTGTTCATCAGGGCTGACTTGATTTTGTTTTTATCCTCTTGGGTGTAGCGGAGGAGTGTGTATCTGTATTAAAAAAAAAAAAAAAAAAAAAGAAATTAGGCTTTTTTTTGTGCGTTATTACTAATCCGGTTTGAGCTCTGCTGTCCAAATTGCCTCATTTGTGACCCAAAGTGCATTTAAACATGAACTGCAGAAGCACTACGGCATTAAATGCTTTTGATTGATCTCCCTGATGGTTTTATTAAAGAACTAAAACCTTTTTTTGGGGAGACAGATACAGTTAGTGATGCGAAGGGAGAAATCTAATTACATTTTGGCTTTGTCCTTAACTGAAATGCTACAAAATAGGATTTTTCTAATGGATAACTAAAATGATCTCTTCTTTAAATAAAATATAGAAATGACCAGCTGAGTTTGAGTCAAAAATGCACTGCTTCCAAAAATTGATTAACTGCTGGCAACGTTTCTGTCCTGCCGCACACCAGTCCAGCCAGTGACCTGGCCAAACCTCCTTGGATCGCTCTGCCTGGCCAGAGGAATGATTTACTAAAGCTTTTCCTGAATGATCCTCCCCTTCAGGCCAAGAGATTAATCTCATCAGCTCTGTGCATGCGTGCGTGTGTGCGTGCACACTCAAGATTTCACTAAATCGAATAACATTGTCATCTCACTCTGCTCCGTCTTCCCTAAACAGGAATTTGCTTGGTTTTATGGATTTGTAAGGAGCTGGGTTGCTGCATGTCCTTCTCCAGATCCTTTTTCTATCGACCCTATTCCACCTAAAATACCAGGGAAATTATTCAGAAGAATTAAACCTTTATTGCATCCTTGCCCCGAGCTGGTAGTAATGACTCTTAAAACATGCTCCCTATATTTTACAAAACAGGTTTTACTAGCAGTTTGGGGGAAAATTCTAATAAAGATCTAATTCTTTTGAATAATATCCTTGTTATCTTTTACTGACTTAAGCCCAAGTTAAAAAAGAGATATATGGGGGGGGGATTGCTACACAGATGTCCGTGGAAGCTGTGAAGCGTGAGTCATGGTGTGAATATAGAAGCCCTGAGTTGTCATCCCTGGTGAGCAGGGAGGATGTATTTCTTAATATTAAAGTTCCTTTTTTAATTTTAAAAGAAAATGACTTAAAGCCTCCTGTCCTTTTGAGACTGGTTGTCAATGGCATCATTGCAGGTTACCATGGCAATATATGCTGAGATAATAGATTAACAGCCATTGATTGACTAGAAAACTTAGAGCTCTTTTATCGTGGGATATGCCAAATGTATTGACAGAAAACAAAATTCAAAGTAATATCTTCCCTTGGCGGTACACTCTTCCTGTTCTTGGTGTTGCATGGGCCCGGCTTTACCTGATCTGGCTTAAGAATCAAAATATTTTGCAATAGTCGATGCTTTACCAGGTTTTTTCAATCAGCCAGGGCAGTACCCATCCCTGCATCCAGCCATCTGGAAGGGGCAAGCCCCGGGTGTTTGATCGCTCTGTGCCTGGGCACACGCTGGCCATGGAGGTCTCCAAAGGTGGGCTTGAAGTTTTGGCTCGAAAAAGGGGCTCTGCAGAGTCAAGGGCTCGTTCCTGTTACGTGGGGCTCTGCCGTTTCAAGGCTTGTGTGAAAGAACAGGGGATACGAGCAACGAGTCTTTAAATCCTTGTGTACAGTTATGTACTTAACCACAGATGTCATCGCTAGTTTGATGCTTTGCCTAAAAACGTATTTAGATGCTATTATTTAAGTACAGCAGGAATGAAATCACCCCGCTTGGGGAATAAGTGCTGGAGCAACACTTCCTAATTGCAGATTCATTATTGGCTCTGTAGAGATGCAACTGGGTGGTCTCTCCAGAGCAACATTTTCCAAACTTTCTCCCTTACAAGCCCTCCTCTGGCTTGATGTTGGGATCTGAAATGCTAGTATCAACTATTTGAATTTCTTTAATTTGCAGCCCTGTGCGTAACTCCTGGGCAGGTGTCTGGGAGAGGAAGAGCTGCGGGGCAGCAGCCCTCTTTCCCTGCCTTTCCCTCCCTACCAGTGCCTCCCAGTGCGCTCTACGTGTGCGTAGATGGTGGTCCCCCCACTGAAGGATGTGCCAAAATTTAGTCCCGGGTTCAGAGGCGGCTGGTTTAGCATCCCGGCAGGCGCTGAGCAATGGGAAGGAGCGGGCTGAGCTGGCACTGAAGTGGCTCATCCCAGCAGATGCTGGGCTGCAAGGTAAGCGCCCAGCAGCCTCTTATTTCCCAGCTCTGCTCAACTATGCTGCGGTTTGAGGGATAGCTCTTGAAAACAAACCCAAACCTCAAACAAAGGGCCCGACTTTCATAATCACACATGCAAGAATGCATCCGCAGTTGCTTAATTGCTACATGCAATTACCCTCCAAATTAGAGGGCAATTACCCCAATTCAGTGTACAATCTCTGTCATTTTATATTATAAAATTACATGTACAAATAGCTATATAGGGACATAACTAAGTGTTTGCAAATAACTTCAGTTGCATACACAGTTTCATATGTAAAGCCCGGTGGTTTTGACAGTTAGGCAAACAGACTGTCTGGTAAATCACTCAGTGTTTATGCAGACTATTTTGACACATCCCATCTTTTCGTATATACTTTCATTTTAGCTTTTAAAAAGGGGACAGGCAGAGATAAAGAGCTGAGATTTATAGCAGCCTTCAGCCTTGGGGAAGATATTCCCCATGTATCTAATTATGAGTTAGGAGCCCAGCAACTGCTAACACCTAGGCCCAGAGTTGCTACACTGGATCTTGGCTATAATTTAGCAGCTGTTGGATAATGACACAGCCTCGGTGATCTGTCGGCAGCTCCAAATTAGGAGAGCAGAGTTTAGTCTCAGATCAGCAACAAGGTCCCATGCCTCAGCAGGCTGAAGTCCTTCAGTTCAAGAGGACCCTTTTTAATGAGCTCCCTCTGTGCCTTGCGACTCCCAGGTAGAGGAGAGAGGTCTTCCCGTGTTGCACGGCGTTTCAACTGCTCTTGCCATCATTACGTGCCTTGGTAGGTGCTGCGGGTCGTGCTCAGCAAAATCCTGGTGATGCTTCAGTCACCTGGAGCAGAATATTGACCCAAGGGAATCGGCGTAATGATAGTTTCTCAGGACTGAAGTGAAAAAGTTGACTTCCACCCCAAAACCAGGTGGTGGTGGGTAGCCTCCCTCTGCCTTCATGATGTGTTGGGAGTTATTTGGGCTTGGTGGTGTTTTGTGTAAAGGTATTTGTGTGCAGCTTTGGTTCAAGGAAGGTGTTGGGAGAAGCCACGCTGCGTCATCCCTGAAGTGCTGGGTGGATGCAGTGGGATGCCAGAAACCCATCTGCTCCTCCAAAGCCTAATTCTTCCTTAGACTTTGATTTCAAGCAGGACTTCAGAATTTATTCCTTAACAGACTATTTGTGGATTGTGGTATTGAAATGCTTATTGTTTTCACCCAGCTGCTGACACGAGGCTCTTTTCCGTAGAGAGAACTGGGGCTGATAGCAGGCTGCGCTGCTGGAGATGCCACACTCCTGCCTGATGTGCATGCTCCTGGTTTGCTTGCTCAGCATTTTCTGCAAAGTGCTGCCTACGCAGCGAGGCGGTTCTGCCTGCGGTAGTTTCTGCAGACGTGGTTGAAACATCTCTATACGATGCATACAAGTGGCAAGGGCCAGCAGATTCCACCTGTGTTTGTACCTCTTGCATGTACCTGATGGGAGTCCCCACTGGGTGGGAAATAGTTGGGTTTTTTTTTTTCTCTAACTTTTGCTTTGTGGCTGGTGGAGTTGGGTTAGGTGGGAGGGGAACAGGGGCCCAGTGAATTAAACCAAGTTCTGACAGCAGCCTTCCAACACTTGCTTAACAAATATTTTATATCTCGTTACGCCCAAGTCCTGTTGACTTTCTGCCAAAAGCTAAACATGGGTGTCCTTACCAGGCAGTGCCACCAAATGAAGGAGGTCAGGAGCTTTCCTACCACGTGCCAATGCTGGCATGAGGGACACAGCAAGAGCATCGTGGTGATGAAAGGGCAGGATTGGGGGGACACAGCCCCGTTAGTCCAACTCAAGCTGTGGTTTGTGACTGCACCCAAAGGCTTCTGTTTCAGGGAAAGCTTTCTGTTGCCAGAATTAATCTTGTCCCTTCCCTCAGCTGCTGAGGTTTGGTTCAGCACCTCCCTTGAGCCAGGTTGTGCTGCTGGGTGTTGAGGGAAACCCACTCATGTCCAACCCAACCCTAGCTGCATCAGCTGTGTCCAGTGGAAGGAGACAAGTGCTTCCAGCACCCATTTTGGGGCAATACCCTCCAATTTTTCTTGCAACTTGAAATGAGAAGCAGGACGTGGTCGATCTGTGCCTCTCCCACCTGCGTTGCTCTGCAGAAGTGTCCAGCTCGGTGTTTCTTACAGAACTCCGGTGGCCTTGGGGGAATGGGCACTTCTGTACCCATTGCCCAAGGGGGAAAGAAGAGGCAGGAAGAACTACATGGCTTCTTGGAGATGCAGGAGCTCAGATTTCCTCCTCTTCGTCACCACCCCCCCACTGTTCTCCCTCAGAGAGACAAAACCCTGTTTCAGTTCCCCCTTCCTCCATTCAGTTGAGGGTTTTAATGCAGCGAGTGCAGAGAAAGCAGTTAGCTACAAACTTTGGTCTCTGCGTGATCCATTACAGAGCAAGGTGTGAGTGTTTCTTGATGAGCTAAAGCAGCAGGTAGATTAACACCCAGTCCTGGAGCTGTGCCCTTTCCTGCTGAGACCATTTTGGGCACAAACAGAAGGGTTTCTTGCAGTCCTGAGCACCCAGTGGATGAGGATCCTTACCAAACAGCTTTTTAAAGAGATCTGAAAGCAAGTAGCAAACACACAGGGTGTTAAAGTGTCTCCTTCATGCAAGCATCCTTTGGAGCTGTTTTAAGGAAAACATGCATGTATTTAGTCATCCAAAACTTTATACATGCTTTTATTCAATTCATCTCAACTTTGACAGCAGGGGAAAAACTGCGAAAGGCCTTTCTCCTGGCGCGGTTGCTGTTTGCTGAGTTGGGTTTGTGTGTTTGCAAGCAGATCTTAGTCTTCAGCTGAAACTTGTTCCAGAAAAGACGACTGTCTTGGGGGAAGGGAGCCTGCGCTCAGCACAGGATTTAGCAGATTCGGTTTGCTGGTCCCAGAGCCAGTACAGCTCCTGCTTCACATCTTTTTAACATTCCCTTTTCAAAGCACAATGGAAGCATCAAATCTCACTGCAGCTTTGTGTGTTGCATTGGCCCTTGTTGCAGGTGGAGAAAACAGAGGCTACACAATACTGCTCGAGGTTACAGACGGAGGTGGCTGAGCCAGGATTAGATTTTGGGGCTGTTTCCCAGGCAAATGGTTCATTAAACCTTCGTGCTTTCTGGGAGATGGAGTTGGGGAGGGGGAGGAAATTTCTATCTAGGGATTTTGTTTGGGATGATGGAAATGATATTACAAAATGTATTTCAAGGACTGGACCAGAAGGTGATAGTAAGTATTAGGTATCAGCTGGAAGCCATGTGTAATATTATAATGAAGCTCAGATATTTACTTATTCTTTTATAAATAAAAAGATATCGCCCTTCCTGCACACAAGACAATGCTCCTTCGCTTTCCTGCTGATTTAACCAGTATTTAGCAAAAAAAAAAGATGCTTAATCTGCCCTAACAAAGTGTGGTGTAAGTATCAAGAGAACAAATATCAAGGCTTTAACAAGGAGTGTCAATATTGACACTATTCTGTGTTGAGGGATATTGGTAGGTTGTTTTTATTATAGTAAGCAACTTGTCAGAGGAAAACTCAGATGGAGCTTTGCAAGCGCCGATAAAACCTGCAGGTGCTATTGAAATTGAGCTCTTGTTCGTGTGTGCTTTGAATATAATTTCCAGTTTCAGAAGTCAGCTTTATGACTGTCTCATACCCCTCCTCCCTTGCAGTCTCTCCCATGATGCAGATTAAACATTCTTCCCACAAAAAAGTTACTGAAGGATTGAACACCTCTTCAGCTTGCAAAGAGATCTTCCTAGGCTGATGAGTTTTCTCCGTACCATGAAAATTACCCATCACTGAGTCCAGGTGTCAGTATCAGGAGCAGGCTGCACACATCACCCCTAGCTTGTGCAGAAACCGTGGTTTCTCCTGCAACGTTCTTGCAGTTCTGCTCTGTGCAAGGTCATCTGCACTCCTTGCTTGACACCTGTTGGCAGCAGAAGGTTGATTCTCTACAGCAGATGAGGCTACATCAAATAGATTGAATGCAATCTCTAGCTCAAGTGCCATCTCTAAAGGGCTCTCCATGCACTGTAAAACTAGAGGTGAAGCCTGCCACCAGGTAGCAGCTTGGAGACTTGGCAACTTCAGGAGTTGCAGGCTGTGGAAAGGCAGGTCAGGCTCCCCCTGGCATCACATAGGACAAGTCGTTTAAACTTGGTGCATTGAATCTTCAGTTGGAAGTAACACTCCCTTCTCTGGCTGGGTGTTGTGAGGGTACTTACATCAGTAGTGGATGGGTGTTCAGGTATGGAAATGATGAACCTACAGAAGGTATCCGAGACCTGGAGCCGGTGCCTGTGCCCAGGCTGGATGTTTTCTCTGCTGGCTGTAAGCCACTTGCTGCTTGGTGTCTTACGAGGACTGAATTGCATCACCTTGTAGACACTTTTTGGAACTGGCTGGTTTGCTGTGTTGAGTGGGAATCACAGGTTGGGTTGCATTTAGATCGTCCAGACATGGCCTTGACTGCCTTAATCTCGACGTTAAAGGTTGCAAGGCCTTTGGAGAAGATAGAGTCATGAAAGCACTGCAAAATTTTCCAGCCAGAAACTTAGTTCTGCACTTTGTAAAGGTCTGGCTATTCTGGGAGCGCAGCACTTTCATTTCACCATCCTGTGGGACCCATTTGTGTTTTCTACCCAGTTGTCAACACATTTTATTGGGATACCTATGTTTTCCATGATTGCAATCCATCAAAATAATGGTCAGGTCTGACCTTGCCTTAGGTTGGGTAATCCCAAAGAGAGATGGCTGCACGGCATCTCAGGATTTACTAAATCACGAGCTTCATGGTGCCTTTTCTGGTTGTCTGCTTACATGTCATGTTTGTTTCATTCTTCTCATTTTAAACTAATCCTCAAAATGCCACAAAGCAGAATAGTTCTAAATGAAGAGGATTTATGAGGCTTAGGACAAAACAGGTCACCTGCAGATACCAGTGTTCCCTTTACTTGACTCCATTTTTAATGGACGTGTCGATAATCAAGTTTCAGTTCTGTGCCACGGTGGCTATGGGGGAATCATTTTACTTGGGGCAGTAAGAACTCAGTCCTTTGGTACAAGGCTCTAAGAGGGGAAGGACCCACAGACTACAGAGACTCCTTTGTTTGGTCCATTTGGAGTGGCCAGAGTTGTTTGGGAAGAGAGGTGTTTTTTGCTGAAGGTCTTGTGTGGAGAGGCAGCATGAGCTGTGTCAACTGCAGCTAAAAACATGGCACTGTATCATATGGAGACTTATCTAAATAAGCCTGAACTGGGTTCTAAGTGAGGAATAGGCATGGTCTGGCCCTTCTCTGCAGGATGAATATTATCTAGTCTCAGTTACATCCTACCCGCATAAGAAACCATTTATTTTTAGGTTGTGTTTCCCAAAATAGTGGTGGAGAGGGAGAGTAAATCCAGTGTGTGTCATCCCAGCAAGCGGCAGGTAGCACCCTGGGAGGCTGCGTTTCCTAAACAGGGTTTCTGTGGTTAGAAAATACTGGGTATGGGTTGCCTTGTACATCCCTCTGTTAGGGTCCTGTGGGTGAAGCACTGGCCAGACGAAACCTGAGGGGGGTCTCAGCTGGGCTCTTGACTTCACTATGAACTCCTGTTGTGAACCTACGCAAACCTGACCTCCCCATTCCCCACCTCATATCAGCAAGGGGGAATAACCCTCCGCACCATGCTGAAGCTCACGTCGATGAGCTGTTTAGCGCCCGGGGAGACAAACGTATGCATCACGTAAAGCACAGCCACGTGGAGATGTGTCTCCCAGGATCTGTTTCTGATTTTGCTTGAACGTACTTGGGGTTTGAATTTTGCTTCAGGACCGGGCCATGGGGAGGCTGAGACAAGGGAATGCATTTACTACAACGCCAACTGGGAGTTGGAGAAGACCAACCAGAGCGGCGTGGAGCGCTGCGAGGGAGAGAAGGACAAGCGGCTCCACTGCTACGCCTCCTGGAGAAACAACTCGGGCTCCATCGAGCTGGTGAAGAAAGGCTGCTGGTTAGACGACTTCAACTGTTATGACAGGTAATAGCCTAACTGGTTTTTCTGAATATAGGTTTAATTGCTTCTCTAAGTGCAAAGGCTCGTGATTTTTGCATCAAGGAAAAGAAAGTAAGTCCAAGTCAATTGGCCCATTCATCCCCTGTAATTACTTCTGTTGCTAATGCAGCGCTCAGAATTGTCACTTATCTGCCTTGACTTTCTAAATAGAAGCTGCAAAAGACACTTTGAGGGTTTTTCGTTGTGAGGTTTGGGGTTTTTTTTCCTTAGCAAAGCTTTGATAATTTTGGCATGCATTGAAAAACGTGTTCTGTATCATCAAATAAAGAGCAATATGTTTTTCCAAGAGCAATTGGCGATACAAAGGAAAGCTTGGAATCATTTGGAGCTCTCTAGAAAAGCACAAGTATCTGGGGATGGTTAGAGGTAGAGATATTCTGGCATTTGTGATGTTGCAAAAAGTTTCACTGTTCTTCGGCTGAGTTGAGAGACAGGCCAGGAGAAAGAGTGGGGCAGCAAAAGCAATATGCGTGTTTGTGTGTCAATGCCTGTAGTGAGCTGAAAAGGAGCGAGGGTTTGTAGTACGAAGGCTCCAGCCTCATTAAATAGCTGGGAAGATAAACTAGTCTTTTCTCATTTCCCTTGATGCAATTCTGCAGAGGGGAAAGAACTACAGCTTAAGAAAATAGCGCTCTGAACTTTTCACAGTTTAAAAGGACAATGTTCTGTAGCTCTAGACTCAATGTTTCTGTTAAAAAAATCCCAACGACCAACCAACCAACCCAAACCCAACCTTTTTCAAGAAGGATTAACAGAACATAAAATTCAAGGATTTGCCTTTATATAACACCAGTGTAGGTTGATCTCACCTTTGCGCAGTTGTGCATCTTTGTAGCTTCTCGTTCCAAAAGTTTTAGGACATCAGGTCCTAAGCTGTGGGGCTTAAGCTGGGACTAGATTTGTCCCATGGCTGGAGAGTTTTCTCCCTTCGGTGCTGTACACTATCAATGCTTTTGTGCCTGTTATCTTGTCCTGACTGTAGTTGTTCCTCATCTTCCTTCTGTTATTAGTGCTGGGGTTACTTTCCCACCACACCTATTCCCTTGCCAGTTGCGCAGTCAAGCTCTATATATAGTTAAATTTTTATTCTTTCCTGATAAATCAATCCTCCTTGGCCCATTAGTCATCTTAATGCCGATCCTTCTGAGAATAGAAGGTCGCTCTAGTTTCCTACTTCCAAGCAGAAGTGTTTACTGTAAACAGATTTCTCCTTTCAGTGCCTGCTCTTGTATACAGTGACACTTGTATTGTCACTGAGTGTCTCTGTGCAGGGATGTAGTGGTTCTTAAACTTTGTCATAATATGTTGCTCTGTTACAGCGGTAAAAAGTTTCCAGGGCTCCTCACAAGCCTTTTTGCAGCCCTGGGGTTGAGCATCCATTATCCTGCAGCCTGATTCTTCAAAGCCGCAGTTCCAGGGCAAAGCTAAAAGATCTTCTGAGAATTAACAAACAGTACAAGTGTTGAAAGCAACATTTGAAATAAAGGTTAGCTTTAATTAAATAAAGGCTGTTTAAATGCAGTCTTTTTTTTTTTTTTCTTTCTTTCCTTCCCTTGAATGCCCTTGGCCGTCTTTCATGCAGGTAGTGTTGCATCCCAAGGTGGCAAAAATGGCTAAAAAGGTGATTTTTTGATCTACGGTGCTGTGCTGACACCCTTTTTGTCTCTGTCTTCATTACCTTTGGATGCCAAGCTCCTGGGTGCAGCCTCAGGAGATGCACCTGTACCTCTATCTGCAAAAGTGTCCCCTGGATGCAGGACATGGTCCTATTCTGCCGGGCTGCAGCTCCTCTTGGAGCAGAGGCAGCACGTGCTGGTACGTGCCAAGCACTGCCTCCTTGTCGCTGGAAGGTGAAAAATTCAGGAATGCAGGGGTTAGGACGTTGAGGGTGATGGCTCCTTACTCTGCTTTTTATCTTAAGGAAACAAGAACGTGGCACATGTACGTTTAAGGTTATAGGAAAAAGGTAGTGTTTAAAAATCGACTTGTGTGCTCTTCATTTATTTACACAGCCCCACCGGAGAGGTCGTGTTCACGTTCCCTTGAAGAGCACGTGAACCGCTACGAAACGTGCCCTCGCTGCCATAGAAAAATGTGTCGTTCTCTTCCGCTGTCTCATTTGTAATATTTGCTAAGTATAACATGTCATATGTACCTGGATGGCTGCCCTGAGCGCACACCAACTCAAAGACAGGGATAATGAATTGCAGATGTGGAGCAGGCTGTTTTCACTCATTAGCTTGATTTCTTAACCAACAGATTTAGCAAAGGATGTGTTTTCTCTTGAAGACTCCAATACTGATGCTGTTAAATCCAAAGGGCTTGTTATCTGATTTTACGAAAAAGCATCTGGAAACATTGCTTAACTTGTTGAAACATCTTTGTTCATTTGAATAAGTCAAATAGCTGCTTTTTTTCTTTGAAGTTTAAAAAAAATAAAAGCCTGGAAAACAAACCAAGTGCTTCCCAGCTGAGACATTGCAGGAGACGTTTTGGCTGTAGCCACTTTTTTCCCCCAAAAGGAATGAAGCACTGAAAACTACCCTGCGTTATGATTGAAGAGAGCCCTTTCCATTCTTCTTGTGGCAGTATGTCAGTGATACCACAGAAAGGGAGGCTTGGCATGGGTTCATAAATGAGTAATAATGTCAAACACATATGATTGTTTTGCTGCTTCCTCCGAGTGGTCGAAGGAAGGAAGTTATGCATATAATTTAGCTGGGCTTCAGGAAATAGTTTGATACAGTTCTCTGCAGAGAGCAGCTCTGCAACCCTAATAACTAAAAGCAGAGGGTAACGTAGCAAAAGGTGGCAGGGAAGGGAAGCAGGCATTTAAGAAAGAGAAAGAAATGACTCCTAGAGCACTGCGAAAATCACTGCACGTCTCTCTTGGCATTGATCTGTGGGAGAGGGAGGATGTGTGGAAGTGGAGTTGGTCTGATCTGTGAAAGTCCCCTAACGCCTTGCACAGTGTGGAAGGAAACCTCAGTGCTGAGAAGACTGTAGCGCTACCTTGATAACAGGCAAATACAAAAAACGAGAGCTGCAACCTGATTTTCTTAAAGGCTTTTGTGCAGGAATAAGTTTTTTAAAGGAGAAAGAAATGGCATTTGGAAATTAAACCTTATAAAAAAAACCAAACCAAAACCAAAACTTGCAGCCTCCCTCCTGCCTGCAGCAGGACTGTTGCTGCTGGTGTCTGGTGCCCTTCTAGTGCGTAGTTAGTGATGCTCAAGGCTGTGAGAGCAGTCTTAGCTCAGCCCTCATCTTTATGCGTTATGGCACAATCTTTAATTGCACGATCAAAGACTCCTCTGCCCCGACAGCATACATACGGGCTGTGGGAAAGACATTGTTCTTGGGAAGGAGGCATCTCTCCATTGTTTTTCTGCTTCTCATTCAGTTAGCGGCAGCGGCTGTTATTTATTACTCGCCATCTAATGCCTTCAGTACATATGGAAGCATTTGTTTCCTTTACGGTCTTTTCAAGGGTCTTTGCTATCCACTGGGGTATTTGAGTGCCAAGTTGTTTTCTCTAAGTGGAGACTGCCGATCTGTGCAGCGCAGCAGCAGGAGAAGGTGCGTGGAGAAGGCGATTTGGGACAGGTTTGCTCCCAAAGACAAGAGGCAGGAATTGGCTGACTTCATTTTTTTTCTCTTCCCTTCCTCGCCGTGTCTGTCCCTCCCTGATGCAGGCAGGAGTGCGTAGCCACAGAAGAAAACCCTCAAGTGTTTTTCTGCTGCTGCGAGGGCAACTATTGCAATGAGAAATTTACCCATTTGCCTGAAGTCACCGGCCCAGAAGGTGAGTGACTGGGTGGATGGGGAGTTGGGGTCTCTTCCTCTAGGCCCAGTTGGTGATGACTTTGAGTTGTTGGATGTTGAGCAAAAAATGCATCCGACAGGATATGAAGTACCATTTTGGTTACAAAGTCCAGAAATCCTGCTACGGTTCTTTAAGAATAGTTTTTTAAGGTTGTTTCGCTCTGTGGGTAAAGTGTGTTGCGTCAACACCTCAGATACCATCAGTAAGGATTAGGTTTTCTTTATGGTGCATGTTCACAGAGGGATATTACAAACCAAAATGCAGCACAAGGGGAAGAGGGCAAAGTGATTTATACAGCATGGATCAAAACTCAAACTCTGAAAAGGTATTTGACGCCTTCTTCATTAATTTTCATAGGTTACAGGTCTCCAAATACCGTGAGCATCTGGGATTTTTGCATTTGATTGCTATATTGTTGGTCTGGGGATTGAAAGGGAATGGGTGTGTGTGTCAGCTTTCAGAGTTTGTGGATATACGTCAAGGAGGAAAAGTAATAGCAGGTCCTTCTTCAGAGGCTAATAGAAAAATGATGATTCTTTTAGCTGTATGCTTGCTAAAGTAGCATTCAATAAAAATTATTAAAGCAGATGGATCTTTTCCTTAGGAGGATTTCTTTTGCTATCAACTACCTACATTTACCGAGATGTTCCAGTAGACCATTATCAGATTTTCCTGGGCTTTCCTGTTAGGTTTTTAATTGTTTACATGGGTTTTATTATCTCCTGTTATTAATGTACCCGTAGCAACCTAGTAGAAAATATTCTTTCTCTCACAGTTTTTTGTTTAATTTGGCAAGTCTTGCTATTTTTTCCTTCCCTGCCTCCAACATAGCAACATGGCTCCATTTAGTATTCCCATTGTTTGTGTCTCAACTGCACTGATGTAATTTGGAACAAGAACTACTGTGGGAATAGTGCATTTAATTGTGGCTCCGGCAGCATTTTACTAAAAACTTGACATCTTGTCAATCACTGTAAAAGGCAAAGCAACGCTGTGAGGGATTTCGTGCTCACTTAATACATTTGGAAGGGTTAAGAGGAGGAAATTTTCTGCTTTTACGTATCCCAGCAAGAAATACCCATCTTAAATAAAGGTCAGATGAAGGCTCGGCTTGCAAAGTGTGGTTTGGACCATTGTAACGCCATTACTAATAGCCATATGGAAAAAAGTAGACCGCAGAGCCTTGTGAATACTGTTGGATGTGATGGGACATGCCACTAAGCGTTGTCAACTTTGGAGTAGAAGGAAGGATGGGGTTTGGTTGCATCTGGACGTGTAGCTGACAGTGCTGTTGCGTGCCTGAAGGGTCGTTCCCCTCATTTACCCTGCTGTTTTCTCACAGTCATATATGAGCCGCCACCGCCAACGCCCTCCCTGCTCAACATCCTGGTGTACTCGCTGCTCCCCATCGCTGTCCTCTCCATGGCCATTCTCTTGGCCTTCTGGATGTACCGTCACCGCAAGCCTCCCTACGGGCATGTCGACATTAATGAGGTGAGGGAGTCACTCCCCTTTATTTGGACCTTACAAGAGGCACGGAGGCTGCTCAGTATTTATTCACATCCACTTTTGCTTCACTCTTTTTGGGTGGCCTAACTTCTCTTCTCTGTCTTTTTGAAGTTGGTGGTACAGTTGGCCTCTGTGGTGGTGTTCGCAGCCCCTGTGAGGCTGATGCGTTTAGACGGGGTTATCACCGTGTCCAAGATTCCTAAGGGATGGAGTTACACAGCCCTGCTTGGTGGCTGCCCTTCCCCCCAAACTCTCAAACCCGTTGCCTGATTTCAGCCAACTGCAGCGGAGCAGAGATCAGAGAGATGATAAAGTTCCTACCAGCTTTATGGGGCAAGGGGAGATGCTTTCCCTGTTGAAGCTCAGTTTTTATGAGCCATTAGAGAATGCATGCAGGAGGTCATCCTCATGGCCCAAAGCCATCAGGAACTGGTCCTTGCTGGCTCTGCTGTGCCCTGCGCTTTCTGGTTCCTTCTGAAGAGCGAGCAGCTACCTCTCTCTCCCTCCCTCCTCTGCCCACTACAGCCCATACTGTGAACATTTCCCATCTGAAAGCAGCACAGAGCTCCAACCCCACATGTCCTGCAGGGTTGTGTTGTTCTCCTGGACAAATGCAGAGTTTAAACAGATACGATCTTTATGATGCTGACAGACCTGTTTATTGCCCATTGCTAGGGTTATGTGAAACACACCTAATGAAGTGCAAAGCAGTGGGAGGTTTTAGGAGTAGCTGGCTGTTGGGTCACAAAGATCAAAAAGTTCCTACTTTTGGCAGGAGGTAGCCTTGAGGTCATCAATGTTTTACAGCCCAAAATAGCTCTTGCTTTGAAAACATAGGAGAATTCAGGTTTTGCCAGAGGATGGCAGGCAGCAGTTTGACACACAAAGTGACACTTGGAGGTGTAGATTGTTATATATGTTCTATACAAATACCCTACAGAGCAATATAGGGAATTTGGGGCTGCTCTTGCTGCAAACAGTACATCTAAATAATTTGTATTAAATAAGATGTCACTTCTTTACGCCACTTTCCCCATATGCAATCTCTCCATTTTTCCCCTCCCTTCGTTTTACAGTCCAGCTTCAGCTGGTGACAATGTTTTTCTCTCATGCAGGACCCCGGCCCACCACCCCCTTCTCCCCTGGTTGGCCTAAAGCCTCTGCAGCTCTTGGAGATCAAGGCGAGGGGACGCTTTGGCTGCGTGTGGAAGGCTCAGCTGATGAATGACTACGTAGCAGTGAAAATCTTCCCTATTCAGGTGAGAAGGGCATTGCAGTAGGTTCTCACTCACTGGGCTTCCTCACCGGGGCTGAGATGCTCTAAGTGCCGATGGAGGTGCTTTTAAGACCGTAACAAAGATGCTTTTGGACTCTTCTGCTGGGGGAAAAAGTTCAAGGACCTTCCTACACTTTTCTCTATGTTATCTCATTACCAAATGCTTCCTGTAGTAGTAGTTGTTGCAAGAAGGGCAATAACAAGCACATTTTGAGATCTACAGGGTATTTTAACTTTGCTGCAAATGTCCATGTTGTTAAAGTCCAGCAAGGCAGCGTGCAGCTGCGATGCCCAAAGTGCACACAAAGGATCAAAGCCCCAGCTTTGTGTGTCCTGCCTGGGTAGATTGTAAATCCGGACCCGAACCTAGCAAACAGTTTACAGCTTACAAAGGCACAGCCCCAGCGCTGTGAAAGCCAATTGCACTGCAGCATTTCTGTCAGTTCATGTCTTACGCTCTAGGAAACCTTTGAACACTCCTGACTTGACTCTCTAGGAGTTGCAGATGGAAACAGTAAAGCAATCAAAAGTCAAATGAAAGAAGAAGGACTGAAGCATCTTTGTGTTCCTTCGCTGTCTCCTTCTTCGTTAATTTTTTGCCCTGTATTTGTTGTCATAGCGTTGCTAAAGGAGATTTGCACATCTTCTGTCCAAGCCAGCTGTGACTTACTAGTAAATATTCAATAGAGCCTAGATTAGATTTTGTAATCATAACAATTACAGCTACAATGCAGATCTGGGTGCTGTATGCACAGGCTTTATTCTTGCAAGCAACCTTAGGAAATCTCGATAAATCTTATTTCTCAGTGAGGTTGAGTTTGGATTCCTCCCCCCTCCCCCCACATGTGCTTTAGGAATAGCTGAGGATAATTTTGGAGAAGGGAGACTGAGAACAGCAACTTCCAGTCTTTCTCTAGTATCTACCCTTTAGGAAAATAGCCTCATTTTGAAGGGATACATCACATCCAAATGCTGGAGGATGATATTAAGAGGACCTTGAGCAGCTCTGACTGAGCTGAAGGAGTTGTTTGCTTTAAAAGGAAGCGTGATCTTTGATGGTGCATTTCTCCTTGCTTTAGGATAAGCAGTCTTGGCAGAGTGAGAGGGAGATTTTCAATACTCCTGGCATGAAGCATGAAAACCTTTTGCAATTTATCGCAGCAGAGAAAAGAGGGACAAACCTAGAGACAGAGCTCTGGCTGATCACAGCTTTCCACGACAAGGTAACGTATCATTGCGTGTACATTTTGGGAAGGCACAGAGGCAGCTGGTTGTGAAGCAGCAGGGTTTGGTGTCTGATATTCTCCCAGAAGCTCCTCTGTAATCTAGCCAGTTTGTCCCTGGTGAGCCACGGCTTGGTAGTGGAGAAGTGTTCCTGCTCCCCTCCTTCGAAGACTCTTCCTTTAGCTTTTAAGGCTTTCCTACACAAACGTAGGATTAATAAAGGTGGGACTTGAGGAGAGAGAGAGGCACAAAAGGCCACAGCTCACGTCTGTGGCGGTCACCATCTCTTAACGTGCGTAGATGAACACGTGGGAGCCGGGTGTCGCAGACCGTTGCCATCCCAACTCGCCCTTTGCTGATGGGCTCCGTGTTTGCTTTTGAAGCTTGGGGCATATCTCCCATTTCATGGATTGCTTTAGTTATCAAACATGACTAACACTTCAAATAAAACAAACACGCACAAATCCGGGGTTGAGCCAGCAGCGTTATCCCTCTGTTTAATCCAAGGTCTACTGAGTCAATCATTGCCACAACCAGCTGATACAATGCATCATCTTCTTGCATGGAAGGCTTTCCCCTTTCTGAGCTTGGATGAATTGCTCTGTTTTGAGATGATTTTGTGCCTTCCTTACCTCCCTCCCATTCCCTGGCAGATTAGTGGACATCTTTTTGGACATCCAGATACTTTCTGTGCTGTCAAGGGCTGAGGTCTCATGAACACTTCTGGTTTTTACTACTTCTTCTTTTTTACTGCCGCTAGTGATTTCTTCCCCCCTGTTAAATCAAGGTTCAGATTTCTCAAACACTCATTAAAACCATTTTCTAAACTGATGAGTTGGCATAACTGTCACGTAGCAGGGTCTGCGATTAAGAACATATGATGTCTTGTTTCACAGGGCTCTCTGACGGATTACCTGAAGGGCAATATTATCAGCTGGAATGAGCTCTGCCATGTTGCAGAAACAATGGCCCGTGGCTTGTCCTACCTTCATGAAGATGTCCCTTGGTGCAAAGGTGAAGGACACAAACCTGCTATAGCACACAGGTACGGCCTCTTTTGTTGACACCATTCAAGTGCTGCATTCAAATGTTTGCAACCTCTTTGAAATGATGCTGTTGAATGGAGGAGATTGTGCTTTTAGGAAGTAAATGCCTTTTAACCCAACAAACCCTATGCTAAGACAAGATTGGTTTTCAACCACAGATGAAATGGTGAAGGGCAAGTAAGCGTCTTGTCCGTGAAACAGTCATATGATTGGTAGCGCTTTATGGCAAATGTCTGAAGGGTAGGTGCTTCACTCTTCCAACAACTCTTCTCCTGACTTGTAGTGGAAAGGGAAATCTGGTTGCTGCAGAACCGCTCTTTTAAAGGACTGTGCTTGATAAATCACATTATAATCCATGTATTTCTATGGCCGTACCAAGATTTGGACTCTTTTTTTCCCTAAGTGTTTTAGACTGATAACTCCACTGTGTGTCTTCCCACAGAGCTTTTGATCATTAGGTAAGAAATGGAGAAACTGTAGAAATGCAGAAAATGGCTGCTATATATTTTTCACTGTAGTTTTATAGTGCCCAAGACGTGCCAGGGTGTTTATGAGAGACACCAGAGCAGGCACCACGGTGCCCCTGAGACCTCTTGGCACACGCTTCAACCCACCTGCGTGGCAGTGCCGTGGGGACAGCGGGAACCCAGAAAGCACTGGGTGAAACCGTACTTGTTTTCGCCCTTCTCCGAAGTCCCACGTTGCTTGCCCTGGACTAAAGCATCTCTACCGGGTGGTTTGCTAGTGGCACGGCAGGAGGGGGGAGTTTTCCAGAAGGGATTTACGCGGGCTACACGCCGTAATCCGTGGCCATACTCCCCCTCCACCCACCACGTTTCATCTAGGAGGGACTTAAACCCCACGTCCAGCTGCAGCAATTTGTACCCGATCTAGCGGGGCCGTCTTCGTGTATGGCGAGATAATCCCTGGTTTTGCAAGGGTGTCCCTGCCCCCAAAACAACCGCCCTCCCCGAACCTGAAGGTTTCTGAGAGCTGGGGGCTGTTGAAAGAGCCTGCAGCTGCCTTTGTGCTGTTCCTGGAGCTGACCCCTGTGTCCCTGACATTTGTCCCTGTGGAATAAAGGCAGTGGTTTATACATGAAAATTCCTGAGGGTGGGGAACAGAGAAAGGCTATAGAAAGGCTTTAAAGCAACAGATCGTGCTCATTAGTGTCCCCATCCATTTAGCAAATGATAAAAGATGGAGAATGCACCATTTGTGTGAATTTAGCACATACCTACGGAAGAGGGATTTCAGGACACAGGGGATTTCCCTTGGATTATCCCACTCCTTTTATTTTTGTTTTAAAAGAAAACGCCAAATACATTTTAAATCGAGGAGTGGGGAGGGAGATGGTATTTTTTTAATGGCTTCTCACAATGCACGCGAAGATGCTGGGGTTCCCAGGTGGGACTCCCCGAGTCATTGCTGGGCAGGGGTTCAGCGAACTCCTTACTGGCCCCCGGCAATACAAGGAGGATTAAGGTTACGGGATTGCTTGTTGGTGCGAAAGTGCCCCCACGTGGAAGCTGAAAATAAAATCTCTGGTGTCTGAATCGAGTTAATGCACCCGTTGTTCATAGTCTGCTCGCTTTCTTATTCTCTAGTTTGAAGCATTACATGGAAAAAGATATTTTTTTTCTTTTCAGGACGCTTTCTTTTATTGGTGACCATTTTAGGATGGTCTAATGCATACGGTGTTAGTGGGAATTCTACTTGGCATGGCTTGGATGAGGTCTTTCTCCCTGTCCTGCATATGTTTGCATTTCAGCTTACACTTGCCAGTTCAGGGTGGTTTGTGAAAGGAAGGATAGCATGGAAAAATGGGGAAATGTACGGAAATAGGGGGAAAAAAAGAAGCGCAAAGGGAAATCCCTGCATCACGTATCAAGATGTAGTAGTTAACTGTTGCATGCCCAAAGGGCACTGTGGGTGAACAGCAGCGGCAAATGCCTATATGATGATACTGGTTTACATCTTGCTTCACTTTGGAAACGTATCATTCATGCAGACCGTCTAATAATTTCTTTGTGGTCCTTATTGAGCCACCGTTTTGCAAAAATCTCTTGCACAATCTGTACCATCCTGGAAGGCATAATCCCCTAATGCTGACCGAGCAAAGGAGTTTATCTATGTCATTAGGTGATGGCTGTTTTCTAAGCCTGTGGGGAAACTGCTATAGCACAGAAGCAGTCAGTGTCTAAGATGACAGGTATTAGGTAAATGGTGTTTTCCTCTGTAACGGAGGGATACAAATGTTTTGCAGGCTCTGCAAAACTGTACTGTGTCCCTGGAAACCCCATGTGTCCCCTTGAGGTGATGGAGGCTGGTTTCTGCTGGGGTTCCCTGGCTGTACAATGCTCTCCAACTTCATACCCACTCTCCCCATCTTAATCCTCGAGTCAGAAATGCCCATCATGCTGTGTTTAGCTTAAAAAGGAAAAATCCTTTCTTCTGATTTTTTAAGCTCAGAATCAGGGGCTGGGTGCTACAGGATGATTTTTGCTCGTGGTGCTTTGAGCTGGTGCTCTGGCATCCGAGGCCGCAGCGAGCAGCCTTTCTCTATGGTCCAGCAGTTTCTCTCTTCCCAAAGAATTTTGACAGGTCTCTCTAGTGCGGAACAATTGTATCTGCCCTCATTAATTATTTTGTGCAGGCCTGCAATGTCCTGCAATCAGCAGGGTCACCGAGTGAATTGATGATAGGGAAATTATAATGCTGAGCATACCGGACAATTGCCATCTGCTGTCTAAGGTCTGTAATTTAATTAGATTGCCAAACATTCCTTTTCAGATGAAAATGTGGGAAGCCCAGGGAACAGGGCTTGACTGGCTAGGCATCTTGGTGTGACCCTCCTCCACCTCCCCTACCCCCCCGCCTTCCAGCCCCTGCAGATTTACCTGAGCTGCCCTGAAATGATCCCACTGCAGCACAGGACTGACACAAACGTCCCCTTAAAGCCACCTTCAAGCACAGACCCACCATCTCTACTGCAAATGCTTACACCTGCCCGTCAGCTGCCTGGTCCGATCCTGACAGCTTGTCTGAGTGAGGGCTGACCCCCTTCCCTGCTTGCTTTCCAAGCCTCTGAATTCTCTGCGGAAGATCGATCCGGGAATTAAAACATAAGTGCAATAGATGACTATGGCAAAAGTCTGTCGAAGCGTGTAGTCAGGGTGAAGAGAGTCCCACGAGCATCTGCTGATTTCCAGGAACATCTAATTTTGTAGATAGGAGCAAACATCCTTACTAGGATAAGGAGTAAATGCATCCCCTTAACTGTCTTGCTTTTGTTGTTGGGAGTGAGAAATGTGAGAAATGCCCAGAGGTGGGGGTCCACAGCTGGTGCTCAGAGCAAGAAATGGTGCCTTACACTGCCTGCTCTAATTAAAACACCCCCTTCATATCACTGCTTGCTTTTATTTTGAGGTTAATTCACCACAGAGTTTGGCTGATGCTGTGCTGGGCAGCACAGGGCTGCCTGATTGTGGTTTAGGGACACGGGCAGCGAGGAGCAGCCGAATTTGCCAGTGCTGGCTGTGCCGGGCAGCCGGGGAAGGAAGGAAGGAGCTGATTTACTAGAGGCTGCTAAGCCTATAGACTTAGAACGTGGAGCGTTGCAATGTGATTTAGACACGTGCCGTAATAAACCCTTCCCAAACTTGCTTCTTGGCTTGTCCATAGGGACTTCAAGAGTAAAAATGTCTTGCTGAAGAACGACTTGACGGCAGTGCTAGCCGATTTTGGACTAGCTGTACGGTTTGAGCCTGGGAAACCTCCAGGGGACACTCATGGACAGGTAATCATTATCTTTAACAATAATATTTTAAAAAGTTGAGCTTGCCATAGTTCCTCAGGAGTGGGGATTAGTTCGTATAGACACATTTAATTCTCTTCAAGATATGTATTTTTCCATAAAAACTTGTGCTCGGGCATAAATTCCAGGAGCTGCTTTGACCTGGGTGAGCGGGGAGAGTGCTCAGACCCTCCCGACCGCTGTGCAGGTGGAGTCCCCGTGGCCCCAGGGGCACATGGCTTCTTCCTTCAAACACACGACTTGCTGACTCTTTATTGTCTCGGTATTAAATATTAATACTCCTAAAATTATTCATTTATTTTTAAGAATTCAGCCAGGCTGGCTGCTTGGGTGACCTTTAGCAATGGCAGATCTTGCAAGGTGGCTCTGCGCTGCGTAAACAATTTGCTGTGTTTTTATGGGTTCTTAATTTTCTGCCTTTGCGTTGTGGCGAGCGGCCCCTTGTTCTGCTCTCGTGCCCGGGGCACAGCAAGGCCAACATCCCCTCCTTGTGCCTCTGGGGTTTTTTTGAATGCCCATCTCCAATGCAGGCTCCCTTTTTACCTTTATCTCAGGAGTGAACGCTTTTGTGGGTTAGCCCCTGGCAGCTTTCCTCATTTTTGCCCTCTTTTTTGGGGCTTTTCCAGTATTTTCCATGCCTTTTCACATCCTGGCTTCCGCCTGTCCCCACTGCCTCAGGTAACAGCAAGAACAGATGAGAATTTCCTAAAGGAAAATATTAAAGGCATTTCAATTCCCATGTTAAAAAGGTGGGGTTTTTTTCCTTGCTCTGCTCTCCACTCTTCTATATTATGGGCTATAATTCTGCCATGTATATAACCACAACCACATGAGGAACTCGGTGTGTCTCTGCCTGGACTAAAAACAACAAGATCGGCACTATAATGAGGACTGAATCCCCTCAAAGCAAGAGGGGATCTCTTCCGAACAGATCACAGCAAGCCAGGGCAGGGTAGACTTTGCAGGGTTCATGCTTTCCTACTCCTGTGGATGCAGGAGACATTTTTTTAATGCAAGGCTGTCAAACCAACACCATTTCCTACCTTTCAGGATATATCAATTTTACGCTTTTTTTTTTTTTTAATATTTATTTATTTATTTATTTATTTATTTTTTAGTGAAGGGGATTGAACTTTCAACGACTATGATAAGCAAGTCTGACTTGACCTCAGGGTGTTCTGTGTGTCTCCAAAGACAGCATTTTCTCATGCAGTGTGTGCTGCTGGAGCAAGATGCGGTGGGACGCGGGGAAGGCAGGATTTCATCCGTATTCACCGTGCCGTGCTGCATTTAAATTAGACCTGTAGCGTACGCTGAATGAATATCACACACGTAGCTATGCACTTTGGCTTTTTCCTTCAGGTAGCTTATCTAGACTCAAGTGATCTTAATGAGAATCGGTGTCAGAAAAAACTGCTCCCTTTTGCTTGTTTTTCAGGTGAGGTGCAACTTTAGCAGAAGTAGCCTTAAGGCTAATGAAACCAGCTGTCACTCATCTCCAACCAGTGGAGGCTGATGGGCCCAACTGGAATGTAACTTGAGTTGTGTTTTTTTCCTGTAGGTGGGAACAAGGAGGTATATGGCTCCCGAAGTGTTAGAGGGAGCAATCAACTTCCAGCGAGACGCCTTCCTGAGAATAGACATGTATGCAATGGGACTGGTGTTGTGGGAGCTAGTCTCCAGATGTAGAGCAGTTGATGGTAAGAATAAAGATTGTCTCGTCCCTGGGGAGGGCTCTGTTTCAGTGTGGTTTAGTGTCCAGAGAATGGGCCTGGCTTTGTTTCAAACAAAACAAACAAAAAATCAATGGTGTATTTTTATTAAGCAGCTAACCTGTTTTTCACTTGCTTGTTTTTTAACATAAGCTGTCGTTCTCTGTAGATAATAACCTTTGTAGTGTTCAAATCTCAAAGTGCTTTTAATTATGCTGGTTACACTGCAAATGGGCTGGAACTCAGAGGGAGAAGGAGTAGGTGATTCCTCCGTCGGTGGTGGATGTCCTTTAGTCCTGAGCCTGCTCTGTGCTGCTCTCCGTGGCACTCTGCATTCCTGTGGGTGACCAGGGCAGGCTTTGAGCTCCAGAGAAGAGCTGTGCTCAGCTCCGGCTTGGCTGTCACACCTCACTTCTGCAGGGCAGCGTGGTAGCCTCAATGGAAAGCCCAAAGTGAAGCACCTTGGTGAAATAGCAGGAACACAGGGCTGAAAGGATCTTCTTGGGTCAGCAAGTCCATTTCCCCGCTATCATAAATTTTGAGTTTTGCTGATCAAGCTCTCTCTCAGCAGTGGGCTGAGTTTGTTGTTCCATCTACAGCTTTGGAAGATCTCACTTTCTCCTGAATGATCCAAAAGAATGAACTTTCATGGTATCTCCTTTCTCAGTTTTTTTATCCTAAAATGATGCTGCAATGTGGGGCATTTTTTCTGTCCAAATAGCACATCTGCCCTTTGGTGACACCCCTCGCCATTTGCAGGATCTTGCCCCTGGTCAGGGAAGCAATCATTTCATTGTAGTAGCTCCAAGGCTGCTTGCTCCAACTGCTTTCCTCTTGTGTAGATATGGGTGCTCTGGACTGGCTATCAAGTTAATAAATTAATAGTACCTCACCTGGACTTCAAACATTTTTGTTAGTATTGCAGTAGCACCAAGGAGCTTGATTATAATTAGGATGTCTGCATAAGTATGTGGTAAGAGAAGGTGTTTCCTTCAAAAAGTTCCTAGCTAACCAGGTAAAATGCTGGAGGAGCAGGGAGGTGGGAGCACAGTGGGGTGAAACAGTGGTACCCAGATCACTCTGCAGGTCTTTGTCAGATGTAGGAATAACCTTTCCCTGTTGAGGCCCCCCCAGATATCCGCTTGGATTTTTGCCTGTCATGTTTGTGATCTCCTTCCAACTCTTCTCAGGCAGCAGCTGGCCAAGCTACTCCAGGTGTCCTACACAGCACCGTTAAATTGGAGGAAAGGCTTCCTTTGGGATGAGGGGTGTTAATGCTGAACCTCATTTGCACTTTTAGCTCAGAAGTGATGTTGTCTAAATTGCATCAACTTATTTAACAGATCTGCTCCATCTTTGTGGTCAGAGTCATGTCTGCTGGCTTCAGTGACCAGTGACCCTAGTCCTGATGTGTGGAGCTGAAAGGCAGTGAATGTAACTTCAGAACCAGAGCTTTGACTCAATTCCAGTTGTGGGATAGCTGGTGACCATGATTTGGCTTGGAGACCACCAGTGCAGCTCTTCATAGCCTTGATTCCTCTTGGAGGAAGAGGAAGGGAAGGTCATGAGCGTTATTTTGCCATCCGTTCTAGCGAGTGTTTCAGTTTGGTTTAGTGACTGACCTTGTGTCAACAAGAGTAACGATAAGCTCTTTCAGTGATTTTTTTTTTTTTTTTTTTTTTTTTTTTTTTTAGAGTACCTAAACATCATGTTCTTGGTGTCACAGTTCATGACCAGCTAAAGTGGTCAGCTCTTTTATTTTAGTTTGGAAAGGCCCTCTTGAAATATCTCCACCCTTGAAAGAGATCACTCTTTGCTACTGAGAAACCTTAAGTGATGCTGCGGAGCACCCTGGGAAAGCCCATCAGTTAAGCCGGGCTGCCATTTGTGAGAGTGTCTACGCGTTGCCAAAGGCCAAATGATGTTTCAATAAGCAAAAGTTATTGCTACATCTAGCGTCTGCACTGATTCTTAACAGTTGTCTCATTCCCGTGGCCCAGGGCAGTTCACAGCCATAACTGGTATAACTAAAGCATTCAGAAATCATTTTGCACTTAGGAGCTGGTACTTGGGACAAGTGCATCTGGCTCCAGCATGTCAGGGCTGACTCAAACCTATGAACAAGCCAGATCACAAAGCAAGAAATTATAAGTGTTGTATGCTTGACCTTGCTAGTCAGTGCCTAAAATGAAATTATGCTCATGCCGAAACCTTTTGTCTAGGTTATTGTGTGTTGAATTGCTATGTTAAAATGTGAGGAGGATGGGCTGATTTGCTCTTCCTGTTACAATAAGTCATGGACTACTCGGCAAGCCTCCTCAAGGAGAGCAGTGGGATCGGGAGGCCCAGCTGAGGGTTTGGATTCGTAACTCGACGAGGTGGAATATTCATGGCCAGACAAGCAGCGGGGACAGCAGAGTCCATTGTGCAGGAGGAATGTAAATCACATTTGTCTGCAGTGACATGTGAACTTCAGGGTTTGCTGCGGTGGGTTGAGGTTGCTCTGGAGCCGCAGCTCAGTCATGCATGGGGAGGATGCGGAGATTTCTCCTCTCTGCGGAGGAGATTTCTGTACTAACACAGTTCTCCATGTGCACCTTAGGTCCAGTGGATGAATACATGCTGCCTTTCGAAGAAGAAATAGGTCAGCACCCATCCCTTGAGGACCTGCAAGAAGTGGTGGTTCACAAGAAGATGCGCCCCGTGTTCAAGGATCACTGGCTGAAACACCCCGTACGTCCCTCCTGGTTAATGGTGGAAAATGTTTTCCTGTGTGATGGGAATGAGGGATGTGGTTGTGCATCGCTCGTTAGCTTCGGAGGGAAGCTGACCAGTCCACCCCGGTGCACGGATCTGCTCCCTAGTACTAGGGACAGTCAGCGCTGGGCAACGAGGGATTGCTCAACACCTTCATGCTCCCCTTTCCATTTTGTCCCTTGTATTTAGAGAGTAAACCAGCTGATTAAAGTCAGGCAGTGCTGAACATGGAGCGTGTGGTGGTTTAGTAGGTCTCCTTTATATAGTGAAAGAATGGAAAATAAAGTCCCTTTCATTAAGAAAAAGAAAATGATCCGTACCATTGGAGACGCGTTCCTCACAAGCTAGATAGCATGCAAGACTTGAACAATTTTTTGAGGAAAAATTAATTAGATGTGAAGGCAAGCAGACAATGAAGGAAAATGCAGCATGGGTTTCCCAGAGGTAGATCATTTCAGGCTTGTGTTTTTAATAAAAGAGGTGATTTTTTTCAGACTGGGAAACTGAGCAGACGATGAAATCTCACAGGGCGTCAGTAAGAAACTAAATGCCTCTATTCTGACCAAACTGCCACGGTTTTGGCTGGACTCGGGTGTACTAACTCATTGCTTAGAAGTCAAGGAGAGCTGCGGGTTGTAGATAAAGATGAGTGTTCCAGTTCAAATGAGGGTTCAAATAAGAGTTGCGCTCTTCCAGCAGTGTTGAGTTTAGTTATTTTGGGGATATCTACAGAAGTGGTTGCAAACAAAGCAAGGGTTTCATAGTAACTGATAGGGTGCTGCCAGGTCTCAGGGTTTTATCACGGGAATTGTAATACTTGATGTCTTGTCTTTTCAAGCTTTAACTGCTGAATCTCAGGATGTATTTGGATATTAAAAAAATTACTTCTGGGGCTATGAAAAAAAGCTGGATGTGACCAAGCCCTACATCTCTAGAAAGCAAAACCTTAAAAAAACCCCAAAACACATATTTAAAGTATTTTTTAAATCTAATCTCACAATAATTTGCATACCGTGGAGAAAATTTTCTTAGTTTTTCTTGACAGTATTAAGCTGTGTTACGTGGACCTCCTCGTCCACTGCAAAGACGGTCCCCGGAGCAGACGTTGTTGCTGAAGGTGCTTTCTCCCCCTTGTTGTCCGCAGGGCTTGGCGCAGCTCTGCGTGACCATCGAAGAGTGCTGGGACCACGATGCGGAGGCTCGGCTCTCGGCGGGCTGTGTCGAGGAGCGCATTGCGCAGATCCGCAAATCCGTAAACGGCACTACCTCGGACTGCCTCGTCTCCATCGTGACGTCCGTCACCAACGTGGACTTGCCGCCCAAAGAGTCTAGTATCTAAGTCCTGGTTCACTTTTGTCTTTCCAGACTCAGTGGATTTAAAAAAAAAAAAAAGTTGAAAAAAAAAACCCACACAAAAAAAACAAAAATCCAACAAACACATGAATGCAGCTGCTATTTTATCTTGACTTTTTATTATTATTGTTATTATTATTATTATTATTTTTTTGGATTGGATCAATTTTACCAGCACATTGCTCTACTGTATTAAAAAAATGGACATTTCAGCAAGCATTCAGGTGCCGACTAATGAATGCAGAAAAGGTGCAGGTACCTCAGAACCTCAACAAACTCACTTCAGTTGTTTTTGTTTTATTCAGTTTTCTGGGTTTCTCTTTATCGGTCTGTCTTCTGAGCGGAGCATCTGTGACGTAAAGGAAAACCACCTACCATCTTAGAAAACGCAATGCTGCAAACTGTGGAGGAAACTTAAGACTGTTATATAAAGAATACACCTTCCTCAAAAGAATTTTTTTTCCCCATTTTGTTTTGGTTTTGGGTTCAGTTCCTTTTTTTTTTTTTTTTTTTTTTTTTTTGGAAGTGAGCTTCAAAAAAAAACAGCAGATGTGTCTTTTACGGATCTAACGGGTGTCATTGTAACATGGAAAAAAAAGTAACTGGGCGGGAATGTTAATTCTTGATGGTAGAATTGAAGGGGGGAGCGTAGAATAGGGGTGGGGAGAGTGACGTTGGACTTGGCAGCATTTGGGGAAACATCATTTGCTATGGAGCTACTTCTCAGGTAACCATTAGAGGAGGGGAAGGACATTTCTGGGCAGAGTATTAACAGCTGCAGTGTACGGAGAAAGCCGAGTTAAAGAGCCAATGGTTGTAAGCAAGGCACTAGTTCTTTCTTCCTCCACTGTCTTGGGCTTGGGTGGTAAAAGAACAAAGCAGAACTATAATTACCTTTTTATTTTTCAACTCCAGATAGTAGTGGGAAGGACGCTTTTAAGCAGTGTAATTGGAAGAGGTGGGAAAGTGTGTTCTCAGAAGCACTTTGGTAAAATATTGGTAGATGGGAAAATTTTTGCATCTCACTAAGTGCAAGTCAGTTCAGGAAATTCGGCCTTGGGGTTGATTATCTGTCAGCCCAAGCTACTGGTGCAGATGGTGAAAAGAGGATAAGTGTGAAAACTGGCTCTATAATTTTTTTTTTTTTCCTTATTAATTTGGGGCTGTGGGGGGTAGAAATACCTGAACCGGTGGCAGATGGCTCCTGTAGCATCCGAGAAGCCTACGAACTGCCCAGTTGCAGGTTGCAGAGGCAGCTGAGCAGCAGCAGTGATTATCGCAGCATCTCTCCAACTGGTTTCTTTGACGCTGCTTTCTCCTTACTCTGTGACGAAACTCTTTTGTCTTAAAGTGGTGCATATTCTAAAATACCGTTACTCTTATTATGCCATAAACTCGCTCTAGTCAGTGAATGTTCCTAATGCTGCTGATTCAACATTGAAATATTTTTTTAATTTGCAAAACATGCAATGTTTAAAAAAAAACTAAAAAAAAAAAACCACAAAACACACACACACACACGTTACGTGGCTTCCGAGGTTTAAACTGAAAAAAATTAAAAACTTCATGACCACAGACCACCTCAAACCAGAAATACCTCAGAATTTTCTACTTGTATGAGTTTTATTATATATTTTGTTAGTTGTGTTGTCTTGTAGTAAGTATATTTTAATGTAAGTTGGCTTTTATGACAAGGGAGTTTTAAAAAAAGAAAAAAAAGAAAAAAAGTTCCAAAATCTTTTAGGAAGTGCTACCATTTTTTTTTTTGTTTTATAAAGCACCATTGTAAATAACTGTATACAGTTGTAGAATAACTGCCTATATAAGGTACCTGGGCATTATTCACTCTTATTTGTGAAGGCTGTTTCCATTCTGTGTTATTTTTTTGGTCTGTTTTAGTGAAAGGACAGTACATCTTTTTTTTTCTTTTTTTTATTATTATTTTTATTTTTTTTTACTTTGACTATAACATGAATTCTGTGTCTTGCTAGACTGACAAAGTTATGTCCATTGGATGGCCAGAACTTCTAAATTTTTCTTTGTGTTAAGCCAAAATGCAGTCCTAAACTAATCACCCTGTAATGAAAATGTAAAAAGTCTGTATTATATAAACGAATTGGACTTCTTGCCACTGCCAAATTATCAGCGTGCACCCTTGCACAGATATAATTTATTAAGCAAACAAAATCATTAATTGGAGAAAATATAAAGAAAATTGAAATATATTTCTTGAAAAATATAGCTTTAAAACCTAGAGGTCACAAATGAGGACACGGTCCTTTATCTTGAAGAGACATTAAGATAATTGCCTTAATTTGTCTATCTGAATAAAGTCTTAACCTATTCTTTCAAGTTACTGAATGTATATTGCATATTAGTATGTACACACATGTAACTGTATTTCCGCGTGTAGGTTTGGAAGTTTCTGTTTCTTGATGTGCTTTTGTTGAGAACACCTTGACAAAACCAGACAGAACGATACCATTTTGACCCAGCCGATGTCCCTGGTGGTGGTTGGCATCTTTGGGCCCGATGCTGCAACATACCTATGCTTAGCATTAAGCGTGTATGTAGCTCTTCTGGTGTCATGACATTAGGCACTCACTTAATGTTAAGCATGGTCATAAAGGTTTGCAGGATCAGTATTTTTCATGTTTAATACATTTCTGCACTGAGATTTATATTAAAATGTGACTATGTTTTAGAAGTGAAGTGATGTAGGGGTTGGGGTGGAGCGTAGAGCAGTTAAGATTGAGTGAATACTTGTTTCGAGGTGGGCTTGCTCCCATTTCCCTGGGAATGGGAGCCAGTTCATATTGCTGCAGAAAGAAAAAAGCTGTACTGTCTTTTAACTGTTAATATCTGTTTGCTGTTCTGGATTTTTTCCTTCAGCATTATGTATTATGGCTAAAACAGGCTTATTACAGCAGTTGCTTTTTTATCCTGATTTCTTTAAGAAGCTTTAAAGTATTTATTGAAAGTGCCATATGATTTTAATAGCCTATTAGACAGTCTCTGAAATCTTCTCTTTTGAGAAAGCATAAACAAAAATTCTCACGTGTAGCTTATCTTACTGCGGGGAACTGCACGACTGTACAAACTTTGACCAAATGTTGATTGTAAAGTACTACATCTGCCCTGGTGTAATGGTTCCTTATAGATCATCTTGTCAACAGGATTCAGAAACTGATTTTAAAAAGAATTTCCAAATTGCCTGTGTACTCAGTTACAAATTTAAATGTGTGTAGGTATGTGTGTCTTGCTATCGCAGCAGAGAAGGAAATCCTGAACTTTTGTTTATTTACAAATTTGTACCAGTTTAGCTAAAGCTGTTCTTTTAAACTGGTATTTATTTATTTTATTAATGAAGACAAGCTCTGATGAACTTATTGGTCTTTCAGCACTTGAGCTGTCAAGCAAGTAGTTTCCTCAACGCTAATCTAGCATTTGAACTCTCATTGACAACACGATTTTGGTTCTGTTCAGTACTGCAGAGGCTTTTTCTAAGTCAGCAATCGGGCACGTCCATAGGTGTAGCTGTAATAAGCATTTGGGGCTCTTTTCCTCTTAACACTCCCTTGAATATGATGGGTACAACGCCTCTTACGTTACTTCCCAAGCACTACGTTTCACTTGCCATTCAGACTTAGAAGAAGTAGCTCTTCAAATACTTTGCTGCAGAATTTTGTTGTTGACCTTCCTCTCTTGCGTGGCAGTTCTTAGGTGAATATTAACCTTGAACGTCCTGGGTAAAAATTCTCCTTGACTTCAGGAGCCAGGATTCCCCTCTCTCCGGTGTAACTCCCTTTATGAATTTATTGCACAGGCTGGGCTGGTTTCCTAGGTAGAGGAAGTTTGAGTTCACATTTTGAAACTGGAAATGACACAGAAACTAAAATTGCTTTTTTTGAGATGAGAGCACTGTGACTTGCTAATGAAATTGCATTAGTACAGCAAGGCTGGAAATTGTATGTGGCTCATGTTGACATACAGGTGCATGTTATAAGAGATGGCTATAAACCAGTCTAACCATCAGTTAGCAGCAGGCTTATAGATTATGATCAAAGATTTTAGCTAGTCCTGATCATAAAGTTTTCTCGATTGAAGACAAAAGAAAACCACTTTTTATTCTGCCTCGTTCTTCAGCTGAAATTCTCTTACAGAACATACTATGCTAGATAAGGTTACACCTATGGAAATGCTGAGATCTTTGTGTATGTTTGTTTTGAAGAGAAGGTCCATGGGTGCCCCCCAGTAACTCCACTGCATTTTTCTTGGGTCTCCTGACTCACTGCTGTTCCCACTTGTTGTTGGTTTTGGTAGAAGCAGGAGAAGCCATGGGTCCACTCAGTGCGGCGTTGCTCGGGGGTATTTCCAGGTTGGCTGGGTAAGGCCTTGCCATTAGGAATCCTGATCCCCCTTAATATCACAGCACAGAAACTGGGGAACACACATTTTATTCCTCGTGTGCTACTTTCTAGGCAGACTGTCAGAACTTGCCCTGTTCTGCAGGGGAAGGGTCTGGTTTCACTCAGTATGGGAGAAACTCTTATTGCAGAGGAAGGTGCTGGTTGATAATGTTGTGACAGTGCTGTTGTTGCAGTCCTCTTCAAGCCACACTCCGCTTGAGAAGTTGCTAAGCAGGAAGTGTCCCGCAAACTATTATCACTTTTACATACAGAATATTGTTTGGTAACATTGTAAATAAAATAGACTATATAATAGAGGAAAATAAGGACATTTTGACTTTTTTACTTTTGGAAAAATATATATATATATTTTAGTTACATATACAAACAAAAATTCTACATTGTGTGAGAATTCTTTTATACCACAAATTATTTTTGTAATGTCTAATATGTTTCTGCAGGGAAAAGGGAGAAAGGTCTGTGTACGCACAGCAAATAAATAAATAAATATATATATATAATGTTTAAATTAAGTGTGCACTAAATCAAAGTCTAGAGGATAGAACAAGTTTAGCCTGAAACCAGTTTGAGGAGCAAGTTTGGATGTACTTGGACATGCTTTGAGGATGGCACTGAGTATATGTTTAGGTTATCTTGCATGTCGCATCCCTTCTGCTAAAGATGCTTACTGCTTTTCTGTGACCATCTTCAGTTTAAACAGGAAGAGTTTTTTCATGTATTCATGCGAGTATGCATGTGTGAGCAGTGTGTCTTTTGGCATATGCCGTGATACTGCAGTGAGTTGTGAAGTCAGGGTGTTAAGAATTTACCGAGACCAAATAGCCAGGCCGATCTCGCTCGCCGCCGTATCCGTTTATAGCAGCTGCGTCTGCTGCATTGACAATATGATCTGTAAGGAGCTGTTGCCAGTAGAGTCCTGATAAAACCAATTCCTAGAAGTTCCTTCTCTCTCAAGTGACACAACTAATCAGGCTTCACCAGAACACGCAGATATGTGCTCTGTGTTCCCAACGTCAGATTTTATGGTCTGGGTCGGAGGCACTAAAGAAAAGGAGCACTGTCATGTCCAAAGTCCTACTTAGAAAAAGAGCATTCCAAATTTGCATAACCAATCCATGGTATTCTAAAAGTATTAAAGAAAAGTGACTTAAAATGTATTCTTTTCACTTAAGCTAACTTTTCCCATTGGACCTAAAATCCACTCTGGTCTTTTTTGGTTCCCTTAACCTCAACAGCATGGTGTCAGTGGGGTAAGAATTACTGAAAAAAGCTTTAAACCAAACAATACATTGTGCTACCTTGAAGCTGGTTTGACAGTGTGCCTTTTGAAATTAGCGCTTAAACGACTTCGAGCAGGCTCCTGTCATTGCCGAGTCCTACATCTGTGTTCTTGGTGAAGTCCTGGCCCTGTGGAAGCCAGGGGGAGACTTGCCATCGAATTCTGTGGGACCACGAGTGTGTGTGTGTTCCTGGAGCACTCTCTAAACATACCTGGTCCCTTACTTACATGAAACTTCTCTTTTAAAACTCTAGTTTTAGGGTGACGCTCGGTTCCCTGACTGAAGTACTAACCTATCGAGTAAGCAGTAATCCTTTTTGTCAGGACGCTTCCACAGAAAGAGGTCATACTTGTGTTATGTCCATCCAGCTGTTCTGAAATGTAATGCTGTTCTGTTGTGCCTTTATTTTTCCATGTAAAAGCAACTGCTGTAAGCTTTTTTTTTTTTCTTTTACTAGTTTTTTCTGTCTGAAAAAACACTTTTCATTGCCCAGCTGTTATTTCTGGATGCAGTCTGTGATCCAGGTATTTCAAGAACCAATTACCTCAAACCTCATGTTAAACAGTGTTGCTATCTGGATTCTCCTTGATACTACAATATTGTAACATACACAAACAGGAACCTTGCTATATATGGGTGTTTATATATATGTATCATATACATATATACACGTATATATGTGATATATATATGTAAATGGAAAGTGATCCCCAAGGACTGAAGGAAAAAAGCAAAACTTTTTTGTTTTCCAACATTGAAACCAAAAGGGCTTCTCTGAAGCTCTATAATGGCATTGTGCTGGATACATATCAAGAAAGTGTTTTCTGAAAAGTGCTTCCTTTGTTAACCTTTTATTTCAGTATTTTAATGGGGCAGATGATGTGATTAAAACACTATTTCTGCATTTTTTGGCCCATTTTGCAGGAGAGGCCTCTTAATCTTTCCAGTTGTGAAAAAACAACAACAACAAAAAAAACCTCAGTGTACAACATTCCGGTAAGGTTTAGTATTGCAAAACTAAAGCATGTTCTGGGAAGACTTCATAGCTTCTCTTTTTGTGAAAAGGAAGGCATTGGCCATACTTTATTCAACTTTTCCACTGTTTTGAGGAACTGGAGTTTAACCAGTACCCATCCTAGTCAATTAAAATCCTAATTCAGTAGTCACTGGCATCTCTGCATTGCCACCCCTGTTAACCCCCCCCCCCCCCCCCCAAAAAAAAAAAAACCAAACCAGCCCAAACCAAAAATCCAACCATGACAGAGGAATAGGGGGAGGAGGTCGGAGCATTTCATAGCTCCTGAAGGTGGACTTAGCACCACAGCAACTTTGTGGATAGCAAAAAATATGTTGGCAAGACCGAGAACCTGTCTGGCCCTTTCCTTTTTCCAACTACCTTCTTGCAAGAACCTTCTCATAAAAGCAGACCTTCAACCACATCGACTTCTCCTTAATGGTACTTTCCTGAAGAGAATTCTGTTCCGGATATATTTTCTGGGGAAAAACAAAAAGTTAGACCATTCTTTTCGTTAATATTTTACTGTACACATTCCCCTCCCAAATGTCTGTTTTTAAAAAATGTATCCATGTAGCTGACGTAACATTACGGTCTGTATTTTACTTGGACAAAATAGTAGCCTTCCATCCCAATAGTAATGAATTTACTACTACTAGTAACTCAATTAATTAATTACTAGTAAGTAATTGTTAGTAATTAATTTACTATTACTAAAGGAAGAAAAGGAGATGTTTCTCTTCCCCCGTTTTTTCCTTGACTGTCAAGTGTTTCTATGGCTATTGATGGTTTATGATTATCTTTGGTAAATCATTTACAAAAGTACTAAAATCCCCCAGAAGGAGGCATTTTGCAATGCTGCTGGCCTTCCAATGGAGTAACTGTGATGCAAAAGTCAATCTGTTGGTGGATGAGAATTGAAGGAGGTGGTTACTGCAAACTAAGTAACATTCTTAACCTCAATTCTATGCCATAAGTCCGCACAATGCCATTGTCAATCTGCTCAAACTATCTGCTTATGAATTCTGCATGATCCTCATGATAGAGTTGAAAGCCTGATCTTTCACCTGTTAATATTTTCACATTTGTCCTTAAGTTTGACAAATTTTATACTGTAAAGTTGACTTAAGTACAGTTTGATGTCAATTCTTGTGGAAAGAGCTTTCTGCATGTAACATTAGACACATACAGTTAAACAACACAGCATAGTACAAAACTCACAAGAAAATGTTTTGGCACCAGCAGAAAGAAATCTCACCCTAACCATTTGTCATTTTAAACCATCTTATTGTAAGTTTTACCAGCTACTTCTAAATTTGTGCTTTATTTAAAGAAATAAAATAAAAATCCTAAGACTTGTCTAGCGTAGTGAAATATGTGTATATCAGTTTTAGGATAAATAGCTAAGTCTTATTACGCTGTGTTACTTAACTTGTATATATAGAGTATACATAAGAGTTTGCAGTAACCTGTTTCTCCAGGATTTCCAGTTTGAATGGATTTAAAGTCAAACTATGAAATTACGTAAATGATTTAGAAGATTGCAGAATAAACTGAGTGTAAATTACAGGAAGCTCTATCAGATGGTGAAATAATTTTTAAAGAGTCTTTTGGTCCTTGGCTCAAATTCAATAAGTACTGTTTGTATACCAAGATATGTGAAATGTAAATGTTGTAGGTTATATTTCACTCTTGTAGCTATAAAAATGTAGAACAGAGATAGCTTGTACTACTGAGTTAACAAAAGTTATACTAAAGTATCCTGTTAAAGAAAAAAGTATACAGAGAGTTAAGCTCGTTGCTGTAACCCCTTTTGGATTGAAGTGTGCTGATTTTTTATATATATATATTTTATATATATATATTCTGCAAAAGTGTATATATATATATAAAATGTATACATAAAATGGCCTAATGCAGACATCCATTGTATTGCAGTTATGAAGACATTTTGGAAAGAACATTGTATCATAGTTCATGAATTTGCAGTGGATCTTTGTTCCTTTTTACTGTGGTATTTTAGAAATGAGTCTCAAGTTTGAAATTAGATCTGCCAAGTTGGAGTTTTGCTGCTTCAGCTTTGCACTGGGTGTCCGAATAAACCAGTATGAATGTAGTATTTGCCCTGTGTGAAGCAGCTACACCCCAACAGATAGGAGGAAAAAAACTAGAAAGAACTATTTCAAGTTTATCTTTTTGTATATGAAAATAAACAGTAAATTACAAATAATTGCTTCTCTTGTTTGTGCAACGTTAAAAATCACTGTTATTTTATTGTCTTTGGCATCTAGCTGGAGTATTTCCGTTTTTATAGAAGAATGTTTGGTGTTTTCATGGCATCTCTGCTATCCAGAATCCCTAACAAAATCCCTGCAGAGGCATAGCTGAGGCCTCTGCTACCCATCATTTGCTAACTCCTCCAAAGGGAAGAGGGAATTAGCTCGAATTGCTGCGTCCTTTTAAGTGTGTTGCCTCTTGCAGCACTGTGGTAACGCTGCTTATCGTTCCCAGCAAAGAATTGTTCACGTAGAGCATTATGTGCATGTTAAGCTGTATCAATAGTCCAGCAACTACCTGCAACTGCCAGCAACTGGGGGTTTGAATTAAATCCCAGGACGGTGCAGTGAAGTGTCTGCCCTTCCTTTCCACCAGCTCTAGCAGAGGAGCAGAGAAGAGAGCAAGGGACAGCGATCACCTAAATGGTTCCAACCCGATTTACAAAAACTTGCCTGCTACTCCCTTAACAGTTGCTGGAAGTGAAAGTTACGCTGTACGTACAGCTGCTGTAAGAGCCCTGAACAGTATGAACAAGCATGTCCCTGTTCATGATGTGCCCACGGCAACTGCACAGCCAGGTCCTTGACAAGGACGGCTGGATATTTCCTCGGTCGAGGGAGGCTGTTCGCAAACACACAAGGGCTGCGGGGTTCCCGGTCGGGGAAGTGGCTGTGAGGTACCTGCCGTCAGGGCGAGCGTTGGACCTGGGACTGAGATGCAGCTTCCATACACCATGGGTTAGTTTATTGGGTTTTTTTCCCAGTTTCAGCTGAGCACCAAACAAGATTCAGGGAGGCGAGGGGGATGGACCTGCAAAAATACCTAAAAAAACCCAACAAAAAAGCCCGAGTTCGCTGTACTCATAACAACACAATGAGCTCTGTAATCCCCACAACGTGAGGCAAGAAGATGCCCTCAGCCACAAAGTGAAGCGTGGCCAGACCTCTCTCCGGGCAAGCTGCCCGCAGTAAAGTGATGGCGTGGCGACACAGCCTTCATGTTTTGGCGTTTTCCTTTGCTAAACTGGTCCTTTTTTTCAGCAAAAATGCCTCTTGCTTGGTGCTGGGCTGGAAGTGCTTACAGTGGACCCACATGAGGCCACTATGAACATTAACAGGCACCTGTGGGGGAAAAATAGTAATAATCCAGCTGGTGTTTTTCCTACTAGAAAGCCTGAGGTCAAATCACCAAGAGGTGACTAAACCCAACCTCCCACCATCCTTCAGGGCTGGAGCCCAGGGCCGTTGCCCCCTGGCCTTGCTGGCTGGGGACTAGTTTAGCCACCCCTCTCCGGGCGGTCCCTGTGGTCCCCGAGAGGGCGAGCCCCGCGCCTTGGTTCTTTCTTTTCCACAGCTTTCGGGCAAATCCCGCTTCGCTCTTTTCCTCGCGTGTCGTCGCTGAGGCGATGCCTCTGAGGCGATGCCGCCATGGCGGCCAGGCGCCTGCACCGCCGCGGGCGGGCCGGCAGGGGGCGCTGCCGCCGCCGCCTCCGTTCCCGCCTCCGCCCGCCGCCATGGCGGCCTTCCCCCGCCACCGCCGCTTTCTGGGCGGCTTCGTCTGCGGGGCCGCGGCGGGCACCGCCGTGTCGTGCTGGGCTGCGTGGCGGCTCCTCCGCAGCCAAAGCCAGCCGGAGACGGTCCCCGGGAGAGCCTTGCCAGAGGGTAAGAGCCGCGGGCAGAGCGGGAGGCTCGGGCGCGGCGGCCCCGTGGCTCCGCGGGGCGGGAGCGGCGGCGCCTCAGCACGGCCACGGTCCCCACAGACCGCTCCCCCCCGGCCCCTAAACCCGCTCCATCCCCTCGGAGCAGCCTTCTCCGTCCTGGGGTGCCCACAGTGGGTCGGGAGGGCGGGGAGTTCACCGAGTACCTGCGCCGGGCTGGGATGGGGGGGGGGGGGTAAGGAGGTTATTTTGGGATGCTGGGCTGTAATTTGCGTTAAAAACACAGCTTCCCCTTGCTGCACCTGCTCACGCCGAAACATTGGTGACACGCGAGGTAAGTGGTTTCGTGCGGCTGCCACGATGGCTGCAAATGTCCCGTGTCGCAGTGGGGAGCGGAGAAGAGCTGTCCTGTGTGTTCTGGTAACGTCCCCGTAATAACATAAAATAACTTTTAAACACGCAGTTCAGGTCAGGCCATCACTAAATTTCAGGTATTACTTCCCGAGCGCTGCCCTGGGGAGACAAGGCCAGCACGGGTGGTGGCTGTTCACTTGGGAAGACCCTGGCCCACTTGCCGTGGGGGCTGGTGGGGGTGCGAGGCATGGGGAGGGGGCTCTTGGGGGGCACCAGGGCCTG
The DNA here is from genome assembly GCF_947461875.1 of Haliaeetus albicilla. Classification (NCBI taxonomy): domain Eukaryota; kingdom Metazoa; phylum Chordata; class Aves; order Accipitriformes; family Accipitridae; genus Haliaeetus; species Haliaeetus albicilla. The sequence goes on from NC_091484.1 coordinate 74,189,601, forward strand.
GTGGGAATGAATGGTTTTTCTCTGCAGCCTGAAGGCTTTAAAAGTACTGGAGTGTTGGAAAGCAGGGGAAGAGGGGCTCTAAAAAGGCGGGTTGCTGTCGAACAGATGGCTGGAGCACAAGGAAGTCAGTAAGACAGATGTAAATATTCCTCCATGAGAGAAAAATGTTTGCAAAAAAAAAAAAAAAGAATAATCGCAAAGTGAAGCTTTCATTCATTCAGCAGAGTGTAAGCATTCTCAGTGAGGGCAGGACTCGCACTTGTGCTTAACTCGTACATCTCAGTTTATGAGGAGGAGTGCGATTTCCAGCTCTGAAGGGTGAAATGCGTGTGTTGATCTCCTGTGTCCCTAACTCCTTGTTGCCTGATTTGTCCCTAAATATCTGATCCCTTTTCTTCTGAAGGCCAGCCCAGAGCAATTGCTAGGTAGATGCATGTAGGCATTAGAGTGGATGATTTAGTCCTAGAGCTGAGTTTGTCATGTGAGGACAAGGTGAAATGCACTTTTTTGGTAGAACGGAGTTTCACTGGATAGCTCTCTTAATATTTTTTTAAGTCTTAATGGTGGTAGTAACCTCAAGTAGTTCCTTATATGGTGTGTTTACATCCACAGAGATGCTTTTCTTACTGTCTTGTTTCTGATCACATTTCATCTTTGGGTGGCTTTCTGTTTATTGTTATCCTTAGAACCAGTAGAAGAGTCTCTGCTGGAAAAATATGGATTCCCTGAAGCCGGAACAGAGACCAGATGTTACACAAATCACGCACTGTCTTATGACCAGGCAAAACGGGTGCCTAGATGGGTGATTGAACATATTTCAAAACAGAAGACACTGGGTATGTAGGTATTTATTTGCTTACATTTATGATGCCCAAAATGGGCTTTGCTGTTCACAGAAGGTGGACCCAGCAGCAGGCAGGGAGAAAAATCCTACACTGATCTCTAGGTATGGATTTTTCCACACATTCACAATCCCACTGGAGGCAGCAGGCCTCTGCGTGGATGTCAGCTTTGTGACAGTATTAAGGCTGATGTTGCCAGTGGTTTAAAAGAGATCTGTCACTGCAGGTTGGCAGGCCTCTTCAGTATTCTTTCTCTTGGTGGGACTAGTCTGGTATTGAACGTACAACATCCTGAAGCCTGCAACATATACTTGGCCCAAGGGCTGAGTATGAAAGGGAGGAATGAAGAAGAACTAGAGCTACCTTCTGGGAGAAGTTTCTGTTATGAATTTATGAAACAGTCGGTAAGCACCAGACAATATAGCTGTGTCAGTGTAAACACTCTAAGTAGTGTTGCAGGAGGGAAGCTTAACTTACCTCTTTTAAACATGAATGGAGAGAAGATGAAGCGCTGAAAATTAAAGTTTCCTTACCCAACTCAGACTTGCAAAGTTCAGTGTTATTGCTCAAGTGCATAAAAATTGCTCTTGCTTCCTTAGCTAGTGTAGTTAGTCCTGTGGTCCAACTTATGTCAGTTTAGGTACTGCCCCATATGTGTGAATGCTTGTGGAGTCAACGCCTTTAGTGGCCAGACTGTTTCATCTACAGGTCTTAAAGAGATTTGCTCAGAATGGGAAGAAAAGATGTATGTCCATTTGTGAGATAAAAATGGAGCAAAGGGCATCAACGGTTGTAATTGTTCAAAGCTAGATAGGGCATTACCTACTCGCTGCAGCCATTACTTACTTTGATGCAGTTCTCTTGTATTTTCTGATGTGCATTATCTAATACTCTCTCCCCTCTTCTTTATGCAAGACAGAGGCTCAGTGATTTTTTACTGTCAGTGGTGAATGAAATATGAGTGGTATACAGTCATTGTAAATTAAGTTTATAGCATTAGTTCAGTTTTTATAAGGCAAATTATTAGCAATGGAGGTAACTGTATAACTGTAAAATGTTTTATGAATGCAGTAGCCCTCTAAATATATCTTAATCACTGTCTTCAAATTACCTTTCAAAATTAAAAGCGTGATCCTGAAAATATTTATAACCAACCCCTAAGCAGCATCATTGGTTCCACTTCTTTCTGAGAAGAAAGCAGTAATTCCAGGCTTACTTTCAAGCGGGCCTTAAGAGCCAAATTGTTAAAATGATTTCCAAATGATCAGATACAACTAACCTGCAAGTTGAAATTAAGCATCTTGAGGCATTCAGCTCTGAGTTACTTCTGATAGCTACTCTAATTCAGATCTGAGGCGGAACTGTGTTGTTCGGGGAAGGTCAGAAAAACCTTCCATGTCCTGGAGTTTTGAAAGGATGTGATGTAAAAAAAATTATTTTATTGACAAGTAAGAACTTAAAAGTTTAAAAAACATGGTGGAAAGAAATTAGCTTTATGTATAAATGAGAGGTACAAAACTGGCTACAGAAGAAATTAGCCATTTTTGTCAAAGCAGTGAACAGAGACTAAATGAGGATATATTTTTCCATTTTTCAAATTTAATTGATAAATTACACTTTGTCTTAAATACTGAGATTAAATATGATTTTTTAAAAACAAGAATTCTGTTGTTTTGCATACTGATAAACTTGTCAGTATTGCTTCCTAAGCATCAATCCTGTGTTGAAGTATCACGTCACATGCCTTACTAAAAAAAGAAAAGAGAAGTGAAGCTCCTTCCTTCTACCTGCGCTGCATAAAGATGCTCTGACCACCTCTCTGTTTTGACATCATCTCCATGGGCATATGAACAGATGGTCAGCAAAGAGGAAATTGCTTACAGGCACTGGTTTCCAAGAGATGCATTATCCATATGCATGCTCATTTTCCACCCCTTCCCTTCTTCCTTGTGGTCCTTGCATATTCGTGGGTTCTTCAGGGAGCTGCCAAGTGGCGAGCGTGTACCACACTTTGTTCTGAGTACACAGCACAAGGAAGCATAGAGCGGGTATGCACTCAGTGATAATACTGACATGACAAAAAAAACAGAGTGCATGCAGTTTGTGTGGATATGCACAGTCAGCTATAGAAGAAAGAATAATTTTAACAACTAGCAGTGATCACTATTGAAAATTGCCCCTCACGTTGTATTGCAACAGGAAGTACTTTATGAAGTGCCAAGTTTGAGAAAATTCTCTCTGGTGTGTACCGGCCCTGATTCATGCTTAAATGAAAAGAGACTATATAATGGTCCTGTATATTGCATCTGTGATATGATGCCTAAGATGACACCCTGAATTTTTTAAAGAAAATTCAGTATGCTGTAGATACTTTGAATTATATTGTCATTTGGGGAAAAAAAATTGTGGACAACAGTGATGGTGCTCTAAGCCAATTATTTTCCAGCTCTCTTGACCCACTGCACACGGACAGCCGAGTCAGCCCTTGCATGTGCCTCTGCTGCTTTGCTGGAGCACCTTCCTTAACTATGGATGTTCTTGGGTCCCAGGCCATTCCCTAAGATGGTGTCTTACTGGAGACTGTCAGTGCCAGGATGATTCATGCAAGTATCTTCTGGCCATCACTTTTGCAAGGAAGTGGTCTGTGTTTGGGTTGAAGTGGTCTCAAAGTTGTAGCCCACTCAGAGTAACATCTTTTCCAAGGAGTTGTCTGGGACTCTACACAGTGCAAGGACACAAATGCAGGTGTATGGCCAGTAAATCTGGGAAGGAGTCACAGTCTCCCCAGCAAAGACAGCAGCTTAGAGTGGGCTGCCATCTCCGCAACAGTTAAGTTAGCTCCCCCCACAACCCTTCCCCCAAAAAGTTTTTGTCTTCCAGAAGACTTAGGCCTAGCCATTTTTGTGCGTAATTCCCAAATATCTGGAAAGACAGAAGGGGAATCTTGGAAAGGAACAGGAAAGCTCTGCACTTATTTCTGTGCCTTTGAAGAACAGAACACTTAAGACTTTCTCTTAAATGGGTTTATTATTTTACCAAGTGTAACTTTATCAAGATACACTCATTCTACTTCCAGGCTAGACTTGGAAAAAGAAGAATTACTTGTAGTAGATCAAACATAAAAATGGAATTGCAGCTGGTGAAGATCTGTATATCTCCATTGTCCTAAAAAGTGATTCTATACTGGTTTATATCTTTAGCAATCTTGCCTTTAATATTTATCTGTATTTCTGATAAGATTAATATATTTTGCTTTTGTTTTTTTCTCTATAAAACAGTAAGCATGTTAGAATTTCTAATATGTAGTGGGAAAGAATTTAGGACTGGAGCACACATATTTAAGTTGAATTCTCTTGTATGGTTGAGGAAAAAATACTCAGTTGAGATTAATATGTTGAATCCTTAAGCATGGGTCATTTGGCAAGATGTGACAGAACCAGTTCTTTTTGTCTTGTTGTTATGATGGTTTAATGGTAACCTAATAATTTAGCATGTTATTCCTCAGGCAATGCAGACCGAAGGCACTGTAAATTCAGACCAGATCCTAACATCCCTCTAATGTTTAGTGCTGTCAATGAAGACTACCTTGGGAGCGGATGGTCACGAGGACACATGGCACCAGCAGGAGATAACAAATTTTCAACAGTAGGATTTTTTTTTTTCTTTCTTTTTAATTTGTGTTTATCAGTCGGAAAGGGTCAAAAGACCCTTGAAAGTAATGTGTAGTGTTCCTTTTGCAGTTTGTTTTGAGATGGAACATGATCTCATTATTGATGCACAGACTTGGACTTGGAGTTACAAGGTCTATTCCTGACTGAGCACTGTAAGATGCTCTCACAGTCTGCTTCGGGCATATAAATCGGGTGCATCCTCTGGTGACATACCTCTCTTCATTAAATCACACCTAGATTAGCTTGTTGGGCAGAGATGATGTGAGTATATCTTGTACAGTATAGTGGTAAGCAAGTCATCTCAACCTTTTGTATGTCACATTGTCTACTTGTAAAATGAAGATTATAACCTTCACCAAACAAACCTCGAAAGTGTCTTCTGAAGCTCAGTGAAAGGGAGACAGGGAACGATGACTTCATTCTGGCCAACAGGTGCTGAGATGTTTAAGGCTAGATTGGGCAAAGCAAAGATGCTGTTAAGTACTGTTCTGTATTGGCAAGGGGATTGCCTGGATGATTTAAAAGGCTTTTTCCTTTCTGGCAATGTGCATGAGGTAAATTAGAACCTTCTTTTGCCATAGTTCTTTCAGTCTATAAAATGTCTTCACCTGCCATTTATTTGAGCTGTAAGAAAAGCATGCCCTAATGCCTTGGCTGACTAACAAAGCAGCCTTGGATTTATTGGATCCTCTTGTGAAATGTGCCTAATGCAGCCATTTGTCAATTAAGAAGCAGTTTAAATTTGTATTTCTGCCAGGCAGAATAGTATGCAGTGGGGCAGAGTGACAGCTCAGTGGCATGTGGTGGATGAAAGAACCAGTTGTTTTATTTCTACTCGAAATGTCTTTGTGGTTTTTTATTTATGATATCCGGGGAGTTTTTGCTGGTGAGCTACCTGTGCAGAGAGATCCTGGACCTGGCTTGAAATGCAGTGAGATGATACAATCATTCAAATACAGGATTATAAAAATTTAATTTCACAGTTTAATTAGTGCAGGTAGTGTTTGCTCATTATCCTAAGGACTTCTGTCAGCCCCTTCACTTTGAAGAAGTACTATGTGAAAAATACTGACAAGTACAGGACCTATGAAGATTCTGGGTTAAGATCTTGGAAATTTTTTCTCCTATATTTCCCTGCATATGCGTAGTTTTTTAGCACCAGGTCATTCACATCTGGAGATATGTGGGCTTTAGTTCAGAGAGGTTTATGACACTTTTCAAAGATGAAATAAAGCAGATGTGTGGATATTTGACCATTATGGTCTCATAAATCATTTCATTGCCTGCATGTTATGTATTTGTAAAATATTTATGAATATTTTTAATAAACCTTTTCTTGTAAGGGAAAGAAAAAGCTAGCCATTAGGCAGTCAAATAAATGAAAAGCATGGGTGAAAGCATCTTTCCATTCAAAAAGAAGAGCAGCTAGTTACTTCCAAAGACATTACAAAACTGACACTGGGTGACATAGTAATTCCTGTGCCTCTAGAAGAGGACATTCTTGTGCTATGTTTCTGTCAAAAAAAAAAAAAAAAAAAAGTAGATAAATTTTGCAAGGTTTGCACCTCAGTTATGCACATCTTGATCCAAAATAATTTTGTAGATGTTCTGACTTAGGTTTTTTCTGACCTTTTATGTTGATAATGTTAAGACTAAATTAGAAATGGATTCTGATCAAGAAACTTTTAAAATGCGTTTTCAGCTCTTAAATGTTTGAATGAAATTATATTATCTTTCTCTATGCAGAGAGCTATGGCTGAAACATTCTACCTTTCTAACATCGTGCCTCAGAATTATGAAAATAATGCTGGATTTTGGAACAGGTGAGAAATTACTTGTAAGTAAACTAAGGGGAAAATACCAGGCAGTGGCATAAATCAAAAATGCTACATTTATAAAGCTTCTTCACATCCAAGTATTCTAGAGCACTTTATAGGCCATCTGTAGAGATCATAGGAACTTTCTCTGAAATGAAAGGCAGCTCAGTCCTTACAGTGCAAGAACAGTAAAATGACTACTTTCGTTCTTTATTCAATCAAACTGTAGAGGACATTTATTTAGAATAGATAAAATTACTTCTTGTGGCTGATGTGGGTAAAGGTACCAGGCTTAACATCTCTGTCCTTAAGGAAAGTTCAGTAGAAGCAAGGAACGGGTTTAGATCTTGCTTTAACATCCCTTCCTCAAAAAAGCACTTCCAGTATGAGAGTATTCACATCTCTGTATGTGGACATTAGTTCACTTTGAATTGGAGAACTGAGTGCTCCCTGCTGTGTCCTGACTACTTCAGGTCTTAGGTGTTTCTTCGAGTGCTGGCTTCCAAGTAGCAGTCAGGCAGGTTCTCTATCCCTTGTGAGCACCGGCTAGATCGGCTTTGAGGTGAAGTGAGTGGTTGATAAATTTAAACTTTATTCACATAGGATTTTTATTCTTTCCTTCCTTTGAGCAGAGAAAAACATTAATAAAAGTAGCATTCATCCAGTGCTTCTTGCATAGGACTTAACAGGATGTTACGACTCAGAAACAGGAGGGGAAAATGATGAATTTCACAAGGATCGCTCAAGGGAAGGTTAGCAAATTTATGTACGGTATTGTACTAAAAGTCTATCAAAAATGCATCATCATTCAACTACACACTACTTTCCAGTTTTACAAGAATGCATATAAAATCATATGAGGCATTCAGTAAGGTTATACTGTTTTATAGACAAATAAAATGCTGTAACATTTTAAGAGATTTTTTGGTATTGTTTTAATACCTCCAGTATTTGAGCATAAAATTTCCATATACCAAAGCTAGGCATTTGTACCAATTCAAGGCTGGAAACCCTTTTTATTTCTCATGAGCAGGATCTCTGCCTAATCAGGAAATCATGGGGAGTGTTTGAAAATTTCCCCTGGCACTGTCAGCCCCTCAATTTAAGCAGCTATTACCACTTTCTCCCAACCCCAGCACCCTATCCCCACAGTTTAAATACATGAACAAAGTATTTGTGCCACTTGTTTTGTCAGTCACTTGTTTGATGATAAATAGTTTTAAGGATACTGTGTTTCACGTGTGTTGTATCCCTTCCTGGCTTCAGTACTCTCTTCCTTTCTCGTTTTTTTTTTTAAATTGCTTGCTTCTTGAATTGTTTTCTGAGGTGCAGGTAGACAATACAGCTTAGTCAGTTTAACAATGTGTTGTTTTTTAAAGTGGTGTTTGCCGTCCAGCCATGTGTTTTTGCTTTCCCAGTTCCAGCTCTGGTACTAGCCTGACTAGGGCAAGTCAATTCCATTTGCTAACACAGTTAAACTGATTCACATTTTGTTTTGCTTAGTTACGTTTCTGCCAGATTAGAAAATTGGATCAACTGGTGAGGTGAGTGCCAGAGCCAACAGGGAAGATGGAGTAGGACTGTTCAGCTGGGGCAGACAAGGGGAGCAGTAGGAAAGGGGAGAGCAGGACTGCATCTTTCAGCAAGCTATTTGATAGTAAGCTATTAGAATAGTTCAGTGGTGTGGTCTAACTGCACCTTAGTATTTATTCCTCTTTCTCTTCCCACCAACATGCGTGCTTCTTTCTTTCCTGACGTTTAACTGTTGTTTTCTGTCTTGTTTTGAGTGCAGTTTCATGGTCACTGTAATCTGATCACTGTCCCTGCTGCCACCAAAAGCAGTTTGCTCCCTAGCTACATTTATTCCCATTCTTTCCTTGTGCCAGGTGGTGTTTGTATTGCCATGCCGTGAGACAGCCTGAGGAGCTGAGCTGCTTGGAAGCAAAGCTGACGACAGCAGGGAAAAAAATTAGCTTGTGGTCAATGCTTTTGTGTATCACATGGCAGCTCACTATTACCAAAGAAGAAAGGGCTCATTCCTGCTAATTCTGATTCGTGGGGCTCACTCCTGCTAATTCTGATTTGTGTGAGCTGATTTAACTCACTAACCCAGCACAAAAAAAAAGACTGATTTTGTTCAGGGTTGTTGACAGATGAAGAGTGCTAAAAGTGGCCCAAGGGAGAGGTATGAGGAACAGGAGTGAGAGAGAGAAGGGCATGAAACCTCCCCTTTTCAGAGGCAGCCAGGTTAGCTGGGCTCATCTGTCTCATGTTCCGGTCTGTTTGTCCATTTGAGTAAAGTGCAACTCTGTCTGTAGTAAAGGACCAATGGGTGCTCGCTGTATGTGATTTCTATAACACTTGGGGTGTTAGATCAAAAATGGGCTATATTCTTTTGTTTTATGTAAAATAGGCATGATCCAGAAACCTTCTTATTTTCAGAAATACTTTATGCTGTAAACTGAATCAATTAGTTTAAAAAGCAAAAATAACATTAGTATTTCTGGAGTTACCACTTTATTTTTAAACAGTCTTATATTAAAAAAAAAAAAGGTAGACTTAGTGGGAATGGCACATAGAAACTTTTCTAAGTACTTTGAGCTACGGAAAGAGCTGTCTGTTGCAGGACATTGATTCCTTGGGGAGGAACATATAAATCCAGTAATGTGGTAAAACCTTTCAAAGAAAGAACACCACAACCTGCTGTTTAAAACAAGTATTTTACTAATCCCAAGTGACCATCAACAGTATCTTTCTAGTGCCAAGTGTCGGACTAAGTAGAGAACTCAGATTTTCAGGACAGGTGGTAAGGCTACAGATACTGTTTTCAAACACATGCCTATCTGTAAATAAGTGAACCTGGGACAAGTGGGAAGTATGACTTGGGCCTGTGTTTAACCTTCTTCAGTTTGCGAGTCAGTCACATGAGTTTGGAGAAATGCTCCCAAACTGTCAGTAGTTCATCTTGCCCTTCATAGTATGTTTCAAAGATTATTAAGTTTTCCCAGCTGACTTTACCCTATCTGACAAATATGTTCCAGAATGGAAATGTATTGTCGGGAATTGACTGAGAGATTTGAGGATGTTTGGGTAGTTTCTGGACCTCTGACCTTGCCTCAAACAAATGATGATGGAAAGAAGAGTGTTACTTACCAGGTATGTGTATTTGTTGCTGCGTTAACAGTGCAGTGGTAATTATTTACTTATTTATTTAAAATTGATACTGTAGGCTGATAAAGTTCAACATCCTGGTACCTGCAAAATGTACAAAATGTCCAATACTAGTTGGGACAAGTTCAGTAGAGATGTTATATCTTGCCTGCACATGAAAAGTATAATTTTAAAATAATTTGTTCTATTTAGAAAGATCTACTAAATGTCTGTTCGCAGTCTGGAGTAAAACTATTTTCTGACTTCTGTAACACAGGACGGTATCTAAGCAGAGAGTTAGTGGGTTTTGCTGATGTGTAGGCATTTATTCAGTCATTTATTGATGTATTTTAGAAACAGTGCAATACAAAGATAATGTGGGTTTCTCAAAACTATATAGGGTATTGGAATGCCTGTACTCCATTAATTTCAAAAGCAGTTGTTTGCTGATATCCCATATATGTTACTTAGATCAGGCCTTGCAACACAACTGAAATTTTGAGCATACCAAAGTCAATTGAAAGACTTCATTCAAGTTAGTAGGTTTTAGGTGAATGCAGTGTAATCACTGGTCCATGGTACTGATACCCGCCCTCCTTCTTTTGGTCCCCCGTTTTCATTACCTGCTTAAAATACTCTGAAGATTGAGGATTGATCATGCAGAGTCTCTAGAAACTGTCACTGACAGACAGATAGGAAAGGCTGTGAAGTTGAGAGGTGAATTTATTATTGCTTATCCTGACTTACTCTTTGTAAGCATGTGTTTAGACATCTGTAGGATCTAAGCATAGTAAGTTATTCAAGGGAGGGAGTATTGCCCCTACTGTAATGAGATATTATTGCTTTTTTCAGTTGCTAGATGAAAGCTAGCATAATGCAAATAATAAATGCTGTATTTTGCGCCTCTTGAAAAAACACTTTTCCTTGAAAATAAGTACTCAGATCAACTGCACCTTCAGCTCATGAGCGATTCAGCTGTCCAACTAGTTCTCTGAGGAGCAATGAATGAGCTTGCTATAACAAGCCCCTGTTTCAGAGGGATATGAGAGACACAAAAGAGAGAGATGTTCAGCTTTCAACACTGGCTTGTTTAGCGCTAAGATTTAGGCACAATTTCTTCATTATAAACACACAGCTGATTTCCATTTGATTGAACTTGGAACTCAGTCATGATAGAATGTAATTTTTCCTGTTTGCTTTTAGCTTTTTACTCCTTTAAAAACTGTCCCTTATGTCTCCACCTGCACATGTCTATAACCTCGACCATGATGAAATCACAGCTTTAGTTTTGGGTTTGTTGTTGGTTTTTTTTCCAGTCAGTCATGTGTTATTGTCGTGATTTAAGCCCAGCCGGTAACAAAGCACCACGAAGCCGCTCACTCACTCCTCTCCCCCGGCCCTGGTAGGACGAGGAGAAAATATAAAGAAAAGCTCGTGGGTCGACACAAGGACAGGGAGGGATCACTCACCACTTATGGTCACGGGCAAAAACCAGACTCAACTTGGGGAAGAAGCAAAATCAATTTAATTTACTCCAAATCAAATCAAAAGAAGGATAATGAGAAGTAAATTCAAATCTTAAAACACCTTCCCCCCACCCCTTCCTTCTTCCCGGGCACAGCTTCACTCCCAAATTCTCTACCTACCCCCTCCAGTGGTGCAGGGGGACAGGGAATGGGGGTTACGGTCAGTTCATCACACCTTGTCTCTGCCACCTCTTCCTCCTCAGGGGGAGGACTCTTCACTCTTCCCCTGCTCCAGTGTGGGGTCCTCCATGGGAGACAGTCCTCCGTGAACTTCTCCAACGTGAGTCCTTTCTCTGGCATGGATCCTTCCCACGGGCTGCAGTCCTTCATGAGCTTCCCTGGCATGGGTCCTTTCTGCGGGCCGATCTTCAGGCACAGACCTGCTCCAGCGCAGGCTTTCCCAGGGAGCCACGGCCATCTTCAGGGGCATCCCCTGCTCCTGCGTGGGGTCCTCCACAGGCTGCAGATGGGCATCTGCTCCCCCGCTCCTCTCCATGGGCTGGGGGGGGACAGCCTGCCATCTCCCCACAGACTGCAGGGGCATCCCCTCCTCCGGCGCACCTCCTCCCATCATTCACTGACCTCGGTATCTGCACAGGGGTTTCACTCACATTCCAATCTCCTCCCACGCTGCAGGTTCCCGTTCTTAAATATATTATCCCAGAGGCGCTACCACTGTCTCTGGTGGGGTCAGCCTTGGCCAGAGGCAGGTCTGACTTGGAGCCGGGGGAGCTTCTAGCAGCTTCTCACAGGAGCCACCCCTGCAGGCCCCTCCCTCGCTACCAAAACCCCACCACACAAACCCAAAACAGTTATGCATATGAAAATGCAGTAATAATAATTTTTCTTTTTCATGTTCAGTGGCAGTTCCAAACTTCAGCTCTCACCACATTTTTGTGAGGAAGGTGACAAATGTGCTCATTTTCAAGTGGATAAATAAGCCACGGTTAAAGGCATATGACCAACGCCACGTCACAAGTTAGTGGCAAAGCCAGCTTTAGGCTGGCAAAGGTTTCTTGCCACCCATGGGGAGAGTTCTGACTTTGCTATTGCCCGTTATTCTTTCCAGTCCTTTCCCTCATCTGCCAGTGCTGATGACTGTCAGATCCTTCCACAAGATGCTTAATTACCCAATGCAATAGAAAACCATCCATACTTATTTGCTTACTGGGCTTGTTTTCTACTGCCGTAGAAAGATAGAGCAGCACACAGAGGAGTCCAGCACTGGTAACAGCATGGGATATGTCCAAAAGCACATAGCTGGGAGCAGGAGGGAGATGTTCCCTTTCAATAGTCTTGAGCTGAGCATTTGGCTTACTGTCATGCAGACTGGTACTGTAAGAGTGGCCAGACTTGCACACAGCTTGCTGGAATTTACCTCCTTGTAGCTGTCAGGATATTGCATTTATTATTTTATCACCAAAATTATACATTCGTCTTACAGAACAAAGAATTAAAAGTCCTGAGCTGACTTGAACATGTTATAACTGGAAATGATTTTCTGGGAAGCAGCTGAATCATCTATCAACTGCATCTATCAACTGCTTCACTTTAATCTTGGTCATCATCTTCTAGTTTTTCTTTAGAGAAAGTGTTTACTTAGAAGAGAAAGATTACCTTTTCTGAAAAATGATTGTGGCTTCCCATTTTGGTTTTGAAATGTAAATTTTAGTATTCCACAGGTAAAAATAAGAGCAGGCACTGCATCTTACTGCCTTTTTTCAAAATAACTTGATACCAGGATATGGTGATGGAATAATAGTGGCACAAAATGTCCACGCAGCTTTGATTACCATATCGTTCTGTTCTTGTCTGTTGCCAAGATGTCTTCATCATCTTTGGGTTTGATGACAACTCTGGTCTTTTATGAATGTTTTATCAGTTTTGGTCTTAATATAAACTATGAAGTGAAGTTCAGTGTGAGATTGAAAATGGTGAAATGATGTTTTTCATGTTTTCATTTCACAATTTGGCCACATAAATCATAAATCCTTTAGTCAGCTTCCTATGGTGAGAGTCATTGTGTAAATTGATTTGTATTTAAGCTGTATTTAAGTACAGATAATGCTGTCTACAGGTGGGAAAAGTAAAATGTTGATTTTGTTTTGGGTTTTTTTGTTTTAAATATTAGATTATTTGATTTGGTCCTCTTTGGCTACATTCCTAAGTGTAAATAAATACAGCCTGAGAATTGTTTTGTTATTTTGAAATCTCTTCATGGCATAAGTTCTTGTGCTTGCCATTGAAATTGTCCTTTGAGGAGAGACTTCAGAGTGGAGTAGTGGCGTGTTGGTTTTTTGTGTTTTGTTTCTTCTTACATCAACACATACACTTAGAAGAGGAAACACAACCTGTCAAAGCACTGGAGAGTTCTTTTCAGACAGATGCCTTGGATATAATTGCAGTCATTGCCGCTGATTTTGGTAGTCTGGGATTCTGCCTCAAAACCAAGAACACTAAGAGTTGGAAGCTGAACAAGAAGGGAAAGGTACCTCTTGTCTGTCTTTCCGAGTGAACTCCGTTAGCTTCAAACAAGTGACTTAGAAATGAAAGGCTTTTAGTCCTCATTGTTTGGGCTTATGAGGCTGATGATGTGAGAAGGTGTCCTTTTTCTTTATATGCTGTTTAAGGAGAAGTGCTGTAGTATACACAATAGTGCTGAAACTCACAACCTATAATCTGGCAATGTGACTTAAGGCTAAGCTCCTTTCTAATGTTTTTCTTCTCTGAGACTAGAACTGCGGAAAAAAGAAAACACAGAAGTACTACAGTGAATATGTCTGCATTGATTTGTTTTGGATCCTCTCTTCAATCTTAGTTTCCTTGGTTTTGGCTAAAGGAGTGGTGAAATATGTATCCGTGGCTTTACAGGCTGGTGTTTTTCTCATCAGACATCCAAAAAGGTTATTTTTAGATCACTATAGAGGAAAAACAGAGCATCGGTCATGGCATTGTTCCCAGTTCCTGCTTGGACTCTGGTACCATTTGCTGTTTAATTCCAGAAAGGGACTTAACCTTGAACTCCTTAGATGCCAGTGTTGTTCTATCTATTGGCTGAACTTGCTGTATCCTCAGATGTGTTCTGTCATTTCATCTGTCTCCAGTGGAGGCTTTTATTGCAAAGAGTAGATTGATGACTGTGCTTGGTATCTGAAAAACATATTTTGAGAATATATGTAAAATAGAATGCCAACAGGAAAAATCTGTTCTGTGTCATTGGAGAGGCAGATGCAGGTTTTTCATCTTTGTCCAGATCAAATCAAAATGACGTTGTCATGTTTTATATATTACTGTTCTCCAGTGACTGTCACTTTAGTGATTTTCCTCTGTCAGCAGATTTGGAGTTTGAAATATGAGTTTTGCAATAATTCTACTGCGTCATGCTCCATGCTCCACCCTTCTTGTTCCCAGTGCCATTGTAGTAAATACTAATTTAAGAAGAATTGACTGTGGTTGGTGAATGAAAGTACAGTTTAGATAACCTTTTGTTTGTTGTTCGAAGAAGACATTTTTATGTACTTTTTAGTGACATACTACGTTCATACTGGAATCATGTCTGCTGTTTAACTTTCAAAATGGAATGACCAGGCTGGGCCAGAGATGCACAGTAACTGTACCAGAAGATATATTTATGTGTCATCTAGTTCTGTGGCAAGTAAGTCCTTGGGAAAGAAATTGCACCTCTCAAATATAAGATGGTACTTCATGGTTTTCCCCAGTCAACTTTCAGAAGTAGGAGAGGTTTTCTCCTAGCCAAGATACTATGGGGGAAGGAATCCGTGTTAAAGGAGGAAGTAAACCTGGGGACTGTTGCTGTTTGTTGGCTGCTCTAAATGGGCTCAAGGCTACACAGGCAACTAACGGATCTAGGTCCATTATACATGTCCCATAAAACTTATATGCAAAGGGCTGGATCTTACATCAGCTGGTGTAAACGACTAGAGCTCTGTCAGCCCTAAATTTAGACATGATGTACAAATGAAAATAATAGACACTGGGTTAAGATTGCAGGAGAAGAGACACCAAAGGTACAGGATAGATTTATGGCATTGCTTTTATTTAGCACTGTACCCATCCCGAAGGTTCTTTTATTGTAGGAAGAGTGGTGATAGGGACTGTAGTGGATTCAGTGTTAAGTAACCTAAATGGATTCTGTGGAAGTAGTAGTCTGTCATCATGTAAATACAATATCATAATGCATATACACACTCTCTTTATTAAAAAAGAAGATTGGGGTGTCTGTCTTTTAGTGCCATAACTATGTATTTAGGCACAGGTGGTTTTTTGTTTTTTTTTTTTTCCATCTCTTCCTTTTTTGCCATCTCTTCCTTTTTTTTTTTTTTTTTTTTTTTTTTATTCTTTCTTTCTTTTTTAGGATTGCCAAATGATTTGGCAATAGCAATCAGACCAGCCATAACAAATTAAATTTTCCTGAAGTACATACATTTACGTTTTGGAGTTCTTGGCTGTGCAGTGTTGTTGCAGGTTGTTACTACAATTTGTATTTGTAGTATTTTCTGTATTGCTAGGTCTGCCTTCACACCCCTCCATTTTTCTCAATGCCATCTGACAGAGTTCTCTCAAATATTGGGGAAAAAAACCACTATCAACAGAATCAGTGCTGCCTAACATAAATCCTAAAAGAACTGAAGTGAAGGCAGTTAATGCTGTCACAATGATCAAGTAAATAAAATTATACTGATAGCAAAGGGAATTTTTTTATACTGCCAGAAAGTCTTGTTTCTGTACAGAATTTGGTATCAAATTATAATAAAGCTCTGGATTGTCAAACCTGGGATCATATCAGCAGGAAAGGTATTATCTACAATAAAACATTCTGATGGGCCTGTATCATGCCTCAAGTTACAGCTAAAACAAAACATGCCTATTCAGAGAAAGCTACAGTCTTATTTTGGGTGACAGGAATGGTGTCCTTGAATTCCAACCATCAAGAAATATGACAGAAGTCTTAATTTTGTTACTGCCAGATGTAGATGGAAGTACTGTTACATAGAGAATTGTGTGTATGCTTGTTTTCAGTTCTGGTTTGCAGTATGGCTTAGTTCTAAATTCTGGTTGTTATATAGAGAGTGAAGAAATGGTTACTGGACTGTAGAGGGAATTTTTGGAGCTATCATTTTAACATATTTGATGATGGTACCTTCTGATGCAAGGACTCTTCAGTGTGTGCTGGCAGTTAAGGCATGATTGAACATGATTTCTGTTTACCGGGTTCTCAGAGAATCTCAGATAATTGCCAATCCAGAGCTGGCTCTCCCTGATGAAAGGCTAGTTGCTTCTGCTAATTCTCTTCATGGTTGATTTTCATTTTCTAGTCACTAGGTGGCAAAATACTACTTTTAGATTCATGAGTCCTTTCTTTTAAAAATTATTCCTACCCTTTCAGAAGATGATAATTTTCTTGCCACTCTGGGAAGCTGTAACAAGTCCAGTATAAAATGAAAATATGATAACATTAGTGTATGTTTTAAAATTTCTAGTGAGAGTAACACTCTGTTTTCTTCTAATATAATCTCAAGTGTTCTGCCATTACACCATATATATTCCTTATCTCCTGTTTATGTAAGAATGGAGTTTTCTTTCTTATAAATGCCAAGCTGTCATTTTTAGGGACTGCTTTGCCCCGTGTTTGTGTGACTACCACCATGAAGGTGACATTAGTTAATGCCATATGCTTAAACTTACCCTAGATGCCGTTAACAAGTGTCTTCATTATTTATTGTGATACTTAAGCACTCCACAGATGATATCAAATTTGTCCTTCAATTTTAAAAACTACGAGCAAGAACAGTTTAATTATTTGGCCAAATCATGAGGAAAGCCAAGCTTAAGACAAATCACCATCCAGTGACTTAGCTATGAGACCAAATTTATCAAAGTTCACTGAGTTCTCTCTGTTTTAAGAAATCATGTTACTTCTGCCCTTATCTTTATCTGTCCCTCTGAGCTCTCTAAGTTTGTATAACTGCTTACCAACACATTTGTTGTTTTAGCAATATGTAAACATCTCTAAATGTCAGGAATTGCACATGTTTTAATGGCCTGTCCTCATGACAGCTGTCCACATTTAATTGGGCATCGAGGAGTATAACAAATTTATACACACCTGTGGAATGTCAATAACAATGTCAATAATAATAAAAAACAATAAACACTATGCTGAAAATGACATTATCATAATGTTGCATTATTAGATGACACCAGTTCAGTCATAGGCCTTAAGCCAGCACCAGATCACCAAAGAAAACAAGAGCAAAGCAAAAGTGAAAGGAATAAGCAGCTGCAAAAAGTTAGGGCAATGACCATTTTTATGTTGAACTGATACAGACAGCAAAGAGAAATAGTATGTGAAATTTCACATTGGTTTCCCAAATGATGATGGGAAAGGAATGTATTAAATGCTATAAAAAGAAGGCTTTTAACTTGAGTGCTTTTTTTTTTTCCTGTTATGAGGCTGTTGAAAATTTGAAAGATTAAGCAAAATTTTATAGGAATAGCAAAATGGAAATTTTCAAAGGATTACACAAAAATTTGGATTGTGGCCTGTTATCAACATGGTGTAAAAGCATGTGGGACAGCAGTGATTTTCAACACACTGTTGCTGTACTTTCTTGCTTGTATAAGTGCATGAGATTTTTTTTTGAATCACAGATAGTATTAAAAACTGCTGCTCTTCTCCAGCTGGGACAGATAGCTGTTTCAGGCATTGATTGCTGAAAGATCATCTGCTGCCTGTGGATAGACTAGCACAAATCAAAGTCAACATCTGTGCATGGATAATCTTAACCCATTTTCTATTCTGTTACAATAGGAGCATATGCTATCTGCCTCTGTTAGGCATGCATTGAGATAAATGGGATGGTGCAGATCAGAATAGTGACTCAGACTGCTGTAGTTAGGTAGGAAAATCCTCTAGGTGGCAACAGGAAATGAATTGTTGAGTTTGTTTTTCGTACCTATTGCTTCTGTTGCAGACTTCACTTCTACAGAATCATGCTGCTTTCCCTGGCTGTTGAGCTGTGTGGGGGGGGCAACTCTATGGAAACATTCATCTGCAGCTTCTGTATCTACTCCCATAAAAAAGGAAATCGTGATATATTACAGAGCATAATGATGGAAGTGTTATGGCGTGCTCTAGAACCGCATTTCCTTTTTTAACAAAAATCATTGGGTCACACTGGCTGCATAAATTGTTGGTGATGCATCCTGTGCATAGTTCATGTAAGTGTTAAACTGCAGAAGAACCCATATGTATTCTTTGTCATGCATATTTACTCTGTCAGAGAAATCAGGCACCCTGCTTTGATTGTATTCTCCAGCAGAATGAGCTGGGGATAGAACTTTTATGCCCTGTTTTGAGTAAGGAAAGGACACTTGTGGACTCTGGCCATTTGGCATCCTGAAGTTTGTTTTAATCACTTTAACAGTATTGGAACTCAGTGAAGTAATTACAGAAGTAGTTCACTGCTATTCAGAGGGCTAGTATAAAGCCTGTGCACTACTTAGATTTTATTTAAATCCTCAAAAGAGAGCTTACGTGGAACTGAAGTGGTACATAAATTACATGTATGGCCATTGCCTGTGTAGAGTTGAGTTGAATTTAGAACTATATTTCTCAAAAGGCCAACTCTTCCTCCATTTTGAACTAGTCCTCTCTTTCCTTCCCTCCTTCATACGTTCATATACTGTGCATAAATGTTCATTATTTTGCATAGAATATATATATTTGCATAATATCACATAAGCACAGGGTCTCTTTTCCCTTAACACCCACTTCCAGCATTCAGCATTTCCATTTCATACCTAACTGTTCTATGTGCATCTCTATTCATTCCCCAGCCTTTCTATCCGCTCACTCAGTCCTCAGACTCAATCCCCTGTTCCCTCTGCTAGCTCACTCAACATGCATTCACCTGTTTGTTTTACATATGCCATATACCCCCGAACTGGAGATACTTGTAGCAGCTCCATCGGCGTGTTCACCCTTCTTCTAGTCTTTTATACAACAGAGGATGCTGGCTTGTGTATGTGTGTGGGAGGTGTTGGGAAGGGGAGGTAGCCAAGCTGAGGAGGACCTAGTACATATACATGTGGAAAAAAAAAATAAGTGAAGAGGCCTGGAAAAGGCTGCCCAGGCCATACTGCACAGGAATGCTGCAGGTCAGGAGATTGTTGGCCCAGTGACAATCTGGGGAACAGGGTTTAGTCTCAATACTGCTTTCTCTCAGGAGGCTACGGCAGCTCCAGGGTGCAGTGCCGCTGTGTACAGCCTCTGCCTTCTCTTCCACCCTGCCCTAGCAGTGTGCAGGAGGTGGGTTGCAGTGCAGGCTCTGCAAGCCCCCTGCTCCAGGGGGAGAAAAGGAGCTCCAGCCTTCTGCCTTCAACAGTGTCAGTCACTGCCTGTGCTTGGGTGAATATGGCAATGTGAACCCCCTCCTCTCCCCTCAGAGCTTTTCATGCTTCTTGGCTCCCTCCTTCTCACCACCAATACATTGTAGGTACTCCCCAGTTTGAGTGCCATCCATCTCAAATAGGTTAAACTCCCAACACCATTCATTTTGTAATTCAGTTGTAGCCCACCAGATCTAACAGTGCGTTGATGTGTAGTTTTTAGTATATTTTAAAATTACCTGTGCATCAGTCAGTTTTGATTATTTATGCAGTTGGTCCTGAGGGGCTGTAACTCTGGTTTCACCCACACTGAACGCTAAATGCAAAGTGCTTTGACACTCAGGAGCTCTAATTTCCCTATCAAGACATCTGTTGTCTTTGAAAGGGAAAGTAGATTTGGCATAAGGCATTTATTGCTTACTAGTTTCAATGACTGTTAGATGTCTAGGCAGAGCTTTATTTAGGAAAAGGTTGGTGGCATAAACGAGATACTTTTTGTAAAAAAAACCAAACAACAACACAGCAAATGAAGTTTAAACTACAGCAAAGATGTTAAATAGCCTAATTTAGGGAAGGGAAGGAAAATATTCTGTAACAGAGTAAAGAAATCTAAGAGCACGTGTTTGCCAGAGTCAGTAGTAACGTTACTACTACATTATTGTACAAAACATGAAAAAGCTTCCTTTTTCAGAGGTTTCCCTTTTTCATAGAGGTACTTTCTCTGATTTTGGTCTAACCAGTAAGACTTAAAGACCGGTCACTTAAAAAACTGGCAGCAGAGGTGGAAGACACACTTCAAGCACTGAAAGAATTCATAACTGAGTTAACTATTGCAATAGACTGATGTGAACCTTGGTTCAGTAGCCACAGGCAAAGTTTAATTTAAAAAATGTATTTTCTTTTCAGACGTGCTGAATACTCTCAGAATAAAGCATGCATAGGAAGTGTTTCTTTTGTGATTAAGTTATACTGAATATATGATTGGACGAAGCATGTGTGAACTGGATTAGTTTGTAAAATACTTTCAATTAATGTGATCGGTCGTGGCAGTGAAATACCTGCTTTCTTTGAAATTGTACTTTAACTGTATCTAACAAAAGCTGTCACAAAAGCAAAACAATCAGTCTTTGCTTTTGCAGGTATTGCAAATACTAGAAATAGTACCAAATTACTGGACTTTATGTATAAAACAAGATGCCTTTGTAGTTTTTGTAGGGTGTCTGCATCTTTTTCTTCTGTTGTCATTAGAATAAAAGTACATACTTTAGAAGGGCAGTTATACAGAAGAGTTATGCAAAACTCATATTTTCCATGTGTGAGCCTGTTAAACTTTGTTAGCATGGCAGATTCAGTTCAGCAATATTGAAGAAAAAAAGCCTAATACGGTGCACGCATAAGCATCACTTTTTGAATACTGGAGAGATCACATTTGTCATCAATAGGTATATTCCCTTGGACTTACTCCTCACACAGGGTGGGGTGTCTACTGTATACATATGTGTGTCAGCTTTTAACAGGTTTCAGTGAATTCAGAGTCCTGATCCTCCCCTCCTGGTGCTTCAGTTAAATTCCTGGATCCTGGTCTGAGTGACACAGCAGGAAACCCAACATGTGCAAGCTCTTAAGTTGAATCATAGTGAATTTATGGAAGAAATAGGTGCATTTTCTTTGCGTAGACTTCTCTTCCAAGATACTGAGTCACTGAACGTACTTCTTTATATGCAGGTCCCCTCAAAAAAATGCTTGCTTAGGTAATGTAGCTTTTAAATACAGCCTGTGTTATGGTTAAATAGAGATACAAAAAATAACTGACAGAAAGTAGGTTAGAGTTTATTTGAAGTGCATATTAACAAACACATGATTTGGAACTGTCAGGTCAGGAACTTAGTGTGGAGCCACTGTTACTGAAAACAGCTTTCCAAGTATTAACAATGTGATGCAGTATGAGAAAGGAGCTCTACGATCCCTTCAAGTCAGCTACACTTACAGATGTGCACCAGGATTAGGGAACTGGGGTCTTGGCTGACTCCCTGTTTGCAAATGTGTTTTTCAGATTTGGTTCCAGTTTAGGTTCAGCTGTAACTGAAGTTGCATCTGCTTGGGAGATTTGAGTTCATTCTTCCACCAGAGCTCCTTGTCACAGATCTTTACAAATATTTAGGCAATTACTGACTAATCTTTTGACCTTTTGTCTGCATCATTGTTCTTAACAGTGTAATAGTAAGTCAGTGGTGTTATAGGAGGAAGGCAGAGAACCTTCTGGGAAAGTCTTCTACCAACAGTGGCTGAATAACCTTGCAGTGAAGTGGGTTTTGCTCTGCTTTTCCTGTTTGAGAGAGAGATTGTCATCAAATAACTAGCTCATTCCTGACCAGCTATATAAGGAGCTGCAGTGAAATGGTGCTGTGTTGGGTTCACCTTGGCTGGATGCCAGGTGCCCACCAAGCCGCTCTGTCATTCTCAGCAGGACGGGACAGGAGAAACTAAGATGGAAAAAACTCATGCATCAAGATAAAGGCAGTTTAATAAAGCAAAGGCTGCACACAGAAGCAAAGGAAAGCAAAAGATTTATTCTCTACTTCCCATCAGCAGGCGATGTCCAGCCACTTCCTGGGAAGTAGGGCTTCAGTACACATAGCAGTTGCTCTGGAAGACAAACGTCATAATAACGAATGGCCCCCCTCCTCCTCCTTTCTCTTAGCTTTTAATTCTGAGCAGATGTCATATGGTGTGGAATATCCCTTTGGTCAGTTTGGGTCAGCTGTCCTGGCTATGTCCCCTCCCAAGATCTTGCCCACCCCCAGCCTACTGGTGATGGGGGACTGTTGGAGAGACAGCCTTGATGCTGTGCGAGCAGTAGCCAAAATACTGGTGTGTTATCAGCACCTTTCTAGCTACCGATACAAAGCACAGCACTATGAGGGCTGCTATGGGGAAAATTAACTCTATCTCAGCCAGACCCAATACAGGAGCTTTCCGCCTCAGCTTCTAGTCTGACAACGTTGCACATGATTTTGATGTGTAGTTACGTGCTGTGGCTCCTTTTCAGAGGTAGTAGGTTTAGTTTCACTTTTTTTTTTTCCTCTCAACTGATAAGATCTGTATCTGTAACATAACTTTCCTTTTGACAGGTAATTGGAAAGGATGATGTAGCTGTGCCATCCCACCTCTACAAGGTGATCCTTGCCAGACGGAGCAGAAAGTCTACAGAACCCTTGGTACTGGGGGCTTTTGTGGTGCCAAACAATCCCATAGGCTTCAGTCACCAGCTGACTGAGTTCCAAGTAAATATTGAAGATCTGGAAAAAATGTCAGGTTTAGTTTTCTTCCCCCAGGTGGACAAAACCACACATGTTAAAAATATCTGTGAGGTGGATACCTGTAAACTGATGGGCTTCAAGGAATTTACATTGTACATCACTGCTCGAAAAGTGCAGAGTGCCCGTACCTTGCATCGGTTGGAGAAAGCCATGTCAGAGTTAAGGGAGGCAGGAATTGAGCCTGATGAGTATCTTCTAAAGCTTCACAAGAAGAAGGAAGAAGAACTGCAGGAAAAACAAGCAGCAGCTAGAGAGGGGAAAGCCGGCTGAGTCCTTGTTCAGGGAGATGTTTGGGGTTTTGTACTTTGAAAGGGGAGCTAAAGGCAAATACAAAGACAGGGGCTGTATGAATTATCCTTTTTTGAATTACAAAAACAATAAAGAAACATTTGGAAGCTGATGGGTTTGGAATAACGTTCATTCTCCTGTAACACGATGCACACACATGGTTTGCTGCAGTACTTAAATGTGGGAAATGAAAATGACCCCTTTCTGGCATGAATGGATTACTGGACCTCCAGAAAAGGCTTTGTGCTATTTTCCAAGTCTGACTGGGGTTTGTATGGAATCCCTTCTAGGAATATTATAAAAATAGACAGTAGACACCTTGGGAGTGTAACTGGAATATGTTTAAATGTGATTCCGCCTGCAAATGTCTTTCAGTATGATGCTGTAGAAGCAATGGTACTTTCTGGGATTTTTTAAAATTAAATTAATTTAGAAATATTTCATTTAACACTCTTTTACTAGAGACCTGTAGGATATAATCTGAATCCCTTACAGTCTTTACTTAGTTGTGTTAACCAAACCAGATTGTCTCTTACCTCTCCTGTCCTTGTGTGCTTTGGATACTTTAGCATGTCAGTAGCTGTCAGCTGTTGTCATTTGCAGTGGGCTTCTTCCATTCATGTATAATTCTGCATATTTTTTTTTAAAAAGAGTAGAAGCAGAGTTTATACAAGTTGCTACCAGTGCAGACTGAGTCTTCATAAATTAATGTAAGCTTAATATTTCACTTTCACCACTAAGTTTGGATAAATGTGTTTTCTTGCCTATTGTTTGATTTCAGAGGAGATCACTGCTTTCTTTGTGTTTGTGGTAGTCACTCACTGGCTTTTTTCCCAGCATCAGTCTTTGGTCTATAAACTTTGCAACAAAACTGCTACATGAAGGCAGAAGATTGATTAAAAATTCTTTTCCAGTTCTGTTTCAGCAGCAACTGAAGTTGCTCAGATTTGCATCTGCTTGGGAGATCTAATGAAATTATTTTTTTTCATTAGTTTTGTACTTTATTTGTGTATACATCTTGAATTTCAGACATATTTGTGTATAAATTTTGAATTTCAGACATAAATTAGTGTGACTTTTATCCTCTGAGATTTTTCATCTGTAAAGAAGGAGTAAAAACTGGAAATACTTAGGTTTTTTTTTTTAATGGTAAGAATCAATATAAATTTGGAGTTGTTCCTTAAAAACACCTGCAGTAGTTTTAATGTGAGAGTTAATAGTTTCTGAGAAGGGTCATGTAGTGCCAGGCTGAATTGGGCTGTTTTCATAAAGGATGAATCAGGAGCATTATTTGGGTGTTGTGAATCATCAGCTGGATGTTCTAAAGACTGTGTAGTTTCCTTCATCTCAGTTCAGTTGCAGTATCCAAAAGTAGATCACTTTATAAAGCAGTTATGGTTCCCATGACACTTTTGTGTTTGCCAAGAACATATTTACAAGATCCAGACATTTAAAACCAGAGAAATGTGACTAGCTAAGTACATCATAAAAGCTTACTGCCCACAGAAATTAGAAATTGGGTGAAATCCTGACATTTGCTCATTTCAATTTTAGCCCAGAATTTTGGTTGTTAATCCTGCCAAATGTAACAAAAACAGTAAATCGCAAAACAACAAGCCACCTCTCCCTTTGCAGAACGTGGGAGATGTTGGTGTGTGTTGCCTGGAGTAACGAAGTGCCAGATACTTCATGTGCCTCTTGATGGTATTGTGTGTGCTTCACTAGAGTCCAAGCAACCTTTTGGCACTGCGGTGGTGTCATCCTTTGGAAAAGGTACCTGGTCATTGCTCTTGGCATTGTCTTTCTCTTTTCCCCATTATTTGAATTATTTATGTTTTTTAATTTAGCCTTCCACCTTCCTTTTCTACTTGATCCTTTCAGCTGAGAGGTTACAGATCTCCTGCAGTGCTCACACACCTACGGACAGCCGAAACAGATCTCGGTGCTACAGACACGTACCTGTCTAGCAAAAATCCTGTGTTGAGACAGCACCAGTTGTACACGAGGAACTCCAGGTGTCTTCCCTTTCTGCTGACAGCTTGCCATTACAACAGCAGAAGTGCCGAGTGTGACTCTCCCGCGGAGACCTGCTATGGAGACCAGCTGCTCCCTAACTCAGTACCTCCTCGGGCTTACGTGCCCCCTTGAATTCCTGCAAGCCCCAATTACCATAATTTTCATGCCTCACGGCTTACCGCATAGACTGGACTCCCTACATAATTTTCAGCTCTGTTTGAGCATGGTTGGTGTTCCTCAGCTCCCGTTGGAGGGTGGCAGCAGGTGGTGAACGGTGAAACCACTTCCAGCACTGGTCTGTGCCGAAGAGTACGTTGACCTGCTCGTCTTCTGCTGGTTTCCTCATCTGAAATAACTGTGGAGTCTGGCATATAGCAAAAAAATGTGCTTTCTTTACAATAGGAAATATAAGACAAGGAACAGCAAGGGGGTGAGGCTTTACACACTTGTTTGAGCCACCTGTGTAAGTAGTTGCTTCAGGATCCTTCATGAGAACTGTGCTTGTGTCCATGTCCATCTGTCATTCCTGTTGCACACTTAATCACTTCCCTGCATGCATCTGTAGTGACAATACAAACCTCTGTGATGCAGCTAAGCAGCAGGAGTCCTGGAAATGGACAGGTCTGTCCTTCGCTCCTCCACTGTTTTATTATGTTTGTTTTTAAAGCTAAATAACTGAATAGCGAGGGAAGTTGATGACTAGGCTGCCTGCAGCCTAATACAATGATTTTCTGCTATTCCCTTGACTGTCTACTCTTGATTGTTACTGCTAGTCTTGAATCAGGGTGAAAGGGATGGTAAATAGGAGGCAGACGGGAAGGGAATGGAGGGGAGAGCTGCCGCTGTGCTCAAGGGCTCTGGGCTGCAGCCCACCGGCTCGGCTTGGTGTGCTTTTGGTATTTGGCCTTTTGAGGGCAGACTGTTTCCGCAGCGTCAGCCTCGGTGGCCAAAAATGATGGGGGATACGAATCGAATGTCTCTGGCCCGTGATAACTGTCTTTCTGCTCGTGATACCAAGATACCCATGTAAAATGAATTGTTTTGAGTGTTATGTTGACAGCAGTGTGGTGTGAAGCTAATGATTTTTCCTGGATAAAGGTTTTGACAATAATGTTTCAAAGTGCCTTTAGATTGACCACCCAAGTTGTGTATCTGCTCCGAAGACAATTTTGACTCCAGCTTCATGAATCTCATTCTAGGTGAGGATTTAGCCCTGCACTGATGTCTTGCAATGCCATTGTTTTGCATCTGTAAACATAGTTGGGGGGCTGAGGGGTGGAATTTAAAGTTCTGCTTTTTATTTTTATGTGGTTGGTTCACTTTGGAGCACCATTTTGCAATTTTCAGTTTGTCTTGTAGTAGTAAAGATGGATCTCATTAGCTAGTTGTGCTATGTGCTGCACTAACCTGTGGAGAAACAGCCCCTGTCCTGAAAAAGTAACACACATTAGATAACCGCAGGCAACAACTGGAAGGGGAGAAGCTACACACCCAGAAATCTGAGGATTTCTTTCATCAAAGGGCTTCAGAAGTGCTGCAACACCCACCTTTGAGTGTCCTTTCCACCACTGGAATCATCTCCCTGAGGGAGACACTCAGGTGTCCTGTAAAATAAATGGAGGCAAGTAGGTAAGAAAACACAGGATTTGCAAAAGCTGCTTACCTGGCCAGTAGTGATTGCTGGAGATGAGCACTGGGTTTCTCTGAGGGTTTTCAGTCCTGAGCCTTTTTTTGGAATCGGCTAGACAAGCTAGGCCTGTGTCATGGAAAACCATTAAATAGAGGTACTTCTGCCAGTACACCACCTGTTTGAGTGAGATGTCCAAGCAGACACGCTTTTCACAGCCTACTCTGATTCAGCTCATGGACTTGAAACCACTGATCTTCCTAGTGGAAACTTCCAGTTTGTACAAACGCTACCAAACTGGCCAGCTAGGGCTGTGCTGTCCCCAGTCTGCTCACCAGAGGAGCAGCCACATCAGCCCCAGAGGATTTGAAGAAGGTATCCTGCCTGCCAGGCACCCTTGTCATCTGTGCTGGTGGGTGGAATGGGTTGCTGAAATAGGGCAGCCTTGCTTTGGCTGCCTTTGGTGGGAGGTCTCCATGGTGAAGGAGCTCCAAAGATGTGTCCCAGGTGGGGCCAGTCAGGTGGATAAACCAGAGCTGCTTAAAGATGGGATGGCAGAGGAACAGGGAGAGATTTATTTGGTGGCAGCTTGCAGAGAAGTGGGGACCTCTGGTACTGTAATCCCTGGGTCTCTTGATGTGTTTAACCCATGCCAGCCTGTGTGAAGAAAACCCCAAAACCTCCTGTGCCCATCCTGGTCCTGTGTGTTTGTTGGGCAGCACTGAAGCTGTGGAGGCATTATATATAAACCCCAAAGTGCTCTTGCTAGTAACCTGGCTCAGTGGGGAAGTGAGGAGCAATTTTGCTGTTATTTTTGAATTGTCTTCTGCAGTCACAAGGGAAAAGCTTTTCTCACCATGCAGCAAAGGAAATGTAGGAAATGTTCCTTTTTTTTTCTTTTTTTTTGATTCAGGTCCATCTAATCAGCTCCACCTACACAGTGGTGGTATAGCCAGTTCTCACATGCTTCCTAATAGCCATCTGCCTGTGCAATTAATGGCTTGTCTGCTTTTACCATAGCTTGGAGGAAAAGACTGAACAAGAGCTTTGAGTATTTGCTTAAAATATCTGCAGTGTCTGTGTGGATGCTCCAGGATGGATGCTCAGCGCAGGCTACAAACAACCCCCACTTTCCTGTATTGTAAAATATTAGAGCAACTGGCCTTTTCCACCCTGCCTTTCAAACAGAGCACATTTCCCACCTGCCGTGTGAAAAATTAACAGCTGTGGCAACATAATATTCCCAAAATGCTCGCTTCCAGGAGCTGAACGCGAGGCTTTTCACGTTGGTTTGAGAGGTACGATGGCTGGCATCCCAGCTTCCCCGCTGGTGCGTTCAGCGGGTGGGGAGAGATGCGGAAAACAGGTCTGGAATGAAGTGCTTCCAGCTCTGCTTAAGAAACAGTGTGGAGGTATTTAGCAGATCACAGAGGTAAATTTGGTTTGTGTCAAGAATAAATATTTCACAAGACAGCAAATAAAGTCCTGTGCAAGTTTTCCCTAGCAGCTCTCAGCAGCCGATGAGGCAGGGCTCGGCATCGAGCAGGCTGGAGCCAGGGAGGGAATGGGAGCACCCGCCAAGCTGCTGGTGCCCAACAGCTGTAAGTCCTGTCCCATCTTTGCATGGATCCATCCATCTGGAGGAAGACCAGCCCGTCTCCCTGCCAGCCTCCTTTTACTCCCATGCATTAAGGAAAATACGTGTTCCTCATGCCATGGCTGGTTTGTGACCCAGCCAATGCTCTTTGGTCTGCAGTGCCTCCAAAAGCGGGGTGGCCGTGGCCAAGCACCTGGCGAGCCACAGTGGGACACAAAGCGTGGTGAAATGAAACCATAGCTGGATTAGACAGCCTGGCTGTACAAGTGGGCTTGAGCTTGGATTTAATTACCAGAGTGTCATAATATGCAAAGTAAGCTAAAACAGAAGGGATGAAAGCAAGGCAAGAAAGCTGACCTAACTGATGGCAGTGCTAGGGGGGAGGATGCCAAATTGTGTCCCTCAGCCATCAACAGGTCCCTTGGGTTGAACCTGAGCTGCTTCAGCGGCAGCTGAAGGACCTTCTGGAGAACATCAGCCCTGTGATACCTCTCTGCGAGGTGGACAGGTAGGGTTATCACCCTATGCCTGTGCATGCGTATACATATGCTGGTCCCAAAAGGAGTTGGGCAAGAGATGGAAGAAGGCTTGCTGCAAGCACTGCAGCTGTGATACACGCAGTCTGTTTCCTTTCATCACATGTGACTTCATTTTTCAGTCTCTTCCAGCTCTGGGTACTGAGCCTTCAGCCTTTACCTGTCTTTCTCTTATCTACACCTCCACAGACTGAATTTCATGATCTGCAAGGAGACCCACTCCTTTCCCATTCCTGTGAAGGAGGGAAGGGGAGACAATATAACCACTATCCTGCTTATTTATTTGGGACACAGTTTTACACCTAACTGAGCTCACCTCAAGCTGTGATGTGCAGCAGCTGGAGCTCCAGAAAAAGGTGCTGGGGTTCACCTAACTTGATTTAACTGCATCTTGAAGATGTATTGCTATTCCTATTGCTACACTATTGCTAACTGTACTGTTATATTATTAGTATATCAGACTGACTGTCCTTTTCAGTCGAGTGAAATCTTATCAGAGGATCCAGTAGTGCTGACTTAGAGCTCAGGACCTCACAGCAAGAGATGTGCTGCTGACGGGGCTGCCTTTCCCCAGGGCCACCCCCTGCCTGGGGGGGACTTTGGAGCCCTGCAGATACCTGCCAGGGTTAAAGAACAAATAGAATGATTGCTTAGTGTGTCTTAGCCTGGGTGACAACATCTTAACCTTTCCTTTTTATCTTTGTCACAGGCATCCTGTAATGTCAAACACGTGTAACGGGGAAAAGCTGCGCAGGGAGAAGCTGTGCAGGAGCAGTGAAAGGTTGCAGCAGAATTTCCCCATCCTCCCTTGTCCCAGCTCCAGTCTTCAGGTGTTTTAACGTGTGGGGAGATTCCTGTGGGTGGGAATGCAAAATATATGTTCACATGGAGTTAGGATTGGTCTCTGGCTGTGTGGGAGAGTTTTGGCTCCAGGGTTATGTTTTCATTACATGAGATTTGTGCTGTAGCGAGCAGGAGATTTCAGGAAAGAAATTGATGTTCCTGCCATCAGCATAAGTCCCGTCAGTAGCAGAGCGGCACCCTCGCCATCTCTGGGCTTGCCTGTCCTGAGCCCTTGCCAGGAAGGAATTAGGTGCCAAGGCCAGCCACGTCCTTCTTGCCAAAGCCATGTATATGAGAAGCAGAGACACGTATTGGAGATGCTGGAAGCCAATATTCTGACACCCCTGCACCCGGTTTGCACCGGGGATTTGAACTCCAGGTTCCCACTCCCGGGGGGACACATTTGCCATGGGGGTGTAGGACGTAGAGGGATGTGAACTCTTCTGCTAAAGTGTTTCTACTGTCCCTGAATTGCTCAGAAGCTTTAGCTTCTGGACCAATGAGGGAAGATGCAGTCCTCACTGCAGAACTTACCAGTGCTGCAAGGTGCAGGTCTCTGCCCTGTGGAGGCTATAGGTGCTGTGAAGAAGTGGGTGAGACTGTGCAGGAGTGTGTTTGGGGGCTCCCACAGAGCAGCACCCCCAGGACTGCAAGCATGAACGGGAACCCCAGGGAGGTCTGGGATTTCCCATGGCCTTAGGAGTCCAGAATTAAAACCAGAGACACTCCCGTTATGTGTGATAAGACTCCAGGGACTTGAAGATTAAGCCAGGTGATATTTTTTGATGCAAGATGTGCTAAGCACATAAAATATTGAGTCCAGCCATTCCTGTGCTCTTTTGCATGCCAAACTCTCACCTGAGCATGACCTTCCTCACCCCAATGGTCCTTCTCACCCCCATGGCCCTCCTCATCCCCACGTACTCTTTCAAAGCAGCAATTTTGCTTTGTTCTTGCCCCTTTGTACTCCTCCGTCGGAAGCTGCCATCACCAAAGCGAGCGTGTTGCTCTTACTAATAGCAAAGTAATCAATTTGAGTCACTGTATACATTAGTAATGGCCATGTAATTCTAGTGCAAATTAGGTTTGGGCAGGCTGTGAAGCCCGAGACATCTCGTCTTCCTGAGCAGAGCTTGGATTTACTGTCCTCTGGGGAAGGCCACAGTGAAATGCCCCCCTACCCCCCTCGCAAATCCTCCCTTGATTGGATACAGTATGGTCGTCTGATTAAAATTGTGCAGTAGTTCAGAAAATGATTTTCAGCCAGTGCTTCACAGTAAATTACTTTTTTTTTTTTCTTCCCCCCAAGACAACAAGTACAGCTGGACACTGAAACAAGAAGCTCAAGAAAAGCAAGATGCCAGTGAGGTGAAGACAGAGGGGGGCCAGAGGAGCAGCCTGCAGCAGTGTCACCCACCACAGGCCATCCCCGGTGCGCAGACGTGCATCTCCCACGAACCCAAAGCCTGGCCCTCACTCCCATGGTGATGCTGCCCACTTAACACCCAGATCCCTTTTCCCACCGAGTCAGGCCCCTGGCAAGTTTTGCCGGTGCCATGGGTAGGCGAGGAGCATCTTCTGTGGGCAAATATCCCGGTACCCACCGCTGTACCCCTGCATGGGGTGTCCCCTTCCCGACGTGCCTTGTCTGTGCCTGTCACCAAACCGCTTAGGGAGGTAGATGGGAGGAGCAGAGCGTGTGTCCCTCCTGCCACCCTCCCCTCCGCCCCGATGGCCACTGCTGCCTCTGGGGCAAGGAAAGCCCCAGAGCTATGTGCCCACCAGTGCCAGCCATGCAGCATTTTCCAGTCCCGGGTGTTAAAACCACCCACTTCACACTGAGCGATTACTGAAGGAAGTGCACGATTTTTCCTCAATCCATGGAATGGGGTCTCCTGTTTTCCACGTGAGCATCCCAATGACACCTGGAGACCCATCTGTCCCTAATGCGTGATCCTGCAGTAGTTTGCTCATCCAAAACACTGCTGATGCTCTTCTGCAAGGGGAGAGCTGCCTGCTCCCTTCCATCCTGTGGTAAGGGCTTGGCAGGAAGGATGCATCTTCCAAGATGAATCTCCAGTTTCTTGGGTTGCCCAAAGGAGGGTAAGGAGGTGCACCACCCTGCCAGTAAAACAACATCTTCAGCATCTTCCTGCAGGAAGGTGTCTTTGGTTGTGACTCCGGTGATGGCAATACTGTCCGAATTTCAGCATGTTGAAGCCTTGAGGAGGAGTGTGATTTAAGCACGCAGCAATCAGCCCTTCCTGATGGCCTTTCATGGACCTTGTGCCCATCTAATCGGTGCCCATCCTGTGCACTGGGTGCTGGGCTGGGTCTCCAGGTATTGGGCACCCAGTGGTGGGCACATCTGGACTGAGCCTCACTCCAAGCAGCTCCCACCACATGGCAGGGGGCTGTATCTGTGTAAGGAGGTAGGATAAGGAATTACAAACAAAAAGATAAATTCTGGAATTACAAACAAAAAGATAAATTCTGTAGAAATGCTGCAGCAAATGCATGCCTCAGAAGGCGTGGTTGGCGGGGTGGAAAAGGGAGATGGAATGTTTTTTAATTAGAACTGGATAATTTATTGACTGTGGGCTCATGTGTTAATGTGTCATTTGAAGTGTCTTTCAACAAGTAGCATGGCATTGCTTATAGGTGGTCATACACTGAGCTGAAGGTCTAATTTATCATCCTTTTGGTTTTTTCTTTTCCTGGGGGGACTATGACAGCCTGGGAGGGGACAACAACAGGCAGTAAACCAGCTTTATGTATGCTATATTTAAGATGTATGTTTGCATCCAAATAAATGTAAATCTGATTTCCTCCCTTTAGACAAAAAAAAAATTAAAAGCTAACTAGGAGTCTCTCAGTGGCAATGAACCACCTGACTCTTTAACAATGCTGGAAGGAGAAGAAAATTTGCACATGGTACAAAATAGTAGAGAATCTTTGTCACAGCCGATCCTGACTCCCACCTTTGCTGCAACACGGGCTCTCTCCATTTCGTATTTGCTCCATGAGAAGTGGGTAGTGTGGGGGAGGGAAGGGCTGTTTATTAAATTAAGAAAATATATTTCACAGCATATTGGCACTGAGCTGGAAAGGAGCAGCTCGGTTGCCCACTCCCTCTCCCAGTCCCCGCAGGATTGTTCCTCACCGGCAATGATTAGTGCTTTCGTCCATCCAGTTTGAAATGTCACATTTCCTGCTGCAATTAGAAGGAGCTTTTATCCGCAGGATGTATGTGTGTGTGTCTGAGGGGGTGTTTTCATTCCCTCCAGGTGAATGTTTTAGTAAGCAACGTCCAACACATAACACAAATACTTGAAAAGAAACATTTTACTATTACTAAAGACTGTTATTGCAGCTTTCACGACCTTTCAGAGATCCCTGGGAACTTGAAAGGAGTGGGCTTATAAAAGGAAGCGTGATCTTGTTTTTAAGCTGGGGCACAGCAGAGAGGTGGTTTTGGCGTGCTCAGTTCCCAAAGGGAGCTGCTCTCACCCTTGCGGGGCTTGCCAACGCCAGCCTGCTGGGACCCGACAACAGCGGTAACTCAGCCCCTCCTGAGACCACCTCCAGGCAGCCGGCACCAAAGGTCCACCACGTTTTGGGGGAGATAGATAGAGCAAAAGATGCCAAAGGGCAAATGCTGCAGGTGAAATACTCCGTGGTAATACGCCAGCTCTGTGCCCTGCTCTGAGGCTGCTCAGCATCCCTTTGCTGGAGGGGGTTGAGCCCCAGCAGTGGGGCTGCCTGAGCTGGGCAGGGGGCTGGAGAACCTGCTTCTGGGGACTCCAAGGCAGCAAAAAGCTTGCTAGGAAAATGCACGGTCCAAGGATAGGGCTTGGGTATGGGGCTGGCAGCATCCAGGCTGTGCAACGGTTGGCACAGTTTCTATCACAAACTTGGCCCATGCCATCTAGCACTCTTCTGTAAGACACCTGGGCATAGGTGCACTCTGTATTATTTGTAATAACCAGGCCTCACACTATTTAATTTACTAGTATAGACATATCTGAACATGCCTTGACGGTCATGAAAGAACAGTCCTGCTCGAGGATTTCATCCTAAATTTGAAGTCCCTCTGATTCTGATTTGACAATGTATCTGCAAACATAGGATGAAATTTTCAGTTCTATTAGCTATCGAGTAGACCCACTCTTTTTAATGGAGCAGAGTATAGCTCCAAATGAGCCACCACAGCAGAACAGAGGTCTTAACTATGATGTGTAATTTAACATGATTATGTGTTTGCTTCCTGCATCTTGTGTATGCATGAGAAGATGAGGTTCCTACCCAAATGACTTAAGAGTTTCCAGGTATGATCCTACAAACCCTTATTCACACAAGTAGTCTCAGTTACTTCAAAGGAGCCTTTTCATAAAAAGGAAATTTGCCTCTTTAGAGTTGAGAAGGTAGAAAATGGAAACATTGAGTCAGTCACAGTGCACCTCCTATATAATTTAGGGTATGCATTTAACAATATAAGCACTAATATAATGGGTTTGGCAGCCAAGACTTTCAAAATTAGAGCCCTAATATTAGATCTCTTCAGATATATTTGAGATCCGAAAAACCCTGAGGCATCAGGATACAGAAGGAGATATCTAACTTTAGGTATGTGAAGGAGGTTGTTGACTTTCAGGACATTATTTGGGGTGAAAAGTCAGTATTCTGTGAAAGGGAGATCTGAGAAAATGCACTTTTTACAGGGTAAAGTAGATCTGCACTCATGGCCAATTGTGGTGGCTCCTTGGCCCACCTTACCTTCTTCACGGTTTTTGTCTCCATCCCTGGCCAATGGTCCTACATGTTTCCCAAACTGGGTTTCAGCTGCTGGCACCATCCTGGGTTTGGCCCCTGTTAGTGCTGGCTTTAGCAAGCACTACAAAAGAGGAATGTAGGAACAGAGCAGGATCAACACATGGAGCCCCAGGTCAGGATGTTGTCTTGATGTTTGAGTCCCCCAGAGTTCTCATCATCAAACATGTAATGTCAAAATGATGTCTTATGTCTCAAGGTTGCCTAAACAGCCTGGTTTTTGTGAATAATTTGGCAATTAGTCCTGCTCATCTGTAGCCTTTCCGTAGCATCAGCTGCATCATGAAGGTCAGAAACCTTGTACAGCGAAAACCTACTTTGTCTTTGGGTTCGATGCTTTTGGGCTAGCAGGGAAGAGGTCCACTTGCTGTAGGAGTGTGCGTGCTGCTGTTGCGCGTGGCCTGAGGACGGTGCTGCATCCTTCTCTTGGTGATCCCCAGCTCACCCCAAAATTTG
This sequence comes from Haliaeetus albicilla, assembly GCF_947461875.1. Classification (NCBI taxonomy): domain Eukaryota; kingdom Metazoa; phylum Chordata; class Aves; order Accipitriformes; family Accipitridae; genus Haliaeetus; species Haliaeetus albicilla. The sequence goes on from NC_091484.1 coordinate 74,224,532, forward strand.
AAGTCTTCCAAGAGGAGTCTTAAAACCCACCTGGTACACCGAGTTAAATATCCCAATCTGACTTTCAGGAGGCACTCTGGGAGATCAGGTCCTCACTCTCCTACCTCAGACAGAAAATAATTAGAAGCCAGCTTACACAGACTGCATTAGTTTGTCATCAGTCTTAGTGATAATGGAGACTGAAGTGGTTCTGCTATTGACATGATATTTATTTTAAAATGTGCTTATGACCTAACTTTAAGCATTGACATATAAAAATGCTGCCCTTGTTTTTCAGAAGGAAGTCGAAGAAAAAGGATGAAGAAGAACACAATGAGAAAGGAAATTCGTGAGGAGGACTTACAACAAAGGGTGCAGGTATCATGGCTCTACCAGCAAGTGTAACTCTCTTGCCTTATAGCCAATTCACTTCAGAGCACAGGATGAAAGCTCAAAACTCAGAAGAAAAGACTTCTGTGTACAGATTAGCATCTTTTCTAAAGCACTGCTACTCCACATTACCTGACACGTGTCTGTGTGTCCTACTACGTGTTCTGTGTGTCCTACTTCATGTTTCCTCACACCGTGGGAATGTGTGTTGCCATTTCATTTTTGGGGTGGTTTTGCACAGGTCTCAAACAAAGCACCAGGCAATGGCCTGGGATGCTTGTGGCTTGCAGCTAGTCCCCCTCCCACTTTTCCCTCTAGCTTACTGTTTCTCATGTACTTTTTCCTCTTTTGCCTTCATTTCACTTCTTCCTTTGTTCCTTGGTGTTCTGGCACTGCCTTCACCGTGCAGTTCACAAGGTTTTGTCCACTTCAGACAGGGCTGATCTGCAGGGAAAAAATGACTAGATTTTGAATATAGAAAAGAAAAAGCATGAAGCCCAACATGTTAATAAGGGGCAGGCTTTAATTATCTAGCCATTATTGCATTACTCCAGAGTAGAGGAAATATGACTAATGCTATGTCTGTGCTCCTGGCATACGACTGCTGTCAGATTCAATAAGGACTTATTAAACATCACAGAGGTGTGACTAAAGGAAATGATGAGCAGAATGTGGAAAATAGCAATCATGATCCTATTGTGTGCACTATGAATTTCTAATCTGGAATGGTGGGGAATGTCTGTGGGGGAAGAGCAGGAAGAAATTGCCGTATTTTGCCATCAAAGAAAATCAAAGTTAGGCTTCAGGGAAAGCCATCCTAACTATGAAGTGGTGGGTGATCCTCTGGCCCAAGTGATCCTAGGGTGCTGCTGAGTCTTCTCTCATGGCCTTTCTGGGTGCTGGTCCCTGCTTCAGGCATGGCTTATACCCTTCACAGGAGACAGTCATTGACTGCAAAACTCAGGAATGGTTCTGAGAGGAGAGAACAGAGCGCAGGTCTGTCCTGTGTGGGGCCAGCGCTACAGGGTGAAGGTCCAATTTTCCATCTCTCTGGCCTAGGTTTGGTGCATCTTGGGCATCCCAGCTCCAACTCCAGAGCTGGACACATAGGAAGTCTGACTCTTGGCATACCCACAGCCTGTGGGAGGGCTGGAATAGAGGAGCTGTAGGCTGGAGCCTGTTCTTGCTGCTTAGAAACTCAGTCTCCCATCTGTCAACCCCCCAGGGTACCCAGTGCCAAAATATACCCATCCTGCACAGGCTGGGTGGCGGCTCACTCACCGGTGGGGTTTTGGAGAGCAGGAGCTCTACTTTGATGACACAAGAGAGTGCAAAGTGGCTGAAGATGTCTGACAGGAGATCCAAGCACCAGGAGAGGCAGGAATTCAGGTACACATCTCTGCCTGGTGCCTCCTACCAGCTCAGGACTCCTGCCGCCTCCCCAGAACAAGACACGTAGTATTTTTGCTCTCACTGCGCACGTGTTAACACCTAAGCAGGTCACCCGAATTGTGCTTGCAGCCTCCTGAGTCAAACTCTTCCAAGATGCACTTTTATTTAGAAATCAGCACCAAAGACGGCTCTGGAGAGTCAAGGCCTGCTATGAAACATGCAATTATCTCCTTGGAAGAGGTATAATTGTAGGGTCAGATTTGCTACTGATGTAAAAACTGTGCAAACTGTGGTGACCCCATTGGGCCTGTGCCAGCCCATGCCAGCGGTAGTCAGCCCTGTCTTCCCGTGTCTTCCCTCGCATTACTGGCTCTGTCTTTAAAACAAAGCCATAACCGACCAGTTTTTGTGCATTAAACAATTAGAACAGCAAACACAGAGGATTTACATCACTTCTTTCAATACCTAACGTCAGTATCTTCCTTCCGAATGAGTTTTTAACAGCTGTATCATTTCAAAATGTGGCACAGCACCATTAACAGCTTTCCAGAACAACTGTATTGCTTTTAAATAGAGCATTACAGGGCTGAGTACCATTTCTTTCAGGGATGCAATTAGGTAGGTGACGGAGCGTGATGCCTGGTCAGGTAATTGATCAAGCGCTGGTCAGCTACTGCCCAATATTAATAGAATGATCAATGGTGATGATACAAGTTTACTAAAAGAAATGGAAATGAAGGAACAGCGGGCTCTGAAGCCGGTACTCATTGGGTTTAACAGGCATTGCTGTGTGCTAATGAAGCCCTGGGAGAGAGAAAATCAAGGCTCGAGCTTAGTGCTCTGGTTACCTGCTTACCCCACCTCTGCTGCAGAGCTGCCTCACCCAAACCCGCTTGGTGCATGGACCATCTGGAGAGAGCGGGGTGGTTGTGTATAACACAGCTTAAGCTTGTCCTGGTGGGCTGTCCAGCCTGGATCCTCTTTAAGCTCCTCCAGGGAGGGAAGAAACCCTGACCTCTGTTGAGTGAGCCACGCTACACCCAATTTATAATCAATGGAGAGATGTGCGTCCGTCTAATCTTTTATGCACCCACTTTAGGGTGGGATGACTAGTATTTTATGCTCCACTGTCTCTGGTGACAAGATTTCCCTGTAAGCAGTGCTACAAACTCTATTTGTAGTGTGCAGAGAGGTACCGCTTATCACATACTCTTTGTGGACTTCCTAGGCAGGACTGCAAGTTTGCAGTACACCTGTGATGCAGGTTATAATTTTGAAGACAAATGAACAGATAGACACACCTGTCTCAAGGTCAAACATGGAGTCAATGAAACCCAGAAGTCCTGGCCCCATTAGGCAGGCTCAGCCACTTGATGAAATTATTGCACTGATTTTTTTCCTTCTTTTCCTGTTGTAATGCTATTATTGCCTGCTTAATAAACTGCACATATTAATGGTCTATGAACATCTTCTAGAGAAATGAATGAAATGGGAATTTCAATCTCTTGAAACTTTAACCAAAAACCTAAAAGCAAAACCTTAAAGACAAAAATTTCGACATAACCAAAGTTCTCAAAACCATAACTCAGCTTCTGTCTCATCTGTAGGTGTCCCAAGGGTCTAAGTTTCTTTTGATCTACATTTATCCCCTCTTTTTGAGTTTATATTGAACAAGATATATCACTCTAGCCTATCAAAAAATATCTATATAGCAAAATATTGTATTTTAGATGGTATCATGCACAGCAACACAATTGATCTGGAACTGTCCTCATCAGCATATGGATGACTGAGATGTGAAGAAGCCCATCAAGTCCCTCTTTTGCTGTATTATCAATGCTGATCAGTGACAGTTCACATCAAAAGAGCCTGGTGGTGGGCTGTAAAGCTTTTGTAAAAGATCCAAGAATCAGAAAAAAACCTGCAAATTTCTTTCAACTAAAGCCAGGAAATGCATTACACCCTGCTGTAAGCATTAAGTGCATTGGCTGAATCATTGACATCATGGTGTCCACAGTGGGACTCTTATTTTAGATATTAAACTTTTCTGCCAACCATACACCATAAGTATGTCAGAGAAAAGGAGAACAAGAGCACAAACCTCAGCTCTGTAAAGTATCTTCTTGTATGGCGGCAACTGTGTTTCTGTGATATTGCCTGTATTTAGCTGAAATTTATGGTGGAAAAGAGATGAATCATAGAGTCATAGAATCATAGAATCATTTAGGTTGGAAAAGACCTTTAAGATCATCGAGTCCAACAGTCAACCCAACACCACCATGCCCACTAAACCATGTTCTGAAGTGCCTTGTCTACGTGCTTTTTGAATACCTCCAGGGATGGTGACACCACCACTTCCCTGGGCAGCCTGTTCCAATGCCTGACAACCCTTTCAGTAAAGAAGTTTTTCCTAATATCCAACCTAAACCTCCCCTGCCGCAACTTGAGGCCATTTCCTCTTGTCTTGTCACTAGTTACTTGATAGAAGAGACCGACCCCCACCTCACTACAACCCCCCTTTCAGGTAGCTGTAGAGAGCGATCAGGTCTCCCCTCAGCCTCCTTTTCTCCAGGCTAAACAACCCCAGTTCCCTCAGCTGCTCTTCATAAGACTTGTGCTCCAGGCTCCTCACCAGCTTCATTGCTCTTCTCTGGACACACTCCAGCCCCTCAAGGTCTTTCCTGTAGCGAGGGGCCCAAAACTGAACACAGGACTCGAGGTGCAGCCTCACCAGTGCCGAGTACAGGGGGACAACCACTTCCCTAGTCCTTCTGGCCACACTGTTTCTGACATAAGCCAGGATGCTGTTGGCCTTCTTGGCCACCTGGGCACAACACTGGTCACGTTCAGCCAGCTGTCAGCCAGCACCCCCAGGTTCTTTTCTTCTAGGCAGCTTTCCAGCCACTCTTCCCCAAGCCTGTAGCGCTGCATGGGGTTGTTGTGACCCAAGTGCAGGACCTGGCGCTTGGCCTTGTTGAACTTCATACCATTGGCCTCAGCCCATCGATCCAGCCTGTCCAGATCCCTCTGTAGAGCCTTCCTACCCTCCAGCAGATCAACCCTCCCTCCCAACTTGGTGTCATCTGCAAACTTACTGAGGGTGTACTCGATCCCCTCATCCAGATCGTTAATAAAGATATTAAACAGAACCGGCCCCAATACTGAGCCCTGGGGAACACTACTGGTGACCCGCTGCCAGCTGGATTTAACTCCATTCACCACAACCCTCTGGGCTCATCCATCCGGCCAGTTTTTCACCCAGTGAAGAGTACACTTATCCAAGCCACGAGACACCAGCTTCTCAAGCAGTATGCTGTGAGAGACAGTGTCAAAGGCCTTGCAGAAGTCAAGGCAGATAACATCCACAGCCTTTCCCTCATCCTCTAGGCGGGTCACCTGGTCATAGAAGGAGATCAGGTTGGTCAAGCAGGACCTGCCTTTCATGAACCCACACTGGCTGGGCCTGGTCCCCTGGCTGTCCTGCACATGTCATGTGAGCACACTCAAGACGAACCGTTCCATAATCTTCCCCGGTACCGAGGTCAGGCTGACAGGCCTGTAGTTCCCTGGATCCTCCCTCCGACCCTTCTTGTAAATGGGCATCACATTGGCAGGCCTCCAGTCGTCTAGGACATGTAACATGAGGAAAAAGAGAGCTACATTAAACCATAGCTGGAATTTGTGGCTGAGTCATGGGAACAGTTTATAGATCAGCAAGACAAATTTCAGAGGTACAAGAGACATTCATCCAAATACTGTACTTCCCTCTAAAAGTGTCTTGCTTGCAACCATTATAAATTGAATTATTCCTGATCAGGAAAAAATGGGAGGACACCTTCCCATCTTATTGATTTTGTACAATTTGTGAGAAATTTGAGCCTAACTCTTGCTTGTAGTTGTCCTGTGGTTGTTGTGGATAAACACAATTTTACACCCCCTTTATTGTTTCTAGGCCTAAGTTTCATTTATGACTAATTTAAGGACTTTTAACACTGATGGAGTATTAAAAAAGAGATCTTAGCAGCAAGCTAAATGATGAAGTCCCTCATATGGTGTGTCCTTAAGAGATCTTAAAGTTTCAGGATCTGATGTATTCAGGCAAACAGTGAGGCAGAGTAGTTTCAACATTCATGTTATAAATCAAGAGCCGCTAATGGAGGAAACTAATACATTAGCAGAGATTCACAAAGCTTGAAATAGTCAGGGCTCCAGCCATGAACACTTCACTGTGGTCTCTTCCCACAAAGCTGTCCAGGGGAAGCAGCTGGGATGGAGAGGTTTCCTCCAGCTCTGTGAGAGTCTCCGCATGGCTCCGGTCCAAAACAAAGCAGATATCCTTGATTTTGGTGCAGAAGACATGTCTGGAGGAGAAAAGGAACATCCTTCTCTCCTGTTACCTGTGGCTTTGGCCATGGCCTCCTGGAAATTCTGGCAACGTGTTTGGAGCAAGGTGCCCACAAGAGAAAGAAGGACAAAAACTCACTGGGCTTTTGCAGCTTGGGTCTGGATGTGCTGCTGATGGCTGGCTCAATGCTCTAGCTTGGAGGCAGCCTGGTACTCTTTTCTTTCTCCTGCTTTCCCTATCTGTTTCCCAACATTTTTCATGCTTATCTATATGCTTTTGAATACAGTTCTGTCGTTTCACAAGCAAGGGGACTCTCGTGGCTTGCTATGAGGTTTTTAGCAATTGGGACGTTTCTTGGCAGCCCTCTTGATGGTGCACTGGAAAATTAACGGTTCAAATCCCTCACAGTGAAATGTGAGATGAAAGGGTCAGAGCCCTGTGTCTTTCTGTCTTATAAATACCCGCCCCCCCCGCCAACTTCCAGCTTTGTGGAGAGAGACAAAACAAGCTACTTGCTGGGCTGACCCCCCTTCAGACATCAGTTGACAGTCTTTCTCCTGACTTGAGGAGTAGCCCGAGAAGGGAAGAGAGATTTCTGAAGTGAAAAGTGCCCTGTGATGAGATACTGGAGCCAAAGACACACAGACTGCTCCTGGACTCCCAGCCTGTGGATAAGAAACTCTAACTGACACTTATGAGTGAGTGGGGAAAAAATGCCTTAAACCCATGTGACACTTATATAACTTCAGGCCTGGGATGTTTGTCTTACAAAGGAAGGACGAATATTGCCAGGGGCAGCTTTCCTGATAAGAGCAAGCCAATAACCTCTGAAACTGGAGAGTTACTGAAAACCCAAGCCTTCAGGAGAAGCCAGGATGTTCCACATCAGGCTTGTGCCCCTCTTGACTGTAGCAGGGCAGGGAGCTTGGGCAGCTGCTGGTGGCTCCCAAAACTGGCATAAGCCAAAAACCTGAGATGAGCAAGTGTTTTGGGTGATACAAGAGACGGGCAAGCAGGATTTCTTGGTGGGGGGCAGATGCTGAAGAGTACAGGTACACAAAAAGAAGGGGAAGAAGGTGCTGTGTTGAGAATGGGGACTGACACCCCACCTTTGGAGCAAAGGAGACCTCACTTTGCTCGCTGAGGTGGGCCCAAGGTAGTAATTTTTCCCGAGAGCTTCCTAAAACCAGCAGGTCCTCCTTATTCCTTGCAAGCCTTTCCATCCCCTCCAAGAAGCAGAGAGGGAGAGCACAGGAGGACTAGAACAGATGACCTCCTTCCAGAGGTCCCTTCCCACCTGAGTTTTCCTCTGAACCTATAGGAATGGTATAAAGAAGTAGGTGCTTAGGAGCAACCATTAATACCGCACCTTTGTAGATATAGAATATATGACAAGGACAAGGAAGGGAGATGGGGAGAATGTAGACCCGTGCACAGGTCTTTTGCCAGGTGATCTTTAAGAAGCTGCTCTTTGGTGGCCCATTTGCTGATGCACGAGTATTAGCACCACGTTTGGCTTCTGCATTCCTCATCAAACCATGCGCTGCAGCCCCTCGTGCTTCCCTAGGAATGGTGGGCGCACAGTGCTTTTACAAGCAACCTGTACAAACTTCAAACTCACCTTCCTGACTGCTAGGGTGATTGCTTAATCACCATTTATGTGCACTAGAGAGGTGTCTGGAGGCAAAACATGTAGCTGCAGAAGCTGACAGACAGGCTGAAAAGGGCTGGGCCTTTATGCTTTCAGAAAAGTAAGTGTGTCCCCCACAAATACTTCTCTGAGGTCTCATCTACTGATATTTAACACTAGTGGGTCCCAACTCGCTCCAGGCAAAAAAAGACACGCCAGCGCAAAGACTATACAAGACTTGGGTGAGTCTCATCCAACTCGTCGGTCTTACTTCAAAGACACATTTCAATCTCAGTGTTAGGATCCCACGTACACAGTTTTTGCTGTCTTGCAATTGCTTTCTTGCCCTATCTCTATGCTTGACGTCCTTTATGCAAACGGATACAAGGCAGCAGGAAAACATGTTTCACGAGTGTCTCCTGCGTAGTCACAGCTCTCTTTCTTTGTGAGCTGCACCCTGAAAAGCCGGAGCTGCCTGACCCTGGCATCTGCGCTTGAATCACTCTCCTGTTCCTCCTCTAAATCCCCACCTGAGGTCAAGCTTTGAAAGAAAGGTCAGTTCTATTTGAAGGCTGTTCAGAGAGAGACTGAATCACTTAATGATGAGTCATGTGAAAATTAAATTGATGCAAATGTTAATTTGACAACCTGAAAGTCTGGAAAGAGTTCCAGCCGGACCACAGGCTTTGTGCTAATGCAGCTGTGCTGCCGCTGGCCTGGAGGAGGTTTTGCAGCAGGTAAACATGGAGTGGGAGAGACGTCGCTACGCCAGAATTATCTTTTCTTCCCAGAGTCTGACTCATCACAGGTATCTCGCAGGAGGAGAATCTCTGCAAAGAGCCGGTATCATCACCGTGTCACCGTCTTGCAGCACTCCTGATTAGCGGCTCTGATTCCGGGCTGTTGGATTTTTTGTAATCAGCATCATAAGTGCTGGACACAGCGCTGCTGCCTGACTCGCAGAGCGGCTGAACACTTCCAGCTCTCCTAATAAATCATTAGCTACTCCAGAACGATCACTGAAGTGTGCAAGGAAATAAGCAATTACCTCCTGCCCTAGAGGAGCAGATCCAGTCGAAAACAAGAAAGTGTCTGGGGATAACAATATAACTAGAATAATTAAATGCTCTTTTATGTTTGTTAAATTCAGGATTATATCCATAATTTTACCCTCCCCCCCCTCAAAGTAGGGGGTAATTAACATTGAGGCAACATTACTGGCATTGACCGACCTTCACATCATTTGCGTGAGCACGGTCATGACGTTTTGCACCTGCTTTGCATGGATGTGAATGACTAGAGCAAATGTAAGGAAAAGGAGAAATAGGATCTGTATTTGCCACATACAGACAAAGGTCTTAAGGTTACACAGCCAAGCTCACACAAGTGTGGAAATGCCAGAATTAAGGTTGTCTCTACGGTGCTTGCAGCAGAACGTCAAATGGATGCTGAGTCCTGTACAAACTTTTAAGAGAAGTCTAGCTAAAGATGGGTTTCTTATCAAAATATAGTCATGTCAATGCGCTACATCAAGTGACATTTGAAATGCCCTTTATTTTCAGATTATGATTTAATGCAGAAATAGGATGACTTGCTTTGTCAAAAGTAGAGTCCACTCAGAAAGCTTGAATTCTTTCTATCTTTAGAAGTGACTGCTAAACCTTGGCAACTTTGTTTGCCCTTTGTCAAAAGGAAAGTTCTGGCCTGCTACATTTTGGGTGGATTTTTCATTCTTTTTTATTTTTTTAACTGTCTCAGCTCAGAAAGCAGTCAGAAAAGGCTTTCAAATAAAATTTATTATACTACTTGTATACCTAATTAGGCAATTGCTATACTTTTCTTTATCATGTAAATTGCTTTATTTATTTCAACACTGATTCACTTTGAATACCATTTCTGGGCATCGTGGTAGACCTCCAATTAGTAAACAAGAGTTTAGAAGAACTTTAATAGGTAACATTTATAATTAAATATTAAATGAAACACACCCCCAGCTTCCTTAAAGGTGATAAAACCTATCTTCTTTATATATGCAAAGTTAAACATGTAACAATAGGGGACTTCACCAAAGCTCTGTAGATTTCTTACCTCCTCATTTTCTACCTTTTCTGACTGATCTGGACTATATCTAACTGTGTTATTATTTCATTTGGGAACTGATAAACTGGTGCAGGTTAAACACAAGCAGTTCTAAACTTTCGCCCAGGAGGTGAGCAATATTTCTGGAGTCTCTCCTGCCTGTTTTCCTTGTGGAAGCTGATTTATTTGCTCTGGAGCAGGCTGCGCTCGCAGTATTTTCTGGCTGAAGTAGAAGTCCTGGAATTCCCGGGGGGGGAGACTGAACTCGACATACTTTCAAGCCACGAAGTGTTCAAGACAAATAATTTGGACAAAGCTGGAAGGAAGTACTAAGATAGAACTGAAATCTTTGATAATCAGCCAAGGGTAGGGGAAGTGTAAAATACCGAGGGACGAGTTCTGCTCTTTTATTCAGCATCATCTCTCTGCAAATAGCACCAGTAACATTCCTGCAGGGCAGGCATGCTGGAGATGACTAAAATTTAAAATGTTTAATTTGCTTAACCAGGAAAAGAACAAAATTTCTCAGTGTAAACAGATTTCATATCTGTCAGGCTGGTTTCGTCCCAGAGAAAAAGAACAAGCAGACAAACAGAACCTATGGGATAAAATATCAAAACCAGAGAAGAAAAATCTTCCAGGCTCAACCAGTCTATTGATTTCCTTTCAGCAACATGTAGCTCATTTGCCACGTTGCCAGCTACTACGGATTTAGTGTACATTGCAAAATAACTTGATGTTTGGCTTGGTGCTCCTAAGACCAGTGACAAGACAGAGCAGAGTTTGGCTTTCATTACAAGGTCTCACCCCAGATAAAGCCCAGCTGCTGAGGCTGAGGTGAAAATATGAGAATGTCTAGTTCTCCTGAAGCCTAAATTCTCATCAGCTAGGGAACAAAGAGCTAAAAATGAATTAGAAAAGTAAAAAATGAAATGCACACCATCTCAGCAATGAGATCTTAGTTCTTCAGGGTCCTCCTCAGTGAGGTTTGGAGGGGTGGGATGGGGAGGGTGGTGTTGGCGGTGGGGTTGGGGGCATCAGCCCTGGGAAGAGCATCAGAGGAACGCACAAGTGCTAGGTGTAGTATGCATCATCCCCAATTTACCTGGCAGGGGGTTCACCTCCCCCCTGGGATTCTGATTTATTTCCACAGATGAAAGCTTAGCTGGCTTGTGCAGGCTGAGGCTGAGGATAAAGGAAAGGTCAATGGCAACACCACCATCCTCGCAACACCCACGTGGCCCACGAGTGGGGGGCCCCACCACTATCCCCCCAGGGACAGAGCACAGCCTAAGTCACGGACCAACACGCAAAGCATCTGGCATCCAGCACACGGTCACTTGTTTGTTTGTTATTGTTGTTGCCACTTTCTTCTCTATAACTGAAGGGTTTTTTTTAATTTATTTTATTTTATTGGATCTCGCTGAGCCTTTGTAAGAGAAGGGAAGTGTATGTGGGAGGAGCGAGGGGGAGGTTATGGCATGGCTGTTGTTAGAGACGGGGCTAATGGCCCAGAGATTTGATAAATAATTCTGTTTAATTTAAGCCTTGGGAGCTTCTAATCGAATTGCATCACCTGTGGTTCTGTTGCTTTCTTCCAGGCCAGAGAGAGGGAAGAAAAAAGCCCAACAGAAAATCCCATCCTTCGCTACAACCAGCTGTGAATAGAGGCTTTCCAAGCCTGAGCGAGTCGGGTGAAGTTGAAGGGAATTGTGTTCTCTCTAATAGCCCTTTCCCCTGGAGAGCCGAGGGGATGGATGCTGCAGCTAAGGCATCATTTGAAGAAGCCTGGGCAGCTGGCGAGGTTATTGTGGGTACCGAGTCAGCCAAATACACTGGCGGGGATGTAGAGTAGCAGCTTTGCCTCGCTCAGTGGCAAAACAAATAGCACATGGTCCCCCCAAAAGCTCACCCCAAAGTCAAACACCAGCTTTAGCGTTTCCTTCCATCAGCTCATGAGTAAAAGAAGCCTGGGGCGAAAGGGAGAGAATGTGCCTTGCTGCTGCTGGCTTCGATGAGTTGTAACATAGATAGGGCAATAATAGCCCATCCTAGAGTGATGAGGGCTACAGAATATCTGAGCTTAATAGTTACTGCTCTTTTAAAGGGGAAAGCAGCGTTTTCAACCAAAACACTGACTTTTAAAAGGTTGTCTTCTTTACGTAGGTTAAAACTGGGATCTGTGTCCCTGAAGTTACATCTGCCTTGCTGCAATAATTTGAAAATACCTGGGGCCTCAGGCTTGGAAAGCAATGCTTGGAGAAGGCTGCTAATGACCTGGAAGGTGACCGACATTTATCCTCACTGAATTGACAGTAAATCTGAAAGGGATATCTGCATCTTGATTTTAGTACAAATTCTTTGGATTTCCAGCTCCACAAGCACAGGGTTAGATTCCCACTCTGCAGACTGTACTGGGCTCACATCTTTTTTAGCTCTCAGTCATCCATGCACAGCTCCGCTCAGGTGAGAAGGGGCAAGAGAGACACGGAGCGGTCCCAGAAGCAGATGCTGCTGCACAGCAGCCTTTGCCTCTTCTGCTCACACCTTTCAGCATACTTCTTTCTCTGTTACTACTGAGAAGTGGCTCAGATGTAGCTGGGAGCAAAGCAGGCTGCAAGCAGTATAAGCTAAACCAGAAAAAGGCATCCTTATTTTGGGTTAAAAAAAAAAAAAAAAAAGTCTGCAGAGGGATTTAAGTCTAGAGGGATCATACAGCTAAAAAATGTCCCTGTTTGAGCCAGAGCTTCAAAATCTGGTAAAACTGGACCCAGTGACGTGTGGGAAATGCAGAGGGGGGACAAATTTGCAGAGATGGCTATGCATCGGGGGGGCAAGGAAACCTAGTGAAGGGCTAAGAGCATGCATGGCAGAGCGAATTCAGTGCTGGGTGAACAGCGCATGATGTACGCCTTTTGGGGCACAGGAAGGAAAACCAGCAGGAATTACAACACCTACTGTGTTTTTCCGAGCTCAACTTTTGGCGAGCATCAATGGGCTCAGAATAAAGCCCCGTGGCCTGAGGGAGCGCACAGGGAATTACTGAGGAGGGTGGAGGGACACGGGTCGTGGGCATGAGAAGGGGCAGAAAGATGCAGCAACAGAGACCCACGGCTACAGACGCCTGCTGTGAAGCACCTGCAGAAGCTGAGCTGGAAGTACGCGCCCCATCCATGGAGATAAGATGGAGCAGAAGTAATTCTGGTGGGTCATCTGAGTTTCCCTGGGAGCACACCGTCATGGAATTACTGTTCAGGTCACCATAACTAATGCTCTCCTGTTAGGGGAGGGCTGTCACTGGGAGCCAAAGGGTGCCTGAAGCTAAGACTGAGGCACAGTTGTGTATGTGCATGGGTGAAGCTTGCACCGAATCAGCCAAGGGCTCACATTGAGTCCTGTCCCTTCAGACTCATTTTGAGGGATGTTTTTTTCTCTGTTTAGACCAAAGACCAGGCCAGCCCTTAAAAACAACGCTATCCCATGCAGCTCCACAGACGGCTGTCTCCTGCAATCAGATCAGGACAGGCAAAAGCCTGCATCCAAACTGCGATGCATGGGCTTTTTAGGATGCCATGTGAGAGCAGGCATTTGCCTTCGGGAACCAATCGCAGGATGAGGAACAGGGTGACTTTTATTTTAGCAAGGATGGGAACAAGAAGAGACCCCGGCGATCATCTGATTCGCCTCCCTGCACAGTGAAGGAAGGTCGTGAGAATGTGCCCAGCGATTCCTGCAGCCATTCCAGGCTTTTTGGGTGAGATGATGGGCACCAGCTGCAACACTTACAATTATATGCCCCCTCTCCAAGTGTGTGCCTACCCATAGCCCAAGGAAACAAGGGCTGAATGCAGATTTCAGAAGAATACTATAATAATCGTAATCACACTAGAGCTGTATTGCCTACACAGATGTGTTTGGGGTGTGTGTGTGTGATCATTTGGGGGGGTTAAGCACATGCTCCTGCAATATTGACCCTGTCATTTTCCTGCCATTGATTTTTTAAAGGAAACATTCAATTAAAATCCCATTTAGTCTGGCTAAGCAGGAGCCTGTATTATTCAACTGATAAAGAGAAGATAAAGCTTCAGAAGCTTCACACATTATGGGACTGACTGCTGAAGTTTGCACTAGGACATAAATCCTCCTGGAAATCTGGTTTACTTGGATTAAATGCTACAATATTCAGCCTGACTCTTCATTTCCCTGACATCTCATGGACCCTGCAGCCTTGAGCTGGGCACTAGGGAGCTGCATGAAGAAACTGGAGAGGTTTGGTGCCTTAGTGTGGCACCAAGAAAGCTGATGGGCAGAAAGCTCCCTAGGCTGGCTCGGCAGGATCGGGGAAAAAAAAGTTCCATGTCTTCAATTCTGCCCTTTGCCAAGAATTACAGGTCTTCCAGCGGGTGTTCCCACGCACTCAGGCTTTGTAAACTACAATTAGGGAACTTCTGAATAGGAATTTTAAATAACCACATTTTCAATGTAGCTCTCTGAAGTTGGAATTAGCAGTAATTCTTGTGTAGATTTAACCATTTATAAAAATGTCATGGCCTTTGCATAAGGAAGCCCTGGATGAGACTTTTTTCAAGTGTTTGGACCTACGTTATCAGAAGATCTCCGGGCTGGACTATCATAATCACCGACCATTTATTTTGGTGCTTGTACATAGTCTCTTTAAAAAATGCAGTTCTAGTCATGCCTCCTGAAGTTCCCCAAGAATAATCTGCTTATAAATATTCCCTGAAGTCAAATATGCCAACCATACGTAGCCTTCAATTTGAAGCTAGATTTACTTTCCTTTCTTGTATGTCAGACTATTTGAATTACTGAAACAATAATGGAGCTGGATGATTATTGCAGCACATATGCCCATATTTTAGTTGCAGTTAAGCTAGTTGCACAAAGAAAGTCACTCTTTCTGAAGCAAAGTCCCTAGTTTATTTAATGAAAGCAAACACTTTATTTCCAAAAAAATGAGACTGTGCAAATACGATCATTATAATTCAATTCCAGAAGAACTAAGACAAAGATCAATTCAGGAATTCATTAAATGCCTTATGTGTCAAGATGACCTTTAAGGTTTCAAATTTTTAGGCCTTTTTTTAGAGACTCTCAGGGTGAACAAAGAAGCACTGATCATATTCGTTGCTTAGCAAATGTGGAATTTTCTGACCATTTTATGTCTACATATTTTATTGTGCATCAAGATAATAGATATGGGCTGCAGACTACAAGAGAAATAAGGTGCACTGGCAATGCAAGTATGGTGAGCTCTTCTTCCACAAAGGAGTAAAAGTTATTTCAAACAAAGCATCAGGGATTGCATCTGCCATCCAAACCCTTTAAAAAAATCCACGTACTACATCTTCTCACTCTTCCACCCAAAGAAAGACAATTTTTCTAACCAGAAAACCAGCTTGCCCCAAATCTGGCACCATCCTCAGGGTTGCTACTGGATGGAGTCTGGCCCCATGTCCTCTTTCCCCCAAAAGCTAAACCATTTTGAAAATCAGTTGTGTTTTATTGAGAAGGATTCTGCACCAATCTCTATTACATTCTTGTGGCTTCTAGGAGAGTTAGCTATTGTAAAATTGGGTATTTTAGGTGTCTGGATTCCAGGTTAAATACGGAAGCCCAAGTTAGAGAAGCAAACCAAGGACAGGGTCTGCAGAAACAATGCTGTTGCACAGGGCAGCCACCTACCAGGAGAGAGAAAAATCACCATGCTCCTGCCTGCTTTGTCTGGGTAAAAGCTCTGAAACCTGCTGATACCAGTGACCAAAATGCTGGCTTATGGCGTGGTAGCTCCTGTGATGTGGGACACCCAACCCAAAGTAGGGGTTGCTGCATCTCATGCCTACTGGGGACAGTGGAAATCCAATTCTTCAGGGTGGACCAACTCTACCCCATAGCTGGTCCCATCCCTGCATTTCTGGGCGTAAGAAAATTGGATTTTGCCCACACACCTGAGAAGCATGACCCAATGCTCCTGGGGTCCCAAATAACCATCTCAGCTCAGGATTTCCACGTGCCTCCTCGGTCGAACACGTGGCCACCAGAGAAGGAGAGACAATTGTTATTTGCTTATCAGGGATGGGAAATGGGATGGGGTGGGGTGACTTTGCCCACGATTACACAGAAATACTGGGGCAGAGCAGGAAAGTCATCCAACTTACCATTCTTATCCACTCCTGTTGTATTTTTCCTGCGACTGAGACTTTTGGTATCAGAGAGAAAGGGTCTGATTGACAGCACCAAGGGGTGAGAGCTCGCCTTCCCCTACAAAACAGGTACGTCCTGCTTATGAAAGGACCACCTGCTAAGTCCTCAGCCTCTCTGCTATGGCTATTAATAATCACTTCCCGTGATTTTCATAGCTTTCTGATGCGGACACTTGACCTCTTGTAATTGTGTTCAGATTCCCCACTCATGTTACACAGGATATCCAGCAGCCGTGGCGCTGGGGACGGGGCTGAACGTCTCCTCCTCGTTGCTCAGCCCCGGAGCCCATGTGCTGGTATCCCCACTTTCATCTCAATAGGGATCCGATGCGCAGTTTTTCTCGTCGCTGTTCTGGCAGCTCTCCATTATCCATATTCAAATTTAAACACCAGGTTGCACCTGTTAGTTTAGCTGTTGATTGGGAGGAACCGAAGCGGAAAGTGACCCCGCGTGTCCAGCTAAGCAATCCCTCGCCGCTAATGGAAAAGAGCCGGCTGCACTAAAGCCGCCAGCGTGTTCCTCCAGGCTATTTGTATCGCCAGCGTTTCTGTCTTATTGACTGCCTCCTTGGAAAATAATTCTGTTACTTAATTGATTGTAACATTTCTTTCTTTTTTTTTTTTTTCCCTCTGCCAGTCCATCAGCCTCGGGACTTTATTTCTCACTTTTATTTATTTGCTGGTGTGCAGTGGGAGCTGATTTTAGGATGGTAGGCAGCACACACTTGTTCTTCCAAACCATGCATTAGGGAGTTTGATATTGTCCCAGCACAATGTCTTTCTTCAATGAAAAACAAGTGGGTTTTATGCAGCTCTGGCTTTCCAGGCCAACTCCGTTCACCTGTATCCTCTGCTTTACACAAAGACTTGCATTTTCCAAAGTTGTTTCCCGATTGTGTGGTTTCCTACGTGTCTATGGGTGGGCCCCAGAAACGGGGGCTTCAGAATGAAAGGGTGTGAAAGAAATGTTAGCCGGGGACCTTCAGTCAAGCAGCACAAACCACAAGAGTCCTTCAAAATGCCGTATCAATGCAGCAAGTCGGGTCCTTCCTGGTGAGAATAACCATCAGCCAGGAGAACCATCAACCTGGGCCCTTGTGGCAGCCCAGGACACACTCTGGGGGGAAGCAGGGACAATGCATTTTCCTTTCTTTCTGCTGTTAAAAACTCTGAAAGTCACATATTAAGCTAGCCCTTGGATCATCCTGTTGCAGCCCATATCTGGATACCTCCCAACAGGCCATAAGGAGCTTTCAGAGGTCCCTCAAGCTACCCTGTTCCTATCTCCCATCAGCCAGCACCTTCTCAGGGTAGCTCAGCTCAGATAAGAGATGTTCTTATTTTCTTCATGTTCGCGGTGTGACATCCCAGTCCTGCTGAGGAGGGATGATATTGCCTGTATTGCCAACAAAGAGAGTGGAGAGGGAGGGCAAAACAGCTTGGCAGCTGCTTCTCAAGTAGACCATTGACGACTATCTGCTGGTAAATTTAAAATAAATCAGGAAAGAGTTCTCATTTACAACTTTCCCTCATTTTTCCGCTGGCTAGCAGGCAGACTTTTGCATCCAACAAAATAAGGAGCGTTTCCATGAGCTGTTTATTTGACAGGGCATTGGAGGAAGAGGAATGATTAGGCCTTGGGAGTGTTAGCAGGGTCATTTCATACTGTGGTTATTGGTGGACTGATAAAATGGATTATGTGCCTATAATTATCATTTTTTGCTGCTGGGTGGTCACCATTTCCCATTGTAAATCTGCTTGTCAGGGCACCAAGACATTTTTCCGTGGGTGTTTCTTATTGTTATTTAAAGGTAAGGAAATAATTTCAAAAGCACAAATTAAGCTTGGTTGCCAACAGGAAGGAGATAAAGTTGACTGAAGGAAAAAAAAAAGCCACTGGGAATCTGACAGTCCTTCCCACATGCAACCACACTCCTGTGGGATGGGGGGATGCGTGGGCTGCCACCGGCCCCCACGTTCGGCTCTGACGTGGAGAGCTGGGAATCAATCACTTTGATGTCTTATCTTATCCCTGAAGAAAGATAGCAGTGGCTTGTTTGGTGACTGCTGTAGTGCTACTTTAACAGACCCTTTTGAAGTACTAGAGCAGCACTTCAGTGGCTGTTGTGAGAGCAGAAAAGCTGACACCAATGCTGCTTTGGGAAATGGCCACCAGGGACGGGGGGAAGATGACGTGTTTGTGCTGAATGGTATCTTTCCTTGTCACCCATGGGTGTCACGGCCGTGACTGTCGGTGGGTGGCTTTGTGCATCTCCCATCCATGTGCGCCTCTGCCCTGGGCACGTTTCTGGGTCCGACAGCTTTTGCTCTAGCAGAGATGCACTTACTGGGTGTGAAGACGGCAGAAAAAGGCAGGGAGGTGTTCAAACATGTTCCTCTGCTTCTTGGGGCTTAGATATCTTGCTGGCATTTTGGGTATCCAAGCTGAGCTGCTGACTCTGTCCCTGGCAAGTCTCTGTGGACAACATGAACTGGGTTCCTATCAACAACCTTAATGAGAGTCATCTTCCACCCCTCCAGCCTCTCCCCACACAGTTTATTTCTTGTTCTTTCTGATTTGTTCTTCCTACCATCCAGAATATACCACAGAGCTCAAAGCCAAAAGTTTGCTCCAAGTTTACATTACCGAAATTTGGAGCAACCTTTTCCCTAGACTTGACAAGCACAGCCCTACTGGGCACATACCTGTTCACAGCATTTTCCCATCCCTTTGCTATGGCTGGCACACCTCTCTGCTTTTATCTTTCCACTGGTTTGCCTTCCTTTTTGCATCAGGAACAGCAGTCTGATTGTATTTTTCAAGACCTCTGTTGCCTGTTTCTTGCTGCCTCTAATTCCCAGCTCTAACCTGCCCCACATCAGCCTCTGCTTCTCACTTGTACGATTTTCGAACAAGCACCTTTCTGTTTTCCTGTGGACACTTAGAAACTATCTGCAGAGTGCCCTCATTGCCCTCCTTCGAACTTGCCTTTGCTGCAAGAGAGCCCTCGGTAGTAATTAAGTCACTGATGGAGGAGTATCACGGCCATCATGCTGACAGATACCACTTCATCATTTCCCAGCAATCTATTGCACCTGTTATTAAATGTTGTCTTTTCTTTAGTCTGGAAACTCTTAAGAGGGCTTTTTATTTGGCATTTTTAGAGTCCCCAGAACAAAGATATCCTGGACTCTCTCGAATGCTGTAGGAACTCAGGTGATGAATAAAAGAATAGTAATTTAGAGCTGACCACTTCTATCTAGTTCAACACTGAGGATAAAATCCAGCTGAGTTTCTTTCAAAATTTTCTCATTTATACATCAGCTGAATAAAATCCAAAGGCTCTGTTCTTCATCAGCTTGGCTAGTTTGTTTGCAGTGCCATGGCAAAATTTCCTTCCATTAATGAAGTATTTCTTTTTTGTTGTTGTTTGTTTTCTTTTGGCAAAGAGTTGAAGACTTGAGTTTTGAACTGAAAACAATTCCTTGCCCATACCCCAAAACAGCTCTGTGGTGCATCACAGTTTCCCCTCTCTATGTGTTATCATGCAGAATAAAAGCAGATCCTGGAACCAGTATGTTGAGAAGTGATCAAGCCCGATTCACAGGATAACTCCTGCCATCTGCCACCAGAAACCTTCTGAATGACATTTTTTTCCTTGCTTTAAGTAATCAGTCCAAATGGAAAGGGCATAGCAATGGAAAGCAGACACTCTTTGGTTTAAAAAAAAAAAGAAGTGTTTGGTCAAACCCCTAACACTCAGTTGCTGAATGGATTTCACAGCAGGTACCTGATCAGCCTGGCTCACAGGCAATAGTCAAGCTGCTCTTTGCAGAACTGATCTGACGGTGAGTCCTGGTACTGACACAAACCCTTTGCACCAGGAGGAGCTCTTCCCAGCTGTCTGACCCGTTTTAACATCCTCCTCCCTCACACTGGGTTTTTTGGCTCTCCTTCCATGTCACCCACTGAGCCCTCCTCCCAGCATCTCCTTTGGCTCCCCTGAGTTTTAGAAGAAAGACCCACAAACCACAGCAGTTCTCACACACCTTGGTGGATCACCATGCATGTTTATCCAGCCTGGACCTCCTTTACAAGCATCATCTTTGGTGATCACCAGTAACTGGAACAGGTTGCTGGATTAAAGGTCTGACTCCAGTACCCCTGCTTGCAGTAAAAGTCTAAAGTGTAAGTATAAAGGCAATATCTGGGTAGTACCTCCACAAAGCTTTCTGTGTGGGGCCAGCTACACTTGATTGGTCTCTTCATCAGGTCATTTAAGTGTGTCACATTTTCCTGACCTTACATAAGAAGGCATTTTATTCTTTATTTTTTTCTTTTTATCCTATGGATTCAGAAGTGAAATTGTTCAATATAAAGGAGCTCCATTCTGCTTCAATTTATATAGCCGAATATTAAAATGTAATACTGTGAGACAAAGTCACCCAGATCCTGGTTTTCATCTGGCAATAGTATTTGCTAGTGACTCATTGCTGAAAATGGTTGTTCTCAGTTATTTTACATCGTGGAGAAAAAGTGGCTTGGTAGCAGGATCCCTTCAGATGCCTGGACAAAACTGATTTTTTTTTTTCTAAATTACTGTTTAGAAATCCAAAGTTGTTCCCTGCTATTTGCTGGCATGTGAAAAAAGGCACACGAAATGGCACTTGGGGGTTAATTTCCATGACCCTGACTCTACCTCTCAACAAGACAGATTACATTTTCAATTGTATCCCTTGGTGTATAAGAGAGAATCATTTTGTAGAAAATGAGAATTGATCCAAATCTTCACCCTAAAGTCAAACTGCAGCATTATTGACCATAAAGCACAAAAAAAAAAGGATGCATTTCTTTAGAATAGTGTTCCCCATGATATCCTCCGTGCCAAAACAGCATGAAACAGGAGCAGAGCTCCCACCTCAATGGGGAAACCAAAGTCTGGAGAAGGGCAGGCCATGCTTGGGACACCCAACTCTCTCCTACGGGCTCATTTGCAGCTTGTGTGCAACCTTCACACCTTTTCTTCTCTTCCCACGATTTGGCTCACTGCCTCCCTGCCCTCCGTGCCTCTTCGAGCCTGACACTGCAGCCATCGGGGACCATATATAGCCCGATGCAGATAAAAAGCCAAGGGGATTTTCCAAGGTGTGAACAGGAGCTAGGCGCCTCTCTCTTGTTGAAAGTCCCTGCGAGTTGGCATCCGTGCTGGCTTTCAGGAGTCACGGGGCAAAGGGAAGCACTGGCGTTTGGGTGATGGACATCCTGCAAGAGGGTTGTCAGGGGCATCGGCAACTGGGCACAGCTCAGGTGTACCCTCCCCTGGGCTGGGGACACTCCACCTGCAAGGCAAGCAGGGTTTGGGACTTCATCCTGCTGTCCTGGCCAGGCAGAGGCATAGATTTTACTTCTGGCCATGCCCCAGGCCTGCTGTCACTTTGGGAAAGGTCATTTTATTACGCTGCTTCTACGTCTCCTCGCTCATGTTTGGCTTTGCTCCGCTTATCTGCACTGCCAGTCCTCTGGGGATGCACTGGGAATCAGCCCTGTTGATGAAGCCTGGCCAGGTGTCTCAGGTTGGGTATAAAGTCTGATGCCATTTTATCTTCCCGTTCCCTTGAGAGATTAAACAGGGTTAAAAAGACCAAAAATGTTCCTAACCTTTACCCTGGGAGAAGAATGCTTGAAAATGTGAGCCTACAGGGCAAAACAAGCTGAAACTCCTCCCTTTCATAAGACATATAAGAAAATTCCCAAGTTTTACTTATTGTAGGGCTGAAGACTTTTACAGCCTCCCTACCGCATGGCACTGAATATTTGGGCTGGCACTACCAGTGACGAGCCAGGCGTGCCAGCGTTTCGTTCTCAGCACCTTGTGTGCCTGCATGCGGCCAGGCTGGAGAATCCTATTTTATCATCCTGCTTCATAGGAGAGGAAAAGAAAAAACCCAACAGATCCCCAACCCAACAACAAAGCCTTTCTGCAGGAGGCAGAGGGCAGTGTTAGCACACACATAGTAATTAGAAGCGCAAGTGGGTCAAGTTTGCTCCTGATGCTCTCTCCGCTGTCCTCTTTGGGGTGATGGTGGTGCCCCGCTGGGTTTCGGTGAGATGAGATGGATTTATGTCCAGCTTGGATGCGTTTGGAGAACCTCATGGGGGTGGTTGTAGTGCTCACCTCTTCTCCAAAACTGCCACGAGTCCCCGTGTGAGCCCCTTGAGACTGGGGGGAGCACTGCCTGGGGGGAGCACTGCGTCAGGGAGCCCTGATGGGTTTTTCCCCCCCCCAGCTGGGGGAATTGCGCTGCACCCAGCAAGATCAGAAGCTGAGTCACAAATATTACAGGTTCCGCAGGAGGCAGCTGCTCACAGGTTTGGTTCTTTGGGCCTGTCCCTTGAGCACTCATGGGTCTGGAGAGAGGGAAAAAGTGCCCACTACACTATTCTGCTTGTTGCACTTAGTATGGCTCTCTTAATATTAGCTGTATGGGGGCAGCTGGTTTTACACCCCTCCGTGATAAGCAGGCGAGGGGCAATGTGCCTGTGTGCACCTTTTCCCTGTGTACATGCCTAGGAGGCTAATTCGATCTCCTCCCTGCCTCCCCCCACCATGCCACCCCAAAACAAACCTACAGCGTGGCAATGTGCCTCGCGGATTAGCGAGGGGAGACTGTGGGAGAGTCTCGCTTCTGGGAAATGACACCGGCTAATAGCACGGCACAGGGCGTTTGCAGCCTTGGAGCCGACCCTTTGGCAGGAGTCTGTAGGTCTGAAATCAATACCCCCCTCTGCTTCCCGTGCCCCCCTGCTCCTGCTCCTTCCCTCCAGGGATGAGCTTTCCCAGGGTCACAGCCCAGCTCGGAAAAGATCTGCCTCATCCAGACTCCCCCCCGCAATGGCAAAACGGTCTCTAAAGGTAAACATGTGGAAAAATGGAATGAAAACTTTTTTCCAAGCTAAACTCGGTTTGCATTTACAAACAGGGCTGCTTTGGAAAATTAATAAATTTCACACCTCTGTGCTGGTACCCTCATGGGAAAAATACTGCAGCTCTGAAGCCCTGTTCCTACAGAAACAGTTGGCGCGTGCCTATAGAGACCATCATAGTTTGTATTCATTTGAACAGGGAGTACATAAAATTTTCCTTAGCATCTCTTTGATGTCACCTGCAACCTCCGTTGCAAGAGGCAGCTTCCCCTCTCCAGCAGCGGCTGCATCTCACATCACGGTAAAGATGGCAAAGGGAGATTCTTCTGCCACTCGATACTAACCTCCTGTGATTAAATTCATCCTTACTTTAGCTTCATTGTGCCAATGGAGCTGAGTCAAGGATTAATTTATCCCACATAATTTACGAGGTCCTCATGAGTTTATGGCAGAAGAGAAATATACTACATGCCAGCAGTACACCCAAACAGCTATTCGAAAGTCCCGGCTCTGAGCTGAGCGGGCTCTAGGAGACCGCTGCAGCAGGTGGTACTTAAAGAGATGTAAAACACAGCCATGTCTAACTAGTTGTTAAACCGTATGCCTGAGAAATGCAAAGTTAGCTCTAAGATAACATTTCATAGCCATCAGAGACATGGCACTGCTCTCACTGAAGTGTGGGAATTCCTGTTCCCCACTTTGAGCCAGGCAGCTATTGAATGCTGAGGGATCCCCAGGCTGTTTCCAGCAGGGATGGGAACTGGCTATAATAAGATATTTCTTTGATGCGGTCTCTGATGCACATGTTTGGTCCCTCACTGCTTTAGGAACCAAACAAGAGCACATCTCCTCTTCCAGGCTCTGTCCTCCTGTCAGCACCTCAACCTTTCTTTATCATTTTTTCTAATGGCCATCCTATAAATGCCTTCTCTCTCTGCTTAGCAACCTGTTTGCTCCTTTTGTGCCAGCCACATCTAGCCAAACACACACAGAGAGCACTCTGCCAGCACCAGTGCACAGGTTTCTACTCTGGCATCCAGTCCCAAGGCCAGGCCTTTCTTACACAGTTTAATTCTGATCAGCCTCACATGTTCTTCTGGTCAGTCTTGCAACTTCAACTATGTGCATTGCAAAAAGCTTATTTACTACATCCATCTATCCTGAATAAAGAATGACATTCCCACCTACATGGCACACAGCTGAGACCAGGTCCCAAACCTATTAAACCCCCAGGGGTCTCCCCGACGGGATGGCGATGCGCTCTTAGGTTCACTCCAAATGAGATTTGTTTTGTTAAAGATTTAAAAAACTATAGAAAAGCAATTATTTTTATAGTGTGTTTCTGTTGGGACATTTTGACAATGCAGGCTGATTTTAAGTCCTGTCCAAAGCTCCTCGGAGCTTTTGTGCCACTCCATGTCCATCCCAGCTGGCCAGGACACCTCTCTGCACAAGCCCCCTGCTGCCCTTCTGCAGGGTGACGCCTGCCCAGAGCTCCAGCCTTTTTGTTCGAGAGGAACCTCATTGCCCTCACACCTGCCCCAGGCTTTGCTACCCTAATTGTATTCTCAGTTTTGGAGGTTTCCACTGTGAAATCCTGTCCAAAACCCTGTCCCCTTCACACCTCTTTGGGTGATACATAGGGATAACTTGGAAGGCAGACCTGAGCCCGGCAACCTCCTGT
The DNA here is from genome assembly GCF_947461875.1 of Haliaeetus albicilla. Classification (NCBI taxonomy): domain Eukaryota; kingdom Metazoa; phylum Chordata; class Aves; order Accipitriformes; family Accipitridae; genus Haliaeetus; species Haliaeetus albicilla. Next base: position 74,249,177 of record NC_091484.1, read on the forward strand.
ACAGAAATTCACTTTTTCAGGCAGCACTGGACAGTGTCTCCACCACAGTTTCTCTATTTTAGGATTTCTAGTTTCCCTTCTTCCAGAGTTGTGGAAGCAAAAGCAATCTTGGATTTTAAACGTTTCACAATTTAAACAGCTCCCTTTAGAAAATGAACTAAAATCTACCTATAGAATTATTTTAACAAAACTTCTAGCTTTTAAAAACCCTGGAGACCTTAGTGGGAATTCAGAAAGCGGTGATGGCTGGGAGAGCCTTGGGGGGCTTTGCTGCAGGGTGGTGAAGGGATCAGTGGTACTTTCATGGATCAAAAGCAGAATTTGGGAAAGCACCACACCAGTGGGAGGCTTGAGATTGGCATTGGAAGAAGGGAGGTGGGAATGGAGATTAGAGATTTTGGAGGCTTTGGGGGACTTGAGAGCAGACAAGGGACTGATTGGTCTCTCTCCACTGGTACTATAGGTCCCCCCTGAAGAGAAACAGGAGAGAAAAGGACAGAAGCTGATGGTGGTGAACAGGGCTGCCCATACTGCCTTACACCCCTTTCCTTTCCCTTGATGCCGGTAGAGGACTGTCCGGGCAGGAGGCAAGCAAAGAGCAAGACCACTTATCCCAGACTCCTCTGACATGCCCAAAACAAGCAATTTGCCTTCCTAGGGAAATGCTTACTTAAAGTAGGTCAACATTTGTGGTCAGTCATGCTTTCCATTTTAGGTGTTCTTCAAAACTTCAGCAAAGCTTCAGACAGGGTAATTCCAGGTGACTAAAGCCCTAAGATTCGTACCACAACATCCTTGCGTAGTGTTGGTGGTGCTGGGACAGCCATGGTTGCTTACAGCAGCTCATCATGTTTGCAACAACTGGATATACCTGTTGGGAGAGCGCCATGAATGCTCAAATCATCTAAGGGAAGTACTTTGTGAAACACATCATTTTAGGGGGTAAGATGTTTCTTGCTACTATGTGTTGGTGCAAAAAAATAAGGGAAAAGTTCTTCACTAGAATGACTTCACCCTATCTGATATTCAGAGCTGGAGAGAAGCCCAAGGGAGTAATGGGCCCCTTTGCTGCTGAGTGCATGGGAGCTTGCAAGAGCTGCCTGCCCAGCAATGCCTCAGCAACACTTTGGGCATCAGCCTGGCAAGAGAGATGGTTAGCCAATGTGTGGGTTGCAGAAAAGAGCTGGTTCCCATTTGGTTCAAGCAGAATAATGTCCTCAAAGCTCCAAAATCTACTTTTTTAATTTTTTTTTTTTTTTTTTTTTTTTTTTGCCCCAAGAGAGACTTCTGCTCCACTGTCAGGGCTCTGATGTAAGCTCCGCACAGCTCTCCTTCATGGGACACTGGACAGAGAGAGGTCTTTGCAGCACTGCAAAGCAGCACGCAGCCCCCGGTGACCACTGCCGATGTGACAGCTGGTTTTGGAGCTGCAGTTGCCTGGTGGCAGCGCCTCAGGGTTCGACCAGACTAAACTTCCAATGTGGCAGGAGACACCTCTGCCTACGTGCTCCAGGACTCGGGCAACGTGCTGCCCTCAGGCGCTGAACAGCAAATGCAGCAAGTGGGGTTATGGCATGTTAGTGCTGTAGGGGTTCACGTTTACACTGCATTTCTTTTCTTACATCAGAATTCTCTTTAATACACATTCAGAGTTTGCATACAAAGAAGATTTGCTTCTTAGGAAAAAACTCCTAGTAGGAATCCACTTGTTCCCCAAAATCATGATGGGGGACTGTTCTTTGTTTAGGAGGTGTCCCGCTCTCCCCTGAGCACTCTTCACCTAGCAGAAGTGCTGCATAAGTTATCACAAAAAAGCCTACCTTGTCTAGCTTCGTGGGAAGTCAGATCTGGGAAGAATATCCTTCCCTACTTATTTCTGCACAAGTTTTTAACATCTGGCTTGGTGCTCAAACCAGGACACATCCACTTTGAACTATTTTGTCTCCATAGATGGTGTTGGTGTGCCCTGGTGTGTCTGACCTCTGTGCCTCCAGGGATGCTCTATGCCAACATGTGCATTGTATATGTTGGGATATGCTCAGTAAAGACAATAGATTTAATCCTTGGTGACACTGTGTAAATAAAACAGATTTTAACATCTGGTCTTCTGTCTTTAAAACACAATGGCACTTCATAAATAATATAGCATTATAGCTCCCAGAAGGCATATACAAGTACTTTATTAGGTGTCATGTCAGTGCTCCATTTTGCAGTAACTGCCCAGAACTAGACGTCCTATAATTCAGTTACACTGTAAGTAGCTACTAATGAGGCATATTATTATAAAGAACCAGTGCTGTACAGCTACACTGCAGTAAATCTGGAGTAATTCCAGTGAAATCAGTGCTGAAGAATGGATTTGCCCCTATGAAATGAACAGCAAAGTCTCACTCAAAAAAAAAAAAATTGAAGAATGATTGTAAGACTTGGAGGAGAGGTTTGTGGAAACCTCCTAATTCTTATTTTCTGCCCTTCCCTATTCTCTTTTCCACTCTGTTCTCATCTGTCACTCATGTATTGAGTATCCTGACAAGTCTGCCTGATGATTAATGCTCCTATTTTGTGGGTTTGCATAGTACCTCCTGAGTACTTAACAGGTCTTAGAGAGTTCAGTTCACTAAGCTCTCAGATTGTCTGGCAGTCCCCAATGGCTTAATAATGTAAAATCATAAAGCGGACTGCAACGGATTCCTCTTTCCTGTCTATTTTTTTTATCAGGGACTGCTATGTGGGATCTGGAAGATAGAAACATAATTAGATGTGTGCTGAGTGGGATTTCCCTTTAGCAAGCACAGTTCTGACCTCCAGCTCTAGATATAACCAGGGGTTTGGAGGAGATGGATTTTCTGGAGATAATAATGCTTCCTTTGCTATAGGATGGAGAAGTTCATAAAGGAGCTTTCTGTGCATAGAAAGATTTCTAGCCTCTTTCCTGAGACTGCTTACTCAAATACGCTCCTGTAGCAAAGCTGAAATTGTTACATGCTCTCATAGTATATAAATTGGGATGCAACATGGCTGTATGACGTAATCTAAAGATGACCTCATCCTCCTTAAAATCAGTCTCATTCACCCAGTTTCCAGCTGATTGATAGATTTATTCTTATCCCAGAATGACATTATCTCCCATAGTAGACTAAGAGGCTTGTTTCTGATCTCTGCTAATTAATTGAAAGTGTGTTTCCAGAGACAAACCCTGGTGTGTATGTAAGGATAGGTCACTCTGTGGGCATGTGCATGTATACGTGTGCGTGTGCTTGCTGACAGCACACCAATCCTGCTAGTAAGTCACAATTGAATTTACTGTTTCTTTTTGATCTGAACAACATCATTACCTCCCACTAATGTGGTTAGGAGGGAGAAGGAGATGCTCTGGGATGTTGGTTGTTAGTAGTGAAGCCAGCACCAGAGCACGTGCGCGAACCATGGGCTTTGGGGGCAATTGCTACTTGCACATGAGAGGGATGCTATACCCTGATCATAAAATTGGAACGATGTTTGCATTGGATGACAGAAGCATAAAATGTCCCAAGTTGAGACTGCTTTGAGCAGCAGTAGTTAGCAGCAGAACACCCATCTAAACTTACCTTTGTGTTGCAGTTTCTGCAGTTTAAGAAAGACGAGTCAACCCTGATTCAGAAAAATACATGCGAAGCTTGAACTGGGCTTCCCTGGGGCTGCCCATGGGCTCGCGATGGGCAGATGCTTCCAGGCACCCCTCAGAGACAGGAGTGGTTGGCACTGTGCAAGTCAGCACCCAGCTGGGCTTGCAATGCTTCTGCTCTTCACTGGACAAAAGGGTTGAGGTGGAAGATCTATGTATCTCTGGAGGCACTCAGGGAATAGCACAGAGCAAAACCTTTTCTTTAATATTGAGCAGTAAAATATTAAGTGGACTGGAAGCCAGCTAACCCCTCCTAGGGGAGCACCCAACTCATGAAAATCAGTCACTTCTCCCTTCTTTCCAGCCCAGCCCAATTGCCATTTAGTTCTTTCAAGAGACCAAAATAACATCTATATCAGGGAATGAAACACACATCGCTGCTCCAGCATGCCCTATGCTTTTGTGGCCACAGTGCCCAGAAAATGGGTTCAGCTCCCCATGAGTGGAGACAGAACCATATTTTGGTCTTCCACAAATGAACCAGCTTCCTCAGTGGTGGATCTACAGGAGAAGAGCAGGGAACCATTTAGTTTTGGAGGGGGCAAAGCCTGGTCTTGCAAGCGTGCTCAGAGCATGTCTGCAGCCCAAACTCCACCAGGTAGCTTCTAATTGTGCAGTATGATAAGCCTGAGGAATGAGGTAGGTGCTGGGATACTTGGTCTTCCGAAGACTGGGACATGTTGGGGAGTGCTATCGGCAGACCTTTAACTACCTGGAAACGTTGATGTAAAAAGACATTAGCAGCTCTGAACTTCGAGGGCCTCCTGAGCCCTGCCTCTGCAGAACAAGAGTTTTTCACGGCGGAGCCCCAAGCAGTGTTTAGGCAATCGCGACCCCTGCGTGGAGGTAGGGCTGTGTACTTCCATCTGCAAAATAGGTGCGATGAGGTGAAAAATGCTACGAGCACAAAGCACTTGGCCGTTGTGCCAGTAGGAGCAATGAAATAATGTAGACAAACAGAAATAGAAAAGTGTTTGCACTGTGTTCCAGGGACAGAGAAAGAATAAGAAACCAGGTATTTGGTCTCCCAAATCCCTACTCTGGATATAAAATCAGACAACTTTCCTTTTGGTGCAAAGATGTACTCAATTTCCACTTATTCTACAGAAGAGTTTGCTACACTTGTGTTTTAAAAGCACCACCGTGTTTTCTCACAGGTCTTTGTTATGCAGCTGATCTTTACTCTTTGCATAAAATATCTTTTTTTTTCTCACATACCTTGGGCAAGGTCTATTTGCTACCCATCTCCTCTTGCCTGGCATAGTGAATCACTGTTCACACAATGCTGAACGAAGCCACTAATTAAATATGTGATTTTTATTAGGCTCTAGACAGGCTATACTTACAAGACTGTGCAGTAAATGACTTGTTTGTACTATTCTTTAACTTATCTCCTGCCCCTATCCAACTGCTTTGAGTGCAAACAACTGTGCTCGCAAGGTATGACGGCCAATTCTCTCAGGATTCATGCTTTTGTACACAGATCCAAATTCATAAGTAAGGAAGCCTGGAAAAGTAATTACTTGGCCGCTTGTGACTCATTTGGTTACCCTGAAGTAGCTCCGAGGCTTGAAAGGGCTCTCTGTGCTCACGCTGAGCTGTTTGCTGACTTTGCAAGGAGTTCATTGAAGTGAATGGTGCATACCCACTCCCGTACTCACACATGTCGGACAGAAAAAAATTGGGGTGAAAACATACCCAAAGAGCGCAGTCTTATGCAGATCTCCATCATACAGATCTCCATCCCTTCATTCCCTTAGGCAGGAGCAAGTTGCCAGTTTTGTCGCAAAACTCTAGTTAATAATAAATCATATTGCTCTGCTGGCCCTACTCATGTGTGTGAAACAGCCCGGCTGGATTCAGCCAGCTCTCCCAAATGTTCTGCGCTGCCGGTGTGCCATGTCGCTGAGCAGTAGCTGGGGGCACCCAAAGTTTTATCTCCTTCTAAAACAAATTGGTTATTGTGATACCTCAAGGGGGTGTGTGCAGCAGGCGAAAAATGGGTGGAAGTAGGCAAAGAAAAACATCACTTTGCAGTCACTCTTTCTATGACTGAACGGATTAAAAGCAGATGTGCAAGAAGACACAGCTTCCCAAATCCCAGCATAAGATTTTTTTTGTTTTTTTTACAAAACACCATCCAGCTTTACAAAGATAAGAAAGATGTTTGTGGGAAAAAAAGCAGCTCACCTTCTGTTTCTCAGACAAATGCTCTTTTATAGTGTGGATGTGTGCTATTTTCTTATGGCTTTCAAATTGGTTCCTTGATTTGTTTCTTTATCTGCTCCCTGAGACTTTCCTGATTAGTTGAGATTTTTGCACTCACTAGTTGATTAAATAATGAATACATTTGTTTGATTTGCAGTTGCTTACTTAATTAAAATTTCTTTTCAGTGCCCCAATTTTCATTATGATTTCAATTTTGCATTTAATCACTGTGTTGTTCTTTGCTGCCACCTCTCTTAATAGAGGTCTACTCTCCTGTCAGCCTTATTGCAAAGCTTGGCTCCAAGCTGCACATGGGCACACACTAGAGAGAACCCTCCATTTGTGCAGTTGATTTAGACAGGAATTAGAACCTTGGGGGGAAGGATGGGAGGAGGTTGAGTTTGCAGGAATATCCAAAGAGTATAGATGCATTTTAGGATAGAAAATTAAGGTAAACTATTTCTAACATTTTCTGGTCAAGGAGCATCACATTTGCCTGTGGAGGAAGATCAGATTTTATATTTAATGGTCTCTAGGCCAAGTACAAAGGCAAGTCTCTTCACCCCACAGTGCAGAGAGAACAATCACCAGTACCAGTAGCTCATTCATAGCAGTGGGACAATATTTCCTTCAGCAGAATTTGTGTGATGAGATATGTGTTCAATGCTTTAATGCTGCTTCCTTTTAGAATACTGCAATTTCTTCACTTTTTTATTCTCCCTTCTCTCTCTTCTCACTTTTTTCCCACATCTGATCCCACTCTTTTGTCTATATTTGCTTTCCTGCAGTGGACCTCAAATTTCTATGTCCTGGACTTCTTTCTCAGTCTGAAACTTTTTCTATTCACTGGTAGGATCACGCATGAAATGCTTAATGTTGTCCCATTACCAGATTTTAATGCCTGTATCCCAGTCTAATTAATAAGAGTGAGGGAAATCCCACATTTGATGCTGGTGCAGGCTGCAGATGTGGGCACATGCCCCTGCCTTGGTTCACAGTTGAAGGGGACTGTGAGTCAGAAGTGTAGTATTGGTGTTTCAAAAGAAAAAGGCATCTGTCATCCCATGTGCAGCAAGCTCAGCAGTTTTTTTTTTATTGCCAGGCAATGCAGAAACATTGCATGGCAAACCCCTCCCCAGGCACACAATAATACTCCTATGATGGGGTTCTTGGAGAAGAAATTATTTATGATATATTTGGTTGTCTGCACAAGTATTACAGTAAGAGTCATCAAAATATCTAGCTGGAAAAGCTGATCACCACATCAGAGGTGAAGAGGGCGCAACACAGAGGGGTTCGAGGGGACAGGCACTGAGGACAACTGATATCTTGGGAAGCCGAGAGGAGGGAATGACCAGGGTTAATGGCTTAAATCCTTATCCATCCAGGAAATCCCTTTAACTCCGCTGAAGTGAATATATGTCAGCTTAGAAATCACAAGAACATCTGGTTTATGTATTTGCAGAAGCAAGTCTTTTCAAGGACTCAAATTTTGCTGTGCTTCCATGTCTGCAGCTTTTAATTCAGGATGAAATACAAAAGCATCCTTTAAAGCTGTCCACAAATAACAATGAGTCTTCTGGAGTTACGAATTATTTTTGCTAACACCAAAAGCAGTAGGAACAGATCTTGTAATCTTGACAACTGTGCGTGATAAGTCTATGACAAATGTGCCTTTTCATAGAAATTAGAAATCAGCTATTCATAAAAAAATGGAGTTGAAAGAAACCTTGAAAATTCATCTTTCCCAAGCGTAGGAGAATCAGAGAAAAAGCCTTCCTTCCCCTAAAAGCTGTTTTGTTTTTAGAGTAAGAGACACATAATAAATGAGTGAAAGAAAGTACCTCATCCATCACCTGTTCGAGAAGGGACTGAAGTGTACTGACTCTGAAGCAACCTCATGAGGAAGTTTTCAGAAGGTATGTACTGTAATATGGACCTTTAAAATAAATATGTGACATCAAGTGCATTAATCTAATGTAAACAGTTATGCTTCCTCATTCTGGATATTTCAATAGCTCTCTTGCTTAAGGAACAGCAGCCCAAAGCTTTCCTGCTCTGGTCTGTGATTTGGATCTACCCTAGTCACCAGCTGCAATGACTATAAATGTGGGTTGCACCTGATTAAACATCTTACACCACTGAAAACATTAATTTCTGAACTATTCACCTGCTTTTTTAATAGACTGTGGTGTTTGGGAGTTGGAAGAATCCATGGTATTGGTGGCACGATTCACCTTGTCCTCTAAAGCAGGTCAGATGAATCACACCCTGCAAGTGGCTATTTCTCTGCACGGACTATAATGAGAGCTACACCAGCTGAGGTGCAGGAACCTGCATGGCAGATGTCTGAAGTTGGAAGGATATTAATCTTGCACATCGTGTGCCTCTATTTTTCCTACTATCTGTATTGACAGACCGGGCAATATACATCCCGGTCTTATCACTGGCAGAAAGATCTATGTGTGCAGCATGGAAGGTAGGAGCAATGACCAGTCACACAAACTGAACAAGAAGTTGTCTTTTGTCTCGGTCTTTCCAGGTGGGATTTCCTTTAATATTATTTCTCGTGAAGTTAGGTGCTAAAAGGTCCATGTGCGGTCTGTGGTGAGAGACAGGTGGCTCACAAAGGGTAATTCGTCCCCTCTTAAATTAGGTATCTCAGATAAGTGGGGTGAATCAGACTCTAGAGGAATTTATCCCTTTCCACCGACTATTTATTAGGTTCAATTAATAATGTAGTTTGAAAATTTAGCTTTTGCTGAGCAGTAACAATGGCAGCAAACTTGCTGTGAAAGAGCACTTGGCATCTAAAGCTTCGAGTTAAGTTGCTTGTAGGCACTTTGTTAAAACTGCCTCCATAGATCTAAGAGCTAAAATGTAAGGAAAGAAAATCAATCTGATGCAAGATTTGATTGGTTTTTTTAATTCTCTCCCCATTTAGCAACCTTCCCATTGTAACATCTAGCAGCTCATACTGGTTTAACTTGTGGAATAACCATCCCTAAAAAGATAAATCCCATTTTGCCAATAAAAGACTTGTCCCACTATAAAGCATATGCCTATGGAGCAGTCGATCATCTCTTGATGCCAGTGTCCCTGGGGAAGACTTTTTTGACTTTGTATTTATCACAATCTGAAGCACCGTCAGCCTTAACATCTCAAATTTAATTACCTCTTCTTCACGCAGTTCATAATTCAGATGGTTTTGTTGTAAATCAACCACAACATAATAACCTAAGTCACTTTTAAGCACTCACTGGACAAGTGTATGTTCTGTGCTTCAATAAGTATTGATAGCAGTTTCAAGTTATAGAGCAAAGATTCAATTATATCTGGGACTAGCAGCGTCTCAAGTATTTCTGATCAGTGCATTCATTATGGAGTGAGTGCTGGAGAAATTTGTAAATAAATCATTCAAATGAAAAGAGGATGCTGTCATCCTCTAGTCTGATGAGTGAAAACAAGATGCAAAACACATAATCCCTGTTGGAGAAGTCTCATTTGGAAGGTAGCTGGAGATTTTGGTACGGCAGCACCCATCTCCTGTATGGAAGGAGCGTAGTCCAAACCTCACTGAATATCTGGATGCACAACCCACCACACAACTGAGTCAACCCGAAATTAGTGGAAATATTGTGGAATATGATGACGTCTAGCAAATGCACGACTGACATAATTTGGACCTTCAGTAATATCGACTGCCCCAAAACCTGCTCGGTAAAGCCTGGTCTGTTCCTTGCACCCCATCGGCAGGACAGGCTCCGGCTGCACCACAGTGAAGAGCGGCTCTGGGAGGAAGCTGATGGCTTCTGGTGATGGTTTCTGAAGAGGCGGACTAAAAAACTGAAGTTTGAAAGATAAAGGCGTTGTTACAGAGTTCCACAGGCTGAGACATGGAGAAATATGGAGGGAAAGCCCAAATGCTGTGAAGGAAAGAAAGAACAGCTCTTGGCAAGAACAGACATCTAGAAAGTGCTTGAAAATTATGTGTGACTGAGCATCGCAATCCTTTAGACATTTTGGCTTATGTTTACCCACGATGGTTAACAATAAAGGAAACAGAGACTAGCACGCTAATGAGCTTTCGTTCCCTGAGGCACATGTTGCCTTTTTTCAGGTAACGGCACCCTTTCCCGTGCTAATGATTTTCTTCTGTCTACCAAGGCAGATTTTTTTTACCGTTTACCCTCTACCTATGCACGACAGATGGTACGACGTGCAGTTTTGGGAGCTAGTCTAGGGTGCATGAACTGATATGCATTAGGCTCACAAATTCAATTGTGTCTTACCTGTCTGCCTGAGGAAACCATCTACTAGAAGAAGTGAAGAGCCAGAGAAAGGCAGCAGCTTATGCTTGTTTATTGTGTATTTCTTTGCAAAAAAAAAAAAAAATAGTTTTGCCTTTCTGCCAGAACTTTAAATCACATTTCAACAGAATATGTCGAGGGCTTAAGGTCATCCTCTTATGAAAGCACAGGCAGAGGGTCTGGGAAACTTCAAGCTGAAATAACGGTTTCTGGCCTAGATAAATTCAGGGCATGCGGCAAGATGCTTTGCTGTTATGAGTTTAGGCCCAAAGCCTGCAAACTCTGAAGTACTTAACTTTACTCACATGAGTAGATCAGCTGAAGCCTGTGCATCCATTTCCGGGAGACAGGCTAAGCATGGGCATAAATAGCAATAAATCAGGTAAAAATCAATGCTTTCCAAGCTCCACAGAGGGCTGTGCCTGCTCATTCAGTTACAATAATGACAATTCTAGTTGGTCCCCATCTCCCCCCCCCCTATTTTACCTCTGATGGAGGATGCATGGCTGAGGCTCGAGGCAATCTCTGTTGACCCACACATGACCCACAAGTGAACTAGAGACTGATGAAAGCAGCATTGTGGGGCTCAGCATAACGTAATCATTGAAAAGGGCAAATACGGTAAAATAAAAGTACTAATCGCAGGAACAGGGCTAGTGCACATCCCTTGGCTTGCCAGGTGCAATAATTTTTTTTGCCCAGATTATACAGGGCTGTATTGACAAGATCACACTGTTTGTGCCCTAGACAAACCTTTGCTCCTGGGGATTATTTCTTTCCTTTTGCTGAATTAGAAGAGTGGGGAGAGAGAGTGTCAAGATGTGTCTCGTCCCTAAAGAACAGACTGGAATAACTTGAGCCATCACCCATGCTTGGTACAGGGCTGAGCCAGACTTTTTTGCCAAAGCAAGGCCAGACAAGGACAGACTGACCTCCTCTTGTGCCAGCACAATATTGCATTATTTTTTTGCACTGGGAGAAGAGGAGTTGCATTATTGCAGTATAGCCCTGCAATAATACTGCAACCAAGTTATGGGAGGTCAGACCTAGAGCATCTATTGACCAGCTCACAAATTACCTTGCAGGACAAATTTCCCCTGTAAGCAAAAGTTTTTAAAAACATCTCTGGCGCAGCGGCCTGGGTGGATGTAGGCTCATAAATTGACGTACATGTAGTAAGCACTTAACATTACTGACTCTTTTCAATGAGCAATGAGATCTGGCAAGGGAAAACAGGTCAGCAATGTTGTTTTATTTATTTGTCTATTTAAGCTATAACTCTCACTGTTTTTTTGGCCCCACTCACCCCTTCCCAGCTGTCCGAACTTATGGCCTATGGTGAGACATGAGACAGCTCTAACTCAGATATTCATATGCTCACTCCTTCCTTCTCCTGGATCCTTGCAATGTGTCATGAAGACCAGCATGGGCAGTTCTTTCTTTGTAAGTATTTCACACCAGGAAATACTGGTTTGAAAACATGCATGAAGAGTTCACCTGCAGAAGGAAGAGTGTTAAATGGGAGTGCAAGGGAAACATAAGAGGTAAAAATGAACCAAAGCTTTGCAACCTCAAGTCGCACTATTTCGAAGGTCACTTTTTTACTTTGACCCAATGTGGAGGTAGTGATCAAAGTCTGTGATGTTCTTTGCTGCAGTGTAAAATATAGAGCAAAAAAAGAAAGCTTGTTCCTCCTGCTGCCTCTCCCTTCCACTTGCAACAGGTTTCTCATCATGTCCTGCCCAGAGACTTATGCCTCTATGGAGTGCAGGGCTGTAAACAAGAGGACAGAGAAGGAAAAATTCTGGTAAGCATTTTTTAAGGAAAAAATGACAAAAGACATTAAAATATCATTGCTTTAGATGGAATTTGCAAATTAAACTGCCTGGTTAACTTTCATTGGCAGCTGAACTAAAAAGTAAGTTTCTCCTTCTCCCCATCTCCCACAGCCCAGGGAAGCACAGACACTATTCCAAAGGCACCATTTTTTCCTGTTTTCAAAACCCGTGTTTCCAGCATTTTGTAAAAAAATAAATGTCAGCTAAATGAAAATTTCCTATGGAGAGTTTTGCCCAAAAGCCAGAGGGGAATTACCAGTTCGTCCATTCAAATGGTTGTATGCCAGAGGAACCAGCATAGGGGATGTGGACCAAGCCCTGGCTTTTGAGGACATTAAACAGCCCTGAAGATACAGACGTGTGACCTCATTTAAAGCAGGCTGCCGTGGCATCAGTTACACTGGTGATTAATGGGTTCCTGGTGACTCAGACCCATGGTGATGTCAAGCTCTGCTCATATGCAACCCGGTTATCAGAAATGTAATACAAGTGCAGAGTTTAGCCCAGGATTTCATGGAAAAGGGCTGAGTACAAAGTTTAATGTATTATACACTACGGTGTAAAGAACTGAGATTGTGTGGGACAGATATTTATCATAAGATAAAGAAGCACAACAGTGATGTCCAGATGATTGCTTTCTCATTGACCTTCTGAGGGAGCCTCATGCCCTACTGTAGAGACCAGACCGCATACGTTAATTCTTCTTTGATCAACACTTGTATTGGGGTCATTCTGCATACAGCATACCTTAAATTTCCTTCTCAATTCTGTGCCAAAGAATGGAAGGATTTGGTACATCCTGCAGCTTTGAACAGGAGTGAACTTGCTTTTGGACCATTCCTTTCTCAGTGCTAGTGTAGGACGCAGCATTTCCCCAAATCCTGATCTGTTTATCTAATCACAGTGAAGAAGGTGACACTACCGAAAGTTCACCAGAGGAAATGCACTATTGAAATAATAAATATGCTGACCTTTTCTGCCTTCCATGATCTGATGTGACAGCAGAGGTCTAAGATAGAAAACCTTTTTCATTTTCCCTCATCCTTTGCTATTTTGATGTTCTTACTCTCTTCTCTGCTTTGCAAGCACGAAGCTTTTTACTTGCTTTCTCCCACCAGCACCCGCAGAAAAAACCCACTTTGGAATTAGGTGCTGGAATTTGGGCTGGGGAGGTAAAACCTGGCCTTTGAGCAGACATGGCTCCACACTGCAGGGTGATGGGGACCAGGAGCTGAATGTAGGTGCAGTCCTTTGTACCCACTTTGCATGGAAGGGTGCAGAAAGGCTGGAAAGACCCTGGCTTACAGGGAAGGGGGTGAGCACAAGGAAGCCAGAAGCAATGCCAATTTTGAGAAGGTGGCCCCTCCACAGCATCTACTTTGTCTTATTTCACATCTTAACCCATTTCCTTATCGCATGGTCTTGTGGGAACAGGCCTGTAATTCAAGTCATATTTGTTTTAATTGCCACTGGCTTTCCTCGCCATTTGGCATATGTACAAAAGGAGGGTGGAAGAGCTTTTATGGGAGTAAAATTCTATGATGAATCACTTATATACAAAACAGACCACATACTAATGGGGAGGCTGGGAAAGTTGCTTTGACCATGCCATTAACTTATTATTATGCATCCCAGAAATGAATGGAAAAATCTTTTGCTTCACAAAGTCTCTCCTTTGCTGCGGTACAGCAACCTTTCCCATAGCTACTCAATTGTAGTGTGTATAAAGGAGATTAGACAGTGCATTTGCCATATGTAAAATTTAATTGTAGCATTTCCATGACAACAAAACTGACCATACTCTTTCCTGGATGCTGATATGAGGTTTGAGTGTTGGCTTCTCCCTGTTATTACATACTCCAGAGCTGATTTCATATCCTGCGTGCAGCCTTTTAGCATCACCTACCCGGCATTAAAGACCATTATCTGACCAACCTACCGATTTTCTGAAGAACTTCCATGGGGAAGGACTGGAGGATGGCAAGTCACAGAGACAATGAACTTCCATGCCAACTGCTCCAGCCACCTCAGCATGGGGATGTTTTGGGGCTGGAGCCAACTCCTCACAGGCATACGGTCCTTTCGCCACTCCAAGGCACGAGCAGATTGAGAAGCACAGACCTTTCCCAGCCCCTTATATGGAACAGATTTCAGTAAAGGAGATAATCCAGCCCGAAGGGGTTATACAGATAATACCCAACAGGCATGATGGAGGCATGCTCTGCTGAAATCCCCTTATATGGCATAGCTGAACAGACTCAGATCTCCCAAATATCTGATGCATAAAACAACTCTGCATGAGGTCATCACACAGCAGACAGAAAGCCACGGTGCAGTGACAGAGTGCATCTTCCCACCACTCTCTTTAAAGCTGGATACCAGAGCGGTGCAGAATCTCCGACCCATGCACCGAAGGTGGCTGCCCCTGCACCCCACACGGGTGGTTGGACAACCACTGCGGTGCTGCAGAGCGGTAAATGCGTCGCATACGTTTGCTACAGGTGTGATTTTGGAGAGGTTTCATCTCATTTCACTTCAGGTGTCTACCGTGAAGGCATCTGCAGAAGAGCTACTCACCCTAAACTCCTGTTGAAATCACTGGAGAGAGACAGGCAATTCTAGCACCATTTTTCTGCCCCAGTTTAGGCATTGGGATGGAGCCAGGCCATCGACATCGTAAAGTCCTTTGCTCCTTGCTGACTGTGCTGGTTGGTTCCCCAACGGGACACAGACATTTTCACTTAGTCAAACAACCCCATCGTTTGCATGTGAAACCTGGCTCATCTTTGGATACTTTTTTCTCACCCTCACTTCCAAAACAATTACTTAACTTTTTTTTTTTTAAAGTGTGTTCTTTCATCTTTAAATTGACAAAAAGCACTTAATGTAGGTACTACCAGAACAAAATGACATGTTGTTAAGGCATTTCCAGAATGTTGTTTATATCCACAAAACTGTTTCTTGAAAGACTTCTTTTAATTTTTTTTTTGGAATAAATACAAAGTATTCCTTCCAAGTCCAGAACTTGTAAATTTATGACAAAATTCCAGTCCTGTCAGACTCAGCTCAACACAGCTATTTTACATTTCAAAACAAAAAAATATGAAGTGACTGGTTGCTACATTTTCTGACATACATCTCTTTTTGAACTTTATTATAATCACTGTGCAGCTGAAGAACGACTCTGAATATCTTTGACTTCATAAAGCCCATGGTGCTCCAGCAAAGGATGCTGTTCACGAGCCAGACCCAGAGGGCCCAGTGCCAAGTCACCTCCCAGCAGGGAAATTCTCCTCTTCCCAGCAGAGCAATGCACCTTTCTCCACGATCCCCATTCCTTCAGCAATATAACCTCTACCTTGTTTCTGATGCATCGACATAAAGTATGTTGGAGTATGCTGTGGAGGGATATCTTAGCAACTGGTAATTTTTGGGTAGGATTATTACTTGTATGGTCAGCCATATGTTTTACAAAAAAGGTATCAGAAATAATATCAGCCTGGCATATTGCTAAACCCAAGTCTCCTCTGACAGTGGAGACTGTCCTCTTGAGCCTTTGAAAAACTTAAGCCAGTACTAAGTATTTTACATTTTTTCCATTTAATTGAAATTTACCAGTATCGTGCACTTTGTAAGATGAAAAACCTGAGCTGTTCTGAAGCTTCTAAAATTCCCAGATTGAAATTTTTCTTCTGGAGAGTGTCATGTAATACAAAAGGAGCTGATCTCTTGCGGCTCTGCTCCGTAGGGGAGAGTGGGAGGGAACTGGATTGCAACTTGTCTCCATCTGAGATTTCTGAAAGGGAAAATACGCTGAAAAATTTCAGAACAGCATCGTAACTGGTGTATCTTATTGCTTGCTAATTGCATAATTTACTGCTCAGAAACTGTGTGGTTTGCACATTCTTGTAGGAGTAGGGTCTACTCTGCTGCACCTCCTGTTCCTTGAGCTGTTTGTTTGTTATAGCATTAAGCAGCTAGTAGACTGAACCTGAATTAATCTGAGGAGCACAGTGGCCCATTTTGCAAAGAAGGGGTGGATGGTTCTCCAGCCTCCTCCCTTCTAGCAGTTTCAGTGCCTAAACCTTCCTAAATCACATTTAGATGTTTAATCCTTTATTGGGGCTGGTCCTAAGTAACGTCCCAGGAGGTGCCCTGCATGCCAAGGTGGGAGGCCCACCATGCCACAACATACTGCATTCCTCCAAGCACTGCTCGGCATTAATTTTTAAAAGCTAAAGGTTTATATGCGCTTGCAGCTGAATATACATGCATGGAAATCATGGACACAGACAACACTCGCTTGTCCATGCAATGGACACTTAAGCACCCTGTGTGAAAAATCACGTGTTTGAAGTACATGTAGTTGCCTATTTACACAGGTACAAAAGCATGTGTGCTAAGCAGGTGCCTGACTTAAAAATGTATCATCTACTCAGTTTTGTTCTTTTTATTTACACTTTCTTCAATAATTTCACCTGCTAACAGACGCATCAGAAATGCATGATGCTCTGCAATGGCTGCCTAGCAACTCAGTGGGATGAACAAACTCATTTTCATTTAGGTGTTAAATAATCTGAAGTGCAGTGAATTTATCTTACGCAAACATCGGAGGGCTTAATAACAGCAGCAGCAAAACACAGCATTGGCGTAATGGTAATGATGTCCTCATATAATGGAACAATTGATATTTGGTATTTTTGAAACTGCAGTCTGATAGGTTTCTTAAAAGCACATATCTACTAAAATGAGTGAATTGCCTTGGTAAAGATAGACAGACAAAATAGCCATCAGATCTCTGCACACACTCCAGGTATGCTCATCTAGGGCTTCATGATCTACCTAAATATCTGCAAATTTTGAAGTTTGGCAGACCTGAAGTTGCTGCTTACCAAAAGAGCAATTCTTACTTCAAAATATTTTTCTTCAACTCATTAAACAGTTGATTTCAGATTGTTAATTTTACCTTGTAAGCAGAATAAAAATTGACTTTGGGGAAAGAAAAGGTAAAAAACCCAACAATTTTTCCACACAGGAGGTATTTGTGTTGCAGAGTCCTACCTGGGATGGACAGAATCTGCCAAGTAGAGATGAGGGACAGGAATGTATGAAAATGGTATAGAAATCTAAACCCACTGTGGTCCATGAGCATTTCATGCTCCTACATAGTTTAGTAATGCTGATTAAAATGATGGTTTAGACGGTGCAAGGAAGGAGTCAAGACTGAGCTTTCCTATAATATATATATTCGACGAAGATAGCAAATTCACAGCTTGTGAGGCTCGTGGGTGGTTGCTTCTGCTCCCACCGAGAAGAGCAATAATTTCCTTGGAGGTCACGGTTGTGCCAGGCAGTGGGGAATGCAAACTTAGGTGGCTGCTATCCTGGGACATAACCAGCTCAGTTCAGCTTGAACTTAATAAAGGTGGTACAGCAACCTGAGATGGTTACTGTGTGGTCCTGTAATGAACAAGTTGTTTCAGAGATGTGGAGAACCAGGAGAGCTGCTGGGGAAATGCCATTTCCCAGTATATTTGTGGTTTAACCCCAGTGAGCAGCTCAGCCCCACACAGCTGCTCACTCACTCCCTGCAGTGGGATGGGGGAGAGACTCAAACAGGTAAAAGTGAGAAAACCTGTGGGTTGAAATAAAGACAGTTTAACAGGTAAAGCAAAATCAAAATAAGTAATTC
The DNA here is from genome assembly GCF_947461875.1 of Haliaeetus albicilla. NCBI lineage: Eukaryota > Metazoa > Chordata > Aves > Accipitriformes > Accipitridae > Haliaeetus > Haliaeetus albicilla. The sequence continues at coordinate 74,266,889 of NC_091484.1, forward strand.
ATTCACCGCTTCCCATGGGCAGGCAGGTGTTCAGCCATCTTCAGGACAGCAGGGTTCCATCACATGTAATGGTGACTTGGGAAGACAAACGCCATCACTCCGAACGTCCACCCCTTCCTCCTTCTTCCCCAGCTTTTATTGCTGAACATGACATCACATGGTCTGGAATCCCCCTTTGGCCAGTTTGGGTCAGCTGTCCCAGCTGTGTCCCCTCCCAACTTCTCGTGCACCCCCAGCCTGCTTGCTAGTGGGGCAGTGGGAGAAGTAGGAAAGGCCTTGACTCTGTGTAAACACTGCTCAGCAAGAATTAAAACATCCCTTTGTTATCAACACTGTTTTGGTCACAAATCCACAGCATGGTACCATAGGAGCCACTATTAAGAAAATTAACTCTATCCCAGCCAAAACCTACATCCAGGAGCTGGTGACAATGTCTGGGTGCGAACTGGATATAGTGTATCAAAGTGACTCCTCCAAAAGCGATGCACAATTATTAACATAGATGTTCACTTTCCCAGTGGATTTGCAATGAACTTACACTGATGGGAAAAACAAAACAAAAGCACAGCACAGCTTTGAGGTAGAAAAAACCTGAAAATTAATTTTTATTTAATATTCTGCTTCCCCCTCTAAGTTTTCTCCTTTGGCAATAACGGAACAAAATCAATTATTCACATAGATCTGTTGGAAATCAACAGTGAAGCCTAGCACATCCATATCATTTCACAATAACAGCACTTAAACAGTCCTTACAGAGGCAGAATCTACTTCAGAGCAGTGGGGCGGATCTCAGTCTCTGCTCATCATGGAAAGCAAAAAAGAAAATATTTTGCAAGTCAGCACATGTGTGAGGAAGGTAGATTTTCAACAACAGTTTTTAGATGACCCACATAAATGTTTTTCTCAAAGAACAGGTCCTCCTAACTGCAGAATATCTGCTCTGTAGATGGAGGTCTTTGTGCCAAACTGCTCGCTAATCCTCTTCCCTTGTAAATGTGTTGGCAGAGAATACAAGTCCATTAAGACTCGCATTTAATATTTACAAATCCCTATTTATCTATAAATGCCGTCCCATTTCTTTCCCCATCACTCTATCAATCATCACCTGCCTGTCTGCTCCCTGCATATGTTGTGGTGGAAGATGATTTGGTTTGGGAGAACCTGCTGCTTTGGCTTTTTGCAGAGTCTCTACAACAGTTTTTATTACTTTAAGAGTGTGGTAAAACAGTGCATCGTCTCACTTAAGCTTCTGTTTTTCCAAAGGAAATTCAATTAGCTTTAACATAATTCCAACCAAATGGAAACGTGGACTGTGTAACCTGTACTGGTCTCCTCTGAGAACAGTCCTTGACTTGCCTTTCCACTTGCTACTGAAACAGCAGCAAAATCTGCTGGCCAGACCTCCCCTTTTATCAGAGGCAAAATTAACTTGTCCCTCATGTGTTTTGGATTCCAGTCTAAATCTGGACACTGGGAGATTTTCTCATTGATTTTGACCTTGAAATAGGCCGTGTGGGTGTAGCTGAGCACACCTGGCTGTAGGATCTGAGCTGCTGAAAGATATTCAGGAACAAAAGTGTTAACCGAGTCCACTCCCAACCTCTTTTACTTCCCTTTATCTCTCCCAGCACGTCCCCGTTTCTTTTGCCTAAGAGATCCTCCTGTTCTAGTTTGTATCCAGCTCAGAGATTTGAAACCCTTCTAGGGTTTTTTGGGGTGTATTCAGTTTAATGACAAGATGCAGGTGTTTTGACTTCACCCCTGTCCTGGCGTCCCGACACAAGTACAGATACTCAGTCGAACATTTTGCAGGCTGCATTTAGAAGCCCTATTACAGTGCATCCTGCTATCTGGTAGGCAAGATAGGCGCTGCCACCCAGGTGACGAGTTTTTCTGAATAACACACTGCTCAGAAACAGGGCCATGGGCAGCAAAGACCATGTAGGGTGCAAGCGAGCGGTGGGATACCCACCTGCGCCCAGTCCTGGGCTCTGGTTCGCAATATCCGCGCTGCCCAGCTGCCCGCTTGATGCTGCCACCCAGCGCTCTCGTCCCCTACATCCTACCCCCTTTTCTCTGCTTTCCAACAGCCCATAAATTATCTGGGGAAAAAAAAAAAAAAAGATGCTTTTGTCCTGCAGTCTTTTGTTTCCTCCTCCTCAAATTCCTGCTGCAGTTTGAGACTCCGACCCTTTCCGCAGCGAGAACTGGTGATATCAGAGGCAGAGGACTGTGACCTTTAAGTGTGAACAAGTCAGAGGAGGAGATAAGTTATAAGAAAGTTCCTGCATGGAATAATTCAGTGACAAGGTGTTTTGAGGAACAAAATAGTTTCAAATATATAGGCTGTAATTTCAAAGCTGAGGGGAAGCCCTAAACCACCTCCAAATACAATGATTAACTAAAAAGTGGCTTCAAGACTTAAGGATTTGTTTTGTTTTCCAAGCCCTGCGCTATGCCAGTGTATACAGGGATATATAGGCCTGAAACAATACCAGATTAGAAGCACTGCTGGCACTGTAATATTTGAAAGGCCTATGCTATGAAAGTGTGAAAATACAGCCAGTGAAGGAGAGACGACAGAATATATATAATAATAGTAATAATAATTTTATATGTTTACATGAGATTGAATGAATTTGTTTTGTTGTTGCATTTTGCCTACACTAAAAGCAGAGCATTATATTGCTCCAAATTTCATTAACACTGAAGGTACATGTAGACCTGCACATGATCAGGTCTCTAGTGAGCCAAAAGACTAAGGTAGTCCTGTGGATAACTTTGGATTTAGAACTGTCTCAGCTTTTCATTTTTTGGCTATATCCTCTGTCCATGCTTCAGAGCCAGGTTCTTCACGCTGGCAACCTGGATCAAAGGCAGAGGTGATGTTTCAAATTTATAGACTTAGCTGAGAGAAAGATCAGAGTCATCTTGTGACTACATTTTAGAAGTCCAGCAACACAGAACTGTAGCTGAAGGAAGAGAAAAGGAAATAGTAGCTGGTCACCATGAAGGAGAATTGTGACCCCAAGCTTTGGAAGCGATTTTAGAAGGAATAGAGTCAGGCAGTAGGTCAGGAAGGATTTTTTAATATCCTCATATCAAGGATGAAGGATGAGCCTTGATTTAATCATAAAATCAAAAGCAGGAAGGTGGTCTTGTGTTTAGGTAAGGAAATAGAATGCAGAAAATCAGTGTTCAGCTCCTGCCTTTGGCCAGGCCTCAGTGGGTGCTCTTGAGGTTTTGTATTGCAAATGTATTTTAAGACTGTCCTTGTGGTTAAATTGTCTAGTCATCTACAGAGTTTGAATAGGAGAAACCTTAACATGACTCTGAATTTGGGGTTCTCCTTGCAACTGGAAGAGGTCTTGTTTCTGCACCCATGCCCATTACATGGAAGGAACAACATCTCCGAGGGATGCAGAGTTAAAGCAATGCTGTCTGAAAAATGCTTAAATAATATTTTGTGGCTAAACCCCTTTGCAGAAAGCCTTACAGAGAAAATACGGAAGAAGCACTAAAAGAGCAGCAGGAGTTAAGCTGCTTGCTGGTGTGAAGGAGGCTCATTACGTGGCTGGGTGAGCACCATCACAGAGGAGGTTTGCCTCAAGCAGGCAGACATCACTCCCAATGTCGTGTCCTGGGCTCACTCCCGATGTGTAAAACCACAGCTACCAACTTGAGATACTAGCAGGAAACTGCTCTGTTTTGGCAAATAAATGTTGCACAACAGAAACATAAAAATACCTATACTGTGCCAAACCAGAGATCTGTCTTGCCCAGCGTCCCACCGTCACCCGTGAGCAAGAGCAGGGTGAGCAGACAGCAGCAGCGCCCTGTGGCACCCAAGGGAACTCTCTGTGCTTAGCAGTCCCTGCAGGACTTTTCATCCATCAGTTTGCACTGTCGCATTTTGAACCCACGTAAAAAGAATGCAATGACTACAGCATCCCATGGTCCAAGCTCCAAAGCTGTAGTGCACAGAGGGTGCAGAATAGCTCATTTTATTGCTTTCCCACCCGCCTGTTACTGGTTTATTTGACACCTCCCTAGCCCTTGGATCAGAGGAGTCAGTGTCTCCTTCCCTATTCATTTTTTCCAGGCCAGTCATGATTTTATACCCCTCTATCACATCCTCCTTCAGTTTATCTGCCCTGCAGGCAGAAGAGTCCCAGTCTATTAAATCCTTCCCCACATGGGAGCTGTTTCATACCTTTGATCCCGCCTGTCACCCTTTGCTGCACCAACTCAGCAGCATCTTTTGGGCAAGGGGGAGACGGGAACCGGGCACAAGGGAGACTTACCCCATATTTACGGAGCAGCACATTGATATCTCTCCCAGTAATGCCTAAGAGTTTGTTTTTCTGCCCACCACCACCCTTCAAGCTGACATTTTCTTAGAATGCCCATTTCAGCTCCAGGATTTCTTTCCTGAGTGGCAGCTATTTCTCCGAAATAGAGGCTTTTTGCCCACCTCTGTCTGCAATTGGCTGTGTGGTGGTGGCACAAGCCAGATTCCCAGCTCAGCTGGGAAGAGGATTAGAGACTTCAAAACTGCAAAACACATGAACAAAGCCACACGCATGGGGGGAAATCGATGTCTCTGTGTTTGCTCTGGATCTAAAAAGCACATAAATCACTGATTAAAACCGCTGCTACTAACGGACATCAGAGGCATGAATGAAAAGAAAGCAAATAATTCCATGTGGACCTTTACGCCAGAGTTGGATCTGCGTAGGTGGGAACTAGAGCTGATGGGCCCTGGTTGCTACCCCTCTAGCAAAGGACCTGAGGCATTTATTGCTATTTTTAGCTTGTTTGATGAGGAGGACTTCCAGAAATAGTGCCTAACTCCAGAGTCTCCATGCCGTTTCTCTAGTGCTACTAGTGTCTGGAATTCAAACTGCGGAGCTCTGCGGGCAGCCTTGGTGCCAAGCACTTTTCACCACACTGCGCACTGCACAGGGTTGAAAAACACCCGCTTCTTGTAGAAAATACTTTCCCTTCCCATAGGACACAGGTTACCAGAAACCTCCAAGACTGTCAGAAGTTGGCATCCGGAGCAGCAGCCAGTCTGATTTCTTCTCTGAGTTTTCGCAAGCTCTGGAAGGGTTATAAAATGTTTAAGTTACATAAACAAATCTCTTTCCTATAGGTTGCTTGATCATAAGTGGGTGATGAAAATATTGTAAGTTTGTGCTTCTACAGCATCTTTCACACGAGGATATAAGAAGTGCTTTATAAACATTAACCAATTAAGCCATTAAACCACACAACACCCCACTGAGTATGTAAGGATTTATAGGGATGTATACAGTAAGAAGATTAAGTTTTACTCTTAGTAGATTTCTTTTTTTTTGGCTGAAAAATGGAAAAATAAATCCAGAAATTATTTTCCTATATAAATGACTTAAACATCTAATAAATCAGGATAATGTCAGCAAATTAGAGACAGGCAGGCTGTGGGTGGGTGGTCTTGGGACCACAGAAGCGAGCACCATGCCGGGAGGTTGCTCGGCGTTTTCCCCATGCTGTACATTGATGGAAAGTAAGCACAGCTCGATGTCAATCCCCTCAGCTTTAAAATAGCCCCTACCCACTGGCACTTCAAAGTGCCTACGCTTTGAAGAACACAGATGCCCACAATGAAGGCCTCTGGCATCTTTTGCACATCCATCACATTAAACGCATCTGTGCTGGAGCACTATATATGCTCATAAGCTGATGCTGCATATAGTCACACATAAGTTGCATCCGTCAGCCTGGAAGAGAGGAAAAGGGAGGATGGGGTTGTCACCTCCTGACCACCAGCTGCAGGAGGACGAGGAGCGCCCTGGGTCTCCGGAGGGGACAAATCCCATGCTTTTCACAGGATGCCACAAGAGCAGCGGTGGCGGGTATCAACAGCCACCACCATGTCAGCAGACCTGACTCAACAGCACGCTCAAAGCTTTTGGGTTCTCAGCCACTTCGGTATCGCCCCGAGGCACGAAAGCTGTTTGGTATCGCGTCTGCCTGTCATCTGGTCTGAATCAGGGTGTCAGGGCTGGTGGCCGGGAAACTTTGGAAAGTTTTTCAGCTCGCAGATAAACAGCAGCAAGCATTCTCAGGACAACACATTCTGGAGCCCCAATCTTATCAGGGCACTTAGGACGCAGTCTGTATACACGTTTCAGGCCAGACAGCCAGAGTGCACAAACAGCTATGAAGACCATGTTGATGGCTGCAGGTTTTGCTGCCTTCTTTCTTTCTTTCTTTCTTTTTTTTGCCAGCCTGATATAACAGAGAATGCTCTGCATGGCTGGCAGGAGAGTGCTAATTAAAGCCAGCTTTGCAGAGATTGATGCAAAACCTAATAGCCCTGAGTGCCTTTACAGCTAAGAGGCTCACCGTGTTGTCTCATGGGGTTGGTGGTAGAGAAAAGCAACCCAGGTCATCCATTCAGATGTGAGGAAGGAATGTGAGACGGTTTTGAGTCCCGTGTTCCCCGCACACAGCTTAAAGGGAGCACTGCGCAGCATTTGGGGAAGAAGCTTGCTGCATTGCTGGCGTGCAGCCCCTGTTCACCCTGCATTGCACAAGCGAGGCTAAACTAGGTTGGCAGTTGTGAGTGTGGCCATGGGGCTTCTGTTATTGTTTGGCTCAGCTTTGTCAAAGCAAGCTCAAATCTGCCTGCACTGTATATTATAAACTTAGCCTCAGTCCTCGCTTTGCATTCACAAGCAGTTATTTGTGTATTTTGTAAAAACTCATCCCACTGCCGTGACTCTGAGAGCTCAAAACCACAAGAAACAGAAATAAGCTCTTATTTAAAAAAACAATATTTCAACAAGAACAAGTCTCTTTTCATGGCTTTTGTTTGAGTAAGGTCAGGGAGTTATAACTGAAATATGTGCATTATAATTTGGGGTTGGAAAAATCAATGTGTTTCACACCTACGTGTATGTTGTTACCTAAAACACCTCCTCCTCCTTCCTGTCTCTGCCTGGAGACTTCCCTGCTGCTCAGTTCCTGCTAGAGGAGCTCTGTGATCTTCCTCCATCAAAACAAGCTCCCCCGCTAAATTCATTACAGCCAAAGGACGTGATGGATACGAGCCCACACATCAGCTCCAACTTCATGTTGAAGTCAGATGTGAACTTCAGGTGAACTCCCACATGCGGTGAGAAAGATGATGCCTGATTCCAGACTCCTCTTTTCTACACTTTCTTCTGTGGTTTGGACAGAGCGCTGTCACAGCCAGGTCTGTTTAACTCTCCTCTACTGCTTTGGGATGGAGTTGTGGCCAAGATCAAGTTGAGCAAGGAACATGGTGGGCTTTAGACAGATTGCCAGCAACCAGCCTTAGACATTCAAAGGGGCAAAAATACAGTCAAAACCTACTCGTTTTGCAAGCAAAAGGGACAAGATCACACGGGTAAAGGCTGCATCTTCCCATTGCTTCTCACACCTTCTTTCCTGCATTGTTCCCCCTAAAAGCAAATATAATTTTTGGTGCATGTTTGTAACTTTGGTGCTGCAAACACTTTCCCTGGATCCTGCTTCACTGCTAGGGGTGATCAGTGTTTGCCAAGTTCTTCTTGGGGCATCTGTGTGATGTGGGAATGGGCCAGATGCTAAATGAAAGCTGAAAGTCAAATAAAGAGTCATCAGAGCTAAAACATTGCATTTTAAGGTGATGTTTGTGTTACTCTGAATTGGATGTAGGCATGACAGCACAGTCCCTCCAGCAGTGCTGTACTGTTTCTGGGTATTAAAGGTGCTGCTGGGGATGTAACTTTGTAACCAGGAAACCGAGCATAAAACCCCACTGACTTTTATTGGCAGCTCCTGATTTAGCCATGATTTTATTATTTTTTCCTTTGTTACTTACATTAAGGCATTCCAAAATTTCCAGGTCCTTTTATTCTAACCAAAGCAATGCCCTTCCCTACCAGCCTTTACAAGCTGAGAATCAGATTCTGCCAAAACGTGCTCCTCAGTACCTAACGTAAGGATAGATATGAGTAGAAAAGGACATAACTCACTTTTTCCTGGAGTTACCTGTTCTCTTCACAGCATACCTATATAAGCCTAGCCTGTAAGCCTATACTGTCATTTTATGTAAATCAGTGTAATCCTGATTTATTTTTAACCCTTCTGTCTCCCTTTTTTCATACTTCTCTCTCTATCATCTACCCCCTCTCCTTCCCTTCCTATTAACTCTTTGCAGAAATCAGTACATGCCAGAAGTCTCCAAAGTCACAAGGACTTGCTCTTGCTATGGCCAAGACCAACTCTGGGGGTCTCATGATCCGCAGCCTCCTCTGCCCGGTGGTGGAAGGACTATGGGGTGTTGCTGTCAGACCTCGGATGGCTCAAGGGTTCCCAGATTCTTTCACCATCAGAGAGATGGGTATGCTCTTGCAGTGGGCTCTTCACAGCTTATTTTTGATCTTTATCACACCAAGGATCTTGCACCAGGAACAGAGAGCTGAGCACCCACACTGAGGCTTTTTTTATAAGGTCACTTGACATCTTCATCCCAAGTTTCCTGTATTATCTGGCAAGAGAATGCACTTAAGGCAAACATCTGTCTGAGGCTTATCTGGGGTCAGATTATGTTCACGGAGAGCAAGCTAAGAATACAGGGATTTAAAACTTTTTCTTCTGCTAAAAATTAGTTTAAACTTTACATAATCTGAAAAAGCAGAATGACAAACTTAATTCAACATTCAATGAAGTTGTTTAAAAAATTTCTTCCTGGGGTATGAGCCGACCTTTTCCCAAATAACAAAATGCCAGTGGCTTCTGTCAGAGGCACTCTCAAAAAAGGCAGTTAGGTGTTTTTATGCCATCTCTCCACAGTTCCTATAGGAGGTGGTTTTCTCAAGGCCTGACTGTACTTATCCTTACAAAAACCCTGCGGGGAGCAGAGATGCAATCATTCCTATTTTACCTGTTGGGAATCGAGGCCTAGAAGAATAAATCTTGAATTTTGAAGCCACTATGGAGCAGTTTAACTGGGCAGGTAAGAAACTGCGGGCACGTATCCAGGCATGGAGTACACAGGTGTAGACCCTCATGTCTTTCGACATGAACATACGGACACGCTGTCCATAGGGTGGCCATGGTGAATTATCACATCAAGGACACAGCAGAGATGTTGAGTCTGTGACTGTATCTGTGGCTGCTCTAAGAGCACCATGGGGTAGACAGAGCCAGGATGAGACTCTTTAGCCAAGGGACCTCAGCTGAACTATTGCTCCAGGCTGTCTTTAAGTTAATGGAGAGAAATAGGTGCCTCTACAGAGTGATTCATCTTCTCCTAATATGGCTGTCTATGGGGAATTGCTCTCTGAAATTGCCTGTTTCTATTGATTCCCACTGGAGCTGAGGGTTTCTATCTCAGACTGAGACATCAGTTTTGGGTGAGAAACTCAGAGCAAGGAATTGAACTGGATTCTACCCAATACCGCCTAACCCCTGGAGCAACCTTTCCTATAGCTTTGCATTATGCAGGGCACATTGCTGCAATATCTCAAAGCAGCTGGTAAACTTTGGGTGCTCTAAAGGCCATCTCTATGGCTAAACCAAATTCTACTCTACAGGAGAGACACCAGGCAGGTCCACAAAGGGTTTATCTGCCTTCCAGAGGGTTTGCTCCAACCACTAGACCTTGTTGCCAAGCAAGCTGGCAGAGTTAGAGGGAAAACTGCCCCATATAAAATATTCTGGGTTTACATTTACAAGAATCTCAGTCATGAATAAACCATAGGAGAAGAGACTACATTGCAGTGACATAATCCACGGGCAGAATAACAGTGAGCATCCCTGAAGGCGAGCACTCAGCTGTTTAGCCTTAAAAACAGCAGTAACGAGAAACACCATCCATGTCTGAATTTTCTAATTCCCTTAAAGTTTAGATTCTCCATAATTTAATTTCATGAAAACAGTTAAGTGCTTTCCAGCAGGAGTTGTGATGAGAAGGCAAAAACTTCCAGCTGTCGTGGTTTAACCCCAGCCAGCAACTAAGCACCACGCAGCCGCTCACTCACTCCCCCCCATCCAGTGGGATGGGGGAGAAAATCAGGAAAAGAAGTAAAACTCCTGGGTTGAGATAAGAACAATTTAATAGAACAGAAAAGAAGAGACTAATAATGATAATGATAACACTAATAAAATGACAACAGTAGTAATAAAAGGATTGAAATGTACAAATGATGCGCAGGGCAATTGCTCACCACCCGCCGACCGACACCCAGCCAGTCCCCAAGCGGCGAATCCCTGACCCCACTTCCCAGTTCCTAAACTAGATGGGACATCACATGGTATGGAATACACTGTTGGCCAGTTTGGGTCAGGTGCCCTGGCTGGGCATGAGAAGCTGAAAAATCCTTGACTGTAGTCTAAACACTACTGAGCAACAACTGAAAACATCAGTGTTATCAACATTCTTCACATACTGAACTCAAAACATAGCACTGTACCAGCTACTAGGAAGACAGCTAACTACATCCCAGCTGAAACCAGGACACAGCTTACAAACACTGGCACAAACTTTTGTTGTAGGATTAAATAAAAAAAAATGTCCCAGACATCATCAGTGCAGTTCAACTCCCTGTTCTGCATCCAAGAACGAGCATTACATACTGCATTTGCAGAACTTCTTTCACGCCCCTCCCTGTTTAGTAGTCCTGTATATCACAAACACGGTCAAAGCAAGATATGGCCTAACTCAGCGTGGCTTTACTTGCATAAATGACCCTTCCCTCAATGAATAACACCCAGCGATATGTCTTGGGCAGACAGCTGTGTGCAGCTGCTGCAAGGAGCACCAGCTCTTGGCTGCCTGCCTCTTCCAGCCAGATGTCACAGGAGCTACTGAAGATGAGCTGCCAGGTCAGTCTACAGCATCCACACCCTGCGGGGAGCAGATCGTCCGAGAGCATTTTGGGGGTCAGAAGGGCTCATTCTCCCCCACTCATGGGAGCTGGGAGCTGAGGGGCACACGGCCAAGGCTGGAGTGGGGAGGACGGGAAGAGCTGCTAGGAAAAAACCCTCCCTTGGCAGCCGTCAGCTAGCGAGGCTCCGTTGGACGAAACGGCACCGAGAGGTACCATGCCCCCGTCGTCTCGACAGCCAGCGGGAGCTCATACTGCTTGCTCACGCTAGTTAGGTTCTAAATCACTGCTCCAATAATTATGGGTTCTGTGGGAGGCAATTCTCATCTCTTGTGAGGTTGTCCAAATTCTGGACACCCTATCTTATACACAAGTATTTAAATGGTGCTCTGGAGACAGGATATGGAGAGAGGGATCCAAGAGATTACTGCCTGTATCCACTTTTCTATTACCAACATGAAAAAGGTTGTTATAATGTTCCCAAACAGCAGCTCCTGCGAGTACACATTACTGTGCAAGTAATATTGTTCTACAGTACCCCTTCCCTCTGCTGTCACCTCTGTTTGCTTAACAATTGTTTTATTTTTAGCTGGAAAATAGTCATACAGTTGAAATGAGCCAGCCAGAACACTGTCTCTGAAGTGATAGTCCAAATACTAGAATAAGCAGCCACTGGCCCTAAGAGGAATGACATGAATGAGATGGGAAGTCGTTCATCTTTTTTTATATGGGTGAGATGGTACGTTTCTAGACAAAGAGAGCCCGAGTTCCATCTTGCATGCATACAGTGAATATTCTCACACTGAGTAGCTAACAACTACTTCACGGCTGCTAAGCAGGACACCTTTCCTAACCCTGCGACCTTTGATTCTGCTAAATACAACAAATATGGGTCAGTGGCTTTTGGAGAGGTAAAACTCCAGAGCACTCCTGTACTGACACTGAAATAATTCCAGTGCATGAAAAGTGAGAGCAGCTGTGGCTGCTTCCACATCCACAAGCAATGCCGCTTGCTCGTTGCCAGTGATCCTTAATCCTCTTTGAACTCCTGACTTTACATATCGAATGGTTGCTCCATGGAGTAATATCTGTGTATTATTGCCCATTCACTCTAAGTATTTTACAAGGTGATACAAAGTCGGGAAATGTTTTCTCAGGAGCCACAGGCACAAAGGTTACCAAATGCAAATCATATTTGCATTGGCACTGGTATCTGACATGTTTGTAAAACCGGGAGCAGGGTATCAAGTGTTAAAATGGGAAAAATTCCCTCTGCATCCTGTGAAAATGCTGGCAGCCCAAGGGCAGAGAGTGCCCGCGGGTGTGGTAATTCAGTATGGGCACTGCTTACTAAACAAAGTACTCATTTCAGCCGCCAAATAAAGGGATAAAACTATTTCAGTGGGCAAAATGGAGTCTCTCTTAATCTGGGGAGATGTAATAGAAGCCTTTAGGTCTGTGTTAGTGCTTGCTCTTCAGAATACCTATTTTGCAGTAGTCTATGTTTTCCTTAAAGCCCTGGCTTTGGGACTCTAGTGATTAGGTGTTTTACACATTTTTTTAGGAAGGATTTTTAAAATGCAAGTTTTTTTGTCTTACAGTGGAGAAAATGCCCACCATGTTGCAGCCCAAAAATATAACCTGCAGATGCTGAAAAGTCAGAAGTAAAAAGAACAAAAGAGGAGGTTGAACCTTTTCTTGGTTTTTTTTTAAATATTGTTTCCTTCTCCGACCCTGCTGTTGGGGGCAGGAAGGGAGAAAAAAGGGGTAGCCAGTCATGATTTGGGAGCATTTATGTTAGTGTTCTCAGCAGCCAAGGGGATTGTGCTCCCCTGGAGATGGATGCGCCCTCAGACAGGAGTCAGTCACTGCTGGGCAGAAGGGTATTCCTGCATGTATGTATTACACAGAGGTTAAGAGTATTTTTATTTTCCAGAAGATATTTACTGCTTTTTTTCCCTTTCAAAAAGTTTGTTTGGTTTTTTTTTGTTTGTTTTTTGGGTTTTGTTTTTGTTTTTTAAATAAAAAGATTTGGTTTCCTTACAAGATTGAGGTTTGTTAATCACAAGCAAACACTTCTCACAACAGATGGCTTCACCGCAGAGTGAATTTCTTGGTGAAAAGGGATTTTGACAGACAAACAGTGCTCATCTCTCCTTTCCCCCAATCTCCCTTTTTCGCACAGGGACATTGGCACTTGGGCTACATGGTCAGAAACACGTCAGCCATGTGAGCTGCATCCTAAGGCAAACCACCCTTGGAGTGGGTGCTCTAGCCTTGGGAGCAAGCTGATTTGAGTCCAGTGAAAGTACATATAGTAAAATTAATCCCCATGCTTTAGGCTGTCAGAGTTTTTAGGGGTGTTGTGCTGTAGGATGTCCACCAGGACCCACCACCCGTCCTTGCCAGGCAATGTCTCCATGAGCCTTCCTTCAAGCCTGCTTGCAGCGGTCTACATCTTTGATTGCAGAAGCAAGGTCATTGATCAACAGCTTTTTCATGGACAGACATTTGCCTTATTTGCTTGTATTTGGGTCAGCCTGAAGCACAATATCAAGGCTGAGTCTTCCATGAAGAGACTGAGAGCTCCAACCGTCTCCTGTCAAGTCTGTCCTAGGGAAAAGACTGGGAAGAAAGAGGAAAGTCTGTCCCCCCCACCAAATCTTCTACAGAAGGCAAATCCTGCACTGAGTATGAAGGGTTAGGAGAGCTGAGACCCTGTCTGGAAGCCACTTGTCCTGTCAGCTGAGCAATATATGACTGTCAAAACTTTTCCACAACCCTATTGTTAACAGCTCTTGAGTTAGGTACATACAGCATTAACATCCAAAAGTCGTCTCTGGAGTGAGCCCATACTTGGGAGGCCTGGCGACAGATCACATCAAGAACCAGCTCCACATCCACATCTCACAGAAGACATTTGCTTTAACAAGTCTAGTGGAGCACGTGGGGTCAAGTCTGTGTCCTGAAGCACCCCTGCTGCAGTTGACTTTTGACTGGAACGGAGATGACCCCTGGAGTCAGAGGCAGAATAAGCTCTGCCCTCAGTTGCATGTGTAGAAATCCAAATGCAGGACATTTGCCTGAGTTTCTACCCATGAATCTGAGCCCTTTACATAAAAAGCTGGCAGAGCCTTGGGAGCAGCAAGTTGAAGAATTTTGTCAAATTTTATTGAGGGAGGAGAAAGGAAAGGGATTTCATTAGCTAGGTACCAAGTATATGCCAGAAGAACTTAATCCCCATACTTCAACACAGATTTAGAAGTACTGTTTTGCCCTGAACTCCGCTTCCTCACATTTTTCCCAAATAATAGAAAAATATGAGGTTTACAAAGGAATAAGGCAGTTTCCTGGAATACGTCAGCTCCTGTCCTCATTTCCTATGCAGTCATGGTGTCAGTCACTGAGCATCATCTGAAGGCAGGTATGATCGTAACAGCAAGAAAAATTATGATTTTCTTTTAAAGTCCATTTCTGAAGTTTACAATCCAAGCTGGGGCAAGAGACAAAATTAAAATGTGAATTTACTATTCAGATACCAGGGGTGTTCATTCAGCTCAACACAACTCAAATGTCAAGGAGATGCAATAAAGGGGTAAAAAGCTAGAAGCAGTGAAACTGTAACTCATTAACATCATTATTCACCAACAGTGTACCCCACTGATGTCCTTGCAGAGCAGGTCACATACAGAGTAGAAGAGATTTCTTTAATTAATGAAACAGATACTAAAAAATGAAAATATGCTGGAAGTGCCAGGACAAAAGTGACTCAAGGCTGCTCACGTTGTGATACAACCTAGGGATATTCGTTTTTGTGAAACAGGCAGGTTGCTTTCTATCCTCATAAGAATGTGTGTATGTCTTACCAGATAAATGGCAAGAAAAAGCATTTATGGGTAGCATACATGGAGAAGGGACTCACTTGGAACCCTTAAGTATGGGCTTCTTGTTAGGAGGTAAGTCAAAAAGATGCATTTTGAGCTGCCTGAACTATGATTTATGTCCGTGCAAGGGTGTAAATCAGCATCACACAGCATTTTCCCTGAAAGAGCTTTCCCAATATTGCTAGGTTGTTTTTTTTTTTTTTCCAAATAGGAAAAACACATATTGCAGACTTTTCTTAAATCGTGTTTGGGTATAGCCTGTTAAATGGGTTCTCTGACAGGGCTGATATTGTAATTATGGCATGTGTTGTGCAGTAGCTCTTCCCAGTCATTCCTAATCTGCTGGGCTGGAGGGGTAGGGAGAAGCTGTCAGCGGTGGTGTGCAGCAGCATAACCCAGCTCCCTGGCTGCCAGCCAGCATGGATAATAGACATTTATTCAGTACGTGTTCCTCTGACAGACCCCAGAGAAACTTCCCAGAGCATTTGTGGCGCTGGAGCGGCAGTTTGCACCACCTCCGCTGTATATAGGTATTGCCAACTCCCTCTTGCAACACCCTCACTTTGGAGGACACACCTCCAGGTCTCTCGGTGAGGGCTGTCCTTCTTGCATCTACTCAAGTGACCCTTCCTTGAAGATGGGGACTCTAGCCAGAGCATGGATGAATTTCCCTAGCATTGTGGATTTATTGCTTGAACTGGTTGCATGTCAAACCCTATACCTGCTGCAGTTAACAGGCATTGATATAAAAGGACTAAAATTTGGCCTTGCTCACTCTTTGGTGAATTTCAAGAGGAAACTTCAGCTGATAGTAGGTTGTAGTACATCTTCTTTGCAAGGATTGCTCTTGCACAGGGAAAAATCCCTCTTCCAGGGGATGCGCAGGGAGCACCAAATCACACCAAGCTCTCAGACCTTGTGTCCAAGGTGCCAGCAGGTCCCTCCTCCTCTCAGAAGTCCAAGGGTTGGACGTTGACAGCTGTGCTCTCGAGGTATTGCAGAGCTGTCTGTGATAAGGATAAAGTTCACGTGTGCATGAAGAAGAGCTGCAGTGGAGGCCAAGCCCAAGTTCAGCAAGGGTATAACCCAGGAGCTGGTGGCCACCTCAAACCTCAATGCCTTCTGCTCCGAGCGAGGCATGCACCCTTCACCTTGCCTTTTCCAGAGCAGCAGGTACCCAAACCCCACATTTGGTGTCCTTAAAACACACTTGAGAAAACCTGATGCCAGTGTTGTCGGGGCGGCTCTGTGTGGATGAGAGCTGCCGTGCTGATAAGGGCTAATGAGTTTACAGAGTATCTCCAGCATGATAGCAGCAGCTGCAGCTGATCCCAGGGACATTCCCCAGCCACTCAGTGAGTCGGCAGAATCGTTAATCCTGGGGCATTAGATATCTGAGGAGGAAACGATGGAAGAGACACAGGCTGATGCTTGGCCAGAATTATGGAGGGTGTCTCCCATTCCCACCCTTTACATAAAACTCAAATACAGGAGCAGTAAAGGCTCTGCATGTGGCAAGCTTGGGAGGAGTGACCGCAAACACTAAACTTGTTGCTTTGTCTTGTTTTCTCAAGCTTCTGGCAGATTTAAGAGAGGATTTTGTGAGGCAAAGGACTGATCCAGGGAGGTGGGTTGTCCAGGGAGTGCCCAGACATGCCCAGACCCAAAGTCTAGGGAAGGTGGATGTGGATGTTGATCGTGGTTGGGATCTTGGCCACAGGTCTTGTGATAACTTCTGCTGTTCCCAGACATCGTCTGCAGTTTCAAAAGCAACTAAAATACCAACATTGCAATTCCCAACCTCTCCTCTAACATCCAGAGCTCTGTTTCTGCATGTCAATGACTGCCTTAGCAGTCTTGAATTCTTCTTAAACACATTTTCCCTTCAGGGAGCTTATACACATGAAATGTCAGAACAGGCAGTCATTTCCCACAGGTCACGCTAATGAGCATCGCTGAAACATCCTCATCCCTGAGCCACCCCAGCAGGTGACTTGCCATGTTAAGTAGTATCATGTTCCTCAGCAGAGACAGATGAGGGCCAGGCCAGCACATAACATTCAAGTTAATGGATTAGATCTTCAGCTGATCTTCAGGACACGCCTAAATAGCCCATGGAGCAATGGTCTGTGACGCATGCTTCAAAGATGCTGTAGCCTGTGCTGTAATCCAAAATATTCCCAGGGTACTTCTTAGGAAAAGCTTAACACTTTAGGGGATGCCTGCATGGTGTGGCTCTAACACAGCTTTCACTTTCACCAGGTGTGACAACTATTTGAAAATTTATTTTCTGAAAAACCTCAATCATCTCAAATCCTAGGGTGCTGCAGAAAATATCTAGGCAGGGTTTTTTTTCTTTTTTCTTTTCTATGGATAATTAAACTTTGCTTTATTCAAAACCTTTCAAAGAACAGCTGGCAGAAAATAAACCCTAAAACTCCAAGACATGAAGGAAGGGTTGCTTTTACAGAGACATCTAAATTGCACACACTTCAAAAACAGAGCACTAGAACCAGCAAAAAGGGAGGCATTTAAATAAGGGTCCCTTGTTCTGTGGTTGCCAACAAAGACATTACTGTTACTCGACAGTGCTACAAAGGCCTTTTTTAGCTCAATAGAAACAGCCTTTTAAAACCCAAAGATGTCTTTAAAAGGCCATCAGATTAGAGCAAGAGAAAAATTGTAGCTATATTACATTGAAAGTTGCTCTACAAGCCAAGGGGAATGTCTCATGTTTTTGGCTGTATTTGCTTCTACGATCCTTACTCTTCATTTCTGGCTCACAGTTAGTCATGCTGGGATGCTGTTCCTACCAGATACATCTGCTGAGAAGAAACAAATGGAAAGGGTTTCCCTTCCAGCACAGTGCCTTAAGGATACCTTGCCATCTTGCTATGTTAAAGGCAACATCGCCATTTTCAGCCAGTTCCTGCATTTTTTAAACTCCGATGGTTTTCACATCAAGCTGGAAGAAAAGGAGGTGGATTAGACACAGGCTTTTGTTTGTAGAAAGGATCCTCCAACCTCATGGGCCTCTGACCCTTTCCATAGTTGTGTCCCACAACTGACTCATTATCACGGGTAAGGAGCATGGAATAGATGTTCAGTCACACAGCCCAGCTTTATTTAATTAGTGGCACTTTTAATTAAACTTCAACGTTAAAGTTGTAGCAGGAGCACGCTTATATAAAAACCATTTAATAAAGATTTCCTTGGCATCAAAGAAGAAAGGTGTGACTTCAGCTTAATCACTTAGACCAACAGAGGTAGAACATGGATGTATCTGAGAATTGGTTGCAAGCAGTGTTCATAATTCAACCACCAAATTAAGGCTGCAAATAAAGGCATTTGCTGTACACCCTGTGGCTTTCCTGCAGTGTTTACTGGCATGGTGGCTGTAAAATTTGATGACAGCTGAGATATAGCTCTTGGGACATTTTTACTGTTTACATTAAACAATTGATTAGACCTACAATTACACTGTGCTAATTGTTAGCCAGGAACAGAGACTTCTGCTCTAAGCAGGCAGGTAATAGGATGTACCCTAATAGGTTCCCTTGAAATTCTCAAACCAAGAGCCAGATTTAGGAGTGTGCTGGTTTCAGCTGGGATAGAGTTAATTGTCTTCCTAGTAGCTGGTACAGTGCTGTGTTTTGAGTTCAGTATGTGAAGAATGTTTATAACACTGATGTTTTCAGTTGTTGCTCAGTAGTGTTTAGTCTAAAGTCAAGGATTTTTCAGCTTCTCATACTGCCCAGCCAGCAAAGAAGGCTGGAGGGGCACAAGAAGTTGGGAGGGGACACAGCCAGGCCAGCTGACCCAAACTGGCCAAAGGGGTATTCCATACCATGTGATGTCATGTCCAGTATATAAACTGGGGGGAGTAGGAGGGGGGGGGGATCACCACTCAGGGACTAACTGGGTGTTGATTGGTGGGTGGTGAGCAATTGCACTGTGCATCATCTGTACATTCCAATCCTTTTATTATTACTGTTGTCATTTTATTAGTGTTATCATTATCATTATTAGTTTCTTCTTTTTTGTTCTATTAAACCGTTCTTATCTCAACCCACGAGTTTTACTTCTTTTCCTGATTTTCTCCCTCATCCCACTGAGTAGGGGGGAGTGAGTGAGCGGCTGCGTGATGCTTAGTTGCTGGCTGGGGTTAAACCACGACAAGGAGTTACCCAAATCTTGCTCAAATGGAGCTTGGAAGTTTGAACCTCATGGATCCTACCATGACCAAGGACCATTATCTCTGTTGGAGGGTCCTGTTGCAGAAAAGGAGTTGGTGAAGTTCCCCCTTCCTGATTTTCCTTCCACAAAGGGGACACTCGTCTGATTTGTGAGTCATTGCACTCTTGGAAAAAATGTCTAATTTGCCTGCTCGTTGCCAGACACATCCCAAGCTCATCATTTTCTACCAGGAGGCAGAGAGAACAGCCATCAAACCCAGCAGTGAAAGAAGAAAATCACATGCACAATTTGCTGCCTGTGCCTCTCCCCTGGGACTCCAGGGTTTAATGCAATTTGGTGTATCCCAGCCGGTGGTGCTTGGCTGCTTTTAATTAAAAAAAAATTAAAGGATTTATGTTGGGATTAAATGGGATAATTATTGATTGATCTCTGCCTTCTAAATTGAAAAGCATTTGGATTAATCAGCTTTTAAGTAGGAAATCACTCAGCTCTGGACAGGAAGCCAGCCTCAGGCCCTGCACTTTACCTCTAGCAGGGCTTTATTTTGTCCTCTTTCCCCAAACCCAATGGGAAATATTTTCCTTTCTCTCTTCTTCTTCCTGATTCATACTCATAGCTCAGAAGAAAATTGCTTTCGTTGAGACAGGCTGTAGGTCACACGTGTTAAGATCACCCTACCTTTGCAAGTTACCTTGCACTACCCACAGAGAACATCTGCCAGCCTCTGGACCATCCTGATACATCTGGCCAGGAGGTCTGCCATCCTCTGAAAGCCTTGTGCTGGGAACTGGGCAACCCACCTCCCAGGTGGGTCAAGTCAGCGCTGAAACGCTCCATGGATGGAAAGAGTATGTTTGCACCAACAGCGATGCTGGTAGATCTGTCTTGCAGGTCAAGCAAAGCAGACAGCCAAATAGTCAGCTCAACAATCAGAAAGGACTTGTAAATAAAATGGCGTAAAGCTTGCTCTTGGTTTAGTTCTGGGACTGTATATATCACCCCATCTCTACAAGCAGTTGGAAATTAGGTTAAGCAGGTGAGGAAGGTGGTAGGGCAGTCTGAACTAAAAATAATAATGGCATACTCAAAATAATAATGTTCTCCATCCCCAGCTGCAGAAGTAGGCTGCTGACCTAAGCACTGTGTGTTCAGGTTTCTGCATTTATTCTGGAGCAGAAATAGTGCAGTTGTGTGACCCTCATTGGATTATTCCACTTGCATGAAAACAAAAGTCTTGTTAACTCCCAAGAAACACCAAATGGAGAATTTGGAAGAAAAGATTTGCTATTTCAGGAGAAATATTACTTTAAAAAACAGGGAGTTTCAATGGGATTTTTCAGCCTCTGAATAAAATTCTCATTTCCAATGAGTCATGTTTCCAATGCCAGAACTTAGAAGCAAGTTTTAACTTCACCCTTTGTGGATGAGGACAGTAATGTCCACTTTACAGTCTTTGCCTTCTAATTTATCTAGTGTTGGGAAATTTTCCTATTTTATTTTAAAAAGTTCCTCCTGCCTCTAAAAAAAGAGTCCCCTTTCAAAATTATTATTTTTTTTAAGATTCCCCATCAGAAGAAAGGAGGATACCCATCCAATGAGACTACTTTTTTCTAGGAAGCATTTCTGCTGAAGTGCTCCAATCACTATGATGCTGATCCAGCATTGACTCACACACAAACCTCCCCCACAACTCATCTACTGGAGGTAGGTGACCCGGCAGCACGGTGGCAGATTACATCCCTCTGCAGATGTAAGGTAATTCATACTTGAAAGGCTGATTTGAGTTCCTCACAGAGTAGTCAACTCTATATTAATTGGAACAAAAGACATTTCTTCAGCTCAGTGAAAGCCTCTCCTCCACAGACAGCCAAACTCAGAGAGCAAAGCACCCACATTGTTTCAGTCCCAGTCTCTGGGCACCCTGAAATTATAACCACCCTGGCCATAACCCCTGAACGATCCCCTCTGCACAGCTTCGTTAGGAAGAGTGTACTCAGAGCTGATCAGCCTAGCTCATGAGCGTTTCAAGAACTACTGATGAGATTAGGCAATGATGATATAAAAATGGGTGTATTGTTATTTGAACTCTGAAGTTACTTGTCTCATCTCAGTTAGAGAGAAGAGCTAGTGCATTTTCTAAAGCGACCTGATCCTCAGACTGACTTCATATGTCTTGGGTACAGGGTTTCCATAGGATGCCTTCTAAGGGACATCAGGAAACGAATGAGCTCCACCAAGTGTTGACCAAGTCCAGCGGAGCCATTCCAGCCTCTCTGCACCATACCGCTGGTGCGTGGACTGGTCTGCGTTTGGAGATGAGCACGAGGGAGAGCACTTCTGTCTACATGTGTAGGCAGACGTATATATACAAGTCTATATGCATAAGTCTATGCAAGTGCATGAGTGTCATGAGAAAGGGTGGGACCATGCATCCCTGTGCATGATCAGCACGTCTCTCCACCATGTCCTTTAGCTATTTCCAGAGCTTTGATCAGGTGCAGCACTCGGATGCAAAGCTACATGTGTCTCTGTGTACCCGAAGTACTGTTCTCCCCTGGGCCTGATGCTGCAGGGCATGTGACATGGGATGCAGGCTCAAGGGGGTCTGCAGAAGTCGCTCCAGACCTAGGAGGACTTGTTGGGCCATGTCGTATCCCAGCTCCTTCTGGACAAAGCAGCTCAGGTATTTTCAATACTTTCTGTTTATCTCAGGCCCACATGATGATGGAAAACAAAGGGACTTTGGCTGTCTTTTTAAGAAGAGACTAAGTAAAACAATGAAGCACAATAAAATGAATTGGTTAGGGAAGATAACTGAACATGCTTTTCTGCATAAGAGTCATTACATTAAAAATATGTAAGACCGAGTGACATAAAAAATTGAAGGCTAGAGATGCTACTTTGAATGCAGAGAAGAAAGTGTAAAACCAGCTTCTGTTCTTGTCCTTTTCCCAAAGTAAACAAGTGGAGCAAGACTAAGGAGTACGGATCAGAAGAGTGCAGAACCAACATGACCACCTGCTCAAGGGAAATAATCTTGCTCAAGATCTCTCCAGACTACTGCATTGTGCCATTCCCCATGGTGAAACTTAAACCCACTCTCAGATCTGTCAGTCAGAAGTAACTGTCCTTACTTAACATCTGATAACCACTTGCCTAGTGACCTCCTGGGTTGACCAGAGGGAGGCAGCATGTTGAAGATTTAGTCCCAGATCAGCTCCTGCACCTAAGTGCCCTGCTCCTTTAGGGGAGATTAAAATCACTTGGACCACCAGTGCAGCTCTTCTCCACCTCCCAGACCACACATAGCAAGGAGAAGCTGAAGTGCTCCTTAAAATGTTGGTTGGACCTACCCTGAGACATAGGAGACTGGGACTGAGTTTTACTTTACCAGACAACGTGTAGCAGAGTATTTTCCTTAACAGTGCCTTAAGACATATTTTGTCCTTGTCCTTCAGATAATGTGCTTACTGGGAGCCTGGTGTTGTCACCTCAAAAAGAAGTGGCACAATCCTACCAGTCAATCAATGACCTTTTTGAATTTCCTGCTTTCCGATCTCAGAAGCCATACATACCAGGCATCAAGTGCCATTTAAAAGCCTGCTCATGTGCCAGCTATTACTTTCCCTGGAACCCGAGGGGAGCAGACAACAAGCTGGAGGTCAAGGCTGCCATTCAGCCAGAGAAATGGGCAGATGGGAACCTCACAGGTTGCAGCACGAGCAAATGCTCTTGCAATTTGCTCAGCAAGAGCATGTGCTCCAGTCCTACACCTGGGGTAGAATAACCCCACACAGTTGGACCTGCTGGGGGCTGACCAGCCACGGGGGGCTTTGCAGAAAGTCTCCTGGTGGGTAAGGAGTTGAACGGGAGTCTACAAGAGTCCCTGACAACAGTGAAGGTCTCTCACATATTGGGCTGTAGCAGCACAAGTGCAGCCAGCATGCCCAGGGATGTAATTTTTTCCTTCTCTTGAGCCTCATACGGTCATATCTGGATTACTGGGTCCAGTTTCAGGCTTCCCAATTCAAGGGAGATATGACAAACTGGAGCTTGTCCAGCGGAGGGCCAACTTGGTGGTTAAGGTGCTGGAGGGCACAGTGTGTGAGAAGAAGGTCAGAAAGAATATTTTCCTCAGCCTGGAAGGAAGAAAAGACTTAGAGGGGACCACACTGCTGTTTTCTCCTACCTGACGTGGGATCAATGAGAAAATAGAACCATATTTTTTCCCAAGGATCACAGCAAAACAGGAAGAGGCAATGGCACAATTTGTGGCAAAGGAAATTTCAATTAGGTATAAGGGCAAAAAAATCCCCCAAAGAGCGATGCAGCCTGGAACAGGGAACCTGAGTAGATAGGGCTCTGAACAACCTGATTTAACATCAAACGCTTGAAGCAAGACCTGCTTTGAGCAGGGCATTGGACCTCTAGAGGTCCTCTCCCGCCTAAATTATCCTGTGATTTTGTGGCACATTACTGACTTCCACTACAGAAATCAAAGTTATAAACCATGGATTTTATTCTAAGAGCTCCAGGCAATCTTTCAGATACCTCCAGTCCATGCTTTTAAATGCTCGCAAGGTAGGCACTAGAGACTGTGAATCTGATCTGATATTCCCTGGGCAGCGTGGGAAGCAGAGGAGACTTAATGTGTGTGCAGGAGCCGGTATCGCCAGGGAGACACGCAGCACGCTGCGGTCTGGGATTTCCCAGGCGCTGAAGCCCCTGTGCCAGGCATGTTGCACCGCGATAGCTGAGAGGTAACGAGAAGCATTAGCAGACAAGCTGTTTCGCCGGTCAGTAGAAAAAGGATATTTGGGCAGGAGGCAACAGAAAGGAGAAATTTTGGGGTGATGCTCTTCGTGCATTTTGCAGGTGTTGCTTGTGGCAGGAGGACGCCGTGCCTCGTGCCTGAAGGAGCCTTTAAGGCAGCAACTGAAGTGCCCCTGCAAGAGGCTGTAGCATCGATAACCCCTTACCACCTCCTTGCAGGCAGAAATTGGGGCAGGCAGCAGCTACTAACGTCTCTCCTGCCCACATCGCCGTAACCTGCTTAAGCAACTGCCTCTGCATTTAGAGCCAGCCCTGCTACAGGATGGCTGTGTAAAGAAGGTAACCTTCACCCATCTCCTAGGAGCCTCGCAATGCATTTCTTTCTTCTCCTCCCCCATCACTTTTCCGTGACCTCAAAGTCCCCCTGGGGACTGTCAGAGTTTTGAATGATTTATTCCAGTAATGGCAAAAGCCCTGCAGAGCCCAACCCCTTCTTCTCAGTAACTGCTGGCTGTTTGGGACAGCTCAGGTCACCAGAGGGTGCTGCTGGGGCCCTCCAAGAGCCAGCCTGGCAGATGGAAAGCAAAATAAAAGTGCTCTTCTGCCCCTGCTCCTTTTTTTCTGTGCGGTGACCCGTCTATTTTCAGGCAGGTTGGCCTTTTCTCCTGTGCACTCCCCATTCCTGTGAAGGTAGGCTGTGTAAAACCGCCTTTCTTTGCAATCTCAGGGTTGGAGCATCCTGGAGAGAGCTGGTGTGTGTTCTCCTGAGATTTTGCTCATGCTCGTTCAAAAAGTCATCTGGCAGCCCCTCGGTGCAGGAGGAGCAGGAGGGTCTGTAAGGCTGAGTGGTTGACCATGGTCACACATTAAGAGGGTGTTTCCACCACCCCAAAGAGGAAAGGAGAAGAAGTGTGTGTATCTGTGCACGTGTGCTGTGCACAAGCAGGCACAGAATCACTTAAAACCAGTAAAAGCCAACGCATTAGTTTCATGGAGTGGCAGGGAAGTCCGTCTGGACTTTTTGGCTTCTCGTGCCTAAAGCTGCTGTTGTGACAGATTATCCTCGCAGTTTGTGAGGCATCCTTGAATTTAGTCTTACATGTTTCTATACTGTTTGGTTTCAGCCAAGTTAATCCTGGCTGTCACTTGAGTACAGTTAATGATGTTCTACCCAGAGATTTGCAATTGTGCATAATGGGGCTAAAGTCCCTCCCTGCATTCTTCACGCTGCTTTCGGAGAGCTTCTGTCGGGCGCGCAGGAGTCACCGAGCCTTTTGCAAAGGAGTACCTGAAAATGAATTCTGCAGTCCTAAATGAGCTGCTTTATAATCCTTCTATCTGCTTCAGGCTGTCTCAGATTAAAACTATTTGCCAGTCACTTCCCCCTCGCTCTAAAAAAGGCACGTATTTTTAGCCTCTCAACAAATCTGACACACTGGAGTTTCCCCTTGCGTGTAATCCCACTGTCACCATTTGTAAGTATTTTTTTAAAAACTCTTCTTAACTTCACGTAGTCCAGGACAGGGAATTTAAGATCAGTAGTTCAAGCAGCCGGTGCCTATGGATACACGTGCATTTATAATGCTTGCGAGAGACACAGCCCCCCCCCAACTGCACCAGGGGAAAAAAAACAGCATAGGTTTGTAGAGTGACAGAAAAGCTCTTCCTAAAGACAAGCTCTGCGGCGGAGTCGATGGCTCTCTCCTGCCCACGGTTTTTAACGCGCCCTGCGCAGGCCAATTGCGGTTATATAATACTGGCTCCGGAGCAGATGCTGCCGTGTTCGGGCTGGGAGATTATAGCTGGCATGCACCACTAATGGAAGCTTTCTGACAAATGCAGCCATCCCTGTCAGGCAGGGGATAGCAGCGAGGCAGCCGCTCTCTGGCTCTTCCCCACGATCCCGCATGGCTGGGATGGAGCGGAGGCTGCGGTGGGACCCGGCAGCTCCGCTGGGAGCAGGCAGCCTTCCAAAGCAACAACAACAAAAAAACCCAAACCCAAAAAACTCAGCAAATACTCTCCTGCTCGACCCGCGTATGGCTGGAGGTGTACTACGGGCTGTAACTGATGGACTGTAACAGTTGTCAGGCATGGGTGTCTCGTTTGGAGGAAGATGATATACCGCATCCACGACGGTTAGTGTGTTCCTGTGGTTAAGTATCTGATCGAATATTTCTTCGTGTTCCTTTGTGATTCGCCACATGTTTGGTGTATCGAGTGTCTCATTACCTTTTTTGAGGGCCGTGACTTGGCGTTGTGGCATGTGCAGCATAATGCCACCACGAAAATGGAACAGGCCCTTATCGCAGCGTGCTGGGTACGGCTCCAAGATAGGCTTTAACACTTAGGTATCGAAAGGCTATCTTAACCATCCTAAATCTGCTCTGACTCTGCTTCAGAAAATCTCACGCGTCATCTTTTGGTGGCACGGGCTTCTTCCAGGCAGGTAGGAGACAGGAGGGAAGCAGAAGCAAAGCCTCCAGCTGCTGTTCACAGCAGCACTGCCCCTGTCCCCACCCTTGAGAGACTTTCTATGTCTGACTGATCAACGCCAATCCCTGCTGTCCCTGAGGGGCTGCAAACGCAGCTTCCCGAGCGTCCTGCGGTTTGACAGACACAGCCGTTGCAGTCTGCTGACTCCCAGCACATCCTCCAAAACCCTGGGCTGCTACATCACGTTAAAGTGATGGACGAGGAAGAGCTGTACCCAGAGGATTCAAACCACTCCTTGTTAGTGCTTAAAGTTGCTTCACATCTGGATCCCATTAAAAAAAAACTATCCAGTTTGGTTACCAAATAAAACTCATCCAGGCATAAGACTAAATGAGCAAGCATTTCTCGTAAGACTGGTATTGCCTGGTTTGAGATATGTCCCACCACAGATGCCCTTATGCTACCTTTACAGCCATACTAGGGATAGGATCCAGCTGGATCCTTTTCCCCACAAAATGAAATAATCAACAGGCCACCTCCTACTTAGCCTTATTTGGCCATTTTCAGCTTCACTTCTGCTGTTGTTTTCTGATACCTGGCAAAACAGGCCTTTTGCTATCACCAACCTGCATCTGAGTCCAGCAGGGAGATGAGCGGGGGTGACACATTCCCATGGCTCACACCATGGGACATCCCATCTGTCCATATGGAGCTGTGGGAGAACTCCCAACTCACCTCAGCCATTTCCTAAATCCCCACGGAGAAGGAGTATTTCCAAGAAGAAAAGCAAAAGGAGATCTGAAAGGTATGCAGGTGCCTTAAATTTGCCTAATAATGTCCCTTGGGAAGGTCTGCCAAGGAGATTCTTCCTACCTTCCAGTCTCAGCTGAGTAGCCGCCTCTCCATTTACGGTCCTCAACAGTGACAGGTCAGATGTGTCGGAGCATCAACCAAGGGAGGATTGGACCTTGCTGGACTGCAGAGACATGTATTAACTTCTAATTAACACTTTAGTTATTCTTTTTTATTGCCTTTCCACTGCACGCACTCCATCCATCCATTTCACAAAGGGCAGAGAAAGCAGACAGATTCCTCAAGGGATTAATCTGCAACATCACCCTTTGGTTGCACTTCAGGATCTTCTAGGGCAAGGTACCAGTGGGACCTGAGCTCGTTTTAAGCCTGCTGGCTCGCAGCAATCTAATTAAAACAGCACAGAGGTCAGAACGGGCTGCGTACCTTACCCAAGGCAGGGAGGAATCAGTTCATAGAGGGATCTGTGCTCATGTCTGTGGTTACATCGCCACCAGCACCTGAGCTATGTAACGCCCATCTTGCAAAGGCATGTCTACATGATGCTGCAGCTCCCAGAAGTGGTGTTACCAGAATAAAATGTTGGGCTCCAGCCACCGTCCAAACCACAAAGCCTCCCTTCCCTCAATAAACAGCAGCTGCTTCCCTTCCCAGAAGTGACCACATTTCAGCAATGGCTGTCGCAATGTAAATATTTTCTAACCCACCAGAAACACGTGGGCAAACTGTACTTAAGGGTTTACGCTCTTAAAGTGAGAGGTGCAAGCGTGGAGCTGGATGGTCTTGTTGGGTTTATTTGTTCATAGGGAGTGCAAGAACAAATGATCACGTATTTGCTGTTTAAGGGCAGTGCTGTCAGCTGAATCCGACTACAAACGGTTCAGTCAGTTACTTATGCAAGAGTATTAGAAGCATTGGACCAGAGGAGGAAGAGCAGTGATCCTTTCATGGACCTAACTGTAGCAGAAGAGTGGCAGCTCCATAGTGCCATGTGTGCATAACAATGCTGGCACTGGGGAGCCCATGCCACAGGTCTGCACCCCAGATCTGCTTTCCTCTGGAAAGCAACAAGAGATGGGATTGCAAGTTATCATGACTGCACAGGCTCTGACAGTCCCGCAGAACCAGTAATATCCAGAGAGGCAATATTTCACTGTGTCGCTGGAAAAAGGCTATGGAAGAGATTATTAACATGACCACTACCACCAAAATCCTCTAGGATTGTGGTCATTTTCTTAGGCTGTTCTGGGGAAAGCAAACATAACAGAGGGGCCAAAAAATGTTACAGTAGATCAAGCAGGCTTCAGGTAACAGCTTTCAGTTGTGGCTTCAAGCAGGATACTTCTTAACCCCCTTTTTCAAATTTGCATGAAGTTGAACATAGTTCAATTGTTAACAGCATTTAAAGAATATCTACAGTCATTTGAAGAGATATTAGATTATCTTGGTTCTTTACAGCATCAGCCACCTAGGACAAAGGCTGTCTTTATTCACGGCCAGGGCTGGGCTTGAGAAACGGAGTACAGCAATGCATTTGCAGAGGAACACGCTGCATCTGGGCAGAGCTGGGGCAGCTCGCCCGTCTCTGCAACCGAGTCTGCACAGTGCTACGCTGCAGCAGGTCACAGCTCGCTGCTGCATTAACAGCTTAGGGACGCTCGCAGGCACTACAAAAACCCCAGTGGGAAATGGAGACTTTCACCTCCAGGACATGGTACAGCATCAGGCCGGAGTGCTACTGGAGAGGAATTAAATTCTTTGGCCTGTGGCATGGACAGTAGCGCCAGGGACATCTGACATGAGCTGGATGTCCAAGCTTGACCAAGGCTTGAAATTCTTTTAGCCTGAATCTTAATGAAACAAAAGGCGGATAAGGAAACAGAGTATTCAGAGAGAAAACTGCGGAGTCCAAATATCTGAGTGTGATATTGCGATATGATGTCTTCATCCAAAGCTGCCCTTAATAAATATACATGTAGTTTTGGTTCAGTCAAAATGTTTAATATAAAATTGACCAAAAGATTTGAATTGGGGACTTTGTTCAACAACTGAAAGAAAAATGTCTGCTAGCGGTACTTCTGTCACTGAAAGTTAGGGGAAGTCCTGGCAGAAAACTGTTATTAACCAGTGAGGGGCTGGAGACGTCCATGCTGAGAAGCTAGGGGAGGGAAAGGGAAGAGGAGCTATGGTGTTTCTGGAGAGCACACCAGCATGGCTGGTACCCCTGGACTGCCACATGTCCTCCCATGAAGCATCCCGTGGCCTGCCGAGCCTCAAACATCAGCCATGAGCAAGGCAGGACAGCCTGCATCTGCCCCGTGGCTAGAGGACATCAGTTGTCAATGCTCTTTGGAAAGAATCTTGCAAAGAAAAGGGGAATCCTTTACTTACTTCCCCCTCTCGGAGACCTGGGTCTTGCTGAGCATGCAATCTTTATGGAGATTCCAAGAGTCAGCAGAAAGCTAACTCCTGGAGCTTGCCCACTGCTTCTCATGCTGATTTGTGGCAGAAGATTACATTTGCTCTACACAAAAGCCGTTGCTTGTGCACAGCTGAATGATTACCCGTTTTTAATGTGCTATGACAAGGACGACCGGGTCTTGAACCTTTTGGCCCTGCTGCAGGATCACTTTTAGCCTGCAGTGCTGTTTGAGTTTTCCTGCTGAGTGTGGCAGGAGACATACCAAGATTTCTTAGATGCCTCTTTGCTCTGAACAGAGGGACAGCTGCTGTTACGAGAGATGCCCAGAGCATCCTTTATGGATCAGCAGTAGTCAAGCTGCACGTGGGGAGAGGAGGAAAGCTGATTTACTGCTGAGTCAGATGCATTTATCTCACTCTGGCCTTGGGTCCTGTGATGATGTTTCCGTCACTAGCGAGATGAGTTGTCTCTAGCACAAGGAGCCTCCTGCCTCCCTCCGTGATCCCCTATAAACAAAAAGGAAAGAGATTTAGCAAGGAGGAAGCAACAATAACAGCGAACTGCACTCACGTCTTGGGTCACCAGCTGCCTGGGGCAGGTTTCTAGCCCAGCATGTTTTCTCCCCAGGAGTGGCGACAGCAGTAACCAGATCGTGCTTTGCATTCCTTGTGGTCATCTTCTTGTAAGACAGCAGGCATTTGAACTCCACCAATATTAGATTTTGTGGTCACTTTGTAATGCAAGTGTAATTGAGCCCTTTTGTGGTTTTGGCTTCATTAGTGTCGCACTCGTTTTTAAAGTATAAAATAGCCTGCCTTCTCCATCCTCTAAAAATGAAGAGTATGTTTTGGCTCAGACAAATATGCTCAGCAGCCCAGGATGGAGATGTGGAGTCCTCTCCAGGTAAATCACTCTCAGAAATTCCTCCTGCAGCTGTGTATTTCCATGTATACATATGCATGCATGCAGAGTTTTGCTTTTCTGATTTTATTTTTTACAATATAATGAGATTGTTTAGACTTGTGGGGAAAACAAAAAAAGTTGTTAGACAAACATTCCCCAAAGTCCTTAACTTCTAGGAGCCTACCAAGGAGAACTCTCAAACCAGAATATACCACACTTTTTGGTAACTTGACAAATCAGCCAGGTTTCTTGTCGGGACTGAACAGATGGAGAGGCAGCCTATCTAGGGAACTTCCCGGGTTTCTTCCAAGGTGTGTGAGCCCTTTGTCAAAGTGATTATTCCTGTACTGCTAAATGAGACACGGCCAGACACAGACCTCAGTGCTGGCACACTATCATCTGGACTACAAAATTGCTCTGAGCACTGCACCACTTGCTCCCTGTGTGCTTTCTGGTAGTGGTAGCAGCTTGGTGGTGTCCCCAGGCTATCCCATGCCACCCATATTTAATTCCGCTGTTCCCTCACACCCCTTCCCATCTCTCATTGATTGTCTCCCAGTTCTGTTCTACCTACATTTCTTTTCCCAGCAGCTGTTTCCCCTCTTGGAAATTGGAGCTTTGGTGGAGACTGGTCTAGCAGCAAACCCTGATAGGTGATCAGTGAATGATCCCTGGGACTGTTCTGCTCTAGGTCAATGTGCATCTCCCAAATATATTTTTCAGGGTTTAGACTGGCTGAGGACTGCTAGAGCTAAGCAGGTTGGAAGACGAGACCCTGCTCAGGGAGGCCAGGATTTAGTCCTGCCATCCTATTTAGCCTCTGGGCAAGAAGAATAACCTGTGACTCATTTTGGTTACCAGTGTGGGTGTAACCTGTAAGAGTCAGAAACGCAGCCCAAGATGTGGTCCCTGCAGGTAAACAGCCCTGCCTGGCTCACTGCTCCAAAACTACTTATGTCTGAGGTTAACAGAGAGCATGTTTTCATTGTGCTCACCTAAATCCTACAGCAAAAGTAAAAAAAAAAATTAAAAAAAAATCAATAGTCAGAAGTTAATGTATATCCTTACAAACAGGGAAATCAGCAGAAAACTAGTGCTTGGAACCAGTGTAGGGTATCTCAACCATTTTGGAGGGGTGGGGGAATGAAGTGTGTCTCGTGGCTGGATGTGAGGAATTGTCTTGTGCTCAGTTGTATAGCAAGTGCTGCAAGCCAAGGAACTCTTGATTCATACTGAAGGGACCACCTTCTCATAGCTTTTGTCAGTGACATGACGCCCTTAAGAAAATCTGCGTCTTGCAGGCAGACCTGTCTGACCCCATTAGCTTGGGAGGGAGATGAGTGTTTGGAATGGAAACTCTCATCCTGACTCTTTCATAGACCAATAAGACAGAGCACCAAGGTGCAAACATCAGAGTGACTCATAGCAAACTGAGCTGAAATAGAGATTACATCAAAGCATTAATAACAGCATCTTTGCATCGCGGTGTTTAGAAAACCAGCTTTAGTGATGGCAAAGCAGAGTAGAAAGCAGACTTAGAGGGTAAAGAAGCTGTTTCTGGACCTCACTGGAGAGCATCAGGTCTCCCTGCTTCAATAAAGGGATTTATTTGCTGAGTAGGTGATAACATCAAACTGACACCCCTGGAGAGAGAGCATCCCAATTTAGGACAGCATCACAAGCATGTTTTGCCAGTCGCTATGAAGGTATTTACATGCATTTAATCCACATAGTCAGCTGGTGTGAGAGTCAAAGCTCTCAAATTAGAGCTGGGTAACGACCTTAAGCTTCAGGCTTCAGGGATTTGGACACAGCTCTGAGACCAGAACTGTGATACTTGCAACCATCAACTACCTACACCAAGAATGGACAGGATTACAAAAGCTCAGATTGCTAATTGCAAACATCATCAGATAAAAAGATTCTTACAGGATCATGTTTTATCTCATTCTTTACTCTGGGTAGCTCCCTTTAACTTTATTTGGCGTTTGCTCCAGGACAGATCTCTAAGGAAGGCATGCTCTGGTTGCCTTCATGGAGGTGATAATATGGTTTTACCAAAAATCCTCCACACCAGTTCCGAGCATGTGAACTAAATTCCTTTCAGAGGAAACTAAGGAGGATGGCTCACTTCGAGTATGAAAGGGTGTGCTTCGTCCACCCTTCCCGATACACACTGCGACACTGAACTGACTTGAGAGGTGTAAACCATCGAAGTCACCCCCCACTCCCCATGTCACCTACAACCTTATAAAGCAACAGCCCTACTACCCCTGTTAGATTTGGACAGGGGCCACGTTTACCACCTTTGGGAGCCTGGGTAGCTCTTCACCTTCCCCCCTGTCAGTGTCCAGGAGTGTTTCTATGCCAAACACTCCAAGAATGTGAAGGCTGACTAATCTCCAGGCTGATCTTCCCACTCTTCCCAGGGAGGCTGAGGTGTGAGGAGATCGTAGCTGCCGGGAAGCAGGCTCACGCTCTGGCCCCCAAAGCTGTTAAGTCCTTGAGACCCTACCCAAAAATAAGCCTCTGCAGCCTTTGTGGATTACGGTTCCCGGAGTACACATACCATAACGTGAAGTGCAAGACCTTCTCATGGTGCAAGAGCGTGGGTCAACAGCGGGGTGACAAACTGGGGCTTTATCCTTGGTGGTCACACCTGACCTGTGGACACGACCAGCTTCCCCTTGCACCATGCACTCCTGTTTTCACCGGGGACAACTTATCTTTGACTGCGCTATGGCAGCCCAACGTCAGGCTCAGAATAGGATCAGAAACCTGACTTCACCCAGTTGGGCATTTCCCTTTCTGGCTAACCACTAAAAGCTTGAAGTACAATGAGGAAGACCTCCCTGGAGCTTAGCAAGCCTCCACCTGTGAGAAGGTAGGTGGTTTTTCTGCTGGCCTCTCTTGTCTTCTCAGTGGATAAAGTGGGATCACTCATTTAGCCCAGCTCTATTGCAAATACTATTGCAAGGAGCTGCTTTTTTTGCCAGGCACACACTCCCGGCAAAAGAAATTTCATCATAGCTTGAATGGCAACAAACTTAGGTATTTAAACAGGGCATTTTAACTGCGTTTTTTCTTTCTTATCCTATACCAACATCCAGCTGTGCAGTGTGCCCTGTTATACGGAAGGGAGAGAAACAGCTTGGCTTATAACTGCTAACAGGAGTAGCAGCACTGGGGTTGAATATTACAGGGTTTCAGAGGGGCTTTCGTCTGACAATGAGGAGAAAAAGGACTTGAATCCAAGACCCCCAACACAGCCCTGAGTTTTAAAAACAAAATAATGAAAGTGGATCTTATCTCCAGTGGATGTATTTTCGAGCCCACCTCATCTTCTCTTTTGCCTTACCGTATCACGGTGCTTTGTGCTCCATTTTCTGGGAGGTCAATCCAACCGTTGGGGCCCCACATGCAGGAACACATCCAGATTGCTGCCCTTTGCACCTCCCTGCTGCCTGGAGAGGAGAGTCAGGGCAGCCTTTTGTGCAGGGAAACCCTGAGGCTGGAGAGCCTGCCCAGCTGAACTCTGCAATATTTCTAGGAGGATAAATGAACACTGGAGCACCAGCCATGCAGATAAGCAGTTATCCGTGCTGCACACACACAGAGGCATCCGTCGCGGCACTGCACGCAACCCTGAGCTGCTTACAGGTCTGCATCACTGCTGCTGCTACTGAGATGAGCGTTGCCTATTGCAAGTGATTTATGCCAATGTCATCACCACTGAGTTTACCCCCTCACCCACCCACCACACTATTCAATAACTGCTCGTACCAAAGCAAATCGAGGTACTTGTATACTCTTACCCCTCACCTTGCTTCTCCCCATTTCTCAACTCCTCAAACTTTTGATGAGAAACACTTCAGAGAAGTGCAGCTAGGGAGAGAGGTACAGGGCTGATCTTACTTCTAAAGTGCATAGCTGTCATCCCAGATCCTCAAAGAAAACAAAAAGTACAACAACTTCTGTCTCAAGCATCTTCCCATTTGACAGTGAAGGCAATCCCAACAAATCTCAAGGCACCAGAACTAACAACATCTGATTTCCTGTGGTTCATGCCATGGAATTGGTGGTCCCTGGTGGTAAAGCAAGTGCAAATGAATTGCTCCCCTTACAAACTGAGGCATTTACAAGATCTGCCATCTCTATGAAAATGTTTTGTCTTTTCTCAAGACCTGAGCTCTTTTTACAACCTTTCCTGCTTGCTGAAGCCTCACAGTGGACATCTCCCCAAGCTGCTTATTTTCACAAAACTTGTAGGAATGAAATTATTTTTGAGATTCTCACCCCTCCATCAAACCAGACTGAAACAGGCCAGGGGGAGAGACACAGGCAGATGCACATGGACCCTGTGAGCTCGTAGCTCGTCTCCACGGACAGCCAGACAGATCCTCAGAGGCACCTGCCTCCTTTGAGGGCTGATACCACCATCACTCATCCCCATCTGGGTAAGGGGCTCCCTTCTCCTACCACACAAGGGAAACAGCTATCTTCATATCAACCACAGGCTTTAGAGAAGACCTTGCACATCTGCAGCACCTCAGCACGGCGCTGCTGAAGCACTTGTCACAGCTATGAACCTCCTCCTGCAACATCCAGAGCAACCCACCTTCAAACCTCAGCCCCTCACTTTGTCACAGGCTCAGGAGGACCTTCTCTTCTGCTTCCCCCAAAGTCTTTCCAGGAAACCTCACACCAGCTCCAGACCCCACAACAAATGCAGCTAAGCCCCAGAGTCCCCTTTCAGTCCCTACTCCCATAATAGGAGAAAGGAGCTTGTTTAAAGCTGCCTAGCTCTTTCTCTGCTTTGCTTGACCTCTGGGGTAAGGCAAGCACAGGTGGAAGTGATGTCCACTCCTTTTTAAGGTTTAATGTGGCTGGGACTGCAAGTTGCGGTCTGCAGTCTTCAACTCAGTAAAAAAAAAAAGAACATTGAGTTCCTTCAAGATCAACAAAACACCTTTCAGAAATAGTAGGTGTGCCTTCCAAGCATTGCCATGCTCTGCTGTGAGAAAAGGCAGCTCTTCGCACCAATCCGTGAAGGAAAGCAGCCCAAGAGGTGCGCTAGGGATTTATCCCTCCCCGCAGACCTTACCCCACTCAGGTGCAAACTAGGAAACAGCTGCAGGATGGAGAGCATCCTCCATGAGACAAAGGTGCAGAGCAGACGTGGGGATGTGTCGGAGGGTGTAGGGCTTCTTGGAAGAGTACCTGCTCTTGAGCCCCAAGCGTGAATGCAAGCTTTGCCTAACCTGAAGCTTTTTAGCTCAGCCTGCAGCATTTCCATGTCTGCTGGGAGCGGATTCAGAGAAGCACCTGCAGTCACGCCGGTCTGCAGATCCTGCAAAGAAAGGGTGTCAACAGATCTCCATGTGGTTTTGTCTAGAAAAGGGCCTGTATAAAGGAGACAGCTTTGGGCTTACGGTCAACTTGTCCTTGTGCCTGGGCTGCAGTTGCACAAATATTTGCTAAAAAGCCAGCCCTGCATGATGCAGTGAGCTTTTCTCCTACTCAGACATCACCGAGACAAACCATGCTCCTGGTCTTCTCCTAGTAGGACTTAGCTGGTCCTCAAAAAAGCCCAAAATTCCTTTACACTCCAACGTGTCACCGAGGGCTGAATTGTCCTATGTTGCATTGGGTCCCATGACTCCAGGTTTGTATCCTTTGTAGAAATTCACCTGCACAGCTTGTGCTTGAGCTAAAAAATGAAAATTATTTTATTTGTGGTTGGTCTGCAGGCTTGGGAAGATTAAAAGTTAAGACAAATGTGAGCCACTGGGACAGTCTCTATGAAAAAAAGGGTTGGAAACCTGGCTCCCTAAGGGCAATTGCTAAATTCCCTTTGGCTTTAGAGTAACTGGGATTTCACAGAAAACACAGATGTTTTAAAGTACAGGTACATAGTTCAGGTTACCTTTCAGCAAAGAACCACATTTTAACTCCTTTTAGGACCACTTTGCATGGTGTTATCCTAACTGTCTCAGTTTTTAGTCTTTTAAAACCCCAGGTTTTTTCCTAACATAGTTGTTAGAAAATCAAAAAGCTTGAAAATATCACCAGGACATACCCTTGAAGTTTTGGGGAATTAAAAAGAAAATACTACTACTACTACTACTACTACTACTAGTTCTACTACTACTACGACTACTACTACTACTAATACACACGCACCCCGAGACATTAATTTTGAAATAAAATCTCACTTTTTAAGCCCCTCTGGTGATGTTTGAGCACTGGATCGTGGTTTGTGGGACTGCGCAGTATTCAATACAGTTATTTTCTAGGGGGAAAAAGCCCCCCCTGATGCCCTGGCCTGGCCAGGACTCACTACCCATCGCAAACCAGTGAGACCCCAGGGACAACAACTGCAGCAGCGGTCTCAGAAACTTTGCCGCGGCAAAAGCACGCTGGCCAGGAGCTGCTCAGAGTCCTGTTTGTCAGCTGGCGAAAATAGCTCAGGCGGAGGTGCTGACAAACCCATCCCCACACCGCGGCCCAACACCTCCAGCCCTCGTGGGGTTATCGGTGACGTTTGACTCCGAAGCATTTTTTCGCTCGCTGCCAATAGCTATTCCCCTTAGACTATTTGCTTTCACATGCTTTCCCTTTGACACGGCTGCTATTTCTTTGTAATATGTAAACACTCAGAAGGATTTCCATGTTTGTTCTTCACGCGGCGCGGCCAGTCTTTCACAGCTCGCTGGGAGAATTGACATGAAGAAGCAGCCGTTTCGCAGGCGTTTGGTATTCTTTTTTTGTGCTGCGCTCCCGTCTCTTTTCTCTTGTTTTAAATCCAGTTCTGCTCTTGTCTCGGCACCCCGGCACAGAGCAGAAAAATGCAGTGCTGTTGTCAGAAACACGACACTTACTGTCATCCTACATGGGCGTCCTTTAATACTAGAGCCCAGCGGAGGCTTCACGCTGCAAAGCATTTATTTTTTATTTCACCTCTTCCTACAGCAACTCTTGATGACTATAAAAATTCTCTTTAAATCTAAAGCAAGCTGCTAATGTGTGGC
Organism: Haliaeetus albicilla; assembly: GCF_947461875.1. Taxonomy (NCBI): domain Eukaryota; kingdom Metazoa; phylum Chordata; class Aves; order Accipitriformes; family Accipitridae; genus Haliaeetus; species Haliaeetus albicilla. The sequence continues at coordinate 74,304,231 of NC_091484.1, forward strand.
TTTTTCTAAGAAAACTGCCTAAGTTTGCCTGTGCTGCTGTTAATGCAGTCTTGTTTCCAAAATGATCCTGGTATTTAGTAAGACAATCCACATCAAAAGTAAGAAGGAACTGAAACCACTAAAAAATCTCAAGGTGCATCTGGAAATTGCAGGCCCTGACTCTGATCTCATAGATTCACACAGGCTCAATTTAATAGATCTGCAGCTTTGTAAAATCAACGTAATTTGACAGATTAAAAAAAAAAAAACCCTATAAAAATTTGCATTTACTGAGGACCCAGTCCTCCACATTCCTTGCTAGGGTTGGAAAACAAGAAATCCCTTTGGCAAATTTTTTTTTAAATTTCATCCTGAAAAATGGAAAATCTGAAAGCCTTTAGAAACTCCACCAAGATCTGCATGAAAATAGAGTCCTGTAACCCAAAGCAGCCCCTAGCACAGTGATGGGAACACATGTATAGGAGTTAGGTGGTTCTGGTAAAAATCCAGGCACGGAAATTTTCATAGTAGGGATTATGACCCTTAATTTCCTTCCCATGGGAAGTTTGACCACAAATTCTAAGGAATTTCCTTAACTAACCTGATGTGTCTCCACAGAGTGTTCTCATTTCAGCAAACTGTTCCTTCCAGCCAAAAATATCTTGCTGAAAATTTTTCAGACAGACTATATACACAATTACTCAGAAGTCATATTAGCATATGACACATTTTAGCAAAAGTTTATTTAAAAAAAAGTCTTTTCCACAAGTCAGACTGCCCCAGGTTAATGTAAAACATGATTATAAAGTGATTCTATTAAACTAATTCAAAGGACTGAGTGGACTTTTTCATTGCCATTTAAACCACCTCAATTTTGTTCTGTTTTAATATGATTAGGAACCTGCCATGTTTAAATAGAAATTAGAGCACTGAAACAGGGTAACCAAATTGGTGCTAGCCTGGGTGAATATAAGGCTGATTCAATCAATGCTGATAACAACCAAGGGACATCTGTGTCCCTTCTGAAGCTCCTTCCAGGATTAAGGCCTGCATGCATTGGGAAGGATGTCACTCTTTGTTTAGTACAAATTTTTACATATAACTAACATAATAATAATCAAAATGCAAATCAATATAATTAAACTGGAAGGACATGAATATTAGCATTAAGAAAATCTTATATATATATTTTTTTTTTAATCTCCAGGTGGGATCCCATGTTTCCAGTAAACCCCTTCCTCCTCCAGCTAATTCTACAGGGCAGGATGGGGCGAAATATCAATGCTGGGCTTATCCTATAAATTACTCTGAAGAGAAGCTTTTGGATCTGAAGTACCCAGAAATTCTCCACTGATTTCCACAAGCTTTGGCTCAAGCCTTTAATGCCCTGTAGTTAGCCTTACAATGCATGATGAACTAGAGGGGTTTTCACTGACAAGCCTTCTAACAAAAGTCACCATGCATTTCCCAAACAAATGTGCTGAAAAAGAGTCAGAGAAATAATAATATAAATTTTGATAAAATAACAACAACAAAAAAAAAGGCACAGGAAATATTTGTTATCCTTATTTATTTAATAAAGAAACATAATAAACTTGAATTTTTCCAGGTACAAACAGCTTAATATGTCCTATGATATTGGCTGATATTTTCCTTGCTCTTTTCATAGCTTGAGTGATTCGTGTGGTAGCCTTTATTGAACAAATCAACAGAAAAAATGGTAGCACTCACCATGCTTATAGACAGTGTGGGCCAACTATTGAGTTAGTGTCTTTAACTAAATCACTGCACTGGGAGGTTGTATCATTGCTAGATTCGGATTGGCATCTCCATTAATAAAGATCTGCAAGTGAGGTTATTTGAAGTTTTTGAGGGGAATTCTGCATACCATACAAAGATACCTTTCCCTCTTCAGGTCTAAAGAAATGTGCCACAAAACAATAGAAAACCAACCTTCCAGTTACAAAGGTTTTGAAAGTAATTTACAATTCAGTTTTAGAAAGTTGCACTGTAAACATCTATGGTTAAGACCCTCTTTCAGATTTTTTTGCATTATGGGTTTTTTTACAGATTTTGGGTAGAAGACAGAATCATTTGTAATTGCATCAGTACTGTAGGGTCTCACAGCAATGACAATAAAATATTCAACACAAGGGTGAAATGACCAGAGGAAGAGCTCTTCTCTAATATAATCAGTGACCAGCTAATTGTCCCATTACATCCTGTTCTTTACTGGGCCTGACTCTTAATAAGAATATCAGTTGAATATTTTTTAATACAAGTTGCAAATAATTAAAATATTTTTGAAACAGCATGACCAACACCACACTGCTGAGTGCAGACTGGTTTTTTCCTTGGGTTTTCAACAGTTTACATTGTACGTGAAAGAATCACGTAAGAAATGCTCCTTTTTCTTAGTATTTTTCCCCTCTTTTTTTATTCTAAAGCTTTGAAAGGAAAATAATTTTACCAGTTGTCAGCCAATAAATGCTTGTTCAGCAAGTAATGAATGTACTATTTTCTAATTAAACGATTTCATTATAGGCAGCAGCTCGTTGCTAATGATCAATAAATCCCATTGAGAAGAAAACATTTTAATCAGTAAGTCGTGTCCTCTGAGTGTCAGCCACTCTATAAACTCACAAGATACATGTATATGTATAGATATACGTATGTGTGTATATATATATATGCATATAAATATAAAAATCGCATACTCTTTCTGGGTGATATGTACAGTTAGAATAACATTACAGCATAAATACACAGGGAATCTGTATAAAGTTTCCCTAATTTGAGAAGCCTTGAGCAATTTTGTTTTTTTGGGGGGGAGGGGGTTAGGAGTGGGGAGGGAGGAAGGAATAAAGAGTGTATTCACTTTAAGGAACAAAGAGTAGTTCCCTTAAGTTAGAATCTAATTACATACAAGATTTAAAGGCAACAAAATGCCCAGAGGAACAGCCCTATGTTATACACCATAGACATGTGGTTAAAAGGGCAAGAGAGCATGATTATAATAATACTTATATAGTACGTTTCATTCCCTTATAGCACTTTGCAACCAGAAAGTCTTACAACACCCTTGTGAGGTAGGTAAGTATTATTATCCCCATTTTACAGATGGGTAAACTGAGGCACAGATAGGTTAAATTATTTGCCTAAAAATCGTGTAGTAAGAATCAGGAATAGACCCCAGGAATCCTGATGGCAAATCCTCTGAATTAACCGATAGACCACTCTCAAGTGAATGCCTGAGACACCTCTCAATGAATGGAGAGAATATATATTATTTACACAGATACATTGTCATCCTTTTGACATGTTGTCTTTACATATTCTGACTTGTTTAGAGGACAGATAACAATGGCCATAGATAAACTTGACTGTAACACGTTGCTTTAATACTTGTTGCCAACCCCATGTGGATTTTGACTCCTTTACAACCTGGGATGTAACTAAATGTTAATGACAATACACCCTAAATACATTCTTGGTATCTTTGCTTCTCCAAGGTGAAAAGCACAATTACTCTTCCTTAAAGTGCAATGGCTCGTTACAGAAATCTCAAGATTTTCCATGAAATCCAACCAAACCCAAGTACAATCAGTCTGAAGGTGAAAAAGAAAGAACTTGTCTGAATGATGGACTTGTCTCTATATTCCATAAATACTTTCTCACATTCTATCGAGGCTGAAAGTTTAATAATAAATAATAATCTATGTTAGCACGTAAAACCTCTAATACTTTTCTACAGCCACACATCCACCTTTCACCCCGTTGTCTTTTCTTTGGCCTGAAGCTGATGGACACATCAACTGCAAATATTACTTTGCCTACAGGAATGAGGATATATCTATTTTCTAGTAGATTCTTTTCATGGGTTCCTGTATTTCTTGTCCTTCCCCAGTAATCTAACTGTACCGTCTGAGAAAATGAAAGATGGACACTGAGTAGAAAGGCTTCAAAACCTCAAAATTTACATACAGATCCAGAGGTGATTCCCCTCCCACCTTCCTGAACACACTGCCACAGCCGTTCTGCATGGTCCAATTGGCATTGGTTTTATTCATAGCAGTAGTAGTGGTTTTGGAGTAATGTTGATGCACAGAGTTTCCAATAAGGCTGCTTAGCTCAGTGTTCCTGGGGAAAACGTGACCTATCCCACTACCTTAACAGAAACTTTGCCAGCATAGATGGTGCTTTGGAGCGCTACACACAAATGTGATGCACTACTTCTATGGCGAGTTGGCAGTATTCAAAGCAGATTCTTGAAACATACTAAAAAATTAGTGCTTTTATTAACAGTTTTACAAACAGAATCCATTACTGTCTAGTTTCCTGAAGGATAGAACAAGCCATTTCTCTCATTATTTTGACATCATTTCCTTCTCTGGTTTGTTTTTTTTTTGTATTTCTGCTGATGAGCAGTTGCAAGTCCCAAGAGGGAGGGCTTAGCGTATATAAACAGTTAAAATGTTGCTAATTTGATAGTTTACTTTGCAACAACTTTCCTCTTCGAACGATGGGGATCCCGCAAGTTCCTATTACCTTGACTCAGAGTTCATCATGAAGAGTGTGAGGATCATTAATCTCCATGGAAAAAGAGACATATTTTTTTTTTAAGTAAAAAAATATCAAATATAATAAATTTATGAAAGACCATTCACAACATATACAGTAAGTGTTACATTTTGCTACAGCAGCTGTGATATTTTTTTTTTCTTTTTAGAATGCAAGGTCATACATCGCCATAAGTAAACACACTAATATGAGTAAGACCTTAAATGAATGTATACAGCCAGGCTTTATCTGTGGATAGATATACACTGTGTTTACTGTTTTACAGTCTAGCATATTCTTATTCACACCATTGATATAACAGCTATGACCCTGCAAAGATTCTTCCTGTGCATATAAATATAAATATTGAGCCAAGTCAAAAAGAGCAGGGTCAAAGGTTATATGTCTTATTAGACTCCTGTAGTTAAGGGTAAAAACTCCATTGTTTCTTTTGCAACTAATTTTTAATAAGAAGGCTGCTTCAATCATTGTGTAGTTACAGCATTACATTCTGTAAACAATATTTTAAAGCATTCTAAACAAACATTTAAACAATTGATTCTTTATCCTTGTCTGGTGAGAGAAGACAATCTATAGCCTCATCGCTTTTGCTCGAGTCCGTCATCTTCAGCTGGAGATTATCACTCGTACCTCTGGTGACGCTGTCGTAGGATGGAGGGAAAGATGTGGAGGACAGAGTTTCTGATTTGTCTATTGGCCTGCCGTAGTTTTCGTTCATCATGAACGCAATAAGACCCTCCTTCTCGGGTGCATCATCCTCGAGGATGCTGCCATCAAAAGTTCTGTGCCGGTACAGGTAAGATGCTTGCTTCATGGAGCGCCGAAACAAATGTCTCCTGTAGGCCCGCTGGATGATGATGGCGGAGACCTCTTCTTGTTTCCGTCTGAGAGTTGTTGTAATTGGTTCGTAAGAGATTTTAGATGGATTCGCTGCCATGAACTTTTCTTCCATCTGTATTTTAAGGGCATCCATCTCTCCGGATTCTCCTAGCACCCTTTTTGTAAAAGCAAACAAAATATCCAAGCAATGGATCCTATCTCCACTGACCATGGGCAAGTCCATTGCTATGAGTTTGATTTTGTTTGGTTTCGCTATACGCAAAGGTTCTGACAGCGCGTCTGCAAAGTCTGAAAGTGCAGAATACTCAATAAACTGAGTGGCTTCGGGGTCAAACTTCTCCCAGATTTCATAGAACATATCAAAATCATCCTCGCTTAGAGGCTCTGTACTTTCCTCAGTGGCTACACTGAAGTTCTCTAAAATAATGGCTATATACATGTTTACAACAATGAGAAATGATATAATGATATAAGTAACAAAGAATAAAATCCCTACAGCAGGGCTTCCGCAGTCTCCCTTTGAACCATTTGCATTCGGAAGGTTTGGGTCGCAATACGGTGGTCCAGTGTTTAAAATAGGGTTGAGAAGACCATCCCAGCCAGCTGACGTTGTGATTTGGAAGAGACAGAGCATGCTGTTAGCAAAGGTCTGGAAGTTGAACATGTCATCAATCCCATGCTCCTTCTTAACATAGGCAAAGTTAGCCATGCCAAAAATGGCATAAATGAACATGACCAGAAAAAGCAAGAGGCCAATGTTGAATAGAGCAGGTAGAGACATCATTAAGGCAAACAGGAGAGTTCGAATTCCTTTGGCTCCCCGGATGAGTCTTAGGATCCGGCCAATCCGAGCCAAGCGAATGACTCTGAAGAGTGTGGGAGAGAAGAAATATTTCTGGATGATGTCAGAAAGTACAGTGCCTTGAAAAGGAAAGAGACAAACAGCGAGTTAGTACATGGGAAATAATCCCAGGCTTCCCTTTAAAGCAATCAGTCAGGATTATGGACAAAATCAATGAAAAGTTCCTCAGACTGGAAGACCCACAGTAAAGGGAATGGCATTGTCGTTAACGTTTTCATGCCCATTTAATACATTCAAACTTTGTTGAGCCTATGAGCAAAGTTGTCAATGGTAGCTGCAGTTTTATTAAGGGAAAGCTTGTCTATTGGGAATGAGAAACCAGGACCAACTCAGATAGGACACAGATATCTGCAGCTTTGGGCCACGACCCACCTGAGAATTTTATCCTGAGTGAAGCTGGTCAGAATTTTTCTGATACAACAATATTTTTGTCTGTAAACTGTTAGCAAGTCAGCTGACTGAAACGCTGGTGTGCTGGGCCTGTTTGCTGAGCCACCACCAGAACAGTGCAGGTTTCTACTGGAAATGAACTTGGTTGCTTGTTTGCTTATTAATTGTCCCAGCTTCCCTGATGGGCTGGCAGGGAACTAAGGGCTAAGATTGTACTAGTAAGGAAATGAGCTTGCATCCCTCTAGCTAAACTTTTCTTGCAGAAACACAGCAGCTTGGTCTGGATTGATGCCAACAGTCCCTGGCTGCACTGAGCTGTGCTGAGCTCGTGTCTCCCAGCCCAGCCTGGGAGATGGTTCACTGGCATGGCCCGAGTCTTCCGACACTGGGATGACCTGGTTGATCATGGGGCAGCACTATGACCAACGTGATTGCTGTGGTTAACTGGCTGCTATGGGCATATCCAGAACATCAAGGCTCTGATGACAGCTGCATGGTAGTGATGTTCCCTGAGTGACCCAAATCTGTGAAATACAGGTGGTCCAAGGCCCCCAAAAGACCGGCTGCTCTCTGGGCACCAGAGATGTGCTGCATTGGGATCTTGCAGGTTCCCCAGTCCACCAGAGAGAGTTTAGAGCAACAGGAACATCAGTGAATGAGCAGATGGCTCTGTTTTCCTAAAGTGACACTTTTTCATTCACCTATTCCCTCCTTCAAAATGGAAATTTTATTTGGAAGAGCTGAATTTCTGAGTTCCTTCTGCTCACTGGATCAGTTGATCATGAGGGTGTGGAGGGATCTGAGGGTGTGGAGCTCTAGTGACAACAGGGCTGAGAACAGCCAGACTCACTGCACCTGCCCAAACCTGCCCTGAAGGACTATTTCATACTGTTGTAATAAAAAGGAAATAGTAAAACAATAGCAATTCACATGTGCCCTTTTCGTGTGACTTTTTTACTTCTCTGTCTTTGGCTGTTACACAGAACCAGGGTTAAGTGTATGGTGCCAGTTCTGGACCATGTTTTATCACCATGAACCATTAAGCGTATATTAAAACCAATACGGTGGTATGATAAACTACATCATTTTGCTGATCACACAAGTTATTGTTTGGTAGTATTATGTTATATTATCATTACATATTAAAAAAAATGCTTAGGATCCAATTCTCTGAGTTGGAAGTGTATATTATTGCACAAAGCCTTTAACTTTGTCTAATTAATTTCACGTCTGCCTTTTTAACTTTGGAGTTTGGGTGAAAATCTAGGTTCACCTACCTACGATAGACAGAATCACGACGACAAAGTCAAATATGTTCCAGCCATTGGTGAAGTAGTAGTGTCGCAAAGCCAGCATTTTGATAATGCACTCCCCAGTGAAGATGGCAACAAAAAGCATGTTGATTTTATGGAGGATGTTCACTTTTTCTTGACTTTGGTCATCCGTTTCCACCATCATGGTAACCATGTTAAGGCAGATGAGAATCATGATAGAGACATCAAAGGCTTGTTTTGAGACGACATCGAAAATAAAACCTTGGTATTTGTTCTGGAGGAAAGGAGAAGATTTAGTTAGGAAATTTGAACCATGCCAAAATGATGACATCATTGTCTCCTGATTGATCAGAAAGTAGAGGAAAATAGACAGTATACTGTTTCTGATTGGAACTTCATGAACTTAGAGATGATGACAAATGGTTGTATGATAGTTTTCAAACCCATTTACTCCTAATGCTTCTTGAAACTACTGAAAAAAGACCCTGGACTGGGGCCATGACTTCATTCAATACAGGCATGTGGCCACTGGCTTATGTAAATGCATACGTAAATTGGACTTTTAGTCAATATTGCAGAACAGTGGGAATTTTGTACCACAGGTCACTGGACTTGCAAATATTGTCCAAAATCAAACCATGTAAATACTAAGTGGCTTTCATCTGGGAGTGATCAACCCTCCTACACCGGGAAGTTGAATTGCATTTATTTTATTAAATGTTCAGCTATTACACAAAGTTCAACCGAATTATGCCATCCTTACCAGTGGCCTTGGGATTGGCTTTTGAGGTTTCTTAGATCCTAGTTTTTTCATTGCATTATAATACTTTTTCTGTTCTTCTGTCATAAAGATGTCCTGGCCACCTAAGTATAGGGTGAGAAAAAAGCTATTACTTTTGATGGAAAAAAAACAGTTCAGGGCTGCATCTTCTTCTTCTATTTTCTTATTTCATGTAGCTTTCATCAAAATATCTAAGGAGGGCTTGTTGAGATGCAGTGCAAGGAGCTGCTTATCGCATGGAGGCAAAGGGCAGGAGACGGAGCAGTGCGGGCAACCGAGGAGGAGCAAGACTCCGATTCTGTCTGCACTCGAGGAAGGTCCAGGGCGAGAGGACAAAATATAAGAAACTCAGCCCTTTGTTTAGACCCTACAAAGCAGTGAGAAACACAGCTCTCAGGCCAGGCTGCTCCTCCGTGACCCTGCCTGGACCTTGGGGCAGGGGGGTGATGGGTTGAGGAGACTGGGTTGAGCTGTTTGTGCATGGGGGACACCACGGTGGTCTGTGCCCCTGCGGCAGAGTTTGTGCCAGAGATCCCGTCCGCATGGAGCTGCTTCACTGCTTTCTGTGGGGAATATAATCCCCCAGCCTGTATTTTCAGGATGCTCATCCTATGGGGACATTAGGGGCTGCTACAGCTGTGCTTTTGTAAAAGTGGTTTCTGCGGCTGTTCTGTCAATGCTAATCTCAAGGGTAATGTGGCAAAAGAACTGCTTTTAAATCTATCCCTTGCCCTGGTCTCTGCAGCAATCACAAGGTGATGTGTAGCATATGCACTACTTATCTTTTTCTTTTGTTGGTTAAAATTGTCAATGATGACACCAATGAAGAGGTTCAATGTGAAGAAAGACCCGAAGATGATGAAAATCACAAAGTACAGGTACATGTACAAATTACATTCCCATTCAGGCTGCTCCTCACACTGCAAAGGGAAAAGGGAAAATGTGAAAATGACACCATTTCTGCACATATCAAAATATTAATGCAGTTAAAAAGAGAACTGTCCATTGGCAATAGAGATTATGAAACAGGAAAAACAGTGTAACTCCCACTAGCAGAGTCAGCACTCCTCGGTCTCTGTTTGAAGTTTACTATCTTATTATGTGTAATTGTTCTAGTATGAGAATTAATAATAATATTTTTAAAATATTCAAAAATGGTCAAACAAGCAAATTTAAATTGATGAAGATTTAGGGGGAAGGATAGCAATTCAGAGAATAATAAGGACTGTGTCTCGAAGGTGTCTGCCTGATCATGATCAGACAATCTTGCACCAGGGAAGGTTTAGTTTGGATATTAGGAAAAATTTCCTCACCGAAAGGGTTGTCAAGCATTGGAACAGGCTGCCCGGGGAAGTGGCTGAGTTGCCATCCCTGTAGGTATTTAAAAGACGTGTGGATGTGGCACGTAGGGACGTGGTTTTGTGGTGGACTTGGCAGTATTAGGTTTATGGTTGGACTCGATGATCTTAAAGTCTTTTCCAACCTAAATGATTCTATGATTCTACTGGCATCTGCAATGCCATGGTCATTTCAGCTACATTTCATAACACTGCCATAGCGATCACACTGCTCCAGAAAGCGCAACTTCAGAATAAATCCTATAAAATGTTCTCAGTCTGAACCCAGAAGGGGAAGAGAATCAATCTCCTGATTATACCCAATCTTATATGAACTAATGTTACTTATAAAAAGCGAAAGTATAATTAAACGCTACTGAAGAACACTGTATTTAGAAGTACAATTTTTCATTTATGAAGGGTGGAAATGAAGAATTTCTCTTGCTGAAGAACTGAGCAACACAGTCTGATAGCCTCAAATCACACGTACTACATTTGGCAAAAATGCTCAAGTTTGCCTCGTCAGCTCCAGGTATCTCACCAAGAAGCCAGAAGCTCGCATTTCCCTAAACGTCGTATTTTCTCACGTGTAACCCATGTGTTTCATTCAGCAGAAGGGAGGATACACACACGTGTACATGTAGTACAAGAATAAATCAACATCATGAGCTATGCTATGCAAAGGTAATTCTCTGCCTCTATGATGCCATGAGGCTTTTCCACCGCTTATTCCTCCATTTAGGGCTCGACTCCCTTTTACTCAATTCAGCCTGTCAAATTCCCAGTACCAGATAACTATCTCAAAAATTAACAGTAAGTGTAATCTTGTTTCTTTAATATTATTAAAAGAGGGAAAGGAGACAACAGGTCCTTCCATAAAAAATAAACAAACCACATGTGATGTAGCAAGTGAAATGCCTTTTTTTTTTTTTTTTTTCTTTTTAGGAAACCTGAAAGCTGAACAGGATACAAGTAAGAACTGGGCAGTCCCCAGCACTCAGAGCTCCAGCACATCTCAAGCCAGAGCTGGAAGCTCACACCAGCCTCTTTCCCTGCCAGGAGACCTCCCAGCCCTTCTTGGATGGAGCTGCTGGTTGCAGAGAAACTTGACCAAGGTGAAGATACAGGGAGGGTTGAGTATGTCCGTTACAGGGGAATGTAATTTATCCCAGTGCTTTTAGAGAGGGTCTATTAGCAGAAGTTAGAGCCTTGGAAAACATGGGAGTCAACTGGGAGAGTGGAAGAAACAGAGAGGACAATTTAGGGTTTCGGTAGACTCACTCTCACCCTGGAGGCACCTCTCTGTGCTGGGAGTTTTGCAATACTAATAGAAAAATCAGTTGTGTAGAACTGAGGGCTACATTTGTTTTAATCTCAGGATCGTGATGCTTCAGTAGCAGCTGCAAAAAATGAAGGTCTGCAACTGTCTCAACCAGGGTAAGGCAAGGACTGGCAACCTCTGTGTATTTTTTTTGTTGTTAAACATCATGCATGCTGCAAATGTCAATGGAAAAGGAAGTGATTCATTTCCTTGTAGTGACCTACCTCTCGTGAATCCACTGCTGCATACATAATATCCATCCAACCTTTAAATGTGGCCTGAAAAAAACCCCCCAAAATATATAATTAAGCATATTAAATAAGTATATCTTGAAATGATATAATCTCTGTGATGAGTTTTCAAAAATGCAATGTTGAACGTGTTTTTCACAGTTAATGAATTGCCTCTCTTTTAAAGCAATATGTATCTATGAATTCGTGTTCATTTAGATATTTAAAATCATTACAGAATGGTTTTCTCCTGGATTCTCTCATTCACGTTTTCTGATTTTCTGCACTTTCAGTGATAAAACAGAGGTTTTTAAAAAAGATTTTAAAAAGGAGAGAAAACATGGCAATTAAATCTTTGGAAGCTTTGACCTTCAGAATTTCAAGTAATGAAGAGATATGGCTACACAGGACAACTCAGAGTGCTATCCTGCACAAGTCTCGGACCAGGTGAGCTGGATGCCATCCATATTGCTTGTTCAGACTGATGGGCAGTGACTATGTTGTAGGATCCCACTGAAGCTTGGATTCTGCCCTTTTTTAAAACAGGGTAAATCAAGGCAGTGTCAAAGCCCAGGGAGTCGCATAAATCACAGCTGACTTGAAAGGCGCAAAGGCTATCAACACCTGCTGTGAGCCTGGCCCTGGAAATTCAATCTGCTTTACTGTTCAGATTTTTTTTTTTAATTTTTAAAAAATTTTACTTTTTTTTTTCTTAATTGTTTAAACAAGGAGGGATTCCACAGAAGTCAGTGCCTCTTTCTGGAACGTGCAATGGAGAAAGGGCAGTCACAACTCTCCTAGGAGAAACATGTAGAAGTGATTTTTTTACTATTCTGTAGCAAAAACATGACTCTTTGCTCTCAATATATACCTCTTAATTAGACACAGCCTGATGCCAAACATGCCTGGCATTAGGTCTGACTCTGGCCTAAGCCACATTGACTTTTTTTAGTTCTCTGGGATTGTTTCTCATTTGACTTCTGACCCGTTTAGATTTTCACTGGATTTAAAATCAGTGTGAGCAGATAATGAGGCATTTTTAGATTTATTTATTTAAACAGATTTACACTAGCATGCATGACAGATCCAGGCCCAATATTTTTTTGCATCCTACTGACACTTAGGTTGAATTTTCTCCTGGTGTGTAGGCACACAATTCCAGATAATGCTAACAGGAACTTGGCCAGTGGTTCCCAGGAGAAACCCAGGCATTTGTGTTGAGCTGGGTACATCCAGCGGTTTTAGAAATGCTCCATTATACACTCTCTATTATTAAATTAAATCCTGGAGGTTACACTGCCTTCCCATTTCCCTCTGAAGGCTGCTGAGCCAAAGGAAAATGTTGTACAAGAGGTCAACCGTATTTCTCATGAAAGTATATATAAAATAATGTTTGAAAGGTTACATTCATTTTTATCTATTGGTTGAAAGAGATTAAATCCCCCAAATCAGAACCCTTTGGAAAATCTATTCCATGGTACTGTGTTAAAAAACACTTTGGATGTAAAGTGTTTACAGGAAAAATCAGCACTTTTATTGAAACAAATAATTATTTGAACCTGTCATGCTGATCCTCCTCGACTGTTCTAATATTTTCCTTTTTTGCTTTTCTCTTTCTATTCTGATGAAAGATTTTCTAGTGTCATTACAGTTGCTTGCAGCTTCCAGCTCAAAGTGCCGTTCAAGAAGGGTGGACAGGATGAAACAAGAAATCCTTTCCCTGTGTCACAAAATTATATGATCTTAGCCTGTACTTTTCTCCCACTTGGGAGGAAATCTTTTCTCTTGAGTAGCTATTTTACCCCTCAATGTGTACCACAGACACGAGAGACTCTACTGCAAGGCGCAGTGGTTTATAGTGATAACAGACGATGAAGTGATCTGACAAAAATAAATATTAAGAGAATGAAGTACTGTGATTTTCTGCTTTTCCCAGTTGTCCAGAAGTAAGAGAATTAAAAATCCATAAGGCTTCTGGAAAGCTTCCCTAGACACTTCATCTGCAGAGGGTAAAAGATACTGAGAATGGAAGAAATATAACACTGGGGAAAGAAATTATTTATCTGGAATTAGTAACCACTTACACTCTGGATAAGGAAGTGACAATATCTTCATGGGAGTGTTTGTGATATTATCCTGTCTGGAAGCTATCCAGAGAAACACCATTTTCTACTGAAACTGTCATGTGATGAGATTATCTACCGATAAACTCATCTTGGGATGGGATTACATTTTGTTATTTGACTGGTGGTTAGAGTTGCAATGCAGTAAATTAGTGGGGAGGAGAATAGGTGGGATGGCACTAGCTGCCCTCAAACCATTTATTGTATAACCAAATGGTGCCTTAAAATAAAACAAAGCATTAAATCTGCAAGGGGGGTGTGTGTCTAGAAAAGGACTGCAATAGTGCAATAAAAATGTCTGCTTCTGATGGCAGAAATACTGGTCTTTGCATTTCTGAAATGCTTCTTTAAGCATTACTATTGGCAAGAGAAACTTCTGAAAGCTAAACCACAGCCACCAACAGTACAGCCAAACTACATATATTTAAGTTGGCTAGGATAACTCACTATCTGCTGGCTTTTCTGTTGAATTTGTCAGTTTGTTCAACTTCATCATAACAGCAATTTTATACCAAACATTTGTTCTATGTTTATTTTGCATTAAGATGATTTACTGGCAAGGACACCCCCAAGCACTGGACCCACCAGAGCATTCCAGAGGTTTGCACTGTGCTGGGCTATGCAGGCTCCAAGGGCACTGCCTCTGCTTTCCTTGAATTTCCACCAGGAATTCCTCATGGAAATACCACTTACTCCTGATCTTTGGGCATACAGAGAAATCTACTCAGGCGCACCAATTTATGGTTTGTTCAGAAGCACGGATTTTTTGCACATTTTGCATCCACTGTGAAAGTAAAATCCAGTATTACAGTTTACAGAAGGCCAAGAGATCGTGTAACTCAGTAACTTTAGACACACGCCGCTGTCTCATGACCATTTTGTAGCTGATTTACGAGCTCGGTCATGACTTCGAACCTGGCATGAGGGCATGATTTAACTCTACAGCTCCTGATTGCTGTACTGGTCTAGGAGTGCTTCTGTTATCTTCCCATTCCTTATCTGGAGTCCCAGAGTGACAAAGAGTTGTAGGACATATTAGATGTAAGTCTTTTCCTGTCTAAGGAGAACTTTTCCAAGCAAGCCAGATGCTGCATGAGAGACCACTTGTTTTCTTGGTGTTCTTCAATAGGTTGCTGAAACTTCAAGATACGTTGCAAAAAAATCTGTCGTGATCATAATGTGAAAGGAAGGATTCTGCAAGGGAAATGCAAAACGCCTACTGGAAATTTAAGATGTTTCTTTGTTTAGCTCAAATACAGATTTATAGAACATAGGTGCTACAATCTGCAAAGCAATTCTGGGAATATAGGAAAAGCATTACTGAAGCATTGGGTTGTAGCAATAATTTTTTTCCTAACAGATTAGGGTGTTAAGGGTGTTAAATCCCCAGAAGAGTGAAACATCCTTCTTGCAAATTAAAAAGTCGCGATAATGAAGATCTTTTCCTCCCTGTGAATGAGGCATTTCTCTTGCTTGTAGAGTGAGCAGAGACTACCTCCTATTTTAGTAATCTGTTTTGAGACAGCCTGTTTGTTAGTTGGAGAAGCTTGAAACTTGACTGTCCACTTCACATGAATGTTTTCTCAGACTCATTAATTCAAAGTAGCATCTTCAGAACAACAGGATGGATCCTAAACAAGGTAGGAAAATAGGAAAGAATATTTTGGGAAAGTTTCACACAGTTCTCAACTACATTGTCAGAAAGTTTGCCTCTGGATAGTAGTAAGTCTTAAGGATTCCATAGTAGCAACTTCTCATTTCTTTCAAGGATGCTGTAGAAGTGAAGACAGAACATTAGACTGACAGATTTGTTCTACATATTTCCATTTGAATTTTCAGACACATTCAGGCATCCAATGGTAACTTTAAAGTCACTTAAAGAGTGTGTTGCAGCAGCTGAAAATGTCAACAGTCAAAAGACAAGTCCCACTTAAAAGCTCATATTTTGGATCCTGGAGGATTGTAACCAAAAGGCTTATTTCATCATTGCTACGTGCTGTCTCAGTGTGCGCAAAGATGCCTGGATGTGTCTGTCTCTTTAGGAAAGCTGACTGTTAACTGATCCCCTGCAATTCCTACGGTAGTTTGCTCATGAAATGCGACCCCATACGGAGGATATTTGGCAAGGAGCACCTGTAACCAACACTCCTCAGCTGGAGTCTGGCAAAGGAGATCCAGATGTTTGGGTCCCTTCTCTGTGGCTGTCATCTTCATGCTTTATTGCCTAAGACTGTCGCTAGCAGCAGATGTAAGAGCTCCAGGTGCAGGATGAAAGTTAAAATCAATCCCCTAATGGCATCTGGCTCCTGCCCTTCCTCCTGGAAGAAGGAGCCAGCACCTGCCATAGAAGCTGAGCAAGGTTTTAGGGCTCCCTCATTTTCTGCCATAACCAGTTTGTCCAGCCTGCACAGACTCTACATTTACGGCACCTCTTTTGTACTTCTGCAACTGGAAAACCTACTTCTTTGCGACCCAATACAGGATCATAGGTTTGAAAGAAACCTGCAGGGTCGTTAAGTCCATTTTCAGCTGGAAAACAGCAGTACTAAATCATCCCTTCATATATGTGCCAAGATCCACCTTACGACCAGTTATATTTCTTCTGCCATCACTGATCCTAACAGAAGGCAGTCCCACTTGCTGAACGCAACCAGTATCACCAGTGCCACGTGTCCAGGAACTGATACTGCAGAATAGTAGAATAGACTGCTTCAGGATACTCCTTAGGCAATGCCAGCTTATGAAAAGTTTCAGATTTTCAGAAAGGTGAAGTTTGAGTCTTATAGAAGAAATGGTGAAGGAATAACTACTACTCTGATGGCATTTTTTCACCAAACTAAGCACCTTTTATGCAGTCATGGAGAAGATAAAAAGCTTCAGGTAAGGCACAGTATTTTAAAACTGGAAATATTTGCTCAGCTAGATTGGATGTTTAACTAAAAGACAAAGAAAGCGCTATATAGAACGGAAAATCTAATTAAAGACGTTCAAAGTGAATTAATCTACCCTGCATGGGTGAGCTGAATATCATAATGACATGCAAAAGATAAAAGCTCTTGCTCTCAGCAAGTTCAGCTTTATGTCATGGAAAGAACCAGCAGTAGTTGTGCCCATTCTAACCTTTCTGCTTTCCAGAGGGTATGAAAGCAAAGACTCGATGGACAGTGGTGAGAAGATGGCAAACTAAAGTGTATGTGTACCAGGAACAGAGTACAGAAGGATAAGCGTTTCTACAAGAAAGGAAACCTACTTCATGGAGCTATGTCACTTATCTGTGACAGAGAAAAAAAAGATCTGGGAGAAAGCGAACTTGCATCATGGGAAGGAGAAGGGCTGGCAGATCTGATGGGGATGCGTGGGAGGCACGTGCCTGCTTGGAAGGGCAGGTGGGGCCCAGGGCAGTACTCTACTCGTTGCGAAGGGTGGATGTCTATATGTGACCACCGAATTAAGCTCCAAGAATGCAAGTCTTTATCCCAGAAGCAAGGAATGCCATCACAGGAGCTTCAAGAAAGTCCAAGGATGTAGCAAGGGACTTGTTGAACTCTGCATACATAAAATGCAACACAACAAACACTCCTAGTGCATATCCAGCCCTTGTCATTGCTAGGCTTCAGGGCAAATTGGGAACAATGGAAATAAGTATCATTACCACTATTTTACATGAGGGCCCCATGGAATTGAAACACAAAGCAATTAGTCTAAAATCACTCAGTAGTCCAGCGGCAGAGCCTGGACAAGAAGATGGAGTCTCCTGTGGCTCTATCCATTAGGTTGTGCTGCGTCACAACGCAGTAAATCTCAGCGCATACAACCCATTTATCCATGTTTTACATTTGCTGCTGAAAAACGCTGTAAAAGTGGCTTACTTCTGTCTTTATAGGTCAAGTATTGCCATCACCTTTGAACCTCAAGTCTCTTCTCTGATATGCTTTTGCCACCCTTCCAGCGAGACCAGGCTGTATGGCATTACAGCAATCTGATCACCACCATGTTTCATGGTTAGGTTCAGTCTGACTCATTATGTTTAGCAGGTGGAAATGAGGTGAGGAACCAGAACGAGAGGCACCAGTGTCCTTCTTGAACATCTCCATGGAAGGTGAGCAGAGGACTGTAAATTAAGATTCCTCTGTGACTACAGCTTTATGCAATAACTTCAGCTGAGTAACTGAAGGCACTGCAACTTCATTTTTTTCCCAGCAGGGTATAGTGAAGTCCCAGGCTGTTCAGGAAGGCCAGTGCACTCTGTCTGCATGAACAAGCCTTCCTGGACCATGACTTCTTGTTTCTGGAACTGAACTTTGCTCTGGATTACAATATTGACAAAGTGGTCTTTAATTCACCTCAAGGGTCCAATCACCTCCCAGGGTATAGCAGTGATGCAGCAGAAATTCAGATTAAAACCAGAAGCTGCCATAAATATGTCTAGGCCAAATTAATAAGCCAAATATGACTCATTTACACTTGACGAAAGGCATTCCCCTGATGGGTAAGGCTGAAAATCCCAGAAAAGCATAAAGGTTAACTTGAGTCTTTAAACTGATGATTTCAATGGGAACAAGTGACATTTTCCCGTTAGTTTCTGGTGGTCACACTTACCACTTGTAGCAGAGCCAGGTACCCAGCACCAACATTATCGAAGTTAACTTTAACTTTTGTCCAGTAAAACGTGCCTGACACATTATAGAGTATACAGTCACTCATGTTGTTAATAATTTTAGAGTCTAAAGGCATATCTCCTTCTGTCTTATTAATGCACTTCCCAAACTTCCCAGCAAACAGGTTCACTCCCATAATGCTAAAGATAAGCCAGAAGATGAGGCAGACGAGCAGAACGTTCATGATGGAAGGGATGGCTCCCACGAGGGCATTGACCACCACCTTGGGGGAAACAGGAGAGGAAAACCAGAATTGATGTCAGCACTTATATAGACACTTAACTAACAAGCTGTTGTGCACTCTTGATTAACTAGGCTTAACCCTCATATGGTGACAGGTGGGTAACTATTAACACTACCTAAGGAGCCAGACCACCATTAAAGGCTTCACGCACGATTATTTTTTTCCTTTTGTAACTGAAAAGTTAATCTGTTGGCATCCCATGCATGGGATGATGTTTTTTTAAGAGGAATCTTTTAATTCAGGAGCAATCTGTGAAGTCATCTTGACCTCTCAGATCCTACTGGATTAATACACTTCAGTCAAACTATCTCTCATAATCATATGATTAATTGGAAACAGCGGGGGTACATCACAGTGTCTCAGAAGAGACAAAAAAAGATTTCTGAAATCTTTTACTGAACTCAGGCCTCCATAGTCCTTGGGATGTGAACTCTAGCTGTGATAAATTTTGCTTATTTAAATAACAACTGATTGAGACATACTGTATGAAGCCAGCTTCCCCTGTCTGATCAGTATGCATGATTAAAACAGTGAAACCATTCTAATTTAACAAAAAATGCATTATTTTTTCCTGTGACATGCTGTAAAGTTCCTACACACCAACCTGGGCAGGGCTGTAAACCCCTGTGTAAAATCATAAAAATGAAAAGCAAAAGGAGCTTTTAAGGTGTGGGAATGATGGCACTGGCAATGGACACCATCCTGAAGCCATGCAAAAGAAATGATAATTTCAGACGATCCACAGACCCTCTACAGCTGCCAGGTTTGAATGCAGCATTATAATACCAGTACATCAACCAGGCAAGACGCACATCATGTACTGTTTTGAACATTAAGATGTTTATGCATGCCAAACATTATACTAAAGATATTTTCTGAGGGAAGAACACTATCGCAAAATGTAGTTTTCTCCTTCCTATGTCAACAAGGTTTCTGCATATTCACAGCTTTTGGAGATGTTGCCGCTACATGGTCCAGGCAAAGCTGCCTGACAGCATTGCAGCAGACACCAGCCCCACTACATGAATTTGTCTCCATGTCTATCATGCTTTGGTGATTAAAATCTGGTAGGCAGACACTAAGCTCTTCCTCTTCTCCATCTACATTTCTGAAACTGAGACAAGGTGATATTGATCCATAAAAATTAAATTTTATTCTATTGTGAATCTGATTATGGAAAATGTCAGATCTTGTTTTCTCTTGTATTAGTGTCCAGTTTTCTGACAAGCTAATAATGTAACGGTCGTTTCCCCATCATTTTTGCATTGCTGAGGAAGAAAAATACCCGGAAGAGTAAAATGGGTTTCATGCATGTATAGCAGCAGCTTCATCTACAATATACAATACAAAATTATGTAGATCTTTCAAAACTCAGATTTGTATTTTGTGCATTTATGAATGAAGCTAATTTTCACATAGAAAAAGCTGCTTGACCATTTAAAATTTTTTTTTCTGTATAGGCCCATTCCTGATGACTTTTCAATTGCTTTTTTTTTTTTTCCTGATTTTATCTTTCAGTTTTGGATGTTAATCAATTTCTAACTTCGTTGTTTTAAGATCAAGTTTACTACTTTAATGAAAATGCCAAATAATTTCCAAATCAAGGGCTTACTTGGATATAGCCCTGGCCCTTGTCGAAGTAGCTGTCATTTGCTGCTATGCGGGACAATATTTTTGTTCAATTTTAATCCCTGCCAGCAAAAAGCCACTGCACCTATGTTACATACAGTGCTGAACCCAGCTCCTGCCCGCAAGCCCTGTGACAGGACACAGACATCCAGTGGGTTTCAGCAGTGCCAGTGATGGCCATGCCTGCATCCTGCTTTTTTCTTTCTTCTGAATTATGTTCGATGACTTGTAGATAACAGAACACGACATGAAGCTGAAGCAAATCCTGTAACTCCTCTCCAAATGAATTATTAACAGGGGGGTTTATTCTTCTCTCGCTGCTTCTGCTCTTACACCAGCATGATGGCATTTGGTCTGCTGGAAGCACTCCTGATTTGCACTGAGGCAAGTGAGAAGACTTAAAGACCTGGATACATAAAGGCAAGTTATTATCATAAATTCATGTTAAAAGTTCAGCTGCAAACCTTGCCATGGAAAGGGCTGAATTTCTGCTGCATCTAGGAATAGCAACATACATAGCCATGTATAAGAAAAGGTTTCACGCCTCTTGGTTTCCATCAATACCTTTATAGCTGAAACCACCTTCCAGGTGACTTCGTTAGGGATAGCCTAGAAACTGAGCCACCCTCGGCCCTAATCCACAGTGGTGCAAATCTATAGTCTGTGCCCGGCCCCCAGCTCTCCTGATCTCATGGGCCACCTCCTCAGCCGAAGCTGATTCAGATTTTGAATCCGGAGGTAGACTTGCATAATGTGTTAAATCCTCCCTTTGCTACAGGAGAGCCCACCAGACTTCCCACAGTAATTTCACCCCCAGGCTATAACTCCTAGCCAAGCCTGGGTGCAGCTTTTGCAAAGACATCTAATTTACAGTGTCATAATGTCAAATAATGGACAAAAAATTTATTATTAGATAATCTATTCCTGGTGTCCTTTGCCCTCACTGTTAGAAAGAGGTGCCGTATTTTTAGGTTGAATTTGTTGAACTTGAGGCACTAGTCATCTGCTGTTAGATATCTTCTCCTATTATTCCCATCTTCACTGCATGTGAGTTACCAGTCAATGTTGCTTTGGGTAATTAAAAAAATTAAAGAAACAGAGCTTCTTTCTAACCGTCATGATTCCTTCAGATTTCTAATCACGCTCACAGCTCCCTGCAGAGACTTTCCCATTTTTACCACCCCATTTGCAGCAGTTTGGTGGAATTCCAGTATTGAAGTACTGCCCTCTCCCTCTGCTTGCTGGGTTATTTCCCTACATATTGAGGGATTGTAATAGTCACCTCATTTATTGGACCTGCCCAAAAGCTTGTGTCCTGTTGAACAGTCATCCCAATCCCTAAGTCCTTCTCAGCTGCTGTTTTCCAAGAAACGTCCCCCGGGGTGACCTACTTTCCTCCTCCCGAGGTGTACGACGTATGTGGTTTTATTAAAATGCATGTTGTACAATTGATCTGTTCTTCATGGTGATCCAGAT
Source organism: Haliaeetus albicilla (assembly GCF_947461875.1). Taxonomy (NCBI): domain Eukaryota; kingdom Metazoa; phylum Chordata; class Aves; order Accipitriformes; family Accipitridae; genus Haliaeetus; species Haliaeetus albicilla. The sequence continues at coordinate 74,325,956 of NC_091484.1, forward strand.
CAGTCAGTATAATTCCCTTATCCGTAATATCACTTACTACTCCGCTCACTTTGTGTGTTGTCAGCAAAGATTTTATATTTTCTTCCAGATGCTGTTAAAGTCCAGATTAAGGACAGTTCTCATTCTGAAGCATCCCTCACCCTGAGACACTCATCACCAAATTTACAGTGTCATCACTGTTTACAATTATTTTTTGAGATCCATCAGCCATTTAAAATTAATTTAAAGTATATTTACTTGGCTTGGTACAAAGCCTGTGTTTTCATCACAATGTCCCGTGGTATCAGATTCCTCTCTGAAATCTAAGGATATTATATCAGCACAGTTACCGTCATCAGCATAATTTGTAATCAAATCAAAGGACCATATCGGATTTACAAGAACTATTCCCATGAAATCATGCTAACTAGCATTAATTATGCTATTTCTTTCCTGCATGTAACTTGTAGCAGCCTCACCATGACTTTGCCTAGTATCACTTTCACATTAAATGGTCTATCATCATCCCACTCATCCTTTTAAAATACTGCAATAACCTCCCTTGCTGGGAAGAAACTTGCAGGGAAGTGGCACCTCTGACACAGCTCCCCGATGGACAACAAATGAGGAGACATGGGAGACTTCATGATTCAGGACAGGCAGACTTAAGTTAATTTATGCTGGGCTCTAATGCTGCCTGGAAAGCAGTGGGTTAGGCAGGGTGGTGGCACGTGTGTGGAAAACCCCAGGGTCTACAGTAACTGGCAGGTGGGATACTGGTCTTACTGGGATCTTTTCTGGGGCCAGAGGGGCAAGATGGCAACAGTTCAGCCTTATTTTGCAGACCTCTCATGGGAGCTGCTGGGACTTGTGTCAAACTCAGGTCCCAGCCTGTTTGAAGACAGGGAAAGGGCTGAAGTCTGATGGAAACAGGTCCTCTTGGCCATAAAAGTCCTACTCTGTGCCTTTGCCTCAGGACCAATTGTTTCCGAAATTTAGGTACAGCGTCAAAGAAATAAGTGTCTTACTGCAGTATAAATGACAACTTTCTTGTTCCTGTTCTAGGCATGCAGAGATCTTTCAGTTATTCAAGAAAAAGACATTATAATAGAGCAAACTATTATTATTGTCTTACTGTCAGTGTTTGCTTCCCAACATTATCATTATTTAATCCATCACTGTGCTGGCAATTTTCCTGTGCATTTTGGAGCATATGAACTCCTAATAATGAAAGGTCTAACTGTCCCTAGTCATGTTAAGTGTGGTTAGACAAACTAAAAATAAAATGATTTGATTTTCCAATAGCACGTATTCTCAATTACACTTTATCACAGTTTACAAGCTAATTCACTACCTCCAATAGCTCAGAATGACTGAACATATTTCAGCTGCAGCAATGGTACAGGGAAGAAAAGAGATGTTGGGTCAGGGACCAGGGGACCCTACAAGTATGAGCACGTTAGGAAGCAAACTTGCAGGGCTGATGCATGTGTCTATGCCACGTAAGATCTCCACCAAGCCAACCTCTTGCTATTCTCAGATAGAGGTGCAAACTTTTTCACATTCTTTCTTTCCTATTTCAGTCTCACTTCTCTGATGCTTTGGGCTAGCCTTCCCACTGCTTTTCAGGTTTGAATCCAATTTAGTTAAACTGATGCAAAGTCACGAGTGAACATTCTTATGTCAGCTTAGAATATGTTAAAGGGGTTTTGCTTGAACTTGCAAATCCACCAGTAGAAGCTAAGCCTTCATAAACCAGATTTAAATTGATTTGGGAGAGTCCGTTCACGAATCACTCTGGTAGTTAAACTAGTGCAGCTTTTGCTGATACCAACTTTTGCTCAATTTGTGAATGTTTAATAAAGACTTGGGGTGAGGTCATCAGATGACATAGGAGTGAGAGCTTTAATTAATGTCGGTAGTGCAACATCACTTTGTGCCAGCTGAGTATCTGCAGCTTGCTTTTGTTTTATTTTGTGAATAACCTGCAAAAGATTGCCTGTGTTTGCTGAAAAGAGTGTGGTGAACAAAACAATTCAGGTTTGGGTGCCAAGATGAATAGAGCCTTTTGAATCCTTTTGTCTTAGTACTAACACAAAGGAGAGTGGTCTGCAACTAGATTTGTCTGATCTTCACCCACAAAAATAATGTCATTTAGATAATCACAAGGACTGTGGGATAAAGCCACAGATCCCCAATTCTGGTCTTCCACAGAATAGGCAAAGCATTGGTACAGGGTTTTCAAAAATTGCTCTGTCACCATATTTCCTGGGTTATGTTGGTCGTTAGGCTCTCTAGCCTTCAGTCTGTCTTACTGCAAGGGTATTGCAAAAAAGAACAGTTAATTGCTTGGAGCTCAGTGCATGAACTACACATTTTAGTCACTGATGATTCAGACCAAAATTTTGTCTAGAGGAAGGCTTTACCCTGAATATACCTCAGTATGAAAGCTGTAGCATTTTCGTTGGCCTAGTAGAGAGATTTGGGATTGTCAGACAGTGTAGGTTGTTTTACATATAATTTTGTCACAGATTTGCTTTATCTTGCTATACAATCTGCAAGATTAGCTGTACCCTCAGCTCATACAGAACACAGTTGTCATCATCTGCAAGTCGTGCATGGTGCAAGGAGTTAAATAAAGTGCTTATCTAGAGAATAATTGATTAGTGGAGCAGGTAGGCTTAACAAATAAACAGGTATGCTGTGTGGATATAGCCATGCTGGCAAAGGAACGCAGAAAGGAAAGAGGTCAATGCACAAGATGGAGCAACAAACACAAGCTACATGGTTTTAATGTTAATCCTGACATTCCACATTAAAACTGCAATCTGTTCAAAGGAAAGATTTTATATTTTCATCCATTTGCTTTCCCTATCTTTAGCATTTCTAATTTTTGCTTTAATTATTAGTGAAAAAGTCCTTAAGAACTTTCCCAGTCGGTCTCATTTTAATACATGTCAAAAGCAGGGAGAAAACTTGTAGGTTGGTTATTCCCCTGATACGCCTTATAATTGAGAGGTAATTGTTAGCCAGATGCTTCCTTGGCCAAAAAGCTGTTTTTTAAAGTGCAGTATGACAAGTTAGGCAGCAGGATTAGTTTATCATTAAATCCACCAGAGGATAAAGCTATAATGATACAATTGCAATCAAGACAAAGGAGTGATTTCTGATTTTGATACAGCATTATCATTCATTTCCTTCTGCAGACAAAACAAACCCACATGCAACAGTTGCCTGTTACATGCTTGATGTCACACAGTTGAGCTTTGATCGATGCTTTATATACTCTTACCCTCATCCCTTCAAATCGTGACAATGCTCTTAACGGTCGCAGAGCTCGGAGGGTCCTGAGGGATTTAATGGGACCCATTTCAGAGTATCCAAGTGTATTGGCGATGAGGCTTATTAAAGAGACCTGAATGGAGACACAAAGCAAAAATCCAATCTGTTAGTACACTCCTGCCATTTTCCTTCTCTTCTGACTTCCTTTCCTGAAAAGAAACAGCTAGTTAGTGGAACAGTGGAAAAAAAATCTTAAATGGAAGCCATTAAATTAAACCTACACAGAAAAAAGGATATTTTTATATCCACACATATACAGAATTCTTACCAACTGACAAAACTTTTGTTTTCACTTTAGTGCAAAATTTATAGAAATACAGACTTTCAAAGCTGTTGGTTTTCTTTTAACTAAGCACACAGAAATCCTCTTAATGTCACCTTGCACAAAGTGGATGAGAAAGGAGATCACTAGTACAAAACCACTGCTCTGTGATGCTTGTGCTGTAGGTTTCCTGTACACTCCTCAATATGTGTGTATCTTCCACTATTGAAAATATGAGTCATGTAAGTGTTATAATTTAGGGTTTTCTGGATGAAAGCACCTGTAAGATCTAACCATTTCTAGCAGAGATAAAAGATTTTAGCATTACCATTCAATTACTAATCTTAAACTTACTGATTAGAAACAAGTCTTCTAGATTGCTGATAGACGTGACTTTATACCATAGACTCTAAAAGAATGATGTGCATGACACCTTGATTCTGCACTTTTTCACTTTTTCTGGTTTCTGCACAGCCTCTGAAGGAGAAGGAAACTTGACAGGTGCTCAACATTGAGGTTCATACTTCTCAAAGACTATTTCTTTGAAATAAATTATCTATTTCTGAATCTGGAGACAGCATGGAGGGGTTCCAATGCTCTTCATGTTCTCAGACCTTTTGCAGTGCCCAGTTGGTCAGAAATGCGGATGCTATCAGGCACAGGACTGGAGTCTGGATGAACTGAATGGCAGTGGAGATTATGGGTCAGATTAACAAACACATGGAGCAATTGGGTTTTACATGCTCAAATCAGTGTTCACAGCCTGAATTCTTACTGAGCAGGGAGAAACAAACAGCTCTCCAACACCACAGGTATCATGCCAATTTGCATGCATTAAAAAAAGGAGCAAAATTAACTGCTAGATATTACAAACTATTATTTTCTTAGAAGAGCGAGACCTATGTATATTGTTCATCACGGTTCCCTTACTCCCATCTTTAGCTGTTTTCACAGCCCCAGTTATCGTAGTATCGGATTATCTCACACTCACCAATGTGGGTGTTGAATGCTTATCTGGAAGGAGTGTGCTTTATTGCCATTTTAAAGATAGCAGCTAAGTTTAAAACCAGGGATTCTTCTACACTATATAAAAAATAGGTGCTTAATGTAAAAGGAAACTTTAGTCTCCCCCATGAAGACACACAGCTCTAGTGGGAACCCTTCCTTTTCATTTTAGGATGGGATGATATTTTCCTCTGAACCCCACTGCTGGCTGACCAGCCCAGCATCACCCATGAGGTTTGTGATAAAGCAGGATAAGATGAGCCTGGTCCCATAAGTCGCAAACTAGTATCCTCAGCTTTCTCCTCAATATGCACTGTCTGCACAGCTAAGCATCTTTGTAAAACTTGATCAATTTGTTAAATTATTTACCTATTGATGGCTTTATTGTGGCATGTGGGTGACAGCAAGCCTAAGGGCAGGAGGTCTCAGAGACACCAAGGTTGGGCTGGATGCAGCGGGCTGGTATCTGCCGGGAGAAGACAGCCCACCTCTGCAGACTACTAAGTGGCACAGAGGCTGGCTGTCACGCTTTAACATGTCACTCTTTAACAAGGTGTGACACGAACTCACTTCTTGTGTACAGACCCAGCGGCTGATGCGGAAGGAAGGTCCTAATAAACACTTCTGCATTTTAGCGGTGAGTGTGCTGTAAAACCATCACAGTAGACAGGCAGACTGGATTCAGGGTCTGATGTCTTAGGCCCCTTAGACATGGGGAGGTGAAAATCACCAGTGAAGCCTTTGCTTCCATCTCTAAGAAAGCAGATCTGAACCCGTGACGTGAGCATGCCTAAGAAGTTATTTCACAGTAAGCAATGCCATAGGTTTGACATGTTTCTTTCACCTAAATCCTCCTCAGTCAATGCTCACAGTTAAAGGTCAAAATCTGGGTTTGACTTAGAAACCTTCTTAAACTCACCAGTACTTCCAAACTGAGGCAGCACCCGTTTTCTGTCTTCCCTATTTCTTACCAGCCTTGATTACATCCTGTACCCTGAAGTTGCATTAACATACAGTCCAAAGCCTTCTCCTTTCATTTACTCTCCTCATTGACTTAATGTTGCCTAAATAATGAGAAAGGGCTGAAGGATTTGTCTAATAGCAGTAAGCAAATGCACAGCACACTTATATACTAAAGCCATTCAAATAAGTCATCTTAAAACTGCAATATAACTGGCATTATTGAGATATCGTGATAGGAGTAACACTGTGGCACATATTTCTGTCTTTGGTGGAAAGTCTAGTGCTGAAAATGGTCTTAACCCCACAAAGCCTTGGAGCTTCCTATCCAGAAAGGCTGGAGGTATAAGAAAAACAGCTCAATGATAGCATGCTTGATAGAAACCAAGATCCATACACTCACATACCAAGGGAAACTCATTCATTTGTAAAATGAATGTAGACATTTAAAAGAAAATTAATCAGAGAACATCCAACACCCTTCTTTGCTAGCTTCACCCCCAGTGACTGAAAGTCAGATCTTCTCAAGGTCTTCACACTGCCTTGTGCATCTGCATGCTTCCTCACTCATCCTGGATTTATGTCCTATAACTCCCCTTTCTCTTGAGGCAGAAGACATTCTGTTCAAATCCTGCAAGACCAGACTACGGATCTGAGAGGGTTACCATTTTCTTTGGAGTCCCATAAGTGTCACCCTGAAACACATCACAGGTGCTGTTGTCCTCCTGACACAGATTTACGCAGCATTAGATATCTCTTCAGAGGATTAGGCCATGAAGCTGTGTGATATTTGGCAATGATTTACAAGGCCTGGAGTCAGAACTGAGTTTGAGACAACTTGTTTAAATGCTTGGATGTTGGTTTTGAAGGTATCCCCGTCAAATTTTATTTATAGGAGAATTACTAACACAGAGACTTGGCCATTTGGACTTGATTAAAAGTGACCCGGAAGGCTATTTTTAGGAAAAAAATCAAGCAGTGTTCAAAATTGGTGCTGACTGCCCCACATAATCACAGCAAAAGGTGAAGTCAGCTGTTTCTGTTACCTTTTTTTTCCTGTTACAAGGCTGTGCAGCCCAGAGCTGCTGTAAGATTCTGCTTTGTGCTCTGCTCAGTATCAGAAATGTGCTGGCACCCAGAAAGCACCTCCAGGGTCAACGTAACCTCCAGACTCACAATATGACACACATTTCTGATCCTTTGAGTATCTGTTTGAAAACAGTTTTATAGGTTTTTCAGAAAAAAACCCCAAGCTCTGAAGACCATGCAGCACTGTAACATCATGGAGAGCAGGCGAATCCTAAGGAGTCACTATTGCCTGGAACCATTTCCCATAAAATGCACAACTTGCTGTCGGGCTTGAGCTTTCACCTCACCTTCACCTTTCACATGGCATGTGTGCTAACAGGCAAGCTACGGAGTCTCTCATCCTCCTGTGCACTTTTTCTGACCCAAGAAGCCTTATTATTGTTCTCATTTGCAGATGCTCTACTTCTAGCATTTCCCTTGAGGGTCTTTCCAGAATCTGCTAGATCTTACTAAGAAGCTTTCAAAGCTTTTCATCTAAACTTTCCTGGCCCTTAACTTAATCAAGTAATAATATCCTCCATGTTAGCTCTAGACTGTTCCTTATCCCCTTGGCTTGCTTTTCATTTGGTGCCTCTGAAGTTCCCAGGACAATGTTGTCACTGGAACCGTCTATCCAGCGTGAACCCCGGTGTACAACCTGGCCAGCAATGAGAGTCCCTAAGGTGGGGAGTGGTCCTCATAAATCAGCGTTTGCAATCCTGTCTGCACAGACGTTAACGGCAAAAGCCTCGCCAATCACACGGGCTAGGATTTCAATCGCGTGGCAGCTCTTCCCTTTTGCTTTCTTCAGGTCGTCTCAGCACAGCCCAACAAGAGCCCAGCCTCAGCACTGTCAGTAACTTCCCCAAATTTATTCCAATCCAAAAGAGTGGAAAGCCTGAAAGATAGCATTTACTGCCCAGCTGAATAGCAGAGTTTCCCAGCTCAGGCTCCAGGCAAAGCCACGTTGATGTTACCTACACACCTTGGCTTCTTCTTGCCATTGTAGACAGACAGATGGTGTTGAGCTCTCTCTGCTCCTGGCATTTAGGGAAGTTTTTTGCCCCTGTTCCTTACTTCCTTTGCCCAGAGATAGTTTTATCTATGTGTCTATAAATATACTCTATCTGTAAATATATCTATAGACCTGTATTTCTGTATTTCTGTATTACTACATATTTCTATATTGCTACATATTTCTATATGCAAGTTTATCTATATAGATTTTACAATCGTTTGTATGACAGCCTCCTGGAGCTGGGTAAGGGGAGAGATAAATGAACATCACAGCTTTCATTTTTGCCATTTTCAGTGTTATGCTCAAGGTAAAAATGTGAGATTTTAAATCTTGTAGCTGCATTGAACACTAGAAATACCAGCCATGGGGATTACCGGGCCTGTGGCTGGTGTTTTGAAAGCCAGCCTCCTGTTATCTATGTGGCTTAGCGGCATTAGCAGCACAGGTCTAGAGTGCCCCACTGTATGACACTCATATGTGTTTCCAGGGCAAAATCAAGAAGAACCAATGAATTTCGACTGCTAGAACAGAGGCAATGTTCTCTGAAGAGAGGCTAGCCTCACTGATAACTGTTCAAAGTTATTGCTAATATGTTCTAATGAGAGTAATGTCTCAATTTCTTAATTATTTTGAGAATCCACTATTAGATTATATTTGACCAAAAACTGTCTTGTTCAGGAATTGGGATGGTTTTTCAGTAACTGCCACTTTTTGGTTTACTACTTTAGTGGAATATTGTCGTTCTTGAGATGGGAAATACAGCTCATGTATTTGTACCTAGGTGGCACCTGTGTAGTGTTAGGTTCCCAGTGTGCTCACATTGGTGCCTACAGTAATTCATCAGTTAACAGATATGCAGCATTTTCAGACTATTAAAATTGTTCATTATGAACACAGAGAGATAAAGTTATACAATAGGTATATATGTCTTCATTATCTGACAATGACTTAAAAAATCAGTGTTGTAAACCAATGTAAACTCCAGTAAAGCTGTCAGAAGAGAATTTTAAGGCTGCAGAAAAACAATTATAAAGTAGGAAGTGCAATAACGCAGCTTCCTTTCAGCACACACAGGGGAAATGGTCTTTAACCAAAAGATCAGACTCTTCTTCCCAAGGAGCTATTGCATTTATAACAGTAGTGGGGTTCCTTCTTATATGCATACATTTTAATAGCATATCAGTAGCATGCACAGACTCCCTAGCCATGAAATTATGCTGGTGGCAGTAATCCAAAGGGCACAGACTTTGGGAGCAGTGTTTCACCTGAGGCTGACAGAGTTTCCTATAGCGAGGAGGTGAGTTTGAGCTGGAATAGGGGCCGCTCCTCTCTTTTTCACATTCCTTCCCACCACCCTGAAAGCACATAATTTCAGATAACCAGCGAGCATCCACTGGACCGAGCTGGAAGCAGATCTGAGCAGCACCATTCAAAGGCAGATGCTATTCGGCATAGACGGCATTTTTGAATTAACCCCAGATCACCACCGAGATGAATTAATAGCAGAGCCCAGGGAACAAGGAGTTCTGCCTGAGCAACAGTAAAAATCCTCCTTGGCTAGTCACAGAAATCCTAAAACCCAGGAGAACAACGAGAACCTCTACTAAATGTCTGCCTGCTGTAGCACACAGCTGTGAGCGATACCCTGCAAGCTGCTGTCTCAGGGAGAAGAGGAGACCTCCTTCCCGGTTTGGGCAACAGCATATGTTTTATGCAGCGAGGGATTTCGTCAAATTAACCTGCTTGTTCAAATCAGAGGGGAGGGAGCAGGGGAAAAAAAAAAGGACATTCGAAAGGGAACACAGCAGCTGAGTTGAAAGCTCTGGCCACTTATTTAAATAAGCAGTTTCAGCTAATGCAGGCCCCCAGTGCTTTCAAATAGCTTTTTGTGTGCCCCAGGAACACCTGTCTCTCCTTCCCTAATTGTGCTTTTTTTAAAAAAAAAGTAGAAGAAAGAGAGCTTGGATTACTTTGGATGCCTCTTTTCAATGCAGTCTGGTTTCTCCTGTCCGTTGCTGCCAAGAATAGGATTACCCAAAGAAATCTTCACAGCCCGAGCGGCAGCCCAGTGTATTTGAGAGCCAGGCCTGTGGTCCCAGGTTGCTCCCCTTGATTTGAAAAGGAACAAAATTAGGTCTGTACCCCAAATGCAAACTGGAAAAACTACAGGGAAAGGGGAATTTGCAAATAAATTGAAATACTTGGAACTTCTTGTTGCCACTCTGAAATACTTTTGGGAGAAAAGGGCTTGTAATGAGGTTGGTACTCCCTTTATCGTCTACCATTTCTGAGCAGACATTTATTATTGCTTTTTTTTTTTAATATCTTGTTACCCTTTCATTCTGACATTGCATTTTCTGCCATATGGATGCCTAACTGTATGATTGCACCTGCCAATCCAGAAATTGCATGCTATGAATGAAAGGCATAAAGTTAAAGGAAAGTCTTCAAATTAGGATACTAGCGAGAGACTAAGGTGACCTAAACCAAATTCTCACCTCTGCTACCTGTTCCTTTGAATCACAACCCTCACGTTCAGGTAAAGACTACGAACTCCTTAGGGCTGCTCTGGAGTTAGTCCATGGCATGGAGATGAAAGCACATCTGTAAACGAGTTAATGAACAGCTTCTCTCACCAGCAGCGGAGTTCATTACCGCTTGTGGAGTCCTCTCGTGTATCATAATGTGACGGGCTACACGAGCGCCTAGATTAATTATAAACAAAAATTATCTCCTGGAAAGCCCAATGCTGCTTCTTATAACTCAAGTTAAAAAAGGCTTTTACATCACCCACACATGTTTTTTTTTTCCTCTGGGACACTTCCTCTTCTTTTCTTATTTTTTGTTTCCCCATCTACTACTCAAACTAAGTCTGTGAAACTCTATTAATATTCCATCTTCTCAGCTTGTTTCCTGGTCCTCATGTCCATGCTTTTTGAGGCAATATTTCCTTTTCAGAGGGCAGCCTTGTTGCAAACAGCATGTGTCACTCCTGTTGGCTTAAATGCTTTTAAATAAATCATTCCTCCATCCTAATTGCTTCCTGGCAGTTTCCAGAAGAACCTCTTTACGTCTCGCTGTTCTCTTAATCTGTCACCTCCTTTACACCTGCTCAGGCTTTTCTAACAACTCCAGTCAATTCCCAAGGCAGATGGCTGTGAATCAAGAATTAAACCTCAGCAAATTTCTGAGGGTGAGTCGAACGACCTGCTGCTGCGAGTTTACATCCAGCGAGATGGCAAACTGACTCATTGATTTGCAGTTTTCCCACCTCACCCTTTCCAAATGGATTTTCAGCTTGTCTCGATTCACCTTTCCACTGCAAACAGACACCTTTGCCAGACCTCTGGGTCCTGTTTATCAGCACTGGGTAGGGATGGCAGAGGGATCGCTGTGACTTTTGGGGACCGCATGACACTCCTTGATCAGCCAAACCTTGGCCAAGACCCAAAGTCTTTCTCCTTGTTGCAGCAGTGGTGGCTGTGCAGGTACATCTGCCTTGAAAAGTCTCGTATTTCTACTGGGATTTAGAGCAAAAGAATTTCTTCATCATCAACTTCGTTCTGCTTCTCATGTGGAGACAGCCTTGATTTAGGGTAGCTGAAGAGGAAAGATAGTCTCCCCTTACAAAGATCTCCAAAAACATGGCACGATTCATCCCAGGGTACCTTCCTGATGCTGAACGCTGTTGTCAGGAGTAGACGGGAATACACTTGATTATTATTTATTATTTGAAGATAGCCTTATAATGCCCGAGGTTTGCATAGTGATTACTGAGAGAACATTTCCCTGGGGGTTCAGGCCCCTTAGCTCTGCTGCATTTCCATCCCAGCCGGTGGGAGTTGAGGTGCTGAGCTGAAGGCGTGCCTATTTCTGGGCAGGATTAGGATCAACCCTACTTACATATGACATGATAAAAAAAAAAATTTAAAAAAAAAGAGAAAAATCTGTTTGGGCTGTTTCCACAAGGTGCTGTTCTGGATTTGCTTGACTCCCTGAAGCACTTATTTAATCAGATGTTCCAAATCAATATGAAAAATACCAAGTTGATGTGGGAAATATGACAGTCTTAGCTTGAAAATCATCTCTGTTTAGTTGGATTCTTGAACCTGATTGATCTTGATATTGTATTGAATATGCTAGGATGGAGAGAGAGTCAGAAGAATTAGAGGATCCCCAATTTCTGCCAGAAAGGACAATGGTACAAGTAGGAGTACATACTACAAGTAGGAATCCTCATCTTCATTTGCCTTAGCACAAAGCACCCCAAAGCCAGTCATACCAGGGTAGGAGGCCAGCACAGAGTCTCCACACCACTGGGGCCCAGCTTTCAAGTTTCAACCCAATTCCTTTGATCTCTCCCCCTCACAATAAAGAATCCCTGACCCCTCTGCAGGCTGTTTCTCTCCCTTCACTTCTTCCTTCCCCCTCCTCCTGGCACCAGTCTCTTGAGCTGTGCCTGGTCATCCTGGATGGAGCCACAGGGGTGGTAGGAAGATGTTTTTCAGTCTGCAACAGTTGACGTTGCAAAGTTGCTGGTCATCAGGGAGAGGAACGGTAGGACAATCTTCCCCGGCCCTGCAGAGCGTGTGGGACTCTGTCTGGAGTGTTAAATCCAGTTTACATGTCCCTCCCAGCTCTGATCCTCCGTGCAAGGGAGAACATCACTGTATAAGGAATTTGGCTGCTATGCTCACAGTAATGGAAAGGGCCAAGCAAGCTGCATGCAAGAGCTCCAGGGTTTTATTCATTATTTTCTTTTTAAGCATATTCTTCTAAAAAAGGACATTGAAATGTGCTCTATCTTTAAATAACTTCAAAAAATAAACATGGTTGGTAAACTTAGTTCAGCAGAATCTGAGTTCGAATGAGTTTTTTACACCGCTTTCAGAAGCTGAAATTCTCCCTCAGTAATTGAAATTCTTCAGTAATTGCAGTAATTCTTCATATTGCAACCATTTCACAAGGTGTAGGCAGGCAGTGAGCTACGCTTACTGCTGGACTTTTCTCCTCACCTCCGTTTACTGTCCCTTTTCCTCCAGCTGCAGCGTTCTTTGTCCTGCTGTGCCTTGTCTGAAACCAAGCTTGTGCTTCCTCTTGGCAAAGCCTGGTTGCTCTCCTTTTAGCATCTATGTGGTAACCGACATGAGGTGCAAACCAAGATAAGACAAGACATTTGGATGTTTTTGCATGTGTTATGTTGAGATAAAATGTGGGGAGGCAGCAGGGAGATTTACAGCATCGGCTGACCTGCTAACACACATTAAAACCACTTATCTCCTCTTCATGTGGAATTTTTTTTTTCACTTATCCTGAATTAGCCGATATGTAGTAAACCAGCATTTTTTTTTTCTTCTTTTTTTTTTTTCTCTTCAAAACCAAGCTCCCTGGCTTCTGGAGAGGGATTCTCTTTCCTATTAGTTATCTGGGAGGTTTATGCCATCAGCAGGGGCCCAGAAGAATGTGCACTGAGACATCTTCAAAAATCCCACATGAGCATTTGCTTTGAGGAACTGGAAGAAAACTAGTCAAAAAAGAATTCTGAAGTAATAGTACCCTGTTGAAACCCGTGGATTTTTGATAACTCGCAGAGAGCACTAATAAGTTCACTCTTAAGATGCTTCTCCAAGTGACAAGCTACATTATTTTTACTTTGCCTCGGCTGTATTTTTGTCATTGTGTTCCTGTGTGCTTTTCTGAGCAGAAACTAGATGAAATTCGCATGCTTTTAGGATAATTTCCCAAGAATACAAATTGGATTTCAGTGCTGTTTGGGAACAACTCATTACAGCAGATTGTGTAATTACTGGTAAAGCAAACAGAAATCACCTTGCTAATCAACAAGGAATACAGATGGAAAAAACAATTAAAGTAATCATAAGTCATCAATAATTACTTCACACAGCAAGTTTTTAATTGTCACTTAAAGACAATCCAACACAAGGGCATAATTTAACCCAATTCAATTTTTAACTAGGGATAGAAAGACTGTTTATATTGTTCATCTCAAATTCAAAGATTATTATCTGCTTCTTAACTCATCTGGCAGTGAAGTATCCAAAGGAGAAATCTTAGAGCAAGTGCTTTCCAGGAAACTCTCTTGGAAAACATAATATCTGTATTTTTTTAAGCATTCAGCGAAAATGATGGTACATTTAATGACTGAACTTCCCTGAGCAGTTTTCAAACAAGCAAACAGGAAATTTGGCAGCAAACAGGAAATTTGGAAAGCTGCTCAATGGGGAATACAGATCTCTAGGTACAAACTCAGCAGCTCCAGGCAAACAGCAGAAACATGTTGTGTTATAATCATTCACAAACGGTGTGGTGACGGGGAAACGCACATAGTATTTTCCTTCCGTAAAAGCATGTACAAAAGCCTGCCTAGTGGACTTGTTGAATAACTCATTTGAGATGTCTGGCCTCCAAATCCTTTGCTGAGCTTTGCTTGAACTATTTTGCGGACAACTATACTGCTTAAAGCTGTTGTGAGCCCCTGCCTCCACAGCAGCAGAGCAGGCTCTTGGGGAAAAGGGATGGAAGGAGCAATCTTTCTCTGTGGTGACTCAGCTGGAGAGAAACTGGTGGGGCATCGGAGTAGAAATTGAGAACTAGAGATGATCTTTCCCTCCTCGCTGAAGGACATAGTGTTAGGACACATTGCTGGAGATGGCTGAAGGGGAAGGAGGCTGCCAGCAACTCTAAAAAAGCAATTGCTTAAACTACCTTTCCCAAGTATCAAATCTTGAAAGATGGGATAATCTTAGAAAGAATTGGTGGAGAAACCCTCATCAACACTCATCTCCGAAATCAGTAAATGACAATCAGGGGCTTTTTTAAGCCTGGATTGGGACTAACTTTTGGTCAATTAAATTGAACCCAAAAGCTGCGCTGGAGATGATGGATTTGTGGTAACGGACTTTTGTAGAGAGATGACATTGGGGCCCGTTTAAGAGGATTTTCCTGTGTATGCTACAGGCAATGGAACTTGGCTGTGACTTTTTTCCTGAGCATTCTTACTAATGATTTAGGGACTTTACACCCGTTTCCTAAGAGCTTTCTCGTGACAGCTTCCGTAGAGTACTGCTCTTTTCCCTCTGCCTTCAACGCATGATCAGCAAGCAAAGAAGCTGTTGACTGCAACACCTCCAGTCTTTGAATGATGCTAAGCTCCAGACTGATGCCTTTCCTGAACTGACCACTGCAATGGAATAATCCACCTGCTGTCAGCAGAGACTGGGACATAGCTCAGAATTAATTGGCTGAAGCTCAGACTAGATAAGCTCAAGATAATATTTATAGGTCGGAGGAAACAATTGAAAGCAACATCAAACATGACACCAGCATGCACAACCGGTGGAGTTTATCTGCCCCTTGTTTTAAACCCCAACTGTCTCTGCCTGTCGCAGGACATGCCTGGTTGAGAGCGGTTTTCATAAACATTTGTTTTGAATGCCACGCATCTCCATCTCTGGCCAAGTTCCGACTCCTTGTTTAATCTGCTTTGTACAAAGAGGTTTTGATTGCATGAATGCTTGGAAAATATCTATTCCTTGTGAAAATATTTGCCTGCGCTTCTTAGCAAAGAGGATTGTGCATAAACACCATTCCTGATGGTGATACTGATGTCTGTCCATACTTCAGATATACTACGGTCTCTGCTTTTCCCTCATTTAAAAAGAGGTGTGGACTGAGTGCCCACCACTCCAATTCATGAACACAGAGAGTCTGTATTTGTAGCGTAGAAGGGGGTTACTTTTAGCAATATGCTTGTTATTTGCAGGGAGGTAGCACGTATAAATGTACATTAATGCTGTTTGTTCAGTATATCCAAATTTCAGCAGACATTTAAGGCATCTTTCCCAGGTGCCCTAAGTTGAAATGAGCCTGTATTTTGTGGTTTGATTACTTCTTTCTCCCTTCCTCCCAAAGAAATCTGTTGCAATGTTGTTGATAGGACTTTATTGTATTGCAATGTATTTAAAAGCACTCTCTTATGGGTTTGCTACACTAGCACACTTCTTTGAGATGCAGAAGCCCTTATCAGAGATCATCCTTTAGGGATTCTTCATCCAAAAAAAATAGCTCTCAGTTTGTGGATTACTGTGTGTTTTGATGTTCACGCTTTGCAAGACAGAATTTTCTTTAGTAATCTACAATTGTCAGATGGAGTCTTTGCTGTTCCACTGGCCCAAATCAGTGTCAAAGGTTTTTCACAAGGCAGGGTAAGAAAAAAAAAAAAAATTCAGCAGCAGAATGCTTATACCCCCTCTGGGTTCACTTCCCATTTAGAAATAGTGAATACTTGCAAATTTTGAGCTGGTTTTATGAATTATTCACAACAGAAAAAGGATTCTGAGTTGCATTTGTACAATGAGAAAACACAGATGATAGATGGTTTCACATGTCCAATGAAAAATCAACCATCACAGCTTGAATTTTGAATACCGATACCAAACTGCTAATGAATAATTTGCAGATCAGGAATTTTTAAGTGAATAATTTTAAACAAATAAATTTGAGAAAATCAGACAAGTGGTTCATCTGCTTCTTTTGGAGCAGCTAATTCGCCCATTCACTCCCTTCTGCAGCTCAGTTGCAGTGATTTGGTTCTCAAAGGACCAAAAAGAAAATGTAAATTGAAGTAAAAAGTGTGCTCGAAAAATGATAGCATGTTACTCTGCCAATTCAGAGTGGCAGGGTGTGCGAGCAATAGGGTAGGAGAAGAG
Organism: Haliaeetus albicilla; assembly: GCF_947461875.1. NCBI lineage: Eukaryota > Metazoa > Chordata > Aves > Accipitriformes > Accipitridae > Haliaeetus > Haliaeetus albicilla. Next base: position 74,342,319 of record NC_091484.1, read on the forward strand.
CATCTGTTAAACCCGCTAAAAATATAGTACCAGGTTCTTATAATCCGCATTGGGAAATGACTTTGAAGAAAAGAATGGGGCATGGGGAAAAGCTTTATTCATTGAGAATGCCAAAAGGCAAACGATTTCCTAGAGTCAATCAATAACTAAACTCAAGGGTGGAGCGACTTTTTGGTTAGATCAGGAGCCTTCAAAAACAACATTTAAATGTGGGTTAAGAAACTAAAAAAACTCTGGGTCAGTAAGAAGGCTCTGGGGTGGATTTTCTGGGGATAAGGGGAGTCCCAGGGGCCCGAGGTCCCCTTTCCCCCTAACACTGTTTTATGCCATATGTGCTCCAGATGCGTGTCAGGGGAGGTGAAGCCCCTTTCCCCAGCCCACCTGTGGCTGCCTCTATAATCTGTCATTATACTCACAATCCCCACCATTAAAAAGCAAATATGTAGCTAAATTTGGGGGTTTCAAACTGACTTTGCATTGCTCCTGTTCCAAGGGGGGGTTTCTCACAGAGGACAGAATTTAGCTTAGTTTTTGTTTCACTCTCTTTGGTACTAAATAGATGTCATGCTATAAAGTATGTATTTCTAACAAGTGTGGAACTCATTTCAAACTGTTAATGATGCAGCAGAGCTCCAAACTGTTTCGGTGAATTCATGGTGCAAACTGTTGCTCCCATCGGGAAGACCCCTACTTATAGTTGTGACAATATTCAGTCCTCATCCAGCCCTTCTAGTCTTCAGAAGCTCATTAAAACAACAACTCCAATAACAAATTCCTGGAAGCCCATATGATACTTTAGGTGAGTCCTATTAGTCCCATTTTACAGATGGAGAAACCAGGAAAGCAAAGCTATGTCACTCGACTGAAACTACAGTAAGCACAGTTTTCAGGGTTGGGCTCTAACTTAGGAACTGGTGGTTTCCAATTTTGTGGTTAGATAATTAAACCAGGCTTTCCTCTTCCATTGAGGCTAATCTGTGAAAAATGAGTGCCTTTCCTTTAAGAGGTTTCCAAGCATGTATGCAAAGAGGAATTTATGACCTACGATTTATGTAAAGAACTTCCTTTTCATAAATCAATTTATTAAAGCTCTGGAGAAGCTTCCAAAGGCTCTGATCCAGCAGTGCACTTAGACACGTCCATAACTTCAAACAAGTAAATCGTCCCATTGAAGTGCTTTCCTGGACAGGGGCCAAAGAAAGTGCAGTTCTCCCCTGAGTCAAGGTTCAGATGTAAAACGGGGAAAAATAATTTATCAAAAGTTTAATAAGTTACACAGTCATGGCAGAGCTCTGCCAGCTTTCCACATTAATACCTCAAGCTAATAAGAAATGGTCTCAGGGAGGTAATTGCCTCCTTGTTGATACGCTGTGATGAAATGTTAAACCTCATCTGGAGGATGGCTGGGTTTTCCTGAATTTGGCAGATCCCACACCCAGGCAACGTGAAACTTCAGAGGGGACGTGCCTGGTTCTAGCAACGCTCCTGGGGCATTGAGCTCCCTTTTGTTCAACTATTACTCGCTTTTAAGGATTGTCCTCATAGGAGAACGAAGCATTGCGATATTTCAAGGATTTGGAGTATTTTGTAAGGTTTTGTAATAGTAAAATAACTTTGACAAGAGGACTGTTCACACCTTCTTCTGGACTCCCTCGCTGGTAAATACCTGGGAGACGGCACTGAACATACTGTTACACGCCGCTGGCAGCCTCACCGGGAAACTACGCCAAGGACAGCTTCTCTAATCTGCTGAAAGACTTGTGTGTCGAGGTCATGTGCGGAGCAGTTAGAGGTAACCGGACCTTGTGCTAGCCGGGAGTGTGGAACGAGATGTTAAATGCTAAAAGAAAGAGCGAGTTCCTAGGGACGAGAAGGGAACGTGACTCAAATTAGCAGGGTGACACCTCTACGTAATGACACGAAGAAGTCTGCTTCGCTCTGGCACGCTGATTCCTGGGGATGCATGGTTACATATCGAGACCGCCTTCGAGCTTTGCCTGGGGTTGTTACTCAGAATCAGAGTGACAGCTGTCATTTTGCAAACACAAAGCTGCCAGACTTAACAGCCCATTATTATGCATTATAAAATCCAACACAAGAAGCGCCATAGTTCCAAAATGATACTTACATCCACAATAAGGAAGTCAAGCCAGCACCAGGCATTGGTGAAATACTTCTTGAAGCCATAAGCCACCCATTTCAGGAGCATTTCCAAGACGAAGATGTAAGTGAATATTTTGTCAGCATATTCCAGCATGGTTTTTATGTTTTTTCGATCTTCAAGGTAAATATCTTCAAAAGCCTGGAAGTACAAAAGATTGATTACAAACTTCTCCTAAGCTGTTTTGGAAAGCATCGGTGCTGCGCTGCAAGTCTGTAGTATTATTTGATGGGATACCACGTACTGTCTGTGATTCCTGATATATTTTAATGTTACCATCAGAAAATGTGCACAGGCACAAACAGAACTGACCTTAACCGAGACCTGATCAGCTTTCTCTTATAATGAACACATGTTTATCTCTCTCCAGCCCCTACTGCCTGTACTGACTGGACATCCTTTGAGTGTAAGGAGAGCTTAAGGACCCTAAATTTGGGAAAGTGAATCTGTGAGCAGGGTGCCATACCCAAGCTGCCCCATGGCATCCTGCCTCAGGTCCCGTTGGCTGTGCCACTGCTATCAGGGCACATCAGGTGTCCTAGGGCATAGGACACTTGTCTTTAGGAGGCAAAATCTGACCCAAACATTTAGTCAAATGTGTCTTATTGCTAATGAAGACAAATTGAGTTATTAACTTGCTTGTGTTATAGAGTACTGGAGTTCCCTGGCTTCTGTTCAGCCATCACATTTCAGGTAGCTACAGCTATCTGCCTCAAGAAATGCTCATTATTATTCACTTAACAGAACAATTATGTTTTAAAGGTCAAGGTATCTATCTACACATCTCATCTGTCTCTCTAGCTAATCTTTGCAGGGCATCATCAAAGGACTTTCAGCATCTGTATCAAATACAAGCAACTTAATAACCCCTTTAAAATATTTAAGATATAAACCAATATGCCCACTAAAATAAAACAAATAAAGTTGTCTCATAATTTAGTTTTCACTTTATAACGTAGGTCAAATAAAATGTAGGATCCTAGTGTCAGGGCTGCATATATATATGGCCCGTTTGGGGGGCTTCTCAGTCGAGCAGTGGTTACGCTCTGCTTCCCCAGCTTCTCCAGTGACCATCACTACACAAGCTGCTCCCGTGTCCCTGTAACCTGGATAACCCAAGCTTTGATATATTACTCTCATCCCATTGTGTGACCCAGATCACTTGGCAGGAAGAAATAACATTATTTGAGAGCGTCTGTGCTAATCATCTTAATTATCTGCATTTACATATTTTGAGATCTGTAGCTACTTTCTGAGGAACTTCAAAAAGTTAGCAAACACCCAGTGCCTGGAGATACAAGAAGTGTGTTACTTGTCACTCAAGCAGTCACACTGCTCTTTTGCCTGCCAGGGAACAGTAATTAAACTGACAAGAAAGCTTTGGCAGCCTGTGCCAAAGCTTGTCCATTTGTCCCCACACTTTGGGGTGATATTTTCACTGCAACTCAGTCTCCTATCTTGCCTTCAAAAATGATATTTCAAGGGTGTGAAAGAGCTGTTGGAGAAAGCCACAGAAAACAATACACAGAGCGACTGGAGTTTATCACTTCTTGTAGGGGCTCACTCACTTTGTCAGATGACTTGCTGTACTTTGCAATTACTGCAAAAATAACAACAAACTATTTAAAGTGATTTCCTCCTCTCCCTCCTTTGCTCTCTCTATTTGCTACTAACTTGTCAAAAAGTACATTGTGTTTTGTCTACTAAAAGCACCCTGTGAGTCAGGAAGCAGCTTAATAAGGGATGAAAAATATGCTACCTGAATGCCTCAGGTGCACTGTACTTCTGCACGAGCTATCGATATTACCCAAATGACAAAACTCTGGTGCTTTGCATTTTTTCATGGTGACAACTGATGAAAACTTTACAATGTAAAACATCATAAGGGTCACCTCTTCTGCTTTGCTTTGTGTGTTAAAAAAGCGTTAAACGGGATACCTGCAGTCTTATCCACAACTACTATTAAAACACAGGCTCCCAGTTTGGGTGCTTATGGCTTAAATGCATAAGAAGGGGGCTGTAACTTTTGCATTAAGCTATAGATGTATTCTGATGGTTTAACTACCACACACAAATATATACTGGCTTTTAAACTCCCTTAAGAACTTAGCACGTCCCAGGGATGTAGCCAGATGAGCTCAGTTTTTGGAAGAGCTCACCCCAGAATAACAGAAGAAAAAAGTTGTGTGCTGCCTCCAACATCTCCAGTCCAAATACTGAAGTGCAGTGCTGATATGTGAGAAAATGCAGCATAATTTGCCCTTATACAGAATTGCACTGGCTAAATTGAAAATCGCAAAAAGTAAATGAATGCATGCAATGAAAATTAAATGAGATTTATATTGCAGTGTTCAGTATCTAAGGCACTTTTAATTACATATGTAAGGAAGTGTATTCATCTATTATAGCAAGCAACATGCCCCCTTTAAAATGTGTTAAAAAATTAACATGCTGATTCTCAAGCTGGTGCAAAAACTGTCAGACTCCATTGATTTCAGCAAAGCTATGACAATTTTCAGCAGCCTACTATTTACCCAAGTTTTTCAGCCTCTTACTTTTCGTAATAAAATAAAATCCCCTGGGTGAAATTTCAGCCCATCCCTGGTGGACCTGGAGAACAGTCCATTCATTTCCTTTTTGCATCAACATTTATGTATTTCCACCTTCTTGTCTCCCTGCAGAGACTTTCTTTAAACTACATAAGCCCAGTACTTCTGTATTTTCCTCCTTTTTTTAGGCCACTGATAATTTGTGTTGCTCTCCTCTGGAGTTTCTTCAATTAGCCCATGTCTTTCCCAAAGTGCAATGCCCAGAGCTGAAGCCAGTGCTCCAGCTGAGGCCTCCTTGATGCCAACTGGAGTGGAAAAACATGCTTATTTATACAGCCCAGTGGGGTGTTCGGCTTTTGTGTGGTGCTGTGATGTAGTTTACTCTATCCTGTTTGTTGCCTGTTCTCTCTCCAGCTCTTTTTAGTAAATCTGCTACCTCACCAGTCATCCTGCATCATGCCTTTCTGCCCGTGAGTATTCCTGATGAGGTGAAGCAGGCACTTTTTAAAGATGATGTTGTTCCTCTTACTATTTAAGGCAGATTCATCCGTTTGGCTGAAGTTAATCCTGACATCCAGAAATACATGGGTAACCTGTCCAAACACGGCACTGCCTGCAAATTTAGTAGGTGTATTTCTTACTCTGTCACGCAGAAGATCAGTGACCACCAGACCAAAGCCTGGAGAACTCCTGATATACCCTTTGCTCTACACCTAGATAAAAACCTGGGAGAAATCCCACCAACTTCAGTGACATCCTTGCCATGTAAATTAGCAACATAAATATATGCTGCCATCGCTACGAAGAGCCCAGGGCTGATAATACGGAGAGGATAATCCCAGTACGCAGTGGGATCTCAGAAAGAATCCCTTATCAGAGTCCTGGGCAATGACCACCCAGCCTCCATACATGCACATTCATTCGTTTGCAAACAGGAGCGATCTGTGCAGGGAAGGTACAGCGGTTTAAGCTAACGTGTATTCAGAACGTGACAGGCACCCACTGGCTCCATGGATAGCACTGATTCTGTGCCCCCTGCGCCTTTTATGATTTTGCTTTGCTGGTTATAAAATGTGAAAAAAAAAAAAAAAAAAAAAGAAAAGAACAAAAAGCCATCCCTGGAGCAAAATACAAGCCTCCAGATGGGAACTGCCATGGAGCAGCCATGGGATGCCGAAGTAACTCTGGGATTCTTCCTCACACAGCCTTCCTTAAGGATTTGCTTTTCAAAACGTGTGCAGGTTATAATTTTATGTTATAACAGAAGGAAGTTCTCCACCATATGGTACAGGCAGGTGAAATCAGAAAAGCTGAAGAAGACCTGTTTTAGCCCCAAACACGCTTTGCTGTGAGAAATGATCAGTAAGGGCTCATAAGATCTTAGGGACAGCTAACTGGAGAACACCTTCTCGGAGAACCACGTCCACTTTTGACCAGCTAGGAAATCCTGTTACATTTACCAGGGCTCCACTGCTCAGCAGGATCATGAATATGATGAAAGTTTCAAACCAGTTGTGTTCAACGATTCTGTAGCAGGTTTTCCGCAGCCTCCACCAGATTTTGCCTGGAAATTTCGTGATGTCCACTGAACAGCATGGGAAGAATCGCACACAAACTGAAAAGGAGCAAAACAAAACCAAATTGTCAAAAAAGCCCATTTAATTCTTAAAGCTGTGATAAGGAGCTGCTGAACAAGATTTCTTCTAGCAATAAGATGCTGCATGGAGTCTTTCCTCCTTTGTTTTTCTCACCAACCTCTTCTGTTCTGCTTTCCTTTTCCCCCAATCACTCATCTATTAAAAAACATTCAAAATCACTTAAAACATGCCGCAGTGATTTCTCCCAATGATTTTTATAATACGGAATATATTGGCCATGAGTCACCAGTGCCCTAGGTTGATCACATTGTATTAGCTGAGCTCAGGCAGCACCCCTGATCAGGACTAATGACTCTAGCAGAGTATTACCAATAGTTTCCACATTCGTTTGAATGGAGTAAGGATATTTTCTTGCTACTAAGATACCACTAGAATTACTGATTAAAAGTGGCAATCTGATGAAAGGGAGACAAGGAGAGGAGGTGCTACAGTGCAGATTGGACCAACGTGCTGAAGAGACTCAGACAGCAAAAGCAGGAACAGATTTTGATCTCTTGGACTCTCATGAGCTTAAACAAGGCGTTAGAACAACTTTGGAAATATATTTAGGTGATTAAATCCCCTTTGATGTCAGAAGAAATTTAGATATACAGTCCACAGCAGCTTCCCCACTGATGCTTCATAGCATCACTTTCTGACCTTGGTGATAAATACTGTGTGATAGTCAAATGCTGTGGTCGTAATGGGGACCACACAAGGATTTCTGATCGGCAAAACCATAGCTATTTTTAGTTTCCTTACCAACATTCATTTGTTATAACAAAAAACTATTGTCATTGGTAATGGACATATCCATCTCTCCTGTTTTAAAAAACACCATGTGTGTTGCCTTGTGCTGGGTAAAAACTTAAAATTGTGTGAGAGGACACCCTGGTATCTGGGACTTGTCCTCTTCCAGGCTGGCCATTCAGCCTTATGTGAGATAATTTGACTCAAATTTCACAACATTTGCTGATGAGAATGACCTTCGGAAACGACTTCGTTTTCAAAAAGCAAGCTTTTTTACCCTACATTTAATCTATGTGTTGTATAGAAAGAGACTGAACTATGGAGCTTTATCAGTCCCATCATGAGTAAAAAAACACAGGCCAACTGCTTCTGTAGCTGAAAGGTGGCCAAGGTCACCAGCATGTCTTGAAGCATACAACAACTGCTCAGAAGTGACAAGGGAGGACATCTCACTGTAGTGATGTAATGAAATGTTATTGCAAGTAGAAAAAATATTTAGGCAAGGAAGCTCGGGAAAGAAAGAGGGTGAGTGCCAAGGTTACGCAGACAGCAGATGCTGCTAATTCAAGGTGGCATAACTGAGGTGCTTGAGCTGCATGCGATATGCAAGGAGATCAAGTGCAACTCCTGGGATGCCAGGATTCCCAAGCAGCTGGAAGCTGGGCTGTGCTGGCAGCAGGCTCTGCCAGGAAGAAGAGTAGTGCTAAGTCTGTTGTGGTCCTCCTGCCATTTTCTGTAAGTTTTTATTATCCCAGATCACTGCTGTGGAGCAGCAGAACTGTAGGATGTTTCATACATGAACCGCTCCCGGAGCTCCCCTTTCTCTCACATTTCTGAGATTTTAGTTAGGTGTAGGCTCTTGGCTGTATGAGATTTTTGGTATGGGACTAACAGTACAGTAAACCATTTATGCAAAGGTAATGTCACAGTGATGCAACTAACTACCTGTCCCCTAAATGCCTGCATCACACAGAGCCACACCAGTTCCCAGCCTACCACTGTATTCTGGAATTCAGAGAAATTATGGGCTCAGTTGAAATACACTAAATTAATCAACCTATTTGAGAAGGACATAATGTTAGGAGAAGATAGAAATGTAAGAACCAGCTCTCTGCATCTTTGTAGGTCAGGTACCAGTCCAGCAAAGGCAAGTTTTATCCTTCTAAGCACTTAAATCCTAAATACCAAAGAATCATGCCAAGGGATAAAAGGATATCATATTAGTCACTACTTTTTGCTAAAACCAGTACACTGCTCATAGAAGGTAATGTGTGTGATTTGGGTGTATTTTAAGAAGTAGGTACATGGAACTACTCGTATGGCAGCTCTGCTTAGAGATGCCCATGTGCTATAATCCCACCAGCATGGCAGCAAAGAGGGGGCTATTAGTTGCATCTCTTAGCAGCGCTGTCAGAAATCTCTTACACTAGTTCTCACCCCACAACCGGTTCGGTCATTACCATCTTTCAGGTGTCTGGTCCGCACTCTGTGCCATTATGCAGGTACACTGGCCACCTCATTATCAACTCAGCTTTGGATCAGGGACACCAAAGGCTTGGGCTCAGATCCCTTGTTCGTTAAGTGAACAGACTAATGAGCAGGTTGTTCGCCATGTAAGTGTGGATTTCTCATGTTAAGCAGAAATCCCCCTTTGTACTGGAAGTAACCATTGCTTCTAGCAGAATAAACTTTCGACGAGCCTACCTTGTCCCCATAAACAGTTTCAATTTGGAAAAAAACCAGCTTTTTTCTGACTTAAAACATTTGCCCAGAAACTTTCCCCTCTTTTCTCCTAAGTTACTTCCTAGATGGATACTTGGCTTTTTAGTCTCTTAGACGAATGCCTGGGCTCAGCTACTTACTAACAGGCCTGACACTCTCTGTCATGGTCTTACAGAGTAGAACTGCTCTGTAAGTACCGTTGGAAAAAGTTAGGATCTTCCAGGAAGTGGTTTTCCCCACTGTAAGACAGTTAGATGAATCATTCCCTGGAGGAGTCTGCCTCTGTCTTTCCACTACACAGGGAGCCTACATGATTACCTGAGCCCAAGCACAGCTAAAATTAGGGGATCACCTTCAAATTAAATACTAATGAGCAGGGCACCGTGAGTTCCAAAGTCACTTCTTTTGTGATGGAAAAAAAAAGTCCTAGTTTCTGACAGTAATACCTTGGAAAATCCAAAATAGCTTCTCAGATGAGTCAGCCCAAAATCACAGCGCTATTAAATCCCATTCTTTTGATTGGGCCCAATTCAGAAATGTTTAGACCAGATTCTGATACAATTACTAATGTCAAATAGCACTTCCATGAATAATCACGCTGGCTGCAATTCAGATGACATGCTCTTTTTAACTATTCATCAATCAAACAGAAAAAAAGAAAATGGAACAAAAAACAAAAAAAAGAAAACTGACCAAAAATAGGTCTTTTAATGAATTAGTAAAGTTCTATTTCCATTTCAAATTTTCTGATTTCCCTCACTGACTGTTATTTTATGCCTGTGCTTTTCTGGACTCTCTCGTGGTGCTGGTAGCCTACTGTTCTGGTGACCCTGACCCGAGCTTAAATGCTGAATTAGAAGCTTCACATAACCCAACAAAAAAAGTTTACCTGACCTTGGTCAGCATTCTAATAGTGGCTTTTTTTCCCATTTCTGTGAAATCAAAATATCAAAAACATTCCAATGTGTCTAAGGCATGACCTGGTGAGGGTCTGTGCAATCATAACTCCAGCTGGCTTCTATAACAAGGCAGGTGGTCAGCAGAGCCCAGCTTCAGGTTTTGAAAGCTACTTTATCCGCACGAAGAAGACTATTCATTAACACCGTTTAGCACAGCAAGTGTCAAGGCAGGAATAAACCCTTTGACATTTCTTATAGCAGCATTACTCATACTGCCTTGTCTAATAGATTTGTGCTATCCCCCTGAAATCAGTGCTAGTAGGGGACGCGTTGTGCAGAAGAAGCTGACCGCCTTGTGATTTAGTAAGGACTTAATTTTGCCACTGTAATTCATGTTGGGCTACATCTTTTTTGAGAGCAAAACTGACTCATTTCCACCATGGCCTGTTGGCTAGTAGGTTACTGCTCAACAGAAACACAGAACAGCAGAAAAAGTTCCCCCAAAGTGTTGAGTTACATGCTGGTAAATCAGTGAAGCTGTACTGAGTTGCATCAGTGGTCAGCTTGTCCAAGGACATCTGTTTTCAATTCACATTTCAACTTTATATACCATTTCTCATGAAACAGAGACCTATTTACCAAGAAACCTTTCCAAATGCATCGGTTTACTATGATATTATTTACTTTTTGTTTGTTTTTCATAACAAGGGAATTGTTCCCTTCAGTCACCGGGGTGTCCTGTAGCGCAATCACAAACTGCAGATTAAAATGTGTCCTAAACCACAGTCTCCACTGCAGGTGTGACAGGGAAAGCTCTTACTTAAGCATCTGCCACAATGATAAACAAGTTAACAACAACAAAAAAAAAGGCAGGAGGAATTTCATTTACAATGCATTTTGTGTAAATATTCCTTTGGTTCCACATTCACATTTTCTAGCCTGGTGCATTATAATCATGGAGCTGCTAGACCTGATTGCATTACCTTGCTGCATTAGGAAAAAAATCTCTTTGTAAATGTGGGAACTATACAGCAAAAACTTCCTCCTGCATGCATGACAGCCAAGACTATTGATTTCAGGCTTATGAGTAAAGACTTTACAAATCCACTGCTTGTTCACACCAATACATACATTTAAATTTACATAAAATTATTAGATATGTTTCAGATGGATTGGGCTGCTGATTCTCTTCAATAAAGTAGGAAGACCAATTAATTTCTTCTTTACTGTGGTACAGCAAGTCTGGTACCTTGTGTTCAAACTGCAGTAATTTTGCTACTACTTTTACACAGGAGTTCCCAATTATTGGGACATTCATTTTTAGAACAAAACAATATTTTGCTCAGTTCTGAATGCTCTGAGTGGTTACAGCATTGCTTGGTTTGACACAAAGAAAATACAGCTTCCTCAGCATAAACTCAAGCAAGCGGGTATTCGTAACATGGTTTTAATATATGTATCTTCCAAGCTGGGTTTGTAATGACCAGTCTAGCTAGCTGTGTACGCTCAAGCAAGAAAGCAAGCCTGGCTGTAGTCCCTTTGTAAGACCCCAGCTATCTCCCCATGCTGGAGGGAACATGATCTCTGCAGACCCTCCTTATTTAACACCTTTCTCATCTTCGAGCCCCACTAACCCCCTGGCATGCACGGCTGGGTTTTATACTGTGCAGCTCGGAAAAGAGTTTTTTCCCCCTGGCTGACACGGAGAAGATTTGCCATCACTGCCTCCAGCATTCGGGTACCTGAGCACACATGGAGATTTGATTTTTTTCTTGTGTACTACGGCCGGGTGCTGCCAAGAGAGCATCTGACAAAGCCACAATCTGCCAGGTGTTTTTTACTCTTCCAAGGGCTTTACAAGGGTACATTTCTTGTTTATCTGCTGCTCCTCTCCTCAAAACATATCCTCTCAGAATCACTACAAATAACGGTGTAACGCCTTGAAGCAAAGGCAGTGGACAGCCTGGTCTACCACCGACGTCAGCCCTGCTTTAAGCGAGGGGGTGGACGAGTTGAAATCTAGAGGTCCTGTCCAACCTAAATGAATTTAATTCTGTACATCCAATAGGACTGTAAGAGTCTTACGACGTCTGAAAATTGTACACAACAAAACACTAGCATGCCCTTCCCGGTGGAAAAATACACTGTATCTCAGGTATGGCAGCTAGAGCAAAGAGATACTTTAAAACTTGATTTTGTTCCATCATTTTTTTCTAGGATGTCTATTAACACATTTTGTTGGGCTTGGTTTAATTTTACTTAACTTTTAAACATCATCTGGTGGTGGTCCCTGTAGCTCAGTTTAGATTTGTTCAGTTTGACGGTCTAGTTTTGCTCCTCTTTGCTTTTTTATTTCTAAACAGCCGCTAATTGTAGTTGGGAAGGGCATGATGCAGATCCACCATTAATCAGAGTAACTCCACTTTAGTGCATGGTATTTTCCAGCTGCGATAATCGCTCCTACATGGTCACATGAAAAACTGGTTTGGGGCGTCCTTGGTGTCACGAGTTGCGATCAACTGCGCGTTGAGCAAGGTAGTTCATTCTTGCATGACCATCTAACGATACGCCTTTGAAACCTTTGCCAGCGGGCTGTGTCCGGGGAATTACGCTTAAGGACTTGGTGAAAACTTTCTCCTATTAGGGTCTGGGAGAGAGGAGTGTGCTGGGACCAGGGGGCTTTCTTTGGATGACCTTCTGTGAGACACAGAAGATAATGTCCAAACAGATAGCAATTTTTGATGCAGAGAATGCATGCCAATGGAGGTAACAGGACTGGAGTGTTGCAAGGCATCTGGAGGAAAAAATACCCCAATAGCTGGCATTGCCTAGATGTTGCTTTTCCATCATCTGGCAACAAGAACGATCTCTCCATTTCTATCAGGTTTTTCCCAGCAATACTTGCTAGCTGCCAGAGCTGTGACCCTACCTTGGCTTCACATTTCCTGACTGAAGAATATTCCCCATTGACCCTAATCAAAGCTATTTTGAGATGATAATGAATTAACAAGTCTCCCCAAGAAAAAATGACCTATGGCTTATCTGGGTCACCCAACTCCCGGAAAACTGTGACCTCAGCAAACTTTCAGCAACTATTTCAAGAACATGCATTATCTTCATTGCCTTTGTTATCTGAAAAAGGGGGCTGAATCGGGAACATATTTGTTCAGGACATAACCTATGCTGGATGTGTTTAGAAATGGCATAGTTTGAATTTAGACAGCTGGTGAGCTAACAAGGTACAAACTTAACCCTTCCCCTCTCGCTCTTCCTCTTCATCTCACCTAATCTCCTTCTTTCACAAATATTAGCCGGTTATTCTCCCAAATATACCAAATACTGTTGTATCAAGGCAGTAAAGGCAACACTAGATAAACTTGCCCAGTGCATGCCCTTCAATACTTCCACTTTAGTACTTTATAACCTTGTCATATCTTAGCTAACGAGACTGTAGTTTGTTGGCTTGCTCGTTTTTTAACTAGACTGAAATGATAACTGCATGAGGTTTAATAGCAATGGTAGGCTTGGGTAAAAATTTTGGAAGGTATTTAATGGAAGAAAACTATAGGAAAACAACTTTGTTTCCCTGCATAAATAGAAACAAATGTTAATGTCATTGCAGTGAGAATCATTTGGACTTTCAGTTTATGGCACTTTGACTTGACATTTTATGAGCGAACATTCACATGTCAAGCTTATGCATTTTTGCCAAATCCACGAGGAATGTGATCACATTTAGCCTACACAGTAGCCTCTGAAAAATCTGCATGGATATATGCTGCACAGGAAAGCAGAGCAGATACGTTGGGGAGGACATCGCCTGCAGCCGCATCCCCAGTGCCCCCAGGCACACTGCACTGGGCTGAGGACTGGGAGCAGGTTCTCCTTCAATTCCCATTCAGACCTCAAGGCTCCGCTGGCCGTACCTTGGGAGAAAAGGAAAACTCTCTGACTTGAACAGGGACTGGTGATAAAGTAGGAGAGACAAGGAATAAAAGGCAAAAGGCAGGAGCAGGATGCTGGGGGGGAAGGGACCAGGAGGCGGCAGGGTGGACATAGCCCAGGCCAAGCTTGGGGTTCAGCCCACAACACCTTTATTTCTACATTTCTCTGCTGCCAGGGTTGAGTGGCTTCAAAACCGGCTTAATGCTTCCAGTGATCTAGAACAGCACCGCTTCCTACCCGGCATCCCATTGACAGCACTGGAGAAGATCTGACAAACTGGGTTGGTACTGGTGTAGTCCTGCATGATGGTTTTTCAGGCAGTTCTGGTTATTTTAAGAGAGAGCAAATTACAGAGTGCTACTGCTCTGGGAATGAATCAGGGCTGTGCACATTTCTTCTAAAAACTGGAAGGTGATTGTGGCCAGCCACAGTTTCAGCATTTGTAAACTGGCGTCTGACTAGCACTGGTCTTACAGCACTGGCTTGTTTAAGCAATTGTAATATAATTTCTCACTTTGCAGTGCACAACATAGATTGCTGCTCACTAGCTTCATTAAGAAATATATTGTGAAAGAATGAAAACACCAGATCTAATTTCTAAATGTTATTGTAGCGGCCAGAATAGTTACCCCATGCTTTCCTCCATCAACTGCATTAATTTTTGGCTACTGCTTTTAAGCAGAGCTGCCAAAAAAATGTTTGGATCCTAGGGACATTTGTAAGCCCTGCAGGGCTCCCTTACCTCATTCAATCATCTTTCTCACAGATATAGAGATGCACATTTTTGCTGACTTCAGGGGCATTCGTATACCCAGCAAATCATCTCTGTCTGATCCCATCTGAGCAGCTCTGTTTTTATTTATAATAATCCTTGAATTTTCTAGGGAATATACGAACATTCAGCTAACCCTATTTTTCCTAACCTAGATTTAAAGAAAAATGAGGAATCTGACTGAGATAATATTTGGAATAGAACTCATTCTGAGAAGAAATAACTTCAAATGTTTTTTACCTTATAGATTAACTTTAAAATAGATCTGATGCAGCTGGGTTTTAAACCTGTGTTTTGGAGCAGGCTGGTGTTAAAAAAATGATAAAATGATGGCATATTTTGGTGTTAAAAGAGTTATGTAAATATGATTTGTTGTTATCTAAAATAATTAAGTAAAATATGCTTTACATAACACATTCCTGGTCAGATGAAAGTTACTGGACATGCTAATCTTAACATCCTTTAAAATAAATGGAAGAGAGTCCCTGGACTCATGAACTCTCCAGACAGTGTCTGTTAACTGCCTATATACATTTAAGCAACAGAAACACCCTGATCTGGTCAGTTCTCTACCAGAGTTGACCATGCACACATACTGGAAGGCAAAAATCTTCATTGGCCAAGTCAGAAAAATCAACATTTAAAAAAACCCCAAACACCTTTATGGCACAAATTATGGTGAAAAAAAGCCTACCACTTTAGAAGCTGCAGAGCCTTTTAGAGCATGCTTTTGGCTTATCTCACCTTGGAAATCCAAAGACTAATGATAAGAAGTGATTCCGAGCGTGCGTTTGGAGCATTACGGTATCTAACAAATGAAGTGCATCTAGTGAAATACTACTGCAAGCAGCCAGGGGAACATGGTGTGAAGGTGGAGAGATGTTCACTAAGAGAAGAGGAGGTTTCTTGCCTCAGCATTGCGGTGAAATATGCAGGCCCTTACCTTCGGGGAAGCAATCTTCAGGCTCCATCAGCTCCTCAGCAAACTCAGGGATCTGTTCCAGCAGTTCTGCAGGATTTGTCAAATCCACTGTGCTGCCTTCAGAAAGACTGATTTCATCAAGCTTTTTGTCAACAAGAGCAAAGATGAAAACAAATTAATCAATCGCCCCGGAGGAAGTAGCTGAGTTTTTATTCCACTAACCAATATCCCAGCTAAAGCCAGCCCAACAGAGCCATCGCCATGCGCTTCACGTGGTGCCCACTCCTCGAGTGGCAGCTCTGCCTACGCTGCTGTGAGCTAACAGTTGACCCATCCACAAGAACAACAACACAAAGTTAACAAGTAAAACTTATTTTTGAAAACGAAACAGAAGCAAACCGCAGAAAGATAGTGAACAGCCATTGAATATTAATGGTAGGTGGAAGCTTGGAATGATGGAACCACTCGTGATTTTAGGGCTTGTATGTCCTGAAGGCTCATACCTTTAAATGGGGGGGGACCAGAAGTGGGACCTAGCTCCTGAAATGGTGGCGAAGGATGAATTTGATGACCTGTGTTGGGTTCCTGTGCCTGGGGCCTCATTCCTGAGGCTCCTCACTCACAGCTGATGGGTGAAATCTGCACCTTGTCAGTCAGGACCATTCCCTGCTCCCTGCTGCCACAGCTTCTCCTCCGAGATGAGCAGAAGACCCTCCGTCACCAGGGTCCAGTCACACGATGCTACAGGAACACCCGTGTGAGAGGGCTCTTCCACCTGCCTCATCCCGGGTCTAACTTGTTCCCACCACGTCATGTTGCCCCTCGCAATTTGGTCACACACTTCTGATCTCACAGTGACGTAGGAGGAGGGACACATGGCTTTTCAAAGCCTTTCAGAGGCTCTATTGCTTGCCTGAAATATGTGACACCATCATCTCGGGCACGTTGTTTAAATTCAGCGTTTCTCAAATCCTTTGCAAAATGGGGACAGGAATATTCCCACTCCCTGAAGCGTTGGTTGTCTTATCTATTTAGAGCAGGAACTCTCAAGTAGATCTGGGTAAAAATTTCTGGGGAATATATTATTTTAAAAAATTGGTTTAGAGGCTGAATTTGCTATGAAAAGAGATATGATACATGATTAAAAAGTCACCCAAATATGAAATAGAAATTCCATTTCAGGTCAAAACTTTCTTTTAACAGAATAAAAACATTTTCTTTAGAAGAAAACAGGATTTTTTCCCCCATATTTTATTTTATTAGTCAAAATAAAACATTTCTATTTTGTTAATCCGAAATTATAATTTACTTGATTATTCAGCTTGGCCACTAAAGTGAAAGGAAATATTTGCCCAGCCCTGCTCACAGTTTGTTTCTGACTGTATTAGAGCACTATTTGGCATAAGTGGGCAACACCAAAGCTGGTATCTTCTATGGGTCATATCAATGCAAAATAGCAATAAGCAGGCATCAGGAAAGGTGGGTTATTTGTTAACTGTCTTATTCTGTTCTCTGAGTACATACTGAAATCTTTTTGTACTTTAGCATGCAATACTATTGTCTCCATTTAAAAAAAAAATGAGGACAATAATACTTACCCATGCTTTTAAACAACCTGTGAGATAGTTATATAAGAGATGGCACGTACACATAAAATATTATTTTCATGAGGATGAAGGTGATGGAGTTAGAGAATAGGTACAGCTTTATATATTTATTATTAATGTGAAAATGGGTCCTCTGTTTTCCAGTATACACAGTCAATGCAAAATTTATAGCTGATTTCAGAGAAATGCTGAACCTTGGGTAAAATGGGCAAGACTGAACATTCCAGCAATGCTTGCAAGTGGGGATGGAAGCTACTTGTTTGCAATTAGCTGCAGCATCCAGAAGGTCATAGTCTTGGCTAGGGTTTTTAATGCTCTATTCAAAAGGACTGCTAACAATTGAGAAGAGACCTTTTAAAAGAGAGTCAGAACAGAAAGCACAAGTCAAAGACATGGTTAAAGCTTCTAAAAAATCCATATTCAGAATGCAGCTGTTGTACAGAGCCCATTTTCTACAGACTACCAGCGCTATATGATGGTGGAAAAAATGTCATACCAAGTTTTAGCACAGTCAGAACTTTCTGATACTCTGTTATGAAGACATCAAAACACAGATCACCGAAATAGTCCTAAATCATATACAGCTATAGGATGTGGAAAATAGGGGTTCCAATGAGAAAAGAAGCCTTGTTGGATAGAATTCTTACCAACAGACAGAAATCAAAGAAAACTGTGAAAACAACGTCAGCTCGATAGCATTGTCAATGAGAGAGCTGGGTATAGCAGAGACAGGTTAGGAAATGAACAGAACACAATACAGTGCAATTATAATAGACTACAAGGAAAACATCTTAGAGAATCAAGAATTCTTGAGAGTTATTTATCGGGAGGAGTTTTCAGAAAATATTAGAATCCATTAGCGTCAAAGGGAGATGGGGAACATGCGAGACAAAACAGACAGGATTTCTTCTGAAAAGCCTTCAAAGAAGGAGAGGCAGCAAACATGGCTTCAGAAAACACTAGACAAAGGTTTGAGGGTCCAAACTGGGAGTAGAAAAAGAAGGAACCACAGATATGAGAGGGGAGGGAAAGATTAGGAGAGCTTGTAGGAAAGAAGCAAAGGTTACTCTTTGCCAGAAAGGTTAAAGGGATTAAGAAGGTTTTTATGAACTCAGTAATGGAAAAAAAAGAGCTAGAGACATAATAACAATTGATGAGGGAGAGGTAACTAATCAAAATTCAGTTGCCTAAGAAAATAAACCCTTTTTAAAAGAATCCAGCAAGGGGATAAATAAAAAGAGGGGGGAGAGCCTGTTAGAATTAATACAAATGCAAGTAGAGAAATATCTAGAAAGCCTGCAACATACGCAAATCAGTAGATCCAGGCAAGGCACACTGTAGGGCATAAAGGGATCCAATACACCAAGTTAACACACCATTAGCAATCGATAGTGAATGCTCATGGAAAAATGGAAACAGCCCAGGAGAGCAGCAATAAGTCAACACAATACTGAGCTCAGAGAAGAGGAAAATGGAATAATCATGGGAATCACAGATCACTAAACACTTGCTGTAGCCTGTGATTAAAGTAAATTAAATAAAGACTCAGAGGAGAAAAGGAGAGTGCTTTCTCAGAGTGAAATGTCATAGACACGTAAAGGCAGTAAGGTGGTTCTCCTGTATGCTAAGGGTACTGTGCACAAACAGGGTGCAAAGAGGCCAAAAGAAGGCAAAAAGGACAAATAAATACAGAAGCTCCTCCTTCTGTCTCGGCATAAGTGAGTGAAGGAGGTGTACCAGGCAGAGACAACGGGATCTGTTCGAAGCACCTTTGGCAGACCTCCCACGAGTGCATAAATTCATACTGCAGAGGGTAGTTTTTAATGTTTTTCTGGGTGGACGGGCTGTTTTAAGTAAAAGGACAAGGCTTCTACACCCACCGCTTGTGTCTGTAATCATGGCAAATTGATCTGAATGGCTTTTTCAAAAAGCCTTTAGCAGTGAGATGCTGAAATCTCATTGAAAGTTGATGTTTGCTCAAGGCTTAACTCTCTTATCTCACTTCCTCTCTCCCTCACCTCTGAAGATCACAGACTTAATCTATCAAACTGACATGTGATATATAAACCCTAAGAAAATATCTGAATGTCTATTATAGAAAAGACTACTTTTAAAATAAATTGTAGTTGGCTTGGATTCATCCACTGCTGCGTGGAGAAAAGCCATCATAGGACCCAAATATATAACACACTTTGTCTTCAGAGGAGGAGATCTGTAGGGATTAGAGTCAGCATTATCTTCACTAAAGATATAGAAGAGGTACTGACCAATATAATCCTCATGTTAGCCGGTAACATTAAATTGGAGAGAGTACTGAAACCGAGGAAGCAGAAAGGAAAAGAGAAGTGAAACATGGAGAGAATATAGCAAAATGGGACTTGACTCAAAACAGTACAAATGGGAGTTCCAGGAAAATCCTGGAAACCTGCAGTAATATTAAAAAATTAGATGTGATTTTGCAGTGGGATATAGCAATGTAGAAAACTTAGGTGAAAGCATCATGTCTAGATAATGAGATATTATTTCCTCTCTTTACGGTTCCTTGGAAGTTGTATTTGGAATATTGTGCTTACTTCTTGGCAAAACAACTCCAAAAAGGAACAGCTGAGGGAGTTGCAAAGAAAGAGGTAAAAAAAAAAGTCAGATAAAGGGCACAGAGACATTAATTTACAAGAAATAATGAAATGAAAGAGCAATGGCATGTTACTTCAGGGGGTAAGCCAAAGACAAAAGGAAGCAAAGAACAGTCTATTAAATTAAGTGATATTAATTCATAAAAAGAGAATGATGGATAAAATTGGTAAAAGAGAGTAATGAAATGGTACTTTGAAAGGGAAAAAAGGAAAAAAAAATGGCTGGTTATTAAGGCAATATACCCAGCCATGAGATTTTTTCTAAGCAAGTGAATTGTTCCCTTTGGTAAATGAAGAAATCTAAGTTGCTTGATACATGTAAAAGTAGATTCCACAAAGCTGTACAAAATATTTCATGGGGCAATGTTTTGGCAAAGAAATCAGCCAGTTTATTCTCTGAGGTCTTATCCACCTGTGACATCAGTGATTTCATTTCTATGGTGTCTTTCTGATGATTTACATAGGATGAATTTTTAATCATATAATGTATCCTTTACTGACATCAGCAGTGTTTTATTCAGAACACATTCAATGCTTCGTGTTACTGACTGAATCACTCAAAGCCCTGCCTCTTGGGCATACCAAATCTGTTACTTCCTCACAGTTGCTGGCTTTATTTGGCTAGTCGCAAGTTCTTGGGACATTCATCAAAAAGATGATTAGCATGTCCTTGTGTGCCGGCACAAAGATTACTTCTTAATAGGAGGACTGTAAGTATGTAATGTCCACACAAGATCTGGCCTTCAAAAATAGCATCCTTTGGGCTTTGCTCTTTCATGTTGGCATTCTTAGCCTCATGTGAACTTCCGTTTGATTTCAAGTCATCCCTGGATTATTGCCATATTCCTCCACCTCTTTCTAAGCAGCCGCAAATAGAATCAATTATACTCTACTATAGAAAGGTGACATTTGTGTCCCAGGACCCTTTGAAAGTTGAGGGAGGAAATGGGGATTATTTCTTTATCACGATGTTGCTGAATATATCAAGGCTAGAATGTTCTTGATTTATCATGACATTTCGTTATAGCACTAAAAAAGGACATAATTGTCCAGCTTCCATGTTAGGATCACAAGGTTTATTTATCTCAAAAAGGCATTTAAACATGAAAGATACCTTATCCCCTGAAAGAAGAAATCCTGACATGGTCTTCCAATTCCTCCTAGTTATAATGCTTCATCTCATTATTTTGAGGTTTTTTATTTCTTTGGTAAATATATACATTTTTTTTTCTGAGACTGGAACATCAAATAGTCGAGTCTCCTTCTTCTAACGTTCAGGACCTTTTCTTTCTGAAGATGAAGTTCAATATGCCAAGAAGTATTCTGGCAAGGAGGATTGCTCCTTAAAGAAATGCTTCATGGCTAGAGGATTTCTGGTTACTGTGAGTGGAATTCAGCTCACCTACATGTACAACTCATCTAGTTATCCTGGGCTCCCTTTATAGTCAATGGAGAGAAACCAGCACTTTTAGAAGATGATTCATCTGACCTAATTTAAATGTTGATTTCAGTTGGAGCTGAGACACATCTACCTGACTACATTGGCTCCAGATCCTCATTGACTATAAAGGGGTCTCAGATGACAAGTTCAGCTGCAGATGTTTACATCTAGTTCAGTAAATTCCACACCGTATGACAATATGAATCAGCAGGCCTGAAGAAGAGGAGCGCTGGCTCTGCGATGGGTCTGTTTTCCTGTTGTCCTGTCAAGATTTCTCCATGGGATTGCTCTGGCTGGGCACAAACTTGCCAGCAGTTTATAGCAGAATTGGGAGAGGTGTGATACATGTTGATACTGTGTCATCCTTTCCCTTTCATTAATTCAGTCCCCCAAAACCACCAGTGGTTCCAATCTCACGGAGCTATGGAGTTCCCCAAAGTCCCAGGACATCACCCAAAACATCCACTTCCTGATCTCAAAGAGAGGAATCCGTCACTCTCTAATAATAAAGGCAATGTTATGTCAATAAAATGCTAAATCTGAAAGGGAAAAAACCCCAGCAAGTCAGCAAGTAGGATACAGGGAATCTGAAGCCTGGAGTCACTCAGTGTAGAGTACAAATACATGTATTTTTGGTATTCATGCTTATAAGGACAACATAATCCTACAAAATGAAAATGAACGTCAATCTGTACGCATCAAGAAACAATGAGCTGCACTTTAACCAACATAAACTGAATGATACCAAGGCTTACTATTTAGTTAGCATCTTCACCTCAGCTACTTAAATTGTTGCACCTTTCTTGGATCTATGTGCTAACAGGAAAAGAAATGGTAATCTGTGATGGATAGCAGATGCCCTCCAGTGAACTCAAGGTACAGATCTGCCAAGTCAGCAGATGCCATTCTTAGAGCTACTTTTCAGTGGGAAAACACACACATATTTGCTCCTAAAATAAGACAGCAACATTATAGATGATTTTGTGGTATTTTTTTTTTTCCCCAAAGCCTCTTGGAATCCCATCTTAATTTATAATGCACATTTTCCAAGCTTTCCAGTTATTTTTATAACAACAAAATCCTCTCTCTTCTTTACTAAGACTGTAATACCTACTATGTATTATTGCTTTCCTACCACTTGACAAACATGTATTTTCACAAGCCATAAACCCCACATAAATCAGTGACATGCACTATGGAGCTGGTGCAATGGATTGCATGCAGTATCAGGTAGGAAAGTTGTTTCTGTTACCTCTTTTTGCCCTACTGGAGGTGGTGGCTCAGCCTTCAACTGTTTATCCACGTGCAACTCACTTAATTCTTCACAAATCTCAGAGTTCTGACTCCGGACACCTGGGCTTTGGCATCGCTGCCCCCTCAGCTGCAGCTGTTTTTCCTGCTGGAAATAATCCTAGATGGTTTTTTTTCTTTTTCTTTGATAGCATGCTTATTTCTTAAGGACAACTCCCCAGCTAGAAGAGAAAATAGCCTGGACTATACTTGTCAGGGGAAAACATCTTAAGGAAAACGGCAAGAAACAAGATAACACAAGCTTATACTGTAACTTCTGAGCTTTAGCAACAGGATATGTCAAGATATCTGGCTGTAGAAAATGGAAATACAAATAGGCCAACTTTTTTTCTGAGCTGTTGTTGCTGGGGCAGGAGGAAATTCCCTTGCAATCTCCATTTTGAGTCTGGCTTTGAGACACAAGCTTCCTCCGGTGACCTGAGGCGCACAGAAAGGTGCTTGCGGTTCAGTGCAATAACCGAGGGGTGTACTCTGAATTTGCGCAGTCAGGTGGCGATACTCAGTGTCACAGCTGGAGAAAGGCACGAGTGCAATACCCAACACTGTGCTACGAGTCTGCTTGAAACGGTGGGGAAAAAACACGCCCAGAGGAGACAAGATCCACATTGAAGGGGAGGAAAATGCAAAGTTCACTGGAAGAGATAAAAAGTATCTAAAAGTAGATGTTGAAAAACTGCAGGTAAATGCGTAAAGGTATGTGGCCCCTATTCAGCAAAACACTTAAGACTACTTTGCATCCCACTGATGCCAAGGGGACTTGACAGCAGGCTAAAAGGAGAGCACATCCTTAAGTTCTTCCCTAAGAAGGGATGGACTCTGGAATCAGAGCACTAATTTTTTTTTTTCTGCAAACACATCTGACTAGACCCAGTGCTTGCTAGTATGAGTGGTGCCATTAACTCCAGCCACTTCTTCCTGGGGTGATGATTGTTACTGCTGAGCCGGCCAGAAGTACTCCAGGACTAATGGCAGAGGAGAGTATGTCTGCAGGGTCGGTCTCTACATCTGGAGGCCCAGGTTCTCTGCTGGTGTAAATCAGTCTGGCTTTATTGATTCACCTAAGACAGGGATTTCTCTGAAAACTCCATAGCTCATCACAGCACTACCATTGTTCATGCCATTACTAATGCTGCTACTAAAATATTAATAAAACTCTAGCCGGTTTCAAAGGGTTGTGCTGAATTGCTTACAGAAGGACTTCCATGCTGAGAAAAAAATTACAAGCATAACAGGATTTCAACAGTAATTATTTAAACCTATTTATCTTTCACTTGTCCACTTTTTTTTTCCCTTGGCTTGACTGACATTTGATGTTATTCATGTATTAAGTGAGTTTCCCTTCCCCAGGGAGCCGCAGCCTACCTGCCTCAGTTCTAAAGCCACATCACCACAGGAAGTCCCTCAAGAAGTACCAGGAGCAGAAAAACACTTTATTCCAAATATAACTATCTGAAAGAACAGATGACACAAAGGAAGCAGTTGGTTAAGCAAATTGCTCTTTATATAAATACTTTTGGACTGTCAGATTTGTACCAGCCCTTTCAAATGTCATTCTGTGTTTCTAACAAATTAATTTAAAATCAAATTACTTGTTTCCTGCTTCAGAGAGCATGTGGTCTAAAATATATTCTAACTTTAATAAATTAAATTATGCACGTCCAAGCCTGTACCCTCTGCATAAGAATGTATTACATACAATTTCTAGGTCCAGTTTAGCACTCATCTTCACTGGCCAGAGATTGCTCCATAATCACCGAGTTACAGTTCTGTCCCTGTCAAAAAGTACACTCTTCTTTAAGGCACATCTTTGGAAATAGTGTACTATTCAGGGGAAAAGCAATCGTGGAAGGCACAGTTTGCACAAGTAAGGCGCTCAGCCATAAAAAGTCTTTTTTTTTTAATGCAATGTGCATACAACTTAGTACCAAGTAATCTTAATGGCATGATATTGGTTATAGCACTAAACAACAGAAACAATTGTTTCATGTTAAAAGCACAATGCAATCTGAGGTGACATCTCAAGTTCATTTATGCAGAAAGGTTGTGCACTCAGATTCATTAGAAACTATGGAGTGTATGAGAACAGACTGTGTAATTCAGTTGATCTGACGAATATTTAAGTTGTTAAGCAAATTAGTGCACTAAGCTAGAGTCAAATGCCAAACTTACACCAATTCTCTATTTACTAACCCCTCTGTGTGGTACCAAGACTTAGCAACACTTTCCTACAGACTAAACTCTAGGAAATGTGGACCCAGCTGCTTCCCAGAAATCATACTTGTACCAATAAACTGATGAAATATATCTTGGCAAATTTTCCAATGGGGATAACACACGCATGTGCTTGGACAATGATTTGGTTCATCCCCGTGTGTTTTCAGACTTGTTCTGCAAGTTTTTAAGGTGGGAGAAAATCTCTAAGAGAAATAGACTCTTCAAAAGAACCTGGTTATATAGACTGATCCCAAAAGGAGTGTTAGGGAATCAGCTGAGTTTTTGCAAGCGACTGATGCCAGTCCTGGTAAGCCACTCTCATCGGATGCAACAGTCCCATTTCCAGCACACAGGACCTGAAGGTCGGCACAGACCTGTCTGGGGGAAAGTGCCTTTGGTTTATGCTGCTTAACTTTGGACTGTTTGCTTTTGTTCTGATTCCAGATGATTCGTTCTTCTGGCAGCAACGGCAGCAGGTTTATCTCCTGTAAAGCTCCCCACTGTGGGTGGTTTATATAATTTGTTTTTAATTTTTGTATGAAGTGCCATGTTGCCAAGGCAATACACATTATGTTAATATTTATTGATTCAGTTGTTTTCATAATTTATAAAGTAGAACCATTCAGCAATACAAAACCTTTGTGCATGCAAATGGAGGGTTGGGAGCCCAGGACAGACTACAGCTCCTTTAGAGCGTAAACCAAAAGTTTGCTCACCTCTGCTCTTATCTGGGCCCTAAAAAGAGGTGATGTGCCAACACCGTACCAGTAATTAGCGCATGGAGGAGGACGGATCCAGTATTGTCCCCTTGCATGCTGCAGGCCAGTTGTAGCACCAGAAAAACAGCAACCAGATTGAAAATAGAGCGTAATCTGGGTGACATCTCAAGTGTGTTTGTGCACAGACCCACATACTTGTTTGCTGACACAAATAAATACAAAGGCTTCACACTGCGTTCTGCCTCTGAAAAGCACAGATCGGCTAATTGTTTCAGGCTCAAATGGGGATTAGTGCAAATGCCGCTCCTTTGGAAAGAGGACTTGCTGTTGGCAAAACAAAACAAATACCTGTCATCAGCATGGATTCACTTTATTCCTTCCCCATGGAAATATCTTTTTTTCCATCCCGTGCAAACAAATTTAGAGAGAGGATCCCAGGACCTGCCTTTCAGACGGTGATCAGTTCACATGGGTTCTCCTGATGCTTCACTCACTCCCTAGATCATGACCCTGGCTTGTAACATTTGTTCCCTGATTCCCTGGCTACGGCTGTTGTGGGAAAGAAGGCATGCAAAGCCTTTGATAGCAGGAAGCTTCCTCTCCCAAGCAGGTGGGGAAGCAAGAAATGGGAATTGGCCCTGGAGCCCTCCCCCTTGCAACCGTCACTGCAGAACCAGCAAGCAAGGACGAAGGATGTGGCAGGATTAAGTTAATTTAAGTTACTTTATGAGGTGGACAGGGTATCCCCTGTCTCTGGTGAGACAGCGCAAATGCTAACTGCCCTCCACTCAGTCCACAATGCAATGGGAAGCTTCAGCCCTGTGTATCATCTTCTCTACTCCCCACGAGACACGTGCATCCCTCTGTCTCTCTGAAGACCAATTTCAAGACACTAATGGGATTTCAGGAATGTCCAGGTTCTGCGGTCCCTTTCCAGGAATGAGCTGGTCAGGACATTTCCAGGTGCAGACTCAGTGGGGGAGGCTTGTCCCGGTCCCCCCACATACAAGTCTGCACACATTCGACCCTGCTTTACCACGGGACACTGCCCGTCAGAGGAACCATCACCAGCAGACAAGGACACTGGCGACAGAAATATCTCTGCTTTAGCCATTCATTTAGCCATTCCCTGACGCTATGAAATTGAGCCTCCTCGAGAAATGCAGCTCAATAGAGCAGCAATTAGTCCTTTAGTAGATAACAACATAGTTTAACGTGCAAAGCTTCCTATAGCCAGTTTTTGGGTATGAAAACCGTGATAGGAGTCTGAGGAGGTTTTCATGTATAGTAAACCCAATTCAGCAGTGTGACACACATAGTTACAAGAGGACTGTTTACTCTGTAAAGTAATTGTTGATGTTTGTGTTCCTCCTTGCAGACAGCTATGGATTTCATAAAATTACCGTGCCTGGTAGCAATTGGCATCCTTTCTCAGCAACAGTTTGCGTCTAGTAACTGGCACGCTTCCTCTGCAAAGAAGCCAAGAAGTAAACGATCGTGAAAACTGAACTGTTTATATCCTACCTCTGCATAAGTGGAGAAGCAAGCAGATTGCAATGCTGCTGAAATACGGCGAGCTTGCATTACTGCTTCGGTGGCACCTGTTTCGTGTGTAAAGCAAACAGGAGACTACAGTCTGCAGAGCTGTCAGGCTGACAACTCTTAGATATGCTGAATTCAGTCTTTCTGGAAAGGCTTGAAAAATCTGAGCTAAAATGGGAGAGAAATAAATAACCACGAACCAGGGAAACGAATCGTGGGTTCTTATTACCAGAAGAGATCATTTATGATCTTGGTTCTCCTCTTTCACAAATAAATGTAATGCCTTGTAGCACCAATAAAATCAGTGGATTTATCTTTCTGCACGTTTAGCATAGAAGAAAAATCACCAAATACATCAGGAAAATCCCCTCGCTCCCTTAATATGAGAAGGGGAAGATTAATATCACTTACTCTGCTAGGAAAAAAAGAGGGCTGGTGTGCAGCTGTCAATTTTAAGTGTGCACATTTTAAAATCTCTCTAACCTGCTTTGAAGAATTGCTTCTGTGCAGCAGAGTTGCTGCTACTTGGTTTAATGAGAAATCAGAGGAAAACCTGGAGCGATACCATACCACAGTGCTAGGATTATAGCTAAGACACAGACAGAACTTGTGCTACACTACGTTCCTTTACAAGTGCATTTTATTGGCAGACTACAGCGTCTGCATTACTGATGTAAAGCTTGTGAAGTCCTACCTTAACGTTGCAACACATGTATATCATTTAAGACCTGCAAATTCCTCAGAGAGAGTATGAAAACTGGAAAAAGAAAGTCTAAACATGATTATTTGAGACTGGTCATCACCACTCTCTATCCTGTCACCTGGTCCGTTGTTCCCCTTCAGCAGAAACAACCAGACGTCAGGCTAGCTTAGCAGACTGGTTTTTGTTCAGTTTTTCAGCCCTTATCTACCCCTCCCAGTCTTTTCTCTTGCCATTCATCTATGCAAAAGTCAGAAACAATCTGGTGCAAAGGGAGTAGTAAAACATCAGAATTAGAAGGTGCTGCTCATGTTTGCAATGTGAATCCATCTGGATTTTTCTTCTTTTTCTCAGTGACCCAGCCTTTATAGGGACCCCATTTATTAAAAACCAAATGACTAACATATGCATGCAGAAGAGCAACATGGGTAAAACAGGTTAAACACAATAGTCTTCGAGTTCAAAAACAGCATCGGCCTGTCACCCAGCTGCTGGGTAGACGAAATTATGTCCCCAGCTTAGATGCCCACGGGTCCCAAGGGAGTTTCCAACTGTGCTGTCATCTGTCAGAGTTAAGGCCACTGAAGTTTGAAGTTACACCTATGTAGCTAAACACAGAACTTGTCCTCCTGCTGGACCTAAGAAACTCTTTCCCCTGCCCTGAAAGTCACAGGGTATTTGGAAGAAAATTGCAGTACTTGTTCTAAAAAAAATAAAGCACCTGTGAGTACTTAGTTGGATAAAAATACCAGAATCTGGCCCTTAAAATTCAGAATGGCTAAGGCTAGGGCTGGCCAGAAACCACAGCTGCTCAGCAGAGGCTGTTAACAGCAAAAACTCCCCTGGAACCAGCCTGCCCTGGTATTTTCTTTCATTTTGAATAAAGGTGAACCAAAACTTCTCCAGACAAACATCATCGCAGCCACTAACTGCCGGTCTCGGCACAGGTGCTGGATGCTTTGCCAAATGTCATCCCTCAAGGAGGGAAACAGCAGTTCAGCAGTACTCCTCAGATTAATCCAGAACATTTTAAGCATTTGAACTCTGGCAGTGGAGGAGCAAGGCACGTTATTTCTAATGGCTGGTCCATTATTTCTTCCTTGCTGGCCCAAGATCTTTTCCCTCACTGGGCAACACACTGCCCATAATAAAACAGAGATTCATTATTCCGAGGGTTGACTCTTAAAATTAGTCTAAGTGGGAGAACTTGGCAAAAAGATGGACTGCCAAAGTTAATTTAGCCTGTTATCAACTCAATAGGCTTAAATAGGCAGTGAAAGTGTTTCGCAAGTGTTCATTGTTCAGAGTTCAAGCTAATACCTTCTGCTAAATTGCATTTTGAAGTTTAATCACAATCTACTTTATGTTTCTTTTGGTACTTGGGATCTCTCCACAGTATAATATGAGGAACTCAAACTAATGCGCTCCTCTGATGGAAGTTTAAATTTTGGAATTTTGCCTCAAAGTACATTGAGTGTGAGTGCCTGAAATAACCTGGAACCTTTCACCCAAATAAGACGTTAATATTTTGATCATTAAGGAAGTCTCATATTCTTACTGGCAATAGCAACAAAATAACCATTATTTTAAATTTGGTTATGTTGGACCATAACTAATGGGAGTAATTTCAGCCCCCTCAACACACACACGCGCTGTCTCACTTGGCGCAGGAGCTGTTGGGGAACTGGCTGCTGTTCATTTTGTCCAAAATGTTAAATGTCAGCATTTTCTTTACCAAAGGGAGAAACACTGAGAAATGCTCATTTCTGGGCAGCATTTTGCTCCAGGGAGGGATATGGATACTGGGAAATGGCACCCAGTAAGCTGTGACTGACGTGTAGTCCATGGTCTGGGCACTTGTCCAAATGCATGTTGTCAAGTCCGCTATGCCTGATATCGGCTCTTTCAATGCCAGGCTTTTTTTTTTTCCCTCCCCCCTCTTTCTCTCCTCCATCAGCTCCCTGTGTTTCCTGCACCTTAGGCATTATGCTGTGGACAAATATATTTCCCTGCCACCGCGTACTGAATAAGCACCCTAAAACCTTTGTTCACAGTGTGACTGCTCTAATCATGTCAGCAGAGATCTGACATGGAATATTCTCCTTCTGCCCCATCGTACTGAAACAAAATAAACATGAATGTCTTTCTATATGTAGAAGCAAAGATGAGGACATAGGTGCATTAAATCTGCTGCTGTGATTTACAGTCCTTTTTCTTTTTCTAATGGCCTTGCTGCTATTCTTCTGAAGACAATAAATACAGAAATGTTCTGGTTTATTGCTAAAAATAATTAGCAAATAATTTGAGTTCTACACAGTTTTCAGGCAAAGCAAAGCAAAACATACAGTTTAAAAAGGGAGAAATCCAGGCAAACTCTGTATGTAGTAATAATGAAAAACCCCTGCTATCTTACTTAAAGATCAGAAAAATATTGGCCCAAATAAAGCTGACAAGAAGAATGCTGTAAGATTTATTGTGTGCTGCATGCATGTATACACGTGGGCTCACTCTCCTGCCAGTAAGAACTGGGGAGTCATCAACAGAATTCAAAGGTATTTTATCCAGTTGCACTAAAAGAGAACGTGTCCTACAGACTGGAACTGAAAACAGATGGAATATAAATACTGTTTGAAAGGGCATTACGGTTCCTGACAATAAAGTATATTTCCTGCAGTAAAAGGTTGAAATTAATGTACCCTGTCAAATAAACACATGACTTCATGGTATCTCTGATTTATAGACGTTAGAATTATTAGAAGCATAAGACATTGTCACAAACAATTTTATATCAAAATCTTTATGCACTGGCATTTTTATAGCAATTTTCAATAATTTCAGCTACACTTATGTCAACCTGGAATAATTCTATTGACTTTTACAGAATCACTTCAGGTTTAGGAGCAGGTCTGTAATGCACAGAAATTGTACAGTCAAATTTCCACTGTATACAAAGGAAACAGATGTGGGTCCAGATGCAGATGGTGAACTCTCTGTTACCTGAGACATTTCATTCTTTTTTTCTTTCTTACAGATGATGTATCATAGCTAAAATAAACTTACAGGCTCTGTGCAGAAATTAGTGCCTGAAGTTTTTGACTCAGTGTTATGAGAAAGCTAAACCCTGATCATCCTAATGGTCCTCTCTGACCCCCAAATTATTAATCTCTTACTGGTAGAAACATGCAAAAAAAAGCATCTAAAACAGTTTCACCTTGTCAAATGAAATAAAATGAATCAGTAATTCTGCAATAAATACAGGGAAGAAGAGAATAAAAGCTTGGGGGTTTGAACCAGTTCAGGGCAGTATAGAAATTGTACCACTGAATAGGAACCATGGTGGCAGCCAGCTCTGTTGTTGATGTGTATAGGGACAGTTACTCATCTAAAGTCTGGTTTTCCTGGGAGATGCGTTTGGTGGAGCCCAGACAAGGGGAGAACTGCCAATCGAGAAAAAAACATTAATATGACTGAGAAAGCGAGGCATGCTCTGGAGCAATGAATACTCATTCAGTGTGCAAAATCCAGGCAACATACACCGCTTGGGTCCTCTGTGTAGCCCCAGACCCAAACCTCTTGAAAAACCCCAGGAGAGGTGCTGCTCTGCCTTGGAGGGGTCTAAGAAAAGCACACTGAGAAGTGCAGCCGTGCAAGTGGGAAACCTTGAGAGGGAATGAAAGACACTATCTCCTTCCCACAGGCAATATTCCCTGCCAGGTCACGAAAAGGTGAGTCCTAGCAGGCACAGCAACATCTCTCCGCTATTCAAGGATTTCCACAGCCAGCGGGATTTCAAGGATTTCCACTGCTTTGCAGTCTCAGGATGGCACAAATTGGCGATGCTGGGAGCCGGGACCTGGCGCAGGGAAAGGCAGCGCTGCGTCCCACGGCACGCGTGCCTGGTGTCGAGGAAGGGGTAAGAAGCTGGAAGGCGCTTCGGCCCGGCAGCAGGCGGCCAGCACTTTCCATATGACCCAATTAGCCACTCCGTTGGAACAAATCAATAATGGCATTTTCTGAAGACAAGCAGGCAAGTGCTGCTGGCTCGGCACTGCGCCGCATGTGAAAATAACAAGGTGTTATCTCTGCGGAAAGCAGCGTCCGTGCCTGGCTTTGTCACTGCAGAGGGGGCAAATGTGAGATGTGGCCAAGAGCCACTAGCCATGGCAGCGTGGATTTTCTTCTCCGTGGCATGCTATAGACAGATCAAGTTGAGGACAGTAGTTTGAGGGAGGCAGCACATGTAGTAATTAAATTAAGAAAGGGGAGAAAGCGGTAACAACCCTGTTGGGCTGAGTCGAACAATGAGGAAAAGGTAGAGCCATTTTCTTAGGTTGTACTGATAAAATTTGCTGACTGCGGGAACTCATCGATGCAGAAAAAGATCCAGATAGTGTGCAGAAAGACCTGCACATCATTGAGGTCTGGGGTAATAGAAACAAGACAGAGTTCAACAGTATAAACGCAGGACACTGTACTCTGGGGACTGATTCAGGCCACCCAGCATTACTCATTTGGAACCTCCTTTTAGTCCATTAATCACAGGATTCCTCTGAACCACAGAGTGAAGTCACTGCGAAATAGGCACACACCGTTCTGGGCTACAGCTGTGGGCACCTTGAAGGTTAAGCAATGCTAAGTAGGAATTTTGAAGATTTAAGCTTTGGACTTTGATATCTAATGTAAATTATACAAAGCCCTCTGATGTCTGAAACTTTCAATGTAGTTAAATTGCAGTTAAGTTCTAGTAGAATCCACTGTGTCAGGTGGACTGGACCGTGCACACTGAATTGTCCCATCAGCTTACTGTGCCCATAATCTGGTTCTTACTCCTTC
Organism: Haliaeetus albicilla; assembly: GCF_947461875.1. Classification (NCBI taxonomy): domain Eukaryota; kingdom Metazoa; phylum Chordata; class Aves; order Accipitriformes; family Accipitridae; genus Haliaeetus; species Haliaeetus albicilla. The sequence goes on from NC_091484.1 coordinate 74,374,676, forward strand.
AGGAGACTGAAAGTTGATGTCACATAGGAAAAGATGGTCTTTATATGCAATTACAAGACACTCTACGGAGATTCAAGAAAATAATTTCCACATTTTAATCATCTAGGAAACCAAAATGAGAACCCAAAAGAACCTTGAGAAGATGCAGCCAGCATGTTACTGTGGTTGCTGCTGAGATTCTGGGAGCTGTTTTCCTGCTAGAACAACCCATACTTAAATTATACATCCCAAAGACAGAGGAAAAATGGAAGACAGCTATCCTTCTTCTCAATACAGTTATCCTTCTTCTCAATATGGGGCTAAACTTATCATCAAATCCTGAAGAAATCTTGTGGACTGACAGGGAGACACTTCCCCAGCACTATGAGCAGGGCAAGGAGGCAGGGTTAGATAAAGTCATAAGCTAAAATGTTGCGGTGAGCGGCATCAACACACGTATCACACAATAATGACAAATGAATTAAGGGGTCCTTTCTCAGCCTCGCTCCTCTTCTGGCAGCTTCTTGCACCTGTGCTGACTTTTATAGTTCAGCTTTTCTTTCTGAGCCTTTCACCATATGTGTGGGCTACAGGCATGTGTCTCCTGGCTCTCCGAGCCGGCAGAGCATCTCACTTGCATCTCAGTAATCAAAGGAGATTTAGAAGCTATCAGGTGGGCTTGCTCCTTCTAAACCGTCTCAAGGACAGTGCCACAAATTGGTAGCTTTCAGGAAGACAGCTGCTGCCAGCGTAAGCTTTGATAATAGAAATGGCAGCTGAAATTTAAACTTAGACATTTCTATTACTCAGAGGAAAATGTGCAGTCACCGAAGGGTTTCTCATCATCTGAAATTTCAAACTGCTGAGTGTAACACTGTGGGGCCCATTTCTCATAGCCACGACGGCTTACTTCAGAGTAGTTTTGTGACTTTCCGGGAAGAGCCCGGCATTGGTACAGGAGCTGTAAACTGAGCGAATCATCACCCTAAAATATCCCATTGGGATCAAAAACCTTGTGGTTCTGCCTGAGACCAGCCTCCCTTTAGCCTCTCTGATTCATGACGGATGAGTCCAGACTGATGTGAGCACAAGGTGAACAGAATAGGGTCCAGGATCTTCAACTGACAGAGAAAGTGTAAAGGACGTGTAAGGATTGTGTAGGTTTACCTAGCCGTGAACTTGAGAGGCATCCCTACATATACTCCCTTCTTGTGCTTCAACTTTCACCTCCTCTTCCATGCTATTGCACCAAAATCTACATGCACGAGGAGGAAGGCAGGTTCTGGCAATGTTGCCAAAGGGCTGCTGAATTCCAGGTCAGCCAACAACTTTAAAGAGAAGCAGGGGTACGTTGTCTTCTCTTGAGAAGTAAATATACATACACACTCTCTTTGTACATACTAAAATATTTAAATATGTAAAAATATGGATTATAATTAGGGGAAAGATAGAATATATTTGAATGTTTAGTGTACCCTTGGTAGTTCTTGTTTCGTTTATGTATGATGCCCTCCACACAAAAGGATACTTCACCGTAATTGTGCCCTTTCAGTGCAATCATGTAAATTTTGCTCTTGTTCACGTTGTTCTTCCTTTGCAAGCTCTGCTGTGATTATTATGGCCGTCCTGGAGGGAAGGAGGTAAGGACCCCCATGGAGTTGGGCCTCGCAGGATTAAAGCTTCTGGGAGTGAGTGGGGAAGTTTATTCCCCAGAGTCCCACAGGGCTGCCCTTGATACAAAGGTTAGCATGCTGTAATGCCCACAACTCTATATCCAGGGAATTGGGTTTTCATACTGACCTGCAGGTGCAATAATTTGTTCTACAGTAACCTTCATGCTGATCAAGAGATTTTTTTTGTGGGCCCAGAGATAGTACATCTTTGGAAAGGGCACCATTAAAAATGACAATCTTTGAGTTGTTTGGGATCTGCTTTCTCATGGCTCTGCTCCTTATGGAGACACTTACAGCTGTGCAAATTTATTAGGGTTTTGCAGGAAAGCAAATGCAAAGCTCATCACACAATTATCATTTCTGCTGTTAAGCTTCTTCCTATTTTTGTTTATTTATTATGCCAAAGTATTTTGAGCCTTTGAGTTGGAACCCCCTTGCATGCACACATTTTTCTCCCTAGAAATTCAATAAAATTGCTTGCTGGATATCTGAACTCGGTTCTTGTTTGGACCTTTTCAGCAGTAGACCCCTCAGGCCTGCAGACAAAGGTTGAAAACCATTGATCAGGGTTATGCACAGGGGAACAGCAGTGACCTGCAGCAGCTGTTTGTCAAAGCCTGGAAAACACTAGTGACAAAGCTAATTAATACATTTCTCAACTCCATGCCTTCTATGTAATGCACACGCTAGCAGTGAACTATATTATTTCACTGCAATGCAAGTATCTTGTGGTAATGTGACAATGTTACGCTAATGTTTATTGTAAATTTCATGAAAAGATACAGTGTGAAAAACAGTATTTTGGTTTGCTTCTCCTACTGGGTTTTATTTCCTCCTATTTTGTTTCACTCTGAATCCTCAATGTTTATATTACATATGGTAATGTTTCAATATTATTGAAACAATTTGAAGAAGTTTTCTTCATATTTTCAAATCAACTTTTATTCGTGATGTTCCATGTCATTAAAATGCATATTTTTCTACATCTGTTCTTTCCCTCATGTTTCTAACAGATCTCACTAAAGTTCTAATTCCGTATTTACTTGCTGTACAGCATAAACTGGACGGCTACCTGTTCTGTCTACTAATATACACAGTAGCACCTACATGGACACATTGTGCAGCTAAATAGAAATCCACATTTTTATGCTTTTAAGGTACAGTAAGATGCAAAAATCCCAAACCCTCCGTGCTCTATGCTGCAGTTTAGCTTGCAGTTGCGAACGCTGCTATTTATCTTGAGGAATGTGGAATACAGTGATGCAACATACACATGTCTGCATACACACACACACACGCTTCCAGACCTCATGGACCCTTACATGCAAAGTTTCAACAAACTTTTGCTTTTCACCGTGAAGGAAAAAAATCTGAGAGCTTTTACGATTGTGACCCTCTGTCAGATGTAGCAGAAAGGCATGGATATCTTTAAAGGCCAAAAAAAAAACCAACCCCAAACCCAAAACTCTGGAATTAAACATGTTTATACTAGTCAGTATTTGCAGATCAGCTAATACTAAGAAACCCATCTACTATATTTGTATTTCACTTTTCAAGTGTACTCTGCTTGTAGGTTTATCTAATACAATACTGAGAAAAGAGAAGGACTTCAAGGAGAAAAACAGACACCATCCATGCCACCCACACTGATCCACGGGTCATTTCAATAAAAGTATTCCTTAAAAAAGATACAAGAAAAAGTCCCTAAAAGTGTTTACCAAAAATTTCAGACTTCTTTCTTTGTTACCTAGGTGTCTATTTGGACAGTGGGGCTTGATGATAAAGTTTTCTGACCCCTTGCCATTCAGCTCCCCAACGGTATGATCAATGTAAAAGACTTGCTGGTGAGCAGATGCACTAACACTGAAAAGATTTCCGCAATGGAGCGGCAGAAATTGATGTTTAGCAGCCAATTTGTGCCTGCCTCCTGACACAGAGTCCTTCCTTGGGGTTTTTTAGGACAGCCCTTCTCTAAGGACAGTTTTGCTTCAAAACTTTCCTCGCCTCAACCGAGAGATTGGGGATCCCTCCTGACAGCTGGGTCTGAAACGGGAGCTTTGATCCAGTGTCTGCTGAACTCCGTGGGTCTCAGCCGGTGTCAGAGGATGCTGGATCAAAGCTGGAGGGTTTGGAAAACATTAACTAGATACAGTGTGTGGAGCCAAGAGATAAAGCTGGTAGAAAGGGGAGAGGGGGAGAAGGAGAGAAAGAAAAGCATTACCACAAAGATTTTTCTTCTCCGTTTTACACCGACACTTGGAACCACACAGAATTTTTCAGCCTTTACTACTGGGTGCTCTTGGGAAAATGAAAATCTGCCATGTCACACCAAAAACCAGGCAAATAACTATTTTTCCTGTCTGAATACATACGATTACATGTCTTCTCTCTTTCTTTGGTGCCTTGTCATATCAGCCTCTGCCTTGTATTTTTAAGAGAACTACCCGGCCCTCGATTCTTGCTGCACAAATCCAACCGAGCCATTGCCCATTTTTGCACACTGAGAAACCCCCCTGTCGTAGTCAGAGGACCTAAGGTTTGTTCTGTAACATTCCCATGATTCAGCTGAAAGGAAAAAAAAACCAGTCTCCTGTGTGAGAAAGGGTTTAACTGCTCTGGTTAGAAGAATTAATCTAGACAAGCACAAAGAATACAAAGAAAGGGAATGCCTCTTGTTGGAGACTGAATTTTGCTCTTGGATATGCACTTGTAACTTCTTCTGAAGTTAACAACATATCAAAGGCAGGATTAGGCCATAGGACATTTGCATCACGAGCCATGGATCCAGATCGAGGGTGGGAACAAAGGCCATCTGAATAAGCTGCAACTAGCAAACATTTTAGTTGCCTACCTGCTCCATTTCCGTAAAGGTGCTCTGCTCCTCATCTTCCTCCTCAATATCCGACTCTCCCACAGCAATAGGAACACAAATGGACAGGTCAGGATTGGTCATAAAATCATCATTGTCTGTAATTCCTAGGTGTTTCTCCCCATTTTTATTCATTCCATCCTCAGCGTGGTTCTCTTTGTGATTCTCCATGTCTTTGCCAAGGTCAGCGGTTGTGTGACTGTTCACACAATTATTAAGGGCACCTGTATTCTGGGCAGCAAGCTTCATCATTGCCTTCTTTTCAGCCGTTGTCTTGGGGTGACGGAGAACATTGCAGCAAAAATTCCACGTCGTGTGCTTCACGTACCGAAGACCCCTGTTGATCCGAGCAAAAGCAAGCTGCAGGTTGTTCATCTCCCCATCCTCGTCTGGTGCTGAGAGGTTGTCAGCGCTGAAGGAGCTTAGCAGCAAGGCAAGGAACAGGTTGAGCACCTGAAACAAATAAAGTGAAAAGGAAATCAATGACCCTTAAATGTGGAGGATGAATGTTTGGTCTTGGAAGCAGGAGGGTCTGGGTCTCATCTCATCTGTATCACCGTAACACCACCTGCGTTCGTGGAACTACCTCTAATTATAGGTGATTTCAGTAGGAAAAAGAGTTTTTCAGACATTTCCAAATGCATTAATTTCAGGTGCAGAAGTATAGCATGGAGAATAACAAACTCTGACATTCCCTTTCCCCCTCCAACACCCCAAAACACAGAAAAGAAAAGATAAAGCTCAGCAACAGAATAAAAGATAAAATTTTAATTGCAAGCTACATAGTGCAAATATTCTTATAAGTGGTAGTATAATGAAATTCCTGTAATTTCCAGTATTCCATCTTGGAGAAAAGCACTAACTGCAACTCTAACTGACATCCAGAAAGATACTGCTTACACTTAGAAAAAGACTATAGGAAGAATGTTTTCAGGACTTTTTAGTTTTTACTCAGTGTGAATATTGTTATTTATATTTCATAGTATATAATATATAGGGAGATGGACAAGCTGGAGGAGTGGGTCCATGTGAACATCATGAGGTTCAACAAGGTCAAGTGCAAGGTCCTGCATCTGGGCTGGGGCAAACCCGGTATCCATACAGGCTGGGGGATGAAGGGATTGAGAGCAGCCCTGCAGAGAAAGACTTGGGGACACTGGTGGATGAAAAGCTGGACAGGAGCCGGCAATGTGCGCTCGCCACCCAGAATGCCAACCGTACCCTGGGCTGCATCACAAGAAGCGTGGCCAGCGGGTCGAGGGAGGGGATTCTGCCCCTCTGCTCTCTTGAGACCCCACCTGCAGTACTGCGTCCAGCTCTGGGGTCCTCAGCACAGGAAAGACATGGACCTGGTGGAGCGAGTCCAGAGGAGGGCCACAAAAATGATCAGAGGGATGGAACGCCTCTCCTGTGAGGAAAGACTGTGAGAGTTGAGGTTGTTCAGCCTGGAGAAGAGAAGGGCCCAGGGAGACCCTATTGTGGCCTTTCAACACTTAAAGTGGGCTTATAAGAAAGATGGGGACAGACTTTTTAGTAGGGCCTGTAACGAAAAGACAAGAGGTAATGGTTTTAAACTTGAAGAAGGTAGATTCAGGCTAGATATAAGGAAGAAGTGTTTTACGATGAGGGTGGTGAAACACTGGAACAGGTTGCCCAGAGAGGTTGTAGCTGCCCCATCCCTGGAAACATTCCAGGTCAGGTTGGACAGGGCTCTGAGCAACCTGATCGAGTTGAGGATGTCCTTGCTCATTGCAGGGGGTTGGACTAGATGACCTTTAAAGGTCCCTTCCAACCCAAACTATTCTATGATTCTATGATAATGATATACATATGTATGGTACTTAAACCAACTAGTACATTTGGAAATGTTTCTAAACATTTGTATGTATTTTCACAGATAGTCTTGATTTAAATATCCTCTGGGCCATGAGGAAAATCTATTTTGACTGTGAATAAACACCTAAGAAGTCATATAGTTTCAAAAACTTTTCCCTCCAGGCAAAAACGAATGATCACAACCAGGATTAACGTGGCCAAATCTGAGCAGGGTTCACCCCCAAAACAGGCTTGGTCCTGGAAATGCTGCTACTAGGCAGGAGAAAACTATTTGAAGATTTTCATGGGTGTATGAGAAGATCCTAACCAAACTGGAGACTGTAAGTTGGCTTCCTCTTGTTCCTGCAACTTCAGAACTGTCTACATTTGCTGCTAGCACACAGCAAGATTAGACACAGCTACACATTTCGGTGACATATTTAATGATTTAAGTCTCTTTTTACCTTCTTCCCCCCTCCAATAAATATAATTATATCCAATAAATAAAACTAGCTTCTTCTCAAAGGCTATTCCCAGTAATATGTCTTGCAGGCTGATCACCAGTTGCTGTGTATGGGACATTACACCTGCTCGTGGTCTGAGAAGGAATGAATTCCAGCTTTTGTGCCGGATTGACAAGGGCAAGAAGCTCAAACCAGAGGTATATGCCTGGGATGACAGGAATGGGGCAAAGGTGACTCAAACCAGCTAAAATATGTTTACCCAAAATAAACTAGGAGCAAATTGCCTGGTATCAACTCATCTGCTGCCTGTAGAAGGTAGGTGGGTGCCAGCTCTGTGGCACTGCAAGGCAGAGATCAGTGCTGCAGCACTTTTGCAGTTTTAGCAATAAAATGGACTTTGTGAAGACATTTTCTCTGTGATTTCTTAAAGCTACCAGAAATAAGTCCCCTGGCTTCTGTCTTTCTGATAGCATTTTGAATTGACAGTCTGCTAGACCAAAATAAAGAGTAAAAAGTACTTATATTTAATTGGGCCTTACCAAAGAACCACCAACTTTTGCTATCGCCCCTCCACCCTGCTCCTTCTTATTTCAAATATTCAGAATATGTGAGCTGGAATTTTGAAAACTTGGTCTTAATCACTCCGGTGACACTGCATTTGAAGTGTCCTGTCAGTACTGTTTTGTAAAGTACTCTTTGCAATCACCGTGATTATAAACGAAAGCAGTTGGTAGCACAGCAGATGCCCATGTCCATTATGAAATACTGTATAAACTATTGCTGCACTGAGCACTACTCTGCTCTAAATCAAAGTGAGATTAAAGCTAATTGTTTCTTAGCTGGTCCATCATACTGGAGTGTCCCTGACAGCTCGTGTGGGTCTCCTCTTAATCATTGTGGCGGTCTGGTATCAATCAATCTTTCATTTCATATCCCACTCGGAGGTATTCCAAGTGATGTTGTCTGATAGGTAGCTGAAAACCAGAGTACTGGATATAGTGCCAAGCAGGTGGGAGCCCATCGGTGAAGGAGTCACTGGTAGAATCACTTTAGTCATTTTTAACCAAGTTTGATAGAAGGATGGGGGCTCAGAGGTAACCACATTGCTACAAGTGACCTGAAAATAAACACGTGTGTAGAGAAGAGACGCTGCCCAGGTCACCAGTGAGACAGACCTTGGAACAAGCCACAGCACGTGTCTCCTTCCCAGTGGCAACCGTGGGACATGGGAAGGAGCTGGAGGGAGGGAGGGGATAAAGAAATCCAGAATAAAAATCTTCTGGACTTTATAGGTTCAATTCAGCTACCTTAACAGAGGTGTCTACTGTTGTTTGAGGTTATCTGAGACATCTGCACCAGACCTACAGGAGATGTGTGTCCTCCCAAAAAGCTCCAGCTATCATCCAACCAGGGCATGACAGGGTGTTGCAGCAGACAACAGACTGGTGGTGTTTAGGGAACTGAACTCTTCAAGGATGGCAGTTGCCTCTAGGCACAGACACCAAAGCTTGAGGGTCTAATGGGGCATCTAAGTCCCATTTCAATCAAAATAAATTAATCATGTAGACAACAGAGCCTGACCAAATACAGGTAACCACATCAGGGCTGCATGCACCTGCCAATATGTAGTCATCTAGTGCCAACCGACCCTAGCGTGCCCAAGTCATCCTGAGGCAACTGGCCAAGAGAACACACTATTATGGGAGATCTGTGTCTAGTTGGAGGTGAGGATGGATTACCTTACAGTATCCCCACTTGTGCTAGACAAAACTGAGTCAAGCCCCAGATCTCGGCAGACTGTAGTGGTAGCTCAGACATCGTCTCCATATATGAATACCTCCATGTAGGCACCCAAATTTTGTTATCTGAAGCTGATTTTCATCCTATACTTCATTAATTCTGCTGTTCACAGAATAACTTGCTTGAAATGCCTTTTTTTAATTTTCTGTATTTTTTTTAGGTGTCAAACTACAGTTACATAAGTTTATCCAGATACACCTGCAGGTGTATATAATAGGTGGTAAGATTCTTAGTGCTGTTATTTACCATGGATTATTAAGGCAATGTTGTTTGCTTCCCAGAAATGCAGCTGACATTTTGCACAAAGAGCTATTTGCACTTCATGCTTTTAGCCAAAAATAAACCTCAAATATCATTCCCTCCTTCCTTTATGAGCAGGTAACCTCAGAGTTCTATTGCTGGGCATTCAAATAGAGTGAACTGCTGTATAAGCACTTTATGTTTACTTATTCCCCCCCCATTTCACTGTACACTGCATTTTCTAGAAAAATATATGCTCAACCCATGACACACCACATCTCCTGTAAAAGGTTACTAATAATATCCAGTCCTCCTGGTTGCTAACGCAATGCTTTCAGTGTAAGTAAAAGCAAACTAAAGACTAATTCAGTTTTCAAAAGCAATGGCAGATTTGTGTGTCCATATGGATCCCCTTAAAAAGTAATCTGCTTTCCAGTGACACCAAGCAGCCAGCCTGTGAAAGCAGGTCGCTTTTTTGGTCTTTGAGGTTAGGAATCGAATGACAGAGGCACTCAAAGAAACCCTAATTCCTTTAGCATAATGATGTGAAGCATTTATCCTAATGACAATATGGCATGCTTTCACAGGCTTTCTCACTTTTAATGCCTTTCCAAAGCTGGTGACTCTGGTTATGCCATTATAAGGCACAATCAGATTCATCCAGCCTAATGTCAGGTGCCTCCCTTTGGTGCTTAAGGTGGAGGAGTTTTCCGAGGATGTCTGCAGATGATGGAGACAGTCTGGCATCCCAGGAGATGCTGAAGAGCTGAACCATCGCTGGTGGTGCCTACTAAAGCCTAAGCTAGCTTGGGTTTACTATCTCGCAGCTAGACTAAAGTTAAGGCACTTACCAATGCAGGCTAAATAAATAACAGAGAATCATAGAATACCTCAAGTTGGAAGGGACCCATAAGGATCATCAAGCCCAACTCCCTGCTCCTCACAGGACTACCTAAAACTAAATGATATGACTAAGACCATCATCTGTGACTTGTCAAACCCAGCAAGGTATCCAGAAAGTCCTTCTTGGTGTCAGACTGGTACTCCATGCTCCAGGCCAGTGGTGGCCAACCTTTATAACCAGGCAACCTACACCAGGTGAGAGAAGAGCTCAGGATGTTTCAGCCCCATCCTGACCAGAGCTGCAACACACAGGTAGCAAGCCTGCCATTGCACAAAGTGTTACGCCAATTCTGTGGTCGCAGCTAGTGAAGAGTTACAGAGGCATGAAGCCATGAAGGTAATTCCTAGCTCCCCAGTGAACATCTCAGCTCCATTGCCTCCTTTTGTTTTGGCCAACATAGGTCAAAACCAGACAGTTTCATTTAAGATGACACCTTCTCATCAAACCCTCTTCGAAAATATGTCTGCAAACTCTGTTGCTGAAGTTAAAATACTTCTGGAGCGAAAGCGTGTGACTACTCTCTCATTTCCCTTCCATTCTTGTATTTTTCTTGATTTGACAAAAATGGAGGGACATAAATCTTTATGTATTTAACGTTCCACCTGTCATTCAGTCAAACCGTGTGCAGCCCTGCAGTCCTCCTGTGCTCCTGTGAATTGATTCAGCAATGCATTCTCTGCCTTGCACTCTCACTGGTGTCACCCAGACGGAGGGCATTTGGCACCTTGCTCAGCACTGTGCTGAATATAGGCTGAAAACCCACTGGAAAGTCTAAGGCCATTTCTTAGCAGATTGAAAATAATTCTGTATTTCATTTAGCTAGGAGCAAGAATGATGTTGCACCTGCACAAGTTCAATGGCAGGGTTAAGCCATCTCCAAAGTGAAGTCCTCAGCTACTGGTCTTGTTTGATTGCAGAGGGTCTCATATAAGTTCACCCACACAGCTTCTCCAGTAGTGGGATCTGTCTTGACCACACACTACCAACAAAACAAGTGAGTTTGATTTTCGAACCCCTGATCCTTTCCTGTGCATGCAGTTTAAATGAACCTTCACATTGAGCAGCAATTAAGGCCAGACATTCTCATCTGCCCAGACCACACAGGACAAATCTTAGTAGGCTGGAATCAAAGATGGGATCATCCTTGCAAGGGGCAGGTTCACAGAGCAGGAGCTGCTCTCGTGAGCACTTGTTTGCTTGTAAACCCACAGGACCCTTCAAACAACAGCAGATGTGTGCCATCCTCTCATGTGCAGGAGATGGAGGATAGGAAGGACAGTTGAGGGCAGCTACAAGGGACCTACATCACCTGAGGGTGCTTCCCGCCCCATCAGTGAATTCTGTCATGCAAAAAAGAAAGCAGTTAAAACAAATTGTATCCCTGTGGCAGTACATTGTCACCGCTGTCACTCAGCTGCATAGAAAAGCCCAGACAGCGCAGCATGGTGAGGTACCTTCCAGGAACATCAGCCACTCACCTAATAACTTTTTTTTGTGGATAAAGCAAGACCCATACACCTCAGCCTATTCAAACCCACTTCTCTGGCAATGCTTGTCAGACACAGACCAGTAAGAAGCTATTTAGGCACTCTCTGACCAGTGGAAACCAATTTTCTTCCTTCCTGTTTGTTTTCTGATGGCAGTGGACATCTGTTCTTTGGCTAACACAGATGGGAAAGATGCAGTTTTCTCTTTGCAGACCTTGATGACTTCTAGCAAGCCTAATACAACATGTACCAATTTTTTTATTTTATTTACTGTAGCAAAATCCATGAAGCTGCAAAGAAAAACTACTCATAAAGGCTTTCAGTACATCAAGGAAGTGTGAGATCTAAGTTTAAGAGAGAGACCTGCAGTAATAGGTCATCTAGTCCATCTCTTTGCTACTGGAGGATTATTTCTTTCTTTGGAAGTGTATTTTCCAATCCTTTGTACATTTTCATCCCAGAGCAAAGTTTACCAAGAGAGAGTACTCCTGCAAAAAGCAATTTACATGATCAGTTATTTTCTACATTCCCTTTTCTATTATTTAAGCTATTTGTGCTTGGATAAGAGGCTTATATCCTCCCAGCCCAGTTTCTCTTTATCCTGTAGTCAATCTCATAATTCCATTCTCGTGATATCTTAGTTTCTCGCTGTCGAAATGATCATGATACCACAAGTATGGCATGAGGTCCTTGTGGCCAGGGGCAGGTGGGAGAGAACACGAGTCGGAGCAGGATTGATCTTCATGTTTCTTGCCCAAGATCAGCTAGGAAAAAACATGGAAATGGGGATATGGATTTCCTGCCTTGCAGCCATAAAACTTCCCAAGTGGACTGTGTTTGGTCTTACAAGGCAGGCTAGCAGTTGTAGATGAGAGGTTTTTCGGGGCACTATAGGACCAGTTTGTTGCAACAGGAATATTTTCTTATCAACTCCATGTCAATCTGTTCAGCAAAATAACTGGTTTGTCTGGTTAAATATAAGAAAATGAAAGTTAATAAAAACAATGCACCAAATTCAGCCTATTTCCCATGTAAAATCCCTAAACTACTTTATGATGGTAATGAGAGCAATGTTCTCCACTTGAAAAAAAAACCCAGAAGTAATATGGTAGGAATAATTCTCTCATATGCAAATACAAAAGTGGCTATAACTTCAGTGATTTCATGTGAATGATTTCTATTTTCCCTAAGAAAGGAGAGAACAAGGCCTGATTTTGCCCCTAGCCTGCCAGCTACCACGTGCATTTCCCCTGCCAGTGCAGAACAGCGCTCGTAGACCGCGCGCTTGAGAAGTGCAGCCGTGGGGGCACGGATGGCACCCACACTCCCTTCAGGGGAGTCGAAGGCATCTAGGGTCCTTTTTATAGACAGGCTAGATCCAATCCATATGGTCAGAGGAGCTCGAGCCCAATGTGTCCCATCCTAAATGTGATGGCTGCACAGGTGAGATGAAATGAAGGACTAGAAGTGCCTTTTCTCTCTGTTGACTGTGAAGAATAGGTAGGGTGGCTGATACAGCTGTAGCTATCTGCACGGTAGACTCTTGAAACTGGGCGAGACTAATGTCCCCCCCATCTCATTAGTGGTTTTGTGGTATTTACCATAAGGCTACGAGTTTTTCTGACCATTCTTTCAGCGGTCTCTTGTGCAGCTGGTTGTCTTTAAGCAGTACAAGGCAGAGAAGTGATGCTGGACGGCAGTTGTGCTTGCCCACGTTTGATGGTGTGTGGATGGGTGGGGGGAATGGTCACTATTTCTCACTTCAGAATTTAAAAGCGTATGTATAATTAATGGAGCAGATTCCTCGGTGCTGTTCTTGCCACTTTACATAGGAGTAAATCTCCTTGAGTAATGGAAGGGTAGATTAAGTCCATTAATTACACTTCACAACACCTTTGTGTCACATAAGAATTTTTTGAGGTCATTTGAAGCTGCCATTCATCCCTTCCTGCTTTCAGTGGAGCTACAAAGCTGCACTAGCACTGGGGTACGTCAGACCCGGCACGGCTACATCCTATCGAGAGGGGGAGGCAGGCAAAGGGCACCACATCAACATCGGTCTTGCTACCAGTCTGACACACAGGACCACACAACGAAATGCCTCTTCAGAGAGGGAAGCTGAACCGGGAGGGAGAGGCTGGAGCTTCCCCAGGTCCCGTCTCACAAGGACCAGCCACTAGCCTCTGCCTTTCCTCACCTCCAGCCTCTGCAGCACCCCAAAAGCGGGCAGAATGAGGGGCCTATGTCCTTGTCACTCTGAAACACGGATCTGAGGCAATCCATGATGCTTCTTACAACAACCTGGTGGATCTCTCATCCCAAGTCTTTTTCATTTGTTATCCACCTATGTGGGTGTAAAAGTGCACACAAACTGTACCACTCCAAGTGCTGGTCAAGAACTGCTGAATTGAATTTAGATTTTTTTTTTAGCTGATGACTTCCAGGTTTTTTTGAAAGTAAGTCCCTTAGAAGTATCAGAAGATGAGTCTCTGGAAACCAAGAAAATCTTAGTCTCCAAGTCCTGTATGAAAGAGGGGGGTGGGATGGTGAGTGGAGGAAGATAAATACTTTCCACTGCTAAAGACACAGCTTAAAAACAAACATGTTCCCACAGGTTTTCCATCAGATATCAAAACAACACTAATTCACCAGCATAGCAAGAGCTCCATCAGAGCTGCTGGGGACATCTCAAACCACTGTCTAGACAGACAAAACGTGCTATCAGACAAGTCCAGTTCCAAACCTCTCCTGGCAAGTCAGCTGTGTTCGCGATGTGAAAGGCTCAACATACCCCAAAAGCATTAGAGAAACTACAGAAAGTTTATTGATTACAAACCAAGAGACAATTACCTTTTTGCTAAGTCAACAAAAGTGTTTAGCTGTCATGGTGATTAGGATGTCAAGAAAATCAGAGGGCGAGACAGACTGCACAGGCTTGGGCTGACTGTACACACTTAAGAGTTTTTGCTATTGCTGCTCGCCTCAAGGAGTGATGATAGGTGAGAAACACCTGTATTATACCTGGAATATTTTCACTACTCATACGCAAACACCACCTCATCGGCTGCTCTACCAATTATTATTCAATGACTAGACACAAGAAAAAAAACAAAGGATTTTGGAAGTTTAAGCTCTGTGGTTTTTACCTGGAGACCACACCAGCCCTAACCCTGCATGGCTGGGCACACATAGAGGACACTGCCCAGTCAAGGCAGAGTGGGATTGCTGGAGTCATCCCTTTAAAATTCAGATCCTACACCTCCCCTGAGAGGAAGACACCCAGCTGTGACCAAAGATTGTGCTAAGTTCTGCCCTCGGTCATCTACAGGCCATCATGACCCTTGGGCAGTCAGAGAGATCAAGAGAAAAAGGTAATTCCCATTCACACATGGCAGAAAACATCTGGGGTAAGATAAGCCACAGAGAAACAAAAGGATAAAAAAAACCCTGGAAACAGAGTAACAGAGAAAGAAAACCAGTGATAATGGCCACAGTAAGCAATGACTTCCCTGCAGCCAATATATTACACCAAAGCAAAATCAATATGAGGGTAGGCCCAGAGACTAGAAAATTAAATCAGAGAGTCAAGAAATAATTAATATTAGCTTTGCCTTTGGGTTTTGTTTTGTTTTGTTTACAGGGAGGGGAACAATATTTCCTTTAAAATGTTACTTTCTAAGCCATTTCCCAGGTTTGATATTACAATTTGGGTTCCATCATGCAATCAAACTTTCCTATTAAGTGAAAAGTGAAAAGGATATCTATTTAGTGAATTTCAGAGGTGTAAGGAGGTTCTGATTTTTTGCATTTTGCAAGTGCAAATTCCTGGGAGGGCAGAGCAGAGTGACAGAGCTGTCTTCCAGCCAGCAGGACTTCTTTCAGGAAAGCTACAAAACAGATTTCTACTAGTAATTTTGCGCAGTACGAAATCTCCTGCCTTCACAGCACATGGCTGGGCTTCCAGCTTTCACATACCTCTGCTGCCGAAGACCGATGACCCAAAAGCGGGACAAACCCCTGGCTTTCATTAAAGAAACAGGGCGGAAGGGTTTACCAGCAGTGGTGCCAGTTACACCTCCAAAATGAGAGCCACCCCTCTGTTTGCAAGGCAGGAGGTGCTGACACGCACATCTCACTGCTGTCCTAAAGAGTGACCCATTTTCTCTGCCACCATCTGCTCCTGGCTCCCACGGTGCCCCCAGTCAGCAGCCCATCCTCTTTGGTCTCTGGCTTAGCTGTGGCTACTTCTGCAAGTTTATAGTGCTTCCTAAATTCCCAGGGAGATATCCTTGTTCTTTTGCAAGGAAGGAGGTGGATGTCCTTTCTTCCCTCAGTGTATGTCTACAGGATAAAGCTGGCTCTGAGCTGTGTTTTGCAGAGAAGCAGTACTAAAAACATAAGAAAAGCACTTTGTGGAGGACTGGCTACCAGCACCCTTCAAACCAAGTCTGTGCTCAACTGCACGATCAAAGCAAACTCTTCTTTCCAGGCATGATGACCTCATCTTTGACTACCTTCTTATATCAGGAAGTACAAAGGTATTGTGCTGATGTGGAAATTTGAAAATTATTTTATGTATTAATTGTATGCTGTGTGCCTGGCTGAAATCCCAGCAACTGGAGTTGCTCAAAGTCTTCTTCAGTGCAACATAGAGATAAAATTGAGGAATCAAAGGAGAAAGTTGGTAGTGTAAGTTGTCCATAAGAACATTTTCATTAGTTTATGTTCACTGCCAATCTGCTAGAGAGAAGAAAGGAACCAAGAGCTAGGCAGCTAGTCCATTTTATGATCTAAAACTTGCATCTGCAGTAGTAAACAAAGACGAGCCAAGGCCTGTCCTCCATCCCTGAGGGTAAGCAGCTCACCTCCCTTCCCTGCTCTTCCCCCAGGCAGGATTGCTTCATGGCTGCTGTCCCCAGCCAAGGCTGTCCCCTGAATGCCCAGGCACGAGGTGGGACGGGGTGGCCAGGGAATTTGTTAACCAAGACAGAGGAGGGACACTCATAATGTTTGAGTTCATGCCCTGGCCAGTTTATAGATGCAACCACCTGCCTGTGTTTTCAAGCAGAGAGACCTCAGAAGGTGTTTTGCACTTGCTGAACCTCCCAGAAATGGGATGGCATGACATCTAAATGTGGGAGACGAGGATTACAGGAGAGGAGAAGGGATATGGAAGTCCTCCTGGAAGAAACACCCATACAAAGGAGTTTGTAGCACAGGGAGCACGAGAGTGTTCTTAGTTGTGTGGTTGCAACAAATGAGTATATGTGAGGGGGACCAGAAAGAAGGGAACTGGTGGCAGGGAGGAGGCAGCAAACAGAGGGGAAGGGGTATGAACTGAGAGTAGGGCTGCTTGAAAAACGTCCATCTCCAAAGACAAATGTAAGTGCCTCTTTTCATCTCCATGAAAATTCAGCATGGAAAATATCAAGTATACTTACTTCAATCCAAACCCTAAGATCAGTTAGCATGTACTCTTTTCATGAGAAAATATGACTATGACCCACAGAAGGCAGAGCTTCTGTACAAACATTGGCTTGGTCAAAAAATAAAACCACTTTTGCATTGAAAAAATTGCAAGAATTTCAAATGGCTTCAGGACAGAGACTTGGAATTTGCTTGTGTGTTGGGAAGGGTGAAGTCAGGATACACGATGAGATGGAGCTTGCAGAAGATGTCATGAAAGGCAGAAAGCCAAAGCAATGTTGAAAAAGAATGAGGTTTGCTCAGAGCATGAGACTAGGAAGACTACAGCAGAGATATGTGGCAACGTCGAAGAGGGAATTACTATAATCAAGGCCAGAGCTGACCAAAAAGAAAGAAAATACATTTTAGGTAGAAGAAAAATAAAGGAAGGGCAGATTTGGGTCATATTCAATGAGAACTAATTTAAACAAGAGTCTGGCTAGGGATGACCCAAACAAAACAAGAAGAAAAGATAGCACATGAAATCTAGAGACGGAGAAATAGAACAAAACAGACTTAAATAGCAGCAAAGAAATAAAAATGTTAAGAGGGATGAAAAAACAACAGGTCTGATACTCCTTTTCTTTGCACTGTTTGCAGTAATACAAAATCAATGGAGTAGATCTGTATTTGTTGGAGATTCTCCTTGGCAAATATGGGCCAGTGGTTTTATTGGATTTGTAGGAGTTTAACAGAGTAAGAGCCAGCCAAGCTGACTTTTGGGAACAGGAGGAAATGTGAGATGGTAGCAGGAAACTAATGGCAAGACCTCTTTTCACCGCAGGAACTTCTTACAGTTCAGTAAGACCCAAAAAGGCAGGAAATTGGTATCTAATCTTGTGTATTACATTTAGTTTCCAAATGTATTCTTCAGCATATTTCCTTGGGAAGCCACAGACTATGTTGCCATGTATGTGCTAGGTGGAGAAATGCAGATATGAATATGCACTGTACATGGAAAAGATAAATTCCAGACTCTTTTAAATATCATACACCTCCTAAGAAGGTTAAGGCTGTCATGACTAGCTGATTGTTTCACATATCCCTTTTAACAAGGTATTTCTAGAGGCAGCTGTTAGAATTAACTGCTCACTGCTTAGTTTTGGTGGGAAAAAATAATATTTTTAACTGATTTTTTTTTTTGAACAAATGTATGAGATGTTTAGGAGTAATGAATAATGTATTAAATTTGTACCACCTTGTCTATTTTAATATTAAAAGCTTGCCCTTCCCTCGACACACACTAGGAAGAATTCTGTTGTCATTACCCTTTCAATGACATCCGGACAACTTGCACAGTGACATTAATAAAAAGAGACATATTTAGTTGTACCTACCTTTGCACACTCTTGTCCAATTAAATCTGACTCAGTGTCTTCTAGATTTTTAATAACTACCCAGCTATTAGCAAGAGCTTAACCACTGACAAAACCCTGCTTAGATGATTAACCAAGGACAGATGCAGTACAAAAAATGGGAGGTATTTTACCCTACTGATGCCTACTATATTAACAGGGTTGCGGTTTTTATTTTGAAAACTCAGCTCCCCTTCAATCCCCAGACTACAACCAAATCTCAACAAACAATCCACTAGAATCATCTTCACAAATAAAGCATATAAGTGCAAATATATATATGGTGGATCCTATTAAAAATATTTCATCTCGTCAGTAGTTCATATAACAGAGTCAATGCTTAAGCAAAATTTTTAGAGAAATATCTCTGACTTGGAAACACAATTAGAACAAAAGGCCTAAGGATGGTTTCCAAGGGGCAGGTTGATTGAACTAATACATTACCATTCTTCTTACTCCATATTTCTAAGTTGTCTCACACCCCTGAAGGTTAATGGGAGATAGTTACATATTCCCTTATATACATACCTATGGAAGAGCACTAGCATTATTATCAGATTTTTTTCCTCTCTGGTACATCCCAGTGACTAATTTATAGATCGAGAAGCAATATTTACAATTCTACCGATGAAAATCTGCACCAAATGCCAAAAACTGTCACAGCTCACCAGTGAATCTGGTTTGGATTATTGCTTTTGGGAATTCCTTATTTCACAGATGAAAAAAGAGCCTTGGTCCAGTTTTTGTTTTCAGCCTCCTCTAATCTGCCTCAGAAGCAAAAGCTCGCTCCTCTTCTGTATGCCAACTTTTATTAGGATCTTGGCTATTTGTACTTAAAAAGATCTACCTTTCTGTGGATGGATGTTGCAGAGAAAATTTGGCAGATTTTAGTGCCTAATACAAGATGCATGCTCAGATTTAGTCACCAAGTTCCAAGATTCAACTCTTCAGAAGAAACAATTGAGCCTGTGGCAGGATACAGAAACTCATAAATCTGGAGTGACAGAAGGGAGCAGATTACTTTTTAGGAGTACATTTTGAAAGTAGTTTCTCCTCCCATCTCTTCTCAGGTGTATTTCCCTCACATCTCTTGGGCAAAGCAGCCCTATACCTCCCAGCTTTGAATGGACTCTACTTAATCTACCATACAATGGCATTTTTGAAAACCAGCAGTCTTTGGTGGTCCATCATAAACATCCTGAGGTTAATCTCCCCAGACTTTTTAGCACCAGCATCTGGTGTTACACATGAGGGTGGGATATATCTACTCAATAAAATAAATGATAGTCATTTTTGTGGGCACTGATAAATCACAAAATTTGTAAAGCCTGGAGTCTTAGGCAAAAGGTTTGTATTTAAAGTAACCCATATGAGGACACAAGCTTTCCATGTCTGCTAGGAGTCATCAGAGGCAACTGGACTGATTGATGGTTGGTGTCAGGTTTTATCTTTTTGATTTATCCCATGATGCTATCTGTTTCTGGTGGACCTTTCTTTACTCTTGAGGATGTTAAATACTTAAGCAGATATAGCCAGATGTTTGCTCAAAAGCATCAGCTACCTGAGTGCTCTGCTTACCAGACACTGCTCAAGCAAGGATGGATAAGGGGGAACAGCAAAAATTGCTTTGGGACACGTGGACTATGCAGGTAGCTGGCATGAAAAATATGAAGGGAGAAGCTGGGAAACGTGCTGGGGTTTAGCTACTTTCCTCTGAGGTTTGAATTCTCTGGTATCACGCTAAATGTACCTGCTGCCAGCCTTAAGCATACATCAATAGAAGCAAAAAGGATGGAAACATGCTGACGGTTGTTTTGACTCTATTTTGCTTGTGTCCCCAAATGTGCTTACTCATGTATTCCGGGCTGCTCTTCTGCAAAGCTGCATGTGACTCAGGAAAGAAAATTCACCTCCCTTATGTAAGTGTCCAAGTTGGTGAGACAGACTCAAACGACACTTCCACTTCTCACTAATGATCCCTTGGGCTCCCTGGCTTCTTCTGGACCCTGTAACTCTCCGGCCCCCACCTCCAGTATTCCCGCAGCTCTCATTATGGCTCCTGCAGCTTTCTGATGAGCCCTCCTCCTCCTCCGTGCCCCCCACGCACTCCGCTTGCCGCTTTGCAGATTTTGTGTGTCCTGACGATGACTGTTACTGACATGCCTATTCTCGCCTGTTTGTCTAGTGGCCGTCTCAGCTGATGTAACCAAACCACAAACGCACATTCCCAGAATGTTGGGAGCTGCTGAAAGAGCAGATAAGGTGAAAAAGAGCACCCAGGACATGAACATGGGGGTGCGGAGAGAGTGGGGGGAAGGCAGTGCTCATGCAAGACTTGGGACAACCTGAACTTCTCTTTGAATCTCCTGTGGATGCACATTTCCTTGCAAAACACTGTTCTTCCCCAGCTTTAGATAGTTGTCTTATCCTCTCTTCCTTCCACTGTGCAAGAAATGGAACTGGTGGGCCCCAAGGAGAGTACCTGCTTGGTGGTAGAAGTACAATGTACAAAGCTTAAGGACACAGACCTCTACCACGGTTTGAAAACTAAAAAACTAAAACCTAAAATGTTGTAACTTGGGCTTGTAATACCTTCTCCCCAAACTTGCTTTACCTTCCAGCAGGCAGATCTAACCTAGTATTTGCAATTAGAAGGCACACAATATCTTAAAATTCCAGTTCATTTGTATTAATCATCAGCTGCAATACAAATACTACATTTCCCTCCAAGGAGATTAACCTTTAGTCACAGAGTGGATGTCTTCAGTGGCCCCTATGAATAAAAGCATGTTTGTCATTAAATGCAAAAATAATTACTTGATTCAGGGCAGCAAGTCTCACTGCAGCTTTCGAGCTGTACATTTCTCTGGGGATAGACAGTAAAAAACGGGAAAATGGGGCTTCGGTAGTTCTAGATTTGTACATAATTTGAAAAGAAAATAAGGAGATAGCTGGAAAAGTGCTATCATATGTCATCAGTGTTCCATTTTCATTCGTTTATTGGCACAAGAAATCTTAATGAATGAGGCCTCGTTCCTTTGGGGTAAAGCAACCCTTAATACCCTGTAAAAAGTTTCATGGTCTTGAAAGCCCCTGGTGTAATGCTTCATGTCTTTTAAAAGCATCAGAGTCTTGATGTAGCTTTCCTCAGTGACAGTCCCATCATGTCAGGCAGAAATACAAGTCTCATCTGAAGACCTTCTTTGACCATCATAATATGCTTTGGCTGTCTGAGCTCTTGAAATGTAAAATTGTAATCCACTTTTACCTAGGCCTGTTAGATGCCTGGCTATTTTGCTATTACTTGTGATTTTACCACAAGGGACAGTGATAGATCTCTATATCCATTTCATTTAAACAAAGAGAAAATCTGACACATTACCATAAACCTCTTTCAAGCCTGCTTGCAGTGACGGAGATGTATCAGGATCGGGTGAGACAGGACTTTATGGCTACTTCTACACTAATAAATTAAATGTGCCCAGGAACATTTTGTGATACTGAGAACAAATGCAAAAGACCATCTTGCTCCATATTATTAAACTTCTTCATACCCTGCACTGACCACAAAATTTCAGCTGGGATAGTCCCTTGCCTGTGAAACTCCCATATAGTCAGCCGGCTGATGGATTCCCACAGGGTGGGCTACCAGTTCTCCTACGCAGGTGGCCACAAACACTCACTCTTATGTTCCTTAATTAGAGATCGTGGTGCTCATGTAGTAACACTCAGTATTTAACTCTAGGAACTAGTTTTATAGGGAAACAAAGCCCCCATGCTGAAGACGATACAATCCAAATAGCAATCCCGTCTTACGTGTTTATACACTATACATCACAGCTACCTCTTTTGTGAGTTTTTTTCTATTTTCTTGACTGCAAACACCAAACTAAAGGCAACATTAGCAAACAAAGAAAAAAAAAAGGCAAACAAAGCTAATCAGAATTAAACATTTATCACATGCCCTTACTTTGTTCTAAATATTAAAAAAAATAGGCAGGAAAGAAAGCAATTGATCTGGATAGACACAAATGTGCAGGCACACATAGAAAGTGATTTTGCCTAACTGTAGGATTACAGCCATAGCTAGTAGATATTAGATAGACACATGGGACCCAATGGCTCCTTATGTTACTTAGGGTCTGTCACTTAGGAAAGGGATTCAGGACAGGAAATTGCTACGAATTTCTTCTCATAGACTGAACTTCACATATACCTGTAGTCACTTCTCTTCCCCACCAAAACAATCCTCCCGGTCCCAAATCTCTCTCTTGCGCATCTGTCAGGCCAGGATCTGTGCTAAATGGCCCTTCATCCCTCTCACCCCTCTCCTCCTTCTAGGACATTTATTCCCATCCAGGTTGCATTGGTGGTGCTCAGCACAACCTTCTAGTGGTAGGGAGGGAGACTCTTGTGGAAGAACATGTTGAAGTGGAAATACTAGGAAGTTATGCATTGCTCACATTCCCCGTAACTTGATTTCTTTCTTTCTGGCCCTGCCACAGAGACGTTTCTCTGTCAGAACAGCTCTGGTAATATGACATTTTATCAACAGACTTCGGCTGTTAAAGATTGAAATGGTGGTGAATGAGACCTAATGAGGTCTTCTTGGCATCTGACCAGTTTGAGAATCCACAGATTTTAACTTGATGGAGATTTAGCAGCACTTTCCCAGAACATCTCTTCAAGGAACTGTCCTACACTAACTTGTAGGAAAGGCATACGAGGAGGCACAAACATCTTTTTTCCAAGAATGTGACATTTCCAAATTTATGTGTTTCACAGTCATGGGCCGTGTTAGAACAGAAGAAATACCTATTAAGGCTTCTTGAGACATGGAAGCAGAATAAGAGGATGGGTTCCAGGCATATCTGACTTTTTCAGAGAAAAATTTCCACTGAGTTTAACCAAAGCAGGCCACTTCAAATCTCATCCAAACCATTCCGAGCAGCTCTGCTGCCAGGCACTCCAATTACCATAGGAAGACAGGACTGGAAGGTCCTCTTGGGCCACCAAGCCAAGCTCCCTGCTAACATGGGTTGTTTCCTTCGTGAACTAATCAAGCTCCATCTCACACACTGCTGGTTTGGGGTTAGTCAGTCTTGTTGGAAAGTCCTTCTAAACAGCCTCACGGTGCTGATAGAAGCCTCCTTTCCAATCCCAGCCTAAAGGTACCTACAGTGATTTATACTCGTTTGCTTTGGGATGAGCAGTATCCTGTCACTTAAACTGTTCTCCTCCCATGCCTAGCTCTGTATTCCCCTCATCAACATTCATATTCCCATACTGTGCTTTTCCCAGTAGTACTTAATCTTGAGCATCAGCCATTAATGGGGTGTATTGCATATCCAGTATTGCAGATCGCTGTGCAACAGCATTCACACTCTCCTTTCTCCTCCATAATTATCTTTCCTGATATGTATTAGAATCTCATTTACTTTTTTAATGGGTGCAATGTACTGGTGCATTGGTACCTCGTACTGGCTCAGTCAGCCAGAGTGATGTGTACATGGGGATATCTACAGCTGACTTTGCCTCCCAAGACTTCAGGGACAGAAACAGGTACTTTTAGGGCTATTTAGTCTGATGTATTTTAGATGTCTTTTTGGGGAAGATATTTTATGACTTCACAGACTCCATTAACCAGATCTGACTACAAAGGCATCTCCATGCAATTATCTCAGATGTAGATGTCCACAGTGACTGGTACATATACTTTTATTATCCTCTCAAACATTTTCTGTTGGTAAGCTACTTGGTCATAACATAAATTCTTAAATAGGGCTGAGTGCATGACCTTACACTTCGTATTTCATAATTCCATGCATCACGCATTAATTCAATGATAATGGTTATGCAATTCTTCCAACAGGATAGCCTGATACCCTAGCAATTGGTGGTGCTTTCTACCTTTGTGTTCTCTGAACATGTCATTAATATTTTTCTGAGTGAATAGCATTTCCACGGACAGTAGACAAAAAAAAATAAGCCTAGGACTGACCCTAAAAGAGCACTTCCAGCCTTATAGTTCACCTGTCAAGAAAATTCTGAAGATGTCACTTCCCTGGTTGCAGACTCTCCATCTTGGCATGCTTGTGACTCCAGGAAGACGAAATCCACCATGGAAATGCCTCAGTGAATTCCCAGCTTGTGGTGGATTGGGGAACGGGTATGGATGTGCCATAGAAGTACTAAGGAATGTATGTCAATCAGGCAGAGGTGAGACAAAGGCAGTCCAGAAACTCAGCCCTGAGGGTGAGTTAACGCACTGCGGCTGTTACCTTGGGTTAACACTAACTGATCCTTTTTGGGTGCTGTCTACGCCATGCACAGCCGAATTGGAGCATGAGCAAAGACAGTGAGTGCATTTCTGCCCTGCATGGAGTTTGCCTTCACTTGGTGGCATTTCAGGAGAAGCTGGTGAAAAACAGGCTTCATCTGGGTAGCTGGCAGAAGAAGAAAAGGGCGGCTTGGCCGGCGTACGTCATGCCCACACAATGAGGTTGGAAGGTTGTTCCGTCTGTGATTGAAGTGTCAGTTTTATTCATGCACGTTGTTAGCACCTATAACGTGCAATCGTCCCCTGAGAAGTGGCTGGTGTCACGCTCGACTCGCGCATCGGCTGACCTGCCAGAGCAGGGGGCACCACCGACTGCCTCGCTACCCAAATTCCCCTACACCTTCTTAATAATTCCTGTCTTGGTGATTTTCCTTATTAACCTCTGTAACATAAACATACATAGGAAATATGTTAAGCCCTTTATAAAACTTAACAGTAAACATAATTACTCAGTTAGCAATTTCAGAAGCTCTTTCTTACAAATGAGGGAGAAACTATTTTATTATCTCTCTCATTTGGCTTTACCTTCCAAAGCGGCTTCAATGATACCAAAAATGCCATCTGACAACAGTAGCCCGGTCTTATTGTGCAAAAAGTAGCTACACAGCACATAGTTTTCCAAATACGTTGTAAAGTTTAGTTCTCTGAAGATGACTCAAATACCAGCTGACCAGCAGTAAACATAGTTTCACGTGGCACTGCACTGGTCCAAGACATCTTCAGGATATATGAATACAGACCAAAGATTTAAGTTTTACTAAAATTCCTTTCAACAGCTGGACTGCTAACATGAAGTTGCCCAGGGCTCTTTACTAACTTTCCTGACTTTTCTTCCACCATTCCTTTGAATTTCTGTTAGAGAGGCTCGGTAAGACCTGCAAACTGAATCACTGAACACAGTACAGAATCACAGAGGTTGTAACTCTTCCAACACCAGTTTGCAGCCTTTACTTTACAGTATTTAAAGAGCAGGTCTGCTAAGCTCTGTAACGCTTAACTTTGCAGTTGGGAAAGAGACCATAGACAGTACCAATAACTACTGGCAGATGTGACAGATAAAAGCAGTTAATCTAGATGAGTGTGCAGATCTGCTACACTGGGAAAAATGCTGTAGGATTTCCTCCATGCCTTCAGAGACTAAGAAAGAGTTCAGAGTCCAAATGAGATACAACCTCAGGATAATATCTTTCTTATCAGAACTGACTCTTGAAACAGAGGAGGAACAAGGATCTCAGCAAGTTAAAAGAGAAACTGCTGGCACAGATTGCAACGGAGTTACAGGTAAAAGATTTAGCGCTCAAATATTCTTATTTTAAAGGGCTCGTGGTGCTTCTCAGCTACAAGAATTTTGGGGTCTGATGATGTTCAGCACATAAGTGAGTTTGTGAATTCAATCCACTCTCACTGAAGAAAGCAAGAATTCTGCTGATGCCAGAGGAATAAGATGACCTTCTCTCTACCTGCTAATCAACACCATGAAATCTCAGTGTAACGCAGTTGACACTGGATCAATCTCATGATTCAGAATCTGTTGTTCTTTTCACACCTATGAATCATTTTCTTTTTTTTTTTTTTTGGAGTGATCTACAGACAATAATAATTCCTATTTACCAGTCATTGCCGCATGCTTACAGAACTGTTGGCCGAAAAGGATAAAGCTAGCATTTTTACTTTCAGCTGACCAGTAACTTCAGCTTATCCATGCTGACAGAGTTTTTCAATATCTGGTTTTACATCTGGGACAGTCTTTTTTGAGCACTGAAGGTTAAATATATGTAGATAATATTAGTGCAATCTCTGCTGAATCAGATCTTATATTTAACAGATCTTATGCACACTGATGAGTGTTAATATCTAAGCATATCAGATGCTGCAAATTCACATCTTTCAATAATCCATGAATATTTCAAATGTTTCAAGTTTCACATTTTCCCCAGAATTTACCACATATTATTTTCAGGTTTCATTATCATACACAGAATCCATTACTTAATGGCAGGGGCAGATTAACTTTCTGGATCTCAGGCTAAACTCCCCAAAAAGATATGCAGAAAGTCATAATTTGCCCCAACTTCTCTAATCACATTTAGTTCCAAGAAAAATCTATAGAAACAGGAAGTCAGGGAAAAAAGCATAAGTAATCTGGTACTTTCTGAGTAATCAGAGTTTAACCTTTTGACTTTTCTAAAAAAACCCTGTAAGATATAATTTGCTGTTGCAATCAACATTTTCAGTGCAAAACTAACTGTTAAAGTATAAATTAATGTAAATAATACAATGCCCTGTTTTTCTAGAGGCTCATTCAAGAACTTTCCTACCCTAGCAGCTAAGAACCAAAACATTGGGTACTTAAAAGCAAAACAACCACTAAAAACAATCGGTAGCAAACCCCAACATTTTTTATAGCAGCATCTACTATTAAACAACTCACTACATAAACAGTAAGCCCATTAGAGCCACAATGTCAAAGATGCTCTGTAAGCTGAGCAGGCGAAACATTTCCATGATGACTGCAAGCCAGCAAAGCGCTCCATAAGATGTCAACAGGGAAATACAATTCAGTCTTAATAGGTTCAGAGCTTATGTAAGCCATGCTTATGGGATAGTCTATTAAAAAATCAAGCGAGCAAGTGACATTACTGTAAACACAGCCTGCAGCTTCCTAGAACATGCAGGCTAAAGACATTCAAAACTCCACTCAAAAGACACTGTGCTAGCTGTAAGGTGTTCTGGACCAAAAATGAAGGGAAATAAAAATATCTCCCGATACAGTGACAGTTGAGGTGATATTCACTCCTATATACAAGAGAAATCTGGAATCCCTTCAGCCCCATGAATGGCTTAAGAAATAAAATCATTATAACCAGCTCATGTGCCTTTCTTCTAGTAAACCATTATCTGTTCTGCTAAAAACAGTAAGCCTTCATTCCTAATTAGCAATGCAATGCTAGCAATTTTGTATTTGGGATGTGAACAAGTTTCTCTGGGTGACAACTTGGTTCATCAAATTAAAGCCGTGGAGCAATGTGAGATTGGCCATTTCTGGATAAAAACATGGTACATTTGCACAGACCCGCCAGGAAAGGGAGAAAAAACCATCTTGAGAACTCACCACCAGGTTTCCTATCACCATGACCAACAAGAAGACAAGAAGGCACAGCGGCTGCCCAGCTACTTCCATGCAGTCCCACATGGTCTCGATCCACTCCCCACACAAAATTCGGAAGATGATGAGGAATGAGTGGAAGAAATCATTCATGTGCCACCGTGGCAAATTCCCGGTCGTGCTTATCTTCTTCACGTTGTCTATGTAGCTTTTCCCAAAAAGCTGCATTCCTACCACAGCAAAAATAAAGACGATGATTGCCAACACAAGAGTGAGGTTACCGAGGGCACCCACTGAATTACCAATGATTTTAATGAGCGTATTTAAGGTCGGCCAGGACTTTGCCAATTTGAAGACTCGCAGCTGTGAACAAAACATAAACAACAGTGTCAGTTCACAGAAGCGACAGACTTTTCAGCTGATGAATTATTAAAGTGGGTAAAACGTGAAAGACATTAAATGCCACAGTGTGTGTGGTACAAGGTGATTTTAGCCATATTTCCTGTTAGCCTCGCTACATCTATTAATAAAATATCAGTTGGGCTTCGTGGGTGAGAATTAAGTTTTCCAGAGCTATGCTCTGCCTCGTTAGGTAGATTGTGCTTTTAGAGGCTCGTTCCCCCAATATCATGGTGGGGAGAGGATGGAAGGAAGAAATCTCAGGCCTTAATATTTTCTTTTACATTGCTTTTCCTCCTCAAATTAAACAGCCTGGCAGGTATGTGGGGGAAGGGGTTTAGGGCTCGATCCCACAAAGAGAGAAGAAATTCCTCTGTGTTTCAGAGTAAGCCTCAGCCAGATGCCATTAGCTGTTAGCTCCCAGGGTGAAAATCACCTCTGTGCCGAGGATCACGCAGTCTATGCACAACCCACTTCCCACTTAAGACCTATTTTAAGGATGTAAATGGTGCCTAGCCCTTGTGCTGTGTTTTCAACTAAAGGTTTAATTTCAGCCTTATTGAAGAGGGATTGCTCAAAAACAGAGAGGGGACTCTCAGGACCTAACACCAGTGGTGAAAAATTTGCATTTTTGAGCAGTGCAGAGAACTTTGGAAAAAAAAAAGGTCTTCTGCTAAATGTAACCATAAGGGCTTATTTTCCTCATCTTTCCAAGTTGTGAAGCCATATCATGGCCAGAATGATTAGCATGGACATCCTGGTACATGAAGTGCAACACAAATGTCAGGCTGGCAAGGAAACTACTTTTCTGTTCCAATATGTCAACAGTCTCTCATTAATAGAATACCACTATCCCGTGCATAACAAAGGAGCTGACAGCTAAGGAGTTCCCGTGAAAGACAGATGCTATGTTATGCTGATCAGTTCTAGAAAAAAAAAAATCACTCCACGAATAAATCAAAGACATTTTCTTTTGACAACATTTAAAAGAACAGTGGCATGTTTATAACATAATTTAGGAATAACAACTTCTAAAACAACACCTTACTGGCTCTTGCATTCCTTGGGCTATCAATTATCTGCTGACTATGCTAACAGGTGTACAGGTATAAAATGGCAGATTTTTATTACAAATTGGAACTCAAACATTTTAAGTGTGCTACAATTACCTGGCACAGCTAGAAGGAATCAAATTATGTTCTCATTTACCCTGATGTAAATCTGGAACAATTCCATTTGTCCTGCAGCCTATAATTAGTGTCACGTACTGTTCACTAGTTTGCAGCAATTAAAGTCTTTATCGGCAGATGCGTTTTTAAGAAAATATGTTACATTCATGTCAGAGTTTATATGTAATAAAAGAAGAGGGGTAAGAACACAATAAGACCGTTACCAGTCGAAAGGAGCGTAAAACAGACAGGTTTCCCATGCTGGACAAACCAAGTTCCATCAGGCTTAGAATAACAATTATGCTGTCAAAAATATTCCAGCCCTGCTGAAAATAGTAGTAGGGGTCAAGGGCAATTACTTTGAAGATCATTTCTGCTGTAAAAATCCCAGTGAAGACCTGCAGAAAGAAAATATGAATTCAAAGTAACCTTTTAAGCACAGCTCCTTGCTTGCAGACTTTCCACTGATACAGGTGAACACAGCAGAAAGCCAAAAACATTTTACAGGCAAATACTTTCTTTTTCTTGGCTGATTCTTTATCACTATTACAACTTGTCTAGTTTTTTCACAATAATATTTGATACTGCTGTAAACTTAGAATGACATCTGAGTTCAAGCTCTGGATTGGAACATACATTTCCATCTCCTTCCATCATCTGAATAATCCCAGTGGTAAAAAAGAAAGAGTAAAGGTGCCTTTTATAAAGGTTAAATCTATTCATTTCAGTGGAGAAACCCAAATGAATGGAGTGTGAGTGTTAAGGGGTATTTGGGTTGTAGTATACTTGCTGTATTATCCCTTTTCATTTTGTTGTTATTACCAATACCGGGACAACACAAGCCTCCAGTCATTCTGAGGTTGTTGCTAGCAGCAAAGGCGATTAGAAACTCTAATTTGAGTCCTAGGCTTTTTTTACAAATAGTCACGGCAATTTTCTTTTTACAGCATCTTGGGAACACATTGCTTATCTATGACCCAGTTCAAATGTCATATGGTGGAACTTCTAATTGGAACATTTTTCTTTAAAACAACATATAAATATTACCTATGAGGCAGAGGGAGAGGGTAAGGGAAAGCTACTGACAGCAAGTTCAGTTTTAACACATTCCTGGAAAGTATCTCAGAGAATCAGATCTTGTCCTTTCGTACACCCTCCTTAAGTAACAGTTTAAATGAACAATGCAAGGCTACAGTCAACTTAAAGTGACAAAATGTGGGCACCGAGGTCTTCATATACTCTTTTATTTTCATTCCAAGCCCCAATACAAGCTGCACAGAGCTTTGTGTTTCTGAAAACTTCTCTATTGTACATATATATTAAAGCACATGGTCTTCCATGAAACGATCAGTATCAATGCGCTGTGTTGGTCAAACAAGAGGGGCAAATCCAGAGCTCACATATCAGTAACATACAGTCAAGGAGAAATTTTTTCCTTCCAGTAAACTGAATATTTGCAGCATTATCCCAGCAAAACTGATCAACTCTGAGCAACAGAGATGAGAAACCCATTAAGATGTGGAAGGGAAAATTTAAGATTACATAATTATGATATTAAGGAATAAAAATAAATGATAATAGCCTGCGTTTGAGGAATGCTTGGCTTTACTCAGTAGTGCTTCAGGAAGGAATTTTTCCAAGCAGTCATTTTACGCAATTCCTTATGTAAAATACCTTCTCTTTCTCATCAGGAATATAATACCTTGGACTGCAAAAACCCCTTGGGATGCAACAACATCCCATCACCATCTCATACCAAGAACCCAACACCTGTCTCATATTTCTAAATAGCCAACAATTTCTGAGTCACAGTGGTCAGAGATACCAAAGATTCCCACCAGAATGCTCCAATTTCCCCTAGGACAGAGAACAAGACAAAACTGGATGTCTGTGAAATTGTATCCAGAGGACTGCCTTAAAAACCACAATACCATGCTGCGTACATTATGCAACCATCTTGCTGAGAAATGACTCAGGAGGATCACTTTCTTTGCCTGAATCATTTTAATCAATAGCCTTCTGAGAAGGAAATGTCACAGTAAGATAGCAAAATGTCTGAGCCTTCCTAAAGGCATCGGGAATTGTGTACGTGTACCAGCTACGAATTTCAAACGGCAGTTGTCAAATCACCAGCACCTGCTACACACGGCGCCTGCGCTTGTACAAGAGGGTGGATACTTAGTGTGGTAAAGGCTGGAAAGAAAATGACTAACTTCACATCCCACTGATGCTAAATATGATGCTGCTGATTTGGAGGGCTTTGTCTTAAAAAACCTCTTTTATCTATCATTTCAGCCATTTAGGCTTTAATACTGCATAATGGTATCTCAGTTTCTAAAGAAAAACAAAAAAATTGGGGAATCTTGCTTTATCTACCCACTTTTTAAGTGATGGCACTGCACAGGCAGATGAACCATGTAAAGATGTACATGTGCTTGGCTGGCCTTCCGATCACATTCGAAACTGTTGATTCCTGTAAGTGATGAACTGAAGGAGTCTGAAGGTAGCAGATGCTGCATGAAGCAGATGGACAGAGGGAGATCTCTAATGACTGGCAGCAGACAAAGAATTGCTCTTGGAGAAAGCGAATTCATATTCCACTTTCATTCTTTCACTTCTCTCAGAAATATTTGTTTTGAGGAAAAAATGCCAAAGACCTGCCCTTTTTAATATTTCCCCCCATTTAATGCTAGTATAATCACTCAAAGAGGGTTAGATGCAATGGGAAGACGACAGCCAGCCAGCGTGGGGGCAGAGGAGGGGTCTGGCCGTCTGCGCTGGAGCTGGGACTCCCTTCCCTTTCATAGGGAATTGCAAAAAATGTCAATTCTGATTACAAATGACTTTGCAAAATCCTCCACAAAATGGAGCTACCTTCCGCTAACCTGCTCTACTCGCAATCAATCCGGTTAGGCAGAGGTTTAGTAAAGCTGGCGAGGGGGAGCTGGGACGGTCTGGCTTCTCACAGACCCATTCTGGGGTCTCAGGGGAAGGGGAGCCCCGTGCCATCAGCCTGCTACAAAAAACATTAGCAAGCTGCTTTGCATATTTTACACTTCAGCACACAGAGGAGAAATAGCTCTAGGCAGTGCTGAGAAACTCACAGTGAGATAATTATTTATTTTTTTGCAAAATTTTGCAAAATTTGATTTGCAATCCCTCCCTCTGCTCATCGTCTCGATTTTCTTGTTGTTACCTGGAGAAGCCCCCGCGAAGCCCTGGCAGGTTTGCAGGAGCCTTGTTGGCAGGAGGGATGCCAGGGGCTAAAGTTTCACTGCCTGTGGTCTGCAAAGGGAGAAGCTGAGCTGCCAAAAGCAGAGCAAGGAGCAGACGCATTTACCATCCCAAGTGCCGCGGGGGAAACGGCAGCATTGCCACCTGCTCTGGTGGATACTCGGTCCAAAGGAGGTTTTTTAAGTCATCTTAGAAGGCCACAAATTGTTGAGCAACAAGGAAAGCTGGCTGCAAAGCAGAGCTGGGTGCAGTCCTGTGAGATGACTTTCCAAGCTACCCTTATCTATTGCTTTCCGCAGAGGGCGAGAGCATGGGTTTGAAGCAAGAGACCCAAACAGATTTCTGCTTAGAGCAACATCAGAGGGAGATTTGCCAAGACACAGCAGCTGAAAAACTGGAGACTGGTCCCACAGCCTAGGAAAAGAACCTCAACCTGCCCAAGGTGGCCCAGAGCTAAGAATAACAAGGAGCAGGGTAAAGAAAAAAATCCATACGTGATCTAGCACATATGCTAGGACTGATACAAAAAGTCTGATTATTGCTGCTACCCACCTAAACCTGCCAGCGTAGGATGCTTCTCACTAAAGGCAGACATCACATCTGTAGTGTCTCTGCATACTCCCACTATAGTTGATGGTGACTACAGTCACTGGCCTCCAGGACATAGTTCACCTTATCCAAAAGTAAATGTCTTTAAAACATGACATTAACTGTGCCTTAAAATGGTCCATTACTCTCCATTGGCTTTAAAGGGAGACAAAGGCAACCGACTCAGAGACTCCTACGCTGTAAATACCTAAAGTTAGGCAAGGTGAATCCCACTCTGAGATACTGCAGCCTTCATTTTTATAGAAATAAAGGGCTTTTTTCATCTCTGTTGTGAGCTTCTCAAATACAAACTCAGCAGCATCCACATTCCAGGGTACTCCAGACTTACTCATGGTCCTATAGGATATCTTTGCTTCTATCACTAGATTTTAGGGGCAATTCCACCACATCATAGCTAAACGGCCTGTGCCTTTTCCAGTACAGACTCTTCTAAAATTAAAAGGATTTTAAACATTAAGTTTTAAAGCAGTAAACCACAATAACTTCTAAA
Source organism: Haliaeetus albicilla (assembly GCF_947461875.1). NCBI lineage: Eukaryota > Metazoa > Chordata > Aves > Accipitriformes > Accipitridae > Haliaeetus > Haliaeetus albicilla. The sequence continues at coordinate 74,408,075 of NC_091484.1, forward strand.
CATAAACTCAGAGACAGACGGTTAAAGAAAAAGCTTCCGTTTTGTAGTAACTGCAGAATTTTAGTGGCCCCCTGGGTTAACAAATTGTACCGCATCGCCTCTGGAAAGGCTTTTCTGCTGTCCCTGCAGCTTGGCTGTAGATCTGTCACTCTGCTTTTTCTTGGAGAAGTGCGGTCTCTGCTTACTTTGCAGCTCTCTCCCCGGGTGCTCCAGCTTGCACATTAAGAGCTTCCCCTGGAAGCATCAGCCGTGCTTTGCTCCATGTCCCCTCGTCCCCAGGGTGTGCATGGGACCCAGCACATGCTGCTGGGCAAGACTGGGAGGCACAGCAGGACATACAGGGGCATACAGAAAATGTGCCATAGGCGCCTTCCTGCATACGCATCTACCTACGATCAACCACCACTCTATTTCCCTCCATGATCTTGCTTTGGTTTTTTCCTGTAGTTTTTTTTTTAACTTAAAAGTCACTGTTAGTCACCAATGCTGCCTTATCATTGCTTTACCAGAAATCCCAAATAAGCCTCATTAAGCGTTCTCTTATCTCATTTCTTAAACAGACACAAACTAGATACCTACCAGGAACAGCCCAGAAACGTGGCTTTAATGGTTACTAATAACATTAGAATATGTTAGTTCAATAAAAATAGACCCTTGTCCTTCATTCCTTTCTCTTCACGCCCAGAAAGAGGTGACTATGGACTTGCTTGGTATGTCCTAGGCAAAGTGGTGCTGACAGCATACCAAAATGGGGTCTTCCCAAGCTGCAGCGAAAACTTTAAAAAGCAGGAAATACACTCCTCAGGTTCGTATTCACTTACCAAATTGCCTATGTAAAGCATGTGGTCAAACTCCTTTGTCATCTTGTAATGCTCCAAGGCCATGAAGAGCGTGTTCAGCACAATGCAAAGGGTGATGGTGAGGTCAGTAAATGGGTCCATTACCACGAACTTGACAAATTTCTTGATTAAAAGCCAAAGCGGGCAGCAATCCCAAATGAGAAATTTAACAGCAAAGTGGTTCCAGCAGGGAGGACATTTCTGGTGTGATTCCTCAAGCTCTAAGTCACAAGCAGTAAAGTAACAGTCAATTCACGCTGAATTATATGACAAGGGAACACTTAAAATGACGCATAACATAGAGGAAGCCCCCTGCATTACCCCAAACTTTTTTTTTAGGATAAAATATTTCTGTCCTAACAGGCTGGCAAATTACACACTTTTGGGGTTTTGCCAGTTGACCTGCGCTTAGCAGACAGTGACCTATTCTGAAAGTAATAACCTTTTAAAAGTGTCACAAGCAAAAAAAGGTGAATCACACTAAATATGTAAAGTCCAATATTATATATAGGCTTAGATTTTTATATATAGGCTCAGACTTTTACTCTCTTTTCCATTTTGGCAAGTTTGAATAGATAAGAATACACTATCTTCATTTAACTTAGATCGGAGTATATTTTTTCATTCCCAGGTCACATTTGATAAGTATCTCAAGTAATACCTTTGAAAGTGGTTAAGAGATGAAAGAGCTTAAATCCAACATTTAGAGTTGATTTAAGCACTTGAGAGCCAGGGTATCACTGGTTATCAATAGGGTTTCTGTTCTTGATGTGCAATCCAAAAGGCATTAAGCGTCTGATTCCTTCTGAAAGGCCCACATACAAAATCGGGGGAGCGCATAAGTCAGTTTGAAAATGCTACTAGAGCTCCAGAGTGCTTTTTAAAGGTGCTTTTAAAACATTACCTAAAATACAACTTTTATATGTTCATTTTACTTGAGCACAAAAGAATTGAAATAGCTTCATAAGTATAATTTGCATTAAACAGTGAAAAAGAAAAGCCAAAAAAGACAATTAATGGCTGAATGATAATGATTAGTGGAATTGCTTAATGCTTTCCTTTTCTGATTCCTTTATGGGCATGGAATGCTGTATAATGGTTTTAGTCTATATAATTAGAACCTGCACTGATAACAGGAAAACTTCAGCCAAGGCTGTTATTTCAATCAGTTCATAAACAGCCTCCTCTCTCAAGACAGGATGCATTCTCTGTGCATTTTTCTTCATTGGACAACAGAACTGCAATATTAAGTATCTTCTAGCAAGCTTTCAAAATATCGGATGATGTCCTGCATGCGCAGGGTTTGCACAAACATCTACACTGCTCTGAAATCGTTGGGAAACCAAAGTGCTCCCAAGAAATAACTATGTCTTTCCAGCCTCCAAACAGAGGGCTTACAGGTAAGTGCCTCAAATGATGTGAGAACCATCCATACCCCAAACAATTTCAATGTAAAATCCTAATTTTGCATTTTTTTTGAAATCTGCTGCTGAAAGTAATAAAGAGTTTAGGGCAGTTACTTCCTAAAGGATCTAATTTTCCAGGTAAATCCAGAACACATCTATCTATATCCATACTCCTCATAATCACTTCTAACCAACCCTGCTTATTCCACTCTTATTCGTTTGGGGACCTTCATGATGGACACACATTAGTTGAGTGACTCTTTTCCCTGAGGGTCCACACTGGACACAAGCCCCTTTAAGTCCAGGTTGCTGCTAAAAGGGGTAGTGTCATCCCTCTCAGCCTCAGGCACATGTTATTTCTCTGTCGTTTTGCCAGCTTTTGTGCTCCTGGACCTTCTGGGTGAGCTGGTTCTGCTTGTCGATCCAGCTGAAAACCAATTGTTTGTACAGTCAAATCAAACTGCAGGAACACAGCAAGGGAAGGAGGAAGGTGTGACTGTCCTCTTTTGGCAGTCATGTGGCATCAGAAGGATTTAAATTGGTTAGGAAACCCCATGCCTTCCACCACAGGTGATCTTTGGTTGTCACAACAGATTTAATATTTTTTGAAAAATATCTGTAAAGGGAAAAGTAAAATTAGACTAAACTGCTTTTTTTCTGATACTTTATATTGTTTTTTTTAAAAATGGTCGGAAAAGCACAAAGTTTGTGTTGGAGGTATTTTTCCTCTTATTTTTAAATGAAAAAAACCTAGGTCCTTCCTTGAACGCAAAGCTTTGCAATGTCTGGGAAAACTAGGCAGATGATGACTACTCAAGCTGAGAGCAGAAACCAGACAACTAAAGGGGAAGGGATTTCTGGGCTGGCTGTTTCACACAGCTTGGCACAAATCATACAGATATTATTATAGTTAAAGCCTGTGATACATTTTATTCTGATTTGATATTCCTCTTGTTGTTAACAAGTATTAAATTTCAATGACTAATCAAAGTCTGTGAGTTAGGAAATCTTTGATAAGGTTTGAAACAGTTTTCTTCTATATGAAGCCAAAAAAGTACATCCTCTGAGTTACCCTAGACTTGATGGTCTGTATTTCTGTGGTAAAAAGTAATAGAAAGTACCATTAAATAAATAAGAAGTCGTCCAGCTCAGGCCTTTTAGGCATCCTTAACACATTACAAAGAAGCAAATCAATCACAAAGCTAATTGCTAAAAACCCCACAGAAAACAGAACCTTTGCAGACTACACTAAGCGTTGGAATACATTGAAGTGATTATTTACCTATTAAGAATACAACTCTTTATTTATTTAAACATATATATATCTGTTCTGGCCACAATACTGCTGAACGTAACCACAGGGGATGGTAAAAAGCTGAGGAAGAAGAAGAGCTTTTCGGTTTCATGCTGGGCTGTCTCCAAAGAGCTAGGTCCAGTGTCTTTCTGTAAGGCATCTCCCAGCTAAGTCCCTCTGTCTTGCCTTGCCTTTCTATTCATTGGTAACACAGAGAATAAGGCTGCAGGAAAATCCAAAATTTCCCTTGCTCCACAGTGCGTTCTTGACAGGCATTTTTCTATACTTTTAGTTGCTACCTCCCATCTTTTCTCAATTTACAATGTAGGGGACATGAGGAACTGTAAGAAGCTGTATGTAAAGAGGCTGTATGTAAAGAGGCTAGAAACGTGATGTCTTGCTATGAGTTGTTGTCTTGCTATCGATAAATTTGTGAAAGGGAAATGCAAAGTCCCTGTGTATGGAAAGACAGGGAAGGGAAATCCTCCTGCACTTAATGAGAAGACTAATAAGCAATGAAAAAACTTGCTCAGAAATATTTGTATGGACAAATGAGAGCTTTGAGCACCCTTAAAGTGGTGCTCAGTGGGATTCAAACACCCACGAAACTGTTGTTTCCCACTAGCTGCTCTGCAAGGAGGAGACTTCCATCCCCCACATCTTGGAAGTTCTGCACGTAACTGGTGACTGCACATGCCAGGCTTTGCATCAGCTCCAGAGAGATGAGGTACAAATGTATGTACAGTCACCCAAACAGTCTGGTGCTCCACCACCCTGCATCTTGGTTAGCCTTCTGTAAATCAAATGCCACGGGGTCACAAAATCTTACCAGATCCAGTTTTATATGGCCAGCATTTTGCCAGGATTTTACAAGTCTGTGGGTAAGACTGATTATATTGCCTTCTGTTACAGCATTGCCTCTGTTATAGGGGTTACAATAACTGTCTATAATGCCTTCTTGCAAAACAGCAAGAGTTTATTAGGGTCTTTTGTGTCACTTTGTTCTTGCCAATCAACATGAATATGGCTTTGAGTCGGGGAACTAAAGACGTATCTTACCTTCCAGGGCACTGGTGATGATGCTGACAGCGCTCACTGCCCTCTGCCTCTGAAAGGGTTCCTCCGAGTGGTCCACCGACGCGCGGTGGGGCATTAAAAGCTGCTTCTTGCTTGCCTCATCCGAGGGAGAGGTCTGTTTAAATGAAACACATTGGATCAGCGGAATAAAACCAAGGCAGATACAGGGTAGCATTTTCAAAACTGCCTAAGCACTCTTTTTCCCATCTGAAAAGTCCAAAGCTCACTGATTTCCCAATTAGACACATGCTAATGGGGTACTGCTTTTGAAAATGGCACTTTGAGCAATTTTGGAAACTTTGCCTTGCCCTTTACCTTCATGTAAACAGGTGAAAGATGCAGGTGAAAATAAAGGGACGCTTCTGATGCTGGATAAACAGCAGTGCTGCTTTATCACGCTCTTTGCTTGTGAAAGAAGCCCTGCTTAATTACATTAATTATTCCATTATTTCTGAAATGTGTTAACTGTTTAATTATACTGCTAGAAGAGGAAAAGGGGCGTGGGTAACAGCTCCATTACAGGCCTCTGGTATCATACCAAGCAAACTGACTCCTCAACACATGTTTTTTCTTGTTCTGAAACACTGCCAAATCTCAGGAACATATTGTCATTCTGGTGATCTTTGGTGTCATGGATTCTGAAGCTCCATAATTAGGGGAGATTCACAGCTTCTTTTTTCTCAGAAAAAAGTGAAAAATAACCCAAACTCTCTTATTCTCATGTTTCTCAAGGAAAAGCTTTAAAAAAAACCCCAAAGAAATCAAGTACCAGAAAAACAGAACTCCCAAACTGTCTTTATTTAATGTTTCATTTTAAATTAGTTTTATGCTTTTTGAAGGCTTGGGTTTCTGAAGTCAGCCAGAAACACAGTATAGCTGCAGACAGACACTGTATTAAATTCTTTTTATTGTCAGCTCACAGGAGCAAGATGTTAAGACTTTTATTATTACGAGCTCCCACTTCATACAGAGACAAATCCCGCTTTCTTTACTCCTCCAGCTCTCCCACAGGTAGAAGGAAAGGTGGTGGCTGAAGGGTAAGGATCTGGGAAAGCCAGGTACAACATCATTCTCTGTCACAGACCTCCTGGGTGAGACCCTCAGTCTCCCAAAATAAATGTTTTAACAACCTCTGTCCTGGTCCTCCAAGCATACAGGCTGTGAGGTCTGAGACACTATGTAGGCAAGAGAGATGCTCTGTAGATAGATAGGTTCTGATGGTTCTTGCAATATAGCTCAAGGAAATGTGAAAGCAGAAGAAATCCCTATGAAGATGATAACCCCTGGTTTATACAGGTGTCAGAATAGCTGCTTTTGCTTCTCCATAGTCAAATGAGCTACAGGAATTGGATTCAGTCTTCTGGATCTTCCATCACTTGTGTCTGAGATGGCCCTAAGCACCCTGAGCAGCACCCAGGATGCCAACCGAAACGTGCCATGGGCAGCAGCTCCACAGCTCTACATCTGTGCCTGGGACATGCACCCAGGGAGACTCAGGATCCCTCCTCTTCACCATTTCTCTACTGAAACTGCTCTTCAAGAAAGGCAATTGGGTAAGAACGGCAGAAAAAAAGTGCTGAAGCTCTAGAGCTGTCTTTCTAGAGTGTCTTCTTCAGGGCAGGGGACATCCCCTTGTCAGATGGTGGCAAAGGACAAAGCCGCTTGGCCACTAGTTGACAATGAAAATAATAGCCAGGATACTGGTCCCAGGTCACTTCCAAGTACTGCAGTTAAAAATACCAATCACTGCAAGACCAGAGAAGAGTAAGGACTTTTAAAGCAAGCACTTAAAACATTAGCTAAGCCAGGAAAGCAGTAATGCTTCAAAATGGCTTTTTTGTTTTTCTAAAATGTTCTCTTTTGTTAAAACAATTGGCTTGTCCATTGAGTTACTGACGCAGTCATCTCAAAAGGAGAGGTATAATCAGAACCTATTCAAAGAGACTCCTACTTGTGCACAGCATAACAAGATAATATTCTATCCTTGGCTTAGGAGCTGGGGAAACCAGGAACCGTATTTCAGATGCATTAGTTCGCTTGATTCCCTTCACCTCAAAAACATCCAGTAAAAAAATAAGAAACAACAAATGTTTTATTAATGAAGAAAGCATCTACAAAACTGCATAATCATTCACACCAGTTTGGAGTATGTAACAAATACATGGGATTGAAAAGAATTAACTAGACAAGGAGATAAAAAACATAAGGGAGACAAATTTCTGAAGTAGAATAAACTAAAAGTGTAAAAGCAAAGAAAAAGGAATAAAAAGCCAAATAAAAACCCAGCTCTTCCAAGTCCCTCATCTGTAGAATGAACCATAAGACAACCTCAAATTTCAAATTCCTCTGGATCACCTAACTCTGTTTAGACTGTACCATCTCCCTATCCCATACGACCCAAAGCTTAGAGCATTCCAGTAGCACGTCTTTAGACAACCTCATCCCCAGAAATACCAGTTTTCTGACTGTCAAGGAAGGTACTATATTCCTATTATTGCATGCAGAAGTGCTTTTGCAGAAGTTATGGGTTGGTGGCCTTTTTCTGAAAGCCACCTTTTACTCACAGGTGCAAAGAGAATTCACTGCAGGGGTAAAAAGTCAAAGGAAAAACATTCAGAGACTCATTCTTCCTATTTTTTGATTCAGCTAAACCAGGGTAAATGAAAAGTCCAAGTTAAACAGGTTTGCCATATCCTTCATTAAAAAAAATAGCAGGGAACTGACTTTCTCCCTAGGTTTGATGTGATATTCCCAACCCAACATGTTTCTTAAGTAACCCTATTTTTCTTTCCAGCCCAGCATCCTCAATCCTGCCAATAAGAAGCAGTCCCCAAGACTTCAGGAGTCCTGCTGGAGTCAAGGGGACTGTTTGCAGCGTGTCATCCTCTGTGTGCAGAGGGGTATTTCAGAAGGAGACATGTGCATGGCTCCTTCCTTCCTTCACCTCTGGAGAGGCGACGTGGTGCAATTTGGCTGGCGTTCAGAGCAAATGCTCCTGCACATGGTAGCCACCCACTTGCCCAGCTACGGAGGGCAGAGCCCGAAGCCCGCTGCTCCCTGCCAGCCGCTCAGCAGCGGGCACACAGCGGAGGTTCATCCCCAGAGCCAGAACACAGAGCCTGGCAGGCAATGCCGGGCTGTAAGGAATGCTCCTGTGCTCTTGCAGGACGATGAGGTCTCTTTCCCAGTAGAGCAGTAAATCTATCAGATAGTCAGCTTGCCATCTACTATGAAGTGTTTTTTTCAAGAAAGAAAGTTTCCATCCAGGTGAATTGCTTAAAATTATTTAAGTTACTTGGGGAAGTTTACGAGCTTTTGTTCTTTGTAAAGAATAGCTACGTGTGGGGGGGATTATTATTTTAGAACAGAGATAGCTAATAGTCACGCAAGGAACTGGCAGGTTTTGCACTCTGAGATAGAGAGCAGTTCCAGGAACTGGACAAACAAGGCAGCATAAAGGATATTATCGTTACAGAGAGAATATACACAGGCACAGTTGTTCATCATACTTATATTTCTATAGAAATTCAGCAAAAATCACAACAGTCCCTACAGTTATGGAAGGAGTCTCCTTAGGATCCAGATGAGGAATCACAATGGAGTTAAACACAGGCACCTCCAGCAGCATGAGATTATTTGTGTTGCTCCCTGATTGACTGGAATTGTTTCTCAGTTGGATTAGCTAAATTCTATAGGGACAAATATACTATTCAGTAATTTACATGTAAATGAGGATGCATAATACTACAGAATTATTTTCATCTGAGTGCCTACAGTTTGGAGTTATGTCAGAACTGTTATGTGAAGATGAGCTTATACATGGCAGCATTTTAAAGACCACATTTGGTAACTGGGACAGGTTTAATTTTCCTTGTACAGTTAAAATCTTTTCAAGCATAAAAAGAGGTGGACAGGCCACACCATGAACAATGGACCCAGTAAGGCACTAGCAAAAATGTTTAATGAGATTGAAGGTGTCCATAATAGTGCACAGCATTAAAAAGAAGCCATATAATTTTGTGGATGCTTGATTATTTAAAGAGATGCACTGTAAACCGGAGCAGCTTGCAATATTTGTGTCAAATCTGAATCATTTACGCTTAGGATGTGCTAAAGCAAAGTTTGAAATGAGCAGAAAGTAGAGACATGGCGACAACTCCCCGTGTGACAGCGGCAGAGGACTAGCTAGCTTTCGTCCATATAACTTATTGGTGGCGATTTTTGGATGACTTATTTTGTTGACCTTTTTTCTGAACATGGAAACTGCTAACACTTTCCCTTTTCACCAGTCCTGTGGCAAAACAAGGAGGGAAAAAAAGAAATTTTACCTTGGGGCAGTCTTAGGATCAACAAGAAAACCTCAAACCAATGTGGTCAGCAAAACGGTTTCATGCTTAGTGGCAACAAAAGCCAAGGCCTTTTTTTTTTTTAATATATAAAAAAGACAACAAAAAGTTTATCTAAAGATAAGCTTCTAAATCCTTAGTTCGGCACCTCGATAAGCAGCCTGGCCTTTCTTAAGGGCTCACTCCCCACTAGTTTTCATTCCTGTCAGGCTAGCAATACTCGACATTTCTAGTTTCCTAAAAGAAAAAAACATATGTGTGACCAAGAGGAAATTCAGGAAAGGTTGTATGTGCAAGAGGGACACCCCGGGTAGCTCCAACCTTGGCCTTGTTGCCCATCCCAAAGCCATGTCACTGGTGGCCCTGCTTTGCTCCTGGACTGATGAGGAGCTCTGGTGAGCCAGTGCCCCAGGGAGAGCAAAGCAGTGGGGACCACCAGCTAACGGCCAGCTGCCCATTTGCAGCCAACCACCTCCTCAGTCCTGCATCCATTTCTCTGCCACTTCTAATCTCCAAAATAATTGGAAAGTCAGGCTAAACCAAAAACCTTGTGATTTCCCCGCAGAGCTAAAGAAAGGTCTCCAGCTGGTTTTAGGAGGCAAGAGGGGATGCTGTCATGGGTATTTCTTAAGCCTCAAGAAATTCTTGACAACCACAGGTGACATCTTATTCATCCTCATCAGATCCCATGGATAAATTGAGCTCCAGATAACTGCTTGTTAACTCAATCCAATTCTGTTCAAACAGATCAATACCTTGCGAAGGAAGATGTTATTCTAACCTCTTAACTAAGAAACACCAAGACACAACAGACCAATGCATAGCTACAAATAAATACTACAGGAATGCGCAGAAACTTTAGGTTGTAGTGTGTCCTGAAGTTACTTACATAATGCATAGACTTTCTCTAAAAAAGGCGAAAGCCCAAACTCGCAGCCCAGCAATCAGCAGGAGCATAAAAACATATCATTTTTCAAACCTCAGTCTCAGGTCAAGCCAAAAAAAATTAGGACTTTAAGCATAGTCACCAGGTCCTGCTCATGTCTTATTTACACTGGGGTAAGTTTGATGAAATCAGCAGCTACACCACTTAAATAAAGCTGGTAGGAGAGCAGGACCAGCCCTGATTCAGTCCCCTGCAGGACACACCGGAGATTTCCAGGGGGGTGAGTAGGACTTAGCATGGGTTTCTTGGGACAAGGCTCCCTGCACCCCTCGGACTGGAACGCCTGCTGCTCTTCACATCCAGGTGAAGACTGCCTGACCCAGAGCCACATTCGTGGAGGGTGTTTACAGATCATACTTTCATATTGCACTACATATGACCTCAGCAGGCTTTCTAGCTTGAACACCGCAGTGTAACCCTCTGTGCTGCCACGGGCAGCTCCCCAACAACATTGCCACCACTCCTTGTGGGTGCTTTTATGTGGCACGGGAACATCAGCGGGTGTAGCAAAGTGTGCTGAGATGCCTGGGTTCCCTGCAGAGGATAGGATGTCCCTCCTCTCGCCCAGGCTGTGCACTGGAGCCCCTGGTGACTTGGCAGGACCGCTTCGATGCAGAAGACTGCATGGACGGATGCCATTCTGCATGGACCATGCCATCCATGGCCAGCAAGCCTGCTGACCAGTCAGACTACCCCAGCTGACAAGACTGATGGGCCTAAGCACCATCTACTGAGATTATTGGAAATCTCTCCTGTTTCACTGGCTGTATTTAGGGATTAGGGGGAGGAGATGGAAAGTGCAAGCACACTTGGTTTCTCATGGAAACACACTCACATCCATCTGTGCCAAGCAGCCAGGGCAATCTGAAGAGCATTTGAAACCGGCTTTTTTAGCTTACATGCTCTTCTAGAGCCAAGTGTTAGGAGACCACTCAACCGAGTCACCAGCCTGAAGAGTGGGATAATCTGCTGCAGCCACCTCTTTCATGGGTGAGGGCACAAGCTGCACAGATGCCTTCACGTCAGCTCAGCTGCCACTCGCAGCCATTCCCGTGGGCAAAGGGCCCGTGGCTGGGACAGGGGGTAGCAGTTGCGATGACGCAAAGGCATGAAAGTTGTTTATTGTGGTCCCAACTACTTTGCCTGGGGTAAAATCTTCAGGCTGAACGTTGCTAAAACTGATCAGGCTAAAATTCTCAAAAGCGGCTAGTGACTTTTTGTGCTTTCCCTGAGAAACCGTAGGAGGGTCCAGTTTGAAATCATCTGCTGAAACTATGGTCTGCTTAAGGGCTGCAGGCTGGAAACTCAAAACCAGAGACGGTCAGACCTTGTTTGATGTTTACTCTGCCTTTTAAATCAGAAGTGCTCTTCCAAGCTTTCCCCAAACCAGAATTCATTGGTCTCCCCCATCAGTAGCAATCAGAAGGTCTGTGTCACGCTCACCTGATGATACTACTGAGCATCACAGAGGGACCTAAACAGATGTGTCTTCAAAACCTAACGCTGTAAAATGTGTTTTGCCAGCTCCATCAAGTCAGTTGTTGCGTTTACATGCGTGGAGCCACACTTACACCTCAGGAAGCTGCAAGTCAGGGCTTAGCGCATATTACAGTGATGCCTTTTCATGGACTGGTCCTTCGTTTCTTGTTCAGGGAAGATACAACAGATAGCACAAGTGAGCCTTTTTTTCTCCATGGGCTTACACTTGTACAAAATAAGTAACAGTGGCAGGGTCATTGGGGTTAATGAGGTAACTTCAACTTCACCCTGCAACATCTTTCTTTTGCCTCCCCCAAACATATCAAGAGACTATAAAAAGAAGCCAGAACTGCTAACAAAGAACAAACTAAACTTCAAATTTTAACAAGAAAAAGGCAAAAATAACCAAACACAAAGTCTGGAAATGTGTTGATTTATCTCCGAGCACACTGAGGTGTTGGATTTGCTATTTTCTTCTGCCTGCGCTCCACAGCTGAGGCTGCACGTTTATGCCCAGCGCTTATGGTTCCTGTAGCGAATACATCTGTACAGCAATGGGCTTCTTGCCAATTAGCTTGTAACGCCAGCTCATATTTTCTGGATAGATTAGATACCAAACCTGTTTTGCAGAAGACACAACATCCTTCACATTGCATCACTGAATGAGCATCTGTTACTATAGTGCCTGGGTGTTATTTCCTAGATGACCAGGGAACTGCCAAGTGAGCTCACCCACCCGGGCCATTCAATTTTCAACATTCATTTTTTTAAAGGCAGGAAGCTGGCAAACAAAAAGAAATGCCAGCAGAGCTCAAAGCCTCCCTGTCACCTCAGGGCCCAATCCTGTAAAATATCAATATTTCCTGTGAAAGGTTGAGTGCTCTCATGCTTTGTTAAGCTTTTTCTGACAGCTGGAAGAGCCTTAGCAGCCCGCAGAGCTGCTTTCTTACAGAGAAAAGGGGGACATCCCCTGCTCATCTACTGAGGCCTTTCTACTCTGGTTCAGATTTTTTCTTTTAAACAGATGCACACACTTTCTTGCAGAGTTCCTTTATCGCACAGCTTTTTTTGCACCAAGTTAAGTCCCATAAAACTCCACTATCTACAAATAGTGTTTCGGTTGCTCAGCTGCCTCAAGACTGCTCTCAGGGCTGGTCTTCTTTGTCTGCAAAGAGTAAAAATGGGAGTACTAAAGTCCTAAATGAAAGAAGGTGTTAACATCTGAAAAAAGCAGCAACAGCCTCAAAACTGTCAACAAAACAGATAATTCCCACACCAACCGGCTTCCCACACGCAGCATGGCCCCTCCTCTCATGTACGGTGTGAGAGTCTATTTGCAGGACTACAGGGAATGCCCAGTTATGTGAGGAAAAAAATTCAATCCAAAGCTTGAAAGGGAAGAAGCTGTCTGGCTCTAAAGAAAAAAAAGCAACTTCTCAATTTACTGATAATCTGACACCACGGCTGGATTCCATCTCACTCGCCTTTCTCTTCAGGAAATACCTTGCCTAGTACATGTTAGAATCACTTTTGCTTATTTCCACACCAACGTAACCCATTTTTGGCACCTTGTTACTCTGAGTGGGCTTCATCTCACCTGACTTAAGACATGTGCAATATTGAGTTATTCACCTAGGGCTCCCCTTGTAGTTAAAGTGAACAGAAAGAGGCACTTTCAGGGAGAGAGATTATTCTGACCCATTTTTGATCTCTAAGATTAAATAAGTCCTCCCACACTGATTGTTAAGGACTAGACCTCCATTGCTTGAAAGACTGTTGAGAGTGATGAGCTCCAACGTAGATTATCTACATTAAAAGAGATAAATTCCCATCATATCAAACTGGCAAGGTGTCCAAATTGCCCTGCCTGTGTAGCAGCTATTTCCAAAACACCATCTCACAGTTTTCCAAGCGAATTTGTGCTTGGGTCCTAATGGTATCAGTCTTAATAGTTTTATTTACAGCCTTATCAAATATTTTGCAGCAGTGGTGCTTTGCAACAAAGATCCTGGCAATCTGCAAAAGGCTTGAAGTCTCTGTTGATCGTCTGCTCATCTTTCCTGGGTGTTATTTGAACTGGATGCTAAACCCTTCTGGGAACTACCTTTGGACTGTAAGAACAGCCCTCCACAAACAGCTATGCGGAAGACCAGAGGTTAGATGCAAACAGACAGCAACCAGTGGGAGAAAACGCAGTCTCAAGATGGTAAGACTCACACTGAATCATTTTAAACACCTCATCATCTACCCACCGGACAATGCCAGATATTCAAATGTCAAAAGAAACCAACTTAAGAGATGTCCCTACAAGAAAACAAAAATCATATCAAACCCAAGATTTAGGTATTTGCCTCCAGCCAGCTTTGAGGAGTAAGTCTCACCAGAATATTATGAACCTCTCTTACGTGGCACTAGACACACGTTGCTGTGTGAGTTGGCCCGTCATCTTCCCACCCTGCCTAGGATGGTGGGTCCGGGTTTCTCACTGTAGACTGCGTATCGCGTAAATAAATTACAGCAAACTCCAACAACATTTAGAAGGTAACAAGAGCGTGAATCACATACAAAAGTTATAAAGTACTCACCAGGTCGCCTGTCCCAGGTTTTTCCATAATAACTGGGGGGAGCAGTAACCCTGCAGGAGAAGTAGGGTCTGGGTTGAGTGCCCCGGTGCCTCCTCCTATCAGGGAAACCACACCATTGCAATCCACTGAGCTGTTCCTTTTGCCCGTCTGGGTGTAGTTGGGAGTAGTAGGGTGAGAACTATGGCTCACTTGACTTTGCACGCTCGGACGCCTCCCAGATCTTGGAATTAAGAGAGAGCCCCGGTGGCTTTCATTTTCCCCAGCAGTGCTGATCTCATCATCGGCAAAATCTGTTTCGGAGCCAGTGTCTCTGCCACGGAGTCGGAAACTGAATATGCTTCCGTGGCTGGTTCTGCGCTTCACCAAGTTTGCACTGGGACCATAACTAATGCCAAGGAGAGTCTAGAAACCCCCAGAAAGGAAAAAGGGGAAAGAGAAACAACATTTTGCAACATGTTTTCAGGAGCGAGGAGGGTCTGGGGAGAGCAGTAAGTTCCATTTTAAATCAAGTGCTTTAGAGAAAGACTTAATTACACGTATTCAACCTTCATAAAGTTAAGAGGTTGAATAGTCATTCCTAGCTATTCGGTATTTGTCTAACACTTGACAGTTAAAGAGGTACTGATATAGGAAGGGTCAAGGTGGCATTCACCTCGTAGCGTGATACTTCTTTTGCTTCTACTCCCCCCCATCTGATAAGTGCCAAAGGACCTGGGAAGGCAGCACGAGGAGTGGAAGACAGGAGCAGGGAAGGGGATCCAGCTCCAGTTTACTGCATTATCACACATCTTCATAACAGCTAGGGAAGGAACGTTGCAGTGGGAGAAGAAGAGATAAAGAAATAGGGCAGGAAATGAACTGCAGGGAAAATGAGAAGAAGAGGGAAGAAGAAGAAGCAGAATACGACGGAAGAAGGTGATAAAGGAAAAAAACAAAACAAGAGCAAGAAGAGGGATATGGTTTATTAGTTTGTAAAATCATTATCCCAATGCACATGGTTGCTTTAAGGGGTAGGTAACTTCCGCAGACAGCAGTCTCCCTCACACTCAAATATCAGCCTTGACGATCCACTCTGACATCAGCTAGTGAGAGTGAAACTCTGACAGGGCATCAGTAAGACGTAGCCAAGGACTAAACACACCTAAACCCTGGCGGAGTAAAAAGGATGTTCAGAAAATGCATAAGAAATTCAAGTCTATCCCTTTCCCTTGTATCTGAAGAGGAAATTATTGGAGTAAGAGCATTTAGGCAGAACATTCTTTTGATTTTATGGCCTGTACAGAATTTTCAGCTTCTTCAGAACTTTCTCATGAGCCAAGTATATACGAAGAGAGGTCAGATCTCCACAGCATCCACAAACCAGACAAACAAAATGAAGCCTGATTTCATTTCGCACTGTAGCTTACACCACTGAGTTACGTAATGATGCTATTTTGTGCCACTGGTACAAGGAAGAGTACAAAAACCAGGCCCTTTCTAACTAAAACCAGCCCGTTTGGATTGCTACCAAATTTTAACTGGTCAAAAATCCATGCCTGGGTTTCCATGGCACAGTCATTGAGACTGATTTCTGATGGCAACATACTTCCAGCTGCTCAGATTGCATCTGAATGATGACTCAGCCTTACTCCCTCCAACCATGCCAGACACAGCCTTGCAGAGAAGATTTACTATAAGCTTTGAAATGTGTCTCCCATGTTTCTCATGCATATGACATCCAGGGGCGAAAAGTGAAAACAAGAAATATTAATCTAAGAAACAAACTGGCAATGCACAGCTCCAATCCACGGTCATTCTGGTATGTGGTGCCTTGAAACCCATCCAGAATGGAGCTAAAGAGCAATTCTAGCTTTAACAAAGGTGTAATTTGTAACGCAACCCGCTCGACCAATGAGACAACAACAAAAACTATAAGGTTAAAAAATACATGTCATTTACAGAAATCCAGCTCTGTGTAAATTTTGTGAGCTGGGGAGTCATTAATTGGTCACATTTACTTACATCACTTACATGTTTTTTATGAGCTTTTTATGGCTGCCAAATATCCCTAAATTCACTGACAACAAAATGTAAAAAGACTTAGCCCATTACATGGCTATTCAGAAAAACAGAATAAACTGATTTAAACTTTGCCCTCAGTTAAGCAAAGACAAATTATCTGAAGCTATTTATGATCATTTGATACATACAGCGTGTGCAGATTCATATTCATGCATGTCAGTAACATTTACATAAAACCCTATTTAACAACAGTCTCACTATTTTTTTCCCTGCAGTAGAAAGTAGAAACAAGTGCCACAAAGTTTTGACTTGAAGGCAACTAGCAAAGGAATATAAAAATATTAATAATGTCTTTGCATAGCATTTAAAAAGCCCTCAGAGACAAGTTTCCTCGCTTTCTCCTCCTCCCTTTGCCTTTTGAGCTTTGCAGGTTTTTTCTAAGAATTTTTTATCTCTAGTAGGGATAGGATAGATATAATCAGATGAATGAAATTAAAGTCAGGAAATAAAACAGACTGTGGGTAATCTTGAAGTGAAAAAAAGGCAAAAAAAATTGAAACA
Source organism: Haliaeetus albicilla (assembly GCF_947461875.1). Classification (NCBI taxonomy): domain Eukaryota; kingdom Metazoa; phylum Chordata; class Aves; order Accipitriformes; family Accipitridae; genus Haliaeetus; species Haliaeetus albicilla. The sequence goes on from NC_091484.1 coordinate 74,424,609, forward strand.
AAATAGATTCGTAAGAATGTTTAATGGGCATTTTTAATTCATTTTGAAAAAAAAGTGGTAACAAATTTCTTTCCACTGTTCTAACACAGACTGTCTGCAGGTCAGTTATGACATTAAGTATCATCTGATTCTTCTTCAAAGCTGAAAGTTTCAGCTTAAATTGCCTACTCAGAGCCTGGCCTATCCAGCAAAGTGCAGTGTGGAGTAAGTGACGTTTCAGACCATGGCTTACCATTCTCCTCTGACCATCGTCATAGTCACATTTGGGATTCCTTTGGTCTTCCCCATACTCTTCTGCTCCCAAAGATTTCTTTTTCTTTCGCTTATTTCTTCTTTCCTTGGCATTTTTGGATGACAAAGGTGACATTTCCAATGAACTAAGAGACATTGAATCAATTCCTTTAGCAGCTAGTGCCTAAAACAGAAGATGGTAGAAGGTGTAAAATTTATTATTTGAGTTAAGGATCTCAGTGAGAGCTAATAATTACTCTGCTCAGCAATTATTTCTCATTTTAAGTTTAAAGGTTGTTTAGGAGATAAATTAAAAATTTCAGGTGGCCATTAATCAGAAAACTATCTCACGTGGCTGGAACTGGTCTTAATGTGTTTCTAACCTCTATATTTAGCCATAGGAAAAGAAACAACAAGCGAGACACATTCCTAGTACAAATGCACACTTGCAGGTCTGCCACCCAGATCCTATGATGGAGCATTAGGAATAGCTGCATAAGATAATGTGATTTATATAGAGCTCACATGCAAGATCCTTTGACATTTCAAGAGAGGAACAGCCTGTGTGCATACACCTGCAGGTGTACACTGTGCACACATCTCTGGAGTAACATTTCTGGTGCCAGCTAAAAAAAATCTCAAGCTGGGGAACCTCAGAATAAGCCCCCCCTGGACTTCAGCCCCTTGAACTGGGAGGGCTGGACAGGAGGGCAGCCAAGCTGGCTGCCAGGATTTTTCCTCCCCTGTCACAGAGGGATGCGAGGAACAGCAGGCAATTCAGCTGGCACGTTTTTGTAAACACTTATCCCGAGCAGCAGAGCAGGCAGCTCTAATCAGAGATGCAAAAAGAAAACCGTGGGCTTAACTGAAGATAAGGTGGACTTTGCTTTGCCGTGTGCTTCGGTGCTGGGCTGGCTATCTGGTGGGATCGCTGCAGGAGCTGACCGATAACAGACCAACTGCTAGAAAACCAGCAGAAGCCGAAAGCGAAAGCCTGAGCCCACAAAGCCACAGCCTTGGAAGCAAAGGAGCAGCCAGGAGGAAGAATTGATAGGTGCGAGGAGGAAGCCGAGTCCCCATCCCTGGTGCGGGCAGGATGGAGCGAGGGGGCTCTGAACACAAAGCACGAGGTCAGGTTTGGAGGTGCCAGCGTCTCAGCGGTAGCCACACCAGTGGCCTGGAGACAAGTCCGTTTGCAGAGCTCCCAGCCGAAATAGATAAAGCGAGTGAATTACAAAAAAAGAAAAAAAAAAAAGCCTCTCCAGATTCCCAAGAACAGGAGAAATGGATGAATCCTCAATGCTATTGTCAGTAAGCCACTAGAATCAAACAGGCAATCAGCTCTCCGCAGCAAAATACTCCCTTCCTCCCACAGGCATCAGTCCAAGGAAAGTGAAGGCACTTAACAGTCGTGTAAAGAATCAATCATGTATTTCAAGGAGTAGCGGTAGCTCTATCAAGCTGAGAGCACAACAAAACTTAATTCCTGTGGGAAATATCTTTCATGAGCAAGCTGCTTAGAGTAGAGAGGAGGAGGGCTCAGACACTGGTCTAGGCTGTTCTTTTTTTTTTTTTTTTTTTTGAGCCAATTGATTTAATTGCTATGCTGAAGTGCTTTCTCTTCATAAAGATTCAGCAAGTCTTTTGGTGTTAAATTCAGGTTTAGGAATGTGTTAGACCAATTGTGTAAATTGACTGATAGTCTTCAAGCAGGCCTATCAATTATATTTGTGCTCTCTTTATACTGCACAGTGTAAAAGCTGATCTAAAGACTTTCAGTTTTCCTTTCTGATTGCCGTCATATTTTATCAATCTAGAAAATATTGTAGGCTGTGCTACTAAGCATGCTGTACTCTTGCTGCAAAATAAGCTAATTTTCAGTTTCCTGGCTTTTTCTTACCCATTGCTTGGGTCGAAATGCTTCTGCCCTGCGTACCTTTTTAAGTTATTGAAAAAGGATTTGGACTAAATTGTTTCTCCGGGCATGGAGGATGTGCCCACATGCTGCCTATTTACCCTTTCTGGTTGGGTTCCTGTGGCTGGACCACGTCCTGCCCCTCAGGCATTGGAAGCCATAACCCACCGCGGTAACTCCCAGGGGCAGGAAAGGCGCGTGGGACCCCACGTGTCTGGCGAGGACGGGTGGTGGCTGAAGGATGGGAGAAAAGCTTAGCTCACACGAGCGCTGACATGGGGATTATGCAGGAGATAGGACTTGAGGTACAGTAAGAAAGTCAAAACCAAGATCTTGATGAAGGCTTGGAGAACAAGATTAAAACCGAGTAGCTCTGACTGGGGCGAGACACCCCAGAAGGACATCTGGAAGCTATATGGTGCATCCACCCAATTCACTTTCCTGAGCCTCTTCTTCCAGATGTCTAATCTGAGATGTCAGGGGTTGATTTGCAGAATTACTGGTCTTCACTAGTGACATGACGGACACCAATCGCTACACTCCGAAATTTCCTTTTGATAAGATTAGGATAATTCTCCAGGAGTATTACAAATACAAATGAGTATTTTTGAAGCACACAGAGCCTGAGCAGAGACAAGAGGCACTGAAAAACCTCTGAGGAGGTTAGTCATTTTGTCTTTGAAGCAGCCTTTGAATGCCTGAGTCGGGAAGTCTGCTCCAGCTGGCCTAAGGCTACAGAACAAATGATGAGAAAGCGAAGAGCTGCTCTTGAGTCATGCACTGTCCACCCTTTGTACTGAATAGGGCACAGGAAAAATGAGACATGGTTGGCTGAAGACAAGACTATGTTATAAAGCATATAGATAAATGGGAACAATTTAAGTTTTCACGAGCAACCTTCATTTTGACACATTCTGACTTTCAGGGCTTAATGTTCCTTTTTTGTGTACATACAGGCTTAACTGAAATCAAAGCCTTCAAAAGGAAATTCTTAAATATCTTTAATTATAGCTGGGGCTACCAAAGTTGGCTGTTATTAGGAAGAGCTCAGCTGGAGTCAAAACACATGAAAATTTGTATAAAATAGGTACGAGTTGGAGCTCAGTTTGCTCCCTTAGGTTACAGCAGAAAGTTACTCTGTTCAAAGTGCCTGTACATGGACTAAATTGCATTTACCTATTACTTAAACCATCAAAGAGGATCTTTAAAAGGACTTAAACGATGTATAAGCCTCTACTAGCACTTTGTCAAGGGTGAATTGCATTTTCTATTTTCTTTCCAAGGATTTAAATGGGCTTTGGATTAGACCCTGAAGCTATATGTACCCAAAAGAAAATTATGTATACTAGTTTATATTGTGTATTGAGGATTTATTTCTCTGAACTACACTGCTACGTGTTATTTCAGACTAATTTTCTTATTGTCTTCTTGTTCACAGCACCTAAAATGTTCTCTTCAGCTGTTTAACAAAGACTTTCTACCCCACACAAACCACATGCAAATTAACTAGTGTTATTAAGGCTATATGGCTGCATCCACCATTTGGCCCCCCTGTTTTGTTTAAACTTATGACATAACATTAAATCCATATCCTTTGCATAATTTGCAAAGTTTAGCCTCAAGATCTGCCTGTTTACTTGTTCAGGAATGAAGTCGTATGTGCTTCAAACAGGTTATCCTACACCTTTATCTTCATTATCGGACGGCTGGAGGTTCATGGCAGTTTGAATGAGACAGTGAGGAAATGAACATGAGCTAAAGTGGTGGTGGAAGAAAGTTCAGCTGGGGCTATGGCTGAGCTACCAAAATAGCTGGGTTTTGCTCAAATGCAGATGTAGTTATACCATCATTAAAATGTCTTATATGCCAACCAATATAAATTCCTCTGCTGGCATATGTGGTACAGTTAGACCAGTACAACTCTGGATATGTAAACCCTAAATGGCCCAATGCTAGCAGGAAGAGCCATCATTTTTCCTTTAGAGAGAATTGTAATAACTCTGTCCAGGACAATAAACGTTAAGCTGCTTTCAAGCAAAGTCTTACTTTGGTTATCACATAAATGTAAAATAAAGAGAATGTGAATCTCAAGGTACCATCTGTTCAAGTTACCCAAGGCTAATCATATCACATAGTTTACTGACCTCCTGCTCTTTCTTTAACATCTCCATGGCTTCCCGAAACTTTCTTTCCTTCTCCTCTGTTTCAGCAATAGTGGCTTGATTCTGCTCTTCATATGCCATGGCCACAACAGCCAGAATCAGGTTGACCAGATAAAATGAGCCCAAAAAGATGACCAGCATAAAAAAAAGCATGTAGATCTTCCCAGCAGATCTGAGAGTCTGTAAGCACAAAAGTAAAATCACTAACACTTGTTTACAATTTTTTTTAAAGAAAAAAAAATTAGATTTACAATATAATTGAATTAAGCCTTTGTTAATAGCCCAAACAGAATCCCTTTGATGACAAATGACAACCACATGCAAGGAAATAATCTTCTCACCAATAAATTTTTATACCTTAGTCAAAAATTACGTGCCTTGCAGGAAAATTAATTTCTAAATCAAGAATGCTTTCTTTGTTTACCAAATATCTCCACTGGTTTTCTTTTAGAATAAATAATCTTATGATCAGTTGCAGTGAAAGCTTCCCCCACACAGCTCAATTTATTTTTGTCCAGTGCATAGAAACTTTCCAAGCAGGATTCATGTTGTATCCCTTCAGATGTCTACAGTCTAGGTCCTTTACAGTCAGTGGGGAGAAAAAGATACTTTCAGGGCGTAACTCATCTGAATGTTATTTAGACATCTGCCTTGGTATAAGGAGAAACAAACCTTGGGACCATTGACTGTATCGCCTGGTTCTTCACCAGATTTATAGGCCTAACTGGAGTTTAGGTTAACAGGCTGAGCTTATATTACAGATATGTCCCATGGTCAATGACTTGATGCTAGTGATAGAAACCACTGTGTGTTATTATAAGGTCAAATAATAAAAGGGAGTGACATTCACCCTTATTTGCCGTGACACTTTCAGTCTTCCAGAGTTGTACATACAGCTGTGGGCCAAGTAAGTGAATATAGTTTAAAGAAACTTCGGTTTCATTGTTTTACATTTTCCTGAAATGAAATTGTATAACTGGCTGCATGTGAAGCTGAAATCCCCGGTACCTTCAAAAATGTCTGCCTCAGTACCTTCAGAGTAGTATCTGTCAGCACTAACTCCCTTGATTTCCTTATGAGCATGTTCTGGTTTGGGCAATTTTGAGATGCAGAAGTAAATCTTCAGTGGCTTCACGGACAGAGTATGTCCTTCAGCACCAAACTACCATATGTAGTTCTTCAGAGTTCGCATACATTTCAGGAAATGCACGCTAAAATGAGGATTTACCTAGCACACCTTGCACACAACTGCAAGTTGACTCTGACTCCATTTGTGCCTCTGGCTGTCAGGTGTCCATGATGAAAAGTTTGCAGCAGAGAGAACTGAAAGGTACCAGGTAGTCTTACCATTTGCTGAATTCGTGTTCATTATTGTGCCTTGCAAAACCAGATCTGCCAAGTACACAGCTGCTTCTCTAGCCTTTTTCTGAGCTGGACTCCAAAGATTAGTTCATGTTACACCAGCCCCCCAGAAAATCATTATATGGTGACGTGGTGATCTTTCTCAAGTGGTTAACTTCATTTAGATTCAGCTGAATTACCCATTCAAAGTGTCTTTCGGTACCAATTTTTCGCCCTTTCCCCAAACACCCAGCATAATGTCTTCTGGTATCATCACTCCTAAGAAAAGAAAAGATGGATCTTCTCCAGAACACTAAGAGCACTGTTTACCTAATAACCAGCAATTCTTTCTTGTCTTTAATTATTGGATATATAACTGTAACAAGGAAACGTGTTTATTTTATATTTTTAACAGTAATAAAACAATCTCATACCTGTTGATAAAGACGTTCCCAACAATCTTGAGTCATTAGACGGAACAAAGAGAGAAAGGCCCAGCCAAAAGTATCAAAGCTTGTGTAACCATGGTCAGGATTTTCCCCGGCCTTCAGACATATATATCCCTCAGGGCACGTGCTGCAAAACATGAAAGACAATACATGAAATGCATCATAGGTGGCTTCAGCATGGAGAAACTGATTTCCAGGGGAACACATGGAATTCTCTTGGTTAAGAGTATAAATCCTCAATGGTAAATTCCTCACTGGGTAAGAACACAGGTGGATGCTAACTTCACAATACCAAAGATCTTTGCAATCTTATTTTTCCTTTGAAAGGCTAACTGGAAAATGGTAACCATAGCTTGAGCTTCAATGGCAAATGAGCACCTAGCATTTCAGATATTTGGAACAGACCACAATTAGGTGTATAAGCAGGACTTTGGTGCTTAAATATGATGTCTCTTGGCACTTAATCCTAATTAAGAATCATAAATGCAGTGTCTCCTGTAATAGTTGTGGGTAATACTGTGATGGTGAACCTGCTTTTCTGGTTACGTAGTCTGACACTGGCTGGACGACACCAGCGTGCGCCATCTGAGCACCTTCCCGATTGCTTACTATGCCTGACCTTGCGCTCACCCCCTGCAAGGACTAAATCTTTAATCTAAGAAACCCAGCCCTTTGTTCCACTCACCGCCGTAGTCTGGGGTCACAACATTTTTTCTGTTTCTGCCAGGAAAATGTTTTCCTTGTGTGTCTTGCAGACTCACAAATTAAATGGCATGCAGACAGCATGAATATCACTGGCTCTTATTAAACTTTGAGACTCTTGACAAGTAATTTTCCAGCCCCATATGCCAGAATAGAAAAAGAATGCTCTCAGTGGTACTATGGAAGTACTGAATTGCATCACCAGGTGAAACACAAGGTAGAAGAGATCCCGGGTCAATGAGCCACCCTCTTTCCCAGAACGGTGCAATATGATTAATCAAAAGATCCCACACCTCTTGCATATCACAAGCTGCTTCCCAAGCATAAGATATGACCCATCAGAAACTGAATACACAGAGTGATATGCAAAGGCTTACCACTCTATGTAAAGGACAAGAATATGAGATCGAGGACGTTGCCAGCATCCTGGAGCTCTACATTATTTGGGAATTTGTTAGGTGGGAACCATCTAACTATCTGGAGAAGCAGACTTCAGGAGAACTTGCAGTAATGCCAGCTCTCTCTGTTCTCCTTATGCTTCAGATAGATAGATAGCAATGAACCTGGTACGATTTGGTGCAAATTCTAGCTGACACAACTACGGATGTTTGGAACAGGAGGGATTGTGAAAGCACTTTGTCAGAGATCAGAGACACTGAGAGACACCAACTTCCAGGCAGTGTTTTGAAAACAGAGCAACACCCTCTGCCCCGGCAGATGGTGAGCTTGATGTTCTGCCTGTCAGATGGAGAAATCAAGGTTTTCTGAACTGCCTTCAGATAGGATGATTACTGTAATATCCAGCCATTTTAGACATGTCATCAGTCATGTAGAGCGTGTCCAATGTGTACAGCTTTTAACTTTTTTCTCCCAGCAAAAACCCACAGAGTGTTTCAAACACTGCTGTTTTTTACCGAAGCCGTATATTGCCACAAATTGAAATGCAAAGCAGTAATATAAATAATGCAAAGTAATTTTTAAAATGCCACCCAAAAAAGAAATTGACTCCTGAGAAAGCAGAGTGTGTCTCAGTGTGAAAATCAAGGATTATTTTTTTTTAAATATCAATTTTATACTCATATAAATCAAATCTCTACAGCACAGGATAGCAAACTTGTATTGCATGTTGAGATGAGAAAAAATTGTTATAGGTTTTGAAGTTACACGAATCTATGGTGTCAGCCACCAATGTTAGACATTCGACAACACTATAAGAAGCTTAATTTAATATCATTAGTCAAGCACAAATTTTTAAGTCTGCTTTGAACGCTGAAAAAAAGAGTGCTGAAGCATTGCAAAATGTGTGCATATCCTTGTTTGCAGTACTCTTCAGAAAAAGCAATAAAAATGAAAAGGAACCGTTGATGTTTAATGAATTAAATGTAACACACAAGTGAGAATGTAAGAAGTGATTCTGTCACCTTAGGTAGAGCCAAGTTAGTTTATATCAGTTGAGAATTTAGACAATAGTAACTATAGCTCACAGAGAAAGAAGAAGAGCCACTTCTAATTTTTTTCCCTGCCAGCCTCGAAATGCCTCCTTCTAGATCTTTCCTACTTTGACTACCTATTGTTTCCTGGTAAGAGCCACATTTGAATAAAAATTACAGTAACGTTACTGAGTTAGAAGAGAACAAAACACAGAAATCTCAGGGTTTTTTCCCCTAAAATACGCAGATGCACACTGAATCTCCCTTCTATATCCATGTCCTTTTTCAAGGCAGCCTTTTCACGAAATCTCCTCTCTCCCAAAGGCAGCATCTGCTGTCACTCTCTGCCATAGTGACATGAGATTTCTGCCTCTGATCTGCTGCTGCAGACAGCCTTCAGTGCCTGTGACGTGCTGCTGACACTGCTCAAGAGCTCTGAGAAATGGATCCTCTGGGTTCCTGAGAAGGAAACCCTTTCCACTTGCTTGCGCTAAGACATCATGTCCAGACAGGACATGAAAATTTTTGTAAGGCTTATTCCTTTTGCCATGAGAAAAATGACTGCTCTCACCTACTGTGCTTGGCTGGAAACTAAGTGATCATGTCCAGAGGTGAACAGCCTTTCCTTAGTCTTCCACAAAAGACCAGTTCCAAGTCTCATCACTCATATTTTAACATCACTAATGACTAAAACATCTGAATACAGCTGTGAGAAACTGGATGGTGATTACACGAATGGTGAACTTAAGCCTAGACAGTGCAGTTGGTTGGAAATGAGGTTTCATCCAGAATAAGTTGCCTAAAATCTTAGGCAAAATAGAAATTTTGCCATTAATTTCAATGTGACAGAGAGAGAGACTTTCCTCTTAATCTCTTCACCATTTTGAACAAGAGAGTCTGAAAGAAAGGATATATTAGGAGCATTGCACTTAGCTGTATTTTCATAGGAACCTCTTCGCACCACGAGATTAGAGGCTGCAAAGTCACTCTTAGGTTCACTGCCAGCGTTGCTTCCTGGGGAAACTCTGTTTTGATGCAGAAGAAAATTAGAGCAACTGCTCAAAGCACTTCACCACAACTGCTTGGAAAGCCCTAGGACATGGAGGTGCAACTCCCCTGACTGTGAAAATGAGCAATGGTACCTAAGACAAATATTTTCTGTTTATAATACAGTTAGCATTTTTTCATGTTTCATTCTGTGTTTATGTGTCTCTAAAACCTTTTCCACTCAGCAGTAGATTGCTAGTGCGAAAAGATCTGTCTTACTCTGCAGTGAGTGTACACGGTTCTCTAATATTATGTTCAGGTGTAAGAGCATTCAAACAAGGTGTCTTCAGCATGAAAAGTATGAACTTCAGCTCAAAGATGCTATTATTGTTAGCTCGCATCCTTCTTACAGAGACTAGACACTTGAGACAAAATATCCTACATTTCAACTCCTTATTCTTGCTCGCCCTCTTTTGTAGCCAACAAAAGTGATAACCCATGGGGTATGGGAACGCATTAAAAACACTGAGAGGAAAACAAAAAGCTGCTTCCCAGAAAAACACTCTACAGAAATTTAGGTGTAAGAGTCTCATATGAGAATATTATTTTGCAACTGAGACCATTTCCTCTGAGGATTTTTTTAAGGAGTCTTAAGATTTGGCTGAAGCATCTTCGATGTATAATATTAAGCCTTCCCCTTCGGATTTTTTAGCAAACTCTTTAGCTTCTTTTACCTCGGGGAAGCATTTCACAGGATTGCACTCTCCTCTGATGCACAGGGATGGGCAACAACAACAGCAAGCTACATAAATATAATATCCTCCACAGGAGCCTAACAGGATGCTGTTCAATTGATCACAATAAAATTAGTGTCATTGATTCAGAAAAGTTAAAAGCATCAGTCTACCTACCTATCCATCAGGCTGTAATCACCATTGTAAGCTGGCATTGGTACAGGAAATTAAAGAACAGAAGAAACAGCTTTGTTTTAAATAACACAGATTGGGATTGCCAGAGAGTTGTAGTCGAGGGGCATAATTACAAAACGCTCTGTCTCAAGAGTTTAATCTAGGCAAGCCAAGTGACCTGCTGATCCAGACTGTAGTGGCCAATAGGGTTGTGCAATAAAAGAAGATTTGTAAAACAACCATGTGCTGGATTGTAACATTCAGACCCTGAAAATACAGGGAGGGTTGTCCATGTGTCACCAGGAGTTAGCAGCAAGCAGCTGCTAACGTCAGCTACGACATCTGTAAGGTGAAGGCTGCACTCTCGTTTGGTTTAGCTTGCAAAGGCACGCTACGGCTTGCTACACCCAATTGCTTATGAAAGAAGCAATAATGGGAGATAAAGTACATACCACAGCCACACTGAAAATTAAAAAAAACAAACCATATTGCGGTAAGGGCCCCTTACTGTTCCTGCTTAGGTCACAGCTTAAGCCCAAGAATGCAGAAACCAAGCTGAAATGTTTATCACTGATGTTTTTGACACATGGCTAATTCCAGAGGAATGGAAACTACCTTGCTGAGCATGGTGGGGTGTCAAAGCCTGGCAGTGAGAGCTGAAGGGCAGCTGGTGCCCATGGCCTCCAAGGCTTATTGATGTGCACGGTAGAGTCTTCCTCAGCTTGCCTCTTCATGCTAAAGTCCTCAGGCCACAAAAGAGAGGTTTAGATCTCCTTTAGGTCACAGGCCTGAGTGTTTTTCTCTGCACTTTTCGTGTGTTCTAACTTTCCTTGGTTTTGAGGCAGGAGACCAGCAGCCAAACGAGGAGTGCATACTGTGCTGTGGTTGTGGGGGAACAGACAAAGATCCTTAGACTAACATTTGCTCCTACCTGAGAAGACGAAACTACCCATTCTGAAACAGGGCAATATTTTTAAAAATGGATGTTGTAAGGACGACTGAGCATGCAGGAGAAAGGGGCCAAAAGGCAGCAACGCCCCAGCCAAAGCTGGGCATTGCCATCAGCAGGTGCCCAGTCTGCCCAAGTTCACAGGTCACCCTCCTTCCCTTGCTCTTTCTGTTTTGATATGTCAAAGTCTAATCACGGTTAGAGGGTCTGACTTACAATTCCCCCTTAACTGCCATCTAAGAGCCAACATCTCGCCCGCAGAGGCACCCTTCGCTTTGGATAGGTCTGACTAGGAGCCCCCAGCAGCTCTTATTCCAGGCATCTAAGGGGTCAGAGAGAATTTGAAGGGCATTTTTTAAAACAAGGGGTGCCAATGGTCTGGAAGGAAGGAAGTGCAAGCAAGTCCAACCAAGGGAAAAAAAGGCGCAGAAAAAAAAAAAAAAGAAGAAGAAGAAAAGCTCAGAATAAAGAGCAACATCAACCAGGAGCTGAAACTGGAGGAGAAAAGGGAAGGAGAAGCCCATGAGCAGGCTTGCTCACAAGCTCAGAGCACCCACTGACCTGTGCGTGCCACTGACTTGTATCCAGGAAAAAAGTTTCTGCCTCCCCCCACGGGCTACTTGCTCAGGCGGATGGAAAACCACTGGTTTCAGCCTGACACATCAGACCCCTCCACGCACTCACGCAAGCAGCGAGAGGAAGAACTCCCTCTGCTGCAGTGTGGCTTTTTGAGACTTTGTGCTGCAGCAAGGTAAGCAAACTCTCATTTCTTCTCACTCAATCCAGTGGCCAGACACTGGATCCTCTGTCTAACCCATCAAACAAAATGTAGGGCAATAATTTATCATAAACATAATGGTAGATTACTGCTTAATGAAGGCTGTAGCCGCTGGTAAGTCTGCTTCTCTCATGTGGCTGATGAGCTTATTACAGCTTTGACTAAGAGGTAATATTACCCATCCTTAAGAATTGAGTGGATTTGGATTTAATCCCTACTGCTGCTGTTTAACCAGAGACATGATCTTCCAAATACACAACTGATCCCTAGGAGTTGGGACTGTTATTGTTGCCCCTAAGCCTGTATAATACCTAATGTTATGCCAATGGCCCCTGCAGCATCTTTCAGGTGACATACTTGCTTTCTGTTTTTTCTCATACTCAAGCGAGAGGCTTTCTCACTGTGAGCAAACCATCCTCATTCTCCTGTCACTGTACCAACACAGAGTAGATGGAAAAGTTTGTGTGATTTACATCAGAATCTAGTTAAATTCATTTAAGGTATGCTGTACGGCCTGAAGGTTTGTAATAAATTCATTAATATTGCTTACTAATCTGGGGTGTAATTACGTTATTAGCTCTGGTAATTTAAACAACACACTTCATTCTTTCCAAAATACCCTTGCTTTGGTGACATTTGAAGAAGGCACATTTGGGAACTGTATCCCCTTCCTCACTCCACCAGCCTTTCCAGCCTTTCCCGCCCGTCAGCCAGCTGTACCCCATCAGACTGAATTTGGTGAGTGTTATGAACACACCAGTCCCACCAGGCACATGCCAAAGCTCCCCAGTACCCCATTCCCTGTGATAGACCCGTTCATAAACACATGCTGCCAGACCACAACCTGCCCGACAAAGTTGGCTATCGCTCCCCAGGAGGAGATATGTGCCACTAAGACACCTGAGCACCATCTTCACCCCACCCATCCATGGACTGCACCTCTGAAATGCAAACCCTCCAAGCCAAGGGGGCTATTCCCACCCTACTTGTCCAGTATCCAACACAACGTGGCCTGAATCTGGGGCCTTCTTGTATTAAGAAAACAAGTAATAATAACAATAAATTAATAATAATATGGATTTAAGTTCAGGCAACTCACAGCTGCAGTGGTCCTAATTACCAGCAGCAAATAAAGAATCGCCTGGGTGCATCATTCTCTGGTGCAGTTCCCCAGTTTCCAGCGCAGCTGGGGTTGTGTTACTGGGCATGTTTGCTTGTAGTCAGGGGACAAAGTGCTGTGGGAGAGCACGCTGTTTGACATGTTCTTCTGGCAGGCATGTACACTGTTCCAGGCTCTCCACCTGCCGAGGGCTGGGTGAGAGCTGCAGCGCTGGGCTGCGCAAAGTAGCTTTGGTGGAAGCATCTGAGAGCAGCGCTGCTCCTCAGTCTGCTGCATGTTTCTTCTCTACCCTTGAGGGGTATGATAAGCTTTTGGAAGAGACTTTAAATCACCACGTGGAGGATGCGTAAAGGCAAAGGAATGTTACTATAGCTCAGAGAAATCAAAGTGCTGCATCGCTGTACATGCCATAATGAGTACGCTGACAGTACGGTGGCATGGAGAACCTACCATAAAAATGATGCTTTCGGTACTCTTGGTGACTAGAAAACAGGCATCTGATGCAACTTTATGTATTGGTATTAACTACCTTAGGAAAATACCACAACACAAAAGGAAACAAAGTTTTTTTCTGATGATGCTTTAGAAAGAGTTAGGACTCACTCAAAAACTTTGAGGAGCACTACACCGCATGGTTGTTCCTTCATCCCTTATATGCAATAAGCTCAGTGACAGCAGAATTTACCAAACCTTATAGAATCTTGCCCCGCGCTGTACATTATTTTAATGTACCCTGTTAAGAAAAATCAAGGTCATAGTGAGGATAAAGGTAGCTAAAGTTTCTATAGCAACAGTTACTAGGATGCAGTTGCCAAAGGTGCTTTCTTGTTGCATCCTGAAGTAGCTTTACTGGCTGCTTTTCCTTCCTGCTCACTAGTCTTTTTGGTAATATCAGTACAGACACGATGCAAATGTGCTTTCATTGTCAGTATGATCTCCTAGAATATTCCTGCCTACAAGCTGAATATACAGGACATATCATGTGAAAGGGAAAAAAAAAAATTAAGCAGTATGACCTTGAGATCCAAAGGGGATACAATTGACTTAAAACATGCACACTTTTCTGAAAAGCCAGCTCCCTGTTGTAGTTGTGAGTGAAAAAGTGAAAAGAACAAAGATAAGTTTCTCTTTTTTGTCTGTTTGTTTACTTTGTACATTGATAGCATCTTGTCTGTTTCTCTTTCTCCTAATGGACAAATTTCCTTGCTGTTTCTATTGCTCTTCCAAACCTTCAGGCAGAAAGGGAAGAAAAAGCAGCAGTCTAACCACAGCAGAAAAATGCCCCTGTGAAATTACAACAGGATAAAAGTGGAAATGTTTTAGAGCTGAAATGTATCTTCCTTTCTCACGGACAGATAATTCCAAGCTGCTGCAGCCCCTGTGAGTCTTTACTCTGCGGGGAAGCACGGGACTCTGCGGTGCTGGTTGTCTCATCAAAATGACCGGTTAATAGTCATGGAGAAGGAGCAAGCCGTAATTGTACGGGCGGCTTGAAGCAGGTTGACATGAAACGGTTCCCACAGCCCACTTGCTGGGAGATTTGCTCTGATGATCACAGTAGGGCGATGCCTGGTAGAAGCAGTGGGGTTGTGCTCGTTGGATCTGGAGTTGGGATCAGGTCCGCGTCTCCTCCTGAGAGCAGCACCCTTGGAGGCTCCCTCACTTCTTGCCCGGCGTTGGCCATGTCCCATTGCCTGGAGCCAGGCACTGAATGCCGGGGTTTGTCCTTGCTGTAGGTCCCTGAGTACACCCTAAAGCATTGCACCCAACTACAGGCCTTTCCTTTGGCACTATCACCATACATACTCATCTCTGTATATGAAGTAATTTTGCCCTCAGGGGCGACTTTCACCCAGTAGGGTAGATGCCTTCAAAAGGACCGTGGTGCCTGACTACAGGGAGTGTACGGTGCTGCTTGCTGTCGCCTGCTGTTCTGTAGCCCTTGCAAAGCGTAGTCCACTTGATGCTAAGACTGGATTTCACAAAGGCTAGAGCAGCTTTCAGCTTCTGGTCTGAGCTAAGGTCTTCCAAATATTTGATCATCGTACTGGATCTTTACTGGACCTTCCTTAGGGCTGAAACAAGGTGTTCAAAACTGGATAAGCTATACACTGGGAATTAAATTGAAAAGTAAGTTTATAGAGTTTGTAATCCCTTTGAAAATCAGACTATCTGAGCTTTCTCCATTTATTTTAACCAAATCAAATCAAAGAAGCTGAATTTGCAAAGAGAACCAACTTGGATAAATCCTAGCGCGGCCACATCCAAAAGAACAACAAAATTTAACCCCAAAACACATCTAGAAACATGAATAATTCTGCAAGTAAACTACGTTTTTTTCTGTTAAAAGAGCCTTGCTGTTAGCACTGCTTCCAGTGTCTGACCAATCTGACACACACCTCAGAGCAGAGGATTTTTCCATTAACGTGGTGCTCTGAATGTGCTTGTTGTGAAACACCAAGCACGCGTCACTAGCATTCACTTTGAGCCAGAGAACATCTTTGATCACAATCATTTGATTTTCTCCCTTCTCCAAACATTACTTCTTGTTTCCATTGGACTCTTTGTTCCTTGTAAATACAAAGCAAATTCTTGCAGTACATCAAGGGGAAAAATGCAGTTGGACAAACAAGAAGAAAAACAACACGAAATTTCTATTTGATTAAATGAAGAAAAATCAAATTTCATGTATCCTGAAGAAAGTTTCTGAGGGATCATATGGGAAACCCCACAGACAGGTTAGTTCTTGTGCAACTAAGAAATATGCCATCCTCCTGACACTCCTACTATGTGTCTGCAGTGTGATTTTTAAAGTGGCTTCTTGAGGTTGCTTAAGCATACCTAAAAACATAAATAAATGCTTTTTCTTCCATCTGCCAGGTGAAGTACTAGAGACGTGTTTGCTGTTGCTGAGTGACATACATCTATTCAAATCCCTTCTGAACTAGAATCAATATTAGCTAGATCCATTACCTCCTACTTTATTGGCAGTTTGGGTGCTTGTTCAGAAAACAGTCCCTCTTAGTAATGTAATAAAGCCCCCACCTTGGAGATAATTAGGTTGTCTGTGATATAGCATCCACTGATGATCATTTCCCTGCTGATTTTGGCCTGCTACTCCAGCTCAGGTTGCAGTTTCCATCACTACACACTCTTACATCAGACCATCTGAGTCTCATCACCTAATAATTGCCATCGTAGATTTATTTAGATCTTTTTTCTTTTTACTCTTCCATAATAACAGCAACCAGCCAAACCTCAGAGTGTCATTAACATGCTTTTAAAAATGCACTAAAATGGCTTTGTCAATTACCTCGAGATTTAATATCCCAGCCACAACACAGATATCCCTCACTAACAACAAATCCCTCCAGGAGTGCACACATGACGCTGCCCTTCCCTGCATTTCCTTTGGGTCCTCAGTGTACCCCAGAGGCTAATAAATTCAAGCTCCAAACTGGGAGCAGAAGCAAGCTCCACAAATGCTATGAACACTCAGACATGGCCTTGCCGGCTGTCTTTCCCTACCACACCTTCCTGATGTCTCGATGGGTTCCCGACTTAAGCATCCTCACTTGTCATTAATTTCATTGCTAATAGATGGGGGAACCCCAGTCTGATGCATCCACTCACTCTTAACTCACCTCCCTGACCCTGTGGTGCAACCTGTCCCAAAAGGTCCCACGCATTCAGATTTTTGTGTTTTACCATTGAACGCACTTGCTCTTGGCTTTGACCATTGAAGAATAAAAGAAAACAAATCCACTCTGTTAAATACGTCAGCCTGTAAAATGATGGTCTCTCTAGCCTAACAGGTGGGAATACATGACTTTGCAAGTCCCCTGAGGTCTTAGGATCATCTTCCTGATTATCTTCATGTCTTTAAACAACAGAGTGGAGGACTGGCAGGAACTCTGTGCAAGGTATAACAGATGAGACAATGCTTGCTAGTCCTGAGCTAAAAAAACAGTGCAAGTAGGAATATTTAATCCTCATTTTTAGGCGTTTAAAACCAAACCTTACTCAGTGGTATTAAATACTTAACTAAAACAGCAAGAGGCTGAAGAAGAAAGAACTGATGCATAAAGGGGAAGTGGGTTTCCCCTAATGGCACAAACACTGATAGTTTTGATGTATTTATCAAAACAAGCACAAGGACTCTAGCTGTTGGGGTGGCATTTTCCTCTTTTTTATACAGGAAAGCTGGAAGTTCTCCCCTGGCTGTTTCAGGCTGTGACTCTCTCATGGGCATAGTGCCTCCATTGGAGGTTTTCTCCAATCATGGCTTTTTGCTGACACAGTGCAATTTATTGACTTTCTAGGGAAGGAAATAAGGGTGTCTTTGCTAAGATGCATTTCTAGAACCCAGTCCTTAAATCCATAAAGGCTACTAATAGATACTCCATGGATATTGGATTGGTATTTAAGTTCCCACCACTTGGACAATTCCAAAGCAGTAGTCCCTAAACTATGCCTCACAAACTACCTATAATCTAATCAACCCTTTTGCCATCACTCATGACATTAGCACCTTGCCACCAACATGGTTCAGGTGGTCAGAGAGAACAAGGTATAATATTTCATGATGTGCAAAATATTGTTGCTGTGCAGAACATATTTTGCTCAATATTATTGCCTATTGGCTAGCAAAGGCTGAAGTCCACCAGCACAGGCAGATTGCCAAATCCTGGGATCCTCGGGAAACATCCCAATAGTCTTGGAGTCCAGCCTGAGCCTGGATAAATGCAATGTATTACAATCAACAAAGCACTTCATTAATGAATGCTGACATTGTACCTTCCATGGAACAAACAAAGAGGAAAGCATGGCCCTCTGCCCAAGGAGCTTACAGTCTAAATTAGACTGGCAATACAGATCAGACACACAAGACATGCAGAAGGAAGGCTGACACTTCAGCTTTCCCTTTGTCTTATGTAAATACAGATATAGACGGTGGCAGCAGAAAGTAAAGCATCTCTCTCCAGGACCCCATGGCTTTTCTTGCCCTCCTGTCCACAAGCAAGTTTAGATTTTTTCTTCCCTTCATCTTCCTGCTGTCTCCCTCTTTTCACATTTCTTCCTAATTTAAACCCTATTTTTTTTTAGTTTTCTACATTTAGTTCTACCAACTCAAAACGTCTCCCTCCAAAAGTAGACCACCTCACCTCTTCCCTTCACTTGACCTAGGTCATCCACCTCCCTGATTCAAATACTCTCACATACTTAGATCAAACCTCATCCATCCCACCACTCCAAGGTCTTTTCTTCCTTTTCCTACAACTCCTAACAGCTTACAATCTTTGCATGTTTATAATCTCTGCCCACACAAGATCTCATCTCTCTCCATCCCATCTGAACTCTTCCATTTCCATCAGGATCATGAGAACCTGTCAAACAAAATCACACTCTCAGACAATGCGCTTAGACTCTGAGGGCTGGATGCAGGAGGAACCGCTAGCATCTACAGATGGTAGGGATAGGAATAAAGTCCTTTATGCAGAGTAAGTTATATACCACAGGAATTATTCTGGATCTCTTTACTGTCTATATTATAAGAAAATGAAACACACATAGTCTATAAACTTGTCATGTACAAATGTAGATCACAACTCAAAACTGAGTACCTTCCCACCTCCAAAGCATGTTATTTTGGGGACTAGCATTTGTTGATTTGTTTACCTTCCTTTGCCAAAAGCCAAGAATTCATCATCAGTCTAAATCCCTCCAGCTTTTCTGTTTCCTTTCCTGTTTCATTTCCTTTAAAATACTCTCCACTCAGCCAAAGTGTTACTTAGTTTTCACTATTTTTTTTTACTGAGATATTTAAACATATTGAAAAAGAACTGTAATAAGGCCCCTAAAGATTTTAGACCTGAATACATGACACACACAAACTTCTCTTCCCTGCAGTTCAGAAAACTGTATTACTATGCACAATATTGTCATTATCCTCTCTCCTATTATGATTGACACAGGGAAGTTGAAATATCTACTTCATGCTGGTGAGAAGTAGACAATGGAAGGAAAATGTAGCAAGAAAAAAAACCACCCTGCAACAAAAACGAACCAGAAGTGAAGATATTTTTAAAGTACTTACCCAGCATCAGTGCTATTGCCGCACAGTAACACATCTTCTGTACCATTTTTTATGAAATAGTTCACTGCAACAGAAATAGAGAAATGGCTTTTTAACAACTACATTCTGGGAGTGATAACATTCACAAATATCATCCACCAACCAGCGTATTCAACTGGGACAGTAATTGAGAGACGAATGGCGTGCTTTTGCTTTGTTTTGCTAATTTTAACTTTTATAAATTGTAAAAACAAATTTATTTTTCAAAGCTCTTTAAGCACTTGCTGTTTGTATTTCAAATCTGACCAGTTTAATAAGGTGGCTGCAGGACTGTGGGCAATGTTTGTAGCAAACATCATCTAGCCGTGTCCCTGGCTGTTCTAACCGAGAACATTGTTACCGAATTCAGTACAGCGCTATGTAGTAAAGCCAAACCATAAGCCTGTCCATAACTTTTAGACTCTACTCTGATGAGATGTGCATAAATTGAAGTTTGTGATAGAAGTTCCTGACTCATAGGTTAAAAATGCAACCAACTGTAAGTCAAAACGTAATAATACTAACAAAGCAGCCCACTCCCCCAATCTGGTGGATTCTGCTCAGCATAGAAAACACACAGTATAAAGCAAAAGAAACAGACAAATGCATCCTGTTAAAGATTAAACAAACAAGGAAGTGTTCATAAAGACAAATATTTCTCAGCATAGTCATCTGTAATGGCAATGGAGAGATACAGATGCTTCTTGAGCCAGACTCAGAGCAGCAAGCTAAATTTAAGTGCTCTGGATCTTTCCCTGGTTGACTATCAATGAGGCTTAAGGAAATTACCATCCCCAGGCTAACAAGGGCCTTCATTTACACACTCCCTCTTCTATCTCCAGCCAACAAAGTCTAGCTTTCAGAGAAATGGAACAGGAGGCCAACTCCTTCTCAAAAGGATAAGCTAAATCAGTTTTCCAGGGAGAGTCTGAAGAAAAGGAGATGTTCTAAGGAGCATCTCTAAAACCTGAGTGGCGGCATGGAAGAACAGATAAAAGCACTTATCTAGAAACACAATAAATGCAAAACAGAGGCCAGTGGCTGACTGATGGAGGGTAGATAATCCGGTGTGCTTTGCTGCAGCGGAGAGGACGTGATCCCCTGTTGACATAAGACACGATGGTGGCAGCCTTAAGCAGCATGTGTTTGTGAGCAGAGGGGCCTCTGCAGATGATGCTCAGAAGAGGTTCTCCATTCTAGGCTAACCCTCTGTTGTGAAATGTTTTAAAAATCAAGAGTGACAGCTTATCCAGGCAGGCTATGCAAAGAATGCTCAATGGCTCAAGCCACCGAACAGATGTGCTGTGGCTTTCTCAGTAAGCTGCGAGCAGTGGAAAAGCCCTACCCTGCTGCATGCCAAGAGGGAATTACTGTCCATGAGCTTGTGGTTACGAGGGCACGTGATGGGGTTCACAAGTTATCAGAGTATATAGCCTGCTCAGACTGTATGCTTTCCCACTTTGTCTTACATGTGGGCTTTCTACGGAAACATCTTGACTGCCAGCAACACCCAGGTATTCAATATGGTTAAGGATCTGTGACCAACCACCACAGAAGGGGGAAGGATGCCACGTCTTCCACCTCCTTTCACCCTCCCCTCCTGCTGGTGAAAGACTTTTGCTCGTCTCAGGAGAGAGCGTATCTTATTTGGGGTACATAGAGTTAGTGACACAAACTCATCAGACTCTGGGGTACAGAGGAAATATGGTACAACCGTGAGATAAGAGATAGGCAAACAACTGCAGAGCTTCTGCACCTTGTTAAGAAATGTTATCACTACACGGGGTACCCTGAACTTCACAAACATGCACCGCTCCCTGGGAATGGCAACTTTTCATACTGCAAACACTAAGACCAGGAGGACCACAGATCTGTCACTGTGTGTTGACCACTTTCTTTGAGGGATGATTGAAGCACAGCGCTGGTTGAAGACCAAACCAACACCTCCTGCTCAGTCAGGTCAGAAGATGAGAACGGGCCCAGAGCACAGAAGTAAGGAGGAAAAGGAGACTGTGTGCAAACAAGAAATTTAAAATCTCAAGAACAGACAAACTTCTCTTTGCTGTTGACTTAAACATTTACATTTTTAAACCAAGCAATACGGTAGGTGCCAAAGAGTGCTATGAAATGCATGCTGAGGAACAGGTGCGTGATGCTGCTGGGAGGGGGTTTCTTCACTCAGAGTCTGCAAGTGCGCAACAGAGTGTCACGGCTACCCTGCCAAACCTCAGCCCGAGGAAGAGCTGAATTGCCGATTCCCTACTGATAAATGAAGGGGCGATTAGAGTATTATACCCAAGGAGACAAATTGCTATATTATCAAAAATGCGCACAACAATCAATTTGTCATTCAAAGCAAGTTGGTTTGGATTACAATCAAGCATGCCGGGCAATCAGAGGTCTTTAAGAAGCAAACAGTCATCACTCTTGCTTTTAAGAACAAACAATCTTGGTATCATATTAACCCAAGGCCTCAGCTTTCTGTCAGTTAACTCTAACATGGACAAAGAACATAAAACGTCTTTTTCATTTGCAGTAGGATTTTCTCTCTGAAACATAGAGTGCTCAAACTGATCATCACCACCTGAAAACACAATGACTTTTTTGTTGTCTTGGAAGATTACAGTTAGTTTTTGTTTTGCTTTGTTAGTTTTTTCACTGAAAAATTTCAGCGTGTCAGTGGGAAACAAAATAGGAAAAGGAAAGTGGAAAACAAAACTGAAAAGCTCCATATTAGATTTTTTTTTAATTTTTAAAGTAAAATCAAGCCAAAACAATGATGCTTTTACGCATGCGTGTGTGTACATAATCTTTATGCAACATGCCATTCTTTCCAAAGGAAATGCTAATTTTTTTTCCCACCAGCTTTACTAAAATGTTGATGCCACAGTTATAGCGTATATAATGCCTTTCAGGAACTTTTCTACAGGAATCTCCAGAGCAAGATAACTACTTGATCATACTAAAAGAATTAAAAAACAAAAAAATGGTCAGAATAACACCAGCTTCCTATCAGTTTCCGGTCGGTCACGCATTATTTACTCTATTGTTGCCAAATAAACTCATCTATTTTTCAATAATACGAAACATTTCTTGTCAGTACTCAGCAGTCAAAAATTCAACAGAAATATGTTTTCTAATAACCAGATGCTATCTTCTCCAAAACATATGCACATTTGTGCCTGAGCCTTATAAATACTTACTAAGACCCTGTATCTCCAATGCTCCTGATATAGTATTACTTGTGTTAGGTTGATTCTGTTGCCATTAAAAAGGTGTACAATGAATCCTTATACTGGGGTTGTCTTCCTAAGGCTTGTGTTTTAGAGGTGCCAAGTAAAATAATCCGATAAAGTGAGTGCTCACAAGCAGCTTACTAGCTTCTTACAGAGTTTTGTCTACCTGCAAAGGACAGCCAGATGATGGCAACCTCTTCAGCCAAAGTGGCTCAAGCACCAAGTAACAGCATTGACCCTAGTTTTAAAGTTGCTGTATGCAAGTAGTGAGGAAATATACAAATCGCTCTAGACTATTCTTGCAATGTCTTCCTTCTAAAGCTTCTCATAATTTCTGGTGTTTCATTCTATACTTTTTCCAATTTATCAATATCTTTCAGGTTTCTGCTTTGCTCCCTTCCACACCAGGCAATTCTAACAGAGCAAACATTCATGATATCTCCACCTGTCAAGTTTAAAAAAAGGCAAACTTCTTCAAAAAAATAATTTATTCTAATTAAAATTATGCTGCAGCTTATACTTTCCAGACCTATATCACACCATTGAGCAGAAAGCCAGTGGGGTACATAGAGCTCCAGGGTAGAAGGCCTCCTCATTTCTGTGCAAAGAAAGGAAAATTTTCCAGTTCAGAAAAATAAAAAAGGTTAGAGTCAACTTAGAAAACACAGCTTCTGAGTCCAGCTTCTCTTCCTCCTTCAAAGACCCAACTGAAATGATATTTTGACTTGTCTTACAACAAATTCATTCCAGTTTGAAAAAAACCCTATATATTATCACACTTGCATAAGGAGCAGCATTCAAATGTCATTAGTCACTGCCCAGAGAAGAGTCCTCTGGCTGACTTTCTAACAAAGACTTCAGGGAGGTGTCTGTTATCTCAGACTATTTATTGCAGCCACACGGGTGCTCGCTGGTTGGAGACTTTCTCCCTGTGCTACGGCTGGCACAAAGCACTGTCAGCCACCAAACGTCCCAATTCCAAATTTAAAATGCAATTCAGAAAGCCCCATCACCTTACAGTTGCGATACGTGACACAGAATCAAAATAGATAACACCCCCTCCTCGCCCTTTCGCCCACCGGCACAAACACACTGTACCTCCTGGTAATACATAATAATTAAAATGAATCCTTGCTGCACTTGCTGTGTGCACACTGTGTCACATACGGTGAAGTCTCTAATAAATGAAATTGAGTTTGAAGATGAAAAACATGCCTCACAAAAGCAATGGAACAGGCTGTATTAAGGGTATTATTAGGGAAGAATGCTTGGGAATAAATGGCACTGCCAGTTAGCTCTTCCCTGCTAAAAGGGGTTGCAAATAATTATAATAATCAGTTACTCTCCTGTTGCTCACCCCCATGACAGGGGATCTGGCTCTCCTCTGCTGTCCCCTGGCATTTGCTGCTGCCAGCCCTTCTGCTGGGTTTCGCAAGCTCTTGGGTGCTCTCCTCTCCCTTCTTGCTCCCCATCCTTCCCTCCCTCTTCCCCTGGGCGCTCGCTTCTGGTCCAGCTCTCTCCCACCACCTTACCACGTAACTGTCTAGAAGGACGTTTTCCATCCTTCAGTTAAAAAAGCAACAGGAGGAGTTAATTGTGAGGATGGTTGGGTGGGTAGAGGGGGCAGAGATCAAGGGGGCAACTTTTTTTTTGAGAATCTTATATACAGCATTGGTTATTACGTGACCTTAGGGTAAATACAGCCCTGAATTCTGGGCATGAGATATCCTGCCGGAGATATGGAGGGGCTGGGAGGAGGTCGTGGAATACCATACAACAAGGTGCTGGGAGGAAAGTGGTCTCCTTAAGCTCAAGTGTCTCTGGTAGGCTTCTATCGTTGCTTCCCCCCATGCTCGAGACAAGCCAAAGAAGCAATTTCCCAGCCAGGGCTCAGCAGTGACCACAGCACAGAAAACGTGCCCAATTTTGATAGTACAGCTTTTTCCCTCTTTGAGAAAAAGCCACTAAAAATATCGATCAAGCCCTCTGCTAGATGGCTCCCCTGCACTAGGAAGAGGCTCTGAAAGCCTCAAAGATCCACAGTACCTGGTTTGTGCTGCCCGTACGGTCCGAGGGAAGGAAAAGCACATCAGGAGCGTTTGGAGCTGCGGACTAGAGGGGAGCAGAGAATTTAGATGCTGTCAAATTGCCTTGGGGACCATGCCAAGTCCATGAGCATCCTGAGGAAGACGAGACAGGAGACAATGCCTAGCAATAAATACGCATGCTGGCTTTTAAACATCTTCAGATAACCTCCTTCCGTGTCTCTGTGTCTGACCAGTCACGCAGATCCACGCTCTTAGGGCTGTAGGCTGCATAGCACGTAACTAAAAGCATATTTAGTACCACTTGTTTAGATGTACGCTTCACATGAATAGGCAGCAAAATGCTGAAGTGTGCTTTCTGGAAGTTTTGTAGAGGTTCTGTGTTTTGTGGAGGTTTTTTTATATGTTTCACACAAAAGAATTAAAATCAAAAGCTGATATAAGGGTTGAATGCATTTGTGATTACAGACAGACACCAGAAAAATAGAAGAAAATACTCCTGCTTGTATTGTGATAAAGAAAACAAATGAATTGGATCAAAAACTGAGTAAGAGACAAAAGACAAAGGTTGAAATGAAAAGTCAATGTGCAGTATCTCTGCAGGCTAACAGAGGGCTGTATCTGCACCACTTTATTACATTTGTAAGTACAAGGGAAAGAGAGGGTGAGCAGAGAGATGACAAAATCTACTATACACAGTATTTTCCAGGTAAATCAAGTCCAAGGCCAGGATTGAATGAGGAACACTGGAGAGGCCTATTCACTAAAATAAAATGAGCAGAGAAATGCAGAGTGAGATATGTTGTCAGATGTGAAGTAAAGCAGAGAAGGAGAAAAATCTCACCCATCCATAACCTTTTGAAGTTTTAAATTCCCTGTATCAGTTCAGGTAAGAGATATGGATTTTTTTAGGGATCCTTAGCCAACAGTTTTATGTAATATGAAGCTGTGATCAAAGAAAAGTGTAATATTGAGATGCAGGAGAAACAGGATGGAGTTCTATACAGGAAACAACCTATAAACCAGTGGCTTGTCTCATCCAGCCCTTTTTAATATCTTTATCCAGTTCTGTTTACTATCTTTATCAATGATCTGGATGAGGGGATCAAGTACACCCTCAGTAAGTTTGCAGATGACACCAAGTTGGGAGGGAGGGTTGATCTGCTGGAGGGTAGGAAGGCTCTACAGAGGGATCTGGACAGGCTGGATCGATGGGCTGAGGCCAATGGTATGAGGTTCTACAAGGCCGAGTGCTGGGTCCTGCACTTGGGTCACAACAATCCCATGCAGTGCTACGGGCTTGGGGAAGAGTGGCTGGAAAGCTGCCTGGAAGAAAAGAACCTGGGGGTGTTGGTTGACCAGGAGCTGAACACAACCAGCAGTGTGCCCAGGTGGCCAAGAAGACCAACGGCATCCTGGCTTGTATCAGAAACAGTGTGGCCAGAAGGACTAGGGGAGTGGTTGTCCCCCTGTACTCGGCACTGGTGAGGCTGCACCTCGAGTCCTGTGTTCAGTTTTGGGCCCCTCGCTACAGGAAAGACATGGAGGCACTGGAGCATGTCCAAAGAAGAGCAATGAAGCTGGTGAAGTGTCTAGAACACAAGTCTTATGAGGAGTGGCTGAGGGAACTGGGGTTGTTCAGCCTGGAGAAAAGGAGGCTGAGGGGAGACCTGATCGCTCCCTACAACTACCTGAAAGGAGGGTGTAGTGAGGTGGGTGCTGGTCTCTTCTGTCAGGTGGCTGGAGATAGGACAAGAGAAGATGGCCTCAAGTGGTGGCAGGGGTGGTTTAGGTTGGATATTACGAAAAATTCCTTCACCGAAAGGGTTGTCAAGCATTGGAACAGGCTGCCCAGGGAAGTGGTTGAGTCACCATCCCTGGAGGTATTTAAAAGACGTGTAGATGTGGCACTTACTTAGGGACGTGGTTTAGTGGTGGACTTGGCAGTACTATGTTAATGGCTGGACTCGATGATCTTAAAGTCTTTTCCAACCTAAATGATTCTATGATTCTATGGTCCAGAAGACAGACCACAGCTTTGCTTTCAATAGGGTTACTGTTGGATTGGAGGGTATTGAGAGGCAGGTAATGACAATGACTGGGAAAAGTTTAATAAGAAGAGCAATTGAAAAAATTGAGATCTTTTATCCTAGAAAAGAGGTGACTATGACAGTAAAAAATAGCATGCATTCTGGAAAATGAGAACAGGGAGCTTTGTGTGGTCCCGGTCACAGAACGTGATAACAATGTTTTTTGCACTAAGAAAATGGAGAGGGGAAAAAAATTTAAAAAAAAAAGAAAAAAATTTTCAAAACTAAAGATAAAGGAAATATTTTTCGCTACACTTGCCATTTCAAGTGCTGAAGTTACTGCCACAGGCTGCCCCTGTGGCCAAAACACTCAAAGAGGGATTTGTTGCTAATGTAGAAAAGGATATCCAGAGTTATAATAGTTAATGTTAATAAAAATTTAGAAAAACATCTATATTCAGGCTCTACTAATTTGTTCTGGAACATGTGGGGCTGCTCTGTGTCACAGACAGGTGCTGCTGTAGATACACGAAGGCCAGACTGAGCCTGGCAATTCCCATATTTTATCTTCACCTCACTTGGGTGAATTCAGCGTTGATGAAAAGTATCAGGAGAAAATATTTCTTTACTTATTCGTTAAAACCAGTGCAATACGGGAAAGCAGCGCTGTGAGCCGTTCTCTGCAGGTGGGCTGACGGTGCACCTGGGCTGACTGTTCAGAGTTAAAAGCAAAAGCTACCTCTTGCCTTTGCAAGGCACATTACAGCTGAGCCCGGAGCAAGCACAAGTCCATGGACAGGCTCAAAAGGGCACAGACAAGGTCCTTTCAAATGCACATCACTGTGCAAGTCAAGTGGTGTATTAGTTTGATAGTTTATGAACAATTTGAAGGTGCAGGAAAACTCTAAAAAATGTTCAGTCTGAATCTTCTGACACATCTTTCCTTTAGTAGATCTGTCCTTTCTGTGAGCAGTAATGCAGTGATGAGAGCAAAAGAAATGTACCTGTGGAAAAAATCCTCCTGTTCTACAAACTGTTCCAAAGTAAGAACTTACTCTTTCACCACAAGGCCAAAAAAAATCCTTTTGAATGGTCAGAAAGACACTGTATTGGATACAACAGTACCAATTCCTATGTTTTTCTGACCCATGCGCTTCTTCTGCTGGGCCTTTCTTTTTCTATTTAGCTTAAAACATTAAAGTGCGCATGTTAATAACACATCAGAGCATTAAGGTTTGAGCATTTATGAAGCTCTTTATCAAAAGATCCACAGCACCCGAACAAAGCCACAATATTTACAGTTAACGGTGGAGTAACGTGAACAGATTCTATGCTGACAAGCACAGCCTGAAAGCCCAGAGAGGTTTTTTGTCTTAATCATTGGTTCATATACAATCATACATAATAAAACACCTATTCCAGTCTCAACCTGATTTATTGCTTCCCTCTTTCCTCCCACCTCCATAATTACTCATCAAACACTCACTGTCTTCTATTACCACCTCAGACAACACCTCAAACACTTCAGCTCTCCCCAAACTTGGTACATTTATTATCTGACTTGGACATCATTATTTTCTATACAGTTCTCATACAGTTTCAGAATATCAGTTCATGCAGTTCCATTTCAGCGGTTCTGAAAGCAAAAATGAAACAATTCATCAGGCGGCGCTAACAAGGCACAGAGCTTAGAGAAGATATGTGTGTACGCACACACGCATCTATATACACACATGTATATTCCTGTATATTCACAGACACATGCCTCAACATCCATGCCTGTTTATTTCCACAGTGCATTACACCTAGGACATCAAAGAGGAGGATGTGGAAAGTCTCTAGAATTATTTCACATTGGTCTGGGACTGCTCCTAGTTTATCAGCTCCGAGCAGCCAGACTGGTTCATTCACACCATGGGCAAGACCAGCTGCTTCCCACAAGCCTGTCATCCCTTCTCAAGTACCCAAGAAGACCATGATTTGGATGGGAATCACATCAATGTTCAGCAAGTTGCTCTGCAACCAAAGGTCATCTATGCAGAGTGGTCATGTTCCTCAACCTTAGGCATCTAACACGGCTGGTTTAGTTGGATCATCTCCCTAGGCTGCCTAGTATGATTAAGGGATAGAAAATGAAGCAGACTCCTCCAGAGGCCATCTCAGAAAGTTCCTTCTCCAAATCACTCCTATCACTTTGTTGGATGCAATCGGGACCCGCAAAGACTAGGTACCTAAAATAAGGACCTAAACTTGATGTATTTTATACATCTTTCTAAATATAGAACCTGAAGCAACCATAAGTCTTGCAGGTCTAACTGGAGATGACAAAACAGAGATTACATTTCTCTTTATCTGGATTTTTTCTTTCTAATTAAAGCTTTTTCCTGCCCGCCCCCCCCCCCCCCCCCACCCCGACCTTTGGTAACTGCACAGTTTGACTTCAGAAGAAGAGAAAAATCACTGCCACAAAATGAATGCCAGAAACTAGTCTGGAAGAAAAAAAAATAACAACCCTGAAAAGTCTTCTTTTAAGCTATAAAAATAGCAGTTGATTCCTCCCCAGTAAAAGGTTAATAAAGCTTAAACCTTCTTTTATTTTATTTTTAAACTTTTTTATTTCAATAGCTTGGACAAGATTATCTAAGGAAATTACAGGGGTTTATTTTACTTTACAAGATACTGATTTTGAGAGAAAATATATATAGAATACTTTGAAACAAGACCTTTTCAGAGTGTCTTAAGTAGGGTATTTAGTTTAAAGAAAAAGAAAATACTGGGGTTTGAGACTATCATTTCAAAACTATTTTATAATAATTTTACTAATTTTTAAGGTTTTTTTTTTCTGAAGTGTTTTTTCTTATGCATTCAGCACTTACATTGAGCCCTGCTCTACAAAAGAACACACTATTTAAACTTAGATTTCTACTTACTACTTACTGACTAGTCAATAATCCATTTTAGTAATGGAATACATAAATGACATTAAAGATTCTACAATCATCAGCCATATGAATCAACTACACCCAGTCCATTGTTACATCTTTTCTCTCTCTAAGCCAGTGACATATCTGACATCCACTCTAACTCACACATTCATAAAGCTTCACTTCATCAAATACATCTTTAATTTAAACACCACAGCCTAAGACAGGCTTTCAAGCATGCTATTTGCAGCTGCTTTCCTAGAAATCTTTACAAGTATTGGAATTAAGCTTGCAGATCTTCAATCAGCTGGTATTTCTAAACTATTAGCTCTCCTAAAGATAACTGACAGCTCAATGACTTTGCTATTGATATATTGATCACATAATTTTCATAATGCTGTGGATGTAAACTATCACTATTTTCCACTTTTTTTGTCTTGATTTCATTTTTATATATGAGCACTGCTGCATCTACAACTTCAGATTCCCAGGTTTGTTATTATTAATGTCTAAAAATAATCCTCCTTGGGCTTATTGATTGCAGTCCCTTACCGAGTCTAGAATTGCAGGTAGGAAAATAGTTACTTACCAGTAGTCGTTGTTTTCCCAGATGAATGAACTGTGCCTCCATTTTAACTTTACCATTGGCACTTGACATCAAGAATTTTTTAGCCTTATTCTACCTAATACTCAATGGTCACCCATCCCACACTCCATTCATACAGGCAAAGGATGGTCCTATGGAGGAGTCTGGGAGACCTGATGAGCAGCTTCTGCCTTACTCTTCCTTATTCCCCTTCCTAGGTTTGCAGTGGTAAGCATTACTCATTGGAGGCAAAACGAAAGTGGAATAACTTTTCTGATAAGCTGCCTTCTTAGAAGTTGGTTTGTAAATTGCGATGACCTAGAGTCATTTAAATTGGTGGAAAGAATAGAAGAATCCTCCTGTTCATCATGAGATAGATGTGCCCACCAAAAGGCAGATTTTAGACCTGCATCTCCGCTGTGAGTTGAGGCGAGACTAAGCAGGTATCTCACCTTACCACAACCGCTGTGCCCAGTAACAAAGCTGAGAAAACAGAGGCACGTCCAGCAGCTTAGATGAAGTTTCTTTCACAGAATTAAGCTTTTAATGACAATGCCAAGAAAGTCCCCTTCTTGACAGTCTGATCAGGAATTTTCATCATCGCTTTTGTATGCTAGGACTTAGTGATTAGTGAAGCTAAATGGCAGAGATTGCTCAGTGTGTATTTTCCCACTGAATCCCCATGCTTAAGGGCTCTGTCCCTTGCTTCCCAAGTTACCTGGCATTTCCTACAGCTGCATGACCCAGTGAAATGATGGAAAGAACAAGCTAAGTGTTGGGTGGATAGGTAGGAAATCCTTGCTCCTTATGGGATTTAGTTTGTAGGATTGTCTCATGGCAGGTGCACAAGGGGAGGAGAGAACGCAACAATTCTCAACACCACCAGCAACCTTGCAATGTAGAACTTAGAAGTTAATGCAAGAAAGTTTAAGTAACAACCAAAGGCCTGAAAGGGGAGGTGGTGGGGGATGCCTGCTTATGGATCTATCATGCACAGAAATGGACCAAATTTTTTTTTTTTTTTTTTTTTTGAAAAAAAGATTTTTCTTCTGCCACCACAGTTCCTGCCACCACCACTACCAGTGCTGATACACTGCCTTTACTGGTCATGGAGGCAGGAACAGGGGTAGCAGAGGGGCCAGGCAGCACCTGCACCATCTGTCAAGATAGTTGTGGTGACCACAGTGGTAGAGCAGGAAAGTATGAGTGGGTCTTCAGTGTGTAGGAAGGAGGAGTTCCTAGACCCTGGGGGCACTGTGGTTGTTTCCTCAAGGATCAACCAAAAATTAAACGTTACCACCTAACGGTGGTTAAGCCAATGATGATGCAAAGTTTATAAACTGACTTTTTCCCCCCATCTATAAAATGAAAACAAGAGGATTGAGAGACAGATGAGAAAATATGTCCTACCTGGGGGCTGAAAGGAGCTAAGGAAAAAGGATAGAATTTAGTCCAGATACCAAGTCAGTTTGGAATAAAAAAGTAGAGCTGAAGCTATCCGAGGCCTTCTACAAACCCAAAATGTCTCCTGTACTGTATGAAGTGCCTGTGGCACACAATTATCTCAAGCTAAAAAGGGCACGGAAAGACTGAAAACTGAGTTCTTATCTTTCTTTGCACATCATGACTAAGTCTCTCAGCTATTTCCTCTGCAGCACCAGGCAATTCTTCACTGTTTTACCCTTTTAAGGGGTTTCATTCGTTTTTGTTTTTCCATTCATGCAAAAAAGGTTCAAAGGCACAAGAGGAGGCTGATGCCATTTCAGAGGCTCCCCACTGTACTTTAAAACATTAAAAACTCTCTCAAAGAATCCAAAGCAAACTTTTGCTCTCCAAGAAGAGAACTGCATATCACCCCATTTTGATTCTCTATTTTGGTGTCCTGATGAACAGAATTAACAATTCATTTTTCCAATTTTGCTTTTGAGTGTTTTTCACTCCTTTATTTCTTTACATCCCCCACCCCCTTTCTTTTTTTTTAAGTTTTCTTATAAATCCCTGACAGTACTTCAGGTTTCTGTTTTTTAGATTAGTATCCCTGCTCCAAACTAAGTGACTCAGCCTCATTGGTTTTGAAGTCTCCAAAGAGCTTTTGTAATTGCCTGTGCTCCCTTCGAGTGAACTCTACTATCTCAACATGTTGGCCAATTTTCTTCTCTAGTTCTTCTTCAGAATAAACACTGACACTACTCTGTTTCTTAATATATTCCTCTTTTTATCTAATTTTGCCTGCCTACACTTTAATCTAACTGTATGTATTGCTTAATTCCCTGCAGTACTTGAAATTTGGACTGTTATTAAATTGTGGTCAGTACTACTCTGTTAAACAATCACTTCATTTCACCGTAATACTTATGCAAAATGAAATATAAAGCACTATCCCATCTAGTTACAAAATGAGCCAGTCCTTCCATTTCTGAATTGCTTTAGCGCAACATTAAATGAAAATCCTACTTAATATTGTTCTCCCTAGCCTAATAGCTAAACCACCTTCTCCAGCATTTCGAGGAACACTTCATTATTCTTCATCAGAAGTCAGTACGTTTTTCCTATAAATCTACTTTTGTTCTAGTTCTTCAGTGGCCTGCTGCACTGACTCAACACTTCAACTATTTAAATCATTTTCCTCCATCCACCATAACTGACGGCTGTTTGACATAATGTACCGTGTCTTTATTTTCAGATATTTTGAAAACATGAAAACATTCATTGATATTATTATTACTTACTATTAATACCACATGGTCAAACTTTAGCTTGCTTTAATCCATTATCTCACCAAGTTGATTACCTTTGTAATAGGTAAATCTCCTGTAGCGACACAAGTATATTTTCATGACCATATTAACCATTGCTGGATTTATTAAATGGATTTACGGGAGCGTCTCCCCTCCTCCCCATATCAGGGCCACACAAATAAACTTGCTCATGGTATGCTGGAGCAGCTGTACAATTCCTCCCATTTAAAGCCATGCTGCAGCTGGCCCTGACATTAACTATATTTTTATAGAGACTATCCAGTAGCACATTTACCCTACTTCCATTTCCAGAGAGCCACACTATCTTCACAGCTCCGCTTCATCCCTTCACCTTTATTGCAGGGCTTTATACTTCCAGCCATCACTATTTTATCCCTCAATGCCTCTATGAGAGGGGGAGAGCAGCACCTCACACATCTGTCAGACATCTGGGGGTGGAGGAGCCGCGAAGTGCCGTAACCCACCTCAGGTGCACAGATTTCTTTACTAGCTCCGTGAGCACTCATCTCCAAGCTGGAAGCACAGAGACCGTGGGTGGGAAAACATGTCAGCAGGCCCACCACCAGCCAGCACAGGCCCACAGTGGTTTTTTAGCTGTGGCACAGAGCTCTTTCCCCTTTCAGCTGACGAGAGGCTCTGATGCAGGGACATTGAGAGGACACATAACCCGCTAGTCAGGGTCAGTCCCAAACACAACCCTAATTCAGCCAGAGCTTCGTGAGCTGCCCTTCCTTAACGCTGCATCAACCGCATCATACACTGAAGACACTGACGTTGAGCTTTTTATTCCTTGAGTGAAACCCTTCTAACACCACTGCTTCCAGCTCCTCAGACTGCAGGGAGAGGAGATGAGCAGAAAGGCCAGAAGTCACCTGTGGGGAATGGTGGGACTGCCCTTGGGCCAATCCCTGGACCACATAGCCTGGCTGAAGAGGTGTACGATGCTGAGGAGCCAGCAGGAGCTGGAGGCAACCCTGTGCCAGGCATTCAACGGAGCCCTGGGTCAAGCCAGGCAATTTCCAGAAGTCAGGTGCGGGGTTTTTATAGTGCAGATGGCTGGAGATACAAGCCTGTAGGGTCCACGTTCTTCTCCTCAAAATAAATAAAATACCAAAGGTCATAAGTTCCTGCCAATGCACATCAGTCTGGCTGTTTCTCTCAAGAGCATTATACTGAATTGTTTTAGATGTGAGTCCATGTCCACTGCAGTTGGTGTGGGTCCTCCAGGGACTCAGAGGGTTTCAGAGCAGCAACAGCTGGGCCACTTGTTTACATTCTGAAGTGTATTTACATGAAGTGCTTATTTTTTTTAAAATGTTAATAAATTAGTTCAGTGAACCTATTTCATTGTAATTCAAAGTATAGCAGACTGTAGAGTATTAAAAATTGCTTTGGCCTAGAAAACAAGCCTTTTGATAATAAACATCAGAGCACCAGATACTGCAAGATGGCCCAACCCAGATAATGAGTTAGGGCCCTAATAGCGTAAGATTTCCTTAAAAAAAAATGCTCTTGGGATTTTTCAGATTAATAAATACTGAATTGCTCTGCTTCACTTTTTGATTTTTTAAGACCCTTAATTCAAATTTTGAAGTTCTGCTAGAAAATACAAGACCTATAAATTGTTTAAAGAAACAGTGGGCAAACCAGACCCACACAAAGACTTGAAATTTTTATGCGATTGCCTAATTCCAGGAAAGGGAGCTTTAAGAAAAATATCATGAGACACCCTAAAACTGTGAAAAGCATCAATGATACAACAAGGACCTTAGTCTGGATCATAGGAAAGCGCCAGAAATACTTTCAGCATGAACTGTGAAGGCACCACAGAGATCAGAAAAAGCTATCTAGAACTTTCAAAACCAAATCAACATCGTGAAGAGCCAGTAGTCAGGTAATGCTGCATTTGCTGATTCACAGATTATGGTCGATATAATAAAATTTAAAAAAAACCAACCAAACCAACCAAAAACCACCAGACAACAGGATGAAAAAGAGCTTACCTGGATCACTAAGAAATTCCTCTGAGGTGTTCCACATCCTACCATCCAAGTACAGCGTGCCATTGGTGGAGTTAAACTTGGTGTAGTCCCTGACACACTTGTGTCGCAAGTTGCCCATGAAGAGCTGGAGGCCTATGAGGGCAAAGACACTCAAGCAGAAAACGGTCAGGATCATCACATCAGCAAGTTTCTTAACAGACTGGATAAGTGCCCCTACAATGGTCTTCAGTCCTAGGGAGATAAAAGCCAAGAGTTTATAGACTGAGAGGCTGAAACATGTCTGCAGATAGCTACTTTTCATTATGAAAATCTCCATGGAAAGGAAAATCGGAGGGGTTTCCACTACATGTTTGTAACTGGACGGCAGAAACGAGAGACAAGTGATCACTATGAATGTTTAGTTTGGCCTACTTTTGTCTGGACAAAAGTCTTGGTATTACTCTTACACAAACACTGATTTTAAAATGGAGGGAAAGAACTGAATGGAGGAACAGTGAGGTACAAAAATATTCATGGATAAAGAAAATACAGAATGTCTTTTACATTTTCATGGAGTGGTAGTAGAGGCTGTAAAGCCTAAATCCCATTGAATTTTGAGAATGTGAATTACTTTTAAATCACTCAGGTGATTCTGATAACTTTATCCCTCACATAAAGAGATGAAGAGGTATGAAAATGTTATTTATTCCCTGATTATTTTACATATTTTGGTGCCAAATCCAGCTCACTGTCCTCATATGAATAATTCCTCTGCCTTCAGTTCATTTGCTTAAGACAACAAGAATTTGGGATTAAAAATAAGCCAAATAATATGGGCAATCGAATAAACTCAGTGGAAACTATTTGACTAAAACAACCTGAGGCTCCAACAGTACCTGGGCGAAGTGTACAATTTTGTAATATGCTGCCAATATAGATAAATCATCTTATTACAAACACCGAAGGCTTGGGTCACACAAATTAGCTTCTCCTGTGTTATTTCATCCTGTAACACTAGCTTCAGTTTATTATTCTATAAATACACAGATACAAATAATTATACTGTTTTCTCAAAAGATATTGCTTGCTTTTGAAATGTTCCTGGCGATCAGCACTATTTGAGCTGATTGAATATTACATGAATACGAAAAACCCCACTCTTTTCAAAAAAAGACCCTTCTTCTAAACTTGTGTGCTGTAGTTGGACGTTAATATCACCTGCACAATGGTAGCAATTTTGTTGTTTCTTTCCTATTTATATTTAATTAGTACTTGATAAGTAGTAATCAGTGCTTCTGATAATCAATGTCACCAGTATGGCAGCAGTAAGAGAAATTGAGTTAAATGGAACAAAGAAAATGCAAAGAGGAAACAGGAGGAATTCTCCTGGGCAATACTCAGAAGCACATTGATTTGCTCACTGAATACGATCATACACATTAAATCTCAGTTCCCTGGAATTCCACCCCAAGAGTTTGGCAGCCACAAAGGTTGAGCTAGTGCTGTATAATTTAAAATAATATGAAAACGTACTTGAGGACTCACAGGAAGGCAACATGTGTTTTTGGTCTTGCTTAAACCCTGCAGTTAAAGTAAGGGGAAATCATAGTTTCCCAAAGGAGGATGAGCTGCTAGAATGGCCAACAGGTCCAGCAGTCCCTGTATCCAGCAGCCTAAAATATTCCACTCCTGGATAAGGTATTGCCATTACATTAACCTGTGAATGATATTAATGACTATAAAATGGCCATTTAACCAAAAGGGACTGACCCATCAGGTGTGGGTAGTCCCCTTTCTCCACTAAATTCTTTGTTTGTCTCTTTAAAGCTAGTTTGTGGCATGGTAAAGAAGGTTAGACAGCTCCCTGCTCTACTCAAAAATAGAGCAAAAAATATTGTAGTACAAACATGAGGCAAACACTGGATTTGTATGCTATGTGCACTCCTCACCAGAAAGAGATTTTACAAATGAGGTCAATTCTATTCGGGTACCTAAAAAAAGGCCTGCTTTGAACTTTTAAGTCCATCTGTAGATTTGGCTACCTATTCTGATGCCTAAATAAAAAGCATAGCTCTTCTGATAATCTAGTCTTGGGTGAACTTTAGACCTGAATTGTAGCCCACTTCTGAAGGTCTTTCTGGGCTCTCACCCTTACCCAGTGTTAAGACTACAAGACCTTTAAGACAGCCAGGTCTTAAACAAGTAGTGAGGTATGGAAAAGAAATATGATTTGCAAATGCACTAGAATATTTTTTTATTTTATCTAATATTGTGAAATGTTTTCAATGATTCTCATCACTGCCTGTCCTTTGAATGCACGGATGTTTCTTCACTGAAACTGGTGAAACTTGGGAAGTCCAAATGCAAACTGAGTCTTAAGAAAGGGAAAAAAGCCAAACCACAAATTCTTTTACTGCAGTACCCTCTGTGAAATCCCTGCAGCATATTTATTTGCTCATAATACAAATACAAGCTTGGAGCCTGTATTAGTATCATCTAAGTACACTAATTAATCTTACTCACATGGGCAAGTACAATGGGAGTCCTAACGTGAATAGGGATAATATTAGGAAACAAGACCTACAAAATCCTAATCACCAGTAAAGACTATCTGTTTTCAAAATCAGGCCCCAGTAATGTTGATTTCAAGGTCATTTCATGAAACATGTTTTTCTCAGTTTACTTACTGGGGTTTTAAATAGAATAGTAATCCTATACTATTAGTTTTACAAGTTCATTCCTTGCAGGTATCAAATAATTTCTTTATGAGAGGGCTTTCTGCTTTACTTTCTTTTCCTTTTTGTGTTTTAATAGCATACAGGCTTCTGAACAGTTTAAGAAAAGAATGCTTTAGTAATACAATTGCTCTAATTAAAGACCATTCAAAAATAACTTGTACTCTGCCTCCTGGACCTTTGTTAAAACTTTCCAGGAAAACCATTTGGAGAGTGGTATACTTACAGTCTAGCTGTTTTTTCACACCCGTTAAAAACAAAATTTGCCCAAAAAAATGAAGTAGCATCCGTTAAGTTGCTTGGCACAACTCACTGCTAAGCAAAGTGTTTAAATCACCATTCGTTTAAACTTCTTGTGCCTCATAAATGGAAGGGTTGAGGGGAAATAAGGACACCCAGAACTTCTTGCAGGTGCCCTGTATTTCTCTGAATCAATCCCATGTTTTGTAAATGCAATGCTTGATGTATTCAAATTTAGAGCACTGTTAAATCTTCTAGATAAATAATCCTCCTTTGAAATAGTGCCAATGAGAGCACTGCAATATAGCTTAATAGAAGATACTATTTATGGGGCATTAAAGGCATTTACTTAATTCTTGCAAGTCAAACATCAAACCAGGCGGCATGCACAGAAAAACTGAGGATCTGATCCAAAGCTGAGTAACATCTACACCCGTTAATGACAATGGGTCTATAGATTACTCCCTATGGAATAATCGATACAGGCTTTTCCTGAATCACTGAATTCTTTCCACAATTCTGGGCCAAATCCTGCTTGCATGACATGAAAAATGCCATGAGATCCAAAATCAGTGGAATGAGGGCTGTACAGGCAGCCTGACATCTGCAGAAAGCAAGAAGGATTTGGCCCAAACATTCCTGTTAACGCAGGTAGAAATTACCACATTCAGAGGTTAATCAAATAATCAGTTTTCAAATGCAAATCAGAAACCATAGAAAATGCAAGCAACACCAAACAATGAGAAATGGCAAGATCCCACAAAACCATCCATTCCTTCTACAAGATGTGAGAAAGTATTAGCGTAATTCAGTATGACATCCATACCAGATGTTGGCAATCACCTACAGAACATTAGGCACTATCATGCACAGTCTGGAAACAAGCAGGGAGAAAAAAGCAAAAACGAAAAAAAGAGAGTGTGACTTGCACCATGATTGTCCTCACCTAGCCTAATCCTTCTCCTGAGGATATGCACGTGTCCTGTAAATGTCTGCATGAGCCATGTGCATATAGGGAGAGAAGAGTTCATTCTTGATGAACGTATTTTGTCACTAGCCACTGAGACGTGGGGCAGCATAGAGTTTAAGAGCATGTTGGCAAACCAGAATGGTTGTCAGCATTCCTGTAGACCATCTTTGCATGGAAATGTGACTGTCAGGCCAGTCTCCAAGGAAAACACAAATATGTCATGTATTTTTCACCTCTGGGATAGTTACTTCTTGAGTTGAGTGATTTAGCCACTGGAAGGATGACATTTATCTCTCTGCAGGAGGACTTCAGTGAGACTGAAGCAGGGAACTAGGGTCACTGTCCTCCACACAGTCTTAATTCTTGTGCTCCCAGCTCTTTTCTGGCTATCAGTAAAGCACTGGATAACATTCACAGCACTATTTATAGCCTTTAGACTCACACTAACTTAAACAGGAGCTGGATCAGGCCCCAAAGTGCCTTGGCCCAATTTTCTATGAGGTCACCTTTCACCGGTATCCTGTCATTTCATGTGAGATGTCCGTGATGTACACGCCTGTTCCAGAAAGAGCAGTGGAGCTTCTCTAGATACAGGCACTTTACAAAATCCTGGTGATGACGATGGCCTGTATTTTGCAGGCTTTTGATGGGGAGGCATACAAGGGTGTATCTCAATATTACCTCAATTAGTAGTCATCAAAAACATTGGTGATTTCCATGCAGATAAACTATGATTCGAGACCCTCTGTTGTCATGGGAAGGGTTCCTATTGAGCACACTGGGCCTTGGATACGCTGGTAATGGGAGACAAATGAGTGACTTCAGTGGATTGTTCTGTTGCTGACCACGGTTCCCATCTAGATTGAAAACGAACGAATCCAGTTGCCATGGCAATGTGCAAGACGCTAATTAATACAGAAAATCACTGAGAGTTGAAGGTTTTATGCTCTCATAGAGAAAATGTTACCTATTTCTAAGCACCTGAATATAAGGTGTTATTTGAAGAAATTAAATACTTTTTTCTTTTAATGAGTATAGATAGACAGATATGCAGCTACTGTACAAAGCTTGCTTTCTCTTGATATCACGGGCAACTGGAAAACAAAAAGAAATGGGTGTGCTTAGCACAAAAAAGGGAAAATCGAGGAGATCCATAAAGGTCCTCTGGCATGTTAAGGGCTGCCACAGAGGGTAAGGCACTGACCTGATGTCCTACACACTGGCTGTCGAGTTAAAAATAAAGAGCTGGTAATGCACCAAGAAAGAGCGAGGCTGGATGGGGGTCTGGATTCAGAGACAGGACCTGCAGGTGATCCGTGGTCCTGGGGAGCAGGAGATACCAGCATAGTGGCAACCAAAGTGAGCCCCAGAGCTCCAGTGAGCAGGAAGTACAGGGCTTGCTGGTAGATGCTAATATTTGTGTTGCTGAATGTGGATCTGAACCCATCTTCCCCGGGAAAAATCTTCTAATGGTGAAAGCAATGAGGTGCTGGAACAGACTTCTTGGGAAGATGGTGTGAGACCTCCACCTTTGAAGGATTGTTAGAACAAGTCAGGCAATAAATATCGTGCCAAGCCTGAGCTGTACTGAATGCAGCCTTAGGCCAGGGGAATGGACTCTGGGAGTTTAGGAGATCTTCTGGAGCCCTGCGAGTCCCTGTCCCCTAAACGTCCCTGTGCCTGCTTGCGCACTTAGAGCCAGGCATTGAAGGTAGGTGAGATTTTTAAAAGCACTAATTGTTAGCTTTACTGACTCCCTCTGGAGTCAATAGTGAAACTCATTGATTTCAAGTGAAGCAGAATGCCTTTGAAAACCAGCCTCTAAGTGCTTTGCTGGACAGAAGCCTTACACCACGGAGGACTTGGCCCGTTACTTTCGGTAAGCAATTTCACTGAGCATGCTGAGGCCAAGTATGTTTGTGCAAATATAACTACCTGATGGAAAAGTGTGATCAATTTTATTGAGGAAAAGCTTAGATATTTGCAAAGGAGAATACCTCTCAGTGTTCTTCACCTAAGATGTAAAAGAGGAAGCAAAAATGACGACTGCCTTCTCTCTCTAGCAGCTGAACCCCAAAATCTCGTGGAAGATATTAGTGTTCATCATCTTTTCATTTTTAAGCCTATTGGGGAAAAATATTTCATCTCAGCATAAGCCTGTGTTATCATTAAAAACTCAGACTGATCTCCAAATAAACCACAGCATCACGCCCAATATTTCTTCTAAAATATACTTGCCTAACTGAGAAATGAACCACCTCCTCTGAAATTATCTGCTAACATTAAAAAGAAACCTTAGCTGTGCTTTACAGGCAGCTAGGTGTTCCCTGGTAATTTGTAACCCTCCACATGTGTAATTTAAACATACTCAGGGCACAGGTAATCTTGACAATAAAATCTAAGGCCAGAGATTCTATTAGCATATCTTCATGCAGTTATGTCAGCAAATAATTTAGTTACTAGTACCTAAAAATGCAGTTATCAAAAACCTAATCAAATAGTCAGTCAGAAAGAAAAAAAGAGAATGTGAGTTATTATGTATTACTCTAATAAATAAGACTCTTCATCTTTTTTTCTTTTTCTCTTAACCAACAAATGGAACAACTCGGTGTTTAATGTCACTGAAGGGCTTTGATATATTTTTAAGTAAAGTTCTTCTGAATCTCAGTACTCCTTTTTTTCCACTAAAAACCCAGCCAAAATTTATCATTTGATGTAAAACAAGCTCTAGCTCTAACCCTGATATAGGGCAGCAGAAAATTGTTATATATATAACGCAGCAAAATTGACAGGCTCTGCTCTGAAGAGGCTCAAGCTTGAGACAAGATGGAAAGTGAAAGGTGTCCCCTGGAGATGACTGTCCCTCCAAGTTAGCCTTCAAATTGCTGGCAAAGGAAACTAGGAAATTCCAGTTTTCTTTCTGATTAGCCACTACTATCCCACATGATCTGTCAAACCGTGCTCAACTTTCTGCTTCCCAAGGAAAAAAAAAATCCTTTCTCAGTGGAAATCCAATTAGAGAAAACTTAAAAAAACCCCTCTCTGCTAATAGATTATTCTTTTTAAACTTAAAACCAAAACCTGACGGGAACTGATTTCAAGTAATACCAGACCTAATGAATTATCATCTTAAAGTATTCTTTAAAAGCTATATTTTGACATACACTTTCAACGAAAAGTACCTTGCTCTTTCCGTAATTCCACTGACTTTCATTACTTTAATGTTGGAGAGAGGGAGTAAGCCCTAGACTCAGATATATATGTTTTCTTAACACCCCAATTCCAGAATTCCCATTTCTAGCTTATACTCCATGTGAGTGCTAGTGATAGTTGTAATACACGTCCCTATAAGTTTACACCACAGAATTTGATCAGATTTCTATTACAGTGTAGATGTGCATAATATAATGGGTGGAAAAGCCTTTCTAACCTTAAAGAGCTGTGCGTGAGAATCTGAGCAGTTGTCTCGATGTTTTGAATATTTTTGACATGTAATTGCCAACATCTGTTCAGGATTATCACCGAAAGGATCTACCATGCATGGGTTTTGCTATCTTCTCTACCTTGTCATGCAGGTTGGCGATGTTAAACACTGAGGCTGAATGAGACCTGTCCATAGATAATGCTTGGCAAGAAAGTATTCTCATATGGTTAGTCCTTGGTGGACTCATCTCTGTATAAATTACTTAATAGTAAATATTATTCATTATTTTAAGAAATAGTAATAGATTAGATAAAAAGCTATGAAAAAAAGAGCTTCTTTCATTACCAGATCTGTAGTAATTTTTTTTTTTGGGGGGGGGAATCATATCCTTGAAAATGTGAGAAGATGTGAGTTGATGAAATGCTGAACCTACCAAAATCAACGATGAAACGTTTTCTGATCTCTTCAGGGTCCGAAATTTAAACAGTGTTTCTATCACATGCAAATGGATAAACACCATGACAAATTAGGCTATCTATGCCTGCAGTCTTGAAACCTCAGCTCATAGCACAGATTTAGATTCCTCTATCGATGCGCTCTTAAACACGAATATGCATTTTGAGGTCATTAAACTTCCATTTTTAAAAATCAATATCCGAAGACTTTAAAACAGTTTCATTGCCATTTTCCTATGGTTCATGAATGAGTACTTTATGTATGTGATTCACGAGCCACCGCATACCGCCGTTCTTACAGCAGCACTCGTCTTAGTGAGGTCTGTAATTTTGGAGGCACTCTAATTCCTTCTGCCCACAAAAACAGTATTGGAAAAACATATGAAAAATGTATTCTATTGACAGGTCACATTCCCTACATTCCTCCATTTCCTGAACAATATCTATGGTTAAGTCATTTGTAATTACTGTGTTTACTACTGGAAATGGCATGTAGGCTTTAACTGCAGCCGGAGTGTTTAACCTGATTTTCACCTGAAATGACTGAGATTGTTTTCAGCGCCCGCAGTACTCTGAACGTTCGTAAGGCTGAGACATTGCCCAGGTCCACAAATTCAGTTATGTATCTGTAACAAGGGAAAGTCACACACAGACAATGACAAAACACCAGCAAAAAAACAACAGTCAAAGGGACAAAGAGAGACAGAGAAAGAATCACTTGTAGCTGAGAGCCAAAACGTAAGGATCAGGGCTTCTTACCTGGGATTACTGAAATAGTTTTTAAAGCTCTCAAAACCCTGAAAGTCCGAAGAGGTGAAACACTGCCTACATTCACAAATTCTCCTACATACCTGTAGAATTAAGTCACAGTTATTTGGAATTATACAATAGAGTATGAGACTTGTCTGAATGAAGAATGCATTCATACACAACGGGAGCGAACGCAGCCGAATGAGAGGTGCATCCACTTTTCAAGCTGTTCTTTGATGCCATTTGTCCCAGGTTTTTCATAGTACACATTATTTCAAATGTTTCTTGAACTATTCAACTTATCTAATAGGCATCAATTTATAAAACTACTGGGTGAACTTTGTTATCGTGCTGTTCAGCAATAAATACTTTACAGATTTTACCATCATGTAGTTTAACAAAAAATTCTTCACATTATAGGAAACATTAAGAGTTACTTTGCTGCTCTTAAAAAAAATAAAAGCTTCAAATACCCAAGTAATTTTCACATAATAG
Source organism: Haliaeetus albicilla (assembly GCF_947461875.1). Lineage (NCBI taxonomy): Eukaryota > Metazoa > Chordata > Aves > Accipitriformes > Accipitridae > Haliaeetus > Haliaeetus albicilla. The sequence continues at coordinate 74,468,327 of NC_091484.1, forward strand.
CTTCTGTAAACTACATATAGGACAACATTGGAAAATATCAGCGCAAATGTTTCTACTGGGTTATTTATTCTAAGATGCTGTACTCCGTGGTAAAGCAGATGTTGGTTTCAAGGGATGCTTAACATTTTATTTTGTTTTGAACATCAAATCCATTCCCTTTGGCTGCAGGAAGATGGATTTTGAATGAATATAATTGCAATCCTACTAAAAACTATTTAGGATTAAAATACCAATCCCAGCTCTTCACTGACATGCCTATTTTGGTCATCATGGAGACCCATGCCACATCTGAGCTAAATGCTCCCAGGAAGGTCAGTTATGGAATGAGTTTGGCTTTATCAGTGTTGTACAAAATTACTTCCTCCAAGTCGGTATACAGTAAAAGCATAGTCACCACTGTTTCTTCTGAACAAAAGAGCTCTTGGACCCTTTAATTTCACTATTAAACTTCTATTAAATTTCATTAACATATTCTACTTCTTTGAGGTATTTGTTTTTACACGTTAAGGAAAAAACTCACCTGGTTATTTTACAAAGCCTGCTTAAGTGGGCTTTGTGCAAAGGCCTCTGGGGGGGACAAAGCATCCTCTCCATATCTACTAATCCAGATTATAGCCTGGAAAAGCAATATTGCTTCTCCTCTTCATAATCTCATAGGGGAGTCTGGGCAAAGATTTACCTGTTTCCTCCCCAGGTTTACCCAGTGCTTCTCTCCCAAACTATTCTGCAGCATGCAAGTGTAGAAAAAAAATGATTTTGGGAGAAGCAATAGCATGGGCATATGCTTTTGCTGACCAGAGATTTGTAAAAACACATTACTAATATGTGAACAAGCATATGAAACAAATCCTGCTGCTGCTTGTTCACAATCTTTAATTAAGATTTATTTTGGCTGTTTCTTGGGTGAAATTGCAGCAGACTGGTTCATCCCTATTGGGGAGCGAGAAGCAACTGGAATTCCCATCCGGAATTTTCCTGCTAGCCAGGGAATTGCTTATTGTGTTTAAGCTTTTGGCAGGGCACTTTCCAACCCTGAGTTAGAGCTGCCTCTCCCTTGCCTGTCCTGGAAAGTACTCGCTTGTCTGGGAAAGACTGATCGAAACAGGGGCAGTTTCAGAAGTTCCCCAGAACCCATCCATGGCCCCACAGAGGGTCCCAAGCCATGGCTGTGTCTGCTGGCACAGGGTGGGAGGAAAGCCCTGGAGACCTGTGGCACATCTTACTCTCTAGTGAGCTATTTAAAACTACTCTCTGTGACCCAGCCTGTGCCGTTTCTGCCCGAAAGAGGACGTAAGAAGATATTATGCAATAACTCTAAAGCAAGGGATGGTCTTTCCATTGTAACACCCATCAGTGAAAGAATCAGATTTTCTATTAGCTCAAAACCCTCAGTTCATCTAAATCTCATGGCCCTCTTATTTTGAACCCTCATGCCATCTTTGTTTCCAGATACAGAAATACCTCTAGCATCACGCTGGCTATAAGCAAAGACAACACCAGGGTTACCTGCGTGATCAATCTTACTTTAAATTACTTGCAAATTGGATTTATATGAAGGATAAATCATATCAGAGTCCCTTATCCAACACTCTGTACTATCTGCTGCTTGCATACTTGGGAAGGAGGTTTCATTGTACATATGAAGATCATATTGCAGTTCACTTTTAACTCTCTCACTGCTGCCTATAGACTCAATAAAACACTTTTCTATTTCTTTTGTCTTCCAGAATTCCAATACTTTTTTTTTCCTATTTAAAAAATTGTTAGTATAATATGCCTTAAAGTAAGAAACAATAGGAACGGGTGCCAGTTCTGAAGAGCACAGCCACTGCTATAATTTGATGTTTAGAAGCTTGATTTTTCACAGTTGCTGGCCCCCCTCTTTTAAGGATCTTCTAACTAAGAGATGAAATACCACTCGGAAAGAAAATTGAAATGTAACTAGGAAAGAAACCACAGACACCCAAGCTTCTCATTAAATAAGCCTTAAGGAAGTTTTCATGAATCCTTGGGCTGGAGCACTGAGTGGCCATTCAAGTCTAGAAGTAGAAAAGAAAAAAGACGTGTAAGCCCACAACCTCTGGGCACCAAATCCTGGTTCCTACCAGCAGGGAGGGAATTGCACCTCAAGGTCTGTGCAAACCTTCACATCTTTCCAGCTCCCTAAGCCCCAAACACCCAGAGATGATGTGGACAGACTTTAAGGGATATCCAGACCTGACTGTTCAGACTTGCGTTTCAGTGCCAGTAAATGAGATGAGAACCAGAGGAGTTCTTCAGAGCCGGGGGTGATGCCCCAACCTCCGCCTGAGCTGAGAAGATGAGGTGGAGCAGATGCATTGCCAAGGCTGTGAGTCCTCTTGCCCTTTTCTCTGCTCCTTTCTGCCTCACTCTCAAAAACCTCCTTCCTTGTAGAATAGAGGGAACCCATGCACAGAAACTCTCCATGTTGTGCTGAATTCAGAGACCTGCAAATAAACTCGTGTCGTAAGTCACAAAGAGATGAACTCTCGTACCCTGCTTTTACCACCTGCCTGATGGACAGGAGAGCAGGCGGGTGACGCTTGTCGTTCTGTCCTGCCTCTAAATGTTGCAGGAGAATTGCACTTAGCACCACTTGAGGAAAAGTTTATCTGAGAAAAATACCTAATATGTGCTGACCTCTAAAAGCTCCTCCCCATCTGCGTTGCATTTTTTTAAAAAAGCTTATCACGACGGCCAGATGTCAGTTCAGCCAAATCCATAGGAATGCAGTAACAGATACCAGGATCTGGCCTAGGGCTGGCTTTGATCCAAAGCCTACTAAAATAAATGGGAGTCTTCCGGATGAAGTCCACGTAGGTTTTACACATCTTCATGCTGTTCTGCTAAATGCTGCTGAGGATCACAGAATCATAGAAACATCAAATCTCAAGTTGGAAGGCATCCACAAGGATCATCAAGTCCAAATCTCTGCTCCTTGCAGGACTACCTAAAACCAAACCATACAACTAAGAGCATCGTCCAGATGCTCCTTGGATATTGGCCCTGATCTCTGCACCCTACCAGAGTTGTGCTATCAACTGCAGTGGCCCTCATTGGTGTTTGAACTAAGTTTGGTTGAATATTTTTTCCCAGCTTTGGTTCCATTCAAATATCACAGGCCCAGGAGTTCAGCTCAAATGTCAGTGCTAACAGGCTTGCATCTCACATAACGCTGTGAATTATGAGGTTTAAAGATGGCAATGAGAACTAAACTAAAACCAGAACAGAATATAGGTCTCATTAAGCAGAAAATACAGGGAGATCAGCTGAAATCCTTCTACGATTAAGAAATGGGGCCTTTCAGGGCATCTCTACTAGCTTCCACTTCAAGATGACATGTGCTCTTTGCGTGCTTTTCTCTCCTCTTTGACTGTGAAGAAAAATCTGGATTTCTAGCTCAGCTGCAGATACCGATGGTGTCAGACATCTGCCTTTGGCCACAGCTTGGGCTGACCCTGTGTCCGCTGCGAGCGTTGGCTGACTGTTCCCCTACCCCCATGTATTTTTAGCTGTCTAGATGCCACAAATCCATCAGCTCCTTCAACGCACCAGAACCCCACGTGTCCTGAGTGAACTCTAATAATCTAGGTAGAAGTATGCAGCTGAAGGGGAATATCATATTGGGGGAAAAGTTTCTATTCCCAAGCTATATAACAAGTTTCAGAGGCCTTTAATTTAATTCTCTATTGTAGTAAAATAGTAATTACTTTCAGGGCGAAGAAGGTTTGTGAAGTTAAGAATGCAAAAACAGCTTTGGTGGTGTTATGGATAGATAGAGTATAAACAGGGATTTAAATACAAGGGTATTCAGTCACACTTATAACACTTTCTATACAGGGGTCTGAAGCTTCCCAAAACTACATTAGATAGGCAAGTATTAAAGTATTATTACAGATATTTTACAAACAGCTCTCTCTGTGGAGCACAGAGAGAGTAGATAATTTCTCCAAAATAGTCTAGTGAATTGAGAGAACAGAATTGAGAATCCCTCTGACTTCTTCCTCAGAAACCACTCAGGAAAAAAACCCTCCATCCTAATACACTTCAGCATTTTCTCATTTTCAGTACAACTTGAGTGGGAAAAAAAGAGAACAGCCAATTTTTTAAAAAGTTCTATTGCTTATCGCTGTCTTGAAAAATATAAGGGAGTGCTACTTACGCCATAACAATAACACTGAAATCCAGCCAGTTCCATGGATCTCGAAGGAAGGTGAATTCTGTCATGCAAAATCCTCTTGCCAATATTTTTATCAATGACTCAAAAGTGTAAATGCCAGTGAAAGTGTACCTGGGGAATAAAGTGGCCGAGATAAGCAAGAGCATTATAAGCAGTAGACGGCAGCAACGGCAGAGGCACACTCAACCCAGTCCTACTCACACGAGACACTCCTGCCCAAATCGTTGGGGCTGCTCATGTGAGTCACGGCTGCAGCACTGGGCTGTGCATGAGCAGCTTCACGTGTGGACCAAGGAACACGTAAGAAATGGGAAAGTGCTCACGACAGCCGCGGGATGAAGATAATTTTCACCAGAGGGTGTACCTGGATGAATACTCACTCATGGATACTACGCTGCTAAGCTGTGCTATGGGACTTTTGAAGCTCTGTCTGCCATCACCAGTGAAAGAGGAATGGATTATGCCACATTCCTTGTTGTTTCTCTAATTTGAATGAGGGTGGTTGTTCCATTCATACCTCTCATCTCTTCCTGCCCAGGACATTTTGAAGGGCAGTAGGTTAAAAAATGTCACCACTTGGTTTCATTAGCCAAAAAAAGTATTCTTCCTGCAACTTCCCTTGTGTTTCACTATCCATGGTAAATCACACCAGCCCTCAGAATTAAACAACAGACTGCCCTCACTGAAAAAGAGTAAACAACTCCCACCCTAATACTATATCTAGTAATTTTGACCTGCTTGACAGTAAAAGACACAAGGGTGGTTTTTTCCCATAATAAGATAAATTGTTTGTTACCAACAGCCTCTTGACTGTGATGAACTTGGTTAGAACATACATCTTACCTTTCGTAATAAAGATGGTACCTGTAATAAAATTTAGCAAATTCTCTGTGGAGGACAGTAATGTATCTGACTTATAACATTCACCCAGGGCTCTACCTACCATTAGAGACATACTTCAGGGCATACAACACCTCTTTTTTAATGTTTCTACCTGACACACCTAGCCCAGTGGGACTAGGTATTCTAGGCCATATCTTAATAAAAATAATAAAAGTTTAGTATCCACTAATGGCATTCCCTACCCCTTTTCTCCAAATGAAGATGCAGATGATACCAAAGCCTATTAAAAAACCCCCAAACACCTAAAATCCCATAAAACACAAATCTGGTAAGTCATGATGTTAGAGGCTTTTACTGGAAACACTGGCTTGAGTTTTCTCTTCAGTCCCTAAACATCAGTAGCTATAATCATGCCATCACACACAAAAAATTTTAACAGTTGGGACTTCTGTTTAGTAAAAAAACAGGTGTAAGCAATTAAAGGTGGTAATATAAAGAACAACTTCATTATGTATAAAAAGGAAAGGTTTTCTCTTAGCTGTATTCTGCTGATCTGCAACTGGGCATACAGACAGATAGTGGCAAATCTCATGCCCTCCTGCCATCATGTCACACAGTAGAGCTAGTTACACATGTTATAAAAGCTCGGTATGCTTCATCTTAAAATGGAGATTAGCAGGACAGTTTTTGTGCAACAGTAGGCATTAAATGTTTCTTACATCTCCTCTTTGACCATACACCTAAGCATTATCTTGTATCCGACTTTTCATGGCTCCTATTTAGTTTTGCTCTGGTATTTCAAATATAGGTCACCCATGTGATAGTCTCTTTAAGCATGTGTATTCAGTAATACATGCAGAAAACACATGCAAAGAACTAAAAAAAATACTTAACGGTACATAAGCTCATTAAAATGATAAAGCACTTGTATTTATTCAGCATGTCAGATGGTTTAATTGATTGTATAATCATCATCTAATTCTAAATGGATGGGGCAAAGTCCTCCAGCAACTGAACAGCTTCTTTAACAACAGGAGTCAGGATTTTTAAAAAATTTTTAGTGGAAGGAAGTCGAATTGATTTCTTTTTCCAAAATGGTAAGGAAAATATTTTAAAGGACCATTATTTGCACGAGGTTAGTCTTGTATCCCCTGTGAGTCTCTGGAACAGCAGAACAAAACAGATTTAATGTGTCTTTTCCAAATCCAATATTGATCAATTTCAATTACAGTTCCTTGCGTTATTTTGCTCCTCAAAAGTACTTGCCTTGGATTTCATTCTATGCATTTGAGGAGGAAAAGCTGAGAGGTATGAAGGCACACAGGAGAAGAGGAGACATGGAAGATTTACTCCATGCTGCATGAGCCCATTTGCACTTCTGCTCTACGTTTCTTGCATGCCCTGCTTGGCACACTGATAACATCATCCACATTTTCCTGCTTACGGAAGATACAACAAGCACTTTGATATTTTCCTCCAGAATGTTCAAATTCCCAGCTGTAGACCCACTGACCAAATTTTGACTCACATGGATGAGTTGTCCATGTTTCAGCTGAATACATCGTGGCTATGGTACTGTCTGACAGTTTTCAGTAGGAAAAGGACAACGTCAGGGGAAAAGGAAAGTCACAGATGTACTCGGGGGTACTAGACTATACAGAATACATGAAACAACCTGGGATTAGGATGTTATTGTGATCAAAGGAAATATTTGGTTCAGTGCTGTCTATAATTAGTAATTTATGGCCTAGAAGATGTGCCCTGCATGATTTTATGAAACCTAAAATAAGGGCATTTTATTGTCTTTCCTTACAGCCTTGAGTAGGCCAAACACCAGGCTATGGAGCAGCAGATGGCTGTGTTTATCATATGTCAGTCAAAAATAAAAAGTGTGTTCTGATTGGTTCAATGAGCCAAAATAATTGTTTAATGCACTGTAGGTTGATTAGCTTGTGCATCTGGTATCTGTTTCTAAGAAGAATATTTTAAAGCAACTTAAAGAAATGAAAGGGGCTTCCTGAAGGCCATTAGCCTCTTTTTAAATTAATTTAAGGAAAAAAAAAAAAATCCAACCAAAAAACCTTCAAGTGATATCTTTGCTATTTTTTTTTGAAGGTTTGACAAGCTAAAAAGACAGGAACCTCATAAAAGTGTTCCCAGACAATTTTATGCTTGCTCATAAAGTATGCCTACCAACGATTCCAGGGGAACACTTCTCATGATGCACTCAGTCCGAAAGAAACTTTTGCTTCCAATAAGTTTCAGTTTAAGGACAGCACTAAGTATGTCCAGGAAGTGTTTTCTGAAATAATTCAGCTTAAACTCCATCAGCCTATTCTAATGTGCCCAACCATCAAATCTCTTGCATGGGAACTGTGGAAGGCTGGCCAGTTTCAAATGGAGTTCTCCTCATATGTGATTTCATTCAGATGTAGCATAGCAGGTGCATTTAGCAGTAGGTATGAGCTTGGTAGACTAAAAATTGTTAGTTTACTTACTAAGGGAGGTTTCACAGGCAACAAACACCTGGAAAACACATTTTGTCAGCACAGATACTATGGTCAGTATTACTGGAAAGAAATTAGACAAAAGCAAACAAGATGAAAAGAATGTAACAAATGGAAGAGGAAGGAGGAGATAAGGACAGGGCAGCTGTAAACCAGAAAGGATACTTACTCAACATATTTATTCCATGACGGAGTCTCTGATTGTGCCATGAACACACAATTAGTTAAAATAGTGCACATAATAAACATACTGAACAATGTAAATAAGTGAATTAAGGAAAACAACGCATATGTTATAAGAATTCATAAATTTTTGTCATTCACACAAGAGGTGACAGCTCACTCATAATTTGCAAGTTGCTTAAAAAGGACTAAAAACATTTGTTTGCAAGTGCATAAGGAAACAATTATATAAACATAGGAAAAATGAGGGAACCTCTTCTGCTTTTTTTTTCTTTGCCTACATCTTTTATACATACTTTATACAGTAAACAAATGTACTGACTCTGCAGTCCTCTGAAAATACAATACCCCAAATTTACAGCTGTGTTGGTCAGATAACAATGTGCATAGGTGCACAACTTTGTATGAAAAGAGGGATTAGTCTCATTTAAGTATCTACAGAAAAACCTGTGTCTGCAAATTCCCATTTTATTTTGCATCCTGAAACATTTCTCAGGCAGTAGGGCAAGTTATAAATCTGGTCTTTCTAATCTCTCTAATGGGCTTGAGGTCTCGCTTTCAGTATAAAGTTTCACCAAAAGCTAATATGAGTTTCAGAGCACTAATTTTAAGGCTTGGTCTGCAAACCCGCTTGGCAAATATGCAGTCTTGGTCTGCAAAGCTGACTGCCTCAGCTGAGGCACCAGTTTCCCTAATTGGAGGCTAAAACGAACCTCCCAAGTGTATAGTCCATGCACTTAGCTGCTAAGCTGAGGCCATAAATACAAAAAGGAGCACCCTAAATCAAATTCCTGGAATTGAAAACATAGTTCACTGAACTGCCCTCCTAAAAGCACGTGCCACTTTCTGTAAAAAAAATACAAAACATGATGGGATTCTTCTGCATAAATAATAGGTCCCATGCTACTGGAGAAAGTTTGACTAATGAGTTTAAGTGGACAGAAGAAAAGGCAAAGGAAAACAGCCTACAACTCAGTGAATAGGCTGGGACCCTTCCCAGCGAAGAATGGTAGCATCCAAATGTAAATGTCTTTTGTCTTCTTTAGGAAAAAAAATAAGTTGGGGGTTTTTTTTTCACCTCTTTACTAATTTCATTGGTGTTATTTTTGTTTGAGAATAGTGGTCAAAGAATATGATTTCAAACATATGTCCTGAAATGTTTGCATGAAAATTGTCCTTTCACAGAGCCAAAATCTCTGCTGAATACAGAGTGGAATGTTTTCCAATGGGCCACATAAGCAACTACTAGGTTAAATTGGTAGTAACCAACCTGCATATCCCCCAGCGCCATCGCAGAAAGCAGTAATTGAACTCAAAGGGACTGCTCATCTCACAAACATTTTCCACTTCTGGACCAACACCTCCTACTGAAGGACTGGGAAGGATATCTGATTTCCAGTCACATTTTCCCACGTCAGCTTGAGATAAGTTGTGTCCATCTGGTTAACACAATTAGGTTGTAAGCTGCAGCTAGCCTAGAAAACACTGGATTACTTTTTCAACTACAGTGAAATGCTATGAAATGCTATGTAAACAACAACAGTAAAACAGAGTGGTATCTTCAGGCCATGCCAAACAGATACTATACTCCAATTCCAAAGAAAGACATTCCTCTATAACCACCCATTTTAGGATCACTGGTCTGATTTATACATCCCTGTTTCCTTGTGTATAAGTTGAATCTAACAGCTTTCCCAGATGCTCACTTATAGGCAGGTGTCACTACTTTCTTATTCAAACACCGGAGACAATACACCAGAGAACACAGGTTGAAAATGTAAGGGGTCAGCTTTGGGACATCAAACACACTATGAATTCAAACTGAGTTTCATGACCAAGCTGAAAACTACAAAGAACATAAAAGAATGAAACATATCAGCTGGTTATGCACAGAAGTCAGAGACCTGTGTTAAAAGAAAAAAGAAAACAGAAACTCCTACAGAATTAAAATTAGCATTCTGACCTGAAAGCTAATGCAATTGTTTGCATTAGAAAAGGTCAGTGGTGATGATCTACTTAGAAAGGACAAAGTAAAGGAGATGAAATTGAGATAAGCTATATTAGCAGCATTGTCTGTTACCTGTCTTAGAACTGCTATTAATTCAAATTTTTGAAAGCCTACTGACCCATGAGTTGACATGGCTAATGTATCCAGAAGTATGGGTTGGACTCTGCTATGGACCACAAACCAAATAAACTAAACTACTCATCAGGATCCTTTCTGCAATAAATTAAACCTATTATTTCCAATGTGAAGTTATAGAATAGGCTTTGCGCAAACTGATTCTAAAAGTTATAAATTTTATCTTCTAGCACAAAGATATTGAGTCAAACACAGCATACTTCTGTTCTAGTCTTCATTATGATGGATAATTGTTAATTAGCAGACTGAATACTAGGGGCTCTTTAAGTGATCATTGCCAAATTACATATAATATGTGCAAGCAAAGGTTAGTCCCAATCAATAGTACATATAATTGGTGCTTCACAAGGTCTCATTTTCCCTTACGGAGGAAAGTGTGTAAAATCAGATGGGAGAAAAGTTGCAAGCAGAAAATAAGAACTAAGATTGGAAATTCTTTAAGAAGATTTTTTTTTTAATGGGCCAGTATCCATAATTCTAGCATCAAGGATGGTAATTTTGGCCAAAACCCCATTTTGGATCAGTGGCAAACTGAGAGCAACTATCTATAATAGCTAGAAAAACTAGGAATAGCAATTGCTATCTATTTTATACAGGGCAGCAAAGGGCTCGAAGAAACTAAGGACACCACAGAATGGTCCTTGGCTTGCAGGCAAAAAGAACTAAGAGGGGTCTTTTAAGCATAAGGCATCAATGAAGTGTTAGCAATGGTTTAATCTTATTAATAGGTGGACTTAGTAAATAAAGATGTTAATAATAGCTAATAACAATGCAGAAGGCAAAAAGTGTTCATTCAATGGGATGCAGACCTACACTCCCCATGTCCTCTGTGACAGGAACGGACCAGGACCTTGTTCGGGGCAGCAGCCTGGGCCATGGTCCTTTCATGAGGCCACCTAGACTCTGAAGAAGAAGTGAAATTACCTAGAAGAGGTTTAGGGATATGTTGTTAATTGAAGTAATTCACATTGCTAGGAGGCTGTGGATGTTATTTGCCCTTGGAAAGGTGTATTTTTGAATGCCTAGACTAATCAGGCTTGGCTGGATGAGCAGTGAACTTACAGGATCTATCCTGCCTGAAGTCTCACAGGAAGAACTCCATATACAGCTACTTAACCAAGAAATGTGACCCCCACAGCTTCTATATAGGACAATTTTACTCTGTCCTCTATTCTGTTCTACTGTTGGCCTTTACGGTACACTCAATGACTGGAAATGGAAATATGGCATCTACTAAGGAAGTTGCTTCAGACACTTACGTGACAGGGCACCATTTGTTAATGCTCTTTTTTGGCTTTTGCCCTGGGGAAAATAAAGATTGCTTGATTACACTCACGCAAGACAATAGATCTGGTTCCCAGATTCATGTCTGTGATATTATCTGCTTGAGTACTTGCCGATTCAGGCTCCTCTCTGCCTGGGATATTGACTGCCTGCTCAGCCAATTGGCCTTTGTGTTTCAGGTTGATGTGAAAGGTCTTCATCGACAGAAAACAAATCAGTGCCTAACGCAGGAACTTCACTGCTGTTTCGCTGGGACTGGAGCTGTTGCCTCCTGCCCGTGCTTGCCAAAGATTGAGCTGTTGGATTTCCTGACATTATCAATGCAAGGTGATAACTTGGGTCTTTCTGGCACTAAAATGCTCTTTGCATTGTGACCTTCCATTCCCCAGATTTTACACTCCTTATCTGACCATATGTCTGTTCCTGACATATCTTTCAAATTCACTCCTCTGTGGTCTTTATCTTTGGAAGTAATGTGCTCAGGATTTCTTGCATACTTATCTTTTGGCCGACTGCTACCAAGGGCATGTAGTTCCTGTGTATTACATGTACCTGTGACCTCTTGGCTTCACCAGTCAGTGTAGAAGAAAGTGAGCAGAAGACAGAACAGGCCTCCAAAGCTGGAGGCAATATTCACACATACGTGCTTTTTTCTAAGAAGCTCAATTTTCAGATTCTTCTCTTAGCCATACCTGTGCAAATTCATTGACCTCAATTAAGTCCAGCAAGTCTGTGCTGATGTAATTGTGCCTAATAAACACTGCTGGGCTCTGGGTATGCAGCAGCATGTGCAGCACTGCCTGCACGTATAACCTGGTCCATAAGGAAAACTTTTTGCAAAATTCTATGGTGTACTCTCAGAAACCATAATAATGTCTTGGCTGATATCACATATTCATTTTTGGATAGAATTATTGTAACTAGAAGCTTCACCTATTTTTCCTCTTGCTGGAATATCTATAGTCTCACTTTTTTTTTCTTTCTCACTGTATGGACAACCACTGGGAATCTGGTTTCTTTCTCTATTTTTTCCCCTGAAATCTGATAATAAACCAATGATTCTAAGATGCTACCTGCTTAGTATTTATTAGTTGTCTGTGCTGGATGTGAACATTGCAGATGAGGGATTTCCATCACTAAAACATCACACGATCATCACAGCAGCATGCGGAGTCTTTGAATTATCACCGCCAGGTCTCTCATGTGAACCGTAGAGAAAGCAAGCAACTCATGAACAAGGGTGTGTTTTTAGTAATGTTCACACAAAGCTGAACATTTGGGTCAGTTTGGTCTTCCAGAGAGATGTGACTATGTCAGAATATAATGTTTCTGTTGCTGTGTTAACAAAACAAGCCACAACCAACCGCTGCAATATATCTTGCATGACTTCAGAACTAGAACTAGGGGAAATCGGGCATCGCCCTTCCATCAAAAGGTCCAGCAGGCCAGCCTGTGCTTTCATTCCTAGCTGGATAACACATTGTAATAAACAAACTAAAAAAGCAACAGAACAATTTTTTAAATGTTCTGCTTCAGGAGAGAAAAAAAATCAGTTCTGAGGCAGTTCAAAATTAAATTGCATCTGCATATGGTGTCACAGAGTCTTATGGGAGAGGTTGCTTAAGTGCTCAGTAGCAAAACTCTCCATCAGTGTAGATGTCCCCAGGTGTATTCCAGCCTCCTGGTTCCCTTTCTTTCTAAGGTACTACACCCAGTTTCTTCCACTGACTCTTTGCTAAACATGATCAGGCCCTTCACACCTTTTAATCCTGAGTAAACTCACCAGACTCTCCAGTGCAGTTCACATTATCTGATGCTAGCAGTATAATATAGTCATTTTCATAGCTCACATAAGAATATAAAGTGAAACAACCCAAAAAATCAAATGCATTTCTTCTTGTGCAAGCAAATTCAACCAAAAGATTTAAAACAGCTTAATGAAATAAAATGGTTTCTGACTTCCATCCATCTGTGTTTAAAAACCATATAAAATACACAAGGAGGGAAATCAACAGAAAGGATATGAATGTACCAAAATTTTAATTGCTGCTCTTCTGATTGGATGGAAAGGACTAAGTATATACAAGGCAGGAGTGGCACTAAATCGAAAGATTGTCTTCCCTTTGTTCAGTACTATAAATGTCTGGAAAAAAAAAAAAAGAAAATGAGAACATTCAGTATTTGCATTTATGCTTTTCTTTTCCCAGCCCATGTCCCACTGGGAATCTCCTGCCACTATTCCATACATCTTCCCCACTCCCTCCCAAGACCCCCAAATTTCTTTTCACTCAGTGAAGAGTTTTATCCAAGACCCTCCCAGCAGAGCTGTTGCCTCTCTTATTGCAATTTCCCAACTATATTTTCTTGTTTCACTCCTTACAGTGTCCTGTGCCATCATCTCCATCACGGGGCTGGGAAGAGAGCGGAATCACCTTTAAAAATAAAAAATGACCTGGAGACTAAAATGTGGTGGAGGGACTTTTATGATGCTCTTCTTCCCAGGTGCCAGGAACCTTACTATGTTGTTACTCCATCTTCTCTACCTTGAGCACTTTATTGCTCTCAGTCGATGTTTTTTGTCTCACCAAGTAGGAAGCTGCATGAGGCACAACTCCACAGCAGAATCTGACCTTGGCACTGAAGCACTGTCATTGTACTCGGGTTAATACGGGCGGAGGAAACCAATACTCTGAGTTATCTTAAATCCAAAGCAAAGGTGAATTGGATGCTGGCCCAATTTACAGAGCTCTGAAGATGCCCCACCATGCACAGAGGAACTAATATTCACTCAGAGACAGGATCAGGACACCCAATAGATAAACTCTAAGCAACTCACCCACCTTGAGTCTAAGACCTTCATGACACTAAAATTGCAAATCTATATCCTGCTGCTTGTGCCTGGGGATAGCAGGCAAATTAAAAGGTAAATTAATTCTGGCTCTTCCAGGTAAGTAATCTATTTGTCTTTATCCGTTTAACTTAGTTCTTGCACCTGTTTCTACACTGTTTGAATGGAAGTAGCATCGTGGTCATATTAATTAATTGTTTACAGGAAATCGCATAGCCCAAAATCAGGAACATCAGTACCTGAAAGAACTGGAAGCTGCCTAAAAATACACCATGCTTCCAAGCATAATATTGTCCTCTGTTTTGCGAAACATTTGGAAAGCGGAATGAACTGTAGTAAGCAACCAGCCCAGCTCTGCTGTCAACAGTCTTTTGACAGAAGCTGTTTGCACTGTTGTGGCTTTGGTCCAGCCTACACGTGATTCCTCATCAGGTGATTCTCGCTTTGGGATGAAGCTTACCCTTCTGCAAAATGCCAGCATTGCACATGCTACTCACATTTCCCTTCAGCTTTATTTTGGTCAACTTAAATGGAGTTGAGCTATCCCTCAGCAGGAAAAGAACCGCTGCTCTCCAGGAACGGTTGTGGAGGTGCCTCCTGCTCTTGTGCAGAGTGCTAGCACAAGACTCAAGTCACCCAGAAGCCCTTAACATTAAGGGGTTTAAGTGATAAACAGACCCGTGAAGAGTCAAGGCTCATGCAGAAGGCAAGATAGGGTAGATAAAAACCTCTGGCTTAATTTAACTCAGCTACTGCTCTGCTCTTTTCAGACACCGTATATTCGTACTCAGAGTTATCTGAAAACACCCAAGTTTTAATTATGCTTTTTATCCCTCTTTGCCCTCCCGCTTAGATGTTTTCTGGGAGCCCTACTCGTGCTGAAACTCTGATCCTTAATGTGGAAAAAAATATTTTTACTGGCTGTAGAAAGATCAAAACAAGAGGCCTCAAAACAGAGAGTGTTTATGCTTTAGCAAAAGCGAAGAAGCAGGACGGCTGGCTGGTGCTCACCTTACGATCATTGTAGAAAGGGTCAAGGTCCTCCAATGGCTCCCCAATGAGATCTGGAGGAACAGTCCCATAGATATCGGGCAGCTTCTTGCAAGCTTGCAAATCAAACTGAGGCTGAGGTTTCTCTTCTTCGCCCAGCTGCTCTCTGTATTCCTGCTTGGCATTCCTTGCAAGCTTCTCCGCAATTCGTTTCTCAATAGCAGCCAAGGATTCAGGCGTGAACCGGTGGAAGCTGTTAGTACCCGGTGGTAACAAGAAGTCAGCCATCTTTTCATCCTGCTTTGTCTTTACTGGTCTTTACTCCTAGTAGTGGAAACAGCTGAAACAAAAAGTACCAAAAGTTAGTGACAGGAGCAAAGCAAGAAGAACAAAGCCATGGGAATGAAAAATAACACAAATAACTTGTAGGCTATCTATTACCAGGAAACGCTTCATCTATTTTTATGTGGTTAGTAGAACATCAAGAAAAAAAAGAAATGACTGAAACTGTAATTTCAATTAGGGATCACCCTTGATCAGAGCTAAAAGACTTTGTAGATAGACCATGGAGTGTTCTTAAGTTTTTCTGTCACTTGGGATCCTAAATGCAAACTAAGGAGTAACTTAGATTCATACAAGCTTAAGTTTCATTGAAAGTCACAGGGATTTGGATTCCTAACTCATTTTTGAAAATGCAGCTCTGGGAGTGGATGAACACTGTGCCTAAGATGACTGCAGGGCAGATTTAAATCAGCCGATCTCCGGCCACATGATGCAAACTCTAAAAATGCCCCAGCTGTTCTATTCCAAATTTAAAGAGTGAAGGGTCAAGTTCCGATTCTTAAATCACATAGAAATTCTTCATAATCTCTGTCTTAGGCTTCTGCAAAATAATTTCGTTTTCCTTTGGGATAGGAAATACCATCTTCAAGATATCTGTCAAGACTTTTGAGCATTTTCTTCTTCTCCACACCCTACAATCTGAAGGATGTTGGAAGCCCAAATGTGCCTGGCAAAGCCCTGAGACCTTCATGAGAGCACTCGAAGCTTCTGAGATGCTGAATAGCCGCTGCTGCCAGTTCATCACATCTGAAAGCCAGGCTCCTTCCATCCAATGCCAGTTTGAACATCTAACCCAAACCTGTGAGCTTTGACCATCTAGGGTTGATGGTGCTTCACTGTTAACACTTCCAATCCCCACCTGAATGAAAATGAGTGAGAATTCTCACATCTCTTCAACTTACGTGAATAAAGACAAGTGTGAAAAACAGCAGAACAAAAAGCCTTCTTGTATCTGCACTAAACAACACGGATAGCTGTGAAAATTAATGTAAAACTACTGTTTGAAAAGGGATAAAGCTTATCCCTGTTCTAGTAGCCTGCACAAATCCATCCAAGTTCAAATAAGCCACATTTTGCAATTTAATAGTGACTTTAGTGGCCTGTCTTTCCAGCAAAAGAAACCCTCACTACACAACAATTAAAACTCATTTCACAGAAGAAACACAGCCCTTGTTTTTTTACCACCACCAGACCATTCATACTAAATCAGAATATAAGCTGGTGACAAACAAAATAGTAGATTTTGAGGTGGGCTACCCTATTGCATTCATCGATGTGTGCAAGATACAATTCTTTGTTCAGCCGCAATTGTTGTTTTCTGCTTTCAGATGGTATTTGTCTATTTACAGTGGATAGTTCCAGATAGTTTGCCTCTATTAGGCTCTGTGATGACAGCATTTTTGTTAGCAAACAAGACTTTAACTGGACTCTGCATGACAAATAGCATATTTATTGACTCAATTTATTTGAGTAAAGTACTCTTTCAAATAACTACTGTTTTTCCTATTCTGACTTCATTTTAAAATGAATTCATTAAATTGTCATTGATCACAGCCTATCATAGAGGAATGATTTACTGGAGCTTGTACATTATACTCTGCATTACTCCTTGTTTGAACAAGCAGGGCTAAAATGAATTAGCTTTCCCGGAGTTTGGGTATTCTGACATTCTTCTTTATTCAGATTTAGTCTCTTTATTCCTTTCACCTCTCCCCCCACATCACTTGTTCTATCCCCTTCCTCCTGAAAAACAGGAAATTAGAAGCTTTCCCGCAAATTGAGTTTTCTTATGCTCAATGCTTTGTGACTCAGCACCAGTGCAAGCAAATAGAATTTCACTTTCTATAAATGACATCAGTACAGGTGGCCAGAGAATTCTCAGAGTTTTTTGTGGTTTAATTTTTGGGTTTTTTTCACAGTGAAACCTGTCTCATTGCTGAAGGGGACAACAAAAATCAGTGGCTGATCAGTACTTCTGCAAGGGCACAGACTAGGTCTCTAAACTGGAGAGCAGATCATTGAGGGCTGTTAGTTTAGGTCTAGAAAATCATGAGCGCTGTGAAGATGGTGAAGGGGAATGATTGTTCATTTTTTCTCATAATACAAGAATGGAGAAACTTTAAATGAAACCACAGAGCAGCAGGTTTGAAACAACCACTGGAGCCACTTTCCACAGGGCGCAGAGCTGTCCTGGGAAACTTGTTGGCGGCAAATGACAAGGATTCACCAAACCACAAGACAAATCCAAGGGCAAAAGAGCCATTAAAGGTTTTAAACACAAAGATGCTGTCTCTGACTGAGAAAATCCCTTAGCTGCAGAACCTGGGTGCGTGCAAGAAAGACTACTTATGTTCGCCCTATTTTTACACTCTTCCGAGGCTACCAGTCTGGAGAAACCAGTCACCTCATCTTACACGCTTTTGTCCTTACTAGCACTAATGCCAACACAAGAGAGCCTACGCTGCCTTGGGCAAGGGCTCGATCTGCCTGCCGACTCCGCAGCTGGCCTGAGCTTGCGCAGACGTAGAAGCACACAGAGATCCAAAGTTAATACCCCCGTACATCTGCGGGGGCACCAACTACCTGCTTCCAGGGCTTCGGAGCAGGGGCTGCGTGACTGCCTCCAACCTACGCAGACATTCCCTTTGCTGGAAAACCGGTGGTAGCCACCTCTGCACCACCTTCTCCATATAGTCAAACTGGAGGCATGGCCATATAGCATGAGGGACAGCAAGTACTTTACTGAGATTATAAGAGAGTACGTGGGATGTCTCTACTAAGTGTCGCGGTTTTATAGGTGTTGCTTGTTCATAAAAACTGAATCTTCATTAGAATATTCAGCGTCCTCTCAGACTTCCTTAAAGACTTCTGAAAGATGCTATTCTAGCAACAGAACTGGTCAAAATTTAAAAAAAAAAAAGAAAAGAAAAAAAAGGATAGGGGGTGGTGAGGGAGATAAAATAGCCAGAAAAACCTACTCAAAATGAGAAGTTTCAATTTCTTTTTTTTTCTTTAAAAGGGAATTATTTTTGCTTAAAGCTCTCTCTTATTAGAAAATTGAATCAACCTCAAACTGGTCAAAACCAGATCTTTTCAATTTTGGCTGCAAAATCCAGAAAGATAGCTGCCTAGGAACAACTGCAAAATCCTACATAAACTTCATTAGCGCTTTTGCTACTCTTCTATTTACTTTTCCTTAAAAAAATTACATTTTCCAGCATCCTTGAAAAATCTTGACATGTTCTGTCTTCATATTGTACATAAGTTAAAGTTCCAAATTTTAATATATATATATATATATATATTTAGCCTAATTCTTTTTCAATTTCATATGCTTTCATGAAATGGATGAGATAATTTCACGGGTCCTTTCTATGTCTAATTTCTTTTAATCTATGAATTGCAAACATTTCTACAAATAGCCAGGGTTAGCCCAGATGTTTCTTAAAAGGGTAAGAAAGCACCACAACTTAAAAAGGGAAATCATCAATGACTGAATCAAAAAGCTGGACTGCCATTTCTTAAAGAGATAATAGCTGTTGTGACTCACGTTTTTACAATATGAGCCTGGATTTTTCCATTCCTCTCAGGCATATTTTTGAAGTACAAGGCTTCAAAGACATTGTTTCTGTGATATCACCATGCACAGAATGAACATTTCCCTCTTGCTTTGTCTTTGTTAAATTCAGTTAACATCGGTTCTTGCTGATAAAAATGTACTGGTTATGTAAACAAAATGTGCATATGAAAATAAAGCCCCAAGATGCATATTTTCTATGGCATGGCAAGAAGTGAGAACAGTACAAACAAATAAGATATTGCTAGCGCCTGTATTTATTCAGAAGGATAAACGCCGTTTTCCATTACAGTTTTAGCCTTACTCTCATAGGCTTCAGCCACCCCAGCTCAAAAAGTCCTTTCCGGTTCTCAGAACATGACCTGCATGCCCTGCAAGCCTTTCCCTGACTCTTTGTGGACGGGTGACCATGGCCCAAAAGGCCACTTTGGGCAACAGGTTGCCTGCAGGGGCGTAAATCCAGGGAAAGTGGGTCCTGCTCACCTCCAGCTAGCTGCCCTCCTGCTCTCACATGGGCTCTGTGGACTCAGACCACCCCACTATCACCCACCAACCCCTTATCATGGCCCAAGACGTTGACATGAGCCAGTAGGGAGGTCCCATCCCCCAGAAGCACCAGCAGAAGCAGAGGCTGAGGTCATTGCTGTGCGCTACGCCTGATTTCAGAGAATTCACGGCTTCTTGCAGCTCCATTTCCTTCTTGCACGATGGCATAGGGTGGCTTGCCTGGCGTGGTATCAAGGACATGCAGGCCTGTATTTCAGACACTTGGCAATGACAATAAAGGAGCCAAACTTGAGGATCAACAATGTGAAAGCGGCACTCACAGGCTAGAAGTTAGACACCATCAGACATGTTCATCTCGAGTAGGACTGTATCAGTTTAACCCTACGGATTTCCATGATGCCACTCAAGAAGCTACTGGTGACCATGGGCTGGGGAGGTGGATGATAGCCCGTGGCAGAAGGTATGTTTCCACTGCGATTCTGCTAGACCTAAATCTTACAAAATAACTATCAGGAGTCCTAAATTCTCCTTTTGTTTAAGAAATATTCATGACTAAATATAGACTTTGCATTCCTAACTGCTGTGGTAACAAAAACGGTCATGAGGATGGGTTTCTTTTAAACGTCTGAGACTGCATGGAGCACAGTCATCTCTTTTTTCCCCCCCTTCTTTTCCATATAATCTCTTTAGCATTTTCCTTTGACCTGCAGAGCACTGCAAAATATGAGAATAATAGGCTAGGGAAATAAAGAACAATACAATGACACACCTAATTTAATGTCACTGGCCTAGATTCACAAATTCTTCTGCATACATTTACACATACACACAAACATTTTTATGTATTTAAAAAGACTACAAGGTGATACGGGATCACATGAAAGTTTTTTCCAACCATGAAGTAATAGCTTCATGGTGAACTCCTGTTTTTAACTAAGATCAAATAAAGACCTTCTACATAAAGTTACATAAAGATCAAGAGGCTAAAGGAGTCTAGGTGACTTAGACGCTCTTCATAATTTTACTGACAATCAACAGGCAACCTTTTGAGACTTAATTCACTTATATTTATACCGCACTTCACATTCCACAGCTAGGAGGTGTCATGGGAAATTCTCTTTTAACTGAAAAATTTCAGTTGCTGTTAATACACACTCTGAGGGTCTGTGCGCTCACATCAAAACAAGGGGGAACTGAATAATACAGTCCTTGAAATTTTACACAGCACACTCATTACTTCTGCTTAGACTGATATCTGGTTTGTTTCTTTTTTTCAACAGGCATGATTTTGTCAAGACCATAAACAATGATTTTTTTGTAGCACACATTCCTAACACATATAATCAGCCACATCTCCAGCTGGCGTAAATCAGCACAGCTCTACCCATCCCAGGGAAGTCACAGCAGCTGGGGAAATTATCTATTAGGACCACGTATATTCAGAGAGAAATGCTTTCTTTAAAGAGACTACCTTCACACCAGAGCATGAACACCAGAGAGTGTGTAACTGAGGTTTTAAAGTAATGGCCTAGAAGGTAACCAAGCTTGCAGGAGCTGGAAAACCCTGGGGTTTTCTGCAATGTGTGAAGGCAACCTGCAAATGCTTCTTCATCCAGAGACGTCTTGCTGGGTGAGCTCAGAGTCAAAGGTGCAAAAAGGGGTGCTGGAGACACCAGTGCCTGCCAGGGACCGGGCAGGCTCCTGTCACTGGCCTGCAGGGGAAAGGTTTTGTATTCCACAAAAATCTGATGGAAACGGCTGCAATGTTGAGTTCTCAAAGGAGATCTGGGAAAAGCAGAGCGTTGAAATCAGCCCCAGACTGACGCAGGAGGAGCTGTGAGACAGAGTTCCTCTCGCTGCCTGTGTCACAGGGCAAACCTGCAGGTTGATATGACCTTGCACAACACAGATTCCCTAAAATGAGCCCTGTTTCTTCACCACGCATGGTGACCAGGGACAGAAATAAATAAGAGATCTCATTGCATTCACATTGTTGGGAAAAAAAAAAAAAAACCCAACACAAAATGTCCAAACCGAAATCTCAGAGGCACCAACCCACGAGCCTTTCGTCACAACCAGCTCTGCCTACGCTGTATCTTCCTTTAAATCCACTTTAATGAGTTTTGCTGGCATCTCGCTCATCAGAATCACGGCATTCTGACATTACCAATGGCTTATTGATAAGATAAAGTCTTCAGAAAGCTAACATGTGCTAAAAGGAAATTAATTCAGAAGATTTCATCCCGATATTGAAACAGTATTTGGGGATGACAAATGTTATGCCAAGAATTAAATGCTGGCACTAAGTCTTCTCTTATGATAAAATATATATTTTTAGTGAGCTAAAAATATTCTGCTTTCTTTGCAGGTGTTTTTATATCAAATTATGCTGCAACCAAATGACATAAATAAGCAAGAGGGAAGCAGCACATTATAGTTACCAATGCGCATCTCTATATTTTGCTGAAAATTATAATTCTCTGCACCCAACAGGTTTTCATGTCTATTTTAATTAAGTAGAGATTGGCCTCAGAGTTATTTTACTATAAACTACTCAGCCTTCAGATCCAGGGAAAGATTTCTCCTTTGCTACTCTGAACCAACAGAGCTTGCAAAGAGCTACCAAGAAAGAGGAATGTTTTCAGCTCAGGATGCAGTCAGTGGCTTTTGAACAAGAAATAAGAAATCTACAGGAGAACTCCATGTTGTGCCAAATATAATATACACTGCTCACACCATTAGCTGCTTTGAATGCTCACATGAATAAAATATATCAAATCTGGTCCATTTTATTCGCAGACCGTTTTGTAAAGACATTCTAATGGATATAGGAAGTTGTAAAATGGCTATTAAAATATATTCTGAAGCCATTATGGGATAGTTATGCTGCTGAAGAAGGCAGGTTTTATGCTGGCCACCAAAAGCTTGGCTGCATGCTTCTAGAGGAGAGGGAGCCACGGCTGGAAAGCTGTCTAATGTATTACCACAAAGTTATAGGAAAGGCATCAGTGATCGCCCCCATCTAAGTTATGGAGACACATTTCATCAGCAGGGAAAACCAGCAGACTTATAAAAGCCATCACCAGAACTGGCATGTTTACGTTAAAAAAGATGGATGAAACTCTAGAAGCGAAGCCAGGATGCCTCTCACAATTTTGGCGTTGAACTAAGAGACAAACATGACGTAACAACAGAACTTCATTCTTAATAGTGAATGGAGCAATATAGGTTTTCCTTCTTTCAGGTGACAGAAACAAAATGAGGCTGACATGAGGGGTCAAGAAAATACTGGATGTGAAAGGTTGGGAGAGACAGACCCAAATCATACAAAGTTAAGCTGTGGGAGGTGGCAGGTCCCCCTCCCGCATCCCACAGATACGAAGTGAGACCACAGGTCCTGCCAAGTCTGCAGTACCAGGAGCACTTTGCTCCACGATCACCATCCTCCATTGAACCGCACCCCATCCGTACACCTCCGTTACACACAGCTTCCCGTTCTTCTCCACCTCTATCCCTTTCCCATTCGTTAGCCAAGAAAATGATCTCATCCTCCCACCTACTTCATGCCAAGTCAACATAACCTTTCCACAAACCTCTCCCTGTCCACAGCGATCACCCTGAAGTGACATTCACACCAATCCGATGTGATTTTTTGGCATGGCTACTTTATTCTCCCCTTTGTCCCGTGCAACGCATCTCTGCCTATCACGGTAAGTTCCCCTGGACAAGGATGCAGGGTCCCTGTTTGTCTCTGGGTTTGGATGGTGTTCGGTGCTAATGGAGCCCCAGCTACTGGCAGGTATTTTCAGTGCTTTTGCAGTAAAATACACAGGAGAAAAATGAAAAGGCACAGATTTAGAAGCACACCGGCAAAATTATAGTCCCTGGTAATGGAAATAGAGACTCACAAAGGACAAATTGAACAGGGACCCTATCAGGGAGTAGCTGGTTGCTGCTTGCTGGGGTATATAGAAGATTTGATTCATTATTTAGTGCACTGTAAATTTGACAATATTATTTGGATAAAGCTAGTGGATCTTCCACTCTGATGGAAGAGATTTTCCCCCCGGAGAGACAGAGGGAGATTATTGCTGTCCAAAGAGGAGGGATATTCCGCCCGTTTGCGATTGAAAACCGCCTGGGTTTGGTTGCCAAGTTCAGGAATCAGAGCTAAGAGCTTACATGGGCTCTGGGGGTGCAATCCTCAGCTCATGTCAGTCAAGGGGAATATTTCATGTGACTGCAACAGGCAGTGGGTCAGACCCCTGACGTCGAAGAGACAGAATTATTTCATTTCCGTCATTCCTTTCAAGTACGTTTACTTCAGCAACTCGGCGTAGCTTCATGGAAAAGATGCAATGGATGCTGGTGTCGACTGACAGTGATTTGATTTGAATTACATAATGCTCTAAACCATTATGTAAATGAGGAGGATGGAAGCACAGAAGCAGAGAAGCCAGGGATTTTTCATTGTTGGGTGTTTTTTTTTTTAATACCTAGTAGCACTTCAACGCTAGTATCAAGATTATGTTCTTCTAGCTGCTACATTTTGCTGGTAGGTTGGCTGAATTAAACTTTATTTCTCCTGACATTAACCAAAACCTAAAGTGCATCTGAGCAAATGATGGGGAGCATCTAAAGAGTGGTGAACGTGGGTGACTTTAGAGGTACACGAGTGAGTCACATTACCAGGAGTGGTTTTGGCTATGTCCCACTGATGTCAAGGAGACTCAGGCTTCTGAGAACCCTGTGGCTCTCCTGAATATTCCTCCCCTTCTCCCCTGTATAATTTCCTCATCTTTTTACATGGAAGAATTTTTCAGAGTAAATAACACATTGCACAAACAATTATTTTCCAAAAGTCATGACATTTTCTGTTAATTAGCAATAATATAATCATCCAAATAAAACTGCTGGGGACATTGCATTTACTAACAAGCTACATCCAAATGCATTTATGTGTCAACGGTGCATGCTCGAGTGGTTGGTAATACTCAATTGGGCCTGAGGCACAATGCACTGGAAGCATACAATAGTGGCCTAGTATTGCAAACCCCGTTGTGGCTTCTTGCTTAATTTAGCTTATGGGACCAAACAGTCAATGAATAAACCAGAAAATAATACATCAAGTGGCCTGTGAAAGAGAAACATCTGATGATGGTACCAATGCAGGACGTTTTCTAAATGGAAAATGCACTAGCTCCATAATTTGGGAACTTGTTTGCACTTCCTGAAAGAAAAAACACTATTCCTAAAAATAACTTTATCATTACTAATAGCCATGATAAACAGCAATTGCACCAAGAGGTCGTCCAATATCTTGGCCCTAATACCCTCCTATAGCCAGAGTTCTGTCTATGCTAGAGACCCACAATAATATATGGATATTGGGGGCAACGTAAGAGCCCCCAGATGACATTATGTCTACGAGGTATAACAGCACCTACTCTCATAGGGTCCTAAAATGATACAGAAATGACTGTACTGCTTGAACGTTTAGATTTTTTTTTTTTCCCTCTTTCAAGACATCTTCAACTAAAAATAAAAATATGACAAGAAAGTGGAAGATTTTGGTCAGATCTCTTAATTTTTAATCTGCCATGTACGGGGCTAATAATTCAAGCACTGCCTGCTCTTCTGTACATTCACCTGTATCTTTATCCATCCTGCAGTATAGTTCTGCAGCTTAGACAGGACAAATAATGTATTCTAGAAATTTTTGGCTAAAAAATATGTATTGAATATGCAGCTCTTGTGAAATAGCCTCATACACAGGATAGAATGAATCAACTAAAATCTAGCTTCTCTGATGCATTGGAATAGATTAGCCAAACCAAAGAAATGCAGGATGTTAGACATTCTGGATGAAGTAGACACTGTTAGGACATGAGTCATCTCTCCTGTTTTGTATGTCTACTTCAGTGAGATAAACTATGCTTTAGACCCTAGCGAAGGTCCTGATGATTCAATTTGTTTATTAGAACATCTAAATTTAGGTGTTGATACGTACCTGTAGGTACCTGTGAACTGAGTGTCTATGCTTGCATGCTTGCTTTTCTCTGACAGAGCAGGGACATCTAGGCTGAAATCTGTCCTCCCAAAATTCAGACCATTATGAAATATGATGCAAGGTCTGTGATGTGCGCTAGATTCTCTTCTACTTGGTTCTTCTCGGAAAAAAAAGGGACCAGCTACCTCTAAATGCATGGTGGTAAAGGAATGGAGCATGGGGCTGTTCCACTCCAGCCGGTGGCAAACTCTAACACTTCTACAACAGCTTTCCAGTGCCCACAATTACTTTACAACATGAAGCACAGATCTTCAGTTTCAAAAATGGCATACATTTAATTAGTCAATGACAGCCATATTGTTCCCAGAAACATGATCACCCAGGTTATCCTGATACTCTCAGACTCACCATGGACTCACAAGTCTGTAAAATATTTTCTGTCTTATCTTTTGTTTCTACAAATTAAAGGGATGTTTGAGATCTGGATTGTGCAGTTACATGGGCAAAAGTTGTTTTGAGCTAATATTTTTAAAAGTAGAGTGGAATACGGGCTAGTGGCATCCATGACTTCTAGGGGACAACAATGGAACAACCCCAAAAAGAGCTGAAAATGCACATCCATCCTAGTTCACAGCCAATTTCCTACTCCAGTCTTGGGCTTGTCTTGCAGATTATGTCAAAGCATATAGTGATTTTAAAAGCAGAACAAGTGGGATGGCACAGTTTCTCTCTTCCCACACAAGTGTTTAGCCTGGCTCCAAAATAGGCTTCCCTGACTCTACTTCCCTTCCAAAAATATCCCCAAAACTGGTAGTGCTAACTCTAGAAAACCTGTCTGGGATCCCAGCTCTCCCCTGCCCAATTCTACTGCTGGAGAAGAGAGAAATGTAAGTGGGCGAAAGAAAAGAGGCAAATGTGGATGGCATGTCACAGATTGCCCTTGTCCATGTCTCCAGGATACATTTCACACTCTCCAAGGGCCTAATAACCGTCCTTTATATAGGATGGTTGTATATTAGGTCCCCTTTACCAAATAACCATCTATGGTGGGTTAATCCAACCCGAGGAGGTGGGAGTTAGAGAGCAGCTTGGTGGGCATTTGGCAGCCAGACAAGGTCAACCCACCACACCAGCCTTTGTGGAAACTGCGCTTCTCACTTGATCTCCAAGACAGTTTGCTGCAAAGAAGATAAAGATGATGGCCTGGAAGAACTGGTCACAGTAGCCTTGGGCTTCAGAATGAGTTCTCCTATCTCCCCTTTCCATCCCTCCCAAAGGGATGGAGCTGGTAAAGAGAGCTGTGTAAAATGCTGTCACAAAACACAGAAGAGAGCCTGTAAGCCAGCCCTTAGGTCCAAGCAAGAAGTACATCTAGCCTGTAAGATCAGACCATTAAAAGCATTACTGATCCTCTCAATTCTTACAATTCATAATATTCCCAGATGAATCTAAATTAAATTGAAGATTCACATTAAGAATGTAATGGGAAATCCCACCTCACATGCTTAACATTTACTCTTACAGTGGCTAACAAGAATAAGATAGTCCAGGACAGAGTTCTGCTGATTTATCTTAACTCCCTTCTCCTTACACACCCAAAGCAGAAACACATATCAGTGCCTGGTCTTCTTGTATCTATTATTTAGGTATGGCCTGATAGCACAGACATCATTGCCTCCATTATACCCAATGCACACCGTAATGATCCCAAGAGCTAACAGTTTACGTGTGCTTTGCTTTTGGCTGGCTGGCACAGATAGGCGGCAGAGATACAGGCCCTGCTCTTTGAGTTTTTCTGATGTGGCTAGTGGTGCCATCAGCTCTGGCCATCTCATATCTCACTCATCGCCTCCTTCTCCCTGCCCTGGCAAACACAAGCTGGGTTCGTTTTTCCGAAACTGCCTCCAAACCCAGGGCCAGGACTGTTCACCACGCTGACCCTGCTGCTCCTGCTTGTTCTCACATCTCCAACTTCATTTGGAGGCTCTGACTTAAACTAACATTACTACAAACCAAATAGAAATGTTTTACTGCGCATGTCTAAAAATAGAATTGCAATCATCTATGCTTCCGTTACTTTAAAACTAAATTTATCAAGAGATTATTCTTCCGTGAGGTTTAGCACACGAGAAGTCTTATGTTTTAAAGTTCAATCATTTCACAGTTATTTATGAGCAGAAAATCTATGGATTAATTTTATAAAGAAGCACAATCATCTTGGGGATCAGATCTTCTTTTGGTGTAAATGGTCAGAATAAGTA
Organism: Haliaeetus albicilla; assembly: GCF_947461875.1. NCBI lineage: Eukaryota > Metazoa > Chordata > Aves > Accipitriformes > Accipitridae > Haliaeetus > Haliaeetus albicilla. Next base: position 74,496,023 of record NC_091484.1, read on the forward strand.
TGCAGCCCATCAAGACAGTTTTTGCCTCTTTTTTTTTTATATTGTTTGCTATGTTCACAGATAATGTGTAGCAGAGCACCAATAAGATAAAATATAAGGGTTATAATTCTGTTTCAGGAAAATCTTCCAAGTAACAGTTAAGACTCTTATGACTGAATAAGGAGAGAAAGAAAAACATATATTTCTTGGGGTTTTTTTTATTGGTTTAGTTTCTACATTAGACAGTTCTTTGAGTGCAATTGATTTTGTAGTTTCCTCTGTAGTTTCCAATTAATCATCCTCCCTCTTTGTGAGGATGTTTTACACAAAAACAGGAGACAGGAAAACATTTTAAAATAGGAAAATGTGCTTGTAAAAAACCCACAACACTGGCATGGGTATGCAGAAGTGCAGGTTCTGTATGAAACAACCCTCTCTAGAAGAAGGGGGAGCAGCATTGCCTGCCGTATGTAACAGCTGACTGCAAATTTCCTATTGAAACTCTGTTTCTATAGAAAAATGCTTTTCCAATAAGAGAAGCATTTTAGTAAAGAGCATCTACTTTGAGATACAAATTTCTTTGTACAACAAAGAAGCTTCCAAACTGAAAAGGGGACAGATTTCTAACAGAAAATCACAATTATTCATGGGGGAAAAAAAATACTTTATCTCCAAGAATGATGGGAAACAGGCCAGAAATCACCCTAATCACACCCCATTTCTGGTTCTCCCACTGGCTTGACGTCCCTGTGTTTGTGTTTTTAAAGTATGTGAGAAAATTGGGAACTTTACATAGTTATTTTGATCCCAATATAAAAATGTATTTTAAAATTACTTGGTTTTGACCAGACAAATGACACCTCTTTAAATCACAAAACAATAAATGTGACAATGCCTATTCAAAACCAGAAAAACCTGTTTTTCTTCTAAAAGTCATCATTAGAATCTCATCCAAGCATAAAACTTTTGACTGAGGACAAGGATCTTCTGGAGCTTTGAATGAGTAACAATGGGATTATTACAAAAATAAATAAAATATGAGCAAGCTGCCACTTAAGCTATGGATTTCCCACTGCAACAGCTTCAAAACTTTCTTGAAACACAACAAATTAAAAAAAAAAAAGGCAGGCAGACGAGAAGGCTCTGTCTAACTGATAGCATGAAAACATCAAGCACTTCGATTCAGATTAATAAATAATGATGGCGTGTTATCCAGGAAACAGTGCAATGCCAAGTCTGTTTGATCTCAGACCAACTGTTGGGTAAAAGTATTCTGAAACGCTCTCTTGGGCAAACGGGCCAGTTGTATCTCATCTCTGAGACTTTGATTATTTAAACGGGGCTTTTATTAAAAGAAGGAATTTCATCCTAGAAGAAATTTTATACCATACCACCTTCCTAAGGGCAAACACCAGCTTTACTTGGCTTATTTGGGTGGCTGGGGTCGTAGGAGCAGGGGAGCTCAGAGCATCCTCTGGTTTTGCCCTCCTACACTGAAATGGAAGCAATAGGAAAGGAAGAAAAGAGGGAGACCTGCGAGCCCTGACCCTTGCATTTCAGGGCTGTCCCAGCAAAGCCGGGAAATTATCCTCCCTGCAGGTCCCACAGCCCACACCAAGAGCTGTGAACCCCTGGAAGCATCTCTTTCCCCCCGGCCCTGCACGGCAAGGAGCATTACTCCCAGTTTATGGCTGGGAGCACGTGCCAGCCTGGCTTAGGTGCACAGGGATGTTGAACACTCAGTGCCATGGCGCAGGGAGCGGACAACGGGACTGGGGGTGGACATATGTCCTCAGCACTCCTGGAGCCTTCTCCTAAGGTGGCCGTGTGGTGGAGACGGCACGTGGTACGAGTAGGCTTTCTGGATGAACCAGCTAGAAACTCTCCCTTGGCTCCAGCTGCCATATAACCCCCTCTGTTGCAAGCCGTGGCTCCAAGCCTGAGTCGAACCCTTAAATGACATCCCAAGGCTGACAGATGAGTTCACAGAGGTCCGCTTTCAGATGGCAGAAAATGCTGCTTTTCCCCAGACCCGTCTGTCACAGCCCACCTTCTCTCCAAGGGAGAGTCCTTCATCTCTCAGGCTAGAACTTCCATTTCATACCCGACTCTTTTAGAGATGGGTATCTCTCTGTCTTTCTCAAAACATCTAAAAACCCCCTTAAGCTTACAAGCATGCATTGTCCAGGCAGGTGTTTCTGGACTTGTTCACTTTTTTCAGTATGGTCATTCCCTGCATGGAACACTCCACTGGACACACGGCTCTTTCTCTGCCAAACAGGGCTTCGGCAGCCTGAGAGCTCAGCTCAAAAAAAACCCCCAAGCACTAATGCAGGAAGCGTAAAGAGATCTGATAAATGCTCCAAAGCTTCAGCTTCCAATAAACATATGAACTATAGCAACTGCCAAGAATTATGACTGCATGACATTACATCCAGCTCCTTGCTCTTATTAAAAAGTAAGCACGGGTATCCGATGTGCAGATGGGCAGTACCACACAATCTGCTCTGCTCCACGATCTGTGTCTTAATGGATGTTCATAGGTTATCACAAAGCAAAAGTTTTCATCTTAAGGAAATGTGTGAACTGCGCAAACAGCTGCTTTTAGGGTTTGCTCTAGTAAATGGACAGAAGTGAGTGATTCTGGACTTTCGGTCAGTTTTTGTATGCTCTGAAATGAGATGTCTTCCAATCTCTTTCCTACTACAGAAAATATAATGGACTCTAATAGCTAGTTTTAGATAGAGGAAGGTAATTTGCACATTTTTTGTAAGTGCAAATTAGTATTTTTGGAAAATGCTAAACTGATGAGCTTCCTTTTGCCCGCACAGTGTAAGAAGTGACAACGTAAGATCCTTGGAAGAGTGGCAAGATTGCCGAGATACTCCACTCTGATCTGCAGAGATCAGCTCTAGCAAGATGAGGATGGTTTTACATTCATAATCCCTGATTTTACAAAGTGTCAGTTTACTCAGTTGGTATTGGGTGTATGGTTATTGAGATCTTTGCATGATCACACTTGGCCTCAATACTCATAGGTAATAACAGAGAGGTGATATTTTGGAGACTGTGAACATTAAACTGATTCTAATCTATCAAAAACTTTTGCCACTATTAGCTGCAACCCTGAGCTGTAAGAAAAATATTCTGTGCTTTTTTAATAATAGTCCTGATCTATCTGTCCTCAAATTTCCCAAACTACACCTGATCCAAGGTGGGATAGACGGGCAAAGAGGGATACAGAAAGGGTTCTAGGCAAGGCAGGTTTGAATTTGGCATCCTCTGAAAACAACACCAGCCTTAGTGTGCTCCAGGATCCACAGTAAAGATGCCCTGCCAGCAATGAATTTGCATTCCCCGGATTTCACTTCTGGAAATGTATTTCAATCATGTTCGCTCTCACTCTGAATAGTAGTGCTATGAGCCTTTGTTGAGGCTGCTCAGATTTTCCCCTTGCTTTTATAGATGTTGCTCCTTGGTGCACTTCTTAACAGAAATAGGGCAGCATAATTTATTAGAAGTGATGGTATTTTGATTTGTGACCATCAATAAGTCTGTGGCCTTCGGACCAAACACTATTATCAAGACATCCATTGAACTGGAAACAGCGTTAGAGAAAAGACAGCTAACTCAGCGTTAATCAAGACTTTCTGTTCTTCCAGTATCTGAATATTGCTATCAGGCTTTCTGATAATACCAAACCTCTGGCATTTCCAGGCGATCACACACTGATTTATTAAGGTGGTCACGTAGACAGGTGACTTGTGATACTGCACTACAAGGATTACGTCCCAGATTGACAGTTAACATAATCATTTCTAGTGCCATGCACAGGGTCCAATGCTCACATCAGATTTTGCATGTCAAGATTCAGGAAACTCTGCAAATAAATAAGATCATCTAGTTACAAATTTGACTTGCTCTACCAGCAACAGAAATTAGACAGGGTACAGTATACATTTGGAGACCAGTCCAGTCTCCTGAACAAGCCCTTTAGCAGTCTAATGAAAATTACCAGTATAACCAGCATGTTTGCTTGTCTGCCTGACCACAAGATGCTAGCTAGTTAGAGCCCCAGCTAAAACTTTTAGCTTAACCAGCACCTACAGGCTTTTAAATCTGGAGCTCAGGTTGCAGTTGTGTTTGTCAGCTCTAAGAACAGCATCCCCACCACTGTTCTGCCCAAAGAAATTGCAAGTCTGGCTCTTCCCGCCTTTCTTAATATTTATGCATCTGGTCTGGCAGCATCCATCATCGGGGTAGCCTTAGTAGGTGCCCCAGAGGGATGAAATAATAGCAATTGCAAAATGAGACACAAGACGAATGAATAAGGAGGGTGGGAGGAAGCTAGTATCAGGAGTCTTTAAGAGTTAGGTTATATGAGGCTATATCTCTTGCAGCACAGGAAGAAAAACCACCACCACAAATTAGCAACAAAGGAAAACAATGAGTCTGAGCTGGTTTCAGGGGGGGGGGGGGGAGGAGAAGAATTTGGTAGAACCTTGTACAGAATATACATTGCCAAGGGATCAAGGCCAGGGTAGAGGCATAAAGTACTTTGCAAGGCGTCTCGCAATCTTTAGGCATGGGCAGTGACCCGCTCCTGGATGGCAGAGTGCGCACCCAAGTCTCCCATAAACCAACCCAACAAAAGTAGGGGTAGAAGCCACCTCTTCTCAACTGCCTCTGGAGAGCAAATTGCCAAAAGGCAGCAGCTCTGCAGTTCCCAGGTGGAGAGGAAACATCAGACTTCAGCTGGGAAACTGCTTTCTGACACCGAGCCATTTTCAGAGCTTTTTTCTGGCTGCGGTGGGAGATGGTGGGGGTTCCCCCCAGCTGCACACCTGATGTACCCAGGGTAAAGGCAGCGTGGTCCCTCCTGGCCAGCAGGCTCACAGATAACGACCTTTTTGAGTGTAGTGCTTCAGTACGCACACCAGATTAATTCCCTCCTCCCAGACTTCTCCAAGAAGGAACTTGGCTAAATTTTTGCTATGTAGTCAGGGGCTTTAGATTAACACAGACAACAAAGCAAATTACTAATCCTGAAGACTAGGCATGGTACCAAGCGTTCCTTCACAATGTTAAGCGTCCAGCTGAGGGGGAAGGGCAGGGAGGGATTTTCAAGCGTGCACAATCTTTTTGAGCCTCTGAACCGAAGCCCAGCCCCCAAAATTCCTGTTGCTATTTTTTGTTCTTTGACAGTAGCACCCAGAGGCCCCAAAGGAAATTACTTTGCAGCTAGGTGCTGGACAAACACACTGTGGATTGAACAAAGGCTGGGAAAGCGTGAAGTTATTTGCCTCTTCCACCAGCGAGGTGAAGGGATTCCAGCTCTCCTAGGCTTTGCCCAGCAGCCCATCCTCTGCCTCCCCATGCAAGAAGTGCGGCTGCACCATGACCTGGGGTGAGACACACTCAGAAGGTCTGAAAGCCCAAGCAAGCACCAGATGAAACCTTTTTCTTGGCAGGTGTGAACTTAATCTCGTGTCCAGCACCTTGGCCAACCACGTTGCCCACCAGCTCATCTGAATTCCTCCAAATAGAGTTCAAAGCACTGATTGTGAGCCATAAAGCCTCTTCTCCATGGGGGTGCTCAGAAGCTACTAGACCCCCAGCACTACAGGTGCAGGGGGACAAGACAGTCTCTTCAGGCTGTCGTCTGGAGCTCATTTGCCATCCTGCTCTGGAAAGCTGCCTCGTGGGCCTCAGCAATGCTTGTAAGAGCTCAGGCATGTCGTGACGGCTGAGATGATGGGGATGTCAGAGGAGCAGGAAGGGAGGGAGGAGCGTTGGAGCCCAGCTGGCTTGCTGGATTTGTGTGCGTGGGCGGCAGGTTCACAACCAGCTATTCCTTTTATTTCTGGATTTGTGTGTCTGCTTGAAAATTTGTACCAGCTCTGCTATATAAACAGGAACACAGAAAATTGGGCTAGAAATGCCAAGATAACCCAGAACCCCAAATCTTAGCCTTGCACCTTTCCTTCCTGTTTCAAAATCCATCTCCCAGCACATGCCTTTATTTAGCCTGAAATTAAATTCCAAGTCTTAATACCTTCATAGGCTTTAACTATTTTTCTTCTTGCAACTGAGGCTGGCTTTCATCCCAGTACCCTTCTCTCAGATGAAAAGCTCCATTAAACCCAACCCCCTTCCGGCACTCCTCTTGGATCACGGGATCACGATTAACAGTTTGCTCTGAGATGTGCACAGGGATCAAAGGGTCATCAGCTTTGCTGTACATGCAAAGTGCCAACATCTTATCTAGAGACCAAGTACAGGGCCTCATGGACTTCCCCACCTCCCAGAGTCTGTATACCTTGATTTATGAACTGAACCAGCAGCTTCTAGACAGCAAAATGTTGCCCGTTGTGAAAGGTGCTGGTCAAATATATATTTGGGGCTGAGAGGGGCACAGCCTCATATCTCTACTCAACAAAAATATTTCCACGTTCACACCTAGACTGAGGAGAAGCAGCAAAGTCCTCATTAGCTGCTCGAGGATACAGAATGACCAACCTGTCGGCTTGTCTGACAGCCCCTCAGCAAACAGTGACTAGTCCATGGGGCTTGTCTCCTGGCAGCTAAATCCTGTTTTGGGCAAGGGGGTGTTCAGACGGGGGTAACCTGGAGCCAGTCCTCACGCACACATGACAGATTTCAGCTGCTGAGACAAGGGACCGATGCCACATCAGTGGGCTGACCACATTCAATATTGCAGGTGTAATGTAAACAAACAGCCAGAGGAAAGGAGAGTGGCATTTCTGTATGTGCTGCATCACTCATTTGTAAATACTCAGAGCTTCCAGTATTAACTACTGCAGATGCTGAAAAAACCAGGATGTACAGAGGACATCGCAGGAGTCCTTGCACTAGATTTTTTTCCCTTTTTAGCCTAGTTTTCTGAGGAAAAAGGCTTAGCTGATGATGCTGTCTGTCTTTTAATCCCCTCTAATAACTTTTGAATCCATTGGCCAATTTCAACCACACTTGAGACGGAAGTAGACATTTCAGATACACTAAACACCCACTCATTCTACAGAAATGAAGAGCTAAGTAAAATAAATCAACAGTAGTTAGTGCTACCACTATGGTGAAACTCCAGCCCCTTACCCGTTCTGAGAGACGGCAGTCAGCATGTCAATCAGTTTAGGGATGCAAACGAATCCTTAATAAGCTGTTGCACACATTGCCACTTGGCCCCACAAGCAGTCAGAAAGAGACTATGGGCTTGGAAGGGCAAGTTAAATGAGCTAGATCCACAGCTTTGCCACTCATAAAGCAACAAAAGCTTTATTTTTCCTGTTTTAGGATAATAAGCTTAGAAAAGCAAAATCAGTGTGGCTGTGCAGGGATTAATATTGTGGCTTCCTCTCTTATCCTTTTCCGCCTTGAAATAGTAAAGTCTAAAACTTAGCTCCTGAAGAAAGAGGAGGAAGCCAACACTGATAAGATGAATCAATCCCTTAAAGAAGCACCATGCAGAATAGTGAGAACATGAAAGCCATTCAGCTCTCCGTCGCTGTGTTCAGTTCTCAATTTGGTTCAGGGGTAGTAACTTCATGCAAAGCCTCTGACCAGGGCAGTAAAGCAGCAGTGACAGACTCCCACGGGAGCCTGATTGTTGGGCTGAAATCCTACTCTCCCGAGAGCAGCATATGGTACACGAGAGCTGCAAAAGCAGCCTCTGAATTTACACACACTTATAGCTTTATTTCCCTGACTACATGCACCACATCGTAGATCTGCACCTAGAAACAGGACCTCGGTATCTTAACGAGAGGTCTTGTGCGCACATGCACAATATGCTGAAAACAAGTTTTAAGCCAGGAGCAGAAATATGCTCCCAAACTCACGTGCCCTTGCTACAAACGGATGCAGACAAGCACAGGACTAACAGAACTTTCTCCCACATGGCAAGCTCAACATGTTTCAAAGCTTCCACAAAAAAAAAAATCTAGCTCAGCTGCTCTATATCATGAGAAATGGCTGATGCGCCCAGCACACTGGCAGACTGCCTGGCTGCCAGCTGTGGTCCGATTTCTAACCCTGCTAAAAACAGAGGTCTGCCAGTGGACCCAGTGCCACAAAAAGTGCAGAAAGCAACGCCTGCCTTCGGATGTGCCTGTGAAACTGCTACCGTGGCCAACGAGATGCACGCAATGCTGTGGGCAACACTTTAGGCAGCTGGGCTCTCTTCGCTGTGGCTAGCAATGACCCGGCATCCTGGAAGTCAGTAGGAAAACTCAACCCTGGGTTCTGCCTGGAGGGCAAGAAGTTCAAAGGACTCCAGACTGGCCTGTGGCCAGACTGAGAGGAGTGTTTAACTGGGTGCCTGTAAGAGGCATTTCAGTCATTCCCATAAAAATGCCATTTCCATGTAAGTCCTACACAGGCAGGCTTGCTCCGCTCCTCTCCCAATCAAGGAATGCAGCAATTATGCCCACAACGGGAGGTCATCTTCCCGCTCAACAGCCAAGCTGCTTTCCCATCAGTCAAGCTCTGGTTCTGGAGGCAGCTCTCACCTCAAAATCCAGCGCCTGACAGGCAAACCAGAGCTGCTGGCTTTGAAAATTGGAAGGACAAGATACAATTTAGGTGTCTGGGAGACCAAACTAGACTAGGAATTGTTTTTTGTGGGTTGGTCAGTACAGATCTGAAAGCTCAGTCTCCATGATCTCTAGGTACCTTGTGCTCTGACTCTCTCTCCTGCCCACACGAGCACTTCCTAGACAGGCTGTCGACACTCTTCTGATATATTAATCCACAATTATTAACAAGCCTGTGATTTTCAAGGCCACATCTGCTGTACCTGTCTCTGGAATTCAGGATTTACTGTCTGCATGTCCTGCAAGTCTTGTCTTGAAGGCAGCCTCAAGGCTGCCAGCAGAAGGCAAGGCAGTACGAACTTTTTTCACACAGGATAGTTCATCTAATTGCTCTTTCCCCATTACTGTCATCTCTGTATTCCTTTATCTTGTTCTGTTCAGGTCAAGATGCTGAGAAAAATCTGGGTTGCAACGTCATATACACTTTGGGTACCTAGTTCTACCATGAAAGCCAATGACGCTCTATTTTGCAATCCTTTTCCAGAAGGTGCAGCTCTCTTGTCATCCAGTTCCTGGTACAGATAGGAACCTTGATGAAAGCCAGGTGATTTTACCTCAAATAAGATAAATCAGAGTGATGTCCAGCAGAGAACTACCTTCAAGTGTATTTAACAAGAGTAATGTGGGCTTTCTTCTTCCTCATCTTATCCTTTCTAGCATGTGTCCTCCGGGGCATTTGCAACCTGGAGGATTATTTCCGTCTGCGTTGTAGAGGAATGCCTTTCTTTCATTTCAGGTATCCAGAAGATTGTACATACCTTTATAAAATGGAGTTCCCACCAAGTTCATTCAGGTCTCTGTCATTGCAAGGCAGCATTATTGCAATACACTCAACTCGGGTCTACCTTTTAAGACTGTTTTGTCAAGAATATAGCGAATGCTAATGTGAGGCTATCTGCCTTCTGAACAAACCAGACCACTTGAGCACATTACACGTGTAATGCGCACACCTCGGACTGCTAATTTGTTCCTGTGTGTTATACAGCGTGAAAGTCCTTAGCAACAAACTCAAAGAAAGATTTGAGCCCCAGCTGTACCACTGCTCTGATGCAGCTCTCTGTGATGAAGCTAAGCTGTGTCTGTAGGACAGATCCTACCTCTGGAACTCGGCCATATTGGGAAAAACATCTCGCCTCCATCCTGGTTGAGTTCAGAGTAAGATAAATAATGTCATTCTATTCATTTACAGCGGAATGCAGGTTTCTCCTTAGATTCATCTCTGAACTGCCATTTGGGATCTGAAGACAGCTGCTCCTGTGCCCTGCCCAGTCCTAGAATAGAGATTGGTCCTATCTTAACTACAGCAAAGTGAACCTCAGCTGTAGGGTGATAGGTGCCTTTTAAGTACTCCTAGCAAAATAGTAGATAATACTACCACTTGAGGCTTGACTTAGCACTTGGGTTTGATCAACACCCAGTTCAGAGGAGGTGGGAAACAAAGTGTGACCCCGACGCCATTTCATGTCTTCACCATTTCCCCTGCTTCCTAAATAGTAGTATATCTGCACAGGCGGTAACTGGTGCCTAGCTTATGTGCCAACATGAGCTGCAGCTCCCTATGCTCACTGGTTTATTGCTAATGCAACAAATAGCCTTGGGTATGCAGTATTTGTTGTGACAAGCTGGAAGAAGTCCATGCGTCAGATGATGAAGTTGTTCTTGCTACTAGCAGGTACAATTGTCTTTTCTGCTGAACTAGCAGCACACGCGCTTCTCCTTTTGCTCTTAACTTTTCCCCCTTTTTGCCTACTTTTTAAATATTTTACAGATGTTATACGCTCATGGCTAAGCTCTCCAACACATTTTCAGCAGTTTTGTTGAGTCTGCATTTTCAGTCTATACAGGGCTAGGATCAGGGTTAGAGCCACTCATGCCAACACACTTCGAATGCTCTTATTCCTACAGCACGGTCTCGACATGCATGGCAAACTCCATGCAGAGAAAAAACTAGGCAGGCCCCCAGGAGAGGTCCATTTCGAGGACTGGAGAGCAGCATAGACCTTGGCTGAAAAACTCAGCATCCCTGAAGACAAGAGCTTTTTTGCATTTGATCACCTAAGCAGCACATTTTAGCCATCCTACTTCAGCAAAGCACATGGTGAGAGCGCAGATACTCTGGGTTCATATGGCACCAACGCAGACAGAGGCACCTCCGGGCAATGTCTGAGGTCATACAAGAGCATCGCCATACAAGTTGTGTTCTCTCTTTACACCCAATTAACTGCGTAAGGCATGCTCACACACAGTTCCTGTCCACGAAAAGCCTGAATCCAGTGCTGTCTCTTGGGGTGGGAGGTTCTCCTGCTTGGAAGGAAGCAAAAGCGAGGTGATGGGGAATGTTCTCCTAAGTGGAATTCGAGGCAGGAGCGGGAAGGTTTTGGAGAAAAAAAAAAAAGAATGGTGGTGAAGGCAGAAACTCTGGAGAGCTATGGGAGGAAAGATCCTTCATCAGGCCCCTGGAACTGGAAGGTGCGTGCTGGGGTATCTGTGGAGGTTTGAAGAGGTGGTGCACCAACTTGTTTGCTGGTGTAGGGTGCAGGGCCAACTGTCTGCTGTGCAGTTTCTACAGGACTTTGGGCATGCAATTTGCCCTCAGGTCTACCTCTGTAAAATGAGAAAACCAGAGCTCCCTGTGATAGAAAGATGCTGTCTAAATAAACACAGGGGATGTCACTTTTTGTTAGAGGTTTTTTGGTTGTTTTTTTTTTTTTTTTTTTTTTTTTTTTCTCAAGTAATTAATTTAGGTAGCATCTATCTCTTTTTCTCTTCATTGAGAACAAGTCCTTTAATTTTCCAGCCCAGTTTGGCAGTGTTCTCACATGCCCAGGTACCTCATTCAGGCGACTCAAAAGCGCCCAAGGCAAACATCACTCTCAGAGTGATCTCCACCTCCCATTCTCAAGCAGCCACAGGCTCTCCTCCCTGGAGGGATGGCCCTCTCCTCCAAAATTACAATTCCCTTTGCCTCAGCTGCTGCAGCCTTTTTTTTGGAGGATATCTCAGCCCTACCCAAGCTTTCTTGAGGGTGGTTGAACTGACAGTAACTGAAGAGCTTCCCAGTCCAATTGGGTCAGTCTTTGAGAAACTCTGCCCCTGACTCCAGCCCCACGCTTAGTCCGTTCTGCGACTTCACCCATTCTCCCCACTCAGAGAAACAAGTGACCTATCACAGACAATAAAAGCCAGGAACAGTGTTTGGACAATCAAAGCCCTGCCCTTAAAAAAAAAAACTTTTAAAAATAATGGCAAGCAACACGTATGAATACCTCCTTTGACTTAAAGCTAAACATGCCTGCTTGTGCTCACAGTACCCAACAGTAAAATCACATTGTCATCCAAAGCTTTTACCTCTGTAAAACAAATTTTTTTGCCACTTACTATAAGAAATTGCTACTTTGGTAACAAAGAAGAGGTCTTTAGATTTTCAAAATACAGACGAGGTCCCTATAGACTATTCAGGCATAAAAGTCACCATTTATCAAAAGAAGGTTTTCTCAATCTGTATTTAAGCACCTCTGAAAGAAACTGGCCTCACAACCAAGGTCTTATTGCCTGGATCAGCATTTTAAAACTGGGGGGGGGGGGGGGGCGGGCAGAGTAGAAAACTGTACCAAATGTAAAATGCTGTTAACAGTGAAGAAACTATGAAAAGCACAATAAACAGCATACGTTCACTTTAGCAATTTGAGGCTGTAGAATGGGAAAGAAGGTCAAAACTAGCAACACTAAAACACACAAAACATAATTTATATTACTAAATATACCACTTTGGTAAATGCTTAAGGCGCTACAGATAATGTTAAGACCTGTTATTTTGGCCAACGGAACAATTACAAGACAGGAGTGGTCCTGCTGATGGGTCAGGATGAATAAGAGTCTTTCCCTCACCAGCACTCTCTGCCTCATCCTTCCTCTCCCTCCTGGAGGCTCAACCTGCCAGAGGAAGAAGATGGGATGGAGTAGAACAGCCGTGGCTCAGCAGTGTGGGGAAAGGTGAGCCCGAGAAACCATCCTTTCTCCATTTCTAATTTGGATGCTGTCAGGTTTCCCATTAGGAGCAGCGGGGGATGACTCACTGCTCAATGAATCCCCTGCACACCACTGCTTGGACTGAAGCGCTCTGTACACACACGCTGAGTCCTCGACGGAGCAAAAAGAAAGCCCTGGCCTCATGTGGTGATGGGGACTGCAGAGGCATCCCTCCCTCCACCCCTCCCTGCCATCCCCCAGTACTCTGTAGGATCCAGACCGCAGCATAAGGTAGGGAGGGCTTCTGGCCTAATTCCCCAATCCTTCCAGTCCACAGCAGTGCGATAAACCAGCTTTCCCAGTGCAGGGGATGGTGTCATGCTGAGCACACCTAGGTCATGCAGTGCAGAGCCCCATTAGAGATTCCTGGACCAGCTCCAAATGAGTAAAAGCATCCATAGCACATAATACAGCAGCACACAACGATAGTAGGTCAGGTCCTAGAAGCAATAAAACCACATTAGCAGCATGTAAAACTATGCTAAGTAGCCTCTCCGATTGTGCCCTGAAAAAAAAAATAGCCTCCTCCAGTAGCTCTTTACTGCAATCACTTACACGAGCGTGATTTTTTAGGTGCACAGCAAAAGCTCTTGGGGCACGCACTGCCCCTCGGGCACAGTGGGATGGTGAGAGATGATATGGACCCTCAAGAGCTCATGCAATCAAGCACAGAGAGATACTGCTGCTCTTGCAGCAGAGCTTTCTCCTACTTGGTGTGTGACTACCTGCAAGGCGCATGGGGCAAGAGGTTTTGGGGCGCTGGAAGAAGCGATGCCTCCTTGGGGTTAAAGGTGCTCCTTTGACCAATAGTAGGGGAACCTGACTGCTTCTGAACTGAAGAAGTAGACATGTGAATCCAAGAGAAAGATTTAGAAATTCTCAAAACTAAAAATACTCTACTTCCCCAGTAAAGCCAGTGAAGCACAGCTTTCCCACCGAGCCACATTTATCATTTTTATTAATATTTATTATTACTCTCAGGGCACATAAGAAAGGTAGATAGTCCCTGCCACAATGTGCTTACAAAGAGCCTAAATTCTTTACACAGAATCCATGTTTCTTCCAAGAGACACCATCCTACAGCTGATACTAGGATGAAAGGGAACCCAGCAGAGATTGCACTTCTGTTACACATTTTTCCAGCAAATAACTGATTAAAGTTTGCATTCCAAGTACAGCTATGCTGTAGGCTTATGAAAAATCTTCTCATTTGAAAGTCATTTTCCTCCCCTGCATCTAGGACAATCAGCAGCATGAAATAGAAAATAACAATAAATAAATATGCATCAGCCCAGAGTTCATATACAAAGCCAGGAGGCCTTGTGTCTCTCGCTAAGGGACCCCAGTATCAGTGGGTTTGAGAGACTGAATTCTGATACTTTCAGTAAATGGAAAACAATCTCACCAGCTTGTAGGGATTCAATCATGATTTGGGAAGTTATTCTTCCTCCTCGTAACCCTGGGTGTTTGGCTTATTGACCCAGTGCTATAGCTCACCTCCCAGCCTGGGCTTTCCCACAGAGCAGAGGGCTTCTCCCCAAATCCTGAGTGTTTCAGCCCAGTGAGAGCGTGCTGAGGCCACTGACTGTCCCAACGATGCTGTTTTGTTGCAGTTCCCAGCTTAGGATGAAGTCAGAGAGGAGTGATTTACTGCTCGGCTGCAGAAAGACAGTGGCTGTAGGATCATGACTCTGGTTTTGACCCTGGTATCATTTTCCTAAGTTCCAGTTATGTGTGGGCTGTTAGCAGAAACACAGAAGAAAGTGGCATGATATGGCAACCACATGTCATGGGGGGAAAAGAGTATATTTGCAGTTGCCATCATATAGTATGATGTGGGAATGAACACATACCAGACCGCTCTGTATTAATGGCTGGGGGCTTGTAGCCCCCCTTAGTCTGTCCTTTATTAAAAGGGATGCACCAAGGTTTGGTGATGTGAAGCAGGTCTGTTTTGCTGAGGCTTTTTGCAGAGAAAGGATTTCACCCTTAATGAGATGTTGGGGACTTTTCTCTTCCCTAGTTTCCTAGCTCTCTCCGAATACCCGCTGCATTGTCCTTCAAATCCCTTGTTGGCCATGTAGTGCAGAGACTGTACAGTCACTCTCCCTGGGCACTGAAGGGCTCAAAAAAGTGTCTACATCCTATCCTATGTCAACCAAAATGTCTTGCACAGTGCAAAGAAATGCTGCACACACTCCATAGTGCAAAATGCTTTAAAAAAAAAAATAATAAAAGAAGTCAAGAATAATACATGTAACTCAGGAGCCAGTGATAGAGTAGAAAGACACAGTGAGAAAACTGTAGCTAGAGACATTGCTGGCCTTTTTAAGGACAAGAAGGAACTTTTCAAACACATAAGGAACCAAATGTATCCTGTAAGTACTGTCAGGTGCAACACCACGGAAAGGGCAGAAATGTCCAATACATATTTCTGTTCTGTCCTTGGGAAAAATCCATGCAATAGAGCAGTAATATGCTGAGAATGACATTCTTTCCAATTTAAGAGCGATAAAGAAGTACAATATACACCAGCTTTTTTAGCTAGACTTTCTAAATCAACAAGTCAGGATAATTGCACCCAAGAGTTACTACAGACTTGGCCAAGATGTACTCTGAATATCAATGTTGCTTTCCCAGCTATTGGGACACTGTTGTAAAGCACCAGAAGAAAACCACAGTTACGGCGGTATTTTATATGGATAAACAGAAAGATCTGAGTGACTGTCAGCCTCTCTGCTTTCTGGGCAAAAGAGCAGAATAGCTGATGCAGGGATTGGTTAATCAGGACTCAGAGGACAGTAATATAATTTGATGGGAACATTACCCCTGTAGAGCATTTCAGTTCTGATGTCCAAACACAAGGGTTATGGTGATAAATTAGAAAGGTTTAGGGAAGTATCACTAAGGACAATTACGAGCTGGAAAACAGGCTCATAGTAAATGCTTCAGAGAGCTCAATCATACAAAGAGAAAGTAAACGGATGAATCAATCACTGTACCAGCAGCACGCTTGGACAACACCAGCTACAACAATACTACTACTCCACATCTTACAGAGTACTTTGCAGTCTGTCAGAATAAGATAGAAGAAATCCAGTGGCCAGGAACTGGCACAAAAGAAATATAAATCAGCTGTAATGTGCACATTTAGAAGAAAATAATTTAACCATGGTTTACCAAAGACTGATAATTTACCAAAAACTGAAGGATGGAAAATCTATCCCCCTCAATTCCTGTTTTCTAGACGGTATGTGCTTTAGCTCAAACAACACTAATTACTAGGAGCCCTCTGCTATTCTGAAGACAGAGTAGATTATCAAGTTTTACTTTATGATTTTATAATCTCTAAATTAGAGGGTTGAGCCTAAATTTTATAGCCTTTTTTTTTTTATCCCACTACCAAATGAACAGAAAGGCACAAGCTGAAACCCCGTACTTGGACTTCAAAACACTGTGTGTCACGGTGTGTATGAAGCTCTGTTATAAAATGTGATGGGAGGGACGAGAAAGCAATCCAGCTAAAAATAAACAGATGCAATGGCAAAAAAGAACCATCACTGCAAATCTAGACAGACTCAGGGTCCCTCGCTGCAGAAAGATGGCTCAAATCTCCGCTCTTTTTCTGCTCCAGCGCCTGCCACAGCCCGGCCGCTGTCGGGGCTGCGTTACAGACAGGCAAGCGTCGCCTCGCGACACCACCTAATTGGCACCCATCCTTCCAGGGAGTGGGAGATAGTCTGCCTAAAAATAGGCTGCCTTCTGTTTTGGCTCTCCCCTCCCTCCGTCCCCCCGCAAAGGCACAGGGCTGGCGGTCCAGGGTAAAACTTCCAGAAAAGCAGCAACCTCAGCGGAAGGAGCCGGGAGGTATTTTTTTGGAGATGGAGGAGCGGGATGGGGTGTTATCAGGGTGGTGCTGAGCATCGCATGGGGGGTCCCTGCTTGACCTCCCGCTTCTGGGAAAGAGCCGTTTCCTCCACCTTTAGCACGGGAGCTGCAATCCGAGCTCCCCCAGCCTCGCTGGAGGTGCAGGGACAGAACGGAGCCACAGAGCCCGTCCCTGCCCGCCGGGATGCTGTCCCCAGCCGACCCACAGCCACAGCAAAGCAGCTGAGCTTGACTTTCGTGGCAGCTCCCCTGTTGTTCGCTGCTCGGAAGCTCTCTCCAGCCATCCCGTTATTCTGTGGAGGCCTTTGCTCCAACAGTCCGTGCAATTTCTGGTTCACGGAATCAGTATTTACAGGCAGCAAAGCCTCGCAGGACAGTTTTTAATAGGAATTTCATTGACATTGAAGATCCTCGTAGGACTTTGATGAACACTTGAACTTTAGTCTGACATTTAAGTGCCTAAAACTCTGTATGAGGCCCAAATTAAGAGATCTTATACTCTGCTATTGATGCTTTCTCTCATATGCAGCTCTACGAAGCTCCTGAACATCAGTAACATTTCAGAAAGCATTGGTTCTGCTTTTAACTGGATACGTCAAGTCAAAATCAATAAGAGATTGATCTCAATTCTGCTTTTTTTAAAATTTCTTTTTAGCGTACAGTTCAGCAACCAAAGTGAAGAACTGCAGTCAATGAAGCTAACATGCTTTGTAGCAAAGCTACCACCCAGCTTATAAGACATTTTGCAAAGTTTCCCAAGCTCATAAAGGCAACTGTGTAAATAATGTCACTTATTGAATTCTGTGGAGTGCTCTAACAGCAAGACTGATGGGTAGCCTAATACATTGTGTAGTTGCTATAAGCAATAATCTCCCATGCTAATCACAACTTTCGCATTTATTAACATTATAGGAACCTCCTGGAAGAAATCACGTACCGGGGAACCATTCAAACATATGCAAAGCTAGCTATGACTGTAAAACCAGCTTTCAAACTGGCATTGGGAAGAACATATCCAACATATTGTACATCCCACAGACCTAAATGTGCTGGGTGCTGCTTTCTGAGTCCTGCTTTGGGCCACTTGGTCCTGCAAACCACTGTGCATGTCCTGCTGCCACAATTTAAAATGAGCATGAAGTGAAGGTGCTCTGCCTTCAAGGTGAGATCCTGGCCCACTGAAGTGAGAGGAGAAAATGCCCTCGCAAGAGCATTTCTCCGCGTGTTGCTGCTCAGCTTGTTTCCTGCCTGAGCAGGACTTTGGGTTAACATTGAGGAGGCATAACTTGACACAGTCACAAAAATTAAGGCAGTGTTACTCCCCAGCCACCCCCAGAGACCATCTCACCATAAAACCAGTACAGTTGGCACAATCCCCACCTTGGAAAATAAACCTAGGAACCACGGGGCCAATGGGGCCAGTTGTTGGCGACTCTATGGCCATGCAGCGCTGGTCAGCAGCACTCCCTGCTTTACAAAGCTGCTGTCGGTCCAGGGATGAGAAGCTGAAAATGAAGGTGCCCAAGGGGAGCGCACGGGATGAGGAACCTCCCTGGAAGGGCTCTCCCACGCACAGGGAAATATCCTCTGCGTTTTGGGGCACAAGGGTTGCTGGAGCTGATGGGGACAATGCTGACGGTCTCTCCAAAGTGTGTTTTAAAACACCTTCCTCCTGGTCCTGGCAGACAAGCAGCCCTCCAAAATAACCTCTCTAACAGAGATAAAGCTTCTCAGCTAGGCCACCCACCACAAACCACATCAAGGGCACTAGCTTGACATTAATATATACCATTTTCAGCACTGGGTGTGCACATGCCTCTGTTTTCCCTGACTTCTTGCAACCTTTCGATCTCCAAAGTAATGGTGCATGCAGTTCCCTCCTGCTCCTTTCCTCCTAGAGGCAGCTTGGCCAGAAAGGACACTGCAGAGAACTGGGCACAGCTCGTTACATGCCTCTGCACTAGATCTGCTTATGACAACCTCATGATGGTTCCCAGCCTCGCGCCATCGTGATTTATCATTTGGGGTCAGAAGACCCTGTTTCTGTTCATCAAGAAAAAGGCAGCCAGCATGCATGCATGTCGCTCCCCTAGCAAGATGCTTAAGGAAGATGACTCTACGCCAATTATTAGCTCAGAAAGCCACGCAATACATGGGGAAAAAAAACCATTTTGATCTGCAGTCGACTGCAGAGGGTGGGCTTGATTTATCAGGGAAGGCAAAAGCTGTTGCCGAGCTGGGCGAGGAGGAGGAGCCCGCTGGTGGCTCTCAGCCACCTCCATGCTCCTTTGTTCCCGGGGCCATGCTGGCCGCAGGCCAGTCCCCGCTGTGGGCTGTGTTAATCTGCGCTGGCCATGGGTGCCTCCCAGGAGGCTCGGTGGCAGCTGGGGATTACTGGGGTCAGGGACACCCTCCATTTTCCCTTCCTCGTACCACTCGCAGCGATGGTCAGGCCAAGGGCTGGGGGAGAAAGAGCCGCAGCCTTGTTGCGAGGTATCCTCAGCGTATCCCCTGCTGCCTTTTAGCCCGGTTTGCACCAGTTTCTTGCAATAGCTGGGCACGCATGTCCCATCTGTTCCCAGCAAAAGGGGAAGTATTCAACTGGTGGAGCTGGAAATTGCATTTTCTATAGCCCTGCTTCATTCCTGATTTGTTTATACACATATATAAATAAAATTTATATTTTCTACACATATGCATATATATGGTTATTAATCCATGGCTGATGCCCATAAGTGGGCAGCAGTGCCAATACAAACATCCCCCAGGCACACAGGGAGACTCAGATATAACAGCATGCGGAGCGGGATTAGAGCAGGAGGACCACAGTCCTCTGGGACATCATCTTTGTCCCTCTTTCACCTCCTCCAGTCTTTCGACAGGACCACAGGCTCTCTCACAGCTGGGGGCACCTTTGGTCCCTGACTCCTGACACCCACTCCTCAGCAGGTGGCACATGCAGACCTATCCACAGCCTCCTGAAGCCAACGGGGAGCTTTGGTGGGTCTGGATCAGGCACTACATTCATATGATGGAGCCTTTTGAGATGTGATCTCAAAAGAGGCTGACATCCCAGGGCTTTGTTTCCAAGTTGCCTTTAAAACGATACAGTTATAGCCTACATCTGGCATTACCTGATCTCATGAACCTGGTTGATGTAGGTTAAGCAGTCACTGGCCTGGCAACAGGACACTAAACATAAAATACAATATGGTATAACACAATAGAAATTCTGTGAACAACCCACGTTATCTAAGTAATCTGCTTCCCTATGGATCTCTGGTGGATTCATTGCTGTGTGGTATGTGGCTGAGTCACCCTAAGTCACTTTCTTACATATGACACTCCTTTGAGTATCTCTACTGTCTATCCAGGAACATCCTTTGACAGCACTTGCAAACCCCAGATATCTTTTAGTCCTGAACCTCTGAATCAAATTGCCCAGCGGGTTCAAAAGCTACAGGATAGGACAGATGCGTAATGAGAGCAATGGTAAACCAACTGAGAAGCCCAGCAACAAAAGATGATTTTCTATGGTTTGTGCAATGAATGACTGAATAAATAGAAAATCAGAATTTCCTGTGCAACAAAGTAATTATGCTATTTCCTTCTTATATTTAACCAACCCAAGCGCTAAAGGGATACAAAAGACATTACATCTGGCATAATAGCTAATCAAAAAACACCTAAAAGACAACTTTAGAAAATTCTGGGGAGAGAATGATGTTTCAAAGTGTAATGCCAGATCCGAAGAAGTCAAAAGAAGCTTTACCTTTGGCTTCACCGGGCTTTGGATCAGGCCCTTAAAATAGTTCTGGAAATGTTCCAGAAAACTTATTTCAGCTACATGTAAGCTCTGAGCTTTGCAGCTATTCAGTAATTTTCACTGTTAGTGTTAAACTGTCCAGGGGACTTTTATGCTTGTAAACAAATCCTCCATCGCCCTATGTTGCTTTTACTTTGATGCTGCATCACTGACTTCGATAAACAGTCTCCTGATTCACCCTGTTATGAGACAGCGAGCAGAATTAGGCACCAGAGATGTGTCTAAAAGCCTTGGTTTCAGGTTCTGAACATCACTTTAGCTAATTAATAAAGGAAAACCACAGCCCAGAAACTTTCAATGTTTTCAGACCATAACCTCATATTCAGCCACTTGCTCTGTTCCCAGGACTCTAGAGTCACCAGGTCTTTTTCTTTTTTTTTTTTTTTATTATTGTTATTATTATTTTGGGGGTCTTTTTTGCCTTTCTCCGTATTTCTTTAGAAAAGGCAATGCGTGACTCAGTGCAGTGTTTCTAGGTTCTTTCTGGCCTGCCCTGAAAAGCAGCTAAAAAGCAGAGAGCTTTGCCGGGTCCTGACTATTGAGCTCACAACACAGAGAGCAAGCCCTGCCAGCCCAGCACCGCTCAGATTTCACAACACGGGGAAAACCCGGGGAAAGCTGGAGGAATCTTTTAACGAAAAGAACAATTTTTCACAGATCTAACAGCACACGAGGAGCAGTGCTGCATTTCACAGCTACAGAAGAAAGCAAGTTCTCCAAGGCAGCCAGAAGGACATCTGTACACCTTGCAGATAGATGCTCGTTCAGACACCGTGTGGTCATGACACAACATTTGGGGGTCGTCAAGTTCAGGCAGCTTCGTAGAAAAGCAGACTCAACGTAACTCAAACAAAACTTTCACTAAGGGCAAAGGAAGCCAAGAACTCAGAAACTTTTCTACCCCAATTTCATCTTCCCGTGAAGAATTCAGAGCCTTGATTCAAAGCTGCCTGGACCCAGCAGGAATAGGAGCACAGCGGACCTACAGAAAATTTGTTCTCGACTAAAGTAATAAAGTACTTCTTTAGCTAATGTACTACTACAGAAGTATCAAGAAAGAACGGGACAAGGGGGAAAAAGCACAGAGACGATTTATTCTGCCTTTTTCTTCCATATTCATATGTTGATTCCTTTTTTTTCCTTTTAGTTATGACGTATGGTTTCATAACAACTATTTACTTTTCTCTCTTTATCTAACAGCTGTCTGCTGAGAACGATGGAAAAATAAACTAAACATGTTAAAAATGAGAGAAACTATTCATATGCAATGTATAATTGCATGCTATATTTAAATCTTCGTACATTATCTTTCAAATTATATTTAGTTTCAACAGGAGGGGGAAAAAATTCCCCCTTACTTTCTAAAATTAGCAATGGAATTTGTGTATTGTTTTCAAATACAACCACTCTTCCTCAGAAACTTTTGCCAAGGAATAATTAATGGTTGGAGACAGGGAATCTGACTACATCGGATGTATTTTGACATTGGCCCACCTAGAGCAAAAAAACGGGGAAGTCCTCAGGGAAAGGGCTGTGTAAATCTGGATTAGCTCCGCTGAAGCCAAACGAATCAATCTGGATTTATGCTGGTGGAGCCGAGAGGAGGATTCACCCCTCCGTTTGACGGACGCAGGGAAGAAAAGAGCTACAAGGACTTCAGCAAACAGGGGGAACTTTGCCACGCGCTGCAACTCTGAAGGGGTTATTTCCTAAGGGACGCACAGCACAAGCCGGCGGCAGCCCCTGCGCTCACATGGATGGGAATTACACGCGCGCATCGAGGGAGATTAGACCTCTCGACGTGAAACACTGTTGAAAAGAGATAAAAGGGAAAAAAAAAAAAATTAAGATACTTGCAGCACTTTCCAGACCCTCTTGCCGCAGACACCGCTGGCAGCGCCTCCGGCCCCTCCAGCAGCACGGGAACCGCGCGTAGCTCGATGTCGGAGGCTGGAAACGGGGCTGGGGAGGCAGTGGAGACGATGTGCTCGGCCCTGGGGAGGGAGAGGGGGGGTGGCTGCGTCACGCCGCCGTGTTGGCTGTACTAATATGGGGAGCAGCGGCGGCCAGAAATCCTCGTCCGGAAGGAAAGGACAACCCCTGTAACGTGAGAGCCGGCGCGGGCCAGCGAAGCGGGGGGCAGACATGCGACCGTGGGGGGCTTCGGAGGGTTTAGGACTTCCCCGGGACAAGAGGACGGCACCGTCGGCCGCATCCGACATGGCAGGCGGAGGAACGGGTTTCGGGTGCCGGGGGGTCCCTTCCCCGCAGCACCCAGCTCTATTAAACGTGGCATAATTACCCTGTTATAATCAGGCAGGTATTTTAAAGAGGCTTTAGTGTGATTTTATAATTGTGCGTTATGTAACAGCTACTAACGTGTCAGGCCTCAGACAACGCTAAATGCCTGTCTACAGGTCAGGCTGTAATACTTTAATGATGTGTTCGAGCGGTTCAGTCTGGGCTTAAACCCTCTCGTTATCGTGCCCTCCCTTTCCACCCCCGTCCCGGTCCGGAGGCTTGGGCTGCAACTCCAGTGAGGCAGCCGCGCACGGAGATTCCTCCCGTCACCGAAAGCCTCCCTCTAACATTTCTCTCCATAGCCCCCTGCCCGCTTTCGGTGGCTATATCATGGGGAAAAACGAAAACTTCA